>NW_027266266.1:40779732-42137232 GCF_022045235.1 Haliotis cracherodii
TCGAGTCTGGACGAGACAATCCAGTGATTGATATCATGAGCATCGATTCACGCAACTGGTATACGATGACATGTTTCAAACTAGTCAGCGAGCCTGACAACCCGATCCCATTAGTCGCCTCTTTCGGCAAGCATGGGTTACTGAAGACCTATTCTATCCCGGATCTTCACGGCATGCATGGGTTACTGAAGACCTATTCTATCCCGGATCTTCACGGCAAGCATGGGTTACTGAAGACCTATTCTACCCCGGATCTTCACGGCAAGCATGGGTTACTGAAGACCTATTCTATCCCGGATCTTCACGCCAAGCAATGGGTTACTGAAGACCTATTCTATCCCGGATCTTCACGGCAAGCATGGGTTACTGAAGACCTATTCTATCCCGGATCTTCACGGCAAGCATGGGTTACTGGAGACCTATTCTACCCCGGATCTTCACGGCAAGCATGGGTTACTGAAGACCTATTCTATCCCGGATCTTCACGGCAAGCAATGGGTTACTGAAGACCTATTCTATCCCGGATCTTCACGGCAAGCATGGGTTACTGAAGACCTATTCTACCCCGGATCTTCACGGCAAGCATGGATTACTGAAGACCTATTCTACCCCGGATCTTCACGGCAAGCATGGGTTACTGAAGACCTATTCTACCCCGGATCTTCACGGCAAGCATGGGTTACTGAAGACCTATTCTACCCCGGATCTTCACGGGTTTCATTAAAGTATTCCGGGGAATCAACCCCGGCCCTTCCGTGACGACCGATCACTTTAACAACAAGGCTCACTATACCACCGCTCACTATTGCAACAATGTGTCTTTCTCATTGGGTTCAACAAAACTGCATGATTCCTGTGAAATTGCCAACCACACACCACACAAAAGACATGGTGTGTTCACGTTGATTGTATGAACGCTTCGCGATCCTTCTAAGACAACCACCCCGAACCTCACAAACAATCCATACCCAGTCTTACAACCACTCGTCCCCATGAATACCCCTTGTCTTCACATGTACTTGTACCTGCAACCTAGAAAACACAACCTCATTTCCTACTCACACCCTCACGTTCATTCATCCCTACAACCCGGATAAACACATTTGCGTCACACATACACACTAACCGAAATAACATACATACTGTCACCCATACACACAACCCAAACAAAAAACCTTACCGTCACCCATATACACAACCCAGATAAAAACTCTTACCGCCACCCATATACACAACCCAAATAAACACTCTTACCGCCATCCATACACACTACCCAAATAAACACCCTTCCTATCACCCATACACACTACCCAAATAAACACCCTTCCTATCACTCATACACACTACCCAAATAAACACCCTTACTATCACCCATACACACTACCCAAATAAACACCCTTACTATCACCCATACACACTACCCAAATAAACACCCTTCCTATCACCCATACACACTACCCAAATAAACACCCTTACTATCACCCATACACACTACCCAAATAAACACCCTTACTATCACCCATACACACTACCCAAATAAAACACCCATGCCGCCATCCATACACACCACCCAAATAAACTCCCTTACCGCCATCCATACACACTACCCAAATAAACACCCTTCCTATCACCCATACACACTACCCAAATAAACACCCTTCCTATCACCCATACACACTACCCAAATAAAACACCCATGCCGCCATCCATACACACCACCCAAATAAACTCCCTTACCGCCATCCATACACACAAACCAAATAAACACCATTACTATCACCCATACACACTACCCAAATAAACACCCTTCCTATCACCCATATACACTACCCAAATAAACAGCATTTCCATCACCCATACACACTTACTAAATAAACACCCTTACCGCCACCCATACACACTAACTAAATAAAACACCCATGCCGCCATCCATACACACTACCCATTTGAAAGCCCTTCCTATCACCCATACACACTACCCAAATAAACACCATTACTATCACCCATACACACAATCCAAATAAAGACCCTTACCGCCATCCATACACACTACCCAAATAAAAACCCTTCCTATCGTCCATACACACTTACCAAATAAACACCTTTCCTATCACCCATACACACTACCCAAATAAACACCCTTACTATCACCCATACACACTACCCAAATAAACACCCTTCCTATCGTCCATACACCCTACCCAAATAAACACTCTCATCGTCACACATACACACTTACCAAATAAACACTCTTACCGCCACCCATATACACAACCCAAATAAACACCCTTACTATCACCCATACACACTACCCAAATAAACACCCTTACTATCACCCATACACACTTACCAAATAAACACCCTTACTATCACCCATACACACTACCCAAATAAACACCCTTCCTATCGTCCATACACACTACCCAAATAAACACCCTTACTATCACCCATACACACTTACCAAATAAACACCCTTCCTATCACCCATACACACTTACCAAATAAACACCCTTACTATCACCCATACACACTACCCAAATAAACACCCTTCCTATCACCCATACACCCTACCCAAATAAACACCCTTCCTATCACCCATACACACTTACCAAATAAACACTCTTCCTATCACCCATACACACTATCAAAAAATACACCCTTACTGTCATACATACACACAACCCAAATAAACACTCTCACCGTTACCCATACACACAACCCAAATAAACACTCTCACCATAACCCATCCATACAGCCCAAATAAACACTCTCACTGTCACCCATACACACGATCCGAAATTACATACTGGCCGTTACCCATACATACAGCCCAATAAACACCCTTTCCATCACCCATACACACTACCCAAATAATCACTCTGGCCGTCACCCCTACACACAAACCAAAAAAGCACTCTCACCGTCACCCATACACACAACCCGAATAAACACTCTCACCGTCACCTATACACACAAACCAAAAAAACACTCTCACCGTCACCCATACACACTATCCGAATAAACACGCTTACTGTCACCCATATACACAACCCAAATAAACACTCTCACCGTCACACATATACACAACCAAAATAAACATTCCCACCGTTACCCATACACACTCCCCGTATAAACACCCATACTGTCACACATATACACAACCAAAATAAACATTCCTACCGTTACCCATACACACTCCCCGTATAAACACTCTCACCGTCACACATATACACAACCAAAATAAACATTCCTACCGTTACCCATACACACTCCCCGTATAAACACCCATACTGTCACACATATACACAACCAAAATAAACATTCCTACCGTTACCCATACACACTCCCCGTATAAACACTCTCACCGTCACACATATACACAACCAAAATAAACATTCCTACCGTTACCCATACACACTCCCCGTATAAACACCCATACTGTCACACATATACACAACCAAAATAAACATTCCTACCGTTACCCATACACACTCCCCGTATAAACACTCTCACCGTCACACATATACACAACCAAAATAAACATTCCTACCGTTACCCATACACACTCCCCGTATAAACACCCATACTGTCACACAGTGTTTGTTTCCAGGAAGAAATATTTTGCAATAGAAACAGTTACACATAGGTTAGGGACCAGTTCAAAAGCGCTATGTCGGATAAAATCTTAATTCCTTAAGTTTTGAGACCTACTGTACCCCGTCCTTCACCAAACAATAATGGTTAAAAATACAGGCATTTTATTGAAAATCACCTGTAGACTATTTATGGATCTTGGACAACGTAACCGTATCTCGTGGTTAGACAACGCTCCATAGCATATGAATAACAGTACGATCGGAGAAATAGGATCCGACGTTTTTCTTAGTTTGGCTACTACATAAAACATTGAGAAATCAGGTAAGTTGATTTTTTGGGATGGAAAACTTGCAGGGCCATTAACCCCATACCCCTGAACTTTAAGATTTCTATGCGACACCGACCGTTTGAAATGGTCCCTTAGAGCATCAGTGTGTCAAACGGTTATGCAATATTTACTGTATTTTTTATAAAACTTGGTGTATATCAATGATAAAACACACCATGACCACATGAATAAGGTAACTTTTCTTTTTCATATAGTTCAAAAGAAAACGTCAAGTGGATTTTTAGTGAGCTGGGTTTAGGTTTAGGATGCTGACATAACATTGCTTTCTAACATATACCTTTTTCCACAAATAGATCAGAATAAAAATAATAAATAAATCGTTGCCAACGATTTGTCAATCGTAGATTAATTGTAGGCTCACAAAAGCAAACGACTTTCAGAGGCATAGTATCTGTATCCGTCACCCATTCACGTATAACACATTCGTGACCACTCGATTCTCTGTCCGTAAAGAAACGAGGATCAATGAATTCCTCAGGCGGTTTTAAAATGTTACGATTCGCACAAACGCAGCCGCACGTGCAAGGCAAGTTTATACAAAGAGGAAGTCAAGGCTCGCGTCTACTCTCGTATGGACACGTGGCATGCTGGTCAGACATGTCCAACTACGTCGTTGTCGGATTTCTGACGCTGCTTCTGCAGGTAAGTAATATTTAGATACTTGATTTATGTATGGTCAGTCGGTGTGAAGGCTGACCTCAGCCATTGCATCCCTGGGCGGATCTACCATTTTTATAAGGGAGGAGCTCATGATATCAAAATCGTCGCTCAGATATTTTTACTGCCTACAACATACTACAATTGGTTTTTGAAAAGGGGTTGGGTCCGGACCCCCGTGGGCCTCACCCACCCCTCACACCCCACACCCCATCCGGATCCGCCTATGCCACCCACCTGCAGACATGTACTCGTGCATGGGCTTACATACCCGCTCCAAGTACTTGCACTTAAATCAAGTGAAAACCTCCATACTTGTCGTTTGTTTGTTTGTTTTGTTTTCCTTTTGTTTGTTTGTTTGTTTCTTTTGTTTTTGTTTTTGTTTTTTGTTTTGTTTTGTTTTTTGTTTTGTTTTTTTGTTTGACGCCACTCTTAGCAATATTCCAGCTATATGATGGCGGTGAGTGAAAAATCGAGTCTGGATCAGATAACCCTGTGATTGACATCATGAGCAACGATCTACGCAATTAGAATACGATGACATGCATCAACCAAGTGAGCGAGACTGACTACCCGATCCTCTTACGACAAGCATGGGTTCCTGAAGACCAATTCTAACCCGGATCTTCACGGGTCTCATGTCTTTTGTGAGAGTGGACGAACGGGATCGGATGATCAGGCTCACTGATGCATGATTGATGCATTTTATCGTATCCCATTTGCGTCGATCGAATCACATGACAATCACTGAAGTATCTGTTTCAGTCCATCACTGAAGTATCTGTTTCGGTCCATTATTTACAGACCACCGTGAGTGTGGCGCTAAACAAACAAAAAACAAATGTGGAACCGGAAAACCCTGAATCGGGACGATAACTTTAAAATTTGTTACCCATGAAACGTTGTTTGGTATATTTATGGTACCGCTTAGCGTGGTTTTCCTAAAAAAAAGTATGATCGACATGGAAACTATCAATGGGATAGGGATATCTCTTTTACCCTTCTGGTTTAACAGTGCTCTTTTCCATACTGATTATAATGTCAATAGCGGCGTTAAACCCAACTCACTCACTCACTTTTCCATACTGCATGTAAATTCCCGTTTCTGAAATTACCTCTAATCCTGTTTTTATATATGCAACTAGTTACTGGTACGTAAGTTGGTCTCAAACTCTGTGCTGTCCGGATCATAACCCTATTTTGAAGTACATTCAATATATCCCCATAAAACACATGATTTTCGAGATATTTTGTTCTTTTTCACGTCTTTTTTATCCCCCGGCATATAATGACGGGGGGATATTGCCATTAGTATATCCGTCTGTCCGTCCATCTGTATTCATTGTTTGTCCGGAGCATATTTCCTAAACCGTACAACCTAGCTTTACAAAACTTGGTACACTTACCAATCAGGCTCAGTAATAGTGACTTATGCAATTTAGAGATTTAAAAAAATATATATTTTGGTCGTTTCCATGGAAATATGATGAACTTAGGAAAGTTTAGGGTAGTGCTCTTGTCCGGACCATATCTCCCGAACCATACAACTTAGCTTCTCAAAAGTTTTTACACCTATCAAGCAGGTTATGTAGTGGTGCCTTTGCTATTAACAGATTTTTTCTTTTTTTTTCTTTTTTCAATTTGAATTGAAAATTGATGAACTTAGGGTAATGTCCTCGTCTTCAGCATATCTTCTAAACCATGCGACAGAGATTCACCAAACTTTGCGGGTGGTTATTAGCAATAGGCGGTTCGATCTACATGTACGTACTTTGGGCACGCCAGAAACCTGTGATTGTGGGTTCGAATCCCGTTCGCCCCGATTATGTTTCTAGGTTTGTCAGCACCATACCCGTGCTCGTGGGTTTCATCGAAGTGGTAAACGTCTGAGGCCTGCATCACTCGGACTTTCCTCCCACATTAAGCTGACACGCCGCGATATAACTGGAATACTGTTAAAAGCGGCGTTAAAACCAAACTCACTAATTGGAAACGTTTATTTCTTCAACCCAAATCATAAGGACCTCGATAAGTTCATATAGTGATCCACATGTTCAGCACAACCGCCTGTGTGTCTGCAACGAAACATAAATTAAAAATTCGTTCACGAAACTTCAGAAGTATCCACCAAGTCTTGTTTTTTTTTTAGGAAAAAATACTTTGTTTTTCATACCCACCCATTCAAATTCATCACATAAGTTTTAGATTGAAATTCATTTTACATATTAATGTGAGGGTACAATGGCCCTTTGACGGTAGCCATTAAACCCAAGCTTGACATGGTTGTATCGACCCGTGAAGATCCGGGGTAGAATAGGTCTTCAGTAGCCCATGCTTGCCGTAAAAGGCGACTATGTTTGTCGTAAGAGGTGACTAACAGGATCGGGTGGTCAGGCTTGCTGACTTGGTTGATGCATGTCATCGTATCCCAATTGCATTGATCGATGCTCATGAGGTCAATCACTGTGTTGTCTGGTCCGGACTCGATTATTTACAGACCGCCGTCATATAGCTGGAATATTGCTGAGTGCGGCGTTAAACAACAAACCAACCAACCTCATGAACAAATATGCCTCTTAATCCACTTGCTCAAATTCCAAAACTAACTAAATAAAACTGGACTCAAAATGCATTCTTGACGGCCTCCTGATGTCAAATATCTGTTCTACCATCTCCACTTCTTACACAAGTCCTAATCTTAGAATATATATCATTAAAAACATTAAATATCTTCCCATAAATACCTGTCTTATGTCAAATAAATTGTAGAATAATTATTCTTGAATCCAGCCTGCGATTCATGAATAAGCATAATTACTCCATCAAATTTCTTATTGTAACCTCCAAAGTAGATGTAAAAACCTGCCCCAGAGTATTTAAAAGAGAAATACCACGGATATTATTCGGGTCTAGTAAATTTCCTTTGTTTATACAAAGGAGACTGATACCATCTGAAACTGGGGATTTACTCTCTCTCTCTCAAGGAATTGACAGCTTCAGAATTTCAGGTTGAGTAAGGGGGTCTGATAATAGACTTGCATCATTACAATCAACACATTCTACGACCATATAATTTATATAAGTCTGAACGGAGGGGTAGCCTTGTGGTTAAAGTGTTCGCTCGTCACGCCGAAGCCCCGGGTTCGATTCCCCACATGGGTACAATGTGTGAAGCCCATTTCTGGTGTCCCCCACCGTGATATTGCTGGAATATTGTTAAAGCGGCGTAAACCAATACTCACTCACCCTCCCAGAACGCCCCACTTCTCTGTAGCCGGCCTGCCATAGAGGCAACACGTTAAGCCTGGTATAGGACTGTCGATTAGTGCATTATCATTATACATGGTTTTATTGAATCGAAACCGAGAAGATACTGAATAAACGAATGATCATTAATGACCGTATGAATTCCTTGAATATTCCAAAAACATATATTAATGTTCCCATCTTCCCGTGAAGATCCGGGTTAGAATTGGTCTTCAGCAACCCAAGCTTGCTTGTCTATGCTTGTCATAAGAGACTAACGGATCGGGGACTCGATTGTTTACAAATCTGTCACACAGCAGGAATATTGCTCAGTGTGGCGTTAAGCAACAAACAAACATGGCCTTACTGGATACCACCAAACACAAATATAAATGTGATTGCATACTTCTATCAGAACGCGTACCGCCTACGTGGTTTTGTAGATAGTGTCGGTTACCTTGCTAGGTGTTGAGATTTGAGGGAATAAAATACGAACTGGTCGGCCTAAGGTCAGTTATTTGCCTGAGAGGGGTCTCCATGTTTAAATGCGGCATGGTATCTCAGTCAGTGGGCTAGCACTATAAATCCGGCAATAACTGGCACTGGTACAAGCAGCCATCCACTTGCATGCACCTCGTTATATAGGTAAACGGCGTTGAGGGGATGCTAGCGGTTAAAGCATTCGCTTGTCACGCCGAAGAGTGTCTTGTTTCGTGTGTGCGGCGTAAAACCAGACTCACTCACTATATAAGTTGAACCTCATTTCGAGCCTAGATTAGCCTATCATGGAAGTCAAACACAAATGCCGTGAGCTAGACGTATCGTGACGTCAAAAGAAAGAAGACATGTGGCAGTCCCATAAAGTTATTTCAAATTTCCTTAACTAAGACTTTTGAAGTGGTCACAAAGGGCCCTTATGTATTCAACACTGTCCCAATAACCACCCACTCTCCCTCCCTTAATATCTACTTCCACTCGCTACCTCCCTATCTATCAACTAATCTCTATCCCCACCCGAGAAGATCCGGATCAGAATAGGTCTTCAGCAACCCATGCTTGCCGTAAAAGGCGACTAATGGGGATGGGGGGGAGGGGGGGTTTACATGGTTTGTTGCATGTCATCGTATCATCAATGCTTATGATATCAATCACTGGACTGTGTCAGTGTAATTTGTTCTGCTCTCGGAATTGATATCATCTAACTGTTACAACTGATGTTCCTGTGGGACGTAAGATCCGGGGTAGCATAGGTCTTCAACAACCCATGCTTGCCGTTAAAGGTGACTGCTTGTCGAAGGAGGCGACTAACGGGACCGGGTGGTCTGCCTCGTTGACTTGGTTGATGCATGACATAGATCCAAATTGCGTGGATCGATACTCATGATGTCAATCACTGGATCTTCTGGTCCAGACTCGATTATGTACAGGCCGCCGTCAGATAGCAGGAATATTGCTGAGTGCGGTGTTAAACAAACATACAAACAAACATATTTACCAGTTAAATCTACTTGACAGTGTTTCAAAAGCATTGTATCCAAGTGATGCCCCGCTTCATCTGCACCCAGTGAGGTGTTATGGAGATGGTATCTGCTGATTGGTTGTTAAAAATGACAATTTTATCAAACAAGCTCACTGAGGTCGGTACAATGTGTGGAGCCCATTTCTGGTGTCCCCCGTCGTGATATTGCTGGAATATTGCTAAAAGCGGCGTAAAATCATACTCACTCTCATTCAATGAGGCCACTGTCTAATTTAATGACGTCACATAACAATAGGTAACGTCAGATCTCTCATATAGCTGGAATGGAGTGCAACAAAACAACAAACCCAAACCAACCTTACTTTGTGACACTGGCACCAGACCTGCTATTATGGGACAGGGTGCAACCTGGTCTTGTCTGGTGCAACTAGGTTTTCATGTCAAAATGTTCCTGATGCAGGTGGACCGCCTCCGTGGTCTAGTGGTAGAGCGTCCGCCCCGAGAGCGGAAGGTCGGGTGTTCGATCCCCGGCCGGGTCATACCAAAAGACGTTTAAAGAGGGTACTTGTTGTTACCCTGTATGACGCTCGGCATTAAGGGACTAAAACAAGGACTTGTCTGCTCGGAGTCAGTATACTGTGTCTGAGTGGGGTATTCATGTTTAACTCATGGCATCTCAGTGAGCTAGCACTATAAATCGGCATCAGTCCTGACTAGTGCAAGCAGCCACACACGCACACACACGTGCATGCACATCGCTATATAAGTGCAATAATCTTGGACGCGACGTTAAACCCCATTTCACCTCACCTCACCTCCCCACTGAGGGCTCACTTGCACAAAGCGATCTTAGCGATACGACTATTGTAAGCCTATGTTAAAGTATGGGAGTTACGATCATCTTAGCGCTAAGATCGCTTTGTGCAAGTGGGCCCAGATGCAGGTTCAGTCCAGTTACATACCAAGTTTGTCTTGCCTACTCGGCATCATTAACAGGCCGACTTGATATAGCTGCTATGTTGGGGCCTGTGGTGTAGGTGCCTAAAATGTTTCACTTGCCCACCAGTCCTCGGGACCATTCTGCCCGTCAACCATCTCGATGGCCCGTGAAGATACGCGTTTGAAGAGGTTTTCAGCAACCCATGCCTTCAGAAGAGGCGACTGTGATTGCCGTTGCAGGCGACTGTGATTGGCGTTGCAGGCGACTGTGATTGGCGTTGCAGGCGACTGTGATTGCCGTTGCAGGCGACTGTGATTGCCGTTGCGGGCGACTGTGATTGCCGTTGCGGGCGACTGTGATTGCGGTTGCAGGCGACTATGATTGCCGTTGCAGGCGACTGAGATTGTCGTAAGAGGCGACTGTGATTGTCGTAAGAGGCGACTGTGATAGTCGTTGCAGGCGACTGTGATTGCCGTTGCCGGCGACTGTGATTGCCGTTGCAGGCGACTGTGATAGTCGTTGCCGGCGACTGTGATTGCCGTTGCCGGCGACTGTGATAGTCGTTGCAGGCGACTGTGATTGCCGTTGCCGGCGACTGTGATTGCCGCTGCAGGCGACTGTGATTGCCGTTGATGGCGACTGTGATTGCCGTTGCCGGCGACTGTGATTGCCGTTGCAGGCGACTGTGATTGCCGTTGCAGGCGACTGTGATTGCCGTAAGAGGCGACTGTGATTGCCGTAAGAGGCGACTGTGATTGTCGTAAGAGGCGACTGTGATTGTCGTAAGAGGCGACTAACGGCAACGGCATCAACTTTGTTGATGCATGTCATCGTATCCCAAATAAAGCGATGCTGATATCAATCTGGATAGTCTAGTGCAGACTAAATGATTTAGACTGCCGACATATAGCTGAAATATTGCTGAGTGCAATATGTCTTGATGAACGCTTACACGTTTAGCAGGAAAAAATAGGAACCCAGCAACTACTGAAGTTCGTAAGAAGCGACTTAATGAATCGATATCGGCGTGGATTGTGCTCATTATATCAATCATTAAATTGTCTTGTACAGACTCGATTCTTCCAAGCCCGTCACACAGCTGGAATATTGACGTTTTAAACAGGAAATGCGCACATACACACCGTGGGTGGGTAATCGACATACTGTCAGGATCTCAGTCAAACCAATCCTTTGGTTTCAGGTCCAGCGGTGTCAACTACTCTATCTCCCGCCTGATGGTGTCCTAAATAATGCCGCGGTTCGAGTAACTTGCTCCAGTCATGAAGTGTTGGCCTCCAAACTCGTGGTGGCCAAACAGCTGCACCCTCTCCAGGGCTCCCTCATCCTCAAGCCCCAATGCGCTGGCGGCGCCGATGCTTACAAACCAGTCATTCCAGTCGGAAAGGTCACGGACATCTACTATGTGGGGGATCCCACTTCGAGATGCCTCTTCAAGAAGGGAACAGCTTATACGTTGGCTATCCAAGTTGTGGCATTTGGGACTACAGTTGTGGGGACAGTGAGTGTCTCCTGTCCATTAAAGCTTGTGTTCTCTCAAGTGAATCTTGATCCATACCCACCATACCAGTTGAAATACAAGTCGGGCCCCATGCCGGCCTCAATTGTTGGTATCAAATGCAACTACGATAGTTCCGTCGGTCTTACGTTCCTTCCCCAGAAGAGGAAGAAAATAATCTTAGTGTCCTGCCTCAAGGTCAAGTTCACCTACACCGTTGAAGCAAGTTCTGTAGCAATGCGTGCTGTACTAGACGCCGATCCGTTCACGAATTGCGTGTTTCGTGACGACATACCGTCTGTTCGAGATGGCGCCACTAAATGGAAAAGAGCTGCCAAAACTATCAAAGGTATTGAGGTGTCCCTGTTTGATTATGCAACGCTGGCTAGTGAAGGGACTGGAGTGGTCGTCCCCTGTAAACCCCCGCCTCCCACGACTACCACGACTCCTGCTCCAACGACAGAGAAATTCACAACGCAAAAATGGACGACCCAACAATGGACAACAGAAGGCTTTACAACTGAGCCCACGCCCGAAGTAACAACCCCAGGGCCTACGACAACGGAAGACTTTCCCACGGAACCATCTACCACACCAACTACAAGACCTACAACGCCCAAGGCGACCACTCCCAAACCGACTGCTCCCAAGGCAACTACTCCAAAACCAACCACGCCCAAGGCAACTACTCCAAAACCAACCACGCCCAAGGCAACTACTCCAAAACCAACCACGCCCAAGGCAACTACTCCAAAACCAACCACGCCCAAGGCAACTACTCCAAAACCAACCACGCCCAAGGCAACTACACGTAAACCAACCACATCCAAGGCAACTACTCCAAAACCAACCACTCCCAAGGCAACTACCCCCAAAGCAACAACTCCAAAACCAACCACACCCAAGGCAACCACTCAGAAACCAACGTCGCCCAAGGAGACGACGCCCAAACCAACCACACCCAAGGCAACTACCCCTAGAGCAACTACTCCAAAACCGACCACGCCCAAGGCAACTACTCCAAAACCAACGACGCCCAAGGCAACTACTCCAAAACCAACCACACCCAAGGAAACTACCCCTAAACCAACTACTCCAAAACCGACCACGCCCAAGGCAACTACTCCAAAACCAACAACGCCCAAGACAACTACTCCAAAACCAACAACGCCTAAGGCAACTACCCCTAAAGCAACTACTCCAAAACAGACCACGCCAAAGGCAACTACTCCAAAACCAACCACGCCCAAGGCAACCACTCAGAAACCAACCACGACTAAGGCGACGACGCCCAAAGCAACCACACCCAAGGCAACGACGCCTAAAGCAACCACGCCCAAGGCGACGACGCCTAAACCAACCACGCCCAAGGCAACCACTCAGAAACCAACCACGCCAAAGGCGACGACGCCCAAAGCAACCACACCCAAGGCGACGACGCCCAAAGCAACCACACCAAAGGCCACGACGCCCAAAGCAACCACACCAAAGGCCACGACGCCCAAAGCAACCACGCCCAAGGCGACGACGCCTAAAGCAACCACAACCAAGGCGACGACGCCTAAAGCAACCACGCCCAAGGCGACGACGCCTAAAGCAACCACAGCCAAGGCGACGACGCCTAAAGCAACCACAGCCAAGGCGACGACGCCTAAAGCAACCACGCCCAAGGCGACGACGCCTAAAGCAACCACGCCCAAGGCGACGACGCCCAAAGCAACCACACCCAAGGCAACGACGCCTAAAGCAACCACAGCCAAGGCAACCGCTCCAAAACCAACCACACCCAAGGCAACTACACCTAAAGCAACCACGCCCAAGGCAACTACACCTAAAGCAACCACGCCCAAGGCAACTACACCTAAAGCAACCACGCCCAAGGCAACTACACCTAAAGCAACCACGCCCAAGGCAACTACACCTAAACCAACCACGCCCAAGGCAACTACACCTAAACCAACCACGCCCAAGGCAACTAAACCTAAACCAACCACGCCAAAGGCAACTACACCTAAACCAACCACGCCCAAGGCAACTGCACCTAAACCAACCACGCCCAAGGCAACCACTCCAAAACCAACCACGCCAAAGGCAACTGCACCTAAACCAACCACGCCCAAGGCAACTGCACCTAAACCAAGCACGCCCAAGGCAACCTCTCCAAAACCAACCACGCCCAAGGCAACCACGCCCAAGGCAACCACGCCCAAACCAACCACGCCCAAGGCAACCACGCCCAAACCAACCACGCCCAAGGCAACCACTCCGAAACTAACCACGCCCAAGGCAACCACTCCAAAACCAACCACGCCCAAGGCAACCCCTCCAAAACCAACCACGCCCAAGTCAACTACACCCAAACCAACCACTCCAAAAGCGACCACCCCTCCGAGCGCACCTCCATCTGGTTTCACGTTGAACAAAGCGGCAACTTGGATAACGTGCTCTGGTAAGAAATTCGTGCCATCAACAATTGATTTCTCCGAGAAACTTCACCCTCTCCATAAATTTCTTGTACTCCGGCCCAGCTGTCTGGGAGGATCGGACATAAGGGCTCTCCCTGCCCGGCTGAAAGTGTATCACACAGGGGCGGCGAATAAATGCCTCTTCCTGGTCAAAGGTTCAAGCTATACAATACAGGTTGACGTCCTTGCATACGGTGCACGCTCTATCGGTCGACTTGATTTCTCGTGTCCGATACCTCTTGCACCAACATCGCCCCCGCCGAGTATCTTCCCACCATACCCACGCCGAATTATCTCCAACCTCATTCAGGAGGTAGACATTGACTGCAGCCAGAACGACTCCATCACCGCAAACTTAATTCCCCAAAGGTCGAGAGTCGTCGTAGCTTTGAAATGTCAGGACTCAACCAAAACCTTTGTCGTCAAAAATACACCAGTCGCAGTCACCGTATGGAAGAAGGGCGCAGATACGCAGTCCAAGTGTGTTTTCAGAAATGATCATGGCATACAACCTGGCTCTCGGGTGCCAAGGTTAAACGTTCCCGTGGTCTTTTTCAAGTGGGCCGATTTTAGTTATCTGGGCACCGGTAGCATTGAACCCTGCAACGAAAACCCGAGCAAGTACATACTGGATGTTAGCTCTCACTGCGGAAGGTCGACGTCGGACGCAACGTGGGTCACAGGAATAAGTGACGTTGACGCCGAGTTCCAAGCTGTTTGCAAGTCGGGAAAGGTCTTCAAATTCAACAACGTCAACGGCGACCGCGTCAACTACAGCCTGCCTCTCTATTTCACAGGGAATGCCGCGTCAAAATGCATCTTCAATAGGAGAGGAAATTCCCAAGTTTACGTCATCACGGTGAAAGCAAGCTGGGGCGAGGGCAGCAACTTGATCCACCAAAGCAACAGGGAATATCAGGTAGGTAAACGCCCAATGATATACCGAAAAACGGATACAATTCAAAAATGGCCTTTTTGTCTGTCAAGACTGCAACTTCAATATATGACCAAGTCGCAGAATATCTTTTGCACCTTTATTTTTCAATATAATCTCCATTCACCTCAATACACTTATTCCATTTGGTCCGGGGTAGAATAGGTCTTCAGCAACCCCTACTTGCCATACAAGGCGACTATGCTTGTCGTAAGAGGCGACTAACGGGATCGGATGGTCAGGCTCGCTGACTTGGTTGATACATGTCATCGGTCCCAATTGCGTGGATCGATGCTCATGATATTAATCACTGGATTGTCTGGTCCAGACTCGATTATTTACAGACCGCCGTCATATAGCTAGAATACTGCTGTGTGCCGTGTTAAACAACAACCAAACAAACACTTATTCCATTTATGGGGGCGGTCGGGTAGCCTAGTGCTTAAAGCGTTCGCTCGTCACGCCGAAGACTCGGGTTCGATTCCCAATATGGGTACAATGTGTGAAGCCCATTTCTGGTTCCCCGCTGTGATATTGCTGGAATATTGCTAAAAGAGGCGTAAAACCATACTCACCACCACAAATATAGCAGTCACTATATTTTAATAAGGTGGTTGTTTGCAAGTATCTTTTGAATATATTTATGACAAAAACTTCTAAATAAGTAACTATATATCTTTGAATGACAAGCGAAAATTTGACACAGATGAACGATTATCGCGCAAGAAAATGCATCCGCGAACCTGTTAAAGCGGAATCCAGTTCACTGTATGGACACAAGTTTCCTTTTCGTACAATCACAGCCAAGTCTTCTTTGCCGTTACGGAAAGGGTCGAGGTTTACCGATTGTTAATTCAACATTTGGTTTTATAAAGTTTAATAGGTGTACAACTGATACTCAACCATTGGTTTCTCCTGCCTTGTTCAAAGGTGACGTGCGTTTATGGCAGCAGAGGTTCCGACGACACTCAAGTTCAGAGTATATCTGACCGGCTGATCGCGGCCAAGTCCATGCAGGAGAACAAGGGCCCGGACAGTAAATTCATTATTAAACTGGACATTGTGGATGTCCTGGGCGTGCCGGTCACCTTCATGGCACAGGGAAGGAAGGTCAAGTTGAGAGCCGTGGGTCGAGGTCAAGGACGAGAAGTTGGCCTCAAGACTATCGGATGTGACGCCATTGGTAGGTAGCATTACATAGCCTGCCGAACTATTGCCGATACTTCACCAGTCTGTATACACAACCTTCCTCCATCACCAGCGGAAGACAGACGACTCCTACTCCATACATAAACTGTTAAGACGGTCATGTTTAAATCGTATCGAAACCTGAGGGTGCCCCCCCACACACACACACACACACACACCCACACCCCTCACCCCCCCCCCCCCCCACCCCTCACCCCCCCCCCCCCCCCCCACACACACCCCCCCCCCCCACACACACACACACACCCCTCACACCCCACACACCCTCCCTCCCCCACCTGAATTCCGAGTCTCATTGCTCACCCCAGAATCCCGAATACTTATCACAAATCTTAAAAGGATTGACAAAAGTGATTTGAGGTTAACTTTTTGAAAAACAAAATCCGAAAAAAATAATTATAAAGAAACCTTTTATGTACTCTTTATTTTCTAACTGAAGAGTCGCAATATTGCTGAAATATTGCCAATGTGACTTAAAATTTTAACTCGCTCTAAATGAAGAGGTTTACCAAGGCTGGATTCACACTTCCATCGCTTAGAAATATTATTTTATTTGCGTTCCGCGTACCACATTACCGGACCCATGAAGATCCGGGGTAGAATAGGTCTTCAGCTACCCCTGCTTGCCGTACAAGGCGACTATGCTTGTCGTAAGAGGCGACTAACGGGATCGGATGGTCAGCCTTGCTGACTTAGTTGATGCATGTCATCGATCCCAATTGCGTGGATCGATGCTCATGATATCAATTACTGGATTGTCTGGTCCTGACTCGATTATTTACAGACTGCCGTCAGAGCTGGAATATTGCTTATTGCGGCGTTAAACAGCAAACAAATGCTGGGCTACACAGGTGGCCCAGTTATCCAAGACGCCTATGATAATGGGTTCGAATCTTGTGCTAGTTGGTTTCACCAGAGTGGTAAGCATGAAAGACTCATCACTTTCGTCCCACATGAAACTGATACGTGTTACAATTGAAATAATTGCTTAGAATCCTTCGAAGAGTCCTTAGAATCGCTAACTCACGCTTCCCAGCATAACTGAAATAATGTTCAGAGCACAATTTATTTCACGTGATACAATGCCAGTTGGCCAAATAAGTAAATATTTTTTATGTTCCCATTAACTGAAAAATAGGCCACGCCAACAAAGGGACTGTTTTCTGATTGGCTGACAATAGAATCTGTGGGGCTGGTTGCATCATTGCGCAGAATGTCGCTGATTTCGACTGTTGTATACAGATTTGTGATTTTTTTAAAACCAACATCTATGAAATTAATATTGACGTATCTTTTTATAAGAAATGATTTCAGTATTGGTTCTTTATTGCGTTTATGGCAGTATTAACGTAAAAGCAGGTGTGCATATTATTTTTTTAAAACCGCCAAGCGGTTTTATTATTCATACCTCCATAAATGCCCCAAAACACATTGAAGTCAATTTTTGATTAACCCAACCAGATATGTCTTTTTTCGTCAAACAGGGACGACGTCGAATGCCAGGTACGCCGTCATTAGGGGAGGGTGTGGGGACGGGCTGATTTTCAAGCAGACTGAAGGATTAACAACAAGAGGACTCACAGCCACCAGCCCATACTTCAAGGTCTTCGCTATGCGCAATGACAATCTGCTGAAGTTCGAATGTAATTTTACAATGTGTGCCAGCAACTGTGACGGCAGTTCCTGCAGCAATGGTAGACGACGACGTGATATTTGGGAAGGCCACTTCCAAATTCAGCAAGCACTCTCACGGATCATCCGAGTCTTGTGATTGTGTGAAAAGCGAGTATTACTGTTACCTAAAAGTCATTAAAGCAGGGAAAGGAACTTCTATGTTGAGTCATGTCCTGATCCTTGAAAGGGGACCCCAGCAACCTGTGGATCCATGGTCACTATCCGTGACCTGGTTGAATGTATGTTCTATGTTGAGTCATGTTCTGATCCTTGAAAGGGGACCCCAGCAACCTGTGGATCCATGGTCACTATCCGCGACTTGGTTGAATGTATGTTCTATGTTGAGTCATGTCCTGATCCTTGAAAGGGGACCCCAGCAACCTGTGGATCCATGGTCACTATCCGCGACCTGGTTGAATGTATGTTCTATGTTGAGTCATGTCCTGATCCTTGAAAGGGGACCCCAGCAACCTGTGGATCCATGGTCACTATCCGTGATTTGGTTGAATGTATGTTCTATGTTGAGTCATGTCCTGATCCTTGAAAGGGGACCCCAGCAACCTGTGGATCCATGGTCACTATCCGTGACCTGGTTGAATGTATGTTCTATGTTGAGTCATGTCCTGATCCTTGAAAGGGGACCCCAGCAACCTGTGGATCCATGGTCACTATCCGTGACCTGGTTGAATGTATGTTCTATGTTGAGTCATGTCCTGATCCTTGAAAGGGGACCCCAGCAACCTGTGGATCCATGGTCACTATCCGTGACATGGTTGAATGTATGTTCTATGTTGAGTCATGTCCTGATCCTTGAAAGGGGACCCCAGCAACCTGTGGATCCATGGTCACTATCCGTGACTTGGTTGAATGTATGTTCTATGTTGAGTCATGTCCTGATCCTTGAAAGGGGACCCCAGCAACCTGTGGATCCATGGTCACTATCCGTGACCTGGTTGAATGTATGTTCTATGTTGAGTCATGTCCTGATCCTTGAAATGGTTCCCCAGCAACCTGCGGATCCATGGTCACTATCCGTGACTTGGTTGAATGTATGTCATTGTGAGTTGGGTTTAACGCAAATCCCAGCAGTATTCCATTAACATCACGGCGTGTCTGCTTAATGTGTGAAGAAAGCTCGAAGTGATGCAGGTCTTAAAGGTTTACCACGTCGGTGTAAAAGCATGCCTATGATGCTGACAAACCAATAACATAATCGTGGCAAACCGGATTCAAACCCACAATCATAGATTTCTGGAGCAAGCTCCTCACAGCGACGGCCCGTTCGCGGAGCTCTCTATACTATCGCTGCCACCAGTCATAACTCCCCACTGTGATAGGTGGCCACAACCATGCTTGGAGTTGAACTCGCACCCGAATGACCGTTATATTTACAAACAAGTGATGACTGCCGTGACGCCGAATTCACTTACCGCTGCTAAATTACCTACTTTGTTTGTCTATTTTAATTTCTATTTCATTAAAACTATCATGTAATTGATATAGTAAGAATGTAAGGGATAAGTTGGTTGATTTCCCGTCAGTCTGCAATCTCGAACCAATGTGATTATTAAAAAAAGAAGTAAATTAATCTGGGAAAACATGGTCAGTCGTAAACCTTTTCAAAATGAAATAGGATGGCATTCCCCAAAAACATAAAAGTATTAACGTTACTACATTGGGGTTAGAGGGTAAATTTCAAGATTCTTGTAATGGCCGCGCCCACACTTGTGGCAGCGATGTTACCGAGAGTGTAACGAATGTGTCACGCGCTGGGAAGGAGCTTGATTTCTGGAGTACTCAAGGGACGCAACTCTGAATAGCTAATTGCTCCGACACTCATGCCCCCTTATGTCAGTGTCATCGACGGTTGATATGTTCATTATATCTTTAACTATAATACTCAACATTTACTAAGGACCAAAATAGCCATCTTTAGTCAAATGTATGGGCTTTAGCAAATGTTGAGTAGTATAGTGTCTGGTCCAGATTCGGTTTTTCCCAAGTCGCCATCATGCAGCTGGAGTGCATTGTTAAACAACAAACGAAGTAATGTTTCCAAGGGTATCGTGTTGGTATCGACTAAGTATGGTTTTATGCCGCTTTGAGCAATGTTCAAGCAATTTCACGGCAGTGGTTACCAGAAATAGGTTACACACTTTGTACCCATGAGGGGAATCGAACCCGTGTCTTCGTGACGAGCGAACGCTTCAACCACTATAGAACTGTCGAAAATGCTAGAAAACTGATTTTCTGGCTTCATTTAATAAATACGAGTCATAGGGACAATAAAAAGAGCATATATCAAAATAACGCGAATTGACCTTATCTAGCCTGCCCTAATCGGCACTGTGATTACCCTTAAAATGTAGTTTTACAGGTAAAATGATAAACTTGTCATGTATGTATGTATGAAATGGCCTATAACCTGAGGTAGTTACCTAACACCTGTCCCGAGGTGATGACCTCACACAACCCCGTGCATTCTCCCAGGTTCAAATGTCACCGAGTTGGGGTGGTCTCAAAATATTGCTGTTATTGTACTTAATTGACATGCGATGATGAGTAACCAATGACGGATATGTACTGCATTATATTTGCTTGGAAACATGGACTAGTTAAGAGCTATGGAACGGGATGAGTATTGGAAGGTTGCGATTTTGGAATCCAGAAGTATTTGTTCTACAGATGATTTCTTGAGGTAGACTTTATCTCCGCTGATGACGTACATGAATCTGTACTTTTGAACGTTGTGTTATGTCTTGCCAAGAACCCTGTACATTTAGCCAAGATAGACACAACAGGGTTGACCTCACAATGTCTGAGTGCCGTACGTAAGACAACGTAACCGTGTTGTGCCGTCAGCACATATGTCTTGTACTTTACTGGTTTCTTATTCAGCCGAATTTTCTCCATGAGTTGAACTTTCGTTTCATATGGTCTGAAGTCGACCAATGTCATATATTCCTGTATGGTCGCCTTCAGACTACTCATGGTTTGGCCGACAGTATTTGATTCCCGGACGTTATATAAACTGGCGTTATCCATGACAATCACACGGACGTTGTTTAAAATTTGGCAATAGCTGAAGTTCCAACCAGCCTATGAACACATCACCTCCTACAATTTCCAGTTTTCTTTTTCTCCTCGAAAACATCCATCAATAAGCCCAATATCATGGGTTGCAGCGTGCAAAACAATGACACGATTACCTTCACCTGATGGTACCATGGGTGCTTTTTGTTCATCTGCCAACAGCCACATGTAGTCAGTGGAAAGATTCATCAAGGTAAATTATCTGGACGCCCTGGCTGATAGTTATGAATGGTTCGGAGATAATGTGACCTCATAGACAGGATGGAATATTTTCCCCTGAAAAGTGCTCGGTCATCGCCACACGCAGTGTATCGAAATCCCATCTCTTGGAGAGCAATAGTTAGTGCAGTCAGGGAAACATTAATTGTATCTTTAATTTCTCCCAAATTCAACTACAAGACAAGGTGACTTTCTGCTCATAAAGCTTGTACACTATACACCTAATCACCCTGTATCAAAGTTGCCTAAATCCTTTTACGCCCCAGTTTTGTTTTTGAGACCACCCCTATACCTGTTTTGTTTTCTTATCATACCGTAGACTTGGTGGTATGAATTGAAAACACCATAGCTTGGGCAGTTCGGTAATTCACCCTATCAAAATTAATAAATGGTATCTCTCTAAAGTGTAAAGAACTTTATGCATTTCCAAGTACAGATTCCATATTGTGTACCTTGTTTATGGCTATGCAAGTGTAATGTAACATGCATCACGGGAGCAATGATAACCAAAAAAACGCAGCGTCATTTTGTCATTTTAGAAGATGCACATCTAGAATTTTTCTCAAACTTTTTGTTTGTGGAGTAGATGTTTTAAGAAGACTATATTATTATCATTGTAACGCAGTCACGTGCGCATATTTCTATAGTCCGTTTCAGACTGCCATCATTGGACTTAAATTCGAACGAAAACATGAAGTTCTCATTTTTGTCTCCTGTAGACTTGTCCATTGGACTCCTTGTGACTGAAATACTTCAAACCACAGGTAGGGCGATCAGTACTTACTCGATATTTCAATAACAGTCTGTGAAAAATTATATCCCTTTTTAACAGGCAAATAGCAGTTTTTTAGCATTTCCGACAGTACTTTAGGCTACCCCACCGCCGCTCGTCTTTTAGATGTCAGACCCGTGAAGATTCCGGGGTAGGATAGGTCTTCAGCAACCCATGCTTGTCGTAAGAGGCGACTAACGGAATTGGGTGGTCAGGCTCGCTGACTTGGTTGATGCATGTCATCAACCTAATTGTATGGATTGATGCTCATGATGTCAATCACTGGATTGTCTGGTCCAGACTCGATTATTTACAGACCGCCGTCATATAGCTGTAATATTGCTGATTGCGGCGTTAGACAACAAACAAACATGATCATTATACTAACGGATGCATGTCACAATTGTGTGCCGTTGTGGTTTGTAGTCGTGACTTCAGAACGTATTTTGAGAACTTATTTGCAAACTTGCGTTGATAGACATCATGAGCATCGATCTACGCAATTGGGATAAGATGACCAAGTCAGCGAGCCTTACCACCTGTTGGTCGCCTCTTACCACAAGCATAGTTGCCTTTTACGGCAGACCGCCTCTGTGGTTTAGTGGTAGATCTTCTGCCCGGAGAGCGGAAGGTTTGGGATTCGATCCCCGGCCATGTCGTACCAAAAGACGTTAAAATGTGGTACTTGTTGTTACCCTGTCTGGCACTCGACATTAAAGGGCTAACAAAAGTACTGGTCGGATCGGCGTCAGTACACTGTGTCTGAGTAGGGTACCATGTGCAACTGTGCATGGTATCTCAGTGGGCTAGCACTATTAATCGGCATCAGTCCGGACTACAAGGGAGCGCGCACGCACGCACACACACATGTGAATGCACGTCGCTGTCCAAGTGCAATAATCTTGGACGCGACGTTTGAAGACCTATTCAGCCCCGGATGCTCATGATATTAATCACTCGATTGTCTGGTCGAGACTCGATTATTTACAGACAGCCGTCATATAGCTGGAATATTACTGAGTGCGGCGTTAAACAACAAACAAGTTTAAAATACTCGGTCTTGAATACTCAGTTTTTCAAAGAAGTTATCGACCGCCTCCGTGGTCTAGTGGTAGAGCGTCCGCCCGGAGAGCTGAAGGTCCGGGGTTGGATCCCCGGCCGCCACATACCAAAAGACGTTAAAAGATTGTACTTGTTGTTACCCTGTCTGGCCGTCATATAGCTGGAATATTGCCGTGTGCGGCATTAAACAACAAACCAACCAACCAACCAACCAACCAACCAACCAACCAACCAATTTCTTCATTGTGTTTAACAATTCGGTTTAATACAGTCAGTACAGAGGAGACATGGTTTAACCTGATGTTACTGTATGGGCGGGCAGGGGAGAGTTTCATTAACTCATTAAATAATTTACAAGTGACCATTAAGGGGCACCGATGCAGCCTTGTGGTTAATTAAGACAGCCTCTTCATCATGTCTACATCTTCCCCATCATGCGTGATATTGATGCCGTGGGTAAAGCTTCTCTCTTCAAGCCGAAGGCCCGGGTTCGATTCCTAAAATGAGTACATGATTAAACCATCAGCTTAGTAGAGCATCTTGTCAGTCAACAACTACGTATACTATGTAGCACACGGAGTACGTGTTTGCGCTGTTCATCATAACGCTATGCCCCTCCCCCACCCACCTTTTTTTTACACATAACAACATGATAGTTCTTAAAAAAACTTTTTTCCAGTGATTGGAATGTATATAACAGCAGATAATGTTGGGTACGGGGTATTCGATGCCGTGTACCGTATTAATGCCATTTGATACTTTAGACTATTCCCGATTTTGAATTATTTTGCAATTCATCGATCTCATTCAGAGCCAATACTGTAGTGCAGTACTGTGTCAATCATTGGGTTGTCTGGTCCAGACTTGATTATTTACAGGCCGCCGTAGTATAGCTGGAATATTGCTGTGTGCGGCGTTAAACAACAAATAAAAAAGAAGACAGAATCTGACAGCTATGTAACTTAAATACCATTGAAGGCGAGTATGTTCAGTTTACTCTATGCTAAAGACCCGTGAAGATTCCGGGGTAGAACAGGTCTTCAGGAATCCATGCTTGCCGTAAAAGGCGTCTATGCTTGTCGTAAAAGGCGACTAACGGGCTCGCTGACTTGGTTGATGCATGTCATCGATCCCAATTGCGTGGATCGATGCTCATGATATCGATCACTGGATTGTCTGGTCCAGACTCGATTATTTACAGACCGCCGTCATATAGCTGGAATATTATTGAGTGCGGCGTTAAACAACAAACCAACCAACCACCTCTATGCTAAAAGTGTCTTAAATAATATGTCCACCCCAACATTCAGTTTACAAATTTGTTGAATAGCGCTAAGCTGTTACTGTTGCTTCATTTGTCTATGTTTATCAATTATGCAAGGATGTAACAGCAAATATCTTATTTCATATAAAAAATACTACCAATCAGAATGTTTTGTATTGCGTACCTTAGTTCTGTGGCCTTCTCAGTACGGAACTATAAGATCAATGAGGAAAACAAAAAACAAAAAAACACCTATATACTAGTAGACTTTCCATACACTAATAATTCCCATCAAGACATTGTCTTGTGACCTTATTATACTTATAATTTCCTATGACAACAGTAGTTAAAATTTTGAATTAGTTCCCGTGAGCCATTGTACATGTCGAGTTTGAGAATGCGATAACTCGAGAATGTCCCTTACATTATTCCATATATAATCGATTACGTTACGAGTACCGGTTCACGCTGTCGGGATACTGAGTCACTGAGACTGACCACCTGATAAACGAACCCGGGTCCAGAGGGAACGATTAACTATAACAGGAAAGACGAGTAAGCCCTGATCAGCATAGTACTATACACATCACTGAAAGTTTCAGGCCGTGGCCATAGTGACAGCCAAATAGTAAAATATATTATCAGAAAATTATCCTGTGCATCACCGACAATCATTTGAAATAATAGATAAACGCAAACAAAGAGCGATTATGGAACAGAACATTATATAGATGTCTATTAAACATGAATTCATCATGACAGAGTCAACATGTCCTCTGTAAACGTTATCTCAGGCTGACAGAGGCGTTGGATCAATTATCAGTTCACAAGTCAGTATAGGGTATCATCACCAATAACAGTGACACAAGCCTGACAACGGTGCCTAACTGACAACACAAGAGTGAGTGAGTATGGTTTTACGCCGCTTTTAGCAATATTCCAGCAATATCACGGCGGGGGACACCAGAAATGGGCTTCACACATTGTACCCATGTCGGGAATCGATCCCGGGGCCTCGGCGTGACGAGCGAACGCTTTAACCACTGGGCTACCCGACCGCCTTCTTGGCTACACAATAACGCCGATGGTTGAGGAAGGCATGTGGGATGTATGATGTACTTCCATATCTGAACCAAGGCGTGTCACAGATGGACCACTGCGTGGATCGATGTTCATTATATCAATTACTGGACTGTCTGGTCCAGACTCTATTATTTACAGACCAACGTCATATAGCTGAAATATTGCTGAATGCGGAGTAAAACAACAAACCAACCAACACAGATGGACAAACGTCTCCGGCTGGTTTGGAAGTCGGTGTACACGGTATTTCATTTCACTTGAATCGTTTCGGTTGGCGACAGATCTGGTGAAACAGCAGGAGAATGGAGTGTGGGGATGTTCTGTTGTCCAGTGAAATCTGTGGCCACACGAGCAACGTGACGGCGTGTATTGTTCAGCTGCAAAGTGACGTCGAAGAACACAGATATGAGTGCGACGGTCCATCCGACGTCGATAAACACGCTGACGCTATCACTGCTGCCAGTGCTGTCAGTTTGTTATTTACGCCGCACTCAGCAATATTCCAGCTATATGACGGCGGTCTGTAAATAATCGAATCTGGACCAGACTATCAAGTGGTTGACATCATGAGCATCGATCCAAGCTGTTGGGATCGATGACACGCATCAAGCCTGACGGACTCATCTTTAAAGAGGACGTTGTGTTGACCATGTCAGGCGTGCATATCGATGACGTGGCAGCCAAAGTGGACGTACAGCTGAACGTCATGGTCGGATGTCATGATGTCGTTATCGATTCCTCACAGTCCTTGCACTAATCGGACATAAGCCAGGGACTCTGCAGGCTGCACTCTGAAACCGATTTCGCAGGTGAACCAGACGGGAATGATGATCTTCCTGACGTGAGTGAGTGAGTGAGTGAGTTGGGTTTAACGCCGCTTTTAACATTATTCCAGTTATATCACGGCGTGTCAGCTTAATGTGGGAGGAAAGCCCAAAGTGAAACCCACGAGCACGGGTATGGTGCTGACAAACCTAGAAACATAATCGGGGCGAACCGGGATTCGAACCCACAATCATAGGTTTCTGGCGTGTCCAGGGGACGCAACTCTGCACAGCGAACTTCCTGACGTGACGTTACTCGTGGACGTCCAGATCGTGGTCGGTCCCTGGTGTTGACAGCCCGTAGGTACCGACCCCAGATTGACTGTATGGTGTTACAATGGACACATACCTTTTTGAACTTACGTTCAAGTATTCCAATTCCAATATATCTGACATGAAATGGGTGCACGGGTGGCCCAGTCGTCTAAGGCGCCGCGATTCGCTGTGCAAATTGCGTCCATTGGACACGCCAGAAACCTATGATTGAGGGTTCGAATCCCGGTTCGCCCCAATTGTTTCTAGGTTTGTCAGCACCATACCCGTGCTCGTGGGTTTCACCGAAGTGGTAAACGTCTGAGACCTGCATCACTTCGGGCTTTCCTCCCACATGAAGCTGACACGCCGTGATATAACTGGAATACTGTTAAAAACGGCGTTAAACACATCTCACTCACTCCTTTCTCAAAGAATCATATTAGTCTAAGTCTTTAAGATGCATACAAGAACAATTCTGAACTTCATCATTCCTTCATCACTTGCTTGATAATGGCGTTAGAACCTACACTGAATTGTAATTGATGAAGTTGTTCATCCATATCCCACATTAAACTGACACGCCGTGATATGATTGGAATACTGTTAAAAGCGACGTTAAACCCAACTCACTTACTCTAGCATGAAATACTGTTTACTATAAGAAGTAACCAATCACCTAACCGGTGCAAGTGTTTGTTGAAGGCTTTTTGTCTCCTGATTGTTCTAGTTAAAGGGACAACATGACATTGGAACAGTGTGAAGAGATAAATTTATTTTGCCTTACAATCTGTGACAAGTGAATTCATGATCTGCCAGCTGAATAGTTCTTGGACAGCATAAACTGGAGGGGCTTCACAGGGGTATTCAATCTCTGGA
Organism: Haliotis cracherodii; assembly: GCF_022045235.1. NCBI lineage: Eukaryota > Metazoa > Mollusca > Gastropoda > Lepetellida > Haliotidae > Haliotis > Haliotis cracherodii. The sequence goes on from NW_027266266.1 coordinate 40,807,248, forward strand.
CTGTGATAGCGGCCAATTTGGGTTCGTTTGTTTGTTGTTTAACGCCGCACTAAGCAATATTCCAGCTATATGACGGCGGTTTGTAAATAATCGAGTCTGGATCAGACAATTCAGTGATTGACATCATCGATCCACACAAATAGGATCGATGACATGCATTAACCAAGTCAGCGAGCCTGGCCACCCGATCCCGTTAGTCGCCTCTTACGACAAGCATAGTCGCCTTTTACGGCAAGAATGGGTTGCTGAAGATCTATTCTACCCCGGAATCGTCATGGGTCCACACAGTTACTGAATATTATGTTACAAAGTAACATTCCAACAACTTTTCCACAGCGTTGGGATAACGTTGTATTTGCTGGGATGTTCAAACAGCTGACAACGAGGCTCAAGGATGTGAGCCAAGATGGTTTTTATCACCATATATACATGTATATATTTATCTACAAAGAATTTCTTCTTACAAACGCTTCGTGGAAACCTCTAAAATTTGTTGACACAGTTAAGCCCTAACAGGATAGATTTAATTTTGATTTCTAAAATTGAATCCTAACTTTGTACATACTGCAGTTTCCACGTGGGCCCCAAGACTCTTTATAGTACCTTGACCTTTGACTGGTCTTTCACAGGGACTATCCATACGTCAACAGTTTCTCAAAGCGATCATCTGGAAACAAACTAAGAGCTGTTTGTTTACCGGCGGTTTTGGCGTATTTACAATGACCTTCACATATTACATTCCTGAAGATGAACGTATGAATATATTATGAGAGCAGACAGATCGATTAATTACAAAAGTTTAATCCGATAACCAATGATGCCACAATGGACTACCAAGCACTGTGGACGAGTGAAGATCCGTGATAGAACAGGTCTTCAGGAACCCATGCTTGCCGTAAGGCGATTATGCGTGTCTTAGGAGGCTACTAACGGGATCGGGATGCCAGGCTCACTGACTTGGCATGTCATTGTATCCCCATTTGATGTCAATCACTGGATTGTCTGGTCCAGACTCGCTTATTTACAGACCGCCGTCATATAGTTACTGAGTGCGGCGTAAAACAACAACTAAACAAGCAAATAAATGTAAACAAATGTAGCATTGCTTCAGCAAGATTCCGATGTTCATCGCACAATCTTTATATTGGAACTGGTCTGATTATTTACAGACCACTGTCATAGAGCTGGAATATTGCTGAGTGCGGCATTAAACAACAATCAACATCACATCAACGTTTCACCTGACAACAGTTCGGCAGCTCGCTCGCCACCTAATCTTATTTTATACGACTGGTTCATCCGCGTAAAGATTGGCACACCCAGTACCGTTTAACTATCTCTGTTTAACTATCTCTCCACATAATTTGGACGAATAATATCATTACTTACAGAGATTACAATTCCAGTGGTAGGATAGCCAAGTGGTTCTCTTTCTAAAATGGGTTTAATGTCTGAAGCCTATTTCTGGTGTCCAGGCTGTGGCCCAGACTTTCGACCTATGACAAATTCCATTAATGCAACAGAAATATGTTGAAACCGGTGCATATTAGAATGGTTACAACAGTAACAGAGCTAAACAAATTGACGTTGCGGCAATCATTATGAAGCTAATGACAGAAAAACAAACTCTGTTGAGAGCCTTTGCCGACAGCTTCCTGACATATCTCCCTGTTGAAGAACTACTTTCATCAAGCATTGAATTGTTGCCATCGCGACTTTCCTTGGATGAAGCAGACGGTTTTTGTTCGCGCTTTTCTGTATGATACCTATCCACGATGACGACGGTGGCCAACGTAGTAATGACCTTGACCAACAACATTGTTAGGAGATACACGTTGAAGATAGTGAGAGAGTCGGGTGAGTGGGGCAGATCTTCATTGATATCAGTCAGGATTAGGGCATAGGACAAGAAGACCGAGATACACAGTGATATCTTCTCCCCTGATTCAGGAGGAAGAAGAAACACGCCTAGATTGAGAACCGACAGCAGGAAGACAGGCAGGACGCTGGTGATCACAAAGTGTTGAGGCATCCGCTGGAAGGTAAACGTTAACGAAATTTCGTTTTGAGACAAACCTTCCTCATAGATATAAGTATTGGTTTTCATGCTTTTTTCACTTTCTCTCCATTCTCCTTGACTTTGAAAGATGGTGTAGTTTGACATCACGGACCCCCCTTGTAAAAACACGTCATTGCTATTGGATACCATTTGGACAAGGCGCAGGATACATGTCTGTTTGTCTATGGGAAACTTGCTCATGTCCATGGAGCATTTAGTAATCTGAATCATCGTCCGGTACCAAGTGACGAGTCCCGTGTTCGTGACAGACACGAGTCCTTTTGAATCTGACAATATGCGGATGTCCTTAACCGTATTTATCACAACCAGATCTGGCGTCCACACATGATGCAGTGGCATGTAAATTTTCTGAATGCCAGCATGATCTGAAATATTCCACACAAGCCATTCGTCGTACCACGTGATGTTGAAACCGCCAAACGAGGTAAAACTTTCACGGGCTTCATTAACTCCCTCTACAGAATACATTGAAAAGTCAACCGTCACGTTTGTAGCCATTCTCGGGTCTTTTATAGGTCGGATGTCTGGATCGTAACCTTCAAGTATTGTTTTGTGTAACTTGTACAGGGGGGAAAACTCAGTTCCAGATATCACGCCAAGTGGATACAGCAGGACGAAGAGATTCAGAAACATGGCGGACACAGCCGTCTTTGTGCAACCAGTGTACCTTCAGCGAGGGAAACGTCTCGCGTCCTCGCGGCTGCCGTCTGACTGTCCATGAGATATACTAATTTGTATATCTGCTACGGCTTTCTGGACAGTTGAATCATCTGTTCTCTGCTTCGTGGTATCACTTACTTGTTCAGGAATTGGTTCTCTTTTCGGCACTATCCGGTATAGGCTAGGTATCGGCTCTCAGGTTGGCATCACTGGATGGCTGAGGTATTTAGACTCTGCTTAATCAGTGAATGGTGGAATTTGCTCCGTGTTTGGTACTCTCACAGATAGTATTCGCCCTCTAGTTGGCACTGTCCGGATGTTACTGTTCCTGGAAGAGTAAATAATTCGCATTGTGCTTCGCATTCACCGAGTGGCTGAAGTAACCCTTCCCTGTAAGGTATTTAAGCTATCACTGAACGGTTAAGGAATATGGCGTGGGCATGGTGAAAGTGAAATAGTAAATATCTAACATGAAAACAAAAAAGGAAATGTAGTGTATTTCTCTGTTATGACAATGAACCAATTACCTTACCGAGGCAATTGTTTGCTGAACACTTTTTGTCTATCGATTTTTCTTCCATTTCTGTGTCTATGATGCAGACATTACACATGGAACCATTAATGTCTAATGTGACTGGATCATCTTCCTGACTGAGACGCCCGTCAGACACACTTTACCAGCACTACCCAAACTTCATAACATGGTCATGTTTTCACATTTGTTTAATCTATTATAACTGTTACATCTATTTAACAGACGAAAGTTGATTTTTGCAGCCGAGATGTATGCGACTCTTTCACAAGTTGCAGTTCAAGGTACAAGTTATAACGATACACTCAGTTACAAGTAAAGTAATGATCTTTTAGCTAAGTATATCCCTTCTTCATTTTCTAGAACAATGTAAATTATGTTTTAGGATCACAGTGGTGACTGCAATCAAAGAACTCATGTCCTTGAATGACAGGTAAATATCTCACTCCTGGATTGGGAAAAACAAACGCCAATTTTGGACTACATCTTCTTAGTGATATGCCAAAGCCAGAAGTAGTCCATGTCACTGGTTAAAGTGTAAAATGGCACCCATCAGAGGGGATGTGCAGTTAACAATATATAGCACGTGTACAAACAGCCTTAACCTATTAAGACTCGTTCGAACATAAAAAATCAAGACAATTTAGATTATATACTGTAACTGTGATCTAAAAAATGACATCAGATCGAAATATAAGATCTCATGACATATTTGACGTTACATTTAACATAAACTTTAAACTAAAAGGTTGAAAATATAAACGTGTTTGCATGAAAAAACGGAAGCAGTCCCTTCCCCAATTTCTCATGCACAAAAACCTTTCCACCAGAAATATCCTTTACCACTTTGACCAATTCAGCTGACAAATTGTTAGAATTTCTGGTTCAATTACATCTCTTCCAGTGTCATAAAATACATGCCTAGTGCATTACAACTCTGAAACAGAAAGTTCCATACTTCCATCTATCTTAATATATATAAAATATAGGAGTACTTCCGATTTAATTATCTCATTTCCAGGTTGGGAAGAATATGTTAACTCCAGCACAGCTTTGAAACAGAAAAAAAACTAAGCCTCTAATTAACTTAGCTATGAACACTTGCGGTTTATTCACATCACATATTTCCACACGCACATTATTTCATCGTTCAAATTTGGTTGATCTGGGGTTGCTACGTTGAAAACATTATTGCAACATTAATCTTTCGATATTTCAAAATATGTCAAAGTAATTTATATTTCAACTTTTCATAAAAGCGTACATTTTGAATGAAATATATATTTTTGTCCTTTGACATAGAATAATTCATTTAACCAGGACATTGCCGACATATATTTTGCCAGTATGACCTCGGATATTTCCATACGGAACGACCTAGAGATGACGAATACATCTGACATGCGCATTGTGGGACAAACAAAGGACCGTGTTACCTGCATGAGGCTGGTTCTGACAGACCAATGTGACATTTGAGTGCCAACGACTGTGCCGACACGATATTAACCCTGGAGCTCAGGCATCGCCCACTAGTTGTTAGGAAGGTTACAGACAAGGGGTAGAGTTTGGGAGTCCAATTGACCTTTTGTCAAAATATGCCCACTGCAAAAGAAATACGAAACAGAAAGTCCACTGGCAATGCCTCTATGTTACTTTGAGTAGAAAATGCCAACCGCAATCGGTTAAATAATGTGACTCTCGGTTAGGGAATAACCTATGTTCTATTCAAGCCCCATGTCTCTATCTTGTTTGTTTTGGTGGTTGTTTCTTTAACACCTCATTCAGCAATATTCCAGCTGTATGACGGCGGTCTGTAAATAATCGAGTCTGGATCAGACAATCCAGTAATTGACATCATGAGCATTGATCCACACAATAGGGATACGATGACATGCATCAACCAAGTCAGCAAGCCTGACCACCCGATCCCGTTAGTCACCTCTTACGATAAGCATAGTCGCCTTTTGCGGCAAGCATTGGTTGATTAAGACCTAGTCAACCCCGGATCTTCATGGGTCCATATCTCTATCTACCTTAATATGAAAGTTATAGGCACTTCCGTTTAAATTACGTCAAAACGTGAATGCACTTTCCCTGGAGATGTTGAATTCGTTGAAAAAAGAGGAGAAAAGGATGACTTGGGGATTCACTGCAAATCTGTTGAACAGTTAAAAGTGGCCTTGTCCCTAACATCAGTGCTAGAGGTTGTGTCCCGAAGAGCCGGAGTCAAAGCAAGGGAGTCATCTACAATGTTGACGCTGATGTGAACACAGGGGAAATAGTTGATCAACTTAAAGGTCAAATGGTCATTGATGCCAAGCGTTTACTGTGTGGGAGGGGTACAGAAATTAATTATGGGAGGGGTACAGAAATTAATTAGTATTTCTGTTTGCTTTCATTTGCCATTCCTCATCATCAATCTCAACATCAAAGCAGTTAGGGTTACGGCCCAGAACGCCTCATCAATAACATCCGATATCAAACTACCGTATTTCCTCTATTCAACACTATGCCGTCTATTAATTTCGCGGGCGCCGTTCACTCGGCGTGTATAAGAGACCCAGCTCGTAACAAAGGAAATATTGATACGTTTTACAGTTCCTAATGGTGATCGATCGCCAGCCATTTGTTATGAATCCATATGTAGGCTATTGATGTATTCACACGCACGTTTCTTTGTGTGAACAGGCTCAATATATTTAAAAAGGGGTTTCAATAGCCAAAAGGATACCTTTTTAACCGCACGTCTGTGTGTCTATGGGGAACCTGTTCATGTCAATGGGGCATTTTGTAATCTGTCTCATCGTTAGCTGCCAAGTCATGAATCCTGTGTTGGTGACAGACACGAGTTCTTTTGTATCTGATAACATGTGGATGTTCTCAACACTATTTGACACAGCGAGATCTGGCGTCCAAACATGGTGTAGTGGCAAGTTAATGTTCTGAATGCCATGTGATGTTGAAACTCCCAAACGAGGTTAAACTGTCACTGGCTTCATTAACCTTCTCTACAGAAAATAATATAAAGTCCACCATCACGTTTGTAGCTAGTCCCGAGTCTTTGACGCGTCGTATGTGTGGATTGTAGTCTTCGGTAACTGTTTAGTGTAACTTATACAGAGGGGAGAGCTCCGTTCCAGACATCACCCTAAGCGAATAAAACAGGACCAGGAGATTCAGAAACATGACTGATACAGCTTCCTGTGTATCTGATGATAAAAATAACTGTCTGTGTGCAGTCAGTATGTACCTCTAATAAAGCAAACGCCTCACCTCCTCACTGCTGGTGTCTGCCTGACTGTGTACTGGCGATGTACTAAATTGCATACATCTTGATGCTTTATTCGGTATACCTGCTACGGTTTACTGCATACTTGGCCTTTTCCCCTGTGCTTGGTGCTATTACTGAATCGTTGTGAATTCGCTCTGTACTTGGCACATCCCGAGAGGTTGAGTAACCCTTCCCTGCGAAGTACTTTTGCTATCACTGAATCAAGGAATTTGCGTGGACAGGGTGAAAGTGAAATAGTAAATATCTAACATGAACAAAATTCAATTGTGTTATGACTATGGGAATTTACCAATTAACTTACCAATTCAGTTGTTTGTTAAACGCTTTTTGCCTATTGATTTTTCTTCCAACTCTTATTTCTGCAGTGTAGACATTACACGAAACCATTAGTTTCCATAGTGACTGGATTATCTTCCAATAATAATCACTAGAAAGTTGGGGATTCGCTCTATGCTTGGACTTGACAGTCCTTTCCTGCAAAGTGCTTAGGCTATTATTGAGTTAAACAACAAACAACAACTGTCACTGAATGGTACCGGGGGCATGGTAGTAGTGAAATAGTAAATACATCACATGAAAAACACCATTCAAATGAAGCTCAGCTATTTACTATGACAGTTCACCAATTACCTAACCAATGCAGGTGTTTGTCTGACACTCTCCGTATATTGATTTCTCTTCCATTTACCCGTCTCGGGTGAAGACATTACACATAGAACCGTTAGTTTCCATAGTGACTGAATCATCTTTCTGATTGAGCTACCTGACCTGTGAAGATCCGTGAAGAACCCATGCTTGCCGTAAAATGCGTAAGAGGCGACTAACAGGATCGGGTGGTCAGGCTCGCTGACGTGGTTGAAGCATGTCATCGATTCCGACTGCTAGGATCGATGCTCATGACATCAATCACTGGATTGTCTGGTACAGACTCGATTATTTACAGACCGAGGTCACAAAGCTGGAATATTGCAGCGTAAAACAACCAACCAACCTGTCTCATCAACCACCCAGGGCATATCACTTCTGAGTGATAGAAAGCTCGCTTTCAAACAGAGTCATTCTTCTCCGAATGCTTTCGTGAATGTCAAGTCACAGCCTTTTCGTGGTTCGGTTAATGATGAGTCAGCCGTTGTTGACCAGTCATCAAAGTCTGTTGTTGTGAGAGAGGAGTACTTACCTTTAGTAAGTAAAGGTTTTGTGTCAGCTAAAGGCAACAGTTCCAATGTTAAGCCCATTACCGGTTGGGGGGATTCTGGTGCTCTTCAAATTCTGAATTTGGATGGTATTTTGCCACTTTCTGAGTCATCAGCTGACTCTGAGGTTTTGTTAGAGGGTTTATGTGGTTGTACCAGAGCACCTCTCCATTTTGTGAATTTGAAGACAGATTTGGTGTCTGGGTTGGTCAAGGTGAGGGTTGTAGAAACTATACCTATAGGTACACCCTCCAGCAGAACTACACAGCGCTGAAGTGTTTTGCGATATTTCGCAAAAGTTTTTAACATTCCGCGGAACTCTGCTGATATCTTCGCGAGACTAAATGCCTCTTTTATGGGACCAATCAGTTTTATGCCTTCGTTAGCAATCAGCTGATCAAGGTAAGAATCGCTAAAGTTACTATTTGTATGACTACGCATAGATTAATCAATTATAACAACCAATCGTTATAACACAGCGCCACTACAAGACATCAAAAATAGTGGAAGATTAATCAAAATGCACTGGAAATTCTAAACAGCAGGTGAAAAAAGAAAGTGACTTCACAATCCCTATTAATCAAAGCTCTTGATACAATGCCAATCAAATCTATCCTAGACACACCAAGTACCTTTTAACTAAGTTTTAGTCATTACTGTATTAATTTGAGGACTGCATGTTGTACTTGGCTTCTCAGTTCTCAGCTTCGCATTGCTTCACGCAGGTGCTATATTATACGCATAGGATGAAAAAAACACTTGCTGTCCCATAGTCTACACTAACTCACATCAGCCAGACAAGAGTGTATGCAATACCATATCCTTTGACACCACTTGTTCAATACCAATTACCTTATCAAAATCTATTTCAATGTGTTTCCACCATTTCCTTGTATATCTTTACATATTAATTAGGAGATAAACATACTGTGTTTTCAATGTAGAGCTAGGTTACCTGTAGATTTAACCCCGCTAAATTGAATTTGGAACCGAACGCGCAGCGTGAGGTTTCAAATGTTAAATTTAGCGGGGTTAAATCTACAGGTAACCTAGCTCTACATTGAAAACACAGTATGTTTATCTCCATTCTACCATGACTAAAAGGAATGCGAACTCTTTGGTGTTAGCAAATATACTGAGTGAAGCGGCAAGGGTTGAGTTCAGTGTTTTGAGTGGGTTATCGATCTGCATTACAGAATCACCGAACAAAATATGGTGTTGTATATACTCAAGCAGTTTGTTTACACCATAATACTTCACTCGAACATATGACAGGCATTGAAAGCATATAAGCACGGCAACTTGGTAAGCTTACATGAGGTGGGCATCCCTAAAGAAAACAAAGCAAGCTTTGCAAGGCTTTCGCTCTACATCGCACGTCACCATTATGACGTCATATCGCTCATTGTGACGCTAAAGATATGACGTCACAGTCGTATATAGAAAAGCGCCAAAATTTCAAGCTCTCTGTTGTCTCCAAAACGTAAATACATTCCCTTTGTTGATTTCTGTCGTGTTTTTCTGCACGAAATGTATTGTCACACATCCTTTGAATATTGTAGTAACCGCATCTCTGCATTTTGTAACCGGTAATTGTAGATATAGTTATTCAAATATGCCTACCGACAATGACTGAAAAAAGTACTATTCTGTTAATATTAGCTTTCGCGGTGATGCGGCCGTCAAACCAGCTGTTTCAATCAGAGGGGGTTTATTGTGATTTAATAGCCTCTGATTGACCAATCAGAATCGAGTAAATTCCAAATTCATGGTAGAATTTTGCTTAACCTTATTGCTGATGTCAGTGACTGATTTTAACCGCTACTTTTGGTCTAACCAGCCAATGTTCCCGACTCTAGTGTATCCTAATATAAACAACTTGAAGGAGATAACAGCATTGTCGCGTGTCAATTCCCAAATTAAAACAATATGTTAACACAGAAATCTGTACGTAAAAGAACTTAGTGTGAAACTAACAATAAACCAACAAGTGGTATACAACCAACAAATGTATTACAACATTCACTTAGTTTTCAAATCAATACAAATTACTGCGCAGCAATTACAATGGCAGTAAACAGAAAGTGGTAGTACAATATTCAATGTATAATATGATGGCTGTATCAAATACAAAAATCAGTGGTGATAATAATACTTTTATATATATTCACACAGCGGCGACAGTGGTCAAGCTTCCGAGATGGGCTAGGTCGGGGAATCAGGCATGATGAGCGACCCTCACATGAAAGTTGGTTCCAAAGCGATTACGTGCGTGAGAGATATGTAAACCGGCTATTGTCCCCTTCCCTTATAAACAACTGTGCAAGCTACTGGAAATGTCTATAGGTGACCTCACCACATAGAACATTACAAAACTTTCGGTAACACACTATCACTGTCCGCGGAATACCGGACCGGAAGTTTACACACCACACTAGCATCTAAACATAGTAACTTCCTGACGACTGATCACTGTCCGAACACAGTAATAATATTATTCTGTCTGGAGACTTTAACTCAAGAACTGGTTCACTAAATGATATTTGTGAAACTGACAGCACTGTTGCTAATAGCATCGGCCTCGATGATGCTGAGCTGGGTGAAACAAATATTATTACAAATGTCTTGACTCATTGTGACTTTTCTCACGAAAGGACACCAAAATACCTCTCTATTAATGGTTATGATAGATTTATGTAAAACAACATCCATGTTTATGTTAAACGGTAGATCATTCTCAGACAAACACATTGGAGATTTTACATGTAAGTACTCAAGTGTGGTTGATTATTTTATTGTTTCTTGTGAAGAAGCCCCTACTGTTAAGTACTTCCACATACCTGATTTTTCTGATTGTTATAGCAGTGTTCATTGCTCACTTCAGCTCGTGTTGGACAATACACTTAGTAATGATTCTGCCTTACATGAAATTAACAACCGACATGTGTAAAGATCCCCCGACGATTTGACCCACTTCTCGAACAAGAATTCGTGTCAAAGGTCAATCACACGTCAGTGACGTCACTGGAAAGCGTTTTGCATGCGGCACATCCAGCCGAGGCTGACGTGGAAGTCTGTGTGAACAAGGTTGTCAATGAACTGTCCCGTTTATTCTGTAACGCAGCAATCAAAACCTTTGGTGTTAAAAGTAAACCCAAAACAAAACGAAAAAGCAATAAGCATCCAGAATGGTATGGTAAAGACTGTCATAATATGAAAAGAAAGTTCCAGAAGGCTAGACGTACTTATAAACTTACTAAACTTGAAAGTGGCAAAACTGTGCTGAAAGGTGTTAACAAACACTATAAAAAAATGGGAAAAATGATTTTAACAATTACGTTAGAAAGACTGAAAACAAATTCAAACAAATGGCGAAAGAAGATCCAAGACAATTTTGGAAATACTTTTTAAAAAATGTGTTTGACAAAAGTATATCAATTGACCGACTTTATGCTTTTCTTAAAGAACTTAGTGCAAATGATGTTGATGAAAATGAGTGTACACCAAATATAGATCTCCAATCTGATAATGAAGAACTTAAAAGGCAATTCACTGCTGCAGAAATATCACTGGCAATCAATTCACTTAAAAAGAGAAAAAAGTGTTGGAATTGATAAAATAGAAAACGAGTACCTGATATCGAGTAAAGACGTAATGATCAATGTTTATCACGAACTGTTAAATTTAATTCTTGAAAGTGAAAAATTTCCAAAATCATGGCTGGTCGGTATGATCAGACCTCTTCATAAAAGGCAAGGTGACCCCTCCAAACCTGAACATTATCGTCCAATTATTATATTATCTTGCCTTTGTAAATTGTTCATCATAGTTTTGGACAATCGCTTGACATCTTTTACAAATGATAATTTTATTATTTCAGAAATACAAGCTGGCTTCAGGAAAGGTTACAGTACTGTTGACCACATTTTTGTACTCTATGGTTTAATAGATATTTTAAGGACGAGTAAAAAGAAATTGTACTGTGCATTTGTGGATTTCCAAAAGGTCTTTGACAACAATTGGGCGAATGGCAAAAGCTCATATCATATGGTATCTCTGGAAGAATATTTAATCTTGTTCACAATATGTATTCAAATATAAAATCTTGTGTTGTTCATGATGAAGATATTTGTGGATATTTAACTTGTAACAAGGGCGTTCGGCAGGGTAAAAATTTGTAACCATTACTGTTTATAATATATTTAAATGATGTTGAAACCTTTTTGAGAGCCCACAACTGTAAAGGTGTGTCCCTTGAAACTTCTGTTGGGATTTTGCAACTAATGTTATTATTGTACGTAGACGATACTGTCATATTTTCGGAAAACCCTATTGACTTACAAAATAGTCTAAACGTCTCCCTAAAATACTGTGAAGAATGGTAACTGAAGGTAAATCTAAAGAAAACATAGATAGTAATCTTTGGTTGTGGCACTTCCCAAAAAAGTTAACTTGATTTAAATTTGGAAATAAAATAATCAAAATAACAGACTGTTATACATATTTAGGAATCACTTTCAATAAAAACAGATCTTTTACACAAGCCATCAAAAGGTTAAGAGAACAATCTTTAAAAGCCTTGTTTTCTTTATCCAAAGCCAGAAATGTATGTCTCCCAACAGAATGTTTACTTATAGCTTTTGACCACATGGTAGCGCCGATAGCATTGTATGGTGGGGAGGTGTGGGGTTTCAATGAGCTCACTTGCGTAGATGGAGTTCATAAAATGTTCCTAAAGTATACTCCTTTAACGAAAAAGTACTTCATCATAGATGTTTTCTGGTGAGACTGGTAGAACCCCTTTAACAGTTAGTATCAAGAAGCGAATGGTTGTATTCTGGTACAAAACTGTATCCTGTACGAATAACTAGCTTACCGTAATTATCTATAACATACTTTACCAGATGTATATCACAAACAATAACCATTCTAAATGGATCAAGTGTATCAAGGATATATTGGAGTGTTGTGGTTTAAGCTTTGTATTGCTAAATCCAAGTGTTGGCAACGGACAATGGTTGCTGTCCACTGTAGAAAGTAGGCTTAAAGACCAGTTCATATAGGGATGGCACAACGACCAAACTATGTCATCAAGAGGAAAATTTTACTTGAACCCTATAATTATAAAAATAATATAAACTTGTTACCATTGACTAAGTTTAGAACCAGTAATCAGTCCCTACCTGTTAAAAAGGGACGATGGATAGATTTACCCTACGTTGATATGATCTGTCCACGTTGTAATACCTCTGTCGGCGACGAGTTTTACTACTTGTTTCAGTGTACACATTTAGAAACTGATCGTCAGCGTTATCTTAAAAAGTACTATTATGTCAAGCCCAATTATCATAAACTTCAACAACTAGAGGGCGTTCAATAAGTTTTGCAACGTGGGCATTAGTGTTTACACAAACAATGTCAACTTGTGGCAGGTGTGACACTAGTCATAACATCAGGTTGACACGAATCATAACAAAATCCAGATACAATAATAAGTTGGATGTGATGGCTTCATTCACTTAAGGGTTGTACAGAGGCAAGGACTCTCGCCAAGCAGGGCCAGGATATAGCAGGACCAGAGATTCTGAAACATGGCAGATACCGCTTCCTGTGTGTCGGGGGTGTTTGGTATACCTGCTACGGTTTAGTAGGTGGTTTGTGTATTTGCTCTGTGCTTATTGCTTTCATCAAATCGTTGAGGAATTGGTTATCTTTTCTGGAGTTTCACTAAAAGGTAGAGGTATTGGCTCACATAACCCCATGCCTGTAGCTTCCTTAACATGACAGTTATATGCCCTTTCGATGGAATTATCTTTACCCTGAAGTTTGGCCAACCAGATGATTGGTTATTTATTTGTGTACACTCTAACACTCTGGATACTACTTTCACAGGAAGGTGGAGAAAAGGTTTTGTTATTCCTTCATTCCTCGGAAGGTACACTAACTATACTGAAGGGCTTAGTGACTGATATTTAGTAAACATCTCACACAAAAATCCAAATGAAGCTTAGTTATTTGCTATGACACTTTACCAATTACCTGACCAATACAGGTGATTGTTGACTGCTTTTCTTCAATTGATTTTTCCTCCTTTTCCATCTCTGTGGTGTAGACCTTACACATGGAACCATCAGTTTCCATAGTCGTTCATCTTTCTGATTTAGATGCCCCTACCTCCTCCCAAAACCCCATACACTGATTATCATTTTACATGTAGTTACACATCATGTCTCTATTTAATAGACCTAGGTCTGCCGCGATGTGTGCTTCACTGTTTCAAAGTATACTTAAAAGGACAACATGACATTGGATTCATGTGTAGAGATAAATTTATTTATTGACAGGGATGACCTATAATTACACAAACAGTCACAAGTGCATTATTATACTATGAGCTAAGTAGATCCATTCATATTATAGGGCAATAAAAGTTATGAAATGCGATGATGCATTTCATAAGGAATTATTGAAGAAATGGTCAAAATATGATTTTTGATATGTGTACCTTAAGTTGCAAAGGTCAAGCATGGGAAAGACGTTTTCAGTTCAATGCCTGATGATTGCGAATGTTTGCGTCCTTCTATAGACGTAAATAAATGGTGTTGTGAATACGCTATGGCACTATGCATGCAGAAGGGATCCACTTGCACATAGTAAGAGAAAGTTGAAAGTGAAGTTTTCATTAAATAGTGTGTGAAACAAACAGCCTTGCAAGAAAGATTCATTAGAACATCAACAATAATTGTTACATATATTGTAAACATGCGTACAATGTGTGAAGCCCACTTCTGGTGTCCCCCACCGTGGAAATTGCTGGAAAATTGCTAAAAGCGGGGTAAAACCATACTTACACACACTTATAATTAATGTTGATGACTTAGTAAACTAGACCAATGTTTCTATTTCATGCAAAAACAAAAGAAGTCCTATCCCAAACTTCTTATGGATGCACAAAAACCTTCCCACCAGAAACATGTGACCTGTGAAGATCCGGGGTAGACTAGGTCTTCAGCAACCCATGCTTGCCGTAAAAGGTGAATATGCTTTCGTAAAAGGCACCTAACGGGATCAGTTGGTCAGATTCGCTGACTTGGTCGATGCATGTCATAGATCCCAATTGCGTGGATCGATGCTCATGTTGTCATCACTTGATTGTCTGGTCCAGACTCGATTATTTACAGACCGCCGTCATATAGCTGGAATATTACTGAGTTCGGCATTAAACAACAAACAAACAAACCAGAAACATGTATCCCGAATATTTTACCAAATCAGCTGCAATCTGTCTTCATCTTTGATCCTCAATATGTTTATGCAGTACAAATTAGTGTGATGCCTCTAAAATTCATATATTAGCACTTCGCGTGTAATTGTATTACTTACGACTTTGCTAAATGCATCACAACTTTCAAGTTCCAAGCTTCTAACTACATTAAATGAGCAATCTTCGGAGTAATTCCGATTTATTTACCTCACTTTCGATTTGGTAAAACATGTGTCAAATGCAGTTCAGCTTTGAGAGTCATGAGCCGCTAACTACCTTAACAGCATTGTTATGAGCATTTCAGGTCTAATCATTTTTCTTATTTGGTGGAAAACATTTAAACCCACTGCAGATCTGTCAAATTCCAATGTCTCAAGCTATATTAATAGGAAAGTTATATTCATTGTCGTTTTTATGACTTTTATTCCGGTTTGGGAAAAGACAATTTTCACTTTGGAAGATAACTAAAGAACAGATAACCCCATGCCTGTAGCTTCCTTAACATGACAGTTATATTCCTTTTCGATGGAATTATCTTGACCCAACCAGATGATTGATTATTTATTTGTGTACACTCTAACACTCGATACAAACCTATAGGCTCTAAAAATGTGTCATGCACAGGGGATGGTTAAGCACACCTTATAAGCAGAACTATCTAAAGAAGGACCTTTCCAGTGATCTTGAACATCAATGAAGGTTGCTAGAAACCTTACAGTGTGATTGCCCCAGCCTGGGATGATGTGTACCTAATTACATCCTATTTCTTGACTTCTTGTGAATATAATACATTTTTTATCTTACTCAATTATATATTATTATTATTATCGAGATTTCAGTGTCAGCTGTAAGAATTTCAAAGGGCTACCTAGTATATATACCAGTTTGATGTGCATCACTCAGGACCTTTAAAATTATCTCGACCGCACCTAAGAAAAACATGTACCAAGTTGCATTCACTGCAGTAAATCCTTACCGAGTCCCGAGGCGGTAAACATTTTTCGGGCTCTGTAACTTTACGATGACCCTGTTCATTGATATGTCATATCAATGTGTTAAAACAATTTCCAAGGCTACAAAGGAGATATGCCTGATATGATATCCCTCAGATGATGTCCAAGAACCAGTCGGTTTAAAAAACAAACTCTTCAGGCAAAACCTTTGTACATTTACATCAGGCTGCTTAATAATACATCATATAAATAACACTGACATATGTTTTACAAAATAAAAGAATATCAATCCTGACAAAACTATTACTAATTCTTGCAATAACAACATCAGGAGAAAGAATGAATTTGCGTCTCATGACATGAATAGTGTACAGGGCAAATGTGATCAGTTGCATACAAATGTTGAGTACATGTCCCTAACAGTTTTAGTGATATCCATCAACATATATGTTCTTTAATCTGGTGTCCCCTGCCGTGATATTACTGGAATATTGCTAAAAGCGGCGTTAAACCAAACTCACTCACTCACTCACTCTTGCCTTTAACATTCAGAAGCCATTATTGTCAAATACATTGTTAATGGCTGATCAGAATTAACTTTTCTAAAAGTCAATTTACCGACAAGAAAGGAGTCCAGCTGTTAGTGTTTGATAATCATCATCATGTCAGATTAGCCCGACTGGACCAGACATGTCTTGTGTAAATAATTATTGAGATCTCATATATCGTCAAATGCCTTAAATACTTTTTGAGGTTGTTCGTAAATCAGTACCGGCCACATAAATGGACTAGATTATAAAAAGATGAAAAGACGAGGTGGGATAAGGGCCTTTTGTTCATCATTGAAAACGTCACATATTGGTATCTTCAAATAGTCAAATTTAAGGATGTGACTCAAGATTGTTTTATCACCATTGGCTTTTTTGTGTCAATAGATGATAGAAATGCTTCCTGCAAACCTCTAAACTCATCATTGTTGACACACTTTATCCTTTCGTCCTTATATTTTACAAGAAGGCAGCTCCTTCTGGGGAAATAGACCTTTCATAATACTTTAACCTTTGACTTGTCTTTCGTGTTAACATATTCTCAAAGCCATCGTCTGGCCACAAGTAAGAGCCTTTCATTAGCTGAAGATTTGTGTATTTTTACAATGACCTTCACATACACCCATAATTCTGGTGATATTACATTTCTGAAATCAGCTGGTTTATGAAGTTGGAAAGGTGAATATATATATTAGAGTAGACAGACCGATTCAAAGTATAATCTGATAAACAATGATGTCACTGTGATATAGCAATACCTAAGTGCCATCGTTTCCTGTCACGACTGAGTTACAGTGCAATAGATAACTGGGCCATCATTTGTCACCTTGGAATGGAGACATAAGTCGAACCAAGCTGTCGCTTCACCTGATTCATATGCAAAAGATCGGCAGCTCGCACGTCACGTGATCTTATATTATGCGGCCGCGCCATCCACTTTCAGTTTGGCACTCTCTTGGCCATTCAACCTGTCGTTGTTATTCCCAACTGGACCTCTACATGAAATGTGATGAAATTCAGACGAATAATATCATTACTTACAAAGCATAGGTACGAATAACCAACGGCAGGGTATCCTGTGGTTCGATTTCCAACATGGGTATTTTTTCTGAAGCCCATTTCTGGTGCCCACGCTGTGGTCCCGACTTTCCACTTATGATCAATTCCCTATCCTTTTATGCAACGGCAGAATGTTGTCAGAAATGTATATATCACAATGAATATGTGAATGATCACCACAGTAAAATAGCTAAACAAATTGACGTTGCAGCAATCATTATAAAGCTGATGACTGAAAAACAAACACTAATGAGAGCCTCTGCCGACATCTTTATTATGTAATGTCTTCCTTTTAAACAATTACTTTCATCAAGTATTGAATTGTTACCTTCGCGACCCTGGGGTGAAGCAGGCAGTTGCTGGGCGCGCAACTCTCTATGATACCATCCCACGATGACGACGGTGGCCAAAGTATTAATGGCCTTGACCAACATCATTGTGAGAAGATAGACGTTGAAAATAGCGAGTGAGTCGGGTGAGTGGGGCATAACTTCACTGATATCACTCAGGATGAAGGCATAGGACAAGAAGACTGAGACACATAGTGATATCTTCTCCCCTGATTCAGGAGGAAGAAGAAAGACGACCAGATTGAGAACCGATAGGAGGAGGACAGGCAGGACGCTGGTGATCACAAAGTGTAAAGGCTTCCGCTGGAAGGTAAACGTGAACCAAATATGGTTCTGAGACAAAGTTTCATTGTAGACAAACATGTCGTTTTTAGGGCTGGGACGGGTAATTTGGGTACCCGGGTCGGGTGGGTACTTGGTAGGACCCGGGTACCCACAGGACTTCTCGGATCCGTGGTTATTCACGTGATTATATTGTTTAATGACAAAAACTTATCTAGAACTCTATGGTTTCACTACAAGTCACCAATGTTCGTATTTCTTTCTGACTATGCACCCATTCATTCTGACTTTTCATATCTTTGAATAAAGATATAACTTGAGTCAAATTCAGTGTATGCATGACCAGATTGTTTAATACATGTATCTAAATGCGTTTTGCCAGTGCTATGGTAAAAAAATGCCCAATCGGACATTTTATACCTATCTCTTGAGACCTACAGAGGGTACCCGGGTAGGGTCGGGTAATAGGGGGTTGGGTACCCGGGTAGTAAATTCGGACTCGTCCAAGCCCTAGTCGTTTTGCATGTTTTTTTCAATTTCAATCCATTCTCCTTGACATTGAAACACTTTGTAGTTTGACATCACTGACCCACCTTGTAGAAACACTTCATTGTCATTGGATAACCATTGAATCATGCGAAGGCTACATGTCTGTGTGTCTATGGGAAACCTTCTCATGTCAATTGCGCATTTAGTAGTATGTCTCGTCGTCAAGTTCCAAGTGACGAATCCCGTATTGATGACAGACGCGAATCCTTTTGTTTTGACAAGAAGTGGTAGTCATCAACACTATTTGAAACACCCAGATCTGGTGTTCAAACACGGTGTATTGGCATGTTAATTTTCTGAATGCCGGCATGATCTGAAATATTCCACACAAGCCATTCGTCGTACCACGTGATGATGAAACTCCCAAATGTGGTTAAACTTTCTCTGGCTTCATTAACTTCCTCCACAGAAAACAATGATAAAGTCCACTGACACGTTTGTATGTATGGAACGTAGCCTTCAAGTATTGTTTTGTGTAAACTGTACAGAGAGGAGAACTGAGTTCTAGATATCACGCCAAGGGGATATAACAGCACGACGAAATTAAGAAACATGGCAGATTCGACTTCCGGGGTATCTGTGTAAAGTGTTATGGCACTGGATTGTCAATACTTGTGTCTGTGTGTAGTTAGTATACATACAGTGAAGCAAACGTCTCACCTTTTCACAGCTGCTATCAGCTGAAGATACACACTGTTTAGTACGTTTGCTTCGGTTCCCCGGAAAGTCGAGATATTCGTTCTCTTGGTGGTACTATCACTGGAAGGGTAACACATTCCCTGTGGTTTGATCAATCACAGAAGAGTCGAGGTATCCCCGACCGAAAGGTGCTATAACTACACTGAATGGTTGATGATTAAGTCGTTAGGCGCAGTCCAGTGAAGAAAACTCTGGCCTCATCACTGCTGGTGTCTGCCTGAGTGTGCACAGGAGATATACTAAATTGTTTACGCCTTGATGCTATATTTGGTATATCTGCCACGGTTTATGGGATAATTTGTGTATTTGCTCTGTTGCATAGTGCTGTCACTGAATCGTTGCAGAATATATTCTATCCCTGGGAGATAACGCTATGGTCGCTCGGGTTGGCAATATCACTGGATGGCTGAGATAGGTGCGCACTACTTAGTACTGTCACTGAATGGGGGTGGCATTCGCTCCCGTTGAGGCACTATGACAGATACGTCGAGATGTTCGATTTCTGGATGGCACTATCACCACTTGAAAGGTCCAGGTATTCGCCCTCTTATTTGGCACTGTCGCTAAGCTGTAGAAGTATTCACTCTCTGGAAGCTACTATTACTGATAGGGTGAAGAATTCGCTCTGTACTTGGCACTCACAGAGAGGTTGAGGTAACACTTCCCTGCAAGGTACTTTAGCTATCACTGAATGGTTAAGGAATATGCCGTGGGCATGGTGAAAGTGATATAGTAAATATCTAACATGAAAACAAAGTGAGTGAGTTGGGTTTAACGCCGCTTTTAACAGTATTCCAGTTATATCACGGTGTGTCAGCTTAATGTGGGAGGAAAGCCCGAAGTGATGCAGGTCTCAGACGTTTACCACTTCGGTGAAACCCACGAGCAAGGGTATGGTGCTGACAAATCTAGAAACATAATCGGGCGAACCGGGATTCGAACCCACAATCATAGGTTTTTGGTGTGCCCAAGGGACGCAACTCTGCACAGCGAATCACGGTGTCTTAGACGACTGGGCCACCCATGCCCCCACATGAAAACAAAACTAAAATGCAAAGGTATTGACTATGACAATTACCCAATTACGTAACCGATGCAGTTGCTTGTTAAACGCTTTTCGCCTTTTGATTCTTCTTCCATTTCCATCTCTGTGATGTAGACATTACCAGAAACCATTAGTTTCCATAGCGATTGGATTATCGTCCAACCGTGAGACCCCTTTCGCCAAACATCAGTACTATTATATGATCAAAATTCCATATTTAATATGTGTACAAAGATCCAGCATAGGGCAGAGGTTGTTGGTTCAGTGTCTGAGGTGATACTAAATTGTGAATACCTGCATCCTTCTATAGCTGTATATAGATTGTCTTCTGATCTTGACTGAAAAAAATGTTATGACGCTGAGCATGCAGGCAGGGATCTAATTTCACAATATATATTCACAAACATATCCATTGTGCAAAACTGACAGCAACAATGACAGGTAATTGCTTTTTGCTCATTGCTTATAAAGAAATGTATAGTTCATCAATACCCGACGTGTTGATTAAGTCCCATCACGAAGCTACTGGGTGGTGGGACATGACCATGTATACCATTTGTGACCTGACATTAATTGATGTGTTAAGTCCTTTGTCACAGAAGTATGTAAGTGTAGCTCTTTGCATTTAATGACAAACACATCACATTCTAAGGAAAAGGAAAAGTTCCACCAAAAACATGTTTCCACTGTATGAATACACATAGCCGAATTAGGAAATATTGATTCTAAATCACGAATTCTTCCACGTAGGTAGATTATCAGATAAATCATAACATTATCTGACAGGCTGTTTAAAAAAAACATCATGTAAATAACCTTGACATATGCTTAACAAACTAAAAGAATAACAATCCTGACAAAACGTATTCAGGCCCTTCCAACAACACGAGGAGAAAGAATGGATCTGTGATTGATGACATGTATTGTGTACCGGACAAACCTAATGATCTGTTATACATAACTGTGAGTTAACTGGTCAAATAACTGGTTTGGGTTATAATAGCTTGTCACATGTTTTTCATATTGTCGGGAACGTACAATGGATTCTGCTTTTAGCAGATACATGTTAGGATTGTCGAAAGGGATTTGTTGCTTTTAGTTCAATAAGTGGACATGTCTTGAAGGTGTCAATCAGAAGCCTTTCTCGTCTGTGGAAACACATTGCAAAAAGCTAGCCAGACTTTAAATATACATGTATATAACAAATCAGTTTCATCTAAATTCAACAACATAAATTAAAGCTACCGACTTCACATAAGCCCAACAACATGTGGTAGTTATCACTATGTTACATGTGCCTGAGTAGACATGTCTTATATCAGGGAACATCTATTTCTCAAATATAGTAAAATACATTAAATATTTGTCATTCTAAAACCAGTTTGACACACATTGCAGAATGGTTCATATATGTTTAATAGGGATAGTGGGGAAAGCACCCTTTCTCCACCCAATATGAATAGTTAAAATGAGTTACAAAAGGCTGATGTTTCAAACTCAAGAGAAAATGTAACTTTATGCATGCTTCTTGAAAACCATACTGTTTGACACACCTTAGCCTTAACTGGGTAACATTCATAATGATTTTAAAAGAGATTTCTTACTTATGAAAAGTGAAAATCAAGTGGGCCCAATAGCCCTTTAAAAGCCCTGTACAGTGACTCGTCGTTCTTGACTTACTGTCCATAAATCCAACTTTCTGAAAGTTGTTGTCTTGAAACGAGCTAACAGCTGTTATTTCGGCTTCCTTAACTAAAGGAACCTTCACATACACTCACAGATATGAACAGAATTTATTTTCTATAGTCTGGCCATGGGGCCAATAGTACATATGATTGGATACTATTTGGCATATTTTACAGTGCACTTCAGTTTATATTGGCTTTGGAAAGTTTAAACATTTTTTCAAGAGAAAGAGCTAACTGAAATAAAATGTCGCCATTTGTTGTGAGCAGCAATACAAACGTGTGCATGGTAGGATATTGATAATAATACGAGGGCAAATACCATAACCTAAATGTAGTATGAGTTGGACATAAAAATAGCGCATGGTATTCACCATCTAAGTCTTCCGTACATAAATTGCATAGACCGTCAGCAAAGTCATAGTCACTAGACATTCAATATTAATGAATTATAAAATCATCTTTACAGCATCTAAACTTTGTTAGAGCTCTTATTAAATTTACAATTTTTATCGATGATAGATATTTTTCAGGTTGTAGTAAGGATTTGTTGATGCAATATAAATCTAGCCCTGGTGAATTACTCATTTTTGCACAAACAAATTTCTTGTTCTTTCCTGAAATGTATAAATTAAAACACCACAGTCTCCGACATCTTGAATCAACCATACATTACTAAAGCCACAATTAAACGATGTATATCTTACAAATCTTACATTTTTTATAACCTAATTCACCATATTAACATAGCATGAAATAACAATGCTTTGGATGTATACCTAGAGGCATTCTCACAGATATGGTGATATTGCATTTGCCTTACTTTTGAAAGCGATGACAGATTCAAAGTTGAATCTGATAAAAGAAACATTACGAGACCCAGTGCAAGAATTGGCAACGAATATAGTGTTGACTGACGAACAGGAATAAAAGGGTCGATTTTTGGAATCGAACTCGTAAAATGCGTATCTTGTCACTGCTGATTCACAGCGAATTACATGAATGTAGCTCTTCTGCCTTCTTCAAAGACTAAGACTTTGTTATATTCTTTTGGCAATTTTGTTTTATTTTATTGTCATTGATGACAAATAATCTCCTTGTCGTTCCTGCTCGGTGAAAACTAAGTTAATGAGATGCCACTTCAGCCAAGAAGTCAATTCAACTGATTCATCTGTCTCTGTTACTCTAAACAAGCCCTGTTCCTATGGTAGAATACGCCAGTGAGTAAAGTTTTCACAACGAAGACCAAGGTTCATTTTCGGACAAAGGTAGAATGCCTGGAGCCGATTTCTGTTGTCCCGGTCATGACGCAGAATTTCCACTTATGGTAAATTTCCTATCCCTTCATGCAACAGTAAAGTGTTGAATGCAGTGCACATATAAGAATACCTTAAATGTATGAATGATCACAAGAGTAAGAGAGCTAAACAAACTGATGTTGAGGCAATCATTATGAAGCTGATCACTGAAAAGAAAACTCCATTGAGAGCATCTGACGACATCTTTCTCACATAGCATCTTCCTTTTGAAGAATTACATTCATCAAGCATGGAATTGTTGCCTACGCGTCCTTTCTGGGATGAAGAAGACGAAAGTTGCTGGGTGCGGATCTCTGCATGATACCTTTTCAAGGTGGCGACGGTGGCCAAAGTAGTAATGACCTTGACCAACAACATAGCGAGGAGATACACGTTGAATATAGCGAGGGAGTCTGGTGACTGTGGCAGAACTTCATTGATATCAGTCAGGATGAGGGCATAGGACAAGAAGACTGAGATACACAGTGATATCTTCTCCCCTGATTCAGGAGGAAGAAGAAACACGCCCAGATTGAGAACCGACAGCAGGAGAACAGGCAGGACGCTGGTGATCACAAAGTGTAGAGGCTTCCGCTGGAAGGTAAATGTAAACGAAATTTCGTTCTGAGAGAGACCTTCTCCAAAGATATAAGTAATGGTTTTGATGGTTTTTTCAATTTCTCTCCACTCTCCTTCACTTTGAAAGATGTTGTAGTTTGACATCACAGAGCCACCTTGTAAAAATACTTCATTGTTATCCGAAAGCCATTGAATAAGGCGCAGGCTACATGTCTGTGTGTCCATGGGAAACTTGCTCATGTCTATGGAGCATTTAGTAATCTGTCTCATCGTCCGGTACCAAGTGACGAATCCTGTGTTGGTGACAGACACGAATCCTTTTGTATCTGACAATAAGCGATAGTCCTCAACGCTATTTGATAAAACCAGATCTGGCGTCCAAACATGGTGTAGTGGCATTTTAATTTTCTGAATGCCGGCATAATCGGAAAAATTCCACACAAGCCGTTCATCATACCATGTGATGTTGAAAGTCCCAAACGAGACTAAACTTTCACTGGCTTCATTTACGTCAATTACAGAAAACATGGCAAAGTCAACCGTCACGTTTGTAGCCAATCTTGGGTCTTTGATAGGTCGGATGTATGGATTGTAGCCTTCAGTGACTGTTTCGTGTAAGCTGTATAGAGGGGAGAACTGAGTTCTAGATATCACGCCAAGGGGATATAACAGCACTACAAGATTGAGGAACATGGCAGATACGACTTCCGGGTTATCTGTGTAAAGTGTTATGGCACTGGATTGTCAATACCCGTGTCTGTGTGTAGTTAGTATACATTCAGTGAAGCAAACGTCTCACCTTTTCACTGCTGCTATCTGCTGAAGATACACACTTCTTTGTGCATTTGCTTTCAGTTCTCTGGATAGTTGGGATGTTTGCTGTCTTTACGTCACTCCGACTGAAAAGTCAAGATATAAGCTCTCTTTGTGGTACTATCACTGGATCAATCACAGAAACGTTGAGGTATTGCTGAAACCTGCTATAATGACACTGAATGGTTGATGAATAAGACGTAGGCATGGTGATAATGAAAACGTAAATACCTAGCAAAGGAGAAATGTAAATCGGTGTAGCTATTTACTATGACAAAAAAAGTAATTAATCCATCAATTTGCGTATTTGTTGAACGCTTCTTGTCTATTGATTTTTTTTTACAATATTGACCTCTAGGTGTAGACACTACACATAAAAAATATACGTTTCCATGGTAACTGGATCATCATGAGGCACACATGCCTCCTCGTCAAGTTCTTAATTCCGTTGGTTCCAGGTGCATGCACGTTTCATAATTTTTAAGGTACAATCAAGTGTGCCCTTAATACCAAGAATTCAAAGAGCGTCACACCACTCTTGCGCAGAAGGTGTTTGATCAAGGATACAACATTCAAGACCTCAGTAAAGCTTTCAAAAAGTTTTATGGTAGACATGTTGAAGACATTTCCAGATTTGACGCATCAGTGATAAAAATTAGGATAAGTTCACCTTTTACGAACACCTGGTATCATCACTATTTTATAGTGATTCATAAACACATGCTCATGATATAATCGAATTGTAAAATCGTCTCTGCTTTTGGCAGTGAGTGCTTATGAAAATGGAAAGGGTTTTGCCGTTTTTGTTTATGTAGAGGTAAAGGGTAATGACAAACTGATAAACAAAACGGTCCCTGTAAAGTCCCATAATGTTTTCTTCAATTCAAGTCAACTCGAAATTAATCTGTTATGCCAGACTATCAAAACATCAAATTACATTAGGGGCACGGGTGGCCCAGTCGTCTAAGGCGCCGCGATTCGCTGTGCAGAGTTGCGTCCCTTGGGCACGCCAGAAACCTATGATTGTGGGTTCGAATCCCGGTTCGCCCCGATTATGTTTCTAGGTTTGTCAGCACCATACCCGTGCTCGTGGGTTTCACCGAAGTGGTAAACGTCTGAGACCTGCATCACTTCGGGCTTTCCTCCCACATTAAGCTTACAAGCCGCGATATAACTGGAATACTGTTAAAAGCGGCGTTAAACCCAACTCACTCACTCACTCAAATTACATTAATATATGTTGACGTTTAGTTTTGCCTACATGTTAATACCAGGAGTGACTGAAAGGTTCTGATCAATGATAACATAACTTTTCGGAGTATATGCTAACTCTTTCATGTTGAGATAACGATCTCCCGATAGACATAGGATTTCTGGACATATGGCGCTAATGGAATTGTCTTATACTGGCTCCATTTGTGATTTGACACGTGAAGATCAGGGGTAGAATAGATCTTCAGTGACCCATGTTTGCTGTAAAAGGCGACTATGCTTGTCGTAAGAGGAGACTGAAGTGATCGTGTGGTCAGGCTCGCTGACTTGGTTGATGCATGTCATTCATTTTATTTCCAATACATATAGGCCACAGGCCTTTGTGTACAAAAGGTGAGTACACACAGGTTTTAAGACTAAAAACGATGTTTTATTGGTGTGTTTTCAGTCGTGCAAATGGGTATCTCATACCTCTAGTCGCACGTTAAAAGGAAGCCAGAAGCTGGAATGTGAACAATAAACTTGATTCCGTCCGGTTGCGCACGCACCTCCCCATGACATGTCACAAATCTCGAAGAATAAGCCATCAAGCAGGACTGGACTCGATTACTTCCCTGTGGGGATGGCAGGGTGGGAACGTACGACTGAAAACAGAACAATAGAACAACGTTTTTAATCTGAAAATCCCATGTTTTAGGCTGTTTTCAGTCGTACAAATGGGTAGAATTCGACGGAACACTGGAAGGAGGGTCGGGAAAGTAATCAGGAAGTGACCACTTTCACGTCGAATGTACCAAGTTCCTCACCCCTGTAGTGACAATAGAACATTCGACCAGATGCACGGACGAGACAAATTGTTGATCACGAACACACAGCATTGTTAATGCTCTTCGACACACAACTCGATGCGACAGGACAACTGCACACGCCAGTTGAATGGCGATCGAACTGTGGTCGGCGCATAATTTAGTTACAGAGCAACTCGCAGTATACAAGGTAACTAAAACATACGAGCATGACTATAAAGTATGGAAAGACGATGCATAAACCAAATAACCATAATAAAAAAGCCAAAGTACGCAACAAAAAAACATAAGAATGCGTACATTCACCAACAGTTTTTATTGTAACCTGCGAAGAGATCAACCAGAGTCGATCTGTCAGCAGATGAAAAACTGTCGGGTGGATCATCCACTTCGTGGGAGATGGCCTCGATGGTCTCGACAGGGCGTCGACTATCACATTCTTGGCCCCGGGGATGAGACGGGCGCGTACGCCCATGTCTAAGGGTCCTTGAGGAAAACCCACTTGTGGGCATAGTGATGAAGTCTCCCCCCTACTGGTAACTCGTCTAAAGGCAGTGGCACCGGGGGCGACTCCAACGACAGTGACGGCGGTGAAAGGGTCCTCACTTCTTCCCCCGCTGGCCCTGTCCCCCTGTTGCATACAGGTGAGGATTGATGGCACCGTCCTCGTCCTCGTCCTGGGGGTCTTTCTCCTCAAATTACACTGAGAGGGCCTCGATCGCTGTCGACAGCATAGCAAGCGGTTGTAGTTGGTGACGAACAGCAGTGTCCATGGATTCCAAATGCCTGTCTTCTACTAGAATCTTGGAGGGCGCGGGTGTCTTGAAGAGTAGCCCCCAATCCAAGTCCCTACTCATGGGTGACGATAAACGGCAAAGGACGCTGATCTCCCAAAACCTCCCTTCGAGAGCGTCGCACATCCCTGTGGGGGCGAGGGCTATGATCTCTAACTTTAGAAGTACTATGATCCCGGGTTGCTGAAGACCTATTCTACAGGGGATCTTCATGGGTCAGTGTGATTCTAGTCAGTCATACAGACAATGAAACAAATATGCTGAGTCAAATTAAAAACTTCACATTTTTAAAAGTAATCCCATATATGATACACAACGGACAAATGTAGCAGAGAAGGTAATTTTTAATCATTAATGTCCAAAGAAGGATTTTAATTAACGGTGGTAACCATAATTTGTTTCAAGCACCTACGGTATTCGGTTATAACATCAACAGTTTAAATCATAAGTCCCAAGCACGAAAATCTGATGGCACACAAGTACAGTAGCGTGTATGGCCACCATGTGCGTTGAAAACTGCCACACAACGCCTCCGCATGGACCTTGTGATGCTTGTGAACACATGATTGTGAAGACGACGCCATTGTTACTGCAAAATGGTGCCAAGATCTTGCAAATTCTGTGGTTGGTTCTGGAGAGTGCGCAGAATTCTGCCAAGAGCATCCCAGACGTGTTCGATGGGATTGAGGTCGGGAGACCTTGACGGCAAGTCCATGACGTTGACTCCCGCATTCTGAAGGAAATTCCTTGTCACAATTGCTGTGTGGGGTCTGGCACTGTCGTGTTGGAAGATCAAACCGGGTCCATGTGCTGCCATAAAAGGCAGAAGTTCTGGTGCCAGTACCTGGTCGCGGTAAGCAGCAGCGTTGAGGTTGCCACGGATGACAAGAAGCCTGGAACGTGCATTGCCACAGAAAGCACCCCACACCACGACACTTCTGCCTCGAAATCTGTCAACTTCATGTACACAACACTGGGTGTTACGTTCATGACGGCGCCTCCACACCCTCGCCCTACCATCAGCAAATCGAAGATTAAATCGGGATTCATCACTGAAGACGACTTGATTCCAATGAGTCCATCATAAGTGTCGCTGTACCCACACTTGACGTTGACGTCTGTGTAATTGAGTCAGAATCGGCCCGCAGTATGGCCGTCGTGCTTGGAGGTGAGCAGTTCTCAGACGGTTTCGAACGGTTTGCGTACTGAGTCTACCCCTAAACAGTTCATTTCTGGTTGATGTAGCCGTCAAAAATCGGTTACGGAGGTGACGGAAGACCATCTGACGATCCTCTGCATGTGACGTCACACGTGGTCGACCTGGCCGAGGGCGATCAGCGGCGATACCCGTTTGCTGTAGACGCGTCTGTAAAATCATAAACAGTCCTTTGACTACAACCCATCGTCCTTGCGACTTCATCTACGGACGTTCCCGTCTGCAACATGCCGATGGCACGTTCACGTTGCACATTTGAAAGGCGTGGCTTGACAAATGGCCGTAAAGACTTTTGTTTTCTTGTGTTTTTCTTTTTTTGTTAATGACTGCTAACAAGTATGGCTGAAAACACGTGCGGTATTATGACCAGTTGCACGTGAAAAACCACTTTTGCCACTATAGTGCTGTGCACATGATTTCGATCAATTCACCTTCACAAAAACGGGTGTTATCTGAAGACAATACGTGGCCATTACTGTTTAAATACACAATAAGGGCCCACAATGATAACTGGTCAAAATGTTAAAATTTTAGGATTGTGAAGTTTTTAAGTTGGTTCAGTATATATCCAATACAGCCTATGCAAGTCTATAATATTCGGCAAGTTCTAGATTACTGCAGTTTCAGGAAGAAAGAAGCATCTTGGCTCATGTTTATTATATTAAATAACTATAATTTAACATTTTCTTTCAAATGTGTTCATTTCAAAGACTAGATGTTAGTCTGGTACGATTTCTATGGCTAAACAACTTGATCTCTCGAAAACTCCCACTAAGATTTCAAAGTTACTTAATATTTCTCTAAAATCTAAAGGTTCCTTTTGCACTTTAAGTGGCATTTTGATTGATGTAGCATCAAACAGGAGAAAAAGTTGCATTGTAAGTACTAGAAAGAGACATGCCTTCTGACTGAAAGGTTTCAGTGGTTTTGGTACATCGGGAACGTTCTACATATGTGTGTCGAAAAGGTCCAGGTGAGGACATTCGACTGGACAATACTTTAAGCCGAATTCATTTGAAATAAAGGTTATTTATTTGTACCAATCCCACCAAACTGAAGACTGATGCTCTGTATATTTGCTTTCATTAGTGATAAAGCAATTGCACAACCGAGAAAGAGGCGCACTGAGAGCACATGGCTTCTGAAAACAGCAAATCTCTGCACTACCAGAAGGATAATTGTGGGTTCCCAGCCATCTTCGTTCTATACTTACAACTCCTGCAGGCAGCTGGATACGATATTTCTGTCCCGCAATACACCACCTCAGCCGTAAATAAGACAATACAAGTGACTAGTAAACGTAAACTGAAGATACAGATTAACTTCCATTAATGTGCTGGATAAACCACAGAAAACAATTCAGATGGTCTTGCTAGCACACACAGGCAAGCAGTGACACATGCGCAAAAGCCTTTGAGCACCATGATACTGTTGCTTGTACAACTGATTATGGACAGTGGACATTGAAGACGAATTGGTTAAATTTACTGAAATGATGTAATAAAGGTTGGATATTCCCAGGAATTATATGCTGCCTTGTTGTGTATTTGGTGCAAATGCAGCCAGAAAACTTGAACCTTTTGTATCGTATACATGTAAACAACTGGTAAGGGTGTAGAACACATCCTTCGATGTTTGGCTCAATCCTGTCAGCCCCTCCTGGTATATATTTCGATGCTGCTGAACAATTCCTGTGCATTGTCCCACAATGCTGTCTTAGCACAATACCTGCCACCCATGTGACAAAATGAAAAGAAATTGTTTCCCCCAAAACAAATCATATTCCTTCCAGTTAGCAAGTGAGTGAATTGGGACTAATGCCCTCATGAAGCATGTCATGTGGAAGAAGCCTGAAGGAGATGCGATCGATTCAGGTTAACCACTTTCCAGGTTTAATGTTGGTGACAAACCAAGGATCAAAGATGCATGAATAATAAAAATATTGAAAAAATAAGGTCACAATTGGTGTGTTTCATTACACCTTCTTGCCTAAAAAATGTCATTAAAAAGTCCCAATCTAATACGGGGCAAGGGCCTGATGGTATTCGAAACCGGTATTGGAAACTGTTCCCTTGTGCCCAGACGCTTCACTGTTTAAATTCTCTTGTGGATGCAGGGGATGTTCCACCTTGGTTCTCCAAAGGGCGAACAATACTTCTCCCAAAGAAAGGTGATCTGACTGACCCTAAAAACTTCCGCCCAATTACTTGTTTGAACACACAGTGCAAACTATTTACAGGGTGTCTTACAGATCTCGTGTCATCGTACTGCGCTTCGAATGACATTATCTACAAGGAGCAGAAATGAGCCAGAAAGGAAATTGGGGTTGTAAGGATCAATTACTGGTTCAGAAATTGATCCTTGAAGAGACTAAAACTTACCACCATAACCTCTCAATGTGTTGGATAGACTACAGAAAAGCTTATGATTCTGTACCTCTTGAATGAATTTTGAAGTCACTGGAATGTATTGACCTCCCCGAGCCACTACTTGTTTTAAAAATGTCTTTAATGAGTTGCTGGTCAACTCAACTAGAGATGTTTTCGCAGTGGCACGTAGTGACTTCGGAACCCATTTCTATTAGAAGAGGAATGTTTCAGGGCGATTCTTTCAGTCCTTTGCTTTCCTGTTTGTCATTAAATCCTTTAAGCTTTGTGCTTAGCAAAGAGGAAGGTTATAATCATGGACCTCCTCAGCACAGATCCCCAACACCCCTTACTCACCTCCTTTACATGGATGGCCTTGAACTTACTGCCAATGGAGAATCCACACTCAAAAAACAGATTCTCCTTGTCAAGTCCTTGTCTAATGATATCGGCATGTCCTTTGGACTCGACAAATGCAACATTCTTCATCTGAAACGTGGCAAGGTAGAAGAGGGAGGATCAGTCAGTTTACTTGGAGGAGTTATTGACCATCTTGTGGAAGGTCAGGCAAACAGAATGCCCATATCAAGGAAAAACTTCGGGCAGAGTACAAATTTAGGCTAAAGAAAATCTGGAGTTCAGTGCTGAACGCTCGCAATATAGTAAAAGCGACAAATACTTATGCTGTACCCGTCCTTTCATATTCTCTTGGTGTTGTTGATTGGACGAAACAAGAAATTCACGGTATTGACACCCTCACACGAAGAACCATGTCAGACAATAGATTCCACCACCCTCGCTCTTCCCTCAGTTGCTTATATTTACCAATCATTATGGGAGGACATGGTTTAATTAACGTTGGGGCTCTTCATGATAGAAGTGTTTTGTGCACTTTTGCACACATTTATTTGTCTGATGATCCTCTTGTGAAGCATGTCAAGATTCATGATGAAAACAAGGCATTCCATAGTTTTCTAAAACGAGCCAAGGATGTGGGACAATCTCAATGTCTGTGTTGATTTTGTTGATGGTTCAATACTGCTGGACAGTACAGAAATGAGTGTCAACCAAGCGAAGTGCCATATCAAGTCGGCCCAGACTCAGTTTTTCAAGGAATGGCTTCTGAACGACCACTGCATCGACTTATGTGCAGTGTGTTGAGAAGATCAGCAATCCTGCAGAGTCCTTTGAGTGGATGAAGTCGTCTGGCCTGAAAAGTGAAACAGAAAGCTTTCTGTTTGCTGCTCAGGACCAGTCACTTCCAACTTGAAACCGTCAATGTGTGATTTTGCATCAAAATGTAAACATTAAATGTAGATTATGTAATGAATTTAATGAGACTGTCAAATACCTTGTCACTGGATGCCCGTACAGCTTTGGCACAAACACAGTACATGATGGTGTCATTTTATTACCGTCTTCGCCATGCTTGTGGTTTCGCCACAGAGGTCCACGCATGGTAAGACCCGGAATACGTAGAGGTCATCATAGAAAATGATAAATACAAACTTCTTTGGAATAGGCCCATTTTCAGCCTTAGACGTATCCAGGCCAACAAACCTGACCTTGTCCTTTTTGATAAATCCAATGAAATCATTTATATCATTGAGTTTTCTGTACCCAATGACACTAATGTGATTGACAAGATTGAGGGAAAACATGGCAAATATGCAGACCTCGTTATCGAAATGTCCCGCTTGCATCCCAAGTACCAAGATGTCCGGCTCCCCATTGTTCTCAGTGCCTTAGGTTTGGTACCTCCCAATCTGTTGACTGACATCCGGAGAGTACCCGGGTTTGCTACCAGGAATGCAGCCCTTCTGACAATCTGGGTAAAGCAGAAGGCTGCAGTGTTGGGCAGTCTTCACATTCTCCGAAAAAGTCTGGGTAGGTCTGACTAGGCGGCGCTTCCTGGGAGCAGTCCCATTCGCTGTCTGGGCTGCGTGTAGAGGGGGCAAGGGCCCTGAGCTGATGATGAGCCTAACCAGCCTGACTGCCAGTATCACCCAAACCCTCTTTGCTGCATTTTTTATTTTAATCTGTTAATAATAATAATAATAATAATAATAATAATAATAATAATAATTGTATCGTTCAAGAAAAAACAACATACTCCAAACTTTTGTTTGTCTTCAATTTATTTTCATGAGCTAGTATTTGTACGATATGTACTAGCTACGAAAAATAAGTTATGATCAAATTTTATTTTAAATACATACAATCTGAGAAAAGTTGTGAAAACTGACATGATAGAGATGTACATCACAGCTTGTCATAGTGGGCCACTATTTACACGACAACTGTGAACAGTCACATCCAGCCAAAAGTAGAAAATCTCGTTCTGGAGGACATAAACAATGGAGGAATCTCTGCTGGAGCTATAATACTGGTGCTAGGTGAAATAACTAGCACTTGTTCAAGTAATGTACATCACTCGCCCCCAAGCACAATTTAACAAACAGTACTGACACACGATATGTACATCCAGCAAAGTGAAATAGGTGCCAACATGTACATCATTAGCCATAGGGGAATAATATTGAGCATCCTATTACCCTCCGAGTAGTTAAATAACATAACAGTTGTCCGTCAACTCAGCAGAGATTTCCAACCATAAACTTAACAATGAGAACTGGGGTTATGTTGATGTAGTTTGATTTAATTTTACATCTTTATTTGCAAATAACAAAAATATTTACAGAAATCAGATCGGTTTGTGCTGTTCATCTATTCCTCGGCTGCTGCTGCAGCATCAGAGGGTAACAATGATCCATGAACAATGTACACTATGACACACAAATGACATAACAAGATATTCTACTGTGACAAAATAATCCTCTATCATTGCTTTCCTCAATGCTATGAACTATATACAAAACCAATAACCGACATGAGTAAAAGACAATGGTGGCTACCCCAAACCAACTCGGAAAATGGACGCCAGGTTAATATTAACATTTCGTTGTCCCCTTCCTGAGTTAGTTTGAGGCTGGGATGAAATTAACATCTTCGACTAGGAAGAAATGATTTTGATAAGATATTTGCATTGCAATGCATGACTGTTGTGTGGAATCCTTTGTCAATACAAGACCCTATCAAGCTTAAATACACCCATGCAAACAAGTCATTGCACACTTCAGCCATTTCCATGGACTGTAACATAAGAATGCTGACCCTTGTAGAATTACCCTTCCAATGAGACGGACACCCCTGGCTAGCAAGGTTAATAGGGATAAGGTTGTCTCCTCTAGCCAACACTCCAGTGATAAATGTTCTGGAAAATATTCTCCGGTTCACAACAGAGGCTAAGTTGACCTACTCTATACCACCATTTGTCATTTCTTTCATCTTTATAAGACATCATTTATCTGCAACCCTTTCATACTTACACCCTATAGTATCAATATAGGAAAAATATACGAACTGAAATATTTTGCAGTTTTAAAATTTTATTAATAATAAAAACTGTCATTGGTTCTCATGTACTGAAACTTGAGAACTTAGTGTGGGGACCTTCACCTCTGCCTTGGGTCTGAATTATCTTTCTTGGCCTTCAGCCGAAACAAAATGCTTCGCAGGGGTGTTTTATAACGCAGAGAATATGTCTATAGCTTCTATCAAGGTTGGACTAGTTTTCCACTGATAAAACATGACTGCACCCAGAAAAGTATTCAACTCTTTCGAAACTTCTTAATGCAGTTTTCATCTCTCATTGTCATGCATGTTTCACATAGATATAATTAATGCCTGTTGGCAATACAAATTAACCAGGATTGCCGACAGATTCAAGACGTAAGTATTGACCACAAAACATATCAATGATTTACTCTAAAGATTTGCTATTCATATTTAACATATTTACATGAAAAAACAAGATATGTTGGCATCACTTGCTCCAACTGTAGAAAGTGTTATCAAGTGAAAGAATTCTGATCAGGTAAAAAGGAAACCACTTTTCATTTCTCAAAATGATTAACAAAATTAAGTATTCACATATTTCAAACCATTTTGGTTAAAATAATTTGCTGCGATTTATTATTGCTTGAGTTGGTTTATAAGTCAGGTTTGAGAAAGACTTACGTTTTTATGGTACCATGACCTAAAGGCTCATCAACAACCAAAGTATTTGGCAAAAACTATAAGACAAAGAATCATTAAGGTTAAGTCCATTCATTTCATTTTTCATCTTCCTGCCCAAACATATCCCTTTACACGAGGGTATTGGGCACTAGGGTAGCTTCAATGGTTTAGCATCTCTCAATGGAGGACACTTGACTTACTGAAAAGTGAATCACATTCATATTCTTCGTTTGCTATAGCAGATAACAGATTTTTCAAAACATCTTTTACTTAAAAATACATTAACTATGGACAAGTTTCAAAAATACTTTTGGGGGTAAGACTGGGGGGGATGAATCTCTTCTCAACCAAAAAAACAAAACATTAGCACTATAGGAAATATGCAAGTCTGTGATGCACAATTAATTCATGTAAACATTGCCTTTGCTAATTCTAACAACTAGCTATAAAAGATAACTGGACTCTTGCTGCTATAACTACAACCATTAACATCCACATTTGGCCTTTTCTCATAGTCAATAAATTCCATGATTTGGGGTCACATGAAATAATAAATGTGCATATTCAAATTCTTTTGTAAAAGTCATCTAAAACTTATTCATGCGATGAATTTCAAAAAGTACTGTATGCAAAAATATTTCAGAATGCTTTTTTATTTTACATTATTAAGAACTGTTACTAAAATTCATTATTCTTGCATCAAAAGCGAAGATAGGACCTGCCTTTTATTGTAAGCAGAGTTGTAAAGATTTCCTGAATCCATTTATAACAATGTGGTTTTGATAAATGTTATTGGTTATCACATTACAGGAACACTTTGTATTTTAATATTCCATGGGTTGATTTGTATATTTTGATTTAAACAATCACAGGTATTGATAATCAATTGCTTTATTTGTCTAAAATAAGGTCATTCCAGATAGCCAAGGCCATACCTGCCGAAATTATGGCCAAGAAGTAACCCATCTGATGTGTTCATAAAATACTCAAACTAAAATGTTCACTAACATGTACATACATGTATGTAAAGATATCGACAAATGGGAAGATATCAGGAAAAGTCTATCAGGATATACTGAAAATTTGAAATAACCTCTTCATGTTTGAGAGCGTATATCATAAGTTTCACAAACTTACTATTTTCCATATGTCTGTAAGTAGGTCATCAAAATATATTTATGAAGATACTGGGAATGAAGTGTATCTATAAAAATAAGAAACCGGTTTGTAATATTCACGAGCATGTATTCTCTCAGTCCTTCACAGTCCAAAAATGACCTTCAGTATCACAATTCAGGAATCACATTTCTGTTGAAGCCTGTCCAGGTAAAGCTTCATCCATCAGTCACACAGTCACATTGAAAGCTGATATTGTCTTGACTGACCTTGACCTCATGACCTTGACCAATCCAGGTCGTGTCTGCCACTGGTCATATCACTGCCCTCAAAATTCAGGAATATCCACACTGGTTCACAATAGCTGCCTCTCAGAGATAGATTTCCGTTGCTGCCATTAATTGCGGCCATTTTTGTCACATGGGAGGTATCGTAAGTATTGGGATTACCTTTTGGGTATTTTGGCAAAATATTCAAATATACAGACAACCAAAAACACCTTTTTTGCTAGATCTGACATGAGAATTTCCATTATAGGAGCATCACAGCAATTCACAGCTGGATCAGGGGAATTATGGACACGACGCTCCCCACGGTTCTGGCAAGACTTTTCAGGATGCCATTTTGACTTGGCAGTGGTCACACAAAGGCATTGAGGGCATGATACATCTGCATTAGCACGACTAGATGAATGGGCAGACACGAGCGGCGATCATTAGTGGCTGGGTCGTACGTCAACCAGGACAGGGCATTGTAGTGCTCCAGTACAAACCTGTAACAGATACACAGCACAGCATGAGAACAGTGGGAGTTTATGTTGATTTACATTTTACAACCTAATTACTGTAGTATGAAAACCAGCCTGGAACAGTGGTTGACAGCATGAGTGAGTGAGTTTGATTTCATGCTGCTTTTAGCAATATTCCAGCAATATCATGGCTGGGGACACCAGAAATGGGCTTCATACATTGGACCCATGTCGGGAATCGAACCCAGGTCTTCAGCATGTGGAGCAAACGCTTAAACCATTGGGCTACCCGACCACCCCTGACAGCATGAGCAAACATCTAGTCCCTTGACTTCCACGGGTTAACCCTTGCAACCAGCTCATCCCCAACTGATCAAGCTGCTTTTAACAGTATGTCAGTTTAATGTGGAAGAAGAGTGACACAGGTTTTGGACAGTTACCCCATAGTGAAACCTCTTGCATGGGTAATATTGGTTATAATGCTAGCTAACCAATAATAATCAGGGCAAATCGACTTACTCGTACCCTCCCCATCAAGAGTAAACATTTATCAACAGCATGGTAACTTGAATAAAATAGGATTAACATCGCTTTGAAACGTATTCCAGTTATATTACATGAGTCAACTTGATGTGGGCGGAAAGCCCGAAGTGATGCATCACAACAGAGATGTTAATAAACTGTTTGTACAGTTGGTTCAACATTATCCCCAATGTGCATGAAACAGCAACCATATCATCAGGCTCAGTTTCATCCTGCAATATGCTGTACCAGCAAACTTTGGATGTTTGTTGGCTAACTGGCTGTAGCAATCCAGTGATTGACATTATGAGCATCAATAACGCAATTGGGATACAATGACATGCATCAACCAAGTCAGCAAGTCTGACCACCCGATCCCATTAGTCGCATCTTACGACAAACATGGTGGGCTTTTACGGCAAACATGGGTTGCTGAAGACATATACAAACCTTAGCACATCACATGTGAGGTGGGAGTCAAGGGCATGAGAGTTGCGATCCTGAGGGTGAGGCATGAAGTCATCTTGTTTGGAGGATGAATTGATGTGGAGAGCGGCCTGAGGACAAAAACAAGCAGATGCTATTGAACGTTCCATGAAACACACATGAATGACTTTTGTCTGACCCCAAGTGTCATTATTCCAGCCACATCACAGAAACCCATAAACAACCAAGTCTGGCCGACCAGTGACCAAAGAATGGATCAACATGATCTGGGTGTGACACATGCAGTCTGTGAAGTTTGTTTGTTGTTTAATGCCACACTCAGCAGTATTCCAGCTGTATGATGGCATTCTGTAAATAATCGAGTGTGGACTAGACAATCCAGTGATTGACATCATGAGCACCAATCTACGCAACTGGGATATTGCAACGCAATCAGTGAGCCTGACCACCCGATCACGACAAGCATGGGTTGCTGAAGACTACCGTATATGACCGCAGATAAGCCGACCCCGTAGATAAGCCGAGGTGCTAACTTGACCATTGAAATACGAGAGAAAATGATATGACCCGCAGATAAGCCGAACCAGGAATTGAAAGGCAAATAACACTGTGAAGTCGGACTGCAAGACATGTGCCGGTACTCGCAGATATTCAAAAATATAAGATGAAAAACGTTTTAATTATATTAAAAAGTCATTATTATTTCTAATAAAGATTTAACAAACCAGTCATCCACTTTCATAACGTGGGAAGCTGTTTCTCATGTTTTTTTTAAATCTCATAATGATCGATATATCTTGCCATCAACAACAAGCGCCATTTTGTGAATCGGTGTATATAGAATTACGAACCCGTGAGAAAATATATCAGCTAGAGCGAAGACTCGCAGTTTGAATTCAGCATCGTAAGCATGGCGTTTTCGTTTCCAACTCATGATGAAAATGTCAGTCAGTAAAAATATACCAACTTTTATAACCCCCTTTGCACCACTATTGTATGTTAATCCAATTGAATTAAATAAACTATCATACTATGAACACATTGAATGACCATCACTTACTCACAGGCTTCTCCAGTTTATTAAACTAATCTCTCGAAAACAAAGGAATTAAGTCCCTACTCCCAACACGATCGCTAAGCACCCACAACTTGAAAATGTTTGTGTAAACAACATGACAATACCAATCGACCCGTTATTATCAATGCTCATTTCCTTGTGTACCGTGTTGCTTTTTAAACAACAGGAAGCAATCACAGTGGTCACCGTTTGTGACGTCACAGGAAACAGCTGATCACATGTTTTTGCAAATGGCGAACGGAATAACTCGCCGATACAGTTGTTTATTTGCCTCTTTCAATAAAGGTAGATACTTGTTCACTATCAATTTATGAACTTTGCAAAACGTACGTAATAGCTATTGGCGATTTCATCTGGGGATTATATATTTTAGCTGTGAATTACATATATTGTTACATGTAAAGATTGTGAAGTTTACGAAGAACGATAAACTTTGAACATTCAATTGAAAACTTATTATCGGAAGTAGTCACATGCATAACATTTTTTTAATAATGACAACATTGGTGTATAATAATAACTTTATTGATAATTTATAACAATAATGGCTCTAGTCGTGGCAACTTCCAAACTTTCGGGAAGTTGTGATCTATCAGACCGTCATTCAGGCGATGTTTCTGACAGATCACGATCTGAAAAATACTATCATGAAAGTGTATCCCGTGGATAAGCCGACCCCTTTCTACCTTATCTTTTTTCTGGTCCTCAAAATTCGGCTTATACGCGGTCATATACGGTAATTCTAACCTGAATCTTCACAGATGAATTGAACATGAACATTGACAAGGTACTCATCAGTGACAGTGACAACCATTGGGGCCACATTTCAACAAACACGGCTTTTGTGTAACTTTGGTAATTAAAAAATACATTCCCATTAACTGTATTGCAGAAAGACAAGGCAGTGTACATGTAATTAGCTCACTGTAGAATGCATCACGTGACCAGAGCATTAACAACTTGATCTCTGTGATATATAATGCATGTAAATAATTCGTGAAAAGCATGTCAAAAAATGTACTTTGTGAAGGACAAGCATAATAGCATAAGCGTAATTACTGCACCAAAAATGTATTGGTTGGCATCTCTGAGTAGCTATTATCATCATGACCATCGTCCTGAAATACCAATCAACAAC
The DNA here is from genome assembly GCF_022045235.1 of Haliotis cracherodii. Classification (NCBI taxonomy): domain Eukaryota; kingdom Metazoa; phylum Mollusca; class Gastropoda; order Lepetellida; family Haliotidae; genus Haliotis; species Haliotis cracherodii. Next base: position 40,847,652 of record NW_027266266.1, read on the forward strand.
TAACATTGGGTACTGAAGTGGCATTCTGGTTAGATAAGAACAAATGTGTATCTGTTTTCAGTGATGTTTCCCCAAAGGGTGAATCTCCCAAGTCTGGCGTGATAAGCTCACCTTGAAGACTGTTGGGGAGACATATTCATTTTCTGGGGAGGCAGACCAAAACCACTTGGGCAGAGGTCCCGCCCCAGCAGTGGACAGCATGTAGCCCATGGCCAGTGGCTGCTGGAGCAGGTTGGGGGGTTCGTCCTGTATATCTATATTGGAGGTACCACTGTTTAGCTGGAAAAAAAAGCAAACAAATCTTAGAACTACTTTCATAAGGAATGGTGGGTGAGTGGGTGGGTGAGTAGTTTTTTGAGTGAGTGAGTTGGTTTTAACGCCGCTTTTAACAGTGTTTCGTTAATATCATGGCATGTTAGCTTGAACCTAGATTCACACGCTGGTCTCAGACGGTTACTGCATTGGTGAAACAACCAGCACAGGTACGGTGCTGACAAACCTAGAAACATAATCAGAGTGAATAGGATTCGAACCCACAACCAGGTTTCTGGCATGCCAAAGGGATGTAACTCAGACGGAACTCTGGACGAATTGCAGAGACTTAGACGACGTGCCCCAAAGGGTGAGGTGAAACCAGGGTTTAATGTCGCATTCAAGATTATTGCACATATATATAATATATATCGATACCATACCCCACTGGGTCAGAGTACAACAGTCTCATAAAGATGAGACCAGGAAGGACAAGACTGCAGTCTTATCAAGTTTGAATCAGGTCATTCAAAGAAAACTACACTTATCTGCTTACTCATCTTGTAAGAAATGGTTTCCCAAAGGACAGGGAGAGACACGGTATCATTAAGTGTCTGGGCCTAACCTTGAAATATGCATCAAACACAAAACAAGCTCTTCAAAAATTGAAAGTCAAGGAGTTAGCAAAAACAAGGGGACCCCCTTTGCCCTGAAAACCCAAACAGTTGTAACCTGCAACAAACAGTAATGTTTCTCAGAACAAAGAGACATCCTTTGCAAATTTTCATAATCAGTCATTTCTCTTACTGTAGTCAGTACGATAAGCAATGACAATCAACTTACAGCATTTTGTCCGTTAGAGCGCTGATCTGGAAGCCTGCCTTTATCACCTGGTGGAGGGGAACCGTTAGGGGAGGTAACTCCTGGGTCTGTCCCAAACAGCTCGTTGAAGTTGAAATCGTTGTCCATAGTGCCAAATTCATCATATGACATGATATCATCCAGCTCTAAGTGACTAGTTTCAATGGGCATCGCAGCACTGTTTACCTGTCAACAAGTCACAACAGGTCAACAAAAGCATAACAACACACTGGGCATCCTACAAATCATTTTCAAACTATTTTTATGCTTTTTATGTTATTTCAGTTGTTGGCGAATTGACATTATTTCAGTTATATCATTGTGTCAGTTAATGTGGGAGGAAAGTGTCTCAGTAGATGACTGCCACTTTGGTGAAACCCAAAAGTACAGATAATATAGAGAGCCTAGGGCTCCTAACAAGGGCAAATCTGGATCACAAGGTTTTCTCCCATGCTTTTGCAATGACATGGCAAGCAACAATACAAAGGATTATTCTACCATCCGCTGCAGACATTATGAGATGTATTCTACCAGTGATTAATATATATTTCATGGAATAGAGATGTACATACAACAGCTTTCCATAATCATATTGGTGAAGCACTGGTTTATAGAACAGTGAAATAGTATGCTTGGTTAAGCAGAACATCCTGACATAGATTCTGACCTGTGCTGTAGCCGAGGTAGGAAAGACGAGGATGTGGGATGTTGATGCATCCCGGGGGGTTTGGAGGGGGCAGTTGCTGCTCGGCTTCTCCTCCATCTTGAGGGCGTCGGACATCACCTGGAAGCTGGGCTGCGCCTCCAAGGACACCAGACATGCACTGAGGATACTGGGGTTCTCACTGGACAGGTAGGAACACTGGTTGCAGATGTCCCGCATGTGCTTGCTCACATAGGCCAGGTTCTTCTTGCTAATGATGCCAGCCCAGCCTGCAGCAGGAATACAGTGTTGCTTACATGCTCATCATACTGGGACCAACATCGAAAATCATCACACACTGACATGTCAAATTGGCTGAAGTAAAACGTTCTAGTCAAAACAAACCATGAACCTTAGAAACTGTCCTCAATGGGAACAGTCTAAGTAGAACTACATCTAAAGACAAACACAGGCATTTGACTTTTAAGTTTTCTGATGCATAAACACAAGGTTTGCTACTTTCCACCATCTTGGTAATTTTATGCCAGAAGAGTTACTTCCCTTAGACCAAAAGGCTGAAGAACCTACCTTTTAGTTCTCCGTGACCAAGACGCCCAAACCTGCCTATCACAAGCCTGGCAGGTAGTGTTGTCATGGAAACAATGCCAAGAATGTAGTCAAACAACTTCTGCAAGCCAACTTTCCGAGCTGATGCCTTTTTCCTCCGGCTCCTGAAATATCAATTTGCAAATGGTTTATAAAGAAATCACACAACAGAGAACATTGACTAGAATTTGTGAGTAGTCCAAGTTCAAGCAGCTATACAAATCTACCGGTCCTGTTGCATCTCTGCTAATGACATTAACAGAAACATTCAAATAATGAAAAACACAAAAACTATTGCACACCTCATGAAATAAATATATGTCTGTTTGTGGTTAACAAGATTACTTACAGATTGTTAGAAGTTGGTTGTAGCACTTATTGGTGAAGGGCAGTTAATACAACAAATTCAGTATTCTAACACAGAATCCCCATTTGCCAATTCAACAATGATCTAGTACGTGTTCCTACCTGTTTGGTATTTCAATATTAATAACACAGGTCTCCATGAGTTCTCCCCTCTCGTCCGTGCACGTCGCCAGCAGCCAGCGCTGGTCTTCAGACAGACAGTAGGCACAGAACAACACATTGGACTTCTCTGTCTTCTCCCCACAACACTCGGCCAGCTGGCTCTGCTTGTCCCGCACTGGTGCCAGCACGAACGGGGGACTGTAAAGGCGCGTGAAACCATTGTCCTGTGGGAGAGGGAGGACGGGGTTTGTTATATGACATACCAATACAACAGAATGTGCTAGTACCCAGGCTTTCAGATCCGTTAATTTTCTACGACACTGACTGATCTAAAATGTTCAAAAGCAGACTGCAACTTCAGCCACTAGTCCGAGCCAGACTCTACTAAAATTTTGTAAGGACTAGTAAGATCATCTTATAAAATACCATATGATAACACTAAAATGTACTTAAAATGATGCTAAGAGGCAAGGAAGGGCCAGTAGACTCAAAAGATTTTGCCACAGAGTGCTAAAGACATTTTTCTTATCTGATAATGATATAGGAGAATGATAAAAAAGACAGCGTTTTTGTAAAAAAAACTCCCCACACATTACTGAGGCTGCCATGTTGAAAGAGTTCAGTGGTTTAATTGTACCATGATACCTCTCATCCAAACCAGTTAGTCATATAATCTGTGTGCTATTTAACGCCCCACTCAGCAATATTCCAGCTATATGATGGCAGACTAAATAATTCAGTCTGAACCAGACAATCCAGTAATCAATGTTGTGAACAACGATCCACTCCGGTACAGGTATGAAAACACGCAATCAATGCCTGAACACCCAATCCATTTGGTCGCCTCTTACAACCAGCATAGGTTGCTGGGTATCTATTCTATTCAGGATCCTCAGGGCATCATATGAAGACGGAATAACAAATACAAGGACAAGTGCTTGCAACATCCAAGGTGAATAACATGTGCCACTGACAAGGTACCGGATAAACTGACCTCTTTCTTCTTGAGAAACTGTTCCGCAGCTGCCGCAGATCCGAAGCCTGTGAGAGGCCGACCCATGATTGTGTGAGTCAGGTTCCATCTGCAGTTGGTGAACACTGAGAAGGCCACAGACTTGAGGGTCTGAAACTGGGTGTTGCTTTCCTTGTACCCCAAGATAGTCTTCAGAGGCACAACCTGTGAACATGGAATTCCAACAAATGTCATTGTAAACAAAGCTTTTTTCTTTGTTTTGTTTGTTGCTTAATGCCGCACACAGCAATATTCCTGCTATATGATGGCGGTCTGTCAATAATTGAGTCTGGACCAGACAATCTATTGATTGACATCATGAGCATCAATCCATGCAATTGGGACACGTTGACATGCATCAGCCAAGTCAGCGAGACTGACCACCCTATCCTGTTAGTCGTCTCTTACGACAAGCAAAGTCACTCTATGCGGCAAAGATGGGCTGCTGAAGACCTATTCTACCCTTGATCCTCACGGCTAAGAAAGTAAATGTGACTGAAGACTAAAAGGAAAGATAATTAATTTTGGGATATCCTCGCTGATTTTGGTTTGATGCTAGTTTGGTAAAACACACAAGCTCAGCTATGGTGCAGACAGACCAAGGACCATATTTAGTGCAATTCTGTGACTCAAACCCAAGGTCAGCAGATCCTGGCATGGGTGCGGGCTGCAACTCTGTACAGCAAACCACAGGACAGTTATCTGGGTTATTTGTGACTAAATCTTCAGGACTATGGTGGAGTCCTCATGAGCTCCAACTTACCTGTAAGCACATGTTGTTCTGGAGGTTCTCTGGGAGGGACTGGACCATCTGATGATAGCAGCGAAGTAGCCCTACCATTGCCAGTCGGCTGTCATCATCCCATGCATTGCCATATGTGAATGGGTCAATGAGATACACCACTACAGCAGGACAATGGTTGTTGTCATCTGTGTCCAGGTCATGTTGACCTCCATCTTTCTGGGAACTTCCTTCACTAAATCCACTCTCTGGAAATACAAACAATTGTTACTCAGTTTTCAAAATGAAAATGGTTTGACTATTACAACTTATTTCAGTCATCTTATTTGCCACATTAGCTAAAGGTATCCCTTACACAGGCTTGCTTTCCTAAGTCATAAAAGTCGGTTATAGAACCCATGAAGATAAGGAGCAGAATGGATATCAGCAACTCATCAAATCATAACAACGTTACTCTGACTTAAACAGTCAAAGCGCTAAAATGACTTTGTTGAATGGGGCTCAGGTCACATATTTAACCAAATATGGTTACTTAGGAAATATTTAAACCTGGAATCTTCTCGAGACCTAATCATAATAAGGTTCTAGGGTCCATTTCACATCGAAACTCGAAACTCATCGAAACTCCATACTGTAACAGACTCACTAACAGACAAAGCATTACAATCACTTGGTGTAACAGGGCCCTGATTGTTTACAAGCACCAATGATGACTTAAACGTCAACAATGACTTTTTAAAGTAGTCAAACTGCTGTTGTTTCTATCACCTACCTTTATTATCTTCCTGGCCTGGTGTAATCCCTGATGAGTTCTGACTGTCCGGTGTAGGTGGCTTAGCAGGCTCCGGAGCCTTGAATGGTGTCTTGTGTGATGAGCTAGATGGTGTGTCAAACAATGACTTGTCCAGGCTCTGTCTTGCCAGGAACGGCCCCAGCCGATGTCGACACACCTGGGCATACAGCTTCAACTTGGCAGCCAGCGGTGATTCCCCTGCAGAAAAGAATAGTAGCCACTGTCAATACAGGTACAGAGACGGCAACATCAAATGACATAATAATGGAAGCAATATGATTTGTACCCTAATACTATGGATGCAATATGATTCGTATCCCTATACAGTACTTTCATTTCATAAGTAGACATTCTTTCTTATTGCGGGTGAATAACAACCCAGAATCATTTGTTTCTAAATTTCAGAGATCGAAGATGGGATATTGTAGGGCAGAAACATATAGGCTAGAGGGCACTGTGAATGTTATGCTATTTATAGCCAACCTGGAAATACTAGAGAAATTGCATAAGCTGGTGTTATATCGTATCATATCATATCGAGGTTAAGTATCATGATACAATACTTCTCAAAATTAGAAATAGGGGGCTCTTATTAGAATATTATATTGGTGGAAAAAACAGAGTTGAAAGATAATTTTTGTGGTTTATGCTGACAGCCTGAAATGTTTATGTACGACAGATATATATTGCCAGGATTTAATTGCCCATAATTAAGGGTGCATATAACACACGAATGCATATTATACGCGAATAAGTAAGTCTTGTGTACATTGATCAATCGGAAGGGGTGCTAATTGGGATTGTTCACTAGCCAATATATTAGCAAATATCGCTGTGGGCGCTTATTACGTCGAATACAGTACACCCCACTGTACTATATAAAGCACAGGAATCTTAAGACAGCAAGTCAAATACCTATTGAAGTATTTAACTTTTAAGTTCTTAAAATATGCAAACAATATTCCAGACAACACCCACCTATAGACTTGAACCATTCATCAACTTGTTCATCTTGCACTTTCTGAGCAGCACTCTTCCCGACCCGCATAATACCATCTCTTAGCACTTTAGATATAGGGCAATGTCTGCCCAGCCGACATAGTTCATACACTGTACTCAGCTCCTTGAAGAAACTGATCACATTCTGTAGGATGAAGTCATTGTCAGGTGCCACAACCACATATGCGATGTCACGCTGACGACCAAATGGTTCCATGAATTCTTTATCCTGGAAAAGAATTTTATTAAGTTAAAAGACTGGACAAAATGGTTACAGAGACAATTAGGGAGAGTATTCAATAACTTGTCTGACCTGTTTCAACTGATCATGTTTAACATACGTGGACACATATAGACTACAAGACTTGTTGCAGACAGCAACATATTTGTACAAACATGTTACAAACAAAAGCAAAATATTAATCACACAGTGAGTATGTTTCCAACTACACATTCAGCAATATATTTGCTTAATCACAGTACCCAAATATAATTGAGTCTAGATATGACAAACCTTTGATTGATAACATAATGTAACGCAAGCCAAATACAAACATATTTCTCAAACAGGACACAATCAACATGTCAAAAATAAATTAGGAATAAGACTATGTATTTCATACTTCAATTCTAGAAAGTATATCAGGCAGATTACTGCCAGTAATAGTAGCAATATATTCCATCTACAAAGCAGACATTTTCTATGGCTACAGATATATTTGGCTCTAAACCTGAAGGAGTCAAGATCCAGGTTAGAATTGGTCTTCAACAACCTATGCTTGCCGTAAAAGGCGCTTATGCCTGTCGTAAGAGGCGACTAACAGGATCGGGTGGTCAGGCTCGCTGACTCGGTTGAAGCATGTCATCGATCCCAACTGCATGGATCGATGCTCATGATGTCAATCACTGAAATGTCATGTCCAGAGTTTATTTTTTACAGACTACAGTCATATAACTGGAATATTGCTGAGAAAACATTACATCAGTGAGTGTTATTAATGTCAGCTTTTGCCAATCCACTTACCCAGAAGCGTATACTGAAGGGGGAGACGGACAGCCAGTCTCGGTCGTAGCCCACCAGGAAGTGTGGGATGGGCTGGGGCTCGCTGTTCTCGTCCGACCCTGTACATACAAACATTGGATCAACTACACGCTTGCACCGGGTACAAACATCACTACAAACAGCACAAAACAAACAGAGTCTGCCCACGATGACTAGAATACAGGTGAAGCATCCCACCCACACACCAGGATTAGTTCAGCACCAACTCTTACTGACCTACATCTTTAGACAGATTAATCCTTTCCCACTGTATTCTGCAGCGATCCCAATGTCTTGATTGCATTGCCATCTCCCACTATTTTACAGAGCCCTTTGATGAAGACCAATGGGTACAAATCAGTTGTGTGTCTTCCTAATATGACCCTGTGCATGATTATTGTATCACAGCGTTCAATATACTTAACTTTAGAAAGGGATATTCTGACTGTTCAGGCAGGAACTGAAGGTGACTGCTTGCAGGGAGAAGTTATTATACAAATACTTTTCAATACTGCCTTGGAACTGACTCAATTTCAGCATCATTACAAATATTATAACATTTCCTTAAGCTACTGTTGTAAGGTCTTTAACAGTATGAAATATCTCAGTAACCATACCAAAAGACAAGTAGAATATTATTGGAAAGCAGTGTTAGAAATTGGCACTAGTCCTGTAGTCCTTACCAAACTGCCCAATAGTAAAGGTATCCTAAGGACTAGTAGAAATTGGCCCATTTTAAGGGTTTTACTATATGTTATCATTATAAGGACTAGTGGACAAAAACTGTTAGTTTCTCACCCTCAAAAGCACAAAAATTTGAACATTAGTCAACTGTTGCATGATTCTCCCTAGTCAAATTGTCCCCATCAGTTATCTACCATGGGACATTTTTTAATGCTTGACTACTGTAGAGCACAAAACTTGAGCATCTGAAGTTGTTGAAAGTGAGGAATGAGTGAGTGAGTGAGTGAGTATGGTTTTACGCCGCTTTTAGCAATATCTCAGCAATATCACGGCGGGGGACACCAGAAATGGGCTTCATACATTGTACCCATGTCAGGAATTGAACCCGGGTATTCGGCGTGACGGGCGAATGTTTTAACCACTAGGCTACCCAACCGCCCCTTTTTAAAGTGAGGAGAACGTGAAGGCGGCTTACCTCTGTCTGCCAGTTGATGGAAGTCCTTCCAACTGAGCGGCCCTGTAAGCTTGTGACTATGTTCCCACACCCGCATGATGCGCTTGTTCATGATGGCATCCATCAGGAGGGGGTTCAGCGTCTTCAACATGCGCAGGATGTCTTGGGAGTTCAGCGGGATTCGATTAGCACCTGGAGAAAACACAACATTCACATCATCCTTCATATTTCTCTATCATATAACACAGCTCAATCTGGAATGGGAAAGAGTGAGAAGTAGTTTACATCAGGGCATGTCATTTGTTTTGGTGAAACCAAAACGCATGTTACAGTGCTAACAAACCTAGTATCATAATCATGGCAAATGTAGCATTACAAACCACGAGCAGCATTCCCAGCCTCGTGCATTCACATTAAAAAAGTTTGTACTAACATGTCAAATAAACTTCAATTTGGTTAATTTGAAAATTCTTTTGTGATAAATTTTGTTCTTTAATCGTTTGTAATATTATACAACCATAATTATAACTCTTAAGTTGAAATATATCAGTCATTTTCCTGGGCAACTTCTTTCTCATCCTCTTACCTTTAAGGAACGGCCATTTATGGAGACAGTTCTTTTTCATGGCAGGGTCATCAAGCTTGTTTGGTGAGCAGTTCTCCATGGCTTGTCTCCCCTGATCCAAAGCATTGTAGGAAACCTCATTGCCATCTGTCAACAAATACGGCAAGTAAGACTCTGTCTTCGCCACTACAATCTTCTGTCTTACAAAACAGTTTCATTTGTAGCAGAAAGATGTAGCAGGATATGGTATTGAATAGACCATGAGATGTGTAACATTAACTCCCACTTAATGGGTAATGCTCTTTTGAAACTTTAAATTTAGTTCTTCTCCTTGCCATATGTGCATTTACTGCCATAGGTCATCAACATTTTTCATTATCCAGATTTCAACAATCCTTTGGTCAGATCTCAAACTACACATACAAACTAACAAACTCCAACACCCCATTTTCCAGGAAAAAATATTTGAAAAGTCATTGCTATTATTGAGCTGTCATTGCAGGCCAAATCTACATTGCTATTATTGATTGAGCTGTCATTGCAGGCCAAATCTACATTGCTATTATTGATTGAGCTGTCATTGCAGGACAAATCTACATTGCTATTATTGAGCTGTCATTGCAGGCCAAATCTACATTACTATTATTGAGCTGTCATTGCAGGCCAAGTCTACATTGCTATTATTGAGCTGTCATTGCAGGCCAAATCTACATTGCTATTATTGAGCTGTCATTGCAGGCCAAATCTACATTGCTATTATTGAGCTGTCATTGCAGGCCAAGTCTACATTGCTATTATTGAGCTGTCATTGCAGGCCAAATCTACATTGCTATTATTGATTGAGCTGTCATTGCAGGCCAAATCTACATTGCTATTATTGAGCTGTCATTGCAGGCCAAATCTACATTGCTATTATTGAGCTGTCATTGCACGCCAAATCTACAGAAAATCAAACTCAAGCAAATGCATCCCTTACAATTACACATGCATAGCTACTTTTGAAACAAAGAGTACTACTTCTACCTTCTGACCAGCTATTCTTCTTGCCAGGTTTAACTGACTGAGTATGGTTTTACGCCGCTTTTAGCAATATTCCAGCAATATCACGGCAGGGGACACCAGAAATGAGCTTCACACATTGTACCCATGTCGGGAATCGAACATGTGGGTCTTTGGCGTGACGAGCGAACGCTTTAACCACTAGGCTACCCGACCGCCCCTGCCAGGTTTAAAACAAATAGAGCTCTTGGATCTTAAATGATTGTTATGTTCTGAACTGGTTTAGTTCTCTTTGTCATGTCATTTTATGTACACAATCTACAAGCATGTTCATATGTACAGAGAATTCCCTTGTGGTTTATAAGTATTGTCATATAAAACACCTGATATTTGGCCAACCAATTCTCGCTGTAATGAAGGGTATGTGTCTTACCGCTTATCTGCAAGGTATCCACGACACTTCCCATGAAAGACGTAGCTGCACACATATCCAACAAGGACAACCTGTGCTCTGCCACCATGGAGGGATGGGGCAGAGTGAACTGTCCAAGAAGTAACTCCAATATTATCTGAGGTATATCTTCGGGAACATTGTCTTTTAACGTGTTCTCGTCTAACGCTAGCAAACTCGGCTTCCGCCGTTCAAATCTGTCCTCGCGCCTTCCAGTAATATCCACTTCGTCTTCATAAAACAACCCTGAATTGTAACCGTACTTTCGGTTCATGGCAGCACTAAAACCACAACTGCAGGACAAGGAATCAGAGTTTGTGCCAGTGTCTGGGACGTACAGCCCAGCATCGGAACCTTTGATGTCCATATTACATACACAAATATTGCAACTGTCAAAGTTGTGGTCCTTGAACAGATTGAGAATGGAATCCGAGAGGAGCACATTGACAATGAGGCTGTGCACCTCTGGTAGCTGGTTATTGGTGCCATGATTGTCTATTGAGTTGAGGGTTTTGTTCAGGATGGATGAGGCGTTGGATGCTGGTGACTGGAGCTCATAGCTCATGGGGGTACGTGGTGTGCGTGGAGTTCGCTGCTGATTGCTGTTGTGGAACGTGGCTGGGGAACTCTCCACAGTGCCAGTTGGCAGTCGGGATGTCAGACTGGGGATGTTCTCTATGGACGGGATGTTAATGTATTGACTGCAATGGAAAATGTAGTGGTTACACATATGCACACATAAAGCAACACTGATGAAATGAGGAACGGACTGTCATGCCCTTCTCTGTAAGTCTCATCAGGCCCACTTAATATGACCCAGTTGCACAAAAGATGCACAGAATGTATGTCATCGGGGTACAACGACACATCAACTCGCATCAGCCTACACATGCTCCAAGTGAGTGAGTGAGTGAGTGAGTGAGTGAGTGAGTGAGTGAGTGAGTGGAGCTTAACGCAGCTTTGAACAGTATTCCAGTTATATCAGCTTGTCAGGTTTATATGGGAGGGAAGCCTGATCTTACCACTTTGATGAAACCCACAACATTATGGTCCTGACAAACCTAGAATCCCAGGTCTTGTAAAACATAATTTGGTCTGGTAAGCTCACCATAAGACACTACATATAAAAACATCATAATCTGTTGCAAATGATTCAAAGGACAAGCTGTGGCCACTTAAGTTGTTGGCACAACTTATCTAATCTCAAAGCCAACAACAGTCAGCACTGTTGTGTTGTAAGTAATTCTAGCAAACACTGAGAGGTGTTACTACTAACCTTGGGGTTGGTTGAGAGAGTGACTTGTCCATGATGGCCATGGTGAACTGCCAGGGGGGTTTGTAGTCAGGAAGCACAGGGATCGGAGACAGCTGCTTGCTGGGTAGCTCCACCTGGGAATACTTCCCACAACCAACAAACTTGCCAAACTCAGGGGGTTTGAATACCCCTTGCTGAAACATGAGAAGATAGATGAATAACCATTGTTATTCTATAATAACAGTAGTAGAAAACTTACACTGACGTTTTTAATCCCAAGACTTGATACTGTTACACCTGCCTGGTATTAACCTGTGTTCCACACTGGTTTTATATAGTGTGTGACAAGTGAGCACAGACGGGATAAAACTTGACAGTTTTTTTTTTCTTTTTTAAATAATTATCAGTGGTATTTTAGTTTAAGCCAAATTTGATCCATTAACGACAGAGGATAGCAAGATATACATTAATCTCAAGCAGAACCAGATTTCCACCAACAAGCAATACTTATTATTCTATTTACATTTCCGAGAAGGGAAGAAAACACAGCAAACCAATGGTCAATATAGTGAGCACCAAACAGCTGTCTCACCTTACACAACTCCTCAGCAGTGGGCATGGGATACGCCTCTACTTTGACTTCGACTACATCGTGCGTGACATCGGTCATTGTCTCGGGTGATGGCAGCTTGGTATTTTCAAGTGAGGGTGGCGTTGGATACATCCTTGATAGATCTTGTGCTACTGAAACAGAAATGGTCAACAGTCACAGATTCAAATACTTCCATCTTCGCACAACAGAAACATTTCACACAGGTTAAGGCTCATCAAACAAAACTATGACCACAGAATACCCTATTTGTCTATTCATATACACTACAGTGTTCGTTTATTTGTTGTTTAACGCCACACAAAGCAATATTTAGGCTTTATGACGACAGTCAGTAAATATCGAGTCTGGAGCAGACATACTACTGATTGAAATCATGTGCATCAATCCACGCAATTGAGATCGATGACATGCATCAAGCAAGTCAGCAAGACTCACCACCTGATCCCGTTAGTCACCTCTTACAACAAGCATAGTCACCTTTTACGGAAAGCATTGGTTGCTGAAGATCTTTACGGGTCTACGTGTTCAAGATACTGCATCAAAGTCAATGGGTCCCGATGTTACAGTGTCAGATGTAAGGGGTTCCTTGATTCAAATACAGTATCAGCAAATATCAGGACACCAGGACCTCTTTCAATTCAAAAAGCACATAAGAGACCAACCAGAAACCAAGTGAATGTTAACAATTGATTTTTTTTTCCAGATGAAACTGTAATCAGTTACTTCATAAAAATTCACCATGAAACAGTAGGACACTTACCAGATGGCGTTATTTTCCCAGCAGTCAGTTCTTCTGTCGTCTTACTGGCAGACAACCCTGCATCAAGTCCCTAGGAAGGAAAATAATAACTTTCACAAAAGATCCTTAAGACAAAAAATATGTCAGGAAATTGAAAATTCTGAAAATTCTTAAAAGTCTCAATATTTAATGGAGATACATGGATGAAGCAAGAATCGGACATTGACTGTACATCGTGCTCCCTATCAAGCAAGCTTTATGACAAGTGATCATCCTTTACTATGTGTCGGGTCATAAATCTAGCTGTGAAGCAAACCATCTAATGAAGAAGAGCACATCTCACAAAAGCCACCTCGCTGATCTAGACGCATTGAATCTTATTTTACAATCCTTAGTGACATAATTCATGACATGAAGGTTAATAAACTGACCCCAGCATCGTCACTGTCATCACCCGATGACTCAAATATATGTTCCAAGTCCAGCTCGGTTGGTTTGAGATCAATCTCTCGGGTTAGACTAGCTCCAGGCGTCTGAGGGGAACCCACTGTAGCAGAAACGGCTGAAACAGTTAGTGATCACGACTACATGCTACAGCTACTACTACAACACATAACATGCACATAATGCAGCTACTACAGCTACTGCAACACACCACATGGACATAAACACATATTTACAGCTATTACACACAAATACTTCAGGCACACATTACAGCGATGACACGCATATTACACTAGTTTTGACACACGTAACACTAGTTTTGACACACATATTACACTACAGTTTTGACACACATACCACTACAGTTTTGACACACATATAGCTACTATTACCTCTACTGCATGCACACACACACGCACGCACGCACGCACACTCACTCACACACACATACATTATAGCTACAACACATACATGTGTTAATACAACAATCAAAAACAGTTATGTGTTAATACAACCCAAAACTGCCATGTGTTACAATTTTAAATGAAACAGCCATGTTTTAGGTTTCAACCAAAAACAGCCATGTTTTAATACTACAACCCAAAACAACCATGCATTACAATTTCAACATACAACAGCCATGAGCCACAATTTCAACATCCAACAGCCATGTGCCACAATTTCAACATACAACAGCCATGTGCCACAATTTCAACATACAACAGCCATGTGCCACAACAGCCATGTGCCCCAATTTCAACATACAACAGCCATGTGCCACAATTTCAACATACAACAGCCATGAGCCACAATTTCAACATACAACAGCCATGTGCCACAATTTCAACATACAACAGCCATGTGCCACAATTTCAACATACAACAGCCATGTGTTATTGTACAGCAACAGCTTACACCATGTGTTAACAGCTATAACACAACATATATGAATGTTCAAAACAGGAAAATGATCAGTAGCTAGATCATAAATGCCCAAATTCTGTTTTCAGGGATATATCGTAACATTTGTTGTGTTTGCTATGATCCCTTGTCACAAAAATCTGTTTGATATAGGATCAGAATGAAGTTTTAACTTTATTGAAACTTCAATTAATTTTTTTTCTCTTTACCAGATTTTTCTTGCATTTGATATTAATAAAAAAACAAAATACAAAATTTGCCAGTGAAAGATTATATAACTTTGTTTTGCTTGTTTGTTGCTTAACGCCACACTCAGCAATTCCAGCTATATGACAGCGGTCTGTAAATAATCGAGCCTGGACCATCAAGTGATTGACAACATGAGCATCGATCTACACAAATGGGATACGATGACATGCATCAACCAAATCAGTGAGCCTCACCACCCGATCCTGTTAGTGGCCTCTTACAGAAAGCATGTGTTGCTGAAGACTATTATAGCCAGGCTGGCTGGTACCGTTGAAAGCACACTGTTTACTGATCCCCCAATACTACATGTAATGATACACTGACATATTAGTGTGTGCAACACAACATTGTTTTTCTGCATCAATTCTCTTATATTGTTCGTAAGTCGAAGCTTTCGCGTCTCAGTAGTCAGTTTTGTATGGTTACAGGTGAAGGCATCAACATCATTACACCTCAAACATCATCTATACAACGTGCCCGAGAAGACAGCTACAATACAACCCAAATATTTCAACCATCCCAATTTGTATCAAATTTGACTGTAAGATCACAAAAACATCTTACACACATAACATGTCTTCTTTTACTGAGTAAAAGAGCTATCATTTCTATGTTGTTGATCGTCACACTCAGCAATATTCCAGCTACATGATGGCAGCCTGGACATAATCAAATCAGGACAGGGCAAACCAGTGATCAATACTGTGAGCAGCAAGCATGTCACTGGAGTCCGTTGTTCCACAATTAACAAAGTCACCGAGCATGACCACCTGATCCATTTGATACAGCTGACACACACACAGATAATATCACTACTACAGCAGCACTCATCACAAACACAGGAACTAAACTCAAAACTCAACAAGCATCTTTTTTTTACAACAGCAATCATGAGCATAAGGATCAACTCACCATTCACAGGATTCTCATCTTTGGAGTCATTAAGTCGGTTAGGATCTTTGGCATCTTCATCCTGACAATAAAAAAGAATTTGTTCAACTGACAATAAAGAAGAATTTGTTCAACTGACAATAAAAAAGAATTTGTTCAACTGACAAATTTTTGTTGTTGTAATGAATCTTGATTTTCCAAAGATTATTACAATCTCAGTTGTGAGATAGCTCAAAAAAATAAATTGTAAGTGATTCTGAGGCCTTTGATTGTCCAACCAAGCAATGTTTTTGTCATTTGTTTCCATTAACAAAAAAAGATTAGGCCACACCCACTGATGGATTACTGTTTCCTGATTGGCTTAAAAGAGAATGAGCAGGATTTATGTGCACAACGGTTTTAACATTAACACCTTCATCAACAATACGTTAATTCTTATGTCACTGTTAGAAGTTTAATGCATCACTATTTTAAGGGTCACAGAAGAATGTAATGACCGTAGACTGTGCTCTTAAAAAAACAGGTTCATATGACTTTAAGAAGTCTTAGAAATGACACACTGGCTTTCATACAATATTTTCTGATTTGATCATATTCAATATAACTGAAAGCCAAACTTACCCGTTTCGGTGACGGTCGTGGAAAGTGTTCATCTCGACTTTTCCGCGAGCATCGTGTAAGTGTTCCAGGGTTAACGGATGCCTCATCTGAGAACTCATAGGGGTCAGGGGCTGGTGGTGGGGTAGGAGGTTTGGGCGTGTGTCTTTGGGAATGGCCGGAGGGGGAGGAGGAATCGGAGAGGGAGGGTTGTTGGATGTTGGAACCATCAGGTGGGGTGGTATCGATTCGAACTTTCTTCATCGGAAGGTCGATCCTAAAATTGTATAAGTTGAGTTTGAGAAAAAGATGATTGCAAAGCTGCAATTCCAGTCAACAAAAGCTTTGTAAACAAAGGAATCCTTAAGAGTCAAGTTTATCCAGAGTAAGTAGGGTTATGTGAAAGCAATATTTAAGTTATATCATGGGGGGGGAAACCAAGATGGGTTTCACACATTGCACTCTGTAGGGAATTGAGTGAGTGAGTACGGTTTTACGCCGCTTTTAGCAATATTCCAGCAATATCACATCGGGGGACACCAGAAATGGGCTTCACACATTGTACCCATGTCGGGAATCGAATGTAGGTCTTAGGCGTGACTCGTGAACGCTTTAACCACTAGGCTACCCGACCGCCCCTGTAGGAAATTGAACCTGTGTCTTTGGCATGAGCAAACACTGAAACCACTGGGATACCTCTTGCCCCTTCAGTGTAAACTGACTTAATTTTTCTATCATACTGTATTTGTCTTACGAAGCTAGATTTTAAGACCTTGACTCTTCAGCATGTTAGTAATGTTTCATAGATAGTCTTGAACCCTTTTGGAGTTACTAAACATGGAATCTCATATGGTGCCACGGCACCGAAAAATAAACTGACAAGAACCCGAGTCAAGTAGATGAGAGATCGTGAACAACACAGAGATTTATCCCAGACTATGTCCCTAGCAGGCAAATTGAGGAAAAAATATTTTGCATAAAATTGGGATATTTTAAATTTTCTTAATTTCTTAAATTCAGATGTGTTTAAAAATTGTATTCTGAGATCATATCCAATGCCATAATATAAAAACGCATTAAAAACTCTTCCTATTTACTGCGTCGATCGTCAGTGAAACAACGGTTACTTATCATAGTCATAAATTCCGTTAATGAATTTGGAAATTTTTAATTCCAATTTGGGAATTTGATGACATTTGCTGCCGACTTGGTGCCAAGTATCAACCTCTGACTACTTCACTCACCACTGCTGCACTGAGTTCATATTGTAGAGGGAATCTGTGACTAGTTCCTCTTCTTCGTCTGCATCTTTGGTGGGGAGGCTGGGACGCTTCAGACCCCGTGTCAACTCCATCTGGCGATGCTGCGACTGTAACCAGTTGTTCACACTGTCATGTTTGGACTCTTGGCCCCAATGACACGGGGAGTCCATGGCGTCAGATTTGGAAACCCCTTCCTCATTCTTAGGATAATAGTCCGGGAATCCAGAACACATAAACCCATTCTGGTTTTCAGAAGCACTGCCCGTTTGTTTCCCACACACTTCCTTTTCGTTTCCAATAAGTTTTTGAGGTGGATGCGGACTTAACGTCGGCATCGGTGGGTCCATTGTAGAGTTGACGAGGGGCTGAAGTTCATCTAACGGAGAAGGAGCAGAAGGTGTATCAACATTGGTTTCGTTAGGGGTGCTCTGCCCTTGAGGAGCTATGGTAGTTCCGCCAGTGGGACAGAATGCTGGGTTTGGAGGCAACCTGAGGTCTATATCAAACTGCATGAGATCATCCATGATGGGGGAGCGCCTGTGAAAAGGTGTAGCACTCCGACCATGCCTTGACTGTTGCCTTTCCAACTTTTCCTGCTTTTCGCCTTTGTGTTTCCCACTGGGGAAACTCTTCGACTGACCTGCCCCACCCCCTTTCATCTTCCTTTGCCTGGAGAATAAATCAAAGCTCAATCATTGGGTAACCATATTATACAAACACATGTGAAACTTTGACTTATCACAAAAGTAGAGATATTATGATTTATTATTCTAATTTTTTTAAAAGCACATTGCATGAATAACATAGTTTAGTAAGGACAAACAGAGGAAGTGAGGTTTTCCCACCTCATGCATGAGTATGAGCTATGGCTAGCAAGATACTAATTCTTGCGCAACTGATTATGGATAGTTGACAGTGAAGAGAACTTCTGTTATAACTTCTAAGATTTTATAGTGATGACAGCTAAAATATGTAATGATGCTATGATGTAATGGAGGTAGTGTACATTTACGACAGTGTTAAGTAATGTCCAAAAAGAGGTTGAAAGTGTGAGCACTAGGGCTGCAACGAACACACTATGATTCATATCACGAAAATAGGGTAATGAATATGAATATTAATTCACGAATACAATAAAAAGTCAGCAGTGAATGTATTATTTGTTATATTCAGTGAAACATTAACAACATAAATCATTTGACATGGTTTGTTAATTATTAATACATTATACATTTATATACTGGACTTATCCAGGTACTAGTATCTGCTCAAATGTGACAATGACCAGTGACCACAATACTGTAAAATTAATTATTATAAGAGTGTTGTCTTTGAAGAAATCTAGGCATATAACATGTTCTTATGGATATTTTTAGGTACAGGGTATGTAAGTGAATATTCATAGATATTCGTTTCTAGTGGCCAAGAATAACGCATTCAATTCATGAATGGATACGGCTCGATTCACCGAATATGCGAGTGAATCGTAACAGCCCTAGTGAGCACCAATACCTCATGGAAGCAATGACACAATCAGCCAGGGAGTTACTCTTCCTTTCTGGTCTTTGATCAGTTACTTAACTTTCCAAACAATAAGTCGGCTTTTACACGAATGGAATGCTAGGGACCTATCCCGAGTATGAAAACTTTTAAGAGCCCAATTTCAGAGTAGTCATGCATTTATAAGGTAACACATACCATATTTAGCTTTGGGTGGTGTCAACTGGTGGAAAAACCTAGAATCTACATTCATGTTAGTCCTGAAGAAGTGTTTATCGAGGAGAAAAGCTACTTGCAGTGTGACTAATCACTCACCTGGGACAAGCACAATTGACTTTGGAAGTTGGTTCAGCAAAGTGCCACTGTCCTGCAGCCAACTCTTCACTGGTGTCACTCGTCCTAAACATCACAGATCACATTCATTAACTTCACTTATACCATTATGGCCACAATTAGTATGAACTACCCACAACCTTTTTATCGAAATCTTGGATGCTCAATGTTTCAGCAACAAGTTAACAAAGAGCCAGCAGAATACAAAATACTTTCCCGATCACAAAATAGCTCTGGGTATTTTGTGCTTTCCCTACGTTAAACCCCAGCATAATTAGGGCTGTGTATTTGCAAAACATTTGTATTGCAATATACTTTGATACATTTTGAGATATTATTTGGAGCTACAGTACTTGACACTGATTGGTACTGATTGTACATGCAGATTCTATTTTCTACCAACCAAAGCAAACATTACTCAGCATGGTCACTCATCGCCATTTTGTCATGATAACAACATTAGAGAGAAATCACTTCTGTGTTTTTGCTTTTTTGTCAATCAATTACTAAGGAAAATATCTTTTGTGTAGATTTTAAGTTGAAGGATACAAATAATAACGAACTTCTTTGGCTTAAATTTTTTTTAAAATTGGTTCTCAGGCAATTTTTTTTTTTCAAAATATAGTGCGGGTGGGCGGTGTTTGTTTATTTTTTTGATGTTGTTCGAACTAGTATGTAACCAATAAACAGTTGTGTAATCAATAAGCAATTGTGTACAATCAACCTGGGAAAGGGCCTCCCTACATCAATGTATTCCTTGATGAGTAAAATACTGGTAAAATACAGTATCTGAGTACCGTTATATACCGAAATATTTAAAGAGTTTTGTATTTATTTTATTATTTTTAAATGGAAATATAAATGAAGTGTGCGGCGAATTTAATGATGATGCGGGAGATGCCTGAGAACCAAGAGTATATTTTTTTAGCCTTATATTACATTTACAAACAGGGCAAGAACTAAACTCAAGAGCTTCACTAGCCAAGGTGGGGATAAAATGCCCTTGTGATCTTAAAACAATGGGAATATTGGAAATTTTCACTAGCCCACAGGAATTTTTTATTTGCCCTGGGCTAGCGGGCTTGGGTTAATTTCTGACGTTGCCAAATATGCCGAAAATAATGCAATGTATAGCCTTTGAAAAGCATATTGCAGTACACCAGTAATACTGTGCAGTCCGAAACAAAATATACAGGGGTATTGGCAGTGCTGTACAATATATACAGTATTCAATATATATGACAATAAACACATGTCACATCCCAATCATGCAAGTAAATAGAATATTGCAATATAGATCCCAATATTGCCATATATTGAATACTAAACAAACTGGCATTTAATACCAATTTTATGAAACATGTGAATAGTTCTGGTATCTTGCAAGTAAAAAACAGCAAAACAATGTCATGTGAAGCCAGCCAAGCAACAAGGTTGCTGGGCTCATCAAGTGTGCATAAGCTCCTCTCAGTGATCTATCATATCCACACGCAATGTCATTGAAAAAGCCCCGGGAATTATAATGATAACATATATGAAAACCGTCAAAAATTGCAAATTTCTACTAGTTCTTATGATACATTAACTATTGGGACTACAGGACTTGCGCTAATTTCTAACGCTGATTTGTTAGTGAAACCTTTTCCAGCAGTACATAAGCATGCGCTTTGGTATTACACAATGTGTAATACAGCTGTATGTTTATTAAACGAGTGGTCTCTTCATTGGTGTGTAAAAAACACATATAGATGTACCACTATCATGCTCAAAGACACTTTCAAGCATCAGCAACATCTCTCAGCAAATGATCAACTTCAAAGACAAATCTACCTTTTGGCCATGCTGGTGGTGATGCTGGAATCTTCTAGAACCTTCTGTGTGATGGCATGACCGAGAACATCGGAAGCATTGGGCATACAGTTGACGTTCACACTGCCTTCACTCATACCAACGTTCATAGGCGTCATCGGCACGATCTTCACCCCTGTGTCGCCCGCCATCGAGTTGTCTGCTGGGGAGGTGGGTGGTGTCAGGGGACCGTTGCTCATCATGGAGTGGTTAAACTGTGACCTTGGCCCCACACTTGGATTAACAGTGAGGGGCTGGAGGCGGACAGGGGAGTCTTCATTGTCGCAGATGAGCACGAAGGAGGCAGGGTAACGCATCCTCACACCCGCTGCAGAGAAACAAAACGTAAGTCAACTAATAGCTACAACATCTTCCATTCCTTATCAAATACTGATGAATACATTTTGGAGTATATTGGGGATTTACTTAAGTTATCCATTTTGGAGGTCCAAAGGACTCAGTCTTCAATTGCAGAGGTCCCAGGATAAAAAGGTCGCATGGGACACCAGAAATGGGCTTCATTGTACCCATGTCGGCAATCGAACCCGGGTCTTCAACATGAGGAGTGAATGCTTTAACCACTAGGCTACCCCACCGCCCCTCATCAGCCTGTAACTAATCAAGACTGGGACTGACAACCCAACCCAAGTCCCATGTTGTTGATGTATTAGGATACCCAATCAGCCAAGTCACCTCAGACACCTCTTATGACTAACAAGAGAGTGCTGCCTGGTGTCCAGATCCCCACCGGACACTTCAGGCAAAGCATGAAGCCATAATATTAACATGTTACAATGATATTCAAAAGTAAAATCAAAATTTAACCCTCTTGAAATGACAGCTAAATGAAATGTGGTAGGAAATGTTACATTTATTCAATTTTATTTATTCATAAAAATAATATGACAATGTGCTGCCTGGTAGTTGAAAGTTATTTTTTTATATCAAATATAGTTTCCATACACTCCTTCAAAGCAGGCACTTTCGGATGACGTTGAGTACCTATCAGTAGAGAACAAAGGACCAATCACTCAGATCAGATCTCTGTACTGCTTTAAAGGTACATGAAGAAATTATCCTTTGGTGACTGCCAAATATGTATGTCAAGACAAATGTCAAGCATTCAATCATGGTCCTTCCGAGGTCAATACAACCTAGCCACATCAACTTTAACTTTTACAAACACAGCATCTCTGCCTGCATGTCGCATCTGTAAACGTACAAGAGGCCCCGCCTTCTCATCACAGCATATTTTCCCTATAAATCATGCATTATTATTGGTACAACCTAATTCATATATCAATGATACTAATACCCCCAAAACTGTGACATTGTAGAAGCCTTCAGGATGCTTCTATTCAGGCAAACAGCTCAACCCACCAGGTTAATCTCACCTTATCTCTTTTAATGTGATATGGACATAAGAATGTATATCCACACTGATTTGATAATACACCAGGAAAAGATCATGTATAAACATAGCTCATTAACAAAGATAAAGGTGTTGTGTGTACATGATCAATACAAGTAGACATGTGGACAGGTCATTCCATCCTTAACATGTTTTCCCAAAACACAAACAAACAAAAGATACCTGGGGAATATTCCTCGAGTTTTCTACTAAAGGCCACTCCTCACTACTAATTTGTTAAAATAATAATCAACGTTTTCTAGCATCCTACAATAATGCAGCAGCGTCCATTCTTAACCCCATCAACCTCCTTGGCTGCAATTCCTATCAATCATGCCTAACCTTTCATAATTTAGACATTCTGTAGTCTAGATAAAATTGATAATCAAATTGCCAGCATATATCTCTAGCAAAATCAATAGTTGCCGGCAATATGACACACACATTCGCTGTGGAAGATAAAACATGATGTAAAATGAAAGATCCATGCATCGTACCAAGCACCTGCTGCCAGTGGACCAGGCTTAATGCATCACAGGGGCACAAGTGGGTAGGAGGGAGGGAGGGAGGGAAGGCGGGAGGGGGGTAGAAAGAGAAGAAAAGAGAGAGAGAAAGAGGGAAGGAAAGGCTTCGTGCATCATACTGGCACAGGTTTAGGTGAGCCACAGAGTTTGCTGCATACTGGGGCTTATCAGAATCTTTCATACTCAATGTCAAACACTCAAGGCCTTTTAAATCTTCCCTTCTCATAGTTCAAGGTCATTCAAAATACACATTCTAAAGGACTTTCTTGTTAATATTGTTACGGAATTCAGCATACTTGTTTAACGGAAGCAGCCGATCATGGGAAGGGAGGTAAGTCTATGTGTACTGACCATAAATAGATGAAATTAATTTCTTCATAGTTCTCAACAGATTTCAACAGAGGTTTGTTCAAACTATGAAACAGCATATTTCTTGTTGGTTAGTTTACATGAGAAACTGAGTAGAAAGGAACATACATGGCCTTTCCAAGGTATGTTTTCCATTAGCAAAATCTATATTGCAGAATCTAAAGTGCCAACCATGAATTTGTACTGTGCTGTGTACTTTATCTTGGGACTACCAATAACTTTGCTTCTAACAATAGGTTACAACCTGGATCGCTGTACTTTCATTCGTCTTCACAGAATACAGTTTTTCAGGCTTAGAAACTGGCACTAGAATCATGTTTTGTAGTGTCCTAGCAGAAATAAAGGCGGGTCCGTACTGTTTTTGTCAATACTTAAACCTAGGGACGCCATCAAGCTTAAATTTGCAACATGGGGTTAGGATATGATAATTTTAGATTTCAAACTCCTGTATTTATTTCGTAAGGTGGTTCATGGTGTGTTGATAAGTGCCATGTCTCAATTTTGAAGCGATTCCAGGTTTTGAAACACATTAACTGTTTTGTGAAATATTATTCCAAGATATACAATGGAAACTTTAACATCATGAATATCAACATCTGACCATTTCCAACCATCAAAGATGGCCATCTCTGTGTGAGCAATTTCTTCAGAAGTTTACATATCATTTTGGCCAAAGAATGGGAACACAAATCAGTACTGTATCAGAGTAGTCTCCCTTGAACACTTATTTGGATATTTTCTGAAGAATATTTTTAATATAACTAATGTTTCTAACTAAAACAAAATCTACATTAAAAAAATATGACTACTGTATATCTTGAGGACCAGAAACAGATTCTATAGAGAGGGGTCTAAAAATAGTATCTTAAACTACAATTTTACTACAAATAACATATTCTGATATCATGTTATTATGATTGCAAGTTTTACTACATATCTTCAAAATAATGACAATCATATCCTGGGTCATGAGGTAGCATTTTTGTGTACTGTCAGATACTTTTTACGCATGGAATAATTTGACAAGTCAACATTTCCATTGCAAAAACAACATGTTGACATACAATAGTCAAACTACAACAAATATTACTTGCAACGAGTCATCGCAGTATGGCAGTTATGTTATGTAACTATTCCCTTTTAACTAAGGCATCAACAGCGGTAATGTGATCATGGTTGCTGTGAAGAGTGTGAGTTGGTGTCTCTCACTGAATGTGGTAAAGTGGACCTTATGGAATGGGGTAAACGGAAGTTGTAAGAATCAGTGGGACAAACAACTTCATCGGAATTCTTAAAAAATCTATTATTGAATGAAATTTTGAATAAACTTAATCAGCTAGATTACAAATATAAGTCATATCCAATGAACACTTTTTATGGCCAGAGAGTGCAATGACAGGATTAACTTGCGTTACTACGTACAGATTTGTTGATATTTCTGATGACGTATCATGGCAAGAAGACGTAGTTTTAGGTTGGTGGTCCGGCTTATGTTCTGCACATAACATTTTGATACAGATTTCAAAGACCAAGTGAATAACTCTGTTAAACTATGAGATCGACTTATCTACAGTCATATATGGTATTCAATCTGTAAGGCAAATAATATATTGGTCAGTAATTTCAAACCTAAAAAGGTTTTTGTTCCCCAAACAGCTTCAGTACATAGGTGAGGAAAGGTCTCTTAATTAATTCATTCATATTTAACTGATGAACAAAATATCACATCATATTGGCAATATGCTAATAATAACTTTGGGTTAAGATCTGCATGAAGTGCAATGGATGAATCTGCTGACGCCACAGTCGTTGCATTACTTACAAACAATGACTTCAACCAGGTTTGGCAGTTTTTCCTTGTCATCAGTACTGGTGTTATTTTCGAAGGGGTAAAACTGGCTCCATTCCTCGAACATCTTGCGACTGATCTGGTCCGTGTCTCGATATGTGTGCCCGGTCAGTGTTCCATTCAGTCCATATGGTGCCAGAATCACTGCAACAAACACACAAACTTGAGAAACAAAATACAAACTCATTCTAAAAAGTCATCCAACCCGAAAGAAAAACCATCAATTCTGAATGGTGACTGGAAACCAATACGCAGCTGCTGCAAAGTAAATATAGAATACTAAACGAGCTCCCGTGTAATACCAATTTCATTAAACTCATGTATAGTCATGGTATCTGACTCGCTTTCACTCGTCAGATACAACTATTCATGAGTTTCATAAAATTGGTTTTACACGGGAGTGGGTTTAGCATTTTATTTATTACTTGCATTTAAAACGTTTTTAGAATTAAATTGTCATGTGTAAATAAGCTGACACCTATATGATCCACGGCATAATTCAATTGAGTTTAACAGAATAATACTTCAAACACATCAAACGTTGAAACATAATTTAATACCATACAACGGTTCACCTTTAGAAATCAGGCGTCCATTCCAAAAATTTATCATAGTGCTGAGGTTCTCGCAATTTACATACTTTAACATAGACTTAAGACTGTCATTGCGCTACAGTACGATCTTCTTGTAGAACGGGGCTCTGAACCACAAAGTTTACAATACCCGATGACGTAATTTGTGGAATTTTGATGCAAGATCCATCGGAGAAACAATGCCATGTGACGTCAGCCTAGCAATAAGGTTGCTGAGGTCAGTGAGTGTGCATAAGCTCCTCTCAGTGATTTATCATCTCCACACGCAAAGCCAAGGGATGAGAGCTTTCAATATTTGTTCGTGAAACTTGTTCTGACAGTACATAAGCACGCGTTTTGGTATTACACAATATGTAATACAGCTGTATGGTCGTTAAACGGGTGATCTCTTCACGGACAAGCAATAAAGACTTACATCCACCACCACTGATGGAACTTATATTATACTTCAGAATAACAAACAATGTATGCTATTCTCCATCAAATCAATGACTTGCATATCTTCATCTATCCCCATCCACTTCTAACAGCCAAGCCATGTGTTCCAGTATTCACTTATACTCCCAAAAATAGATTTAATGAACTGGATCAAATGCAAGCAAAAACCTTCCACAAAAACTTCCCTCAACTTGGATCAGGATAAATTTACCTCAGACAAATGTTTGACATTATGCATATTGGCCTGCTAAATTGCACCTCAGGTCTGGCAGAATCAATACTGCAAAATAATTACACGTCCTGCGTTGCCACCGTTTTTGAAGAATTTGATTCAAAGCTTGCACATGAGGCCCAAGTCAATTTGTCTATATTGCCTGCTACTGTGGAGGCTTTAGTGGAGGAACATTCTACTCAGTCTGACTAATGCCCTCTCTGGAACAACCAGCCTTAATACTACTCTCCATACAACAGCTGAATATTTCATGAAATCTTCCATTAGACTTATTGCAGGCATTCTTAATTCTGATGTACAGGAACGAAATTCTTCCCAGTTTGTAGCCAACATTAGACGCTACATTCAAGATTAGATTATTCAGTTGTCTTTTATCAGTCAGACTATCACAATAAAGTCACCATTAGGTCAAGGCCATACAAAATCTTATCATAAAATTTGACTTTTCACTTATGCATCCACAAGGATTGTGACATGGATTCAATAAAAGCAATCATTTAAATGTATAAATTCCACTAATAGAATGTACAGTAGATGCAAATATATGATAACTTCAACAAAGATATGTTACACCACTTTTAGCAATATTCCATCAATATCATGGTGGGGGGACACCATGTACCCATGTGGGGATTCAACCTGGGACAAGTGAATGTTTTAACCACAAGGGTACCCCACCACCCCTCAATTTAAAACATACATTTTTTTTCATTTGAATTCCTCATTAACCCTTTCGCCCCGACTGCCCGATTTATCGGGCAGCATAAACCGTGTCCCAGAACCCGGCTGCCCGAAAAATCGGGCGAGAACAGTCCAAGCCCCACACCCGGCTGCCCGATAAATCGGGCGGCGCGAGCGTGTTTACAAAATCGCTCTTTCTACTTCCTTTCTCGTGTGTAATCTCGTTCTAAATATGGAAACGAGATATACACGTGATTGATACGTCATTCTATGGAATTTCCCCGTCTTTTTGGCGCGAAAATCGCGGATGTCACCTGTTTTCGCGACAGGTATTTTTCTCGCTTGAATCGTAAATCAAGCGTAATGGCGGCCAACTACGATTCGGATAGCGATCAGATGATTAACAACGACTCTATCGGGAATAATAATGTGTTTGAATTGAATAATTTAAGCGAAGGGGAGAGGGAATTTCGCGAATATTTTGGTGAAGATTTTGACGGTTTCGACGAGGTGACCCCCCCGCCAACTTTCAAGAATGGGAGTGGCAGAGGGACCACAACAGTGGAGACATGAGGGATTTTGAAGAGGCGACCGGACTCTAGAATATATATATATTGACACGTACGGTGAGTGAAGAGTCATGCTATTGATTTTTTCCAACTGTTTTACAATGATTCTGCGTTTGAACGGATTATCAGTGCGACGAATGAGAATGCAGCCTACACGTGAACGAGCGATCACAACAACAACAAAGGTGAGTGGCATGACGTATTTGTTTCTTTTTTTTTAAAAATATTTTTCTGATCGCAATCCGAATTGTAGTTTGCCGGTTTGTCGTATGTCCTTATATTTCGCTCAATTTGAATAAAATTTATTTCTATAATCATGTTTGTTCTCTTGTGTTTTTACATCTTAATTTAAATTTTAGTAACTGTATAAATTATTTATTTATTAATTGATTTAATAAAGTACTGATTTAATTTATTATGCAGTTGTAAATAGCAGTGTATTGTAAATATGTTATCACAACTTTTATATTTGCAGAACTTGAATTTACGATCTTTCTGTCCTTTTACAATCTTTCCCGCTTCAGATCAATCTGTGATATCTTCCCTGTGATGTCATTCTTATAGTAGCTGTGGTTCAATGTTCATGTAATGTGATAAATTACTTTTTAAAAACTTAAATACTTAATTTTTGTTTCAAATCCTGAAAAAGAACAAAATAAATCAAATATTTGTTTTTACCTGTGTTAACGAGTTTACCTGCGTTAACAAGTTTACCTGTGTTAACGAGTTTACCTAAGAGACTGTAGGTGTATCATAAGTAATATGTGACATCAGTATAGAAAACAAAGTCAGTACCAAGAGTTGTAAACTTGTTTATTTGTTTACAGATGTGCATGAAGAGAATTTACCTGTAACACCTGCGATTACCTGTGCCGTCCAAGATGACAAGACCACTGTGTTATGTTTACCTTGTATCTGTGATTTAGTTTTGTGATTTTTAATACAATTTTAGCCAAAATTCATTGTCTGTTTTCATTTTTTCAGTGTTTTCAAGTTTTATTTCACTTGTAAACACCTGTAATTAGATAATGACAAAGGTTAGAGACAATAACAACAAAGAATATTAAAGTATACTTAATCCTCTTTACAATGGTATATGATCAATGTATATTAAAAGCAAGTTTCTGGTAGAAAAAGTGCATCAAAAATGATGGTGTGATTTTCTAATAATACTGCCAGGGAGGCCAGTGTACAGGCCTTGTCAGTGTCAGGGACTGCAGGGTTTCAAGGGACATAACTCTGGGGCAGCCAGTGATGAAAGAGTTAAGGGTTCTGGTAATAATTACATGAAACACGTATTCCATTTGACATTAGCAAGATGGAAAAAAAACAGAAAGAAAATAGATGACAAAAGCAAAATGTACCACTTTAGTCCAAAAATCTCACTGATGTATTTTACACTGATTACTCATGTGCCATTTAATTCTACCTTCCCTACAGAGCAACAATCAAGTCATTCACAGTACTAGATACTGCAATGGATTCAAGCACAGATCAGAAATATCCATTCAAAATTCATGGAAACTACATACGCTACACTTGCAATACCATGGCCTAGCGGAAAGTGCCCATTAATCGATAATGTAGGTCAAGTGTCCTGTGTATATCTATCACACACAGATAAACAAGGTAGATGAACCTCACGCCTGATTTGAGTGAAGGCTGTCCACAGGCTGCAACCAGCAGACCATGAAACTAGGTGACATCCCTACAACCAGAAGAGTCCAAGCAGGGGCTGGGAGGAAGGAGGGGTCATCGGAGCTGATAACATGTCCAGATGTCTACTAACTAGCTGCCTACTAGTCACTTGATACACATGAGAGTTCCCCCCAAACTGGGACAATGAGGCAACTTGGCCCCTGACCATAAAGGACTCATCAACTGATTTGGCCACCAAGCAATCCCAGCTTCTACAGTAAAGAGTTCAGATAATCTCTCCTGACAGGTGGTTTCAGACAGATGATATATAAGCTCTAGGCTTACCAAGGTGATAGTATAACAACCCACTGGCCGATAGTCCGAAGTGTCTTCGTTTTAAGACTTGATTTAGAAGTGATCACAGCGATTAGGTTAACAAATTTGGTAGCAATCTTTATTTGGGTTGTTTCAGTGCTTGAGTGACTGCTGAACAATCACATACAGATACAGCCACTACGTGACTCGTCCGAAGCCCCAATCTTGTGACATTCTGTTCGTCTAGAAAGCTCAGGTAATAATTGTTAAAATGATAACCCATTAAATCTACTGAAAAGGATGATTAGAAGGTAGAAGGTAGACTGACTCAAAGATCAATTTTAACACTATTCTCTCAAACTAATGGCATTACAGATTAACTATATAGTAATATGAAAGAATTGGGTGGTCCTAACCTCTTTTGAGTGGTATACACAAGGGCATGAAAAATGAAATGGTGTTCAGTTTATGTTCCTTTAACAAGAAATCCTTGTGAAACTCGGCTTTGAGTATAATTATTCACCAAAACATAGTAACAAGAACATTTCTATGGTCCAGTCATTCAGATTGGTTCATTTTCAAGGACACTGGGTTATTGTGGATGACAATCAAAGATATTTGTCAAATTTGGTAATTAGAAAAATGCCACATCTGTAGTTAATGTGATCATGAAAATGTCTCAGTGCCATTTATCTCTTGCAAAATTTCTGAAATCTGCATCAATACAGTCATTCAGCGTTAGAAATTGGCACAAGTCATATAGTCCTTGCCAAATTGCCCAATAGTTAAGGTATCATGAGGACTAGTAGAAATTTGCCATGTTTAAGGGTTGTGATACATGTTATCATGATAAGGACTCATAGACTAAAAGTGTTAGTTTCTACTGCTGTCATTACATATTCCTTTCTGCCTTTAAAACATGACGACAAATGAACAACAAAGACTCAGCATCCAGTGTCCTTGGAAAAACAAATCTGCCTACAATTACAGAATGTGAGGCATTATTTCAATATCACTGCAAGACATCCTCCTCCATCTCGCTGCACCTCCTCACACTAACAAGTCTTCTGGTTACAAGCTGACATTTTTTTCTGAACCTCCTCAACCTCTCCAGCATATGTAGAAGAACAAAGCTAACCTTTCCCTTGCTGTTTTCCCAGCAGAGGAGTGAGCTGCTTGTGTAAGTGTAGATGGCACAAGACCTACACACACTCTCTCTGCTAACTCGCTCACATATCCTTATGGTTTGCACAGCTGAAGCAAGTGACAACTTTGTACAGCCTGCCTGTCAAAACTCACCCAAATATGTTGTAGAATCTGTTACACGTTCCTTACGACCTGTTTGCCTAGCCATTATCAAAACCACTGGAATACAGCCTGCGACTTCAGCCACTTGTCCCAAGCCCGAGTCAAGTAAAACTCTGTTCAGTCTAGTAAGCTGAGCAAGCAATAGTCCATATAATATCACTAAAATCAACTGAATATGTTAAGAGCAAACTTCAGGCTAAGACCCGCCGCACAAGTTACATCAATATTAATTTTCAACAACAAAAAATCACAGCTATAGTAGTGCTTTTTATGATAAACATGACCAGAGTAGCCATTTCATCCTGGACTCTAAATAATAAGTTCAATAATCCCATTATCCCCAGAAGCAGTGATCTAAAGCAGGGTTTATCAGCTGTGGAGATAAAGGCCAGGGCTGTTGGTCAACACTGAAGCTTGACCAGTAAGTGGAATCTCTCTCAGCCCCAGGGCATAAATTACTACCTCCCACTTTCCTCCCTTCCCTGCTACTCCATTATATTTCCCAGACAGCTAGTGGCCAGTCAGGTAGTGGCTGACCCTGCACTGACCTATATGCCACGGCTTGAATGGACTAACCGTTACAAGGCAGAGACAGAAAGCATGGCGGCCACATGGCATGCTTGTTACTACCACTGTCCATTGCCATAAATGCCTGCAAATAAAGCTTGCATTCACAGTATCAAATTACTGGATTTAAATTCTAAATAGACGGCAATAGAAAGCCTGGCAAGAAATGAAAGAAAGATCTCTCCTGTTACTGACAGACCACAATATTACTGAAATGTTGGCTTCCTAGAATTTGGGTGAATTGTTTGGAATGCATTTGATGTTACGAAGAAACATGTTTGAAGCCTAGGAAAATAAAAGAATTTCACCAGCAATCAACATCAGTTGTAAAAACAAAACCTGTGATGTGAAATTTCCTCTTCCTAATGTTTTATAAGATCTGAAAATAGATCATGTTAATTTCTCTTAATTAGGAAAAGACAACTGCTCAACACTAATTTCAGCAAGACTGACAAATGAAGCGTTGTAAAATATGCAAATGTCAAATTCCATAGCAAACCCAAAATCCAATTTTTCCGGTTATGCCACATTCAACATCATCAACTCCAACTCAACAAAATCTCCCAAATGTCACAATGTAAAAGATTGACGTTTCATTTCCCAGAATGACATCCAGCCCAAAAAGACTGCCAAATTGAATCAAGCTACAACAACAACATGGAGGAACAAACTCCACACACTGCTGGCCCTGCATGAGATGCGTGCAGTCAGAAATTCAACTTGGCTCAACAGCAAAACATATGGCAGTCATTACCACAAGAAAATTTACCATCATCGCCATGACGACATCTGGCCAGTGAAGGAATTTTCTCCAAGAGATGAATTCTTCATTCAATGAGCTAACAACACTGTGGGGAAAATGAACATAACACTGCCTTGAGATTTTCATATTTCCTGAAGTGGCTCGTCTGGCTGAAAGTGGCTATGTTAAATAATTCACAACAATCGCCTCCCTCAAAGCATAGGAATCTGAGACACAAGTTGGCTGGAGCGCAGTGTATAACCGGGACTTGAATGATATCCCCAACATGCCCTATTGACAGTTGTTAATGACGAAACGCCATTAGTAATAGTTCCGTATTGGTTACTGATTCCAAAATGACAAGGAACAATTTTCCATAGATGTAAATTGTAACCTTGAAATGTATTTTAATAAATATCATCTCAAAACACAAATGAAATATCAACATCCTGTCATAACTGCTAAAGTTTGTTGGCACTGAATGGCAAGTATCCTTCAAATGTATTATCATATTTCACAGCAACAAGGGGTGGTCGGTTAGCCTAAAGTACTCATGGAAATGAAAAAACCCTGTTTTGCTGGATTTAATTATCGACACAAAGCATTACATAGATGTAAATACGAAATAACAAAACAACTAGAAAAGTACTAGTCTGGATTTGCTAGTTTTATCTCAGTGCTCAATACAAACTGTACTTTACATGAGGTAATGTGTAGGCACTTTCAACATTCAAAAATAAAACTAAGTCCAAATTGACATGGCAGAAACAGGCTATAGGCATTATGCAAATTAGCCTGGAAAAAAGTTTTCAAAACAATAAAAATAACAGCTATGTTTATGTACATTATAATAATGACATGTAAGTTGTTGTTTGAGAATTGAATATGTTACTTTTACGTTCTGATATGTTGACGATGATTCACTATCCCACAATGCCACTCACAAATCACTAACCACTGACAAATCACATGCACGTGGGTTTCAAGCACCTGTTTTCACCTGTCGTCAAGGTGTCATAGGTCATGGACATTCACCTTGATCTACTAACACCTGGTTATGCTCAGTTTCACAATAGTCTGTTTTGTTCATATTTTTACACACTTTTACGTGTAAAAAGACATAAAAACCTTTGATACGCTGTATTTGTGCCAAGGCCCAATTAGTACTAATTGAGTTGTTCGAATATTTATATATTTTGTATATTAACTGCATTTATGTAAAATCTGAGATGGAAAAAAGAAGAAGATTTTTTTCATTTCCGTGAGTACTTTCGTGGTTAAAGCGTTCGCTCCTCATGCCGAACACTCGGTCTCGATTCCCGACATGGGTACATTGTGTGAAGCCCATTTCTGGTGTTCCCCGCCGTGATGTTGCTGGAATATTGCTAAAAGCGGCGTAAAACCATACTCACTCACTCACAGCAACAAATGAATGTGCCTAAGTCATTTGATGCGACTTGTTTAAAATTGCCTTTGGGCATCAGTTTTAGTTATTTGTTGTTGATATATGGTCTATTATTAGATGAGCTTACTAGGCTAAGATAATGTACTTGACTCTGGCTTCGTACTAGGGGCTTTATTCAAAGATCTCATCATTCAAACATATTTTCGCACACAAATCCCAGTATTCGTTTCAGTACAAACCAAATTATCCACACCATTCGTGGAGTGAGTGTGTGAGTGAGAGTTGGGTTTAACGCTGCTTTTAACAGTATTCCATTTATATCACGGTGTGTCAGCTTTATGTAGGAGGAAAGCCTGTGGTGATGCAGGTCTCAGACGTTTACCACTCCTGTGAAACCCATGAGATCGGGTGTGTTGCTGTTCAGCCTAGAATTATAATCGGTGCAAACCCAAGATCATAGGTTTCTGGCGTTCCCAAGGGACGCAACTCTGCACAGCAAATCGTGACGATTGGGCCACCCGTGGCCCCAACTAGGCGTGGAAGCACATATCCAAATTTGACTTCAATCTTAATCCTTATTTTCAACATCATTACAAAGCCACAATTCTCTGATTTCAGAGACAGAATTCTATAAACTGAGGCTGCAAATATATTTACCATAACCCATTTCCACATCTTAATTCACGCAGCCACTGAACCTAAACAATTCAAATGTAACAGAATCGTCCTGAATAGTTGGTCGTCCTGATAATGGTGTTTGATCACAGGATTGAAGTGTACACCTAGGGAACCAGACAACATACATTCCAATATGTGAAAACACATTCCACCATGTGAATACCCCCATCCCATTTCAGGATGTCTTATAATAACAAACATATATGCTAAAGTCCCAGCACTTTCTTGACGCACTTGCCCAAAATCAATTCTTTAATAAGATCAATATGTCAGTATGTCCGAAGCTAAGGGGGAAAAGAGAGCCAAATAATACCTATATATTTCCATTAGCAGTAGGTCCCCCACACAGCCAGTCCCACTGAAAACCACCCAGACGAGTTAGCCACTAGTCACAGACACTCCTTCATTGAACTCCAGCAAGTAATTCGCACAGAAATCTTTCTAATCAAACATCACTGTTCTTTTCCCCCCATCCTATTCTCCACCGAAGAAAGCATTCGTCTTGCTGTCAGTGGCCCAGATAATCTCAGTTGAAACATTGCCTGGCTCCGCAATAACAAATCAATACGAAACAGGCTCAGTTTAGCGTGGTCTGGGGGTGACACTGCGACATGCAATTGCCATAAACTTTATCCCCAGCCAGCCAGCAAAACACCCCCAAAATCACAATGATGACAATCAATTGGCTCGGTCATGGTGCTTCATCAACAGAGCTGGACCATGCCGCGGTATAACGCGGACATGACTTATGTCAAATACTGGCTAGTTAGAAGATTGATAACATATTAGATGGATCCATCCAGTTGATTTGTTATCTGATGTATCAAACTGCGTCAGTCCGACACATGCATATTATCCTCTGCGAGTTCAAACTCCGCCTTCAGCAGGGCAGGCTAAATGGCATCACTGTCGGAGTGAATACTGCGACAGCACTAAATAATTAACAGCCTGAATGAATAATCACGTTGATGGTGGGATATCTGTTTTCCATGCAGTATTTACCACAGGCTTTACATAAAACACAGGCATTGACAGATCACTAGATACATGTTAATGTAGCGAGGAGATGCCACTTGTGTGAATTCTCACCTCAGATGATACAATCTATCTTGAGGCTGGCAAGAATCGGAGCAGGTTAGGCTCCGTGATGTCAGGTGTTCAATATTCAGTAGGTTGAATGGCAACAGGCAGGTTAACATGGATACCTCACTCAGACATAGTACACTGACTCCCAGCCAACCAGTCCATGTTTCATCCCCATAAGCAGGGTAACAACAAGTATCATCTTTTAAGGTCTTCCTATAAGAAGGTTTGGGATGATGCCACAACCATCCTCTATTGAACATAATTCAACAGAGACGTCACAAGGATTAGCAAGACGGATGTGTTTGCTATTCAATAACCCTAATTAAGAGTGAGTGAGTGAGTTGAGTTTAACGCCGCTTTTAACAGTATTCCAGTTATATCGCGGCATGTCAGCTTATTGTGGAGGGAAAGCCCAAAGTGATGCAGGTCTAAGACGTTTACCACTTCGGTGAAACCCACGAGCACGGGTATGGTGCTGACAAACCTAGAAACATAATCGAGGAACCGGGATTCGAACCCACAATCATAGGTTTCTGGCGTGCCCAAGGGACGCAACTATGGACAGCAAATCGCGGCGCCTTAGACAACTGGGCCACCCGTGCCCCCTCCCTAATTAAGAGAATACCGACAAATCCTTTTCATTTCTGTTCAGTTAGACAAATGCAGGGATACCTTATTTCTCAGATGTCTCAACCTGTGATTCTCAACCATTATATTTTTCAAATTTGTAGTGTTCTTTTTTCAACACAACTAAATCCAAAACACACATTAACTCAACCTTTGCTTGACCAGATATAATATTAACCTTTACATAAAAAAAAGTTCACTTTCACTTATTTCACAAAGGTAATCAAGTTTCCACTTAATTTCTTTATAGAAACACAAAACATTTCACTTCATTCAACAAGACACTGGAAATAATACTACATAATGTTGATAGAAGACATGAATGTCCAGGGATGCAACTTGGCATAGTCTGCTAGCCCAAGTCAGTTTCTCAAACGTTACCAGGTATCCTGAGGGCTTGTAGAATGTTGTACTTTCAATGTAGTGTCTTTGTTTACATAACCACTTTTCATTCTTCTCAATATTACTGCTTAATTTGTATTCCTGAATGCAGTGTGTACCAAATCCTTCAGGCTAAGAGCTAAAACATCTATTTTGGCCTTATTTTCATCTGAAAATTGACATAGTATTCTACTCAAAAGAAGTATTAGACCACCAAATTCTTTCATCTTACCTTAGTTAATCTATACGGTAATATGCAAGAATTGGGTTGTCCTTAAATTTTGTTTAATACTATATACAGCTAGTACAAGCTGATCTTACTGTACCAGTGGATGATATCACAGACTATGAATGTAGATACATTAATATTAATAAAGCAGTTTTGAATTACAAGCCATAAAATAAACCAAGCCAGCACTATCGCAAACAAAGTTTCAAGAAAGAATTTCATGACATTTTCTCCTTTCCCAACATACTTACCTCTCCACAACCACATCACATCACATCAAACAATGTACATACACACAGGGCAACAGGCAGCATGTTGTATCTGGAAAAGCGTCTCTCACAAAAGCCGTAATAAAGTTGCCACTGTTGTTTATGTATTATGCATGTTTGAGAGCCGGACGGAAATGTCAGATGCCAACAGAGGACTTGATATTAGTGAGAAGGAATCGCATATAAAATTCCATACACTGAGTACCAACAGGTCTACATTAAACTGCAGTCTAAGCTGTTCCAATTCACGACATGCTGTAATGTTAACACTATGTTGACAGCATAATCAAGGCCATGTCTCCATGTACAAATATTTGCATCTTGTAGCATTTTGGAATGCTCCAAACGTTATTATGATCATAGCAAAGGTATTGGTTTGACATTTTTGTTTCTTCAAAGAAACTCTTTCTTCACGACTTGCTTTCATTACATATTTCTTCTGAAGTAAATATATCTCTTTGATAATTCTAGACAATTCAATTTTATTTATAGCTATCTAGGTTAGTTCTACAATTCTGAAATATCTCGCCTTTGAAACCCTGATGCTTCCCCCGTACATTTATACCTGCACAGAAAACTTACAATCTCTTTTCGAAATTGGTTGAACAAACATAAAATAGTTTAGTCAAGAAAGTTTTTCATTAATTTTGTTTCCTTTCAACAGAAGGCTCTCCCATGATAAAATCAGCGGGGATGCCTAGTGGTTGAAGCATTAGCTCATCACGCCAAAAGTCTTGGTTCGATTCCCCAATTGGGTAAATTGAGTAAGGCCCATTTCTGGTGTCCCCTGCTGTGATGTTAGAATATTGTTAAAAGCGGTGTAAAACTACTCACTCACTCATAAACATACACTTGTAGCCACACACGTTGTTCGGCTTGGACGATAAAATTCTAATTCTCCAGAACATGTCGAGAAGATGCAAAATGTTTTTCCTATCGACAATATAAAGCCCAGTCACCAAGAGAATATGACTCATAAGATTTCTACCACTGCTACCTAACTAGCCAAATCAGAAATTCCAGGATGGCTTTTGGCAAGTGAATATTTGCAAGAATGGTTGTGTAAGGCCCACGCAGCTTCATGATTTGTACCAGATCTTGGTCAAGTAAAGATTACATGGCTGAAGAAACAACTAGCCACCAAGACTGACCTCAATCAGTTCCACCGCACATACCGCACACAACAAAAGCATAATCAATATACTTCCAGTGAAACGGCCCCATGATGACCTATTTCAAAGACTCTGCTCAAACTTCATCCTGATGCAGGTCATGTCAAATACTGCTGACCTCTCCTGCCTCAATCAAAGATCAAACAATGACCTGGCTATCAGCAAGTGCTGTACACGATCCTGTAGTGTGTTTGAGCGAGTCAATCTTCCAGTCCACCACCCCGTGTCATCACTTGTTCTCCCACAGGCCAATATCATCATCACCCCTCGTCAGCCTCATCTTGTCCTTGCCAATACCAGCTATTGATTTAAGACAGTGCACTTGCTCAAGCGTATCTCCATCGTCTGTACCCTCGCAAAACAATCATTGCGACCTGCTCTTCTTTACTCGTAATTGTTTGCACTTCATTTTTTTTTTTTGTCCATTTGATCAGCTCAAAACCATATTCTCATCAGGTCTGGGTTGTTTGAGGCTGCTCATATGACCATGTAAGAGTATTTTAGCATGTGGAGTGAGTGAGTGAGTGAGTGAGTGAGTGAGTGAGTGAGTGAGTGAGTGAGAGTGAGTGAGTGAGTTGCCATTCACAAAGTCTTACTATAGTAATTTCAGGACTGGCTTGACAAATTGTACCATCGGGGCACTGAACCTTTAGGAAATGTAATATGACTGGCATATCGCCCAAGAGAATTTCATAAACCGCAGATCTGATGATATCATATTGATCAGAATATGCTTTCCAAAATAAATATTGATACTGATGTTTGGCGTGTTAAAATAAGCTACAAAGAAAAGCATCAGACTGAGCATCAATTTCATGAGCAGGGAACACACATCTTGCCACCAACAGGTTGGAAATAGGTTCTGATGTAACAAAACATCACCAAACAATAAATCAGACATCTAAAAACTTGAAAACAACCACAAGTGTAATCTGCCTCAGCCACAGGAACTCACAGCCCAAACACAATCCCCATTTCATATGATTTATGCAGCAAACTGTCTACTGCACCCAACTCCTTACCAATCGCTTCCCAAACACGAGGGTCTATTTAACATGTCAATTCCAAAGGAGTGCAAACTTTTATGTGCGAAACCAAACTCCTGAAAAATATTGATCTGCCTCACTGCATCACTTGCACCATGGACTTGAATCTAATAAAAGCAGAGTGAATTTCATAAGCTGCCACTGACGAGACCCGACCACTACCAGATCAACGACAGGAGCAATTCAATTACTTGAAGACACTGCTGAGAAGAAGTGGCTTCCCAACATGCTTAGTCCAGGAATTCAATTCTTCTTGCATTCTTCCACCATTTAATACATCTCAGAAGGCTTCAGAACATCTCTATTTTCAGTACTAGTTAAGTCTGGCGATCTCGTGCCAGGCTTCCTTATAAGGTCAAACTGGGCTACTACGACTGGAGTTTGTCTTTCTGATGTTTGGGTCATTACGCAAAAGAGGACATTTTCAAGATCGGGGGATGGAGTGTCTGCACCAGGCAGCAGGTAAGAGATAAAGATTTGAGGTTTGCAGTGGCGCTCATCAACACCACCAGACACAGGAGTACTTGCTCATTGATAGATGAATATGAGAAATACAGAAAATAGTCTTCCTTTTTGACACACCTCTCATGGAGACAGTATGATGAATCCAACTGATGAACCCCCTTTCCAAATCACAAGCTGTTCATGTAAAAACACCATTTGTCGCTAAGAAACACAGCAGCCCCTTTTTCCAGAACTCACCTTGAAATATCTCATCTATATATCAAGTGCTTGAATCTTATACTGTTGCTGTGGTTTAGTGAGTATGGTTTTACGTCGCTTTTAGCAATATTCCAGCAATATCACGGCGGGGGACACCAGAAATGGGCTTCACGCATTGTACCCATGTCGGGAATCGAACCCGGTTCTTCAGCGTGATGAGCGAACGCTTTAACCACTAGGCTACCCGACCGCCCTGCTGTGGTTGAAAAAATGGGATGCTGAGGTCCTAGAGTGTTTGGGTTAGTATTCTTAATTTTGTGATCCCATGAATCTTTCATTAAGACATATGATCCCTTAATAATACAACCCTCTGACTGCAACATGAGATGTATTTCAGGCATAAGCAAACCAAGGGATGATAGTGTGAACATGTACATTATCAGGAAAGGAAACCTGTGTTCAGAGCATGAAAGCCAAGGGGTTCTAATAGCCTAATGTTGAAGGTCAAATATCTAGGTGGTCCCAAACAATTCAAATAACATAGAAGACCTCCAGAACATAAAACATGAGCTTCAAACATATCTGTCTACACATTTTCATGGCAACAGTCTCATTTTTTTCTTTGTTCTACAGCAGTATCACCATTACCTATACTACTCCCATTTTATGTCACATTCTGAGCATACATGTGTATGAGTTTTGTGCTATGTAACATATTATTATTATGATCCCCAAGACCCACATCAATTTCAAACACTGCATGCACTACAACAAGATCACCATTGTCACAGATAGGAATTGTCTGGTCAGGCATCATCCAAACAAGTGTCATCCATACTTGGCAGACACTGTGACCATTAAGGACCCCATTTATCAAATATTACAGTCTTCTTAGGGTTTTCCTCGACAGGTACCACCCTGAGAAGACATTTCTTTGTTGTTTAACGCCACACTCAGCAATATTCCAGCTATATGACACCAGTCTGTACAGAATCGAGTCTGGACCAGACAATGCAGTAATAGACATCATGAGCATCTGTCTATGCAATTGGGATATGATGACATACATCAACCAAGTCAGCAAGCCTGGCCACCCAATCCCGTCGGTCTCCTCTTTCGACTAGCATGGGTTGCTGAAGGCAAATTCTAACCTGTATCTTCACCAGGCCCAAGAGACATTGTGAGTGATGGCTGACATCGGATGGCATGCCTAGCAATGTGTACTCACCTTGAAATGAAGCGTGGTTCTCTTGTACCAGGCGTACATGTTGTGGGGTAAGGCGCCAGACAGCAGGGTGCTGTTTTACCTCAATACTGGCACACACCTGACTCTCCCCATGCAGGAAGAAGTTGAAGCAGAAGGACAGGTGGGCACTGAAACACAACACACACAATGTTAATCACTTTCTGGCTAGAAAGTCAAATCAGCTGCAGCAGAAATTATTTCCCTTGGGGAGTTCTTCATTTTGAATTTTGAAAGGTTAATGTGCTTAGTAGTGCTTATATCTTCAAAATTCTTAAATAGATTTAGTCAAAAAATTAATTTGAAAGATTGAACAAATTGTACAGTTGCTACTTTCAGGATTGGATGTTTTTGGCTAAAATGTAAAAACAATTAAGTTTTCAAGAATGACTTAAAAGAGATGGGTGTATGTGCACTATATTTAACTTTCTAGTTATGGGGGACATTGTACCCATGGGGTGAATCGAACCCGGGTCTTCGGCGTGAGGAGCGAACACATTAATCACTAGGCTACCCCACCACCCCTTCTACAATACAAAGCCAGTTATGTGAAGTTTGTCCTTGTAAGCTACAGAGAAAAGGTAGTGTGGAACCTCCCTGTGGTGCCATCACATCCAGATCATACCAGGTTACATAGTAACTGTTGCCTGAGAAACCAGGTGGACAGGTGAGCATACTGATAATTGAGAGAGTCAGGCTGGTTCATCTCCTGGGACATGATCATCAAAACTGTCCTGAAGATTTGTTTAAAATTTGTAATGTTACAGAATGATGCAAACATGGTAGCCTGTGACTTTAACCACTAGTCCATAGGATAAATCTAGTAAAATGTCTTTCGGGATAATAAACTTTGCTAAAAGAAATTATGTCAAGTGACAGGCTCAGACTAGTAGACTCACAAGCTTTTAGCAGTCATGGTAAAAGGAAACTGTTGAATTGTGAGAATGTCACAATGACAGTTGTCTCTACAAAAATTGATGTAATTCGTGCATTGTCAACCAATGTCTTCTGAATCTGTCAACAATGCAGATACACTGGGAAACTGAGGGGAAGTCTGTTTCCTCTGAAAGTTTTAAAATAGGGTTATGAACCATGACTCTTAATTTTGAACACAGCATCATAGCGAGTGTGTGTGGTTTTACACCGCATTAAGCAATATTCCAGCAATATCCCAGCAGGAGACACCAAAAATGGGCTTCACAAATTGTACCCATGTGGGGAATCGAATCAAGCTCTTGGGCGTGACGAGCCAACACCATAACCACTAGGCTGTCCTATACCAACTAAAATATATTTCCTTTTACCACGTTTACATCGGGGTTTTTTTGCCTATGACAAAGTTTTATTTTTCAGATCAACTTAACTGCTTGTTTGTAACGTTAATTTCACTTTTCTCTCCATTAAAAGCAACTATTATTAAAGCAGCTATTTCACAATGTGTGTGAGTTGGGTTTTACACTGCTTTTACTTTTAACAATATTCCAGCTATACCAAGCTGGCGACACCAGAAAGAGGCTTCACACATTTTTCACAATGAGTGAGTGAGTATGGTTTTACGCCGCTTTTAGCAATATTCCAGCAATATCACGGCTGGGGGACACCAGAAATGGGCTTCACACATTGTACCCATGACGGGAATCGAACCCGGGTCTTTGGCGTGACGAGCTAACGCTTTAACCACTAGGCTACCCGACCGCCCCTTTTTCACTATGAATTTCAGAAGTACTTGATACAGATTCATAAGGTACAACAAAATTGCCAGTGCTAATCTTGAGTGAGCTGTTACCAAAACATTACATAACAGTGTAAGTGCTCCTGACTAAAGCAGGAAGTATTAATCTTGGCCATGTAGTGAACAACCCCAGTTTGTTGCATTATTTTGAAGAGCCCATCACCCAAGACCTCGAGATGTATGTATGGAGAACGCTGATCCTGAACAGTGGCGTTCCTGGGCTTTCATTAGCGTAGCATTACATGCAAAGGTGAGGCTTCATGTAATCAGATTAAATCACACAGACAAGCACATCAAAACACAGTCACTTCCTGCTATGATGGTCGATGGAGAGCAAGCTCGGCAGGACTTCAGGAAATACTTCTGGGCTCTTGCATAGCTGACAAGCAGGTCGTGTGTACACAAACGGAATTTCAATTAAATGTTCCCATTTTAGTGGGTCAGGCCTTGAAAAGCAAATTGAGAATTTTGGGGTTACAATTTCCATCACCAAACATTCATCGGTTATATGGCCAACCAGGCAAATGTACCTGTAACTTTCACTGGCGAGATGACAGTTGAATTTACTTCAAATCAATGTCTACTACTGCCAGCAAAACCCAATTATCCTTCCCAGGATGTGTTGATAGATATGAATCTTGACAGCAACGAAAAAGTTGTGAAAATAGCTCTAGGATAGGATTATTAAAACAAGCCAACACAGGTCCAAAGACTGATCAGTTGAACTTAGTCTGAATACAGTCCTGCTAGTGTGACTATTTTCATCAACCTACATCACAATAAAGACTGATTCTCGAGGAAACCACATATCGACAAACTCAATTGTTTTAGAAACTTCGTGGCACAGCGATTATTCAAATGAAACCTTCTTAAAATCCCATTAATGCAAAGCTCTTATCTGATGAATAGTTTAAGTGTGTTATCCATTAACTTGATAACCTCGGAAAGAGCGAATGCTTATCAAAAAGGTTGATAGGGGTTGGGATGACCTAACAATCAATAGTCGTCGTTAAGAGATACAAGCTTTGCTCATTTCACTGGGAGAGGTAAATAGGAGTAGTTTTAGATGTGAAATGTTCAGATAATAACTGCATTTCTTCTCCAACACTGGGCAGAATACGCCAAGTACAATAACAGGATAATGCTGTGCTACCTGCAGACAATATTGATGTAATCTGCAAATGGGTATTGATTTGTCCTGAAATACTTTCAGCAAACACTACATGCTTGTTGGCAAAATACACTGAATTAGGTAAGTGGACTTAACAATGATTTTCTCAACTATATTGGCAGAAAAATTATCTCAGGATTTAACAAACAGATTTCTTGTATGTAGAAGACATGTTTGCAGAGATTAAAATGAAAAATCTAAAACTTTGTTGTTTAACACCACTCAGCAAATTTCCAGCAATAAAGTGGGGGTTTGTAAATAATCGAGTCTGGATCAGACAATCCAGTGATTGACATCATGAGCTTTGAACTACAAAATTGGGTTGCGATGACATGCATCAACCAAATCAGCAAGCCTGACCAACCGATTGCCCCTTTCAATAAGCAATTGCCTTTTACTGCAAGCTAAGATTGCTGAAGACCTATTCTAACCAGGATATTCTAAACATAAGTACAAAAATAATATTCAATTATAACATGAAAACAAACTTAAACATGAATGGTGATAAAGCAAGTATTTCTCCCTTTAAATGAATATTCCATTTGTTGAAAGTACATA
Organism: Haliotis cracherodii; assembly: GCF_022045235.1. Taxonomy (NCBI): domain Eukaryota; kingdom Metazoa; phylum Mollusca; class Gastropoda; order Lepetellida; family Haliotidae; genus Haliotis; species Haliotis cracherodii. The sequence continues at coordinate 40,892,371 of NW_027266266.1, forward strand.
ATCAGCTTAGCACTAATTCTGCAGACACGGTACATGACATTTATCGTGAAAAGAAGTTTTCCAACGAGTTGTTGTGTATCATGACCCGACATCGTTACACCCTATCCAGCATGCCTTACACGCGTCACCTTTTTCCTCCCTACATCACTCCAACCGACATTCCTCAATGATCAGGTAGCCTTGTTTCTCAGCTCGCCACAAGAGCACACAACATATTCACCTGGCGAGCAGGCTAGTCGAACCCCACAACTGATACTGACGTTCAGGAGTTTTTAAACATCTCGATCAAATCATCCATATTCTCTACCAGGACAACATAGATTCATTCATGAAGCTTGATGAATGAACCTGTGTTAAAATGACAGGCAAACAAGCTCTAAAATACATGAATTCTTGAAAAAAATTGTTACAATATACACTTCCCCAAGCCATGTGTTCTGGTTCAGCAGCCCTGAACATGCTTTAATAGTACCCCGTGAGCGAGAGCTACAATACCACCATGAATGAATGAAAGAGTGAACCAGCAAACATTTCCAGAGCAATGGCTAGTAATGTCACTATTTTTATGGCCAGTACACTAGTGGTTTTCCAAGTGACTAGGTAAGCAGCACCCTGACAATAGGCACTGTGCTGTGTTCCCACTGAGTTGCCGTCATTGTCGTTACAAAGACTACACATGAGTACAAGTGGCTGAGGAATGCAGATCATTCACCTGCTGGCCACATTGATAGCAGGCTCTGCTAAACAAGGTCACATTTACACATGCCAAGGAAACCCGGATCATAAAAGAAACTCTTCAGACGTCATTTTCATTCTTTCAATGAAGGAGAATAGAAAACAAATTACATCCAGAGTGTTCGTTCCCAGTAGCCTTGAAAATGACAATTAAAATAATAAACTAAATAAAACTGTACTTCACACTGCCACGCAAACACTTCTGCTAGGGAACCTTTCCACTACAAGTGGCCTTGAACCCATTAGTTATGGCCTGTGCCTGTATAGATGTCAACCTAATTTTATTACCACCAGTTTAGTAAAATGAATGATATACATGATATATCAATAACCATTTGTAAATAAGTGATAACAGCATTCTTAATTTCAATGATTTAAATATATTAATTGGAACACTACTAGATTTTACGCAAGGTATCTCAAAAGGAATTTAAATTGAAAATTAAATCTGTTTAAATTAGGAAATGTTAAAATACTTGAGTAACAATTGTATGGGTCTGACTAAACAGACTTGGAAGTACACCATTTCATTTCAGAAAAATAAAAATTAATATGCATACATAGGTTTATCAAAATTCTCACCTCCATTCCCACTCACAAAATTGTTTATTCAACTTTATCCAGTTATGCATTGCACATTAGAAGAGATATCATTATCTAACTGAACATTCCCATTTCTCAACGCAATAAAGAAATCTACCAGCTCTCCTGCACTTGTAATGAAATCAATGCCCAAACAGCTGCATCCCAACATGTCATCTCAATACTTTACTCTGCTAATCCCAATACCCCCGAGACCTTCTCTTTGCCGCCCAGTAAATAATTGATGTAGCATTCCATGCCTGGATTGCCACGCTCACATATGCAACGCTGTGGAGTACATTATCTGTCTGCGTATTACTTGAAGTCTGCAGCAGCAAGGTACTGACGACGATGTTGTCATTACAGGCGTTGGAGGAGTTGTAACAAGTCCTACGTCTCAGTGTTATGGTTAGTGAAGGTGTGAATTGGAATACTTATCACAACATGAATCATTTGTCAACTCAATGCAAATCAACATCTCCCAATTGTCCTTCAAACATTATCACCATCTTATTGAAACGTACTACTTTAGAATGAAGTTTCAAAGTCAATTTCTCACAGATGTTATGGAGCGCAATAACTCTAGACAGGAGTGGGCGTTTCTTTCAAAATCACAAAGACATTATCGATTCTGCACTATTTATGACTAGACATAGGGGTTTCATATCTGTTCATTTTCAAGGACATTTGACTGATTGTCATCCAAATGTTATGAAGGGTTTGTTCAAACATGCAAATGATACAGAGGAAATTCCTCTCAAAAGCTGACAAAAACAATGAACTGTCCTAATGCCACATGTCTCCAGAATAATCAATCGACTCTGAAAGGTGTCGACAAGTATTATTACAGTCAAATTTCAATGTTCAATAATTAGAATCTCTTATCATTTTCACAAATATTTTCAAAGATTTCCAACAACATTCGAACACGAGTTCCCATTCCCCGCCTCTCCCTGAAATGATGCTCTCCGCCAGTAATGAATCCAATTGAGTTAGTAGTGACGATATCCATCACCAAACAAAGTCGTCAGTGACAGAGTTAGCCTGCGATCAATATTCATCTTCATAATTGCTGATAACACCAGGGTCAAGCCTTATGTGGATCAATACAATGGATTGGCCCATCAATGGAAGATAGCAACACACAAACACATGGTAGCTCCATTCCCACATTTAGATTGGAAACACTCAGTAACTAGCAACATATGCTAATTCAGTTCATCTTATTTTCTGTTGAACCGACACTTACACTACATGTATCACATTTAACCTAATAGACAAATCTTTTTATTCTTTTTATTAATTATCAATTCAGGCTTTTTATTCAATTAAAGTTCTTTTCTTAGCAATAATATTGAAAAATCTAAATCCATAAGGCAATGAACTGATAAAAATCAACCCAAAATAATTGTCATTAACATGGTTGAAAACGAACAAAAAACGACAACATATCATCTGCCATTTCATAACTCTTTGCTGCTTATCTATTTTGTTTGTACAAATGTGAAAAACTGATGCCCAGAGGTTTATAACATTAGCAGGTCTTCAGGTCGGTATTTTCTAGAACACTAACTATTGCCATCCAAAAGGAGTGTATTTTTTATTGGTATAGTTTGTTTGTTTGTTGTTTAACGTCACACTTAGCAATATTCCAGCTATATGATGGTGATCTGTAAATAATCCAGCCTGGACCAGACAATCCAATGATTGACATCATGAGCATTGATCCATGCAATTTGGATTGATGACATGCATCAACCAAGTCTGCGAGTCTGACCACCCGATCCAGTTTGTCGCCTCTTACAACAAGCATAGTCGACTTTTATGGCAAGCATGGGTTGCCAAAGACCTATTCTACCCCGGATCTTCACGGGTCTTATTGGTATAGAATGTCCTATGAATATCCGCCAACATCATGAAATATCCTGATGACGTTCTTGAGTAAAGTTTTTGCTTTAGATCATGTAAGAGCAGCTAACCCATCCACAACAGTCAAGCACTTATGGACAACTCTGTCTATTATCTCTCACCAATTGGAATGTAAAACCTTTCACAACAGAATTCAGCCTGCAGATATGGGATCCCACGATGTCATTAGTGGAAATGTCAAGTCACAAGTTGACAAATGACACATGGGGCTAAATAACTTCTAGCATTTTTCATTACAAAGGCAACATGATGGAAGCTGTTTCAAGATCATTAGCATCTAGTCTTCATGCCCATCACTTACTTATAATATAGATGCCTCAGGCAGAATGTCATAAGTTTAAGTTTACAGCATACAGATTTTCCATATTTCGAAAGGCTGGTCAAATGACCATAAAACTGACATTCATTGCCGTATTTTGACGTCCATATGTTAAGATACTGTATTCTTGAAATGATAAACACTTAGGAAATTGTTTTATCCTGGGGAAAACCCAGGGAATTCCCTGGCATGAATAAATAGAGAAGCATAGTTTTGGATCATTTAAACATTTTAATCTTGAACTCAGGGTTTTAGCATACTTCATTGTAAGCCCCAACATTCTGTGAAGGTTCATACTCCAATGAACTTAAAAATGAGCTACTTCAAGTGAAACTAACACTGACCCTATGTTTATCCATACATGTAATGAATAATTCTCTTAAATAATAGCTCATGTTAATTATTAATATTTATTTTCATAAATATTCTGGTTTCATAACTATTTACTCTGTTCAAAACGTGATAAAGAAAGAACAGCTTTTTTAAGCCATCATTTTGTGACAGTGTAAATGAATCTGTTTGGTTCATACGAACCAGTGGTTGATAATCTGAGCACCATTCCATGCCATCAGGGTGTGATTTCAAAGTAATTCACTCAGGCCATCATTGTATCAAGATATTAACAACCAACAACTATTTCGACCACAGCCTGTGCCAAACAAGGAAAAAAAATTATTTGAATGATCTAAAACCTTCTCACAAAAAGAATAACACAATCTAAGTTTACTATCCTGGCAGATATTTCCTACGCTGAAACATGAGGCTAGAGCAACACAGGGTCCACTCTCTATTTCAGCCTCTTTGATCAAGGATAGGATCCTGGAAATTAATTCCATCCTAAAGTTCCATTCCACTTAGCAATAGCAGTTAAATTGCCTTTAGTTTCTGTTACCAAGACTTCTCTGTACGAAGGTAAAACAAAAATGGTCAAATGGAACCATTGAAGACAAGAACCACTTCACTGAAGCCTTTCCACTTTGCTTTTGATTATAAATAGAAGTGTTTCAATGCGGCGCAAAAACACCCATTTTCTAGGCCTGTTACAGTAATGTTGTAGACGCTTACCTCCTGTCCAAAGCACTCCCCTGGTCATACGGCTGGACAAACCATTTCCCTAGTCGCACAAAGTTCTTGGACAGCAAACATCTGGAAAGAAAAATATTCCAATAGAATTCAAACCCAATATAATCATTTCAGGAAAAAAATAAACAAATTTAAATGTTCATATGACCAGTTTCAACAATAGCTCAGTCAGGGTAAGTGGTACATTTCCTGGAGCATGCATGAATGTTGTTTTACGCTACAGTGACAGTCATCCATGTTACAGCTATATCAGGGTGACCTACCAATAATAGAGTGGGAGACAGACAAGTGGTTGACAGCATGAGCAACAATCCACACCATTGGGGCACAATGACACACAATCAGCCATTGTGATTACTTGAAGTAATAGTAACAGTATGCTGAGTACAACCCTGCTCAGGACTCAACTCAAGAGACATGTCACAGATTGTTTGAACTCCATATTAAGAAATTTGTTTTCATCCTTGAATTTGTTCATACCAATGCAGCAGAAATTCTGACACCAAACTGCATTCAAAGCTAAATTAGTGGGTCTGCTCATCAAAAAAACCATAGTGAAGAAAGCACTACTGCTTCTCAACATCTCCATGAATTCCCAGATTAATTCATGTCATATTTAATTACAAATGACATAGGCATGCGTCACATGGGAGGTAATTCTTAATTTGATTCACAAATCAACGATCAAATATGCACAGAAATTTGAAAAAAATTAATTTGGGCTTGAAAGAGAAAACAATTAGCTATCAGTAAAATAGCCTTATAAAATTCAAGAGTGTCAGAGCATGTTTAATAGTATTTTTAAATTTACCCAGGGGGCAGAAATTACATGGTGGGAGGATATAAAGCACAAACAAAAAGCTTTCAAACAGACCTGGTTTCCTTACGTGAACATGATTAAGAACAAGGATTTAACAGCAAAAACTATAATTAATAGAAAAAGAACTCTCTAAAATGTAATCATAAAAGGTTTTGTATGTAACATTTCAAGCTCCTGGTAGATTTGAGCTGCTGGTTTAATGTTAAGAGATAATTACTGACCACAACTGAACATGCCCCCAGCTCTCTAGTGGAAGAGGGCGACATGTGCTGCTAACTGTAGCCATGGGGACATGACATTTAGCAATTAATATTGTCTTGGTGCTGCTGAATCACTTGACAGGCCACAGATGGGTGCTGTTAGCAAGCACGATAACAATCATACTTGTGTTCTTTCATAGCAAGCAAATACTTTCTAAACTGTTGAACTGATACTCATGTATTTCTTCCTAAAATATTACTTCAGCAATATAACAGTTCTCAAACATTTCTTAAATCTTGTCAAAATAGCTTTAAATATTTTTAATCTCAATGAAGAAACAGTCTTGAGTGAATGATATACATCTTGTCACATCTAAAAGCAATTCCACGGACCGACTTAACCAGGAATTGGGAAAATGACTCTGATATGATGAATGGGAAGTTCCACTTCATTTATTTACTGAATATATATACTTCAAACTTGTCATGAATTCTGTGAAATTCACAATATGAAAACAATAACCACTCAAAAATAATAACAATCTTAACCACAATTTCAAAGCTCCTTTCCCCCCTGTCAAGATTTTCAGTTGACCCTTTGAAAATCCTCTCCATAAACCCTTTAAAAATCCTGCATAAACCCTTTGAAAATCCTGCTTTAATATCCAAAAAATTTACACTGGTGTTTTCTTTGTCATTTAAACACTAATTAACAATCATTCAAATTCATGGAAAAAATGTCACTTCAAACCAAAGAATTGCTTTAGAAATCTTGAATCAAATCAATTTCTACACTAGAATAAATGACAATATATGGATCTCGTCAAGACAAAACCGATGCTGAGACATGATTTGACAAATTAAAGCTTGCATGGCACGATGTTTGTGAAATTCCTGAGCAACAGTCAAATGTCTGTCCATGAGAGCTGTATGTACATTACATGACAAGTGGAGGGCAGAGCTGGGCAGGTGAAACGTCACCAGCATATGTGAGCAAGTCAAGGAAACGGTCCTGCTAAGCCGTTATCGAGTCTGGCCTAGTGGCAGTGGAGACTCGACAAGGCAAACACTGTCAACAATGACAGTTATGTGCTGTTAAACGCTGGCTACTTCACAGCCACCGCTCTTATTGAGTATCTACAAATAAGTGGAAATCAGTGGTGTTGCTTATGACCACGCAACGCTCAATCAATTAGAAGCTTTTGTTATTAGGCAAACAGAAAAAAACAACATTGCTTCACCTTATTACAGCAAAAACATGAATTATTACTTCGAGACACTTTGAGCAGAGAACATTCGGAACTCTTTCAAACATAGGGAAATCCTATGATCCAGGGTTACTATTAATTCATAACGGAACTCTTTCAAACATAGGGAAATCCTATGATCCAGGGTTACTATTAATTCATAACTAGCAGAAATTGGCCAATTTTCAGCGCTTTGCTATATGTTATCATTATAAGGACTACCACTGCAAGTGCTTCCAGAATTTTACTAGCCTCAGACTAGAGAACAAGGATATCTTGCTGTTCCCATATTTTGATAAATCTTTCAGTACACATCACAGCTAATACTTCATTTGTCTGTCACTACTTCCTTCTTCTACACAGTATCATAATCTGTCGATGCCAATAGTATTTGTTCCATGCGTATAGCTGTTGTATAAGGAATCCTAAACCACCATTTCTTTAGTTTCAGAAACAACAAAATAAGGTCGACACCTGGATATTTCTGAGATTACAGGCTAACTTCTTGCCCGTAGTCCCAAGGCATGAATTGTCAATGAAAACAATGGCTTCCTGTATACAAGTTCAGCATTAGAAATTGGCACTAGTCCTATAGTCCTTGTCAATCTGTCCGATAGTTAAGGTATCATAAGGACTAGCAGAAATTTGCCAATTTTAAGGGTTTTGCTATATGTTATCATCATGAGGACTAGTGGACTATAACTGTTAGTTTCTACCCCTGAAGTTTGCATATACATGCAAATTTTACTGTCTAAATTTGTTATAATATTCTGTTGACCCGAGCTCTGTTGAAACATCAGTGTTCAACACAGAAAAGGTGACGAGACAATATTATGTTTGTTTGTTTGTTGTTTAATGCCCCACTCAGCAATATTCCAGCTATATGACGGCGGTCTGTAAATAATCGAGTCTGGACCAGACAATCCAGTGATTGAGCATTAAGCTACACAATTTGGATACGATGACAAGTCAGCGATCCTGACCACCCGATCCTGTTTGTTGTCTCTTATGACAAGCATAGTCACCTTTCACAGCAAGCATGGGTCGCTGAAGACCTATTCTACACCGGATCCTCACAGGTTTCAAGACAACATTAACTAATACCTCCCACTTGTGTCGTCTTATACAAGCAATATTCCAGCAATAGCATAGCTAGGGAAAACAAATTGGCTGCATATTCAATAACCATGTTGGGAATCGAACAACGGTTCATTGAGTGCTCTTACCACAGAGCTACCACAACCTCCTGCATCATATTCAGAAAATGTTCAAAGAACATCGTGAAGACAAAACAATTGCAAACCAGAAATTAAAGGTTTGATCGCAACAAAGCAAAACCAAAGTAGATCTCCACCCCATTGTCAATTTGTAATGAAGTGTATCAACTAAGCTGGTAATACACTTACTTGATTGAGTACAGTGCAGGTATCAAGTGCAACGTAATTAGAGTAATCACTTAACGACGTGCACCAAGGACAATTTGCTCATGAAGTAGTCTTGCCAACTATTAGCGATACTGAACTGCTTTCCCGTTCAATTCTTTACAGTTTACCGAAACCAGAAATATGTAACCACAAACTACAGCTAAGTGCTGATCGCAACCTCATACAAAAATATATCACATTTACAATACAAAGGAATTGTATTTAAACATTCAGAAACCTTTTTCTCAGATTTTATAATTAACACTTGGGGCTTCATTTGGCAAGTTTACAAGCTCAACAGAAACATTACGAGACTGGGGCTTCAGGCTAGTGGTTAAAGGCTGAACGCATGAAGACATGAAACTGCTTCGATGACAACTATGATAAACAAGTTGTCATCCAGAAGCAGTCATGCTGTCCTGTATAACTTCTAAATGCCAATCAAACACTTCTGTATGCATAGGGCAATAAAATTCTATTGAACTGCCAAAAGTTAAACAAGAGACATCTGAAGATGACAAATACCCCGGACCACACAATAGCAAAAGGCACCACTTCAGTCCCTGGTTATTACATGCACCAAGTATGGTTGAAAACTTTCACGGTTTTCAAGTCAGCATTAGAAACTGGCACAAGGACTGTAGTCCTTGCCAAACTACCCAATACTTAAGATATTACAAGGACCAGTAGAAATTTGCCCTTTGTTTGCTATATGTTATCATTATTAGGACTAGTGGACTTATACCGCTGCAAGTTATGCTCCAGAAACGAAATACAGACTCAAGAACGGACCAGATGATCACTATATACCCCCCACATGATATGCTGGGGGAATAAAAAATGAAGTGGATCTTTCTGGGTTTTGTAACTATTTTTCAATTTTGTCTGCGCAAAATATCTGCTGCAGAGTTGCCGTCTATCTATTGGCAAAGCGGTAGTCCACAAAGAAATGTCACAAATACTTCCTACATTCCTAATAGCAGACTTATGTTAATTTTTAACCTGCCTTGTTCAAAGTTAAAATATTTAGGGGGTCCATAACATTCAAATAGATAATAACCTTGACGACCCTCGTTAATTTTAACACTATGATCTAAATTTGCAGGACACGTGAAGAGCAAATTGGCCATAGCTCCATCTAAACCCAAGGAATAAAGAATTCTGTGGAGAGGAAAACACTTTATAACTGGCTACAACAGCTCAGAGCTATTACAAGATAACAATCAGACATATGCATTAGCACATTAACTTAAAGAGAAATGATACATCCTCGTCAAAGAACGAACAAGCCTCTTGTCAGAAAGAATCTTCCTCAGAACAAGTGCCCCTTAGGTTAATAAGAATTATATATGAATATTATTATCATTCAGTCACTGGGGTTGTTTCCGCTGCATGTTAAACACAACTTGACTCCGCAGCTGAGCAGTGTCAATGAACACCTAAATATTTCTACCTTTATTCAAGACAAAATATTGTCAAGCCAAATACTGATACATCGATGATATCAGACCACCTCTAAAACAAATATTACATGATGTGGAAAATATTTCAAAAGGACAACAAGTTTCTGAGCCAGCCAAAGGCAACAATACCCAGATCAACCTTCCAGTAATTTATCTATCACTACAAAAACTTTGTCCATCAGAGTAGCTTACAACGAAAAAAACATGCAGTTTCTAGATAAACCTGGGTCCAAATTAAAACACAGGAAGGTTTGATCAAACATGTGTGTGGAGTGTCTCACCTTTCAATCAGGTTGTGTAAAGCTTTGAACAACAGCGTCCTGCACTCATATGTCAGCCCACTGTCCTTGTCCTTCTCCTTGTCCCAAGACCCATGCTCCAACTCTGAAATGTACAAGCATCCCTTGTTTTTAACATATTCAAAGACCATGCTCCAACAATGAAAAGTACAAGCATTCCTTCTTGTCAACACATTCATAGACCCATGGTCAACATAGAAAAGTACCAGCATTCCTTGCTGTCAAAATTTCAAAGACCATATTCCAACAATGAAAGGTACAAGCATCCCTTACTAACAACACATAAGGAGTTATGAAATGTACAGCTATAGAGCAACCAACCCTCTTTATGAGTGAGTAAATGATTTACATTGCAGTCAGCATTATTTCAGCCAAATCATGAGAACGTAACCAAGTCTGGCCAACCAGTCCAAAAGTACACCAGTGACAGAGCAAGCGACAATCCACACTGCCTGGCCAAAAACTGTAACATATTTACACTGCACACAAATGTACAGAATGGACGCAGAAAAAGAATTAGAACATCCTGAGGAACGCACAATAATATTCATTGTATCTACAGCACATCGAGAGCAATTATGGGTGTCTGTTATTTCATCCATCAATCATGGCCATTGTCCACATGATCATTGATTCATTACAGGTTCTAAAGTAATTACCTTAATGTACAGTACACAAAACCATTTCATTAGTTCAAAGGATCTTCATTGCCAACAAGGACACTTAAAGTTCATCATTGTGGGTCCCCTGGTCTCCCACGTTTGTAAGTCAAGGTTAAACTCTGCAAGTGTAAGCACTCACTCCCCATTCTATTGGGCATAATATAATAGCTAACTATTCAATAACATTCATCATTAATCCACCATCCACATTTGAAATGCCCAAGATCTGTATATTAAAAAGGTACAAAACAATTTGGATTTCTTTTCCTAAAATAGTTAAGCACTGCATGAAAGTGTTACTTCCACAATAAACACCTTCACAAACATGCGTATACCATTTCTGTTGATAATTACCTCTTAAATATGTAGTACTACAATAATACAAGTGCTGATCATATTTTTCAGATATATTCATATTATGCATGCCCACATGAATAGAATGGGCGAAATATACAAGAAACCATGTAATTCATCTCCTATCTGCATCAAATTTACTTTCATCAGTGACTTTCCAAATAACAAGTACTTTGTTTATGCAAATACCAACAAAACTCATAATAATTTAGCAAGTTAACACAGCAGTCGTAGGTACCCTATCTTCCCTAACTAAAAGACAGGTGATACAGCATAACAGCATATTGTACACACACAAGGCTGGTGTATTGTGTCTCTAGGTGGCCAGCTCAACATCAGCAGCCGAGGGGAAACATTCCTGCAAGCAGACAGACAGGTGAGGGGAGGGATGGGGGAGAGGACAAAGTGCAGCCCCATTTCCTGTGTATAGGAGGCGGCAACGCTTAGCCAATATTCAGTGGCAATATTCAGGTGTCTGATGAAATTAGCATGTTTGTTAGTGCATCCGACACACCAGGAGCTGATCATGTGTACGGTGGGGGATAAGCAATGTTGATGGCATTACCAAAGCAAAAAGTTCCAGTTTGAACATCTTACATATATGTTTGGGAAAGTAAATAACACTTAATTCGTCAAACTGTTAATTGCTACTTTTCTTATATTTGGGTTATTTATAGTCCCTTACTACTCTAGTTTATTTTGGACAGACACAACATTTACAATCTCTTGTAGATTAATATTTAGTCTCTGAAATGAAAATATCTACAGAAAAAAAACAGTTGTCAAAAAAATAAGCATAATAAAATGGAGCCCAGAGACTCCAATTTCAGAAGCTGCAGTAATCTAGACTTACCAATTATAATAGACTTGCATGGGCTGTATTGGATATATTTGTTTCAGGGTTTGTATGACAAATCTATTGGAATCTGTCCACTATTAAGTGGTCACTTAACCAGAGATTTAGGAAATGATAGATCATAGAAATACAAAACATGAAACTAGGATACTGGTAATAGAAAATTTAAAATACCACGCACCTATTTGGGTGTAAGGGTTGAACAATACTATAAATACCATTTTTCCTAAATCTTCAACAATGAATCATCCCTAACAGTATTAATGATCGCTGTCAAAAAACATTTCAATTTCAAGTAGCATCAAAAACATGATCCTTTCCACAAAAATGATCACCATGAAACGCACAACATTTCGCTGCAGAGTAACCCACCACACAATAAACATTCTGGTGATCTTACATGCTCTTATTGCAAACAGAAACATCATACATTTCACCTATCATCACCCATCAACAGGCCGTCATGACATTTGCATTTTGTTACACAAGCCAAGGGCATCACAAAAAACATGTTAGGGGAGAAATTACAGCTATCGTACAGACCTGTTCAACAAGGCCTTATCAATCACGCTACCTTTGAATTACCCTAGCAGCTAATATGAGGGTGTAATCTAGGTCACACACAGCAGCATGCTGGCTGGATGAAATCAACAGGAATTCTAACCAGGCAAGGAGCAGCAGTCAAGAGTGCAGACATTTCTCAATTACCTTGTGAAATACACACCACCTCCAACAGCCAGCTTGCCTGACTTGGGGAAAGTGATCACTATACTGCCTGAAGGCAATCAGATGAATTCCAAAATCATTGCAAACATCCATCTGTCGCACTGTCTGTCCAAGCAGTCAATACCAACAGTGAAAACCAGCTCTACATCAGAATCAAAACAGTTTCCTAACATTACTATTTAGTCTGCAGTTAAGCTGGTTCATGAATTTCCTCGAGTAGGCAGAGAAATCTAAACTTGGGATGACTTGTTAATTGCTAATGCTGGTAGTCTTGTGGCAAAAGTATTAGCTCGACATGCTACGACTTTCCACACAGCTTATGGAATTAATCTTTTGAACTGATTCCAATCTAATAACACCATACATTCCCCAATTTCACTTACCATATACTTCTCAGTCCAGAACAGAAACTGATATACCAACATATATAAAATACAGAAATATTTTTAAGACAAGGAAGAATGTATAATATATTAATCCCAGCAGATCCAACCAACGATCAACACATTTTCAAAACAAACGCCAAAAACATTGTCAACCGTGAAAATAAAACATTCACAACCCAGTGCCAGTAGTGAAATGAACGCATTAACCAAGAACTGCTGCACTATTAGCAGTATCCTTCTCATCCCATCAGTCGAGGCGAAATAATCAAGACATCATTTCCCCAGCCCAACACGCAGCCAGTGCCATTACAGTGGGCCAATACGTTGGTCTTCACCACCGGTCGATGACAGTGACCCGCGTAACACTAGGCAAGCCTAATTGACTATATTTATTCATACCATGCTGTAGGCTGGCTGCAACGAGTCGACCATTCTTTTTGCCCCAACCTGACCAAAATTCCCCGAGCACCTTACTAACTACACACCTGAACTAAAGAAGCAAGATTGTGGGTAAACAAAATCGCCAGCTAACTAAAGCCGGAGTATCAGTGGACTATGTGACAAGTGCCGACTCCAATCCAGTCTGGTTTTCTGTAACAGCATGTTTATTAATGCCTTGATAATGTTCTTGGCTCAGCATAAAAAAATCAATAAACCAGTGGCATCTAGGACGACAAATGAAAAGCCTCAAGTCTTCATTCCACAATACTTGCATTGATTTCCTTAAGTGTTTGGGCACTGGGATGACGCTCAGATCATGTTTATGCTTGCAGTGTAGTAATAGTAACCGCGTTACATACTGGCACAGCTCCTTCATAGTTTGATTGACAGTGTGCATTCTCAGTATGATCAGATGCCAGATGGCATACCTATTGATTGAACTCTCACTGTTCAAACCACACACTGCACATATTATGGTGAATTATATTTTTCAAACAAATCAGCTGTACAAACTTCTATCTGTGCCAACTACAACCACAAACTGCTTTGGCTCATACGATACCTGTGAAATTGACGTCTCTACTACTATACACCAAATGGTCAGAATGTAAGCTCAGGCAAATTCACATCTTTGAAAGATCAAACAATACCTAATAACAATGTTTGCTGCGGCAGTTGCTGCACAATGGATGTGATGCTTCAGATCCCTGGGCCACCAGCAACTTTCTTTCATCACAAAATAATGGTAGAAATAAGGAGGGTTGTCAATATTTTATTATTTACTGATATTCATGTTAATAAATAATGGCATGAAATCCTTCAATATTTATGTCGGGATTTCACTAGAAGAATCTCAAAGAGTCAAATAGATTGATCTGCATATTCAACAAAATTGTATAATTCACAGAAATCCACAGAAAATAGCATAATCAAATAACGTAATCCTAATGTGATGGAATATAAATCTATCGACAATATCATTTCCCTTTCATATCTCAATATTTACATAATTCATTAGGACTTTTGCATGATCTATTTACAAATATCTGTCAATAGCTATTCTGAATCATCATACAAATCCCAAATTTGCAAGATACAGACCGGTTGCCTTACAAAATAACACAGCAAGATGTTATCGATGACGAGAATCTAATATTACCTACCAGTACCCACTGTTTACAGCTTCTATCAAGAGCAAGAGCCACATGCATAGTCACTTGACCCAGATATAACCAACTGCCTTGTGCCTAAGTGGTGTTATAATCACACCAGCAGCAATCCACAACTGTCACTCATGTTTCGCCAAACACTGCAATGCAGGTATTGTAATTTTGATTTCATACATTAACTATGTGTCTATCTCAAGTGCCCCAGGTTTTATTGTCAGCTGTTTCACTGGCAACATGTGTGTCTGTATCGCTCCTACACAATAAACAGTTGCGTTACGGACATGTACCAAGTTATACGTTTCATCTGGCAATCGATGCAAAATTGAATATGAATTCAACCTCATACTTCATATCAAGTTCCTCTCAAAACAACAAGTAGAACAGATGTTATTAGAATTTCAAAAAGCAAAAAAATTATCTGACAGTTTGATTTCAATTACAAATATCAAATCAATTTCTAAAATGTTTCACCTAATTACATATACATAGCAGAGTTAGAAATTAAGGGGTCCTGAGGTTGTTATGTTTACTGCCGAGATATTTTTATCTAGCCCCCACCCAAAAATAATCTTTTAACATTGGTTTTATGACAAGGACTCCTTCATGCTTAAACTTCAAACCCTGTATAGTGTCAAAAATTGGTACCATACTCAGTTCAAACAACACAATTATTTGTCTTCCTTTCTCAAAGGGGGGCACGGGTGGCCCAGTGGTCTAAGGCGCTGCGATTCACTGTGCAGAGTTGCGTCCCTTGGGCGGGCCAAAAACCTATGGTTGTTTCAAGGTTTGTCAGCACCACACCCGTGCTCGTGGGTTTCACCGAAGTGGTAAACGTCTGAGACCCTCGTCACTTCGGGCTTTCCTCCCACATTAAGCTGTCACGCCATGATATAACTGTAATACTGTTAAAAGCGGAGTTAAACACAACTCACTCACTCCTTCCTCAAAGAATCATATTAGTCTAAGTCTTTAAGATGCATACAAGAACAATTCTGAACTTCATCATTCCTTCATCACTTGCTTTATAATGGTGTTAGAACCCAACACTGATTGTAATTAAGTTGTTCATCCATATCTTATCCTTACTTCATCATTTCTATTTGTAATGGCTACCTTTGAGAGCACACATCATATCACAAACACTAGACTAATACGAAGCCTAATAAATACATTAGCCAGGAATAGGATAAATAGGTGATCTCAAAATACCCTTAAGCCTCAGTACATTATCAGCTTTGATCTATCAATAGAGATACAGATGATGTTCAAACTGAATGCCTCTGACAGAGATGTCAATTAATCACAAATCATGCTATCTATCGAGATTATCTAACAATCCAAATCGCACACTGATGTACATACTTCAAGCAAGCAATACATATGGTATCTACATTAGCAGATCAAATATGGTTGTACTCAGAGATACACTATGCTGCGATGATTATTCTGAGCAAGACAAATATGCAACAATTCCCAATGGTATCAAACCATGTGTACTTTAAAACAAATTAATTTTTTTAAAGATTAATTTTATTTTCCACTGCAAATATTTACTGCTATTTGACACAAAATATTTTGAGCATGCAAGTTTAGATGTTAATACCCAATACAGTTCTTCATTTCAATTGATACTCCAAGCCAGATCTTGATAAGAAGGACTTCTCATACAGTCCTGGATATTAAATCAAATCCACATGCAAGTTAATAGATGTCCTGCCTAAGAAAGTGCCATGTTTTATAGGTTTTTATGCATATAGAACAGGGTCTCCAGTGCCGAGTTGTATGTCTTTTGTTGTGGTTAAATATGCAAATGGTAAAATATTCTTAACTATGCAGTGCCAGTTACTATGTGTTACCCCCTTGCCAATATCCAGATTAGAACTGATTTTCAGCAACCCATACTTGTCGTAAAAGGTGACTAAAGGGATTGGGAAGTCATGCCCGTTGACCTGACGGATGTATGTCATCATAACCCAATTGCATAAATCGATGCTCATGATGTCAATCACTGGATTGTCTGGTCCACATTAAATCACGGATAGAAACGAACAGTTTTAGTCCACTAATCCTTATTATGATAACATATAGCAAAACCCTTAAAAATGGCAAATTTCTACTAGTCCTAATGATACCTTAACTATTGGGCAGTTTGGCAAGGTCTATAGGACTAGTGCAAATTTCTAACGCTGTAAATTATTCACAGACTGCACTCACCGCAGTCATATATTGCTCAGTGCGGCATTCAACAACATATACTATGTTACACTCCTTGTCACAACACTGACATTTTCTTAGTTTGGACAATGTTGGAAGATGTGTAAGAGAAACAAAGGTTTTCAACATAAGCATGTAATATTTCCTTCACATTTAACCGTAACTTTGTTTATAAGAGTTGGATAACTTGTGAAACCAAATGTATAAAATCAATTCCCTTGCATTTATCTTTTTAGGGCTAACTATCTCCCAAACGGACATCAAGTGCACTGACATGACTGTAAGTACTGGCTATAAAGATTAACTCTAAACATGCTGATGTTTATCAAAGTTATCAGTGACTTGACAAAATATACTTATACTGAGACAATATAAACGAGTTACTTGTATCAATACACATTCCACTTTTTCTCAATAGGTATTTCTGATAATGTTTTCAAATTCTATGTATTAAAGTGGTCAATCTTCAAATGTCTTAAAATTGATCTGAAGTATTAACATATTGATTGATGCCATAACCTAAAACACATACACATGAACAGTGGTGAGTGAGTCTGGTCTGACACTTCTTTGAACAGTGTTTCAGTAATACCACAGTATGTCAGCTTGGCGTGGGAAGAAAGCCTGAAGTGCGGCTGGTTGTAAATATTTACCACTTTGGCGAAACCCACAAACACAGGTATGATGCCGATGCTGACACTGACGGACCAAGGATCAGAATCAGAGAATCCTGCGGTTCAAACTCACGCATCAGCAGCATCCTGACATCGCTAAGGGACATAACTCTTCACAGCACCTGTAGTCCATGACCACTATACCACCTGTGCCCCCCAATCAGATACATGGGTAGACATCATTGGTCATATCCAACTTGTCCACAGCTCATTTCGGACTTGTGGCTTAAGCATAACAACTAGATTTGGGGGAAAACACCTAGTTGATTTTTACTTGTCTTGGACTAACGGACTACTAGCTGTGTCTATATCTGTGAGATATATAAAACTTGCTGCAAGGTGACTAGCAGTAGAACCATGGTATCCATGTTATCAAATGCTGCTATTTTCATGTATATTTCTTCGCATTACAATCAAGTGTTGGGCACAGGTGCCTTCACCGTTTGCAGGAATGTAGATAATGCTAAATGTTGGGCATCGTTTCAAGCTTTTATTATAGCGTGCTGAAAACTATCAGCAGCCATTACAATCAGGGAGGGAGAGATCTCTCAGGGAAACATTGAAACATCATGGAATGTTTGCACAACTCTTTATTACACAGGGAGAAAACATCTAGTGTATAAGCAACACAACTATCTGCTTATGATTGCACCTAGTATGGAAAAATAATAAATATTCATGTATATTATCTAACCATGTTTGTTATAATTGAACATGAATCAGCCCTTGTTCTTATATTAGTTTAGAGCAAGCAAGTTTTCTTATTTCTGATGTTGATGGTGACTATTTCCAACTATCATCAATAACAACATAATGACAACTCAGAAATATATATTGTAGATCTGAATGTAAAGGTTCGAAATAGTATCGGACATCTATATGCCACTTGCCACTTGCAATTCATATGCCACTTGGAATTTGAATAACAGCTGCTGTTCCTGCGACAAATGTACTTTTCAATTTCATAATTTGTATACTCAGTCTGTGCCCCAAGTCTTAAAACCTGTACGTGAAACTTGGCATAATTTTTACTCAAGTTTAATATTATTGAGGCCATTATAGCAGAACTTGTACTAGATCTTATAGCCTGTACGTGAAACTTGGCATAATTTTTACTCAAGTTTAATATTATTGAGGCCATTATAGTAGAACTTGTACTAGATCAGGTTTCAGATGGGGATATCAAAGTTTGTTTGTTTGCTGAACGCCGCACTCAGGAATATTCCAGCTATATGCTGGAACATAATCCAGTCTGGACCTGACAATCCAGTGATTGACACCATGAGCATCAATCTACTTATTTAGGATACACTGACATGCATCAACCAAGTCAGCAAGTCTGACCACCCAATTCTGTTAGTTGCCTCTTACGACAAGCATAGTCACCTTTTTCAGAAAGCATGGGTTTTGCGGGTGAGGGGGGTGAGGAGCCAAAGATACTGATTTGAGTAACTGAGTGAATGTTGTTTAATGACACAATCAGCCATATTACAATTATGTGAAAGCGAGCATTTAAGTAAGTTTGCTGCATCAGGATGGGATGACACACAATCAACCAAGTCACAAAACATGACACATAATCCTCACTTCAGTCAAGACAACAACAAGAATGGGGTACTAGTGATCTAAACATGGTGGTTGTATCTGCAACATGTATCGATACATATATGAAATGTGATTGGTACACGAAAGGGACACAACTCTAGTTGTGCAAGTTCGATGAAAGTATGATTATTATTAGTAAACATAACTAAAGCAGTGGCTGTTCACATTTCTTTAATTGTATTCATAAGGATGCATACTTAGTATTGCTATTTTTCTGTTAACATTACTATTGTAGTGGTGTTTGAGTGTTAGACACTTTTGGTCATATCCCACAAGTTCACAGCTCATTTGGGACTAGTAGTGTATGTAACATAACTAGATTTTGTAAGACATCAACTAGTCTTTCATTAATATTACCCATGGGTGCAAACTTGTCAGAAAAAATGTCATCAAGTTATTCACATAAACATTGTGGATAATTTAACCCACAAATAACCCTCCCCAAAATGTAAAATATTGAGTACTTTTGTTATTGCATGTTTTGATGACCTCTCAAGAATCCCTACGACCCATATAACAAAATGATTCATCACTTACTTCAAAATGTGAATACAACAAAACCAAATTCAAAGTTTGCTGTTTCAATGCCCTTTTCAGTTAATAATCTCACATTAAATAAACAAATGGAGAAATACATCTGTAATAATTTGACTTGAGAGCAATACACAATTTCATGTATAACATATCGATCTATTACGTGCAAAAGAAATAGGCTGCCCATGTCAACTAAAGAAAATTAACTGATCTGTCAACATGACCTAATTAAAATGTCACAGCGTTAGGAGTGTGTATAGGCAATTAACTGCCGACTGCCTGGATATTTACCAGTGTGTTTACTACTGTGCCATGCTTGTGTATTGGTGCAAGAAACAGGTGAAGTGAACAACAGTACAGGTGCCTGACATGTGATGCAATGCACAGCCACCTTGACATGCTGTCAATCATGGGGAGTAAACACTTACCCTTTAGGTCAGGGGATAGAAGGTTGTCGATGCCGGTCGGCTCGTCTCCATACCAAAATACCCACAGTTCTTTGCCAACTGACAACTGCTCCGGGGATCGAGCTTCCGAATTTTTCACTACTCGTCTCCAAACACATAGTAAACCACTTTGAATACAACGTGCATAGGAAACAAGCACTGGATCTTCGAGTTGCTCCACCGATACATTGTCCGGATTTGAAGTCAATTTACGCCATTTTATGCCACCAAGATCCGTCTAGACAACAAAACAGAACAAATCAGTAACCTTCATCACAATTCATGCATATCGAATAGCATATCATCAAACGGTTGCGTTATGTAAATACATTTCAATATTTAAACACTGATTGATTGCGATTTGCTAATCGCTTGTCTATGAGCACGGCCAGGTGACATCGCTTCGAAACGTTTGTAAATATGTTACAGGGTATCTAAATTGGGAAACGAAGCATGAAAAAGGTAATGTGAAGGGTAGAGAATTGGCCAATATTCGCAAATACCGAAACATTACAGCAGGAAGGTCACGCAGCACGCGATTAGACGCAAACAATAGCCGACACCGGATAATACTCATTTAAATCATATCTTACCAAGGCAAACAAGTTTGTGTAACAATCCTCCAGAGAGCAGCCGTTTCCCGTTGGACTAGGGTGACTCATGGTCACTCCATGTTCTGAAAAAGACCACGTATATCCTGAATTGCTGCTAAAACATCCACTTAGCCACAAATCGAGAAAAATTTGTCAATTAACAGATACTTCGCATAATATGGCGACAGTAATGGCGACTTGCTGCGAACAACAAGGCGGTAAGGAGAACGCGCTGCCATTGGCTGCTTCCTGTCACATGCTCACGGGTCGAGCGGAAACACTATTGTCTATACGGCTACTCAAATAGGCTTCAGACCATGCTGGTAGTACTCTGGTGACCACGCCGGTAAACGTGAGACCACGAATGTCAAGTTTATGTTTCATTTTTAAATACATAATATGAACATATCAAAGAATTCCTAATATTAATTATTTCTATAATCACTTATCTTTGAAATATGAGTTATAGTGAAACCCTTTGAACATGATTTTTTTCCATCGCAGTAATATGGTATGCATGTCATTAGCACTAAATTGATCGTATTGTAAACCAACGTAATTTCGTACGAACATATTTGTGGCTTTTTTTTTTATTTCCGGGATATAAATCATATATTTTCTCAACAGAATTCCTATTGTTCAAAGCGGGTTTGAATAGGCCAAATGAGATGACTGGACCGTATTTACCCCCCTCGACGCATGTGTTCAATAAAAGGCGGTTAAACTCATTTCAATTATTCGTAGGAGTACAAGTACATGTATATTGGAAATGACATACATGGGCATCACAAATTGAAATTGACAAATTAGTTTCTAAGTATTACCACGGACCTATATACAAGTCCGTGGTATTACAGTTTCATTAAGGATTCAGAACTAACAAAAAAAATTAACAAATTTAACAATTTCTTCCTTTTCATCAAACCTTTACAATTGTAAATTGTCACGTTTAAAGTGTTTAGTTTCACGATTTCAGTCAAGATACGAGTCAAAGACAAATATTCAACAATTGTTATGGAAGCAAATAACATGCAAAGCGTACAACGATACTATTTAAATCTATCAACAAAAATACATAATAATTCAGCATACACAAATCAACCAGCTTTATCCTGTGCACGTCAGTCAAGTACAAAATATCTGTGTTTTGATTGCTACTTTAATTCATTATGAAGGTGTGACAAGCCCACGTGCATTCCATGGTAAACCCCTGCTGTATACAAGCATATCAACACAACGCCGAACCGCCGGCTATCGCGGGCTAAGTAAACACACCAATCACTAATCCGATCATCGCGATTGATGCACACTCAAATACAAGTAAACTGCCGGGAAAAATTACAAATTATCAACGTTATCATACCGTTACTGGGCGAACGATGCGAAGATGCAAAACCCAAATATTTGATACCCCCATCAAATACATCACTATCGACAATAACCATTTCTTTTTTTATCCATACATGGGAATATACTTTCTTTTGCCAGGTAGTTTATTTTATGTTGTTCATTTCAAGTGCATCTTAATGAGTTTTTTAACATGAAACTAAAGGTGTTAAAACGCTTCTTGTAATGCTATGGTTCGTGTTGAACTGGGCCGCTATCCATTAAAATTTATCGGAATGTATAGTATGATAATTATTTGTGTCAAATGTTAACAACTAATGATGTATATGAAAGGTGTTTTATGATTATAGCGAGCGAGTTATGATTAACGCCGCTTTTAACAGTATTGCAGTTATATCGCGGCGTGTCAGCTTAATGTGGGAGGAAAGCCCGAAGCGATGCAGGTCTCAGACGTTTACCACTTCGGTGAAACCCACCAGCACGGTGCTGACAAACCTAGAAACATAATCGGGGCGAACCGAGATTCGAACCTACAATCATAGGTTTCTGGCGTGCCCGTGGGACGCAACTCTGCACAGCGAATTGCGGCGCCTTAGACGACTGGGCCACCCGTGCCCCTGTTATGATTATATTCTTGAAGAGATTGAATGAATTGGAACACAAAATTGAGCATATCAGGAAACATGTGTTTTTTTGTATAAGGTACAAGCAGGTGATGCGTCGTGGATATCTGTCAACAATTCAACCAGAGGGTTATATATAGATAGGCTATACATTTGTCAGAGTGAATTATCTGTGTAAAATTATCTAAATGTAAAATGTATGTACATCTTCTAGACTCCTTTAGTTTAAAATACTTTCTGAGGAATGCAATAACAATTTTTAAGAGCATAAAACAGGTTTCACTAGATCTAGACTACCATACGTTATTTGTCTTTTGTTTCTCGAAGATATCCACAATTAGATGTGGGATTTTTCCTTTCTGTATACATTATAGAGAAGAGTGAATTTTGTATTAATTTACCCGGTATTATCATCGTAGGAATCTGTTTATCAAATGATACTATTGGAATAAGACATCAGTGTTTTAATTAACGGAGGTGTTTAGTATATAGAATGTTAATCAGTTTTATGATTTAGAAAACACCTTTATAAACCGTGTCAATTAAGAAGTGAAACAGCCTAGTTCTCTATATTATTCCTGTATGTAATTATTGTATCCTCTATCAACCTATTGAACACGTTTTGTTTGTTTGTTGTTTAACGCCACACTCAGCAATATTCCAGCTATATGACGGCGGTTTGTAAATAATCGCGTCTGGACCAGACAATCCAGTGATTTATATCATGAACATCGATCCACGCAATTGGGATCGATGACATGCATCAACCAAGTCAGCGAGTCTGACCACCTGATCCCTAAGTCTCCTCTTATACGCCAAGCATGCATAATCGCTGCTTATCACTGCTTATAGCATTGATTGCTGAAGACCTATTCTTACCCGGATCTTCACGGGTCCCATTGATCGTGATTTGATCTTGATAAACCTTATAGTTTTAAAGTCAATATTGAAAAGAATTGAATTGAATTGAATTGAATTGAATTGAATTGAATTGAATTGAATTGAATTGAATTGAATTGAATTGAATTGAATTGAATTTACATATGTTTTTAAATGCTACAATCATTCACCATTCAAGGTGTGACAATTCAAGCCGACATGTATTCCATGTTAAATCACTGCTTATACAGGTGTATATCAACTCAACGCCGAACCGCCGGCTCTCCCAGGCTAAACACACCAATCACTAATCCGATCATCGCGATTGATACACAAACCACCCACCAGCTTGCAGTTCACGCCTAATGAATACACAGCGACATACCCGCTTGTTTACATGTGGACTTCACGTCATCATTGCATTATGCTGCAAGACGTGTATATATACTCTGACTGCATGCATGCAGAGCTTTGCTAAAGCTGCATATTTGCTCAGGCCTGTAAAGAACCCTGCACGCACAACCTGACGTAACGGTAACTGTTGATATAAATTATAACATAGACGTTGCGTAAGTCAGCAATCATTGTTTCCATAAACCTCCGTGTATGAATTATTCTATAATATTAATACAAGATATTTTTGTATGGATAACAACTTCTTTCACTCTTTTGGAACGACGCTTCGGAGCTACCCCTTGCCCCTGTATCAGGTGAATACTTTATTCCATGATATAGTGAAGCATATTATTTTGTTACGACAGTTTGAATTATTAACTTCCTGGCCAAAAGAACGTATACACCATGTTTGAAGGTGGTTAAAGTGAAACAAACATGAAATGATTGTTATTCGATGATGATGTATTTCAAACGGGTATCATAGCTGTGTTTTGGGCATTTATTTTGCCCTTTTCGACGACTGTTTTCAGCCTAGTAACGTTTGATGACGTTTGTAATCTTTTGTCAAATTCAATTTTTTTTTGTCCTGCAGTAAATATTATATATAACTTGCTTTATTCCAAATCACAAATTTAACTGGAGGTGTGAGTGGTATTAATGTGAGGCAACATATTCCATCTGACAGTTTATTCATCAAATATTCAAATATTCACACCCATTAGGGTAAGAATGAAGGTCCCCTGAAACCTATACTTGTCCTAAGAGGCATCTGGTCCAGCCTCGATCACCTACAGACCGCGTCACGCCGAAGACCGGGTTCGATTCCCGACATGGGTACAATGTGTGAAGCCCATTTGTGGTGTCCCCCGACGTGATATTGCTGGAATAGTGCTGGAATATTGCTAAACGCGACGTGAAACCATACTCACTCACTCACTTACAGACCGCCGCCATGTACTAGGAACATTGTTGAGTGCAACAATTTTAAATGAATCAAATATTGCTTTTACTAGTCAGGACTAATGTCGGGTTCATAGTGCTATCCCAATGAGATACCATGCCGCAGTTTAACATGGGTACCAAACTCACACAGACGGTGGGACTCCGAGCCGACCAGTCCTTGTTTTAACCCCTAATGCCGAGTGCCAGTCAGGGTAACAACAAGTACCTTCATTTAACGTCTTTTGGTATAAACGAGTGAGTTAAATTTTAACGTCGCATCGGATTTTTTTCCCCGCTATATAGCGATCTTTTGGTATAACGCAACCGGGGATCGAACGCCGACTTTCCCCTCTCCAGACAGACGCCATATCCACTACACCGCGGAGGCGGTCCCGTAGAGAGGGGAATGAAACGATTCAATACAAACCATAAATTTTTAAATCATCGTATACCTAGATTTAACACATATAGTATGGAACGTATAACTTTGTTGATAAACACAATGACGCTAAAATAGTCGCTAACGTCTATATTATTCCTCTCTCTCTCTCTCTCTCTCTCTCTCTCTCTCTCTCTCTCTGGTCCTCGGCATGACAAGCGAACGCTTTCACCACTAGGCTACCCTACCTTTGGGAAACACAAACATGTCTCTCAAAACTGTGGACAGTCTATTCATCGCTATAAATAATTAAACACTCTAGCACGGGAATGGTTCTCGCAAAATTCACAATCAGGGTGAATCTGGGATTCGAACCCACTTCACGATCATCGGATTCTGGCACTACTTATTTTATTTCACCATACCCGTGTTCGTGGGTTTCACCAAAGTGGTAAACGTCTGCATCACTTCGGGCTCTCCTCCCATATCAGTGAGTGAGTGAGTGAGTTGGGTTTAACGCCGCTTTTAACAGTATTACAGTTATATCGCGGCGTGTCAGCTTAATGTGGGAGGAAAGCCCGGAGTGATGCAGGTCTCAGACCATTTCGGTGAAACCCACGAGCACGGGTATGGTGCTGACAAACCTAGAAACATAATCAAGGCGAACCGGGATTCGAACCCACAATCATAGGTTTCTGGCGTGCCCAAGGGACGCAACTCTGCACAGCGAATAGCGGCGCCTTAGACGGCTGGGCCACCCGTGCCCCCTCCTCCCATATCAAGCTGACATGCCTGGTATAACTGAAATTCTGTTCAATGCCGCATAAAACACAAATCACTCATGGCTGAGGATTATCTTACAACTACAAACATAGGATGTTGTCGTAAAGACAAGTATAATAACTCCTGTGGATCGATGCTCATGATATTAATCACTGGATTGTCTGGTCCAGACTCGATTATTTACAGACCGCTGTCATATAGCTGGAATATTGCTGAGTGCGGCGTAAACAACAAACCAAACTAAAGACATACGATACAATAATCTTCGCGACGATTTCAAATTAAACGGTATACCCGTGAAGATCCGGATTAGAATAGGTATTCAGCAACCCTTCCATATTTTTAGTAAGAGGCGACTAACGGGATCGGGTGTTCAGGCTCGCTGACTTTATGTATGTCATCGTATCCCAGTTGCGTGGATCAATGCTCATGATGCCAATCACTGGATTGTCTGGTCCAGACTCGATTATTTACAGACCGCCGTCACATAGCTGAAATATTGCTGAGTACGGCGTTATACAACAACAAAATACGTTAAACGTGGCCCAATTTATTTACTAGTATATGCATTCAAGGGTATACAAGGGTATAGCCGATTAATTGGTTGAAGCGCTGTCTGAAGATCCGGGTTCGATACATTCAGTAAATCTCGCTCACAATGTAAAGTGCCATCGCGCACCATGCATAGCGTAAATCGTTGTGACCCCATCGATCATTGACTTGACTATAGATATATGTGATATGCTTATTTCTCTTTTCAAGCGTTTTTTGTCACTTTGGGGTTGATATGTGGCAGTTTGACGCTATAAAGTCATCTTCCCGAGGCAAGAGAGTAAACCGACTTTAAAAGTCCAGTGGAAACTGGAGGCAAGAGAGTAAACCGACTTTAAAAGTCGAGTGGAAACTGGACTTTTATAGTCAGTTAACTCTCTTGCCTGGGGAAGATGCTATACAGTGTGTGGGCGAGCTATAATAGTGAGTGAGTGTGTGAGTTGGGTTTAACGCCGCTTTGAACAGCATTCCAGTCATATCACGGCGTGTCAGCTTAATGTGTGAGGAAAGCCCGAAGTGATGCAGGTCTCAGACGTTTACCACTTCGGTAAAACCCACGAGCACGGGTATGGTGCTGACAACCTAGAAACATAATCGGGGCGAACCAGGATTGATATTTGATTGATTGAACCCACAATCATAGGTTTCTGGCGTGCCTAAGGGACGCAACTCTGCACAGCGAATCGCGGCGCCTTAGACGACTGGGCCACCCGTGCCCCCGGGCGAGCTAATAGCTATTACACGTGTAGCCGCTATGGCGAATGTAAGATACCTTACACGATACCATACGTGAAACCTAAACACTTGTCACTGATTTTATCCATCGTTAAAAGAAATACTATATTTAAGGTAAGAGAGTGAGTTGGATTTAACGCCGCTTTGAACAGTATTCCGGTTATATCACGACGTGACAGCTTGATGTGTGAGGAAATATGGCAAGCCGTTTTCACATTTATTACGGAATTACTGATAATTGAATTAAAGATATCTTAAACGAATTAATAATATCTGTAATGCATTTGTGGATATGGATAACCTATTTCAAGATATCTTTAATTGAATTTAAGATATATTCAATATATTTCTAATATGATTATGTACAGTAAGACTAATACATTTAGAGATATCACGAAATATTTTGTTGATATCACAGTAATATTTTAAGATGTCAGTAATTGTATTTTGGATATCAGAAATGAATGCAAGATATCTTTAATTAGCTTTTAATATCTTAAAAACATTATTGATATCTTTGAATAGAATACCGATATCTTTAAAAAACTTCAAGATATCAGTAATTCCGTAATACATGTGAAAACGGCTTGCCATAAGGAAAGCCCGGAGTGATGCAATTCTCGGACGTTTACGACCTCGGTTAAAGCGCACGAGCACGGGTATGGTGCTGACAAACCTAGAAACATAATCGGGGCGAACCGGGATTCGAATCCACAATCATAGGTTTCTCCCGTGCCCAAGGGACCTAACTCCACATCGAGTTACGGCGCCTTAGGCAACTGGGTCAACCGTAGGCCTAACTCCTATATTCAAGGACCCTAACTATTTGATTAACCTTAAATAACTAACCTAATAAGGTACGTATAGTTAGTTAGCTGGAATACTGAAATTCTCATTAAAATCAGATCATAGTTCGCGCTACCGCTAAACAATGATCTGAGGACATCCAATTACGGCTCACGTAAGGACGACCTTTCATCCGACCAATCAGAGCATCGTTTACCAGATCAGGAACGTGACAGTCGGAATGTGTTTTATAATCATGCAACCTCAGCTATGTTAACAGGGACGACAGTTACATGTCGACGACTGTCTCTCTGGATTAACATTTGAACGGAAGAGATTGGAAGAACTGCCACACACTTCCGGCCATACTTTAGACATTCCAGAAAGTATATTTGTTCAGTTTTCAAATTTTAATAGAGAACTTGTCAAAATATGTTTAAAGCGTAGTCTTGAATGGAAGTCGCCAGTTTGAAACTATTGTCGTATAGCTCGAGAAAGCTGTTTTCTCATTGGCTAATGTCGACTTCTTGTCACTCATTCAATTGGTCGGTCAAATTTCGCGAAAGGTCATTCTGACGTGACCCGTAATCGGATGTTCTCGGGTCTTTATTTAGCGGTAGCGAGAACTAAGTTCTGATTTTAATGAGATCATAAGGCAGCTTTCTTGTGCTTTACGTCACTAATTTCTAATTGGCGACTACGCTTTAAAACATATATTGACAAATTCTCGATTAAAAATTTGAAACCTGAACAAAAGAATATTCTCGAATGGCTAATATATGTTCTAGATTTTATGGATTCAGTCGTTAAGCCCGTAACTATCGTTCGGAATACCCCGGGTTAAAGTTTCCGAGGTTGCATGAAATGAAATCACATACCGACTGTCACTTTCATCCTATTTATTTAGAAAGTAAATCGTTCCCACAATCATGCCAAATAATAGCCATTATCGACACCCTCAATACGTTTGTTCAGCTTCAAGTTCCCCCTTACCTTAGTTGGATATAGCCACATCACCTAATTACCTAAATACAGTCAATCACGGTCAAGCAACATCACCTGGTGACTTTTACCCATGTTTTAGTTAAAAATATGTTGAAGTGTGTGAACACTGTGTAAATGAAAGAATCCAAACGGGTTTAAACTGACGCTCTCCAACAATCATGTATATGAAGGGGTTGTTTGTCACAATGTACAGTTCAGCCAGCTGCTACCGTCACCGACGATGACTTTGCGTCCATGACAGTAAAAATAAATTAATTGAAATTATAGATTGATACAAACGGTTAAAGCAAAACTGTGTGTTCTTCTCCCACCTGTTGTTTACAAACTGCTTTCACGCAGAAAGATCGATACACATATCTCGATAAAGATTTGAAAACGATGTCAGGTGAACTGGGGTTTTACGTCGTGTCCAAGGTTATTGCACCTTTATAGCGACCTGCGCGCGTACGTGCGTGTGTGTCTGCTTGTACTAGTCCGGACTAATGCCGATTTATATATAATGCTAGATACCATGCCGCAGTTTAACATTAATACCCCACTCAGACACAGTATACTGACCCCGAGCCGACCAGTCTTTGTTTAAGCCCCTTAATGCCGAGCGCCAGACATGGTGACAACAAGTACCATCTTTTAACCTCTTTTGGTATGACGAGGCCGGGGATGGAACCTACGACCTTCTGCTTTCCGGGTGCACGCTCTACCACTAGACCACGGAGGCGGTCGTCTTGTGAAAGGAAGCGCCACGCTGACGGCAGAATCTCTTCCAAGTATTACTTACCGTTCTTTTTTTAACAATAATTCACACGATATGGCGTCTCTTCCTACTAAAGTACTCACGGAAATAAAAAAAAATGTTTTTTTCGATCTCAGATTTTAAATGAATGCAGTTAATATACAAAATATATAAATATTCAAACATATCAACTAGTACTAATTGGGCCTTGGCACAAATACAGCGTATCACAGGTAAAAGTGTGTAAAAATATGAACAAAACAGACTATTGTGAAACTGAGCTTAACCAGGTGTTAACAGATCAAGGTGAATGTCCATGACCTATGACACCTTGACGACAGGTGAAAACAGGTGCTTGAAACCCACGTGCATGTGATTTGTCAGTGGTTAGTGATTTGTGAGTGGCATTGTGGGATAGTGAATCATCGTCAACATATCAGAACGTCAAAGTAACATATTCCCTTCTCAAACAACAACTTACATGTCATTATTATTATGTACATAAACATAGCTGTTATTTTTATTGGTGATTTTCCATGCTAATTTGCATAATGCCTATAGCCTGTTTCTACCATGTCAATTTGGACTTAGTTTTATTTTTGAATGTTGAAAGTGCCCAAAATTACCTCCTGTAAAGTACAGTTTGTATTGAGCACTGAGATAAAACTAGCAAATCCAGACTAGTACTTTTCCAGTTGTTTTGTTATTTCGTATTTACATCTACGTAATGCTTTCTGTCGATTATTAAATCCAGCAAAACATTTTTTTTTTCATTTCCATGAGTACTTTTTATTTTATTTTTTTATTTTTATTTTTTAGTTCTATATCACACCTTTATGAACACTAGGGCTTACAGGCCACCTCAGTGGTCAAGTGGTTGAGTGTCCGCCCAGAGAGCGGAGGCTCGGGGGTTCGATCCCCGGGCGTGTCATACTAAAAGACGTTAAGAGATGGTACTAATTGTTACCCTGCCTGGCGCTCGGCATTAGGGGCTAAAAAAAAGGACTGGAGTCAGTATTTGTAAAATATGTATACAAATCTTTTCCTGAATCCCTTACCTCCAAATACCTGTACTTTAATTCTTCGAAAGTGAACCATGAATAAGGACTTTCAGATCGAAATTAAATCCGGTAGAGGTTGTGGAAAACAAGATGGAGGCCGATCAAAACTGCTATCCGTTTTCTCGTTTCCGATGAGGTGGTGGTGGTGAGGTGAAATGGGGTTTAACGTCGCGTCCAAGATTATTGCACTTATATAGTGACGTGCACGCACGTGTATCTGTGTGTGTGGCTGCTTGTACTAGTCCGGACTGATGCCGATTTATAGTGCTAGCCCACTGAGATACCATGCCGCAGTTAAAATGAATATCCCAATCAGACACAGTATACTGACTCCGAGCCGACCAGTTCTTGTTTTAGCCCCTTAATGCCGATCGCCAAACAGGGTAACAACAAGTACCATCTTTTAACGTCTTTTGGTTTGACCCGGCCGGGGATCGAACCCCGCACCTTCCGTTCTCCGGGCAGACGCTCTATCACTAGACCACGGAGGCGGTCGTTTCCGATGAGATACCGTAACCCACAACAGATCATTGTCAGAGTGACTATAGGAATTAAACACTGAACCAGGGATCCAAGGGACATAACTCCGCACAGCTGGTATCTGCGTCATAGACACAAAAAGCTGATAGGGCCGTCAGTTTATTGACTCAAATGAAATGCTGACCTCGATCGCACATATTTATTTATTTGGTTAAACGCCAAGTATTTCAGTTATATCAAGGCGTGCCAGCTTGATGTGGGAGGGAAACCCGAAGTAATGCCGGCATTAGAAGTTTACCACTTTGGTAATGCTTCTCAGCAACACATGCTCCTCACAGCGAAGCTCCCTATACTATCGTTGCCACCAGTCAAAACTCCCCACTGTAATAGGTGGCCACAACCATGCTTGGAGTTGAACTCGCAACCGAATGACCGTTATGTTTCAAAACAAACGACGACTGTCGTGACGCCGAATACACTTACCCCTGCTAAATAACTTTCTTTGTTTGTCAATTTGAAGTTCTATTTCATTAAAACTATCATGTAATTGATATAGTAAGAATATAAAGGAGAAGTTGGTTGATTTTCAGTTTGTCTGCAATCTCGAACCAATCTGATTATACAGACAACAAAGTAAATTCACCTGGAAAACAAGGTCTGCCCTAAACCTTTTCGAAATGAACTATGATGGCATTCCCAAAGACATAAACAAAAGTATGAACGTTACTACATTTGGGGTCAGAGGCCAATTTCAAGATTCGTGTTATGGTGTCACGCGCTGGGAAGGAGCTTGTAGCTTCCCGAGGCAAGGGAGTTAACTGACTATAAAAGTCAAGCTTCGACGCCGAGTTGGCGGGATTCTTGCTTTGCAAATCCTGCACTCGACCAAAATTACAATTTACGAACTGGGTGTCGATTTCGGTACGCGATTTGGATTGGACTCGTTAGTCCAGCCAAAATACAACTCCATACTTCCAGCATAGTTCGGTAAGGGTGGAAACTGGACTTTTATAGTCAGATAACTCCCTTGCCTCGGGAAGATGAACAGCTTGCTGTTACTCTAAACTAAGGTGGCGGTGGGGTAGCCTAGTAGTTAAAGCGTGTGCTCGTCACGCCGCAGGCCCGGGTTCGATTCCCCACATGGGTACAATGTGTGAAGCCCATTTCTGGTGTACCCCGAGGTGATATTGCTGGAATATTGCTGAATGCGGCGTAAAACCATACTCACTCTAAGATGAGCACTAAACCCGATCCGTGAAGATTCCGGGGTAGAATAGGTCTTCAGCAACCCATGCTTGCCGTAAAAGGTGACTATGCTTGTCGTAAAAGGCGACTAACGGGATCGGGTGGTCAGACATGCTGACTTGGTTGATGCTTGTCATCTATCCCAATTGCTTGGATCGATGCACCTGATATCAATCACTGGATTGTCTGGTCCAGACTCGATTATTTACAGACCGCCGTCATATAGCTGGAATATTGCTGAGTGCGGCGTTAAACAACCAACCAACCAACTAAACCCGATTACTTGTATGATTAAATGATAAATCAAGACTGACCGGGCGTGCTTGGATACAAACTGGAATATGCTGTTATATACAGTGTATTTCCGATGTAAACGTTTGTCATTTTCAAATGAATTAATGAAACCAATGGGATTGGATAAGGATCACTGTATGGGGGCTTCTGAGGGCTTCTTGGATTCAACCCCACGACCAGGCTACACTGACACGACTACAAGGGACGCGTGGGTGGATGAAAATTGTGTAGTGAATAAGATCACTGCAGATGGTGAAGCGTGTATAGGCGGGTACTGGTTAAACAATTAGTGGACCAAAGTATCCTGTCATATATATGTGATCATGAGACGCGCTCCCGACAATGCTGTTTCCGTTAAACACGTGTCACCGTGTCAATACGCACTGACTTATTCTTGACGGTGACTTTTAGCTTCAGATGAGACTTTTCGTTCACCGCAATTCCCAATACAATACCCAAATACTCTACAGAATATATAGCATTATAGCTCACAAGATGTGACCTTTTTTACCCCGATACTCTGTAGAACATATAACATTATAGCTGACAAGGTTTGACTTTTTTTACCCTAATATCCTATAGAATATATAACACTACAGCTGACAAGGTGTGACCTTTTTACCACAATACTCTATGAAATACATAGCATTATAATTGACAAGGTTTGACTTTTTGTACCCTAATATCCTATAGAATATATAACACTACAGCTGACAAGGTGTGACCTTTTTACCACAATACTCTATGAAATACATAGCATTATAATTGACAAGGTTTGACTTTTTTACCCTAATATCCTATAGAATATATAACACTACAGCTGACAAGGTGTGACCTTTTTACCACAATACTCTATGAAATACATAGCATTATAGCTGACAAGGTTTGACTTTTTTTACCCTAATATCCTATAGAATATATAACACTACAGCTGACAAAGTGTGACCTTTTTACCACAATACTCTATGAAATACATAGCATTATAGCTGACAAAGTGTGACTTTTTTACCACAATACTCTATGAAATACATAGCATTATAGCTGACAAGGTTTGACTTTTTTTACCCTAATATCCTGTAGAATATATAGCACTACAGCTGACAAGGTGTGACCTTTTTACCACAATACTCTATGAAATACATAGCATTATAATTGACAAGGTGTGACTTTTCTTTTACCCCAATACTCTACAAAATTATATAGCCTTATAGCTGATTTTTCCTTTACCCGGTTTGTAAATAATTGAGTCTGAGCCAGACAATACGGTCACTGACATCATGAGCATCGATCTACGTAACTGGGATACGATGACATGCACCAACCATGTCAGCGAGCCTGACCACCCGATCCCGTTAGTCTTTTACGACAGGCATGGACCGCTGACCAATTCCAACCCGGATCTTCACAGTTTCAGTGAATTAGTGATCTACTCCATATATTTATCAACATGGTATGAAAGGCACTTTTTATATCCTTGTTTTGCCTCAGTGAGCTGGTGAGTGTGTTGAGTTCAACACCAAATTGAACGCTATATTATAGCTGCATTACGGCGCGTCATCTCAATGTTTTGTTTGTTTGTTTGTTGTTTAACGCCGCACTCAGCAATATTCCAGCTATATGACGGCGGTCTGTTAATAATCGAGTCTGGACCAGACAATCCAGTGATTGACAACATGACCATTGATTCCACGCAATTGGGACCGATGACATGCATCAACCAAGTCAGCGAGCCTGACCACCCGGTCCCGTTAGTCGCCTCTTATGACAAGCATAGTCGCCTTTTGTGGTACAGAAAGGTTAAATGTGCATGACAAAGGCTGATGTCTGGGTGAAAACCACGAACGTGGATATTTTGTTCAAAGACCGTATTCCTCAAGCGACACCCAGATTCGAACAGTGTCGAACGCACAGCCAGCAAATTCCTAAAGTAATACAGGGTATATGTGAACCTCTGGTCAGTATACACGTAATTATATGTTTGTTTGTCGTTTAACGCCGCACTCAGCAATATTCCAGCTATATGACGGCGGTCTGTAATTAACCGCTGTAATTGAGTCTGGACCAGACAATCCAGTGATTGACATGACATGCATCAACCACGTCAGCGAGCCTGACCACCCGATCCCGTTAGTCGCCTCTTACGACAAACATAGTCGCCTTTAACGGCAAGCATGGGTTGCTGAAGACCTGTTCTATCCCGGATCTTCACAACTATAGCTTGCGGTGCCATTTAACCGAGGCCTGGCGTTTTATCTAGCCCAGGCGTTTATTCGAGGAATTACAGTACTTGCCATCACCATTTCATGCTGGGATTTCACAAGTAGAAATCCATGTGCAAAAGTCACATTTTCTTATTCAATAATATGTACTACCCGTTTAACAATATATCGTGTATCGGTGAAGTAGCAACCTCGTTTCCGAAATTGTTCCCTGATATCAAGAAAGATATGGTTTTGCCCCAATGTCAATATTCTGTTTTAATTTCTTTTCGGTTTTGGTCGGTTCTTATTTTTTTTAAAAGATTGTGGATCCTGTTATCTTTAAACTTAGAAAGGATATACACACACGTATGAAATAAAGAACGAAATATTTTTGGGGGATAAATTGAAGCTCATGTATGTCCGTAAATAACCTCTCTCTCATTTATTTACATATATAAAGACTAATATAATGATAATTTTATTTACTAGTATTGTTGTATATTGTTTACATGTTTTCTGCAAATGAATCTTATGAATAAGTCTGTTTTACGCAAACGAGACAGCGCATTCATCTCAGGCTTTTTACAATAACACATGTAATTAGTTTTTGTGAAGTAGTACTTCCGCTGCCCCATATTTCTAAACAACATGGCAGCTGACAGGTGCCCGTTTCGGTGGGAGGGAAT
The DNA here is from genome assembly GCF_022045235.1 of Haliotis cracherodii. Lineage (NCBI taxonomy): Eukaryota > Metazoa > Mollusca > Gastropoda > Lepetellida > Haliotidae > Haliotis > Haliotis cracherodii. Next base: position 40,928,259 of record NW_027266266.1, read on the forward strand.
GAAACATGTTTACAACAATGAGTGACAGACGTACACATTTCGAAAGATCAACTGAACATTCACTATAAACATGCCTTCTTTTGTGTGGACATTGATTATCATTGGTATTCTCTTCTGGCTTCTGAGCAGGTAAATTGACATGATTGAAGCAGAAAAATTCGTCTGCAAGTTGTTATCAAAATAAACTTTCAGCTTTGAAATCAGCTGATTAATTACAGACAATTACTCATTCGTCACGTGAATGTATCTTTAGAATAACATAATGTGTAAATATAGCTTTATAATTGTGTATTGTTAAAGGCTTACCGTTCGATGCATCATAATCAATATTAGTGTTTATTACATGTGTTTCGTTACCTTTATGAAGTTTTGATCATATTAATCAAGGATATAGAGTCATATAGACGCTGTCAATGATATCCTATTTCTCAACTTTCTTCACAATAATTATATTTGCTGTACATGTATTTGATCATGTGCATGTCATCAAAAATCAGTATCCATTATTCCAAATGTATAATTGAATTTTAAGCAAAAGGATAAATAGCTAGATATCTTGTGTGCTGTTTTGCGCCATAGTTGGCATCTTACTGTCTATGTGATGTCTATAAATAATAGAGTTTGTACCAGACAAACCATTGATTGATATTGTGAGCACAGTCCCATGCTATCTGGTACAATGACATGCAGTCAACCAGTTAAGTCACTAAGCCTGACCACCCAAACCCTTTTGTTGCTCTTTCAACAAGCATAAGTTGCTGGGTCCCAATTTCAACAGGAGTTCCCAGAGGGTTAATATTTTTAAAGCAGATTCTGTACTGGTCCCAGTTAGGTTCATTATTCAGGGTATAGGAGCAACTATGGCCACTGTGGTTATTTGAATAAACAGAATGTGAATTGTTATTGGCTTTCCTGACCAAATGGAGGACACTAGCAACTTTATGACAATGTTCAATCAACAACCATTCTATAAGTACAATTGGCATTAGATTTTTAAAAGTATGCCTTCATTCACCATGTTCACATTATCAAATTGCAATTTTTCCGAGGCAAGGGAGTTAACTGATTATAAGAGTCCAGGTTCAACCTTTGCCAAACTAGGCTGGAATTATGGAGTTATATTTTGCCTAGACTAACAAGTCTATGCAGAGTCCAATCAAAATCACATAATGAAATCGACAACTGGTTCATAAACTGCTGTGTAGATTTCGGTCGATTGCAGGATTTGTAAAGCATGTGTACCATCAGCTTAGAGTCAACAGAAAGTTTTTTGTCAAGCTGCTCACACGTTTTATGCACTTCGTGAAGTAAAACCCGTTTTATTACAATATAGATCTCGATTATTGATCATGTTGTCTTGACTGGGCGACACCATTTTGTCAATAGGAAGGACATAAGTTGTAGTAGCCACTGGTGGCGCTATGATCGAGCCCAGAAATTCCAGTCTTGTTTGGCAAGTGTGGAAACAGGACTTTTATAGTCAGTTAACTCAGTTAACTAAGGGTTTTGATTAAATTCAGAAGTGGATAACATTTTCTCTGAATACACTCATTTCATGGTCCCCAGTGTGACATGAATGATTTAGAAGTTATGCTATGTTCATACCTGAAAATAATTCCCCGGTGTATGTTCTAGGTCATACTAAGCTAACACATTTAATAAACATGAATATGTCTGATGTTATACAATAGTTTGCCATATTATCATTTGTGTACCAATCAAGTGGAGATATATGTAACCTCATTTAATTTGTCTTCTTCCAACCTGCCTAATGTATTTCCCACATTTACTTGGCATGCTCCTGATCATGCTGAGTCATGCTGACAATAATTATATTTTTACTGTAATGGTAGAGTAATTGTGTATTCAATTTCATTATCCCCAAGTAAATACAAACAGGGGGGCCAACTGTTGGGGGCATTTTAATGTTTGCACTAACTCTTGCAATAGTTACAAAGTCAAGCAGAACAATAGTTGTACCACCATAATAGTATTGCCAGTAATTGTTTTTACTTCAAATTGTGTCTACCTTGAAATAAGTCATATCTCAAAGTTTACTTTTTATGTGTTGTTATGGTTATCACATTCAAAGGAAACTTCAGTTCCAAGGTTTAATTCAACTCTAAAATCCATTGAAAATGATACACTGAAAACTATCGATAGTTATCACAATAGTTTCTTTCAATATCAATAGTTATCGTAATAGTGATTTCCAGACCAATAGTCACCCCTAGTTCTAGGTCCCATCTATGGTCCCTTACCATGCCACCCCATTAGTGTCATGGGACTATACATGGTCCCAAGAAAACATCCCTTTTCAAATGTGTGTTAAGATGTCAGTGCACAAAATCATCATGTGTCATCATACCCCAACAGTGTGAGATGTTGCTCACAATATCAATGACTGGATTGTCTAGTCCAGGCTTGATCATTTACAAACTGCTGCCTTTCAGATGGAATATTGGTCAAGTGTGTTGTAAACAACAAACCGTGAAGAACCCCCACCCCCCGCCCCCTCCCCCAACCTTTACGGTTCACAAGCACAAAGTGATCTTAGCACTACATAGATGCTTTTAATAGTATGGACCAGTGCCAGTGTCACAGTTTTAAAATGGATACCACTCTCGGAAACAGTATACTAACTCTGAGTGACCAATCCTTATTTTATCTCCTAACTGCACTGGATAACAATAAGTACCATCTTTTTATGTCTTTTTGTATAAAGCTTGGAATCCAACCACAGAGCTTCCACTCTGTCCACTTGACCATGGAGACGGTTCTCCTTTTTGACCTCATGATGTTTGTAGGTTTGTCAGCACCACACCATGCTCATGGGTTTCCACCAAAGGGGGAAACATCTAAGACCTGCAGCACCTGAAAAGTTCTAATACCGTATTCGACATAATAAGTGCCCACAACGATATTTGCTAATATACTGGCTAATGAACAATCCCAATTAGCACCCCTTCCGATTGATAAATCTACACAAGACTGATTATTCGTGTATAATACTTTTGTTATATGCACCCTTAATTATGGGCAATTAAATTCTGGAAAATATATCTGTCGTATATAAACATTTCAGCATAAACCATGAAATTTACGCTCTTTGAACTCTGTTGTTTTTACCGAAAATAATATTCTAATAAGAGCCCCCTATTTCTATTTTTGAGAGCGCCCTGGGCACTTATTATGTGGAATACGGTATATCAAATTCAGAGGTTTGTTAACAGTGTATTTTAAGTCACCATGTAACTAAAGCTGGGATGGGTAACGGAATCATTTTCTGTAGCCATTATTAATTGCCAACTTGATGTACAACATGTAAGATACTAGTTGTGAGAAGGAGAGACATTTACCCAAGCTTACCCTGCCAGTCCTTTCATAATGTACAGATACTGGTAATAAATGCTGCTATTGTAATTCAAATGATCACCTGATGACTAGAAATAATATTGAGTCACTGTATCCCAGTTGGTGTCAGTTTGGTGTCACAATGACAATTCATTCTTTAAATGAAAAATGAGGAAAACAGTAATGATCTCCCATGACGTGTGTGACACTAATCTATCAGCTTCAGGAAATCATATTGTGTTGATATTGATTGATTATGAAGTAGAATGTATAACAGCAATGTGTTGGGTTTTTTCAACATTGATTACTTTATAAGCAAGTAAACCTTTCTCCATGGAGCAGTGCATAGTATGAGATGGTATTGACTAAACTACTGTATTTGTCGTAATAAGCGCCTGCGGCGATATTTGGTAATATTTTGGCTGGTAAACAATCCCAATTAGCACCCCTTCTGATTGATCAGTGTACACAAGACTTATTTATTCGCGTATAATACACACTCCTGTGTTGTATGCACCCTTAATTATGGGCAATTAAATTAAAAAAAAATATATCTGAAGTATATAAGCATTTCAGGCGGTCAGCATAAACCACAAAATTTATCTTTCAACTCTGTTGGTTTTTTTTCCACCAAAATAATATTCTAATAAGAGCCCCCTATTTCTAATTTTGAGAGCGCCCTGGGCGCTTATTACGTTGAATACGGTAATTGTTCATGTTTAGTACCTTTAAATTTATTGTAGATATTCTTATAAGTGTGTGTTTGTATGTTGTTTAATGATGCAGTCAGCAATAATCCACCTTCTAAATGCCTCTAAAAGAAGTTATTTGTGATGGCAGTCTGTAAATAATTGATTCTGGAGTAGACAATACAGTTATTGATATTATGAGCTACGATTCACATCATGGGGTACATTGACATGCACTAAAGATACTGTTTGGGTCAACTTCAGTGTATGCATGACCAGATCATTCTGTATCTGTGTCTAAGTGCATTTTGTAAACTGGTCCCAATCAGACATTTTGTACCCATCTATTGAGACCTACGGCGGGTACCGGGGTTGGGTCTGGTAATAGGGGTTGGGTACCCGAGTAGTAAGTTTGGACTCGGCCCAGCCCTAGTTGCTAGTAGAAGAGGGATGAGGTACCCCGATGCATCAGTGGACTGGGATTTTTTCGCATGCTGAGTAAAAAGTATTCTTTTCTTAAATGTATTTGGTGATAAGTGTGACACCAAACACTAATTACTAGTGAAAATGAGTAGTGAAAACGTAAATATTTTCATCCATTACCCCATACTTGACACTGCCAACTGTAAATCTTTAGTGTGCCAGTTATTTGGTCAACCTGTCTATGAAAAAGATGGCTTACGCACCACAGATAAGAGCACATGCAAGTATTGTGATACATATTGGATCGTGAACAAGGTATCGTGATACGTATAGGGTTACACAGTTAGTGTATGGTTCCAGCCCTGGTTTCTAGATACCAATTCTATCCGACAATCCTCCAAAGGTCCCAGTTCAGTCATCAATTTTGACAAGCAATGGGATGCTGGGGACACATTCTGCCACATAAAAATTTAATCAGTATAACATCTTTGATGTTTGGAAATAGATTGTGAATACTACATTATTCTTATAATTTTTTAATATTAATACACCATACTACGACAATGTCACTTTATGATATGGGCGGTTGGGTAGCCTAGTGGTTTAAGCGTTCGCTCGTCACACCGAAGGTCCAGGTTCGAATCCCGACGTGGGTACAATGTGTGAAGCCCATTTCTGGTGTCCCCTGCCGTGATATTGCTGGAATATTGCTAAAAGCGGCGTAAAACCATACTCACTCACTCACTCACTGACCCACCCACCCACCCACCCACCCACTCACTCACTCACTCACTCACTCACTCACTCAGTGATAAAAATGACAAATTTAACAGCTTTAATACACTGAAACCTGCTTCCACATGTAACAAGACCAGTAAGCCGTCACAGCCTTGTACACATGTTATTTGTATGCACTGCAGCTTTCATTGAAATACTTCCACAGATTTTGTTGGACATCATACTGAATGAGTGAGATGGAATGATAATGCTAAACACTTCCTTCTGTCCTTAGATTAGGAGAACGATCTGATAACAAGACAAAGTGTTAGGCATGTACTTCCTGGTTTAGGTTTTAATTCACAAAATGTAACAAAAAGCCTTGAATATTACAGCAGTGAGATAGAAGACATCTGTTATGACATGCTCTATGATGTGTAGGAAATTTGATTAAAAATATTGTTTTTTTAATATGTCTTTTGCTGTGCAATTGTTGGTATTTTTAAAGTTTTAGAACTATTTTGTACTTTAAGCTTTCTAGACAAGATAGTTTAATTTCCTTGAGAAGCGAGTGAAATGTTTTCTTTTTGACTAATCATCTAAAATGTTAATTATTGTCTCATATATAAGAACTAGTCTTTCAGAACTTTGATAAATAAGTAGGTGTTTTATCGTAATTGAGTAATATGTCTTTGATTATGTGTGATTTTTGACAAAAGATTGAAAAACGAACATTAACACTGTAATTACAATGATTACAAAGGTAACAAAATATTACTTGTGCTGTGAATTAAGCATGTCTGGATGATTTTAATCAATTTGTTTATAAGGCCACCAACCAAAATTTCACAAATGCAGAATAGTTTTAAAAGCTACACATTTTTATCAGGTCTTGTTAACTGACTTTGGAAATGAAAAACACACAGATGAATAAGAGAAGGAAGTAGTCCACTGAAATGTTTTCTCTTGAAAAGAAAATCTCTAAACCAAGTTATAAAAATAACCTTGGGCTCCTTATCTTGTTGCCATGTTTACATGTTTCATTTTGTTGTTTGTCCTGCATATTAATCATAGTCCACATTTCAGAATTTTAAATCACATTCTTACAGGAATACTATAGTGCAGACATAGTCTGTGACTTCAGCCACTAGCCTGAAGCCTGTGTCAAGTAAAATTTCTTATGGTCTTAAAAGATCAGCTCACATTTCTGATGAACATATTGCCAAAATACAAGGTTGCTTGTAGACTGAAGCATTTTTGACACAGACTGATACGTCATAGACTAATGTCTCTGAAAATATATGTACAGTTTTGCTAGAAACAATGAACTACATTTATATTCAAAAGGAGCCTCATTGAGATGGAATATTCAGGACCCGAACCTGGGGAAAGTCTAGACTTGCTTCATGTAGTGCTATAGCCTTACAGTAAGGCCTGATGGAAGGGAAAATAGTATGATTCAGGGTAGGTAGACAAGGTAGACATCTGTAAGACAGAATTGTTTGCAATGTCGCAGATGTATAACGGAAATGATTCTCTCTCTTCAGGGTTATTGCCTGGCTGATCTCTCTCGTCCTGAAGAAGTACTTCGACATCCAGGTCAAGTTCGGGAAAATTGGACTGTTCAACTTTGGAAATGTTCAGATTGTCATTAAGAGAGGATTAAGTGTGGTGAGTGTGTTACAACTTCCTCCAGATTATTCTTAATGTCTCAGTGGAAATATTACGACAGTTTTCATCTTGTTTCAGTGTTTTGCTTGTAATGTATGTCTTCATTTAACTCTCAGCTATTAGCATTACATGTAGTCTGACCCGTGAAGATCCGGGTGAGAACCCATGCTTGCTGTAAAAGGCGACTATGCTTGTCGTAAGAGGTGACTAATGGGATCTGATGGTCTGGCTCGCTGACTTGGTTGATGCATGTCATCGATCCCAATTGCGTGGATTGATGCTCATGATATCAATCACTGGATTGTCTGGTCCAGACTCGATTATTTACAGACGTCTGTCATATAGCTGGAATATTGCTGAGTGTGGCGTTAATCAACAAAGAAACAAATGAAACAAAACATGTCTTTTGAAAAGATTTAAAAAACGTTTTTATGCAGTGTACTATGAATACCAGTGTTCAGAGGCTTGAAGGTTCCTTGAGACTTGTTTCAGTGGTATTTGATTGAGTGAGTGAGTTAGTTGGGTTTAGCAGTATTCTAGTTATATCATGCCATGTCAACTGGATGTGGGAGAAAAATCTGAAGTGATGCAGGTCTCAGATGTTCACCACTTTGGTGAATCCCACGAGCACGGGTATGGTGCTGATGAACCTAGAAACATAATCAGGGTGAACCGGGATTCAAATCCACAGTAATAGGTTTCTGGCGTGTGTCCAAGGGATGCAACTCTGTACAGCAGACCCCGTACATCTTTAATTTTGAGCAGTTGTTTATGATTTTCCAGACTTTTCACTTCTAGCTTTTATGGCTTTTATGATGCAAAAACACTGAGCATGCAGCAAGGAAAATTCCAATATTGGCTGATGACTGAAAACCGAGAAAAGGGACTGTTTTTATTCATGGCAAAGAGGATATTGCTGAGAGCAGTCTGTAAGAAAAGGGCTTAATATTTTTGTACCGTCTTGGTAGGGAACATGCTAGCCCTGTGTGGAGCTGGAGGAAGCTGTTAATGCAAAACTGTGATGTCATGCATCAGTGGGAAGGCTTATGTTAAATTAAACATTCTTTGTCCTAATCCAAAGCTAAACATAAGTGAGTGAGTGAGTGAGTATGGTTTTACGCCGCTTTTAGCAATATTCCAGCAATATCACGGCGGGGGACACCAGAAATGGGCTTCACATATTGTACCCATGTCGGGAATCCAACCCAGGTCTTCGGCATGACGAGCGAACGCTTTAACCACTAGGCTACCCGACCGCCCACTAAACATAATGTCATGGATCAGAATAATAAGATGTTTTTATCCATTCAGAAAGTCTGATCTTTCACATTAATAATTTATGAAGTCACAAAGTTTTCTTTGCTTGATTGTTTTTGAATGCCTGACTCAGCAGTATTTCAACTGTTTATAAGTCTGATCTATAAGTCTATGCCTGGACCAGACAATCCAGTGTCATGAGAAATGTTCCATGGTGACACAGAATGAACCAAGGCACCTGAGCCTGACCACCCGATTCCACACTGGGAATAGATCAACTTTTTTAGTTTAGTATCTGAAGGGGAAGTGGTGTAGTGAGTGAGTGAGTATGTTTTTACGCCGCTTTTAGCAATATTCCAGCAATATCACGGCGGGGGACACCAGAAATAGGCTTCACACATTGTACCCATGTCGGGATTCGAACCTGGACCTTCGGCGTGACGAGCGAACGCTTAAACCACTAGGCTACCCAACCGCCCATATCATAAAGTGACATTGTCGTAGTATGGTGTATTAATATTAAAAAATTATAAGAATAATGTAGTATTCACAATCTATTTCCAAACATCAAAGATGTTATACTGATTAAATTTTTATGTGGCAGAATGTGTCCCCAGCATCCCACTTCTGCTCTTCAGTGAGTGAGTATAGTTTTACGCCGCTTTTAGCAATATTCCAGCAATATCACGGCGGGGGACACCAGAAATAGGCTTCACACATTGTACCCATGTCGGGAATCGAACCCGGGTCTTCGGCGTAACGAGCGAACGCTTTAACCACTAGGCTACCCGACCGCCCCCTAAAAGTGGTGTAAAACCAAACTCACTCACACTAGTATCTGAAGTAACAATGTTTCTCGCTTTTACCATGTGTTTACCATGTAGAACATGTATAAAACATAAGAAATTATTTAAAAAATAGGCTTGTTTATCTAGTGTTTACTCTTTTACAGGAGCTTGATCGTATATGGCTGTCAAGCTGTTTTTTCAATCCCGATGTGAAGTAAGTAATGGGGCGTTGACTGGAACTTATTTATTTCAGGAAAGATTAAGATTGGGTGTTACCTTGATAATTTCCCATAGAAATGGCAATTAATTATTAAATGTATTTACAGAGTATTATATTTAATCAGGGTTCCACAGACATGAAAAAACCTTGAATTTAGATTCTGACTTGATGAGGGATCTTTCATAGTTTGAAGAAAATGTGTTAAAAACTTGAAAGAAAACAGTTTGTATACAATCTATGTATAGTCAATAACCACTTAGTTATCTCCCTTCTAAAGGGACCGCCTCCGTGGTCTAGTGGTAGAGCCTCCACCTGGAGAGCGGAAGGTCCGGGGTTCGATCCCCGACTGCATAATACCAAAAGACGTTAATAGATGGTACTTGTTACCCTGTCTGGCGCTCGGCATTAAGGGGCTAAAACAAGGACTGGTCAGCTCAGAGTCAGTCTGAGTGGGGTATTCATGTTAAACTGCGGCATGGTATCTCAGTGGGCTAGCACTATAAATCGGCATCAGTCCGGACGAGAACAAGCAGCCACACAAACACACACGTACATGCACGTCGCTTTATAAGTGCAATAATCTTGGACGAGACGTTAAACCCCTCACCTCACCTCACCTCACCTCACCTCACCTCACCTCACCTCACCCTTCCGAAGATGACTGCTTCTCTTAGAACTGACTATGCCAACTGTAACAGTTGTGAAACTTGTATCCTATCTCCATTCTATAATGATAAATACCCTGGACACATCTGCCTCAATATAGCATCACCTTGGATCACAAGCTCCATTCCTGGTCTCATTGATCTAGTTGGCAGATATCTAAATTGAAAATTGCGGCCTCCTCCTATATAATATATATTTATTCAAATCAGAAGATTTAGGAAAGCACTTTTAGCGGGAAATGATGTTTTCCTGAGTAAAAAGACAACAGGAGGGAAAACCTTATGATACGAGACATTCTGGTTATATCAAGATGGCATGCAAGTCAAGTCAAGCCTGTGATAATGGAACTTGTTTCAATTACAGTGTAAGGGGCTGGTGATTAATAACAGAGGGGGTGGGTCAGAGGTTTTTGATGCACTAATGTACTGAAAATGTACCCTCCCCTAATATGAACACACAATGCCATTTAGAAAGTGGTCAAACGTAACAAATATTATGTTTGGGACAACACTTTCTCAGTAAAGTACAGATTGAACTTCCAGGATTCGAACTCACACTGCCAGAGTGAGGCACCTAATCGCCAGCACTCAAAGTCAGCAGTCTAACCCACTCAGCCACCGAGGCTTCCACAAAAATGAAAGTCCGACAACTGGTAGTCTAGATCACATACTTTGTGTACCCCTCTGACAAGTGTAAACTGGCACGACTCCCATGGCCGAAAGCTATCAACACACAATGCCATTTAGAAAGTGGTCAAATGTAACAAATGTTATATTTGGGATAACACTCTCTCAGTAAAATACAGATTGTCGTATGGGACTCAACCCAAAAAAGGACAAGAATCTGTACTTTACTGAGAAATTGTTATCTCAGATATAAAATTTGTTACCTCGCTTAATACATATGATATTTTATGATGACCTTCCCCATATTCTTGAACCTTTTTTTCATGACCATCCCTGAAAAGACAGAATGAGGAAGCACTTTATATTGTATTATCCTATGTCCTAACAGGACCCTCCCCAAATATGTGTCATATTTTTGGGTCATCCGCTTCTCATTCCCTCAGACAACCCCCCCCCCCCCCCCCCACACACACACACACACACATCCACACCCCCCACACCCCCACACCCCCACACCCCCACCCCCATTGCAATGAATGACTGGGTCCCTAATTTGATTTGGATTGGATGTGTCATTTAAGAAGGACTCAAAACTATGTAATGGTGGTAAATGAGTGAATAATTCTTTAAATGTAAACAGATAAATGTGAAGATTGATTTTCTTGGCTGTTGCTTTGTGTTCTGCTTGGAGCTAGCAAACAATACAAGTTGAGACAGGTGTTTGTAGTGTCGGACGTAAGGCTTTAAAAAAAGAACAAAGACCAAAAAAACTCAAGGACCCAAGGGATCCTCGTTTATTTCTGACCCTGGTTTGTCAGGAAGCCAGTTGTGGTGTGCATCCAAGACGTCCGAGTTCAAGCTGATGTTGGGAGAGACAACGGAGATGGCCATGGCAGACAGACACCAGACAGGCAGACACAGAGACAGGCAGATCCCAAGACCCAGAGACACAGGGACATGACACAGGTGCTTGCTCTGGCACAGGTAAGTTGTGACTGATATGATACCCTCAGACACAGGGACATGACAGAGGTGCTTGCTCTGGCACAGGTAAGTTGTGATTGACACGAGACCCTCAGACACAGTAGACATGACACAGATGTTTGCTCTGACACAGGTACGTTGCGACTGTAATATGAGACCCTCAGACACAGGTACGTGTCACAGGTGCTTGCTCTTGTACAGGTAAGTTGCGACTGTAATATGAGACCCACAGACAATGGGACGTGACACAGGTGCTTGCTCTGGCACAGGTAAGTGGCGACTGATATGATACCCTCAGGCACAGGGACATGACACAGGTGCTTGCTGTGGCACAGGTAAGTTGTGACTGATATGATACCCTCAGGCACAGGGACATGACAGAGGTGCTTGCTGTGGCACAGGTGCTTGCTGTGGCACAGGTAAGTTGTGACTGAAATGGTACCCTCAGGCACAGGGACATGACACAGGTGCTTGCTGCGGCAGAGGTAAGTTGTGACTGATATGATACCATCAGGCACAGGGACATGACACAGGTGCTTGCTCTGACACAGGTAAGTTGTGACTGTAATATGAGACCCACAGACACTAGGGACATGCCACAGGTGCTTGCTCTGACACAGGTACGTTGTGACTGTAATATGAGACCCTCAGACACAGAGACATGACACAGGTGCTTGCTGTGGCACAGGTAAGTTGTGACTGATATGATACCCTCAGGCACAGGGACATGACACAGGTGCTTGCTGTGGCAGAGTTAATTGGGACTGATATGATACCCTCAGGCACAGGGACATGACACAGGTGCTTGCTGCGGCAGAGGTAAGTTGTGACTGATATGATACCCTCAGGCACAGGGACATGACACAAGTGCTTGCTCTGACACAGGTAAGTTGTGACTGTAATATGAGACCCACAGACACAGGGACATGCCACAGGTGCTTGCTCTGACACAGGTACGTTGTGACTGTAATATGAGACCCTCAGACACAGGGACATGACACAGGTGCTTGCTCTGACACAGGTAAATGGCGACTGTAATATGAGACCCACAGGGACGTGACACAGGTGCTTGCTCTGACACAGGTAAGTTGTGACTGATATGATACCCTCAGACACAGGGATGTGACACAGGTGCTTGCTGTGACACAGGTAAGTTGTGACTGTTATATGAGACCCTCAGACACAGGTGCTTGCTCTGGCACAGGTAAGTTGTGACTGATACGAGACCCTCAGACACAGGGACATGACAGAGGTGCTTGCTCTGGCAGAGGTAAGTTGTGTCTTTAATATGACCTCAGACACACTAAATTAATGAAAAACCAACATTTTCACCCTACCTGATTAATGTGTCCTGACATGTACCAGGGATTTATCTAGGATTTTAAAATAAGTGCCCCTGACAGGTACATTGAAGAAAAAATACAAATTTTGTTCAATATTCAGATTTTGGAAGTGTTCGTATTTTCCTAAATTTGTAGGTGTTTTACCATTGCAACAATGTACAAATAAGCAGTAATTCTTCTTCCTTATTAGTGGTTCCGTTTTCAGTGATATACAGTTACCTCTCAAAGCCATAACATTACTTATGGCTATATTAACATTAATTATGAATATTTGGGGAATTTTTACTGACATTTGCTCCAGACATGGGGCTGAATATCTAAGCAGGTCTAGATGAACCCCTGTGTATCTTCATGACATTTGTACATGGACTGTTGGACCCGTGAAGATCAGGGGTAGAATAGGTCTTCAGCAACCCATGCTGGCCGTAAAAGGTGACTATGCTTGTCGTAAAAGGCGACTAACAAGATCAGGTGGTCAGGGTCGCTGACTTGGTCGATACATGTCATCGATCCCAATTACATGGATCGATGCTCATGATATCAATCACTGGATTGCGGGTCCAGACTCGATTATTTACAGACCGCCGTCATATAGCTGGAATATTGCTGAGTGCGGTGTTAAACAACAAACCAACCAACCAACAACGTGGACTGTTGTGATGTTTCAGTTTGTGGGAGTGCGTGTACAAAACCTGACAGTGTTGCTGCTCAAGACGATGGTGCCAGACTGCCTGATCCACATCACCGGCCAGGAGATCGCCGCGGACCTCTGTGTGGAAAATGACTGGTACTATCAGAGTTTGATCCACTCACTGTCTGTCTGTCTGTTGTACACAGTAATGAGTGGGAGAATGTCACTGAGAACAATTGCATCCCTTAGGTTCCCTAAGATCCATTGATCATTGGTTTGAATTCCCGTACTCCGGTGTTTCAACAAAGTGGTAGATGCAGATCAACCAACAATATCCATATTATTAAATGTTTGGTTAAATTCCTTTGTCAAGTACTAAAGATTAGAAGCAAATCACCTGTCCCTGTAACATAAAGTGAACTGTACTCCAAGCGATTGTTCAGCATGTACATTTTATTATTATTTTTCCATCTTGTTTTTACAGTATTATGGGCTTAGGGCCTTAAACACAGAATAAAGTCTGTCTGTCTGTCTGTCTGTCTGTCTGTCTGTCTGTCTGTCTGTCTGTCTGTCTGTCAAAATCTGCAAATCACTAAAATGTTTATTGAAAATTGAATTTTGTGAACACGTTTGTGTTGATAGTTTTATTATAAGTTTATATTAAGAGTTTGTTTTATGAAATTAACCTAATATCAACCAATAGATATTTATCTTTTTTAAATATTGCTTCTTGCATCCATGGATATTGACAAAAATCTGTAAGAATTGATCTGCCGTTATAACATTTTGGTAACACTCTTGTCTCTGTTTCCAGCTGCCTTGTGTCTTTGAACTTAAACGGGATCACATGTAAAGCTCTTCGTAGTGTGGAGGAGGTAAGTGAGATATGTGGATTTACTAATTGGTTTCCATGGAAATAACAAGAATCTTAATTACATGAGTCCATGAGAGAAGTAAAATAGGGGAATTAGAAATAATGACAGTTGCAGTATGTCCAGGGGTTTGAATCCTGTATGCAAACAAATATTGAGAATATATGCATTTTGAGTCCTGGGAAGGTATTGGAATCATTACTACTGATCAAAGTTGTAGATTGCATGCTACTGACGTTTGTATTCTGGTAAGAAATACACTTAATGTTCAGAGAGTCAGTGGGTGACACTCTCCAATCTACCATTGTCATGAAAGAAATTCCCCTCATTGCGACCCTATGCTTGAAGTTATTACTAGTGTCGACTGTACCGAAACATAGATAGACACAGATAATTCCCTGGTATGATGTCGAAGACTAAGTTCCTAAGTCAAGGATTATTAGAAACCTTGTCGGAAATCTCAAATTTAGAGAAATGGGAAGCAAGAGACATTTCGTTGTTTAAATATAATTTTAGATAACACTATTCAAGTCAAAGACTAGAAATGGACATGTATGCGTTACAGCAGACTAGAAATCGACATGTATATGTTACAGCAGACTAGAAAGTGACATGTATGCGTTACAGCAGACTAGAAATTGACATGTATATTATTAAACAAGAAATGGACATGTATATGTTACAGCAGACTAGAAAGTGACATGTATGCGTTACAAGACAAGAAATGGACATGTATATGTTACAGCAGACTAGAAAGTGACATGTATGCGTTACAGAAGACTAGAAACTGACATGTATATGTTACAGAAGACTAGAAATTGACATGTTTATGTTACAGAAGACAAGAAATGGACATGTATACGTTACAGCACACTAGAAATGGACATGTATGCGTTACAGAAGACTAGAAATTGAGATATAAATGTTACAGAAGACTAGAAATCGACATGTATATGTTACAGCAGACTAGAAATTGACATGTGTATGTTTCAGGAGCCGTCTTCAGCCCCATCATGTCTCTGGGAGGTGTCCGTCTCACTCTTCACTGAAATCAAAGCCAACAAGGAAGATCCTCGGAAACTGAAGGTGAGCTACCAGACATATTTGTTTTACTCCATCAATAGATAATTTCTTTGTAGCCAGTAGATAAAAATCTGTGTAGCAAAATGTTTTTCCAGATTTATTTGTAAAAATATCATATCCATATTTTTAGCTCATCTAACTTACCTTCGTCCCACTTTTTCCAAGGGTAGGGTTTGTTGTCATTTGTCAGTTGTCTGCTTCACCGCAATCAGGGTCTATTTTGTTCAAGTCATTAAGTTGAAAATATATGTGTTTTTTTGTTTATTATTTTTATAAACCCAAAACATCAAAATGTTACGAGATCTTCCCAGAAACCACATGGTGAATGATAATGAACTTCTCAAGAGCAGAGGGCGGTCGGGTAGCCTAGTGGTTGAAGAGTTCGCTCGTCATGCCGAAGACTCGGGTTTGATTCCCGACATGGGTACAATGTGTGAAACCCATTTCTGGTGTCCCTTGCTGTGATATTGCTGGAATATTGCTAAAAGTGGCGTAAAACCATACTCACTCACTGAAGATCAGAAGTGTTGCAGGTTCAAATGTCTAGATTGTTGTTGCCTGCTTTGATATGGCCGGAATCTTGTTCAAAACAGCGTAAATAAGGATGGATTGGCCTGAAAACCTTTTGTTCGTGTCCCTCATGAGGGATTATTTTTAACAAAATTTAATTTTTAAAAATAAGTAAGGAGCTGCCTATCCATGCCTATCCAAAACGAAAGAAGCTGTGCATGGGTTCTGTCAGTTGTCTGTTTGAGCCAGTTGGCTCGGGAGTCAGACAAACATGTATTATCAGTCAACAATTTGTTTCGTGTTTTAGATTCTCCGTGTTCTGGTATCCAAACCACAGATGATGATAACAGAAGGTGAGTTACCTCCCTTGTCATTTCCAGCTGACCAGAACCCATAGACTTACATCTAGCCTCTGAAATGTACTATTTTACAGAAAATTTATTTTTTTAAAATTATTGTTATACAATATAATAAAAAGGAGCCATGAGACTTTCTTCATTTACATATACTGATATTCTGATACTGCCTGATCTAGACTTGCCAAATGTTATAGACCTTCATGGACTGTATTGGATATATTTGTTTCAGGATCTGTATGACAGTAATCTAGACTTGCCAACTATTATAGACTTGCATGGGCTGTATTAGATATATTTGTTTCAGGATTTTTATGACATTTATCTAGACTTGCCAACTATTATAGACTTGCATGGACTGTATTAGATATATTTGTTTCAGGATCTGTATGACATTTATCTAGACTTTCCAACTATTATATACTTGCATGGGCTGTATTAGATATATTTGTTTCAGGATCTGTATGACAGACTATAGAACCCACTGCTTTCCACATAGATACTGTTGTCAGATTAGCTGTTTTCAAAGTGGCTTATAAATTTGGTTATTTGGGCTTTGTCTTTAATAATTGATATCACTTGTATCCAAAGTGTTCAAATGACTGACAAATAGTTTTCTTTATTAGATTTTTCTTGAAACATTTTGTGAAAGACTAACTACATGTACAGTAAACTATGGTTATAACGAACTCTAAGGGACCACTAATTATGGTTTGTAATAAGCATAGTTTGTATTAAGCATATATACAGCATATATAGAACAAATGGCCGGGACTAAAAAATAAAATTGTTATATTGGTCAGTTTGTTATAAGCGTGTTTGTTATAAACATAGTTTACTGTACATGCAAGTCTGTGACCAAGATGAAATTTTCATGAAATGACCATGTTAAAAATATCAAATGCTCTCCAAAGACGTGTTACAACAGCATGTTTCACAGGTGAGTGAGTTGGGTTTAATGCCTCTTTTAACAGTATTCCAGTTATATCACAGCGTGTCAGCTTAATGTGGGAGGAAAGGCCAAAGTGATGCAGGTCTCAAATGTTTACCACTTCGGTGAAACCCACGAGCATGGGTATGGTGCTGACAAACCTAGAAACATAATCGGGGCGAAACGGGGTTCGAACCCACAATCATAAGTTTCTGGCGTGCCCAAGGGATGCAACTCTGCACAGCAAATTGCAGCGCCTTAGACGACTGGGCCACCCGTGCCCCCTTCACAGGTTTGAGTGAGTTAGTGAGTGTGGTTTTACGCCGCTTTTAGCAATGTTCCAGCAAGATCACGGCAGGGGACACCAGAAATGAGCTTCACACATTGTACCCATGTCGGGAATCGAACCTGGGTCTTTGGCTTGACAAGGGAATGCTTTAACCACTAGGCTACCCGACGACCCACACAGGTTTAAGACAGACACTGGTCTTGATGGTCCCTGGTGTTATTTGATCCGAATGCTGCAGGTCCTGATGATGTAATTAATTAACATCCTTGCCTTGGGAAGATGAATTGAAAAGGGCTAACTTGTCAGTTACATGAACTCTTTCATTTGATAACCATCTATTGAATCTTAGATTTAACTGATACATGTGTTCCTCCTCCAGGCTTTCTCACCAGCCTCCAGGGCATTGAGTCCAACATGGCCATTACAGCGGACACACAGACAGGTCAGTCACACGTACAGTCCTTTTTGGAAATAGATATTTTTTCGTACAAATGAAGAATGTTAGACTGACTTAATGACCATTTCACTGTCAATATTTCTCCAGCAAGACAACATGTCTGTTACGGAAGATTTAAATCAGTCTTTCAGTAATACAGCTTTACAGGAAGTCCTTCCAGTCAGGACTGTCCTGGTCCATTCATGAATATATGAAGAACAAAACAGTTATGATGCATGCGCCATTTCATAAATTTAATTTTCATGAATCAAACATAAATTTAAGTTTCTTCAGTGTTATGTAGCAGTAGTTTTGTTATAGGCAGCAGTTTGATCGAGGTAACGTTGGCAGCTACTAGTGTAGAGTAACCTCCCTTAGTTGTGAGAAGCACCTATGTAGAGATTAGGGCTCCAACGAATACACTATGAGGCGAATACGATTTGTATCACGAATATAGAGTAACAAATACGAATATTGAATCAAGTTAGCAGTTGATGTATTATTTATCAGATTCAGTGAAACAATTACATAAATTATTTGACGTGGTTTGTTAATTATTAATATATTATACATTTATATACTGCACTTATCCAGGTACTAATGTCTGCTCACCTGCGACAATGACCAGTGACCACAATACTGTCAAAATAAATATTATAAAAGTGTTGTCTTTGAATTAATCTATGCATATAATATGTTCTTATGGATATTTTTAGGTACAGGGTATGTAGATGCACATGACTGCATATTCGTAAATATTCGATTCTAGTGGCCACGAATGACAAATTCAATTCATGAATGGATACGGTTCGATTCATGGAATAGAGATGTGTTGATTTTGCAGCACCAGCCGAAGCAGAGAACTTGGAAGAGCAGCCAAAGCCTATTGACTTCCAGAAATATTCCAGTATTGTAAGTTGAGAAATATGGCTGGCTTGTGACTCTTTTGCTCAGTTTTGGTTTAAACATATTTATATTTCATTACATACATGTAGAAAAAATATGGGGATTGGTAAACAAGCAACAATTTGAAATTGGTACTAGTCCTGTAGTCCTTGCCAAATTGCCCAATAGTTAAGGTGTCATAAGGACAAGTAGAAATTTGCCGTTTGTAAGGGTTTTGCTACATGTTATCATTATAAGGTCTAGTGGACTAACAATGTTAGTTTCTACCACTGCAACAATCTTTTATCAATACTCCTCCTGATAATTACATGTATACATTGGCAGTTTTAATACATAAATAAAAAATACAAATAGCATGTAACAATATAATAGAAAGGAATGTTTACAAATGTTATTTATCTTACAACTGCACTATATGAAAATACATTAGAATTGTGTGATCTCTTCAATCCAGTAAGGCTAACAAAACATTTCATGATATTTCAGCAAGAAGTTGGCATAGACTTCACCGAACTTGATGTGAAGATTGTCAGGGAAAAGAAACAACGGTAGACTATGCATTGTTTTATTGTTTTCATCAGCTTCTGTGCAGATAATTCTTTCACTCTTCTGAGAACAAAATGTCTTTGAAAAACATGATCTGATTTTCTTTTAAACATTTATTCCTAAATCTCCAAAACTGTTTAAAATATTGTGATTATGGGATATAACTAAGATGTAAATTTTGTGCTGTTATGATCCCTGTTTAGTTTTACAATCAAATTTTGTTTTTTAAATAAAATGAGTGCCAGAGCGTTGTTTATTTACCAGAATGTTTTATTGAATGGTGTGTACAGTTTAAAATGGTTGACTGGACATTACAAACTATGGTTATTGCTAATTATTGCCCTTTTGCTGAATTCCTACCGGGGTTTTTCCTTGACCTACAAAACAAGGGCTCCAGGGGACACCCAATTATTAATTTCAGCCTTACAGGAAATATGAGGGTCCTGGAAAGTAAAGAAATGGTCACAATCGGTGACAAAGTGCTTCGGTTTTTCTCATTACACCAATTTATAGCATCACATTATCATTTGTAAGATAGTGTGAAAGTTCGGAGTGTTCGGAGTATTCAAATCAATAATCAATAAGATAGCACTAATTTTGTAACAATGAAAGATTACGTAGTTTGGAGTTTTGCACCATTTGCAAGTAATACTTGTAATGCATTATAGATTCATTTTAATTTCATGAACCGCCTGTACTTTTACAATGCACCATATAAAAGATTAGTGCACCAATGGCGCAAGGGCGCTGGACAATGAATATTATTGTGCGTCCCTTAAGACACAATACATATTTTTGTCTGTGTCCATTCTTTACATGTGTGCGTACTGAGTGCACATTTCTGTGTCGCTTAAAAGCCTGACTCCTACCATGTTGTATGTGATATGTTACAGGAGTCTGTCTGTATCACTGAAGCTGTTTCATGTGGGTTTCCATAACCAGAGCCGAGAGCGGGCCACCGACCTGACACTCAGTGTCCTGCTTGAAGGTAAGAAACTATACCTGTCGACCAGTAGACAGACCACATCAAGCAAGCCTCAGCACCCTCTGTACCCTGTGTATGCAAGTACATTATCCAGACATGAGAATTTTCCTCGGATTCCTTGAATTCTGGTATTATTCCTCTCAGAATGATTTAAGATGCTCTTATTTTAACCCCTTTTTTTTCCCCAAACCCCTTCAAAAACAAGTTTTTGCTGTTCTCATGTCCGATTATGTCTAAGCCTTAAGTCCAAGCCATGTAGAGTCTACACACCTGTGTCATCCCACCAATATGGAGAAGTAAACACAAACTTGCAGATGTCTTGAATGTGCAGTCTGGCCATGAAAGTGTCTCAGATTTAAATCTGTCGTGATAAGGCCTTGAATTTGGCAACCATTGTTAACTCTTTACTTATGGAAACGTTACATCTTGTAGCAAGTCTGCAAACACAGATGTATGCCATTCTGAGAGTGAAATATATAGTATGAATGTCCAATAACAAGGGGCGGTCGGGTAGCCCAGTGGTTAAAGTGTTCGCTTGTCACGCCGAAGATCCGGGTTCGATTCCCGCCATGGGTACAATGTGTTTAGCCCATTTCTGGTGTCCCCGGCCGTGATATTGCTGGAATATTGCTAAAAGCAGCATAAAACCATACTCACGCACTCACTCACTCCAATAACAAGCTCAAAAATGTATGGCTGAGTGTGAGTTGAGGGTTTGAAAGGTACTCTAACCCTCCAGCCAGAGCATGTTTGCCTCCTGTAGGAGGCTAGCATCCGTATGGTGCTGTCAGACCTAGCACCATACCAGGGTGAAGTTACCAACATCATCATGTCACGTGACCTGTGATGGCCCCTGTCCATACGTCTGCCTGAGACAAGGGAGTTAACGGACTGTAAAAGTCCAGTTTCCACTCTTTACAAAAGTAGGTAGGAATTGTGGAGTAATAGTTTAGCTTGTTAACAAGTGAGTGCTTAGTCCAATCAAAAGTGAAAAACAAAATCTACATCTGATTCATAAACAACATGGCAACAACTGTGCAGATTTTGGTCGATTGCAGGATTTGCAGAGTATGTGAACTGTTAAATGGGCATCGAGAGACTTTTTCTAAATCTTTTCACGTTTTTTATCAAGGTGCTTGTATGATTTGATGCACTTTGCGAGGTAAGGCCCGTTTTGTTACGATAAAGATCTTGATTATCGATCAGATCATCTTGACTGGGTGCCGCCATTTTGTCTGAAGCAAATACAAGTGATATGAGAGGTTGAATCTGATTGGTCTGTTGGAGGTACATAGAAGGGGCATAACTCATAGCTGCCACTGGTGGCACAACGATTGAGCCACGAAATCTCAGCCTAAGGGTGAAAAATGGATATTTATAGTCACCACCCTTGCCTCGGGAAGATGCTGGCCATATAGCACCATGCCCTCTGGCTGCTTCTTCAGCTTCCTGTGTTGTTAAAGAGTAATTAAATGTTATTAGTGGTAGACCGTACAGTGCCTCTTTATCGTATTTGCAGACTTTTATACCAGTTCCCCCCAACACCAGTTTGCTGGCTTGAAGAAGATTGACATCAAAACTCAGGTCAGTGGAATTATTCTCACGGCTTTCATCTTTCCCATCATTAACACTCACCTGCTTTTATCACTGTGAATAAAACACCTTCCATTCATCTCCCACGCATGTCCAGCCAGCATTCATCCGTCTTTGCCAAAAACATAGTTCCTCCATTCAAAGATTATAAAAGTCCTATCAGTAATGTAAACACTTGATCCAACACACACAAACATTCCCTGTAATACATTTGTTCGGTTTCAAATGAGACTTCCAGGTATCAAATCTCTGTTTGAAACCTCTAAATTAAAAACCCACTTGGTTCAGCTGTCACTGTAGTGTATCCATGGCTATTCAAGAATGTGAATGTGACTCATCTAGGTGTATGTGTTGATGTGTGTTCAGCTCCTGGGTGACCTGGTGAACATGAACATCTCCGTCCTGAACGGCTTCTTCCACTACCACCACGAGGAGGTCCAGTATTGGGTCCTGGTGCTATCCAAGATGTCACAAGGGGAGGTAACTCCACCTCCACCACCAAGACCTGCACGCCCGTCGCCAACAAAGTAAGATAACATAGCTTAACTGTGGCAGATGTGGTAGATGCAAAGATTTATAAGCCAGTGGAAATGCATACGGTCCGAAGGTGTTGATGATTTTAGGGGATATGTAGGTATACTTTGGGGGCTTTGTAATGATGCTGACGGCTGCACAGAATCCCCTGAATATGTAAGACGGGTGTTGGCTGTTGCAGGTTATTTCTGATGTCGTGGGTGCTGGGCAAGAAATGCAACTCTGTGGTTGTGATGACAGACCTGTCCTCCATGTTCTCCACAGCGTCCTGTGCCGGCTTCAGACTCGGCATCACCAGGTCCAAACTCACCTGGTTCTTTAAACCAGGACTCAAAGGTGAGACAAACCTTGTGTCTCGTGACTCAAAGGTGAGACAAACCTTGTGTCTCGTGACTCAAAGGTGAGACAAACCTTGTGTCTCGTGACTCAAAGGTGAGACAACCGTGTGTCTCATGACTCAAAGGTGAGACAACCATGTGTCCATTGACTCAAAGGTGAGACAACTGTGTGTCTCTTGACTCAAAGGTGAGACAAACCTTGTGTCTCGTGACTCAAAGGTGAGACAACTGTGTGTCTCTTAACTCAAAGATGAGACAACTGTGTGTCTCTTAACTCAAAGGTGGAGACAACTGTGTGTCTCTTGACTTGAGGTGAGACAACTGTGTGTCTCTTGACTCAAAGGTGAGACAACTGTGTGTCTCTTGACTCGAGGTGAGACAACTGTGTGTCTCTTGACTCAAAGGTGAGACAACCGTGTATCTTTTGACTCAAAGGTTAGACAAACCTTGTGTTTCATGACTCAAAGGTGAGACAAACCTTGTGTCTCGTGACTCAAAGGTGAGACAAACCTTGTGTCTCGTGACTCAAAGGTGAGACAACCATGTGTCTCTTGACTCAAAGGTGAGACAACGGTGTGTCTCTTGACTCAGAGGTGAGACAACTGTGTGTCTCGTGACTCGAGGTGAGACAACTGTGTGTCTCTTGACTCAAAGGTGAGACAACCGGGTGTCTCTTGACTCAAAGGTGAGACAACCATGTGTCTCTTGACTCAAAGGTGAGACAAACCTTGTGTCTCGTGACTCAAAGGTGAGACAACCATATGACACATGTCTCAGAGATGAGACAATGTGTGTCTCTTAACTCAAAGGTGAGACAACCGTGTGACACATGTCTCAGAGATGAGACAATGTGTGTCTCTTGACTCAAAGGTGAGACAACCATGTATCCCGTGACTCAAAGGTGAGACAACGGTGTGTCTCTTAACTCAAAGGTGAGACAACCGTGTGACACATGTCTCAGAGATGAGACAATGTGTGTCTCTTAACTCAAAGATGAGACAACCGTGTATCTTTTGACTCAAAGGTGAGACAACCGTGTGCCTCTTGACTCGAGGTGAGACAACTGTGTATCTCTTGACTCAAAGGTGAGACAACCGTGTGACACATGTCTCAGAGATGAGACAATGTGTGTCTCTTGACTCAAAGGTGAGACAACCATGTGTCTCATGAATCCTAGCTGAGAAAACCACATGTCTCTTCATGCAAAGGTAACAATCCTTATATCTATATATCTCTATCAGACAAACCATGCTCTTGACTGAGACAACCTTAATTAATGTCCAATGATGTCGCTGTATGATCCATTGGGATTTTGAACTACTGACAGTTTGTTCACATGAAGAAGACTGTTCATTTGTCATAGGATCTGTTAGCTAATACAATAATTATCAAAGCTCTTCACTCTGACCTTTCTGTTACCATGGTTACAGGGCATGGCGAGCAGACAGAAGACACCCCCTGGACTCAGTCACATGACATGACATGTGAACTGGAAACAGAAAATATCTACTGTTGCCATGCTGACAAGAAGGTTGCCATTGACAACATGTCTCGTAAGAAACACTACTGGGACCAGGTGTTCTACTTGGGGATCCTTATACTCAAGGTTAGACTTGCAGAGTCTTGCAGAGTCAGTTGATCTCAGGGGACTTGGTAAGAATACTGCATTCGATGTGATAATCGCCCAGGGCGCTCTCAAAATTAGAAATAGGGGGCTCTTATTAGAATATTATTTTGGTGATAAAAACAGAGTTAAAAGATATATTTCATGGTTTATGCCTACAGCCTGAAATGTTTATATACGACAGATATTTTTCCAGATTTTAATTGCCCATAATTAAGGGTGCATATAACACATGAGTGCATATTATACGCGAATAAATACGTCTTGTGTACATTGATCAATCAGAAGGGGTTCTAATTGGGATTGTTCACAAGCCAATATATATGCAAACAAGAGTTTGCCACTAACGTGGCTATATCCCCCACCCCTGTTGCAGAATTTATGACATAATTAAATCTAAACAAACACTAACCTTTTTTAACTTTTTAATTGTGAATGGAAATTTTTTATGTCATTGCATTTACTTTCATCTACAGTATCTTCTTGCCAAGTATGTATACAAGTTTTAATCAACTGTTGACTACATGAATGACATTTGCTCTGTTCATTGCCAGATGAAGAAGCTGGGCCGTGAGTTGAAGATAGAGGGCATGAAAGACAATGTCCAGCTGGAGTGGTCAACCAATACACTGACCTCTCTGCAGAGCCTCATCACCTCCTTCAACAAGATCAAACCTCCCCCCACCCCCCAGGCTGTGTCCCCTCCATCCCCTCCCCCCACTACCTCCACCTGCACAACGTCCTCTGCGCTGGCTCAGTTCCTCATCTCAGTCAAGTTTGATGTGTCCGACCTCAACATATTCCTGTGCAATAATTTCAAAGGTCAGTGCTAAAACTAGCTGCAATCTTTTACTATTGGTGATTATCCATTTTCCAGGTATTTTCTCCTTCTATAATTATACCCCCGTTTACGAAGTAAATCGGGGATTTATAGTGTCCGTCCGTCCGTCCTTCTGTCCGAGCTTTTGTACGGCCCATAACTTTTTAACTATGCACCCTAGCTTCACCAAACTTTCTACACACATTAACCACAATGAGTACTTGTGCCTTTTGCTAGTTGGAAGATTCTGAATTTTTTAGTTTTTGCCTTTTTCATGGAAACATTAGAAACTTAAACTTTTAGGGTGGGTGTTTTGTATGGTCCACTTAGAAATTTTGATGACTGGTTTTGTATAGCTAATATATTTTCCAAAATTGTTTCCACACATGTAGATCATCATCAGTATCTGTGCTTTGTGTTAGTTTGAATTTATGAATTCTTTACCATATCTGTTAAGGCTAGATGGAAATTATTAATTTATTGATTTTCTTATATGATATTGTTCCATTTTTTATGTGTTTTTATATCAACAATTTTTGGTCCTTTTGATAATTCTTCTTATGTAACTCCTCAATCAAATTTTTATTAAAAGGTGTTCATGGTGATCAACTTCCTCGTAGTGAACACTGGTAGCATGGGAGATTTTGGGGGGGTCAATTGTCACTGGAACTCAATCTTAGTTTTTAAAACATTGAAGTTAAAATCAGTTAGAAATGTGTAAAATTTCATTAATTAACAAACTATTTACTATGTGTTGTTGACCAGCGGGGATAACGGGGGTATGTGAGCTTTGCTCACTTCTTTCTTGTTCTGCCTTCATGATTCCGAGGTAGAATTGGTCCCCAGCAACCTGTGATTGTCATACGAGGCGACTAAATGGATCAGGTATCAGGATTGGATGTTTTGTGTGTCATCGTACACCAAACGTGTGGATTGTTGCTCATAATATCTATCACTGGTTTGCTCCATACTATTATTTACAGGCTGCTGGAATATTGCTGAGTACTGTGTTAAGCAATAGACGAGCAATCTTCTAAATACTAGTGAGAGTAGTCACTACATGTATAAGGTAGTTCTTGTCTAATCGTTTGGAAAATGCTGAAAGGTCCTTTTCAACTGAATTTAAGCTATGTTAGACAAAACAAACTGAATATCTTCCTGAAAATGGGAACATTAGATTGTGGGTGATTGAGTTTGGTCTAACGCCTCTTTGAACAGTGTTCCAGTTATATAACGGCGTGTGAGCTTGATGTGGGAGGAAAGCATGAAGTAATGCAGGTCTTTGATGTTTATCACTTTGGTGAAACCCACGAGCATGAACACATACCTTAGATGGCTGTGGCCCCTGTTTCCCCAGCAATGGATGGTAGCAGCTGTTGACAGAACATTGAACGATCAATTTTATCAAATTTGGCTTAGTACAGCCACAACAAGCAGAAAGAATTTTATTTCAAATATTTTAATGATAAACCTAATTAAGAAAAGTTCCTTATGCTACCAAAATGAGCATCACATCCACTGCTAACATTAAGAACATCAAACCATATAACCTACCTGTGAAAAACCCGTGAAGGTCCTGGATAGAATAGGTCTTCAGCTTGTCGTAAAAGGCGACTAACGGGATCGGGTGGTCAGGCTCGCTGCCGTGGTTAAAGCATGTCATCGATCCCAATTGCGTGGATCGATGCTCATGATGTCAATCACTGGATTGTCGGGTCCAGACTCGATTATTTACAGACCGCCGTCATATAACTGGAGTATTGCTGAGAGCAGCGTTAAACAACAAACAAACAAACAAACAAACATCTCCTTGTGATGAGTTTACTGGGGTTAAGTTACCACAGTCTGAATGCCGAAAGACGTATTCATGGATTCATTGGTGTTGACTGTATCTTTACCTCTCTTCCAGTGTGTTTGATGTTACGAGTTGACAACATCACAGTTGACCATCGACAGTCTCTGTCTACACTGGCCGTGGACGGAGCCAAGATTGTCTATATGCCCCAAGAGGATGATGTAAGTTGAGGCCAGTGATGACTAGTTTGCCCACAAGTAGCTTTATAACTTGACAGATGATTGTCTATATGCCTCAAGAGGATGATGTAAGTTGAGGCCAGTGATGACTAGTTTGCCTACAAGTAGCTTTATGCATTGACACCCAACAGATATTATTATGGTGACTTGGATCAAGGCTTCCCATGCCCTACTTTCACAACAGTTATGATGCTAGGACTAATTCCGTGCTCTGACATGGACTCTTATAATAGTCACAGTACAAAGATATGACTAATTGAACAGTAGTAACAAAGTTAGATTTTTAACTGTGTTTTATTAACTTAGGACAAGGGCCCGTTCCACAATACAATCTCAGTGCTATAATTGTTGTTAATGAAAAAACATCAATAACAGAGAATAATCAGTCTCGATTTTCCGCCGATATTTGGTGCAAAAGTCAAGACAGTCATCAAAATTATGTAAATGGATCGCTGATACCAGGCGTTTGCGAAAAGGGTAAGCATCAAAGGTGAATCCAGCATTTTTAAAAGGGAGGGGTCCAAAATATGAAACACCTCTCTCTAGATAATTTTACCGCCTACAACATACCACATTTGGTTTTCAAAAAGGGGTTGGGGAGTCAGGACCCCCTGGACACCCTCTCTGGACTCTCCTATGAGCATGTGCTGCTTTACCAGTAGCAGTGGGAAATCAGTGTAAAAGAATGGTAGTAATGATTGTCTTAGTACTAAGATCGCTTTCTGAAATTGGTGCCAGGTTCATTTAGGGTATTTTTAGGGCTATTATGCATACAGCGTCAAGGTTGGATGAAGAGGTAGTGTATGAGTATGGTTTTACACCCCTTTTAGCAAAATCACGGTGGTAGGGGGGGACAACAGAAATGGGCTTCACACATTGTACACATGGGGAATTAAACCCAGGCCCTACAACATGACAAGCAAACGCTTCAACCACTAAACTACCCATACAAATAATTAAAGTGGATGTCCTGAGGAGAACTGTTTGTGTTTTATTTCTCCTAGTTAGCATGGTAACTACCGGTGTAGTCTCTTTCTTATTGCTTCCGACACTGCAGCATCCACTGGTAGACATTGCTTCAGCCTGTGCGTTATCTCTGCCTATTGCAGCAATACACACTGACCCGGTCCAGTGAGTTGACCAGTCCAGCCGCTCAGATCAGGGAGATACGGGTCAAAGTCAAGTCTGCTGAAAAGGTACAGTGTTTCTTTTTCTGTGAGGGTAGAGTGAGTGAGTGAGTGAGTTTGTGGTTTTGCACCACTTTTCTGTGAGGGGGCATGGGTGGCCTAGTTGTCTAAGGCGCAGCGATTCGCTGTGCAGAGTTGCATGCCTTGGGCACACCAGAAACCTCTGATTCTGGGTTCGAATCCCAGTTCGCCCTGATTATGTTTCTAGGTTTTTCAGCACCATACCCATGCTCGTGGGTTTCATTGAAGTGTTAAATGTCTGAGACCTGCATCACTTCGGGTTTTTCTCCAATATCAAGCTGACACGCGGTGATATAACTGGAATAATGTTAAAAGTGGCACGATTCCACTTTAAGGGAACATGGTAGTAATTGATCCTTCAGCCTGATAGTCAAACACTCTCCCCACTGGACCACCACACTATGTATTTGGTTGTAATGATATACATTGGCACTTTAACTCCTGTGTTTACTGCACAATTGCCTCTTGTTCGCTGATTCAGGAGATCCAGGTTCACATCCTGAAGGAGCTAGGACTGGAGTGGAACACGTCATGTCACATGTGTCTACAGCAGGCTCTTCTTGACTTCACTCATTTAAAGGCAATACTCAAAGGTAGGTTCTAGGGCTGGGATGAGTCCAAATTTACGACCTGGGTACCCACCCCCCTATTACCCTACCCTACCCTACCCAGGTACCCACTGTAGGTCTCAGGAGATGTCTCAAAATGTCCGATTAGGAACATTTTTATCATGGTCCTGGCAAAATGTATTTAGATTCATGTATTAAACAATCTGGTCATTCATACACTGAAGTTGCATTAAGTTATATCTTTATTCAACCATATGAAAAATCAGAAGAAATGGGTGCATAGTCAGAAAGAAATGGGAACAATAGTGACTTGTAGTGTAACCATAGAGTACTAGATAACTTTTTGTCATTAAACAATATAACATGTGACTAACCACTGGTCCGGGTAGTCCTGTGGGTACCTGGGTCCTACTCAGTACTCACCTGACCTGGGTGCCCGAGTTACCCGTCCCAGCCCTAGTGGGTTCATTATGGGGTGTTGAGATGGGTTGCCAGTATTCTGTCTGTACATTCAGTTCTTACCACCCAAGAGAATATTTACTTCTTTCCCTTAGATAGTATTCAGTAGTAGTGGGTACCGGGTTATTTGTTTAGTTTTCCTCTTCATTGTATATTTAGACACAAATAGCCATACTTTATGGGAGAGCACAATACTTCAGTCATCTTAATTTCTGCATTTTTAGTGACGAGAATTGGCAAAAATCACAACTTACTGTGAATGTTAAGATTGAAAATGATAAAAAGTATTGGTAAATAATTGGTAAATGATTTCAGTAACCATGGTAATCATTACAAACCTATTATTTATTTTGTTTGGCACTAAGCCCACCCCAAGGATAAACGCTCTTTCCCCAATATCGCTAAACGTGTCGCCTGTAAACCTCACTGTTACTGAGAAGATAAGTACCACCTCTGAGGTCTCGTGGTAGAGCGGAAGGTCGGGGGTTCGATCCCCGGCAGGTGTCATACCAGAAGACGTTAATAGAGTGTACTTGTTGTTACCCTGCCTGTCGCTTGGCATTAAGGGGCTAAAACAAGGACTGCTTGGCACGGAGTGAGTATACTGTGTCTGACTGGGTATGGTATCTCAGTGGGCTAGCATTATAACATCGGTGAATGCACGTCGCTATATAAGTGCAATAACCTTGAACGCAACATTGAATCCCATTTCATCTCACTTCATCTGAATATATATTCTGATTGGTGGGTCTAACTCGTGTCCAAGCTGTCATTACTATCCTAGCTGAAACTAACTTTGAGTCCAAGCTGTCCTCTCATATCTGGCTACCAAAACAATGCTGATTTTGAGGACTGGTCATGTTTTTTGACAGCAAAAGAAGACAGTCCTCTATCACCTCCCAAGTCTTCCTCTGAGAAGTCTTCCAGTGTGTGTGTGAATGTCCTGGTACATGCAGAGACTAGGCTCACCCTGCAGCTGTCTAGAGGACACAGGTAAGTGCTTAATGGACACAGGTAGGTGTCTAGAGGACACATGTAGGTGCTTAATGGACACAGGTAGGTGTCTAGAGAACTGGTGTCTAGAGGACACAGGTAAGTGCTTAATGGACACAGGTAGGTGTCTAGAGGACACAGGTAAGTGCTTAATGGACACAGGTAAGAGCTAATGGACACAGGTAGGTGTCTAGAGGACACAGGTAAGAGCTTAATGGACATAGGTAGGTGTCTAGAGGACACAGGTAAGAGCTTAATGGACACAGGTAGGTTTCTAGGGAGCAGGTGTCAAGAGGACACAGGTAAGTGCTAAATGGACATAGGTAGGTGTCTAGAAAACAGGTGTCAAGAGGACACAGGTAGGTGTCTGGAGGACACATGTAGGTGCTTAATGGTCACAGGCAGGTGTCTAGAGGACACATGTAGGTGCTAAATGGACACAGGTAGGTGTCTAAAGAACTGCTGTCTAGAGAAAGGACACAGGTAGCTGCTTAATGGACACAGGTAGGTGTCTAGAGGACACATGTAGGTGCTTAATAGACACAGGTAGGTGACTAGAGGACACAGGTAAGAGCTAAATGGACACAGGTAGGTGTCTAGAGGACAGGTGTCTAGAGGACACAGTTAAGTGCTTAATGGACACAGGTAGGTGTCTAGAGAAAATGTGTCTAGAGGACACAGGTAGTTGTCTAGAGGACGCAGGTAAGTGCTTAATGGACACAGATAGGGGTCTAGAGAACAGGTGTCAAGAGGACACAGGTAGGTGACTAGAGGACACAGGTAAGAGCTTAATGGACACAGGTAGGTGTCTAGAGGACAGGTGTCTAGAGGACACAGGTAAGAGCTTAATGGACACAGGAAGGTGTCCAGAGAACAGGTGTCTAGATGACACAGGTTGGTGCTTAATGGACACAGGTAGGTGTCTAGAGAACAGGTGTCTAGAGGACACAGGTAGGTTC
The DNA here is from genome assembly GCF_022045235.1 of Haliotis cracherodii. Lineage (NCBI taxonomy): Eukaryota > Metazoa > Mollusca > Gastropoda > Lepetellida > Haliotidae > Haliotis > Haliotis cracherodii. Next base: position 40,959,673 of record NW_027266266.1, read on the forward strand.
TTAATGGACACAGGTAGGTGTCTAGAAGACACAGATAAGTGCTCAATGGACACAGGTAGGTGTTTAGAGAGCACAATGAAGATTGTTTTGTGATAACTATGTGGTACATCATTTTCCCTCCAGTGTGTTCATTCAGCTTGTTAATTTGAAAACAATATCATTCGCCTCCAGCGTGACAGTGACGACAGACAGCATCCTGCTGACTGCCACTCTGCCTGACATGTTGATGGAAGTGCAGAACTTCACCGTGCAGTTCGACCAACATCGGATAGTCACCATCAAGGTAGGATTGGCTCTGCAGCAACTTCGACTGGATTTTTGTTACTGCGCCCCGATTATGGTTCTAGGTTTGTCAGCACCATACTCATGCTCGTGGGTTTCATCAAAGTGGTAAACATCTGAGACCTGAATCACTTCGGCTTCTCCTTCCACATCAAGCCGACACACCATTATATAACTGGAATTCTATTCAAAGCAGCGTTAAAAGCCAACTCACTCACTTTTTTTGTTATTGGCATCTGTTTGAGAAATTTTTCAAGAATTTTGATATTGTATGCTTTTGGCATGTGCGGCATAGTAATGAAAAAAGACTGAATTTTCTCCATATTTATTGTAATTACCAACTTGCAGTGTCCTCTTCCTAGAGCCCTGTAGCCTGGAATCAGCTGACTTAGTAAGTGACATGGCATCACCCACAGTGATGAAGCTCACTGCTAAGGTCATAGTACAGTGTTTGATGTAGGATGTAACACACAGCCATCATCCTAAAGAACATGGCTGTGTGTTACATCCCTAAAGAACAGGGCCCTTGAAGATCCGGGGTAGAATAGGCCTTCAGCAACCCATTCTTGCCGTAAAAGGCGACTATGTTTGTCGTAAGAGCCGACTAACGGGATCGGGTGGTCAGACTCGCTGACTTGGTTGATCCATGTCATCGTATCCCAGTTGTGTGGATCAATGCTCATGATGTAAATCACTGGATTGTCTGGTCCGGACTTGATTATTTACAGACTGCCGTCATATAGCTGGAATATTGCTGAGTGCCGCGTTAAGCAACAAACAAACATCCAACCTAAAGAACAAGGGGTGATAAGAGGCCTTGGTACCCTCAGGATCCTTAGAAGGAAATGAGTATTTTTTATTAAATTCATTGTGAAAGGTATCTGATATATTCATATGAATGAGAATTTGACAACACTATCATGTCAACACTAGCATGTTTTAAAAAACCCATAACAAATGTAGATGCAGAGTGAAGGCTAAAATGTCTAAAAAATGATGATTTTCATGGTTTCTGAGTACCTGTTTTTTAATACTGGAACATCAACAAGTCTACATTTAGAACAAGATAATGACTACAAACAGGTCGTCAAAAATGCATCTTGGCACACTGACCTGCTCACACATACTTCTCTCCTGAAGTCAGCTTCATTCATTTAAGCCATCTTTTAGAAAAGACAAAATGGCTAGTGATCAACCGTTCAAACATAAATTGTTGAACATAAAAAGTTTCATAACAAATTTAAAAGTTTTAAAAAACTTTAAAACTTGACATTTCCAGTTGGCAAAAGAGGGCCTTTTTCCTACCTCCTCATTTTTATCAATGAATGATTTAGGGGATCTTAGTTTAAAACACTACACAAGAACCAAGACTCCCTGTTATATATACCACTCAAAAGAAGTTAAAGAACACCTGATTTGTTCATATGACTATATTTAATCCGTCATGTCATGTCATGAGGGATTCACAATAGTCACATGGAAAAATTTAATGTTCTTTAACAATTTTGAGCAGTATATATACCAGCACCATATAGCATGTAACAAGTCATCATATTTACGGGGGGCACCAGGTGGCCCAGTTGTCTGAAGCCCCGCGATTCGCTGTGCAGAATTGCGTCCCTTAGCACGCCAGAAACCTATGATTGTGGGTTCGAATCCCGGTTCACCCCGATTATGTTTCTAGGTTTGTCAGCACCATACCCGTGCTCATGGCTTTCACCAAAGTTGTAAACGTCTAAGACCTGCATCACTTTGAGCTTTCCTCCCACATTAAGCTGACACGCCGCGATATAACTGGAATACTGTTAAAAGCGGCGTTAAACCCAACTCACTAACTAACATTATATTTACGAAATATATTGTTTGGGGGGAGTCTACAGAATGCTTATTGATTAAGACCTGAGTGTGATTACAGTATAATTACCATGTCTATGATATCAGGACCTCGTCGTGGAAACTCTCCAGCCATCAACACTGAGTGCTGTCAGACAAGGGGTCCGGAAACTCACCCTGCCCACAAACAAAGCATGGTAAGTCAAGTCAGCTCATTGAATTACCTACAAGCTGCGACCAGTTACAGATTCATTGGCCTTGAATTAACCTTGTAAGTCCCGAGCCTTGTCTTCTCACTGACCCTGTAAGGAGTCAGGGTTAGAATAGGTCCCCAGGACCTTTTGCTAGTTGTAAATGGTGACCAAATGGGTCGGGTGGTCAGGATTGGTGACTTGGTTGATAGCGTTGTTTGTTTGTTTGTTTGTTATCTAATGCCGCACTCAGCAATATTCCAGCTTTATGACGGTGATCTGTAAATAATCGAGTCAGGCCTCGACAATCAAGTGATTGATATCATGAGCATTGATCCACCCAGTTGGGATACGATGACATGCATCAACCAAGTCAGCGAGCCTGACTACCCGAACCCGTTAGTCGCCTCTTACGATAAGCATAGTCGCCTTTAACAGCAAGCATGGGTTGCAAGACCTATTCTACCCCGGATCTTCAGGGGTAGCCTTGTACCTCGACGGCGTGAATTATTGCTCACAGTGTCAATCACTGGATTGTGATGGACATGATAAATTAACTAAAGTCATATGAAATCATTGGGTGTTTTTTAACTTCTTTTGAGTGGTATTTTACCGAGATTACAAACAAAATGACAGTTGAGAGAAGTCAAGTATTTGGTCGAAAAGCTCTCTGTATTGATACACAAATTGATAAACAATATTTGCAAAGATAAACAGAAAGAAAGTATGTGTCAATGTGGTGTGAACTCAGCTATAAAAATTACCTATTGTAATCAACATGCAACTAAAAATTTAATCTTTGTTTCAGGAGCATATCGTTTAACAGTTTCGAGATTGTGTTTCCCTACAAGTACAACTTCGCCGCCTGCTTTGAGGAGGTAAGACATCGCAACCTTTCTGTTAACAAATTCCAGACAAATGCACCTGCCTGAGTTCTTTCTAGCAGATCCTGGCTCTATGAAGGGATGTAGATTTTCATGCCATGTCCTATTAACTTTAGTAATATGAAAGAATCAGGTGGTCCTTAACTTTTTTGAGTAGCCGACCCCTTTCTACAGAATCTTTTTCTGGTCCTCAAATTAGGCTTATCTGCGGATATATACGGTATTATCAAAATTTGAAATCATTCAAAAAAGCATTACAAAAATTGTGAGAATGTAACATTTTATAAAAAATATATTGTATCCAATTATTGGGTATGATTAACAAAATATTTTGTAGATTCTCACCCCCATCTTCCCGAGGCAAGGGAGTTAACTAAAAGTCCATTTTCCACCTTTGCAATACTGGGCTGGAATTTCTGGGCTCAATCGAAGCGTCACCAGTGGCTTCTACAAGTTATGTCCCAACAATGTCAGATTCTGCCTCTCATATCACTTACATTTGCTTCAAACAAAATAGCGGCACCCGGTCAAGACGATCTGACCATGATCGATAATCAAAATCTATTTTGTGATAACATGGGTCTTACTTTGTGAAGTGCATCAAATCACGTGAGGACTGTGATTAAAAACATGAAAAGATTTGAATAACATCTGTTGGCGGTACACATGCTTTGCAAATCCTGCAATCAACTGAAATCTGGACGTCAGTTTACAAACCGGATGTTGATTTCGTTACGTGATTTTGATTGGACTAGGCATAAACTTGTTAGCCCAGCCAAAATGTAACTCCATAATTCCAGCCTATGTCAGCAAGGGTGGAATCTCCCTTGCCTCTAGAAGATGTCTCACTCTTGTAAAGCACTATGTGTTTTCACCCATCTAATTGTTACGTCGTAGGTTGTGAACTTTGTGAAATGGCTGAAGCTGGTGCACCACATCAAGAAGAAGCCCTTCACAGTCGACAGTCCTCTCCCTCCAGATCTGCAGATTAAAGTCAAGGTAAGCTGTATGAAGTATGCTCAGTAAATCACCATAACCCAATTACTTCATTTGGAGTTGCCTGCATATGTTGCAGCCATCAAATTTCCGAGTCCCGTGATGGGATTCGAACAACAGACCTTCTGATCAGAGGTCGGATGCCTTGTTCACATGACCAAAGAGGTTAACCCCGTCAGCAAGCTGACAAGGTAAGGATGTCATCTGTAGGATGACTCCACGCCCTGCTACACATACATGAGAAAAACAGTGGTATAAAAACACTGTGCGAAGTTAATTCTCCAATGTAGCCTTTTCAGCTTGCGTGCCTGTATGTCTTTGCTGATCGCTATAAATTTTGCTTATCAATTGTGACCTGTGAAGATCCGGGGTAGAATAGGTCTTCAGCAACCCATACTTGCCTTAAAAAGTGACTATGCTTGTCTTAAGAGGCAACTAACAGGATCTTGTGGTCAGGCTCACTGACTTGGTTGATGCATGTCATTGTATCACAATTGCCTGGATCAGTGCTCATGATGTCAATCACTTGATAGTCTGGTCCAGACTCGATTATTTACAGACTGCCGTCATATAGCTGGAATACTGTTGAGGGCGGCGTTAAACAAAGAGAAAAAAAACCTTATCAAATGCAGGCATTATGTATATACATGAACTTTTCTGAATTTTATGAATTATGCAAGAAAGTGCTATTCTCGCTCCTTTAACTGAGACATATATCGCTGCTGTCTGCTTATTCAATATATGACACTTGGGCATATAAGGATTCAAATTAGAAGGCACCTGAAACAGTTTTACTATTAAGTAGAATTATATTTGAAAAAGGTTCACGCATTGGTTTAAGACTACCAAATAGACTGGACCCAAAGAAATGACAATATACTGAATACCCTAACAATATCACAAGTCTACAATACGTGAGTAAATATTCACTGGCTTACAAAATTATACCCCAGCATGGATATTAATATCTTAACTTTGCAGTGTTGTGGTTCTGTATTGTGATCAGGGCGGCTAACATGATAAATTGATTTGATATGTACTCTGGCAAACGCAATCAGTCGTGTGACAGTCAGAATAATTTTGAAAGCTACATGTCTGACTGGCCTCCAAGGAATCCAAATAGACATACGAAATCCTACAGTACCTACTTCAGCCAAGACTTCACCTGATGTGACACTGAAGTTTTTGAATGCACATGATGCATAAGCAGAGCTCCAGATAAGCTTTTGGTGTTATGGATATTTTACCCATGCATTTTAAAATCATTTGGTATCAGTAATTCTATCTGGGTGTTAACATTTCTGTTACCCATTAGTTTTTACACATGTGGGTATTTAAGTTAAATATTTAAAAACACTATTCATCTAGTCCCTGCAAACTGGTGTCGTGTGGGTTCGAGAGCTTTATAGGACTCAAAAATACCACGATACTTCCACAAGAAAGTGTGATGGCAAATGATCATGATGTAACTGTCATCGTGGAGTTTGGCAAGGTTGACGGAATGCCCGTTTATAATTTCAAAATAAGTTCCTGATTGCTAATCGAATACGCAGGGTTACTTCACAATATTTTGATGATATGCCCAAGTTTTATTTTTGTAGCGTATCTGTAATGTTCGTTGCATACTTGATATGCTTGGATTTTATTTTACTGCGTATTTCTACAATTCTGATGCGTATTTTACTCAGATACGCAGCTTATCTGGAGCTCTGTGCATGATAAAGCTTTTGTTTGAAACCCCAAATAAGTCACAACCACATGGAAAATGATGAACATGTGAACTCGCTCAGTACACAGTTTGATTCACAAAATAAAAGTGGGTATTCAGAAATGAAAAAGGGTCATGTCAACCTAATGAAAAGACTGGTGCCAACTTTCAAAATTACAACTACTTATCATGAAGCCTTTGTGAAGTTCCCTGAGTTTGATGAGAGATCAAGCATGTTCTTCTAGTAGGCACACTTTAATCCCAAGGACACAGCTAAACATCTTTACGAGCGCCCTGTGGCACACTTGATTAACAATACATTTCTATCGCTGGATTGTTTCCTATCTCCTTTCCAGTTCTTCAGTGTACAGATCTGTGATGACCCCTTTGAGGTGAAACTTGGCGACAACTACGAGGTATTTTGGAAAACAGAACAAGTGTCCAACATTGAATATTCTGGGTGGGATTATTTTTAAAGTGAAAAAAACATAATATGTTCATGAAAATGTTGGAAAAAATTTAATGAAATCCTGTTATATTCCTAAAAAGAATTCTTTGTTCCTGAAATAATTTTGTTTTTATGTCTTGAAGCAATGATTGAAAAGATATCCTGTCTCAAACAATCCCAGACTCGCCAGAGTATTTAATGGGCAGTCTCTAACTTCTCTCTAAAGTTTATGTGTCAGCTCTGTCACCTTCTTTTTGCCCTGTATCTGTAGGGCTGTATATTATAGACATATGAAGTTGAGGGCGTGAGTTGGGTTTAACCCCCTTTTGAACAGTATTCAAGTCATATCAAGGCCTGTCAGCTTACTTTAGGAGGAAAGCACAAAATGATACAGGTCTTAGGCATGAACCACTTTGGTGACACCCTTGGCATCATCAATATGGAGTTCATAAACCTAGAAACATAATCATGGTGATTCTCCGATTCGAGGTGAGGGGAGGCGTTCAAGATTATTCCACTTATATAGCGACGTTCGTGTGTGTGTGGCTGCTTGTATTAGTCCGAACTTGTACCAATTTTATTGCTAGCCCACTGAGATACCATTCCACATTATCAAGTCCTTGTTTTATTCCCTTAGGGCCGAGTGCCAGGCAGGGCAACAACAAGTTCCATCTTTTAACATGTTTTGTTTGATGTGTCCATGGGATCCAAAAATTAACTATAGACCTCGAGCTGGGGACAGTGCTTCAGTTATTCTTTTTTTATGATGGCCAACACAACTTTTGAACAGTTTTATATGTATATGAATCTGAGGTGTATGCAAAGTCCATGTGATTTTGTGTGATTCTGTGTCAGTGTGTGATTTATGAATCTTTTGGTGTGTGATAGCATGTGATATATGTGTGTGTGTCTTCATATGTGTGATATATGTGTGTGCGTCTGCGTATGTGTTATATAGATGTGTGTCTGCATATGTATTATATGTGTGTGTGTGTGTGTGTGTGTGTGTGTGTGTGTGTGTGGTACATGTGCGTCTGATAATGTGTGATATAGTTGTGTGTGTGCATGATATACTGTTTGTGATATGTGTGATAATCTGTGTTTGGGTGATAATCTGTGTTTGGGTGATAACATGTGTCTGTGTGATAATCTATGTTTGTGTGATAACATGTGTCTGGGTGATATGTGTGATAATCTGTGTTTGTGTGATAACATGTGCCTGTGTGATATGTGTGATAATGTGTGTTTGTGTGATAGCATTTGTCAGTGTGATATGTGTGATAATGTGTGTTTGTGTGATAACATATGTCTGTGTGATATGTGATAATCTGTGTTTGTGTGATAACATGTGTCTGTGTGATATGTGTGATAATGTGTGTTTGTGTGATAGCATTTGTCAGTGTGATATGTGTGATAATGTGTGTTTGTGTGATAACATATGTCTGTGTGATATGTGTGATAATCTGTGTTTCCAGCTGCTGAAGGACGAAGGGGAACAGAACGAGACTCGGCGGACACTGATGGACAAGAAGATTCTGGAACTGCAGAGAAACAAACGCCGGATACCTTGTGAGTAGACTAAAACAGCCCAGAGTATTTTAGTTTGCATTTCTACCCATGATACCTGATTACTCTTGGTCATTGAAATAAAACATATATGGTCATTGAATACTCAATAGAATGAGCAATTCTGAAAACATAAGTGTCCATCTGATGCTAACAGTGATGTTGTCTGTCAGTGGACCGAGATGTTGAATCTGTCAGTGGAGAAGCTGGTCCTTGAGTAAGTGTGTCTGTGCATTGTTGATGGTGGTGTTGTCTGTCAGTGGACCGAGATGTTGAATGTACCGGTATGTATCCATCTGATGTTAGTGGCGGTGTTGAATGTACCGGTATGTATCCGTCCGATGTTAATGATGGTGTTGAATGTACCGGTATGTATCCATCCGATGTTAATTGTGGTGTTGTATATACCGGTATGTATCCGTCCGATGTTAATCTTGGTGTTGTCTGCCAGTGGACCGAGATGTTGAATGTACTTGTATGTATCCGTCCGATGTTAATCTTGGTATTGAATGTACCGGTATGTATCCGTCCGATGTTAATGGTGGTGGTGAATGTACCGGTATGTATCCATCCGATGTTAGTGGTGGTGTTGAATGTACCGGTATGTATCCGTCCGATGTTAATTGTGGTGTTGAATGTCAGTGGACCGAGATGTTGAATCTGTCAGTGGAGAAGCTGGTCCTTGAGTAAGTGTGTCTGTGCATTGTTGATGGTGGTGTTGTCTGTCAGTGGACCGAGATGTTGAATGTACCGGTATGTATCCATCTGATGTTAGTGGCGGTGTTGAATGTACCGGTATGTATCCGTCCGATGTTAATGGTGGTGTTGAATGTACCGGTATGTATCCATCCGATGTTAATTGTGGTGTTGTATATACCGGTATGTATCCGTCCGATGTTAATCTTGGTGTTGAATATACCGGTATGTATCCGTCCGATGATAATGGTGGTGTTGTCTGTCAGTGGACCGAGATGTTGAATGTACCGGTATGTATCCGTCCGATGTTAATCTTGGTGTTGAATATACCGGTATGTATCCGTCCGATGATAATGGTGGTGTTGTCTGTCAGTGGACCGAGATGTTGAATGTACCGGTATGTATCCATCCGATGTTAATCTTGGTGTTGAATGTCAGTGGACAAGCAGGAGGAGCTGTACCTGTCCCTGGCCAAGCGGAGTGCGGAGGTATACATCCAGCGGTGCCAGCAGCAGTACAGCAACACCCCCATGAGGACCAAACTGTTCACCTGGACCTTCGAGGACCTGGAGATAACAGCCCTGGCTGACCGCTCCTACCACGGCAAGGAGAACGTCGTCAAGCACATGCAGCAGGTCGACCCGGACAGGTGGGCCAGACAGACACATGTATCTTGTTTTGCTGCATTTTGGACATCTTCTCAGTAATCTCAGTGTTTTTGAAGCTTAAATTTTGTGTATATGGTCCAAGTGATGATGTATTTAAAACTATGTCGAAGAACTATGATCTGATTTTAAACATATATGTCTGTCCGGATGACTGTTTAAAAAAAGTTTGTATGTTTTTTTACCCAAATTTCTCAGCATGAAGTATATTAGGATGTGTAGAAACTTCCATTATTTGTTTTGTGTTTGAACCTGAAAGGGCAGGGGTAGAAAGTTATATCTATACTAAGGAATTTTGTCCGTCCATCCATCTGAGGACATTTTTTTATGTGACCCATAACTTGAAAACTACTGCATTGATTTTTTTAAAACTTGGTGAACAATTTTTATATCTATACGAGAGGTGCAGTGCAAAGTGTGATTTCGATAAGCGGATTTTCTGAGAAATATTGCTTTTTTCATGTTTTGAACTTGAAATATGTTGGAGTTCAAGTCGGTGGTATGAGCCCTGCTAATTCTTTTTGTCTTGTTTTCCCTTGAATGACCTTTGTGACCATATATACAAATATTTAAGAAACTTTCCGGAGAGCTACCAAAAAATATGGCTTTAGTTTTTTTATTTTCCCACATTATTTTATATTCCCACATATATTGTGAAATTTGTGTATGTTTATGATTGGTAATTAAAAAAAAATCTTGCTCAATACATTTATGTATACAGAATATTCAGATTCCATCCAAGTTTAATCAAGTTTGAACGTCACGATATGGCTGAAATATTGCCTATGTGACGTTAAATCTTAACTCACTCACTCACTAATCAAGTTTGAAGACCCGGGTATGTGGGTACAAAGTGTGATGCCCATTTCTGGTGTCCCCCACTGTGATATTGCTGACCCTGCCCACAAGAATCACTTAACATTGAAATAGGAATGTTTGAGACTATGATTGTAGATATTACTTGTGAAGGATAAACTCGGTGTGTGGTGTGTGTGTGTAAGTCAACTCACTTGGTCTTCCAGCCCGTACCCTGATGAGGGTCTGGAGTTCTCCACGCTGTGGTGCCGCAACGTCAACATCAGCATCCGGTCGTGGATCGTGCGACTGCGAGACTACTCCCAGCCCATGACAGACGTGGAGGACCTGAACATGTGGGGCTTGTTCATCGCCGCGGAGCAGGAGGGAAACAAGCGAGGTATGCAGCAGAACACTGGTCATGGTGTGTCCATCTATTTGACAAAGTCCCCAGCTATGCTGGTCTTAAGAGGCAACTTAGAGGATTGGGTGATATGTCTCTGTGATTGGTTGATTGCGTGTCATCATACCCTGATGGTGTCAGATAGTTTCTCATAGCATAGTAGGGGGCACAGGTGGCCCAGTCGTCTAAGGCGCCACGATTCGTTGTGCAGAGTTGCCTCCCTTGGGCAGGCCAGAAACCTATGATTGTGGGTTCGAATCCCGGTTCGCCTTGATTATGTTTCTAGGTTTGTCAGCACCATACCCGTGCTCGTGGGTTTCACCGAAGTGGTAGAGACCTGCACCACTTTGGGCTTTCCTCCCACATTAAGCTGACACGCTGTGATATAACTGGAATAATGTTAACTGTAAACCCAACTCACTGTTACTCATAGCATAGTACGACTCTATATTATCGCAGGCTCTATATTGTCGTGGTATCGGTAAATCCCGTAATCCACAACCCCTGTCAACTGTTTACTTTTGCAATTCTTAGCATGATATTTCATTGCTTGAACGAATACAGGTCTCGATGCGTTATGTCACAGGTACTCGTAAGTATACACGTGAACTTTATTGTGGAATTTCTGGAATGTTTTTTAAATGGAATTACCCGTACCTCCATTCGCAATTGATTAGAAAAAAACCATTTGTTTGGATGAATTCCCTTCACCCAACCTAGGCCTTATGCATGACAGGTATTTTGTTTACCAAACTCGGGAAAGAAAATCAGCATCGATCAATCTAATTGATATGTGATAGAAGTTGAACAGAGAACAAGAAACATTTTGCGTATGACATATTTAATAGGTTAGTAAGTGTGCGCCACTACAATCCATTATAAATTAACTACTGCGATAATATAGCATACCATGCTATGAATGTGTTCTGCACTAACACAAGTATTTGGCACGGGTATCATAGTTGTGTTTTGGACGCTGAGTTTGCAGTGTTCCGGCGACTGTTTTAAGCCTAGTAAGGTTTTGATAACATTTGTAAGTTTTGGGTCAAATCCAATCAAGTTAATACTGTCTGTTGCCTGGCAGCTTAGTTGCTAGTTCGAGCTGTATGAGTAACACTGTTTTCCCCGATGTGCAGCCCGGCGGTCGTGTGTGGTGGAGGTGGACCAACCCTGGGGCAACATGTCCGTGGAGAGAAGTCTGCCCCCTCTCAAGTTCTTCTACGATCTCAGCTGTGGTGAGAACAAATATCTTTATATCTTAATCTATCAGTCTCCTTCAAAGGTATGTGAGGGAGTAATTTCATGTATGTGTGATGGTATGTTTTTATGAACTACCAAAATATTTCTATGACAATATAGGGGGCACGGGTGGCCCAGTCATCTAAGGCGCCACTATTCGCTGTGCAGAGTTGCGTCCCTTAGGCGAGCCAGAAACCTATGATTGTGGGTTTGAATCCCTGTTCGCCCAATTATGTTTCTAGGTTTGTCAGCACCATACCCGTGCCTGTGGGTTTCACCGAAGTGGTAAACCTCCGTCCGTGACCTGCATCACTTCGGGCTTTCCTCCCACATTAAGTTGATACGCTGTGATATAACTGGAATACTGTTAAAAGCGGCATTAAACCCAACTCACTCACTATGACAATATATGTACCAGGATAGCTATTTTGAGTCATTGCTTCTTAGCTCACCTGACTGAAAGTCAGATAAGCTTGTGTCTTGGCATGCTATCACCTGGTATCTTGCGATACAATACGTATCACGATACAGACTGATGATACTACTGGTATCACGATACACCAACAAATAGGAAAAAGGATGAAATCAAATATAACTCGAAACCTCTGGATTCATACATTTACTTATTAATATCTCAAAAACAAAAATTTATTTTAAAAAAAAAGGCAAGAACAAAAGAGTTTTAAATGAAGGGATGGTTATTAAATGTAATAGTTTAATAGCAGGCATGTCCTCTATTACCACATCCTCGTGTTCCGCCATGCTTACAAATGGCGCTAAGTTACTTCTGCCTTTGCAGGAGGTAACTCTATCAGTTTCTGTTCTATTATAGTGTATCAAGATCTCACAAACTGACGATTCAAGTATCGTCTGTATCTTAATATCGATGATATCGTTGGTTTCGATGAATAGTTACAGCCCTACTGTCTGTCGTTAACTCATGCATATTTGACATCTATCGGGCTGAGACATTTTATGTATAATCCCAGCTATGGTCGTATATACCATTTTTTCTTGAGTATAGTGCACACCCAAGTATAATGCGCACCCCCCTCTAGCAGTATTTCGGAAGAAAATAAAATCCGAATATTATGCGCAGAAAAAAATTACACCGTACCCCTTCAGTGAATTCCGGTAAACGAACTGGTGATAAGAAACTTGGTCAGTACAAATTTTGAAATTTGAGATAATGAAAATCACCAGACATGTTGATTTGACGTTTAAATTGTATTTTTTGTTCTGCAAAGCAATGTTTTACATCCAGGGATTAAGATTACCTTGTGTATTTTCTCGTAACCTAAGCCCGGAAACAGCAATCAGCTGTAATCAAACAACACCAGTCATAGCACAAAGATTTGGGAACAGGGAATTGGACAAGTGATGAGTTCTCCTTAAGCTCTGAGTCATCTAGTATTCTGCTGTTTCCCTCCACAGATGTTTCCTCGTTCACCATGGCGTACGGAGTATGCTGGGAGCCCACTGTTGCTCTGTTCAACCTGTCCATGGACCTCATCAACAAGCCCTCCATCGACCCCAGCGCCCCGCTCCCCTTCTGGGACAAGATACGCCTGCTGATGCACGGACGCTTGACCATGTCCATCCAGAAGATGAGTTGGCAGTACCATGCGTCCTTCGACCCCTTCAACACCACAGAACTAATGGACTGGACGTGGACGGGGGTCATTGTCGACTGGACGAACGGTCAGTGTTGTGCTTGTTATGTCTTCTTACACCACTAGGGGGCGTTCTGTACATAGTTTTTCTTCTTAACAATCCCACGCTTGCAACATGTGGGTTGGACGATTTGATTTTGATGAGAGGGGAGCAAGCCTTAGTTAAGCAATCCTTCGTTTCATTGAGCCGGGTGATAGCAGTCACCATGCCATGTTAAGCACATCATGATTGTAGCGCATGTGGTAGTTAAGCTCCCCTCTGCAGGATGTATGGACTTAAATGCTCTTGGCTGACTCCTCGAGTGTTGACGTGCAGAACCTATACAGATTACAACCCTATCCATGGATCTCTCTAGGATTCTCAACACTCTTGTATGTTGTACATGATGTACAGAAACCAGCAGTGTAAAAGGGGAATATAATTGCCCAGTAACTGTTACCGAAAACATTTTTACATTGACACTTGAACTAAGTTTGTACACTACTGCTCAATTTCTGACAGTTTACCTCATTGTTAGTTATTATAAGCTCCCCCCAACTCAATTTTCTAAGCACCCAGGTGCTTTTAATGTCAAAAGCGATACATTGAAACCCTGTTATTCGGATTGGAAGTGTAACTAGCGTTTCCATGGAAATGGTCGGATTAATGGATAAAAGAATCGTGGGTACAGAATACTTGAGTGGAAGTAACTGTCTGGAAGGTGGAGTTCTGGACAAAGAGGGTCAAGCCTTGACGAGGTTGCACTTATTTTAATGTATTTTACCACTTTCTGGAAATCCTGATGTGAGTTTGTATCCTCCCAGGAAAGTGGGTGTTGAAGGGTGACCTTGACGTGTACACGCGCACCGCCTCCAAGTACGACGACATCCGGCTCCTGCATCTACCCAATGTCCGCTTCTGGTCAGTTCCCATGCTTTTACAGTTACAATTTTAAAAATTACCTTTATTCATAAATTTGCTTGAGAATGACCAATTCATACTGAGTGTTGATTTTGTTTGACAATTTTAATATTTCCTCAGGTTTCACAACACATAAAAAAATGTTTGTTGGTCAAACTGCTTGTCGTAAGAGGGTGTTCAGGCTCGCTGACTTGGTTGATGCATGTCATTGTGTGGATCAATGTTCATGATATTAATCACTGGATTGTCAGGTCCAGACTAGAATATTTACAGACCGCTGTCACATAGCTGGAATATTGCTGAGTGCAGCATTAAACAACAAACCAAACCAAACCCAAACCCAATTAGTGGATCGACGCTCATGAAGTCAATCACTGGATCGTCTGGTCCAGACTCGATAATTTACAGACTGCTGTCATATAGCTGGAGTAATGCTGAGTGCGGTGTTAAACAACAATCACATTCTGTACCTGTGATGATATGTGCCTGTGTCTGTGTGCAGTGTTCGCCTGGAGTGGCTGTGTCTGGGAGGGGCCAATGACCATCACTCTGTCATGCCCTGCGCCCCCGACAAGGTCCCGGACTACTCCATGGGGGTCAGTATCAGATGCAACTGTACTCAAATTCCACTTTCCGTATTCGACATAATAAGCACCCAGGGTGCTCTCAAAATAAGAAATAGGGGGCTCTTATTAGAATATTACTTTGGTGGAAAAAACAGAGTTGAAAGATTTCGAGGTTTATGCTGACAGTCTGAACTGTTTATATATACGACAGATACATTTTTCCAGAATTTAATTGCCCATAATTAAGGGTGCATATAACACCCGAGTGGGTTTTATACATGAATAAATAAGTCTTGTGTACATTGATCAATCTGAAGGGGTGCTAATTGGGATTGTTCACTTGCTAATGTATTAGCAAATATCGCCGTGGGCGCTTATAAGAGCGGGGCGCTTATTATGTCGAATACGGTAATACTAAAATTCAGAATGTTAACAGAATTTATTTAGCTTATATATATATATATATATCTGAACCATGTATACCGCAGTGAACCATCTTGAAGGTGAAGTCATGCTTGATCCAGGTCGGAGTTCCCACATAGTTAAAATGGCTGGTCAGCACCATACCGGTGCTCGTGGGTTTCACCAAAGTGGTAAACGTATGAGACCTGCATCACTTTGGGCTTTCCTCCCACATTAAGCTGACCTACCGCGATATTACTAGAATACTGTTAAAAGCGGCGTTAAACCCAACTCACTCACTCACTCATTATAACGACTGGTGCCTTTCTTTGATGGTTCTGCTATGATATGGCTGGAATTTCACCCTCATACCCTAATACATTTAGTAACGTAAGTAATTTTGCACATATGTAACTATACATACGTGTGTATATGTAAATTTACTATGCGTTCACGTGAAAATCAACTCAGGTGTGAAAAAAAAGTATGTAAACTGTGTAAGGCACACATATTCGTCAGTCTGTCCACGACTTTCAACACAAAACAGGTTGTTTTCCAATCAAAGCTGAAAGAGAAGAGAGTTTTCTCGTGAAGCAACATGTGTTTGATTTAATTTGTACACAAAATTTTGACTTCTTTGCAATTCTGTATATACACATAAAAGTTGGCAACTGTTGACAATTTGTTTGGTGTTGGCAAAAGAACAGATATTAATTAGATCATCCTCTTACGTTAACATAAATGTTCACATTGCAACATATTCACACAGTACAAATTTACATTTACATTTGCACCTGCTCCAGACATGATGCAAATTTGCTCCTGGTGTAAATATACACACATGAGTAAACGCGATCACATGACGAGTATACTCATGTATGTATTCCTACTCACGTATGCACATATACACACATATGTATAGGCGTATGTAAACGGGGTATAAGTCGTTTCGTGGATCATTATAGACAAACGGCCCACATGGATGGGAGTTTACAATGTCTTCACCCGTTTACGCATTAACCCATGATATTTGTGTGTCATCATGACCTCATATTGACCTGTCAGATCACCCGTTTGTTGAAATATGAACGGGTCATGTGAGCAGCAAATAAACCAATCACATCACCGGAAATTCCTTAAAGTTGAGCAAAAAATTCTCTTGCATAATTATGTTTTCCTAGTGCAGCAGTGAGGTATGATATTGTACAAAATGCCACATGCATGTGAGACGTAATGGTGTGCTCCATCCTCCAGGAGCACGACTCATTCCGGGCCTTCCGGTCGGAGAACTTGAACCTGGACATTAGTCTGGACACCAAGGACACGTCGGAGGACGACCCGCGGATACCCAGCTGCACCTGCTACGCCAGCACTCTGCGCTTCCTGGACAAGATCAAGGTGGCCAACATACCCCATTAACCTACCCCAGCATACCCATCAACACACAACAGCAACATTCCGCATCAACATACCCCAACCACATCCCAATCCAACACTTGCACTGTTGATACATCAACCTTCATCCCTCTGAAGCAAGTGTCTTTATAATTGTACTTATGTCTCGACCCATGTATTAACACGATCCAACACTTGCACTGTTGACACATCAACCTTCATCCCTCTGAAGCAAGTCTCTTTATAATTGTACTTATGTCTCGACCCATACATTAACACAATCCAACACTTGCACTGTTGACACATCAACCTTCATCCCTCTGAAGCAAGTCTCTTTATAATTGTACTTATGTCTCGACCCATACATTAACACGATCCAACACTTGCACTGTTGACACATCAACCTTCATCCCTCTGAAGCAAGTCTCTTTATAATTGTACTTATGTCTCGACCCATGTATTAACACGATCCAACACTTGCACTGTTGACACATCAACCTTCATCCCTCTGAAGCAAGTCTCTTTATAATTGTACTTATGTCTCGACCCATACATTAACACAATCCAACACTTGCACTGTTGACACATCAACCTTCATCCCTCTGAAGCAAGTCTCTTTATAATTGTACTTATGTCTCGACCCATACATTAACACAATCCAACACTTGCACTGTTGACACATCAACCTTCATCCCTCTGAAGCAAGTCTCTTTATAATTGTACTTATGTCTCGACCCATACATTAACACAATCCAACACTTGCACTGTTGACACATCAACCTTCATCCCTCTGAAGCAAGTCTCTTTATAATTGTACTTATGTCTCGACCCATGTATTAAACACAATCCAACTCGTGTTTGTGTTGACATCTATGAACTTGGATGATTTAACTGAAATTGAAGTTGAGTGTTTAGGGAGGTTCCACTGTAATCAGATTTATTATCCCCAAGGTATCAGCTTGTCTGTCTGTCTATCCATCCATCCATCCATCTGTCCTTCCATAATCAATTTTTTGTCTGGATCTTTTCTCTATTAAAAATAGGTATTCTTTCATGAAATTCTGCACACACCAAGACCAGGTTGTGAACTGGTGCCCTTGGCTGGGGATTTTTAGAATTATTATTTTTTTCATTGCCATGGCAACAAGTTTTTCAAATTCTTGACATTTTAATTATGTGTTACACCTCTGTTTCTTTACATGTTATCAAAACGATTTATCAAGTTATCATGATTATTGATATTTACATCAAATACAAAGTTCCGAATCAAAATTCCATGGTATTGTTTTGATATCTCAAAAACTACACATGTATACAGGCTGACAGATTAGATAGAAATTCTCTCATCAAGTTGGACAGATAACTCTTGTTTAACTGGCTGTAACACTAAGATGGTTTGTTCTTCAGAATTGGTGGTAGGGGTGGGGGGTGGGGGTTCTCATCTTCTGATGCCACTTGTATTTTGATGCTGGTGATCTTTCACAAGGCTGTGCAGCTACAACAAAACATTATTTATAACTCCTGTTTGCTTTTGACACTAACTCTGGATCCCAGACTGTATGAGTATAACAGAACAGAACAGAACAGAATTTATTTCCCATAGTCATGAGGCCAATAGTACAGATGGTTGGATAATATCGCTTCTCGGCCTTTTGGCTAAGATCATATATATATATAGTATGAGGCTACACAAGAATGATCCTGTGTGACACAGGTGCGTGTTGTTTCAGCAATGTATGTTCAGCACCACCCGCCCCGTGAGACGAGGGAAGCTGTTCAGTCTCAAGTCTCCCAGGAAGCTGCAGCTGACCAGACAGTACAGGTACATCTCAGGGGCTGCTCTAACTAAACTTTCAGTGTCGCTGACCAGACAGTACAGGTACACCACAGGGGCTGCTCTAACTACACTTTCAGTGTCGCTGACCAGACAGTACAGGTACACCACAGGGGTTGCTCTAACTAAACTTTCACTGTCGCTGACCAGACAGTACAGGTACACCACAGGGGCTGCTCTAACTACACTTTCACTGTCGCTGACCAGACAGTACAGGTACACCACAGGGGCTGCTCTAACTAAACGTTCAGTGTCGCTGACCAGACAGTACAGGTACACCATAGGGGCTAGCTGCTCTAACTAAACGTTCAGTGTCGCTGACCAGACAGTACAGATACACCACAGGGGTTGCTCTAACTAAACTTTCAGTGTCGCTGACCAGACAGTACAGATACACCATAGGGGCTAGCTGCTCTAACTAAACGTTCAGTGTCGCTGACCAGACAGTACAGGTACACCACAGGGGCTAGCTGCTCTAACTAAACGTTCAGTGTCGCCCGTTGAAAACTTCATGTTATTTCTTATCCTTTCATAGCATATTACAATTTCCTTCTTCACTTCGAGACCCGTGAAGATTCCGGGGTAGAATAGGTCTTCAGCAACCCATGCTTGCCGTAAAAGGCGACTATGCTTGTCATAAAAGGCGACTAACGTGATCGGGTGGTCAGGCTCGCTGACTTGGTTGATACATGTCATCGATCCCAAATGCGTTGATCGATGCTCATGATATCAATCACTGGATTGACTGGTCCAGACTCGATTATTTACAGACTGGAATATTGCTGATTGCGGCGTTAAACAACAAACCAACCAATCAACCTTCTTAACTTCAAACAAAGAACACAGAATAAAAAATGCTCTTTTACATCCAAGACACCCGTTGCCCTTGGTTACTGATCAGAGTTATCTGTCCTCGATCCTTCACTTTCCTTCTGATCTTTGCTTAATTACTGATTTTCTGATTCATAGCACTTTTTAAGTTGGTTTAACTGTAAGTGAAGCAGCCCTTACCTAAAGTGTTTCATTTTACATTACAATTGTTGCAAATATGAGAAGATGATGTCATCCATTGTTTATGATGTCACAGATGACTTTATCGTCAGGTTGGACTCTTTATGTGAACGACCGCCTCCGTGGTCTTGTGGTAGAGCGTCCGCCCGGAGAGCGGAAGGTCCGGTGTTCGATCCCCGGCTGCGTCATACCAAAAGACGTTAAAAGATGGTACTTGTTGTTACCCTGTCTGGCACTCGGCATTAAGGGGCTAAAACAAGGACTGGTCGGCTTGGAGGCAGTACACTGTGTCTGAGTGGGGTATTCATGTTAAACTGGGGCATGGTATCTCAGTGAGCTAGCACTATAAATCGGTATCAGTCCGACTAGCACAATTTAGCAGCCACACACACACACACGTACATGCACGTCGTTATAAAAGTGCAATAATCTTGGAACCGACGTTAAACCCCATTTCACCTCACCTCACCTCACCTCACCTCACCTCACCTGTATGTGAACAGCAAGCCTGTAATTTGCTCCATCTTCTAAACAAAACTTGACTGTCACTGACAACTTACCGGAGCAGGGGAATCAATTTATGAGGGACAGATAATCCATACTTTCTTGCAGCAAGTATATTATTGTCTGAAATATTTGATATTTTACTTTCCAGAAAAATCAAACTACATGTCAACTTCCATCGCTTTGAGATTTGTTACAAGATGTCTTTCTCCAACCAACATGGCGGCGAGCTGCTGGCAGACTCCTTCGTTCTTCACATGTGCAACAAGCTGACGCTGGTCCCTATAGAGGATGGCCTGTGTCATCGTCCCCAGGCCGACTGGAGTGTCCGCTACCTCAACTGTGAGCTGGGCACCACCAAGCTGTGGCTGTGCAAGTCCCGGGCAGACAGGGAGGAGGAGGAGGTACAATTGTTGGGAAGATTTCTGCCCCTTCCTCCTGCTTCAAGTTTTGTCTGGCTTAGGGCTAGCCCTGACCCAGACCCTGACCCTGACCCTAGCCCAGACCCTAGCCCTGACCCTGACCCTAGCCCTAGCCCTAGCCCTGACCCTGATCCTGACCCTGACCCTAGCCCTAGCCCTAGCCCTGACCCTGACCCTAGCCCTGACCCTAGACCTGACCCTGACCCTAGCCAACCCCTATATAAGAGGTTTTTTTTAATTATTTCTAGCCAGGGGTCTGTTAGCCTGTGACTAGTAAATTATGCTGAGGACAAGTAAAAATCCAATGATAGTATTCCTCATTGACTATTAGTATTAGAGGACTGTAATTCTGAACAAGTTCTCAATACTTCAATTTTGATGCAAGTTGGAACTGATTGAAACTGACAAAATTTAAACATCATAAAAGTAGATTTCCTTGTTCAAGCAGGACTAGCTACAAATTCTGAGGACCAGTGAAGTAAGGTTTACACTGTGGTGCTTGACAACGGTATAAGGATCTATACCGAAATGTCGCCTTTACAGAAGTTGTTATCCATAAATTGTGTCTACTTTGTCAACTTCTAAGTAAGGCCTATCAAACAACTTACACTAGATCTGTGGACTTTTTATACAGGCTGCAGATGGAACCTTCTTGATTGATTTGATTTGATTGATAAGAAGCTCATTCAGGGGGCACAGGTGGCCCAGTTGTCTAAGGTGCGTCATTTCGCTATACAAAGTTGGGTCCACTAGGCTTGCCAGAACCTGTGATGGTGGGTTTGAATCCCGGTTGGCCCCGAATATGTTTCTAGGTTTGTCAGCACCAAACACATGCTTGTGGGCTTCAACAATATGGTAAACGTCTGTATCAGTTTGGGCTTTCCTCCCACATCAAGCCGACACCAGTGATATAACTGGAATACTGTTCAAAGCAGCGTTAAACTCAACTCACTCATAACTGATTAAAAGAAGAAAATCATTTTGTCAAAATGTTTCAATTGTCATTGCCTGTGAGTAGACCTGTCTTGTTCAGTGCTGGAGAGTGGATTCATTGTGATTATTGATTTGTGATTGTGATTCAACAATTTCTCTTCTGCATACATGACATATACAGACTGGAATATGTATTTCAGATGAATGTGTCCATTAGGAATCCCTTAGAGAAGAGTTTCTTCATGAGCATCGCGAGGTAGGTGAATGACAGTCCTTATGGTACATCTGGGGAATGGCCGCCCCCTGTACAGCTTGGCCCTGTGGTGTTTCTGGGTTTGAAGTGCTCCCAACAAGCTATGCTGGTTGTTGTAAGAGGTGACTGTATGGGCCGGGTGGTCAGTTGGTTGATAGTGTACCATCCTACCTCGATAATGTTCGTAATATTAGTCACGTATGATTACAGGCTACCATCATATACCTGGAATACTAAACAGACTCACATGCTCACAAACACAGACACACAGATGCACTCTGAATTGTGGGGTTTATTATTGCTCATACCATCAAGCAATCATTGTGTGGTCCGGAGTTATATAAAACCAACAAAGCTAACTGGCATGAAGCAACATGTACGCTGTAAACACGGCATTATGCTGTATCAGTGTAGAATCACCTCCAAGACTGCATGTCAAGATCACCCATGAATTCACTTATTCTGAAGAACTTGTGACCCGTGAAGATCTGTGTTAGAATAGGTCTTCAGCGACCCATGCTTGTTGTAAGAAGTGACTTACATGATCGAGTGGTCAGGCTCATTTACCTTTTGATACATGTAATCGTATCCCAATTGCGTGGATCGATGCCAATGATATCAATCACTGCTTTGTTTGATCCAGACTTGATTATTTACGGACCGCTGTCCTATAGCTGGAATATTGCTGAGTGCAGTGTTAAACAACAAACAAACATTCATACAAACAAACAAACTAAAGAAGTTGTCATGAGCACCTATGATTTTCAAAAATGAACATGTGTTGTATGGGGCTTCTCTTGATTCCAGAGTGTCCTACCAGAGATCTGATGCAAGCAGGGAGAATGAGACTAAACTAGGCAGCATGGAAGCTGTAAGTCTCATTTCTAGGTCTTCAGAAGGGATTTGTGTGTTCAACTGTGGTGATAAAGCTGCAATATTACAGACTGTGTCATACAGCAATCTTCATATACTTTCATCATTTCCATTCTGTTATTATTTGGACCTCTGTAAGTTTTGACATGAGATACCTCATGACATAATCATGCCATTTACTGGTATAATTATCCCCCACCCAACGAAGTTGGTGTGGGATATAGAAACGGGCTCCGTCCGTCACGTTTCGTTTCCAGAGCATAACTCAGAAAACGTTTAATATTTTTTCATGAAACTTTGCCGGTTTGTCAAGTACATGCTGAACTGGTGCCTTTTGCTATTAAGAAATTTTAGAAATTTTTATTTTTTACGTTTCCATGGCAACAAGATGGACTTAGGTTCCAAACTCTTCTTTTTTTTACAATTTTCATGACAAGTTCCACCTCGGTTAAAAAAGGTTAGGGTTTGTTTAGATTTTATTATGTCATAAATTCTGCAACAGGGGCGGGGGATATAACCACCTTAGTGGCAAACTCTTGTTTATTTATATGTCATCCTGAAAACCGTCCTTCAGTAAAGCTGAAGACAAGGACAATGATGTTTCACTTCCAACCTGTCACCTCCAGGACGAGCCCCACCAGCGTGTGCAGATCTACGACATGAAGGGTGCCTGGACCAAGAAGAACCGGAATGTCGTCATCAACTTGTACGACAGCATCCAGAAGGCCCGGACTCTGAGGCGGAACGTGTCGTCCGAGGCCCTGAAGGGTTTCAAGGTGGAGGACAGTCAGAGGGTGAGAAACTCTATGTTACATGTCACACAGCTAGATTATTTGACGAATAATAATGATATAGTTTACCTGCCATCTTCCCTTAGCAAGAGAGTTAACTGACTATAAAAGTCCAGTTTCCACCTTTGCCGAACTAGGCTGGGATTATGGAGTTACATTTTGGCTGAACTAACGAATCTATGCATAGTCCAATCAAAATCGGGACCAAAATCGAAATCCAGTTCGTAAACTTCACGCAGAGTTCGGTCGATCGCAGGATTTGCAAAGCATGTGCATCGCCAACTCATTGTCAACAGATATTTTCCAAATCTTTTCAAGTTTTTTATCAAGGTACTCACGTGATTTGATGTACTTCCCTAAGTAAGAACCGTTTTATCACAAAATAGATCTTGATGGTCAGTCAGATTGTCTTGACTGGGTGCCACTATTTTGTTTGAAACAAATGCATGTGATATGAG
Organism: Haliotis cracherodii; assembly: GCF_022045235.1. Lineage (NCBI taxonomy): Eukaryota > Metazoa > Mollusca > Gastropoda > Lepetellida > Haliotidae > Haliotis > Haliotis cracherodii. Next base: position 40,983,395 of record NW_027266266.1, read on the forward strand.
AGGTGGAATCTGATTGGTCCATATGGGAGAGGTATAGAATGGACATAACTCGTAATAGCCACTGGTGGCGCTACGATCGAGCCCAGGAATTCCAGCCTAGTTCGGCAAGGGAGGAAACTGGACTTGTAAGGTCAGTTTACGCTCTTGCCTCGGGAAGATGTTATCTGCCAGCTCAAGATGGATGTACAAGCATTAATTGGTCCTAAATCTTTTTCGTGTTAACTGTTGCCACGACCGGACTCTCATTCATCCAGATACCCACCAGAACTGACCAACAAGAGTAAACTATGTTTATGCATAACAAACTTATTTTTTAGTCCTGGCCATTTGTTGTATGTATGCTGTAAATATGCTTATATCGAATTACGGTTGTTACGAACTAAAGTTAGTGGTCCCTTTGAGTTTGTTATAACTGTAGTTTAATGTATCTTGAGGGTATTTGGGGGCACAGGTGGCCCAATCGTCTAAGGCACCGGGATTCACTGTGCAGAATTGCGTCCCTTCGGCACGCCAGAAACCTATGATTGTGGGTTCGAATCCCGGTTCGCCCCCAATATGTTTCTAGGTTTGTCAGCACCATACCCATGCTCATGGGTTTCACCGAAGTGGTAAACTGCTGAGACCTGCAACACTGGGGGCTTTCCTCCCACATTAAGCTGACACGCCGTGATAGAACTGGAATACTGTTAAAAGCAGCGTTAAATACAACTCACTCACTCACAAGAGGGTATTGGGCTTAGGCTCACCAAATGACTTTCACAAATGCTAGGATCATTTACAAAACTATCCACAACTATTCCTCAGATATTTCATTGATCTCACAACTACAGCTGGTATGATCACAGAACACATTTAGGCAGGGTACAATTATCCCATTGTATATCATCATCAGGGAAAGCACAGGTGGCTCAGTGGACCAAGGAACTACATTTCACAGTACAGAGTTGTGCCCCTTGTTTGCTAGGATCTGTTGATCATGGGTTAAGTTCTCTAATTTGCCACAAATTATGATTATTGATCAACACCATATACATGCTTTTGGGTTACATCTGTGCAGAGTTGCATCCCTTAGCCTTGCTAGGATCTGCTTGTGAAAGCCCTGTACATGCTGTGATATATCTGAAGTACTATTCAATGCAGCATTAAACCGTATGTACTCACTCACACTCTCTCTCTCTCTCTCTCTCCCACCATAGATACAACAAACCTTGTACCTTGTGATGCCTTGTGAATGAACACATCAATTAACTGAAATTATTAATTATAAATTATGTATTAATTAATTAAGGGAACTTGTTTTGTGTTTCAATTTGCAGAAGAGTCGTTCCTCATCCTGTATCAGCCCGAACTCACCGTTTACGTCGGACTTCGGCCCGAGTCAGACAAAGATGCAGTCTGGCCACGCCCTGTCCATGTTGATGAAGCTGGTGTCGGAGTCCGACAGCAAGTCTATTGCCTTCACAGAGGAGGTGAGCACTATGGATATAGGTCTCCAGTACCTCAGGCTTGTCCAGCAGTCTCTCAAATTGGGATGAGGGTGATCAGGGTCCGTGGCGGGGCAGATTGCATCCTGATGGCATGGATTAATGTTGTGCATTGAGTTACTAGTTTGCCACATCCAGGCTCTTGGCCAACTGTGAAATGTTACTGACTGACGTTAAATAACATTGGTATACCTCTATTAACAATCTTGTTCATCTGTACCACTTCATGAAACAAAACATTACAATGTAGTCCCCCAAATCATGTGACTGAAACTGACTCGTCACATGATCAGTATTGATGTGTCGCGCTGTGCAGAGCTGCATCTCTTGCGCAAGCCACAAACCTATGATTGTGGGTTCGAATCCTGGTTCGCCCCGATTATGTTTCAAGGTTTGTCAGCACCTTACCTGTGCCCGTGGGTTTCACCGAAGTGGTAAACATCTAAGATCTGCATCACTTCTGGCTTTCCTCCCACATTAAGTTGACATGCCCCGATATAACTGAAATACAGTTAAAAGCAGCTTTAAATCCAACTCACTCACTAACTCACAGATTGACATTAGTCACATGAATGATTTTGGTAGTCCTTAAAGGGCAAGTTCACACGGAAATGAACCATTTTTTCTTGTACTTTTTCCACATTAAAAGTGTTAACATAGAAGTGTCATAGACAAAAATATAAAAACATCATATTTAATAAACATATTTTTTGCACTAAAACGATTCATATTTTTCACATTTACCAAGTGTTCTATTTCCATAACAAAAACACCATGGCTTATGCCCCTTGCAATATGACGTCATTGGTGCCAATTGATAAACATTATGACGTCATCATGCTTTGTTAGAGCCGCTTCACGTGGGGTAGGTACAGTTTTGTGATTCTAGCATCTCAGATGCCAGCCAGAATTGTGTTATGCTGAGACACCACTGCGCCGGAATGTGTCGTAGACCATGTTGTTTTACCGCAAACTGGTCCTTGATATCTTTTGCGTTGAGAATAGACAGGGACCCAGTTGAATTGGCACCAATTACGTCATAATCTAAGGGGGATAACTCAGGCCTATTTCGCTCGTAAAACGAAGGCCTCAGAACGGCATATCACTATCACACTATTGTGAGCTTCCTACTTTCACTGTGAAAAAAAATGAGTGTATATTTTCAAACACAGATACTAACTAATTCTAAAATTGCGTTTTGTTTAGAAAAAGAAAGAAAGTGATTTTTGCGTGTACACTTCCCCTTTAACTTCTTTGACTAGAAGATTTGTATACAGTTACAATGTTATAAATAAAGATGTGCTTTGTTATCTCTGATGCACGTGTATCACCTGCAGCCTTCCAGTGACAACGTGGAACAGCTCCGAGGTATAGCAGCCTGTCAGACGGATGACGTCCTGCGCAAGAACTGGCACAGTGAGCATCTCCTTGTTACTTACTGTTTGATTCCGGGGAAGAATAGGTCTTCAGCAACCCATGCTTGCCGTAAAAGGTGACTATGCTTGTCGTAAGAGACGACTAACGGGACGGGGTGGTCAGGCTCGCTGACTTGGTTGATGCATGTCATCGATCCCTGTTGCGTGGATGGATGCTCATTATGTTAATCACTTGATTGTCTGGCCCAGACTTGATTATTTTACAGACCGCCATCATATAGCTCAAATATTGCTGAGTGCGGCGTTAAACAACAAACAAACAAACAATACTTACTGTTTGGTCATGAGTAGCAGCTCGTGCAGAGCCTCCATAAATAGATAAAGTCCTTCACAAATAGTTTTAGTACAATCTCTTCAAGAGAATGTTGGGGTTCTGGAATGCATCACTATGCATGGATCTCCAGGGATAGACACAGCCTTTTGTTGAAAATCTGAAGATTTAGTTAAGGTGTGTTTGCAACCAAATACAGGAACTTGGCAATGATGTAAAAGAGGTAGTAATCTTAGCATTATTAGCAATGATAACTATTGCTCTATGATCGTAGGTTCGAATCCCGGTTTGGACCAATTATGTTAGATTACGCCTCAATGGTGGTGAAAGTTGAAGATATTTTAATCAAGTTTAGCTTTAACTAATCTGCTAATTGTAAAGACTACCTCATGCATCATGTACACCGTGATACATTGGGAATACTTGTAAAAGCAGGAATAAACCCAACAGAGTCACTCAATGATGCACCATGTCCTAGGTGTTTGTGATGAGTTTTGTCCCTTCTCTAGTTGAGCTCCACAACAGTCAGATGTTGATGAAGGGCATCGAGACGCCAGGCTACGTGATCGTGAGTGCGGCCAAGGCACAGGTGCTGTCGTGTGACCATCACCCAATCTGGAAGCAGAGTCAGTTGCGCAGCAAGACCACGTGGGTCAGCAGCGTGGAGTGCATGCAGGTCAGTTCCATATCGGTGTGGCATGCATGCAGGTCAGTTCCATATCGGTGTGGCATGTATGCAGGTCAGTTCCATATCGGTGTGGCATGTATGCAGGTCAGTTCCATATCGGTGTGGCATACATGCAGGTCAGTTCCATATCAGTGTGGCATGTATGCAGGTCAGTTCCATATCGGTGTGGCATGCATGCAGGTCAGTTCCATATCAGTGAGGCATGCATGCAGGTCAGTTCCATATCAGTGTGGCATGCATGCAGGTCAGTTCCATATCAGTGAGGCATGCATGCAGGTCAGTTCCATATCGGTGTGGCATGCATGCAGGTCAGTTCCATATCGGTGTGGCATGCATGCAGGTCAGTTCCATATCGGTGTGGCATGCATGCAGGTCAGTTCCATATCTGTGTGGCATGCATGCAGGTCAGTTCCATATCGGTGTGGCATGCATGCAGGTCAGTTCCATATCGGTGTGGCATGCATGCAGGTCAGTTCCATATCGGTGTGGCATACATGCAGGTCAGTTCCATATCGGTGTGGCATGCAGGCAGGTCAGTTCCATATCGGTGTGGCATGCATGCAGGTCAGTTCCATATCGGTGTGGCATGCATGCAGGTCAGTTCCATATCGGTGTGGCATGCATGCAGGTCAGTTCCATATCTGTGTGGCATGCATGCAGGTCAGTTCCATATCGGTGTGGCATGCATGCAGGTCAGTTCCATATCGGTGTGGCATGCATGCAGGTCAGTTCCATATCGGTGTGGCATACATGCAGGTCAGTTCCATATCGGTGTGGCATGCAGGCAGGTCAGTTCCATATCGGTGTGGCATGCATGCAGGTCAGTTCCATATCGGTGTGGCATGCATGCAGGTCAGTTCCATATCGGTGTGGCATGTATGCAGGTCAGTTCCATATCGGTGTGGCATACATGCAGGTCAGTTCCATATCGGTGTGGCATGTATGCAGGTCAGTTCCATATCGGTGTTGCATGCATGCAGGTCAGTTCCATATCGGTGTGGCATGCATGCAGGTCAGTTCCATATCAGTGAGGCATGCATGCAGGTCAGTTCCATATCAGTGTTGCATGCATGCAGGTCAGTTCCATATCGGTGTGGCATGCATGCAGGTCAGTTCCATATCGGTGTTGCATGCATGCAGGTCAGTTCCATATCGGTGTGGCATACATGCAGGTCAGTTCCATATCAGTGAGGCATGCATGCAGGTCAGTTCCATATCGGTGTGGCATGCATGCAGGTCAGTTCCATATCGGTGTGGCATGCATGCAGGTCAGTTCCATATCGGTGTGGCATGCATGCAGGTCAGTTCCATATCAGTGTGGCATGCATGCAGGTCAGTTCCATATCGGTGTGGCATGCATGCAGGTCAGTTCCATATCGGTGTGGCATGCATGCAGGTCAGTTCCATATCGGTGTGGCATACATGCAGGTCAGTTCCATATCGGTGTGGCATGCATGCAGGTCAGTTCCATATCAGTGTGGCATGCATGCAGGTCAGTTCCATATCGGTGTGGCATACATGCAGGTCAGTTCCATATCGGTGTGGCATGCATGCAGGTCAGTTCCATATCGGTGTGGCATGCATGCAGGTCAGTTCCATATCGGTGTGGCATACATGCAGGTCAGTTCCATATCGGTGTGGCATACATGCAGGTCAACAAACAAACAAATAATTTCAAGAACAATTATTTAGAACCCAATCGCAGACTCCACTTTGGAATTCTTCTCAGTTTAAGTTGAGTGGATGAGCACAAGCTTGAGGGGTAGAGTCTTCAACACTTTGAGATCCATAAAAGCATTAAGTACTCTATGAACATCACTGATGTGAGATGTATCTTCTGACATTCCAGTACTATGCCACCGTGGACCCAGGCCCGGACTTTGACGATGAGAACATTCCCTGGCTCACCATAGAGAATGTTGAGGATCGGTTTGAGGAGGATCTGTCTGGTGTGCCTGAGATGGTCGGCAGTGGACACAGTGTGGGCGGAGTCGTTGGTGATACTGTGGGGCCCTCGGAGGAGGTGAGTTGTCAGTAGTACTGTAGGGGCCCTCGGAGGAGGTGGGTTGGTCAGTCGTATTGTGGATCCCTTGGAGGAGGTGGGTTGGTCAGTCGTACTGTGGATCCCTTGGAGGAGGTGAGTTGTGCTGTTGGTCCCTCGGAGGAGGTGAGTTGGTCAGTCATACTGTGGGACCCTGGGAGGAGATGAGTTGGATCCCTTGGAGGAGGTGAGTTGGTCAGTCATACTGTGGATCCCTTGGAGGAGGTGAGTTGTGCTGTTGGTCCCTCGGAGGAGGTGAGTTGGTCAGTCATACTGTGGGACCCTGGGAGGAGATGAGTTGGATCCCTTGGAGGAGGTGAGTTGGTCAGTCATACCGTGCGCACTCGGAGGAGGTGAGTAGGTCAGTCATACTTTGGATCCCTCGGAGGAGATGAGTTGGTCAGTCATACTGTGCGCACTAGGAGGAGGTGAGTAGGTCAGTCATACTTTGGGGCCCTCAGAGGAGTAGAGTTGGGATACCTGTTGTCAGTCACAGAGCAGGATCCTTTGATGTTGGTCTGGTGGTCAAGCATCCAAGAATACAGTCTAGTGGCATACACACTGACATCTTCAGAGAAAACTAATTTGATAAATGCAGGCAAGTCAAACCATGTTCAAATAGTTCTAACTGTGACACATACATGCCATTGCTTCTTTGTATACTGCAGCAGTTATTCTTCTGTTAGAGCATCATAGTGTCTCTCCTGTCAACAGAGCTCCACCAGTGATGGCATCCAACTACAGCGAATCATCTCCCGATGTAAATGTCAGCTCTTCTACGTCAACTACGGTGAGGTGGAACCGGAGAAGATGCCGCAAGTACCCAAGCCGGTGAGTTCCACACACTCACACCGCATAGCCATGTACACCATCGATGATCACACACATTATATAACTGTCACACTGTTAAACACTCAGTCATACTGGCCATGTACATGTTGGTGTACACTAGGGGTGACTATTGGTCTGGAAATCACTATTGCGATAACTATTCATATTGCAAGCAACTATTGCGATAAATATTGTTAGTTTTCAGTGTTTCATTTTATATGGAATGAATTAAACACTTTCGGCATCCAACACGTTTCTTGTCAAGCTTGTTATTTTCTTTAATATAGCCGCTTGTCTGTCACCATCCGCCATTTTACTTTAAGAAAGAACGGTTGTTAAGCATCACGGGCACTTAACTCTAATCCTCACTCGCCTGCGTTCGCGAGCGTGTTTCGGTACTCAGTCGCATGATATGGTAAATATAATCGAAACTATCGATATTCCTACTATTGATCGGAAACTGTTTTAACAATCGATTTATTGACTTTAAGTGCTTACCAATAGCAAGATATCGATATTTTGATTTATCGTGACACCTCTAGTGCATCTCCAGTATTCCTTGCCTTCCCATTACAATGTTTTCTGGTCTCCGCAATGGCTGCCGAGTATGAGAAGGACAGGGGTGGCGATCTCCAGGTCCATTTTCAACTAATCATTTTAGCCGTGGGACAATCATAACTCCCATACTTGACTTAAGATCAGTCTGTGGACTGGGGCCTGGGGGTTTCAACTGTTTGCCATGACTTGGCTGATAGTATCAGTGTATCGTATAATGTACATTGTTGTTCACACCCTCCATCTCAGGTTTGTATATTTTCAAAGGTTTACAGGCCACCATTTGACACCAGTGTAATAGTGTTCACAACAATATTTACTGTCTGGTCAGCTAGATTTGTTGAGTCCTGAATCAGTGAGTGACTTCATGGACAGATTGTATTTACTGTATTTGCCCAGGGCGCTCTCAAAATTAGAAATAGGGGCTCTTTTTAGAATATTATTTTAGAGAAAAAAACAGAGTTAAAAGATACATTTCGTGGTTTATACTGACAGCCTGAAATGTTTATGTATGACAGATATATTTTGCAAGAATTTAATTGCCCACAATTAAGTGTGCATATAACAGATGAGTGAGTATTTTACGCGAATATATAAGTCTTGTGTACATTGATCAATCGGAAGGGGTGCTAATTAGGATTGTTCACTGGCCAATATATTAGCAAATATCGCTGTGGGCGCTTATTAGAGCGGGGCACGTATTACGTCGAATACAGTACCTTTCCTGATGAATCATCATCCCAACCTGAGTTTTGGCCCAAGGCTTAATTCCTCAAAGGCCTTTTGCACAATGGTTGTCGTAAGACAATGTTATCATAGTCCATGTCTAAACAGTCTTAGTGTCACTTTTGTGGAGGGAGTAGTGTAAAAGTCTTTGTTATCAAAGAAGGAGACTGTATCAGTGTATATAATTTGACGTTTGGGGTAGTAGCCTGCTTGTTAAAGTGTTTGCTCATTATGTTCAAGTCCCCAAGTTCCCACATGGGTACAATTTGTGAAGCCCATTCCTGGTTCCCTGCCAGGATATTGCTGGAATATTGCTAAAGGCACTCGCCTGATGTTTGTGTTTGCAGCCGGCGGAGGACGAGGACATGATGGGCGTGGAGGAGGGAGTGGACACCTTCACCCTCCTGCATCACGACCTCAACATGTGCTCCAACACGGTGAGTCAGCACTTGGTCAATACACACTGGGGAGAGTTTGACTACCTTATTTCCTTTGTTCTCATGGTACAGTTAATAAAATATAAATATACCTCTTCTCAGGGATGCAGGCTCGACTCTCTTATAGACGTACAGTGAATAGCCCTGCACAAATAAATAAACAACATATAATTATTTTACGTAGCCACAGTACAATGAAACTACAGCTTTTGGAAAAGAAGGGGTGCTTTTTGTAATTTGTCAATTCATGTTCAGTAATTGTATTGAAAATATATCACCAAATTATTTCGTACAAATTTCGAAGTTTGTTGTTGTAAGGTTACTCTTTGTATACCCGATTACGAGAAGAAGCTTTGAATGTATAATGCTTGGTATGCCAGCCCCACACCCCTCTGAATCTGTGAATCTGTGAATGCTGTATCACTGACCCAAGCTGGACCGACATCCAGAATCTCCTTCCGTGTGGTGCACAAAGTGGAAACTAAGGTTCACTTTTTACAGAGGTATTCGTAGTCATCTCGGGGCGGTTGGGTAGCCTAGTGGTTAAAGCATTCGCTCGTCACATCGAAGACACGGGTTCGATTCCCGACATGGGTACAATGAGTGAAGCCCATTTCTGGTGTTCCCGGCCGTGATATTGCAGGAATATTGCTAAAAGGGGCGTAAAACCATACTCCCTCACTCGTAGTCGTCTCAAAGAAGATAGAGGGAGTCCTTGTTGGGTCAAAAGTGGTTACTGCAAGGTAGTCCGGATCTGCCCTGAAACATACATAATTTAATATAAACATGATGGGAATGGACAGTATAAAGGCACTAGATAACAGCAATACAAATAATACATTTATATTTATAGTTAATTTCTTTTGGCATAATATACTTATCCCTCCAGATGAAACAAATTACATTTTATATATAGTTAATCATGCGCAATTAATAAAACATAAATATCATACCTTGTCTCAGGGACGCAGGCTGGACTTCCTCTTACAGACGTACAGTGAATAGCCCTGCACAAATAAGTAAACTACATATATATATATACTAAGACTAGAGTTACACTAGCATGTATGGAATACAAGCATTATGAATTATATTAAGTACTATACATATATACATGATACATATACATATATCACATCTAATCAGTTTATATCCATTTGAAAAAATGTACACTTGGTTAATGCCTCAGTCAAATACACAGTTACAATGTCATAATACAATGCTAGTTAAAATACTGTATATAACAATGCTAAAATACATAACCTATAAATATACCAGATAAATATGGTAAGAATTAAATGAACTTACCCTATATGACACAGTGGAGAGAATGTGCTGAGTATATGTGCAGACCGACCAGGAAGTTCTGACCAGGAAATCCACATGATTGCAGAGATCATGCAAAAAGCTGGATAACAATAAGCAGCTAATCACAGGCCAAGCCTGTGACTGACCCAGTGACAATAGCCATGAACGAAATGGCTGAACTACCCAAGCTGTATACAGAAACAAGCTGAATTAATGGATTTGTGCAAGTGCTGAAGTTAAAACAAGGAAAGGAAAATTTAAGGAAATAATTGTTAAATATTTAGGTTCAGCTTATTAATTGAATTTATGTTAGTTTACTATAATGATGCTTTAAAATCTAACAATATTCTGTTTACAAGCATACTGCTACACACTCATCCTGGAAGTACAAATCCATTTGCCCTGTCACCCTGTCACTGTCACCATGTCACTGTTGTTTCAGCTGTACTATTCTATGCTCCTGTTGTTTCAGCTGCAGTATTCTATGCTCCTGTTGTTTCAGCTGCAGTATTCTATGATCCTGTTGTTTCAGCTGCAGTATTCTATGCTCCTGTTGTTTCAGCTGCAGTATTCTATGATCCTGTTGTTTCAGCTGCAGTATTCTATGCTCCTGTTGTTTCAGCTGCAGTATTCTACTCTACTGTTGTTTCAGCTGCAGTATTCTATGATCCTGTTGTTTCAGCTGCAGTATTCTATGCTCCTGTTGTTTCAGCTGCAGTATTCTATGATCCTGTTGTTTCAGCTGCAGTATTCTATGCTCCTGTTGTTTCAGCTGCAGTATTCTATGCTCCTGTTGTTTCAGCTGCAGTATTCTATGCTACTGTTGTTTCAGCTGCAGTATTCTATGATCCTGTTGTTTCAGCTGCAGTATTCTATGCTCCTGTTGTTTCAGCTGCAGTATTCTATGCTCCTGTTGTTTCAGCTGCAGTATTCTATGCTCCTGTTGTTTCAGCTGCAGTATTCTATGCTCCTGTTGTTTCAGCTGCAGTATTCTATGCTCCTGTTGTTTCAGCTGCAGTATTCTATGCTCCTGTTGTTTCAGCTGCAGTATTCTATGCTCCTGTTGTTTCAGCTGCAGTATTCTATGATCCTGTTGTTTCAGCTGCAGTATTCTATGCTCCTATTGTTTCAACTGCAGTATTCTACTCTACTGTTGTTTCAGCTGCAGTATTCTATGATCCTGGACATCGTGAACAACCTCCTGCTGCGAGTGGAGCCCAAGGCCAAGGTAACACTGCACACCACATCTGTCACGTCATGTGAACACCTCTCTGTTGTCTTATAATGTAAGGATATATAAACTGGCATCAAGACTGTGGAGTAGTATTGTCATGGTTATGATTGAAAATATATGTGTCACATGATGAATGAGAGAAAGAACTCTAACACTCAATGAATGTCAGTTGCAAACATACACATGTGTAAACTTAGAAGAAAATGGGAATTTTGAAAATTGGAAAGACTGAATATATTGTCATGTTCATCAGGTCATTTTGAATGATGGTTAACATGTTACCATACATGGCTAACATTCGTCCTCAGCACTCGATAGCTTCTCCTAGGGGGACTGTCATGACGACGTGGGTCTTTGCTCATTCTTTCACTCCCTGGTTTACTGCATATCTTCAAGTCTGCTGAGATATAACTAGAATATCTCTGTCTGGATCATAAAACAAAATAAAAAAACAAACAAGAAAAAACACTTGTTAACAAATTATATATTTTATGAGCAGCTAAGGATGTGTTGTGTCAACAAAATGGCTCCATGTGCTGGAGTTTTTCATGTGACGCAAAAGAGAAGAAAAAAAAGAAGACAAACATATTTATATATTTTTTCATGTGTACAACTCAGTATGCTCAGATGACGGCAGTATAGGCAGGGTATGTACATTGTAGCTGATTTTGAAGATTTCTACAGGGGTGTGTCATAGTTGGGGTCGTGTTATAGACTACGAATTGGGGTACTTGTTTCAGCTGGAGTGAGTTTTCTGTTCTTTCTATGAACTTCTTTGTTACAAAATTGAACAGGAAGTGTATTTGGTCATCTTGCAGGAGGCCAGTGAGAAACTGCAGAGTATGAGGTTCAAGCTGATGCTGTGTTGTGTGGAGGACCAGAAGACTCCCATCCTGCAGCTTCAGGAGCAAGTCAGGTAATGCACACTTCATCCTATAGCTTCAGGAGCTAGTCAGGTAACACACACTTCATCCTTGAGCTTCAGGAGCTGGTCAGGTAACACACACTTCATCCTACAGCTTCAGGAGCTAGTCAGGTAACACACACTTCATCCTTGAGCTTCAGGAGCTGGTCAGGTAACACACAGTTCATCCTACAGCTTCAGGAGCTAGTCAGGTAACACACACTTCATCCTACAGCTTCAGGAACTAGTCAGGTAAAACACACTTAATCCTACAGCTACAGGGACTGGTCAGGTAACACACACTTCATCCTACAGCTTCAGGAGCTAGTCAGGTAACACACACTTCCTCCTACAGCTTCAGGAGCTAGTCAGGTAACACACACTTCATCCTACAGCTTCAGGAGCTAGTCAAGTAACACACACTTCCTCCTACAGCTTCAGGAGCTAGTCAGGTAACACACACTTCATCCTACAGCTTCAGGAGCTAGTCAGGTAACACAGACTTCATCCTACAGCTTCAGGGACTGGTCATGTAACACACAGTTCATCCTACAGCTTCAGGAGCTAGATGGGTAACACACACTTCATCCTACAGCTTCAGGGGCTAGTCAAGTAACACACACTTCCTCCTACAGCTTCAGGAGCTGGTCAGGTAACACACACTTCATCCTACAGCTTCAGGAGCTAGTCAGGTAACACACACTTCATCCTACAGCTTCAGGAGCTAGTCAGGTAACACACACTTCATCCTACAGCTTCAGGAGCTAGATGTGTAACACACACTTCATCCTACAGCTTCAGGGGCTGGTCAAGTAACACACACTTCCTCCTACAGCTTCAGGAGCTAGTCAGGTAACACAGACTTCATCCTACAGCTTCAGGAGCTAGTCAGGTAACACACACTTCATCCTACAGCTTCAGGAGCTAGTCATGTAACACAGACTTCATCCTACAGCTTCAGGAGCTAGTCAGGTAACACACACTTCATCCTACAGCTTCAGGAGCTAGTCAGGTAACACAGACTTCATCCTACAGCTTCAGGAGCTAGATGTGTAACACACACTTCATCCTACAGCTTCAGGGGCTGGTCAAGTAACACACACTTCATCCTACAGCTTCAGGAGCTAGTCAGGTAACACAGACTTCATCCTACAGCTTCAGGAGCTAGTCAGGTAACACACACTTACTCCTACAGCTTCAGGAGCTAGTCAGGTAACACACACTTCATCCTACAGTTTCAGGAGGTAGTCAGGTAACACACAGTTCATCCTACAGCTTCAGGAGCTAGTCAGGTAACACAGACTTCATCCTACAGCTTCAGGAGCTAGTCAGGTAAAACACACTTAATCCTACAGCTTCAGGAGCTAGTCAGGTAACACACACTTCATCCTACAGCTTCAGGAGCTAGTCAGGTAACACACACTTCCTCCTACAGCTTCAGGAGCTAGTCAGGTAAAACACACTTAATCCTACAGCTTCAGGAGCTAGTCAGGTAACACACACTTCATCCTACAGCTTCAGGAGCTAGTCCAGTAACACACACTTCCTCCTACAGCTTCAGGAGCTAGTCAGGTAACACACACTTCATCCTACAGCTTCAGGAGCTAGTCATGTAACACAGACTTCATCCTACAGCTTCAGGAGCTAGTCAGGTAACACACACAGTTCATCCTACAGCTTCAGGAGCTAGTCAGGTAACACAGACTTCATCCTACAGCTTCAGGAGCTAGTCAGGTAAAACACACTTAATCCTACAGCTTCAGGAGCTAGTCAGGTAACACACACTTCATCCTACAGCTTCAGGAGCTAGTCAAGTAACACAGACTTCATCCTACAGCTTCAGGGACTGGTCATGTAACACACAGTTCATCCTACAGCTTCAGGAGCTAGTCAGGTAACACAGACTTCATCCTACAGCTTCAGGAGCTAGTCAGGTAAAACACACTTCATCCTACAGCTTCAGGAGCTAGCCAGGTAACACACACTTCCTCCTACAGCTTCAGGAGCTAGTCAGGTAACACAGACTTCATCCTACAGCTTCAGGGACTGGTCATGTAACACACAGTTCATCCTACAGCTTCAGGAGCTAGATGGGTAACACACACTTCATCCTACAGCTTCAGGGGCTAGTCAAGTAACACACACTTCATCCTACAGCTTCAGGAGCTAGTCAGGTAACACACAGTTCATCCTACAGCTTCAGGAGCTAGTCATGTAACACAGACTTCATCCTACAGCTTCAGGAGCTAGTCAGGTAACACAGACTTCATCCTACAGCTTCAGGAGCTAGTCAGGTAACACAGACTTCATCCTACAGCTTCAGGAGCTAGTCAGGTAACACAGACTTCATCCTACAGCTTCAGGAGCTAGTCAGGTAAAACACACTTAATCCTACAGCTTCAGGAGCTAGTCAGGTAACACACACTTCATCTTACAGCTTCAGGAGCTAGTCAGGTAACACACACTTCCTCCTACAGCTTCAGGAGCTAGTCAGGTAACACACACTTGATCCTACAGTTTCAGGAGCTAGTCATGTAACACAGACTTCATCCTACAGCTTCAGGAGCTAGTCAGGTAACACAGACTTCATCCTACAGCTTCAGGAGCTAGTCAGGTAACACACACTTCATCCTACAGCTTCAGGAGCTAGTCAGGTAACACACACTTCCTCCTACAGCTTCAGGAGCTAGTCAGGTAACACACACTTCATCCTACAGCTTCAGGAGCTAGTCATGTAACAGACTTCATCCTACAGCTTCAGGAGCTAGTCAGGTAACACACACTTCATCCTACAGCTTCAGGAGCTAGTCAGGTAACACACACTTCCTCCTACAGCTTCAGGAGCTAGTCAGGTAACACACACTTCATCCTACAGCTTCAGGAGCTAGATGGGTAACACACACTTCATCATTTAGCTTCAGGGACTGGTCAGGTTACACTTCATCCTACAGCTTCAGGGACTGGTCAGGTTACACTTCATCCTACAGCTTCAGGGACTGGTCAGGTAACAGTCTTGTGTTGTGTTGCAGGAGTCAGGTGTTGCAGCAGCGGAAATTAGAGCGGGATCTCTACATGATACACAAGGACCTGGAGGAATGTCCTTCTGAAGATGAGTAAGTTTGGATGTAGATCATGTATCAAAATAGATTAAAAGAACTGAAATCACAGTTCTAATATTTATTCTAATGGTTCTCAGGAAAAAGAAGTTTGTTATATAATACTCAATATTTGCTAAGGATAATATCTGAGTGAGTGAGTACGGTTTTACGCTGCGTTTAGGAATATTCCAGCAATATCATGGCGGGGGACACCGGATAATATCTGAAAAGCTGATTCATCCGAATCTGTTGGGACAAGTACCGTAGCCAGTTTTTGTACAAGGGCCCTGTGCCACTCATCTTAGGGTTAATACAATCTTATCTCAATTATCCATACAATCGTCTCATGGGTGTAGTGCCTTGAGCATCTGCCAAGTTCGATTCCAAGCTGCGTCAAACCAAAAGACATTAAACGATGGTACTAGTTATTACCCTCCCTGGCACTTGGCATTAAGGGGATAAAACCATAAGTGGTCGGCTCGGAGTCAGTATTCTGGGCCTCAATGGGGTATTCATCACCGCTGCATTAACATTGCATCTTCCTGAGGCAAATGAGTTCACTGACTCTAAAAGTCCAATTTCCACCCTTGCCAAACTAGGCTGGAATTTCTGGGCTCATTCCCAGCACCATCAGTGGCTATTACGAGTTATGTCCCTTCTATGCCCCTCCTATTGACCAATCAGATTCCACCTCTCATATCACTTACATTTGCG
The DNA here is from genome assembly GCF_022045235.1 of Haliotis cracherodii. NCBI lineage: Eukaryota > Metazoa > Mollusca > Gastropoda > Lepetellida > Haliotidae > Haliotis > Haliotis cracherodii. The sequence continues at coordinate 40,999,122 of NW_027266266.1, forward strand.
CCCAGTCAAAACAATCTGATTTATGATCAAGATGTATATTGTAATAAAACAGGTCTTACCTCGTGAAGTGCATCAAATCACTTGAGCACCTTAATTAAAAACATGAAAAGATTTTGAAAATATCTGTCAATGCCCATTTAATTTTGTAAATGCTGCAGTCGACCGAGATCTCAACATTGAAATCATGTTTACGAACCGAATGTCAGTTTCATTACACAATTTTGATTGGACTATGCATCAACTCGTTAGTTCAGCCAAAATATGGCTCCTTATTTGCAGCCTAGTTCATCAAGGGTGGGAACTGGACTTTTTTAGTCAGTCTTGCACTTGCCTCAAGAAGATGCAATACATTATGACAATCATAGGCTTTGTGTAAGGGGCCCTGTGATTTGGATTGTGGATTATTCCCTTGAAAGTTGTGTCAATCTTACATCAGTGCTGGGATTAGATATATTATGTGTTTGTGTCCCCCAGTTTGTCGGAACGGAGTGACATCTTGGAGCATGAAGTTTACTCTGTCAAGGAACAAATCAACAAACTCAACGAGGAGCTGTCCATCAGAATCAGGTCAGTGGAAATACGCATGGGTAGCTCACGGAGACGTGATGGCCCTTTCAAAACAGACTGAATACTGAAGCACATATTACATATGGTCTCTCCTTAGGGAAGGGACTTTATTCAAATATGCCTCTGGTCACCCAGCAGTGAATGGGTACCTGGTAGGATGATACAATGTGGTTGTGTACTTCCGAGTGAACTGAAATGAAAATCGTGTGCCTACTGATCAATTAACTTGGGTTATTTTGTAGATCTGTCATGGTTTAAGCATATTTGAGCATTTATAAATTGGAAAGTGCAGAATGCAAATTAATTATTTAATTTGATTATTTTAAAAAAATTCCCAATTTGGTGTTTATGTATCTGTCAGTTTAGTGTTTGAATAATTTTATCAAATCATTTAAGGTGTGACCAAATTAATTGCTTGTCTGTAATGACCTAATGACCTAGGTTGTATTGTATTTTTGGACACCCTCAAGAAGTTTAACAAGTTCTTTGGCCTCTTTAACAAATGAGGCCAAATTTAATTGCTTAAAGGACTCAAATGTACAAAATAATTATACTACTAAAAAAAGGATCATCCTAGTCTTTCCTATTACAAAAAATTAGCAATATTCCATTGACATAATAGTGACGTGGAAATATACTACTAAAAAAAGAGTTAAGGAACACCCAATTCTTTCATATGAGTATGGTTAACCTGTCATGCTGTGACAGATTAACTATTACCGGTAATAGTCAAGTCATTATAATAGGTATTCAGCAACCAATACTTGCTGTAAAAGGCTTGTCGTAAAATGCTTGTCGTAAGAGGCGACTAACGGGATCGGGTGGTCAGACTCGCTGACTTGGTTGATGCATGTCTTCGTATCCCAATTGCATGGATTGATGCTCATGATGTCAATCACTGGATTGTCTGGTCCAGACTTGATTATTTACCGACTGCCGTCATATAGCTGGAATATTGCGGAGTGCGGCGTTAAACAACAAACCAAACATTTAGATGTGTTACACATAAGGAAGAGAATTTATGGATATCAACTTCTTTATTATGAGGGGCACAATGTTTCAGAGTATATACTGACTCCTGCATCACCTGATGAAGGAGTAAATAAGAAGATGACATCCTTAGACTCTCTTCCTTATAGTAACCGTCTCCGTGGTCTAGTGGTAGGGCGTCCGCCCGGAGAGCAGAAGGTCCGGGGTTCGATCCCTGGCCGCGTCATACCAATTGTTCGATCCCTGGCCGCGACATACCAATTGACGTTAAAAGATGGTACTTGTTGTTACCCTGTCTGGTGCTCGGCATTAGGGGGCTAAAACAAGGACTCGTCGGCTCGGCGACAGTGTACTGTGTCTGAGTGGGGTTTACATGTTAAACTGTGGTATAGTATCTCAGTGTGCTAGCACTATAAATCGGCATCAGTCCGGTCTAGTACAAGCAGCCATACACACACACGTGCATGCACGTCGCTATATAAGTGCAATAATCTTGGACGTGACATTAAACCCAATTTCACCTCACCTCTTCCTTAAAGTAACAATGATCCTGAACTTTTATTAGCTAGTATATGTGCAGATGTTAAAAGCATGTTCACTGTAGAGATTTGTAACCGACAAAAGAAGAAAAGATCCTTTCTCCCTACCGGATCTGTTTAAAATAAATACATGAAAAAAATATATTATTTTTTAACTAGCCCTTCTGAGGCATAGATTTAAACGTCCTGGATAAAGCTCAGGTAGAAAAGCATGTTCTAAATTTTAACCCTGTCTCAAATGCTTCTACTAGATCTGCAGGACCTGTATTTGGGGATATCTTTTCTGTTTTCAGTTGTTACAAGGAAAGCCAGCTTCAAGTAAAGGCTCAAATGAAGATGGAAAAAGGTAAGACAGTTCTAAGATGTTGTACTCCTGTGGCTTTGTGTGTTGATGAGGAGGATGACCCATTGCCCTTCAGTGTGTTAGCGACCTGTGAAGATCCGGGGTAGAATAGGTCTTCAGCAACCCATGCTTGCCGTAAAAGGCGACTATGCTTGTCGTAAAAGGCGACTAACGGGATCAGGTGGTCAGACTCGCTGACTTGGTTGATGCATGTCATCAATCCCAATTGCGTGGATCGATGCTCATGATATCTATCACTGGATTGTCTGGTCCAGACTCGATTATTTACAGACCGCCGTCATATAGCTGGAATATTGCTGAGTGCGGCTTTAAACAACAAAACAACCAACCAATCAGTGTGTGAGCCCCTGGTCAGCCTCCTGCCTCTCTGTCCACAGCCCAGGCCACGGTCAACCGACTCAATGAGGTGTGCTTCAAGTTTGCCCAGTGGAGACTCACAGAGAAGGACGGCCAGCTCGGGATCACGGATCTCACTCTTCGTAACTTTGTGTGAGTACTCCCCCTGCTGGTCTTGTCCCTCGTAACTTTGTGTGAGTACTCCCCCTGCAAGTCTTGTTCCTCGTAACTTTGTGTGAGTACTCCCCCTGCAAGTCTTGTTCCCCGTAACTTTGTGTGAGTACTCCCCCTGCAAGTCTTGTTCCTCATAACTTTGTGTAAGTACTCCCCCTGCAAGTCTTGTTCCTCGTAACTTTGTGTAAGTACTCCCCCTGCAAGTCTTGTTCCTCATAACTTTGTGTGAGTACTCCCCCTGCAAGTCTTGTTCCTCATAACTTTGTGTGAGTACTCCCCCTGCAAGTCTTGTTCCTCATAACTTTGTGTGAGTACTCCCCCTGCAAGTCTTGTTCCTCATAACTTTGTGTAAGTACTCCCCCTGCAAGTCTTGTTCCCCGTAACTTTGTGTGAGTACTCCCCCTGCAAGTCTTGTTCCTCATAACTTTGTGTAAGTACTCCCCCTGCAAGTCTTGTTCCTCGTAACTTTGTGTGAGTACTCCCCCTGCAAGTCTTGTTCCTCATAACTTTGTGTAAGTACTCCCCCTGCAAGTCTTGTTCCTCATAACTTTGTGTGAGTACTCCCCCTGCAAGTCTTGTTCCTCCTAACTTTGTGTAAGTACTCCCCCTGCAAGTCTTGTTCCCCGTAACTTTGTGTGAGTACTCCCCCTGCAAGTCTTGTTCCCCGTAACTTTGTGTAAGTACTCCCCCTGCAAGTCTTGTTCCCCGTAACTTTGTGTAAGTACTCCCCCTGCAAGTCTTGTTCCCCGTAACTTTGTGTGAGTACTCCCCCTGCAAGTCTTGTTCCCCGTAACTTTGTGTAAGTACTCCCCCTGCAAGTCTTGTTCCCCGTAACTTTGTGTAAGTACTCCCCCTGCAAGTCTTGTTCCCCGTAACTTTGTGTAAGTACTCCCCCTGCAAGTCTTGTTCCCCGTAACTTTGTGTAAGTACTCCCCCTGCAAATCTTGTTCCTCATAACTTTGTGTAGGGACTCCCCCTGCAAGTCTTGTTCCCCGTACCTTTGTTTGTGTATTCTTGCTGTTGTGGATGGTGTTGGAGAAGGTCCTCAGCAACCAGTACTGGTTGTAAAAGATGACCATATGGATTGTGTGGTCGGGCATGGTGACTTGGCTGAGTGCGTGTCCTCGAACCATGATGGTGTGGATCCTTGCTTACAAAGTCGATCCCTGGATTATGATCCAGATCCATGGCTGGTCTTGAATCTGTGGGTGCTGATGGGTGCTGGATAATTTCAGGAATCAAAAGATTTATTTGCCATTAGCAAATGTGCCACCCAAGGAACATCTGTTTTGATACCTGTTGAAATATGGTAGCAAGTGATGTTCCTGTGTTGTTGCTGAAGCATGTGTGATGTTGCTGTATCTGTGTGTGATGTTGCTGTAGCTGTGTGTGATGTTAGTGTAGCTGTGTGTGATGTTGGTGTAGCTGTGTGTGATGTTGGTGTAGCTGTGTGTGATGTTGCTGTATCTGTGTGTGATGCTGCTGTAGCTGTGTGTGATGTTGGTGTAGCTGTGTGTAATGTTGGTGTAGCTGTGTGTGATGTTGGTGTAGCTGTGTGTGATGTTGGTGTAGCTGTGTGTGATGTTGGTGTCGCTGTGTGTGATGTTGCTGTAACTGTGTGTGATGTTGCTGTAGCTGTGTGTAATGTTGCTGTAGCTATGTGTGATGTTGCTGTAGCTATGTGTGATGTTGCTGTAGCTGTGTGTGATGTTGCTGTCGCTGTGTGTGATATTGGTGTAGCTGTGTGTGATGTTGGTGTAGCTGTGTGTGATGTTGCTGTCACTGTGTGTGATGTTGCTGTAGCTGTGTGTGATGTTGGTGTCGCTGTGTGTGATGTTGGTGTAGCTGTGTGTGATGTTGCTGTAGCTGTGTGTGATGTTAGTGTAGCTGTGTGTGATGTTGGTGTAGCTGTGTGTGATGTTGCTGTAGTTGTGTGTGATGTTGCTGTAGCTATTTGTGATGTTGGTGTAGCTGTGTGTGATGTTGCTGTAGCTGTGTGTGATGTTGCTGTAGATGTGTGTGATGTTGCTGTAGATGTGTGTGATGTTGGTGTAGCTGTGTGTGATGTTGCTGTAGCTGTGTGTGATGTTGCTGTGTGTGATGTTGCTGTAGCTGTGTATGATGTTGCTGTAGCTGTGTGTGATGTTGGTGTAGCTATGTGTGATGTTGCTGTATCTGTGTATGATGTTGCTGTATCTGTGTGTGATGTTGCTGTAGCTGTGTGTGATGTTGGTGTAGCTGTGTATGATGTTGCTGTAGCTGTGTGTGATGTTGCTGTAGCTGTGTGTGATGTTGCTGTAGCTGTGTGTGATGTTGCTGTCACTGTGTGTGATGTTGGTGTAGCTGTGTGTGATGTTGCTGTCACTGTGTGTGATGTTGCTGTAGCTATGTGTGATGTTGCTGTAGCTGTGTGTGATGTTGCTGTAGATGTGTGTGATGTTGGTGTAGCTATGTGTGATGTTGGTGTAGCTGTGTGTGATGTTGCTCTAGCTGTGTGTGATGTTTCAGCTACACCAAGACCAACAGGGATGACGACTCGTGGACACATCAGCTGGAGTTGGGATGGGTGAGGATGACAAACCTCCTGCCAAGTTCTATATATAAGGTAGGTAACTCTGCTGTTTGCAGGGTAGACAACTCTTAATACAGTTAGGGCAAATACTCTTTGGTGTAACTCAGTATTAGGGATCTTGACTAAATTCTGCATGAGGTACAGTGGTGTAAGGATACAGCGATACAGTATCGTATCCTGATACGAGGCCCAAGATACAATATATTGTTTTACAACCCCTGTATAGGGGTACATACGTTACATTACAACTTATATTTGTAAAAAACCACATGAAGAATAATTCTTAGAAACTGTTCAACAACCAGCTTACGCAGATTCCCTAGTATTTCCATGTTGGCAATGAATAGCATAACATAAACACTGCCCTCTAGCCTTTTTGATTCTGCCCTAAAGTATCCCATCTTCAATCTCTGAAATCTAAAAACAAATGATTCAGGGTTGTGATTCTCCTGTGGAAAAAAAGTTTCGCCTCCAATGAAGTAAAATGAAAATTAGTTTTAGTATAACATAACGTTTTGTTTTTAGATCACTCTCTTTTCGAGATACATGCTTGTGATGATGTTAACATACCATATTTCCTAGATTAAACGCCTGGGCGTACATTTCTTTCAGACACTCCTTACCCCCAGCATTTAATTGCATAGATAGTAATGGGGAGAATTCCATGCACAACAACTACTAGGTGTTTAATTGAGGCCTGGCATTTGTTGGAGCCCAGCATTAAATCGAGGGAATAGGGTAACTGAGGATTAGGTGGCAGTGTGTCATCACAGACTGATGGATCTTTTCTTATGCTAATCACTGTTATAGTTGGAACTTTGTCCCAAGTTGAGCATCTTAATAAGTTTCTATAGTGTTTCTGATTTCCAGCACACCAGGTCATTGACGCCTTCATGTCAGGATTATGTGTATCCTAAGCTCTTTGTTTCTGATACCTGGCCTCCCATTTCCACCCTGGGGGTGGTGGGTAGCATTCGCTCATCACGCCAAAGACCTGGGTTCAATTCTCCACAGGGGTACAATGTGTGAAGCCCATTTCTGGTGTCCCCCGCCGTGATATTGCTGTAGCATTGCTAAAAACAATGTAAAACTTCACTCTCTGACTCACTCACTCACTCACTCAAAACATTTTCACTTGAGTCAGTTGACCTTCAAGTATTCATATTAATCTGAAGCTTCATTCTGTGCAGTTATTTTACGTCAAACCTTCACTATGAGGAATAATTTTGTACTGGAAACTATTTGTTCTCAAGGGCAAACGTTTGTGACAATGTCCAGTGAAGTGTGTGGGTGTGTGTTGCAGGACGTCCTTGTGCCTCGAGATGGCCAGAACAAAGATGTGGACAAGAGGATGATGACGCTCAGGATTGTCTGCAGCGAGAGGCCACCAGGTCAGGCTCTCACCAGCCCTCCCTGTGATGTCACACCACATCTGTCTGAAATATCACACGTCTGTAGGGTCTCTGAAATAGCACACCTGTGTAGGGTCTCTGAGATATCACACCTTTGTAGGGCCTCTGAAATATCACACCTGTGTAGGGCCTCTGAAATATCACACATGTGTAGGGTCTCTGAAATATCACAAGTCTGTAGGGTCTCTGAAATATCACACCTGTGTAGGGCCTCTGAAATATCACACATGTGTAGGGTCTCTGAAATATCACAAGTCTGTAGGGTCTCTGAAATAGCACACCTGTGTAGGGTCTCTGAAATATCACACCTGTGTAGGGTCTCTGAAATATCACATTTGTGTAGGGTCTCTGAAATAGCACACCTGTATAGGGTCTCTGAAATATCACACCTGTGTAGGGTCTCTGCAATATCACACCTGTGTAGGGCCTCTGAAATATCACACCTCTGTGTAGGATCTCTGAAATATCACACCTGTGTAGGGCCTCCAAAATATCACACCTCCGTGTAGGGTCTCTGAAATGTCACACCTGTGTAGGGCATCTGAAATGCCACACGTCTGTAGGGTCTCTGAAATGTCACACCTGTGTAGGGCATCTGAAATAGCACACCTGTGTAGGGTCTCTGAAATATCACACCTCCGTGTAGGGTCTCTGAAATATCACACCTGTGTAGGGTCTCTTGTGTTGGGCATCTGAAATGCCACACGTCTGTAGGGTCTCTGAAATGTCACACCTGTGTAGGGCATCTGAAATAGCACACCTGTGTAGGGTCTCTGAAATATCACACCTCCGTGTAGGGTCTCTGAAATATCACACCTGTGTAGGGTCTCTTGTGTTGGGCATCTGAAATGCCACACGTCTGTAGGGTCTCTGAAATATCACACCTGTGTAGGGTCTCTGAAATATCACACCTGTGTAGGGTCTCTGAAATAGCACACCTGTGTAGGGTCTCTGAAATATCACACCTCCGTATAGGGTCTCTGAAATGTCACACCTGTGTAGGGTCTTTGGAATATCACACCTCTGTGTAGGGTCTCTGAAATGTCACACCTGTGTAGGGTCTCTGAAATATCACACCTGTGTAGGGTCTCTGCAATATCACACCTGTGTAGGGCCTCTGAAATATCACACCTCTGTGTAGGGTCTCTGAAATATCAAACCTGTGTAGGGCCTCTGAAATATCACACCTCTGTGTAGGGTCTCTGAAATATCACACCTGTGTAGGGTCTCTGAAATATCACACCTGTGTAGGGTCTCTGAAATATCACACATGTGTAGGGGTCTCTGAAGTATCACACCTGTGTAGTGTCTCTGAGATATCACACCTGTGTAGGGTCTCTGAAGTATCACACCTGTGTAGGGTCTCTGAAATATCACACCTGTGTAGGGTCTCTGAAATATCACACCTGTGTAGGGTCTCTGAAATATCACACCTCCGTGTAGGGTCTCTGAAATATCACACCTCTGTGTAGGGTCTCTGAAATATCACACCTGTGTAGGGCCTCTGAAATATCACACCTCTGAGTAGGGTCTCTGAAATGTCACACCTGTGTAGGGTCTCTGCAATATCACACCTCTGTGTAGGGTCTCTGAAATATCACACCTGTGTAGGGCCTCTGAAATATCACACCTCTGTGTAGGGTCTCTGAAATATCACACCTGTGTAGGGTCTCTGAAATATCACACCTGTGTAGGGTCTCTGAAATATCACAGTGTAGGGGTCTCTGAAGTATCACACCTGTGTAGGGTCTCTGAGATATCACACCTGTGTAGGGTCTCTGAAGTATCACACCTGTGTAGGGTCTCTGAAATATCACACCTGTGTAGGGTCTCTGCAATATCACACCTGTGTAGGGTCTCTGAAATATCACACCTCCGTGTAGGGTCTCTGAAATATCACACCTCTGTGTAGGGTCTCTGAAATATCACACCTGTGTAGGGCCTCTGAAATATCACACCTCTGAGTAGGGTCTCTGAAATGTCACACCTGTGTAGGGTCTCTGCAATATCACACCTCTGTGTAGGGTCTCTGAAATATCACACCTGTGTAGGGGTCTCTGAAGTATCACACCTGTGTAGGGTCTCTGAAATGTCACACCTGTGTAGGGTCTCTGAAATATCACACCTGTGTAGGGTCTCTGCAATATCACACATGTGTAGGGTCTCTGAAATATCACACCTGTGTAGGGTCTCTGAAGTATCACATGTCTGTAGGGTCTCTGAAATATCACACTGGTGTAGGGTCTCTGAAATATCACATGTCTGTAGGGTCTCTGAAATATCACACCTGTGTAGGGTCTCTGAAATATCACATGTCTGTAGGGTCTCTGAAATATCACATGTCTGTAGGGTCTCTGAAATATCACACCTGTGTAGGGTCTCTGAAATATCACACATGTGTAGGGTCTCTGAAGTATCACACCTGTGTAGGGTCTCTGAAATATCACATCTGTATAGGGTCTCTGAAATATCACACCTGTGTAGGGTCTCTGAAATATCACACCTGTGTAGGGTCTCTGAAATATCACACATGTGTAGGGTCTCTGAAGTATCACACCTGTGTAGGGTCTCTGAAATATCACACCTGTGTAGGGTCTCTGAAGTATCACACCTGTGTAGGGTCTGTATGGATGAGTATTACATCTTGTACATTGTACTTCTAGTGGGTGGCATCGCTGTGAAGGAGCACTTCGAGGTGAACGTTGTACCGATACAGATACAACTCACGTACCAGTTCTACCAGGCGGTCATGGGCTTCTTTTTCCCGGACAAAAACATCGAGACGGATGACCAGCAAGGTAGGCAGTTGTAGTTGTAGCATGTGTGGGCAGTGCTACAAGCCGTTGACAGGCTGTACTGACTCTTGACTGAATTACCAAATGCCCTTGGATTGTTGCATTTTGAACAGGTTTAAAAAAAGACTGAATTTGATGTTTTAAGACTGCTAGGATGTTGGTGATGAAAAGCTGCATGGCTACTGGAGATACATCTGATAGACTAAGACCACATTATTCCTGGTGACTGGTGAAAAAATAAAATTGCTGAAAGCGGCATAAAACCAAATTTTAACATTGCTGAACTGTAGGGCTTTGACCAAGTAATATAATTGTTGTTTTGTTGTTTAACGCTGCACTCAGCAAAATTCCAGCTATATGACGGCTCCAAGTAATATAAAACAGGTAGACGCTGTATACTGGCATGTGCGTTACTCTGGTTGTATATTGACTCTTCAGAGGAAGAAGAAGTGAAGGGAAAGAAGAAGTCGGATAAGAAGTCCAAGAAGGAGAAGGAGACCCCGGTGAAGAAGACTCCATCGTTCAGCAACACCGACGACATCGACAAGATGAGGGTCAGTAGTGTCTTTGTTTGTGCGGGGCCTCACTGCTGGGAATTTGAGATTTCATGTAACATAGTGTCCATGAAGAAATTAAGGATACTTGATAAGAAATGTTTGTAGGGGACTTTGAATAGAAATAGATTAGTGTATGTCATGTATTCCTTCAGCTGCGGACCGCCTCCATGGTCTAGTGGTAGGGGAAGGTCCAGGGTTCGATCCACGGCGGTGTCATACCAAACGACGTTAAAAGATGGTTACTTGTTGTTACCCTGTCTGTTGCTCGGCATGAAGGGGCTAAAACAAGGACTGGTTGGCTTGGAGTCAGTATACTGTGTCTGAGTGGGGTATTCATGTTAAACTGCGGCATGGTATCTCAGTGAGCTAGCACTATGAATCGACATCAGTCCGGACTAGTACAAGCAGCCACACAAACACACACACGTACATGCCTGTAGCTATATATGTGCAATAATCCTGGACGTGACGTTAAACCCAATGTCACGTCACCTCTTTCAGTTGCACGTTTTTTGCATGGCCCTAGTGGGAAACAGTCATTGTGTTATTTACTGCTAGTCATGTATAGATGGTCGGTCAATGGCACCATTGAATGGTCTTCGGAATTGCATCCCTTTGGCACTCCAGGATTTGAATCCCAGATTTGCCCTGATTATTATCCTTTGTTTGTTGTTAACCGTAATTTGATAGATCTGGTATAGTCTTTATCTTGTGAAATCTGAAGTCACATATGCAATCTTCAAAGAAGGTATAGAGAATGTTGACTTATCTAAATCTCACTCAACTCTAGATATCAAATATATCTTGCTTGCCAATGAGTTCTAAACTCTCTTGGACAAGTATTAATATATTTGAAATGTAAAGAGTTGAGGAGTTGATTGTGATGTCATTATGTTATTTAACACTACTCATGCATAGATGTCATTGAATGGTGTTCAGAGCTAGATCCCTTTGGCATGCCAGGATTCGAATCCCAGATTCATCCTGATTAAGATCCTTTGCTTGTCATCACCAGTTATTTGGGTTTTACTCCCATGTTATAAGCTGGCATTCTGTTATATAACTGAAACACTGCTCAAATCAGCATAAAATTACTCAGAATTTAAAGAAGAACCATTTTTTTTCATGTGTTAATCTGTCATAGCTGGTGGGTATTGCAACACACAGCCTTCAAATTGCGGGGACCCGTGAAGATCCGGGGTAGAATAGGTCTTCAGCAACCCATGCTTGCCGTAAAAGGTGACTCTGCTTGTCGTAAAAGGCGACTAACGGGATCGGGTGGTCAGGCTCGCCGACTTGGTTGATGCATGTCATCGATGCCTTAGGAAGTTTAACAAGTTCTTTGGCCTCTTTAACAAATGAGGCCAAATTAAATTGCTCAAAGGTCTCAAATGTACAAAATAATTATACTACTAAAAAAAAGGATCACCCAAGTCTTTCCTATGCTTGCCGTAAAAGGCTTGTCGTAAGGGGCGACTAACGGGATCGAGTGATTAGGCTCGCTGACTTGGTTGATGCATGTCTTCGTATCCCAATTGCATGGATCGATGCTCATGATGTCAATCACTGGATTGTCTGGTCCAGACTCAATTATTTACAGACCGCCGTCATATAGCTGGAATATTGCTGAGTGCGACGTTAAACAACAAACCAACCAACCAATTTGCGGGTGTTCTTTAACTTGTTTTGAGTGGTATACATGTTTTTTGTGAAGTTGACATTATCTTGTGTTTCCAGGAGCGTGCAGCCAATAACAACACATTCGTGTACACCAAGATCCCGGAGGTCAATCTCAGGGTCAGCTACAAGGTGGGTACAGTGCATGATGGCAGAATATAAAATTCCCAAACATCAGTCAGACAACAGGACTAGCAACTTTGAAAAGTTACCAGACCAGTTAAAATGTTTCCTGTCGAGAATTGAATGATAACTAGATGATTAGGGAATACAATCATAGCCCGACCATCGAGCGTGCAACTATTAAAAACTGACATCGGTCAGCAAAATGGACGATCTCGAACTGTCAGGCAGATGGGTATTTTAAACACTGATGATTGGAAATTCATAAAATGAATGTAATAAGTCACAAGCCTAATCAGTATGAAGATTTTGTCAGTGCATCAGTTTCAAAATCTGTCTCCATCTCTCTTGATGCTATTGCCTCCCCTCCCCATATGTGTGTGTGTATGAATGTTTGTTCTGTCTGTATGTATGTCAGGGCCAGAAGGACAAGAACATCGAAGACGTCCACGACTTCAGCTTTGTTCTGCCCACCATGGAATACCACAACTGTATCTGGACCTGGTTTGATCTCCTCATGGCTCTCAAGAACCACAGCAAGAGGACGCTGTTGTCACAGGTAGGTGCTGTAGCAGTCTGGTCACGACAGACCGGTGATGTGGCTGGAACCGACTTATAAACTGACATCTTCTCAGATTAATACACACATTACCCGGTAATCCGGTTTTGTTGTTTGTTTGTTGTTTAACGCTGCACTGAGCAATTTTGCATGTGACGGCAGTTTGAAAAATATGTCTGGACCAGACAATCCAGTGATTGATATCATGAGCATCGATCCACGCAATTGGGATACGATGACATACATCAGCCAGGTCACCGAGTAAGTGAGTGAGTGAGTGGGGTTTAACGCCGCTTTTAACAGTATTCCAGTTATATCACGGCGTGTCAGCTTAATGTGGGAGGAAAGCCCGAAGTGATGCAGGTCTCAGACGTTTACCACTTCGGTGAAACCCATGGGCACGGGCATGGTGCTGACAAACCTAGAAACATAATCGGGGCGAACTGGGATTCGAACCCACAATCATAGATTTCTGGCGTGCCCAAGGGACGCAACTCTGCACAGCGAGTCGCTGCGCCTTAGATGACTGGGCCACCCGTGCCCCCCCAGGTCACTGAGCCTGACCCCTGATCCCATTAATCGCCTCTTAAGACAAGCAGTCGCCTCTTTCGGCAAGCATTGGTCTGCTGAAGCCTATTCTAACCCAGATCTTCATTGGTCCTTTAATCAAATGTGCTGTATTTGTTTGATACATAGGTTTAAAATCTTATGCTAATTAATATGCCAGCACACACAGCATCAGCATTGCACATGCATGTGTTCAGCGAACCTTTACTTCATCCCCTCCCGTGGCACAGTGGGAAGACTGAGCGACAATGCTAAAATTGCGGTTGCAGTTTTGATTCACACCATGGAATTTTTATGTGAACAAAAAATCTTGACGTTTAACCAGCCAAAAATCAACATTATATTTCCAATTAGCTAAATTAGTTCAAAAGTAAAACCTCAAATCAGGTCTTATTGGGAAAGTAAAACCTCCCTATGTTAAAGTCTCTCCTGGCTTTCAACTTGTTCAAAGAAGAAAACATGCTAGTTAGTGAGTGAGTGTTGTATTCCTGCAGTATCATGGTATACCAGAAATAGGTTTCACACATTGTACCCATGTGAGGAATGGTCTACCCCACCACCCAAACCCACTACAGAACAGTGTTATGACATCACCGGAGGTTTACAAACGGTGTTCTTTGTTGTAGGCTATCAAGCAGAAGCTGCACATGAAGTCACGGGCTGGTGACGATGTGCCGCTGACCGATGTCCAGCAGGAAGAAGACAAGGCCAAGATGCAGATGCTGCTGGGAGCAAAACTACTTGTGAGTCATAGTTGTGTTTAGGACAGATTCAAAATTAAGCATGGAAGTCAAAGGGGTCCTTGTTGTAGCCCTTATGTTTAAGTTTTAGATTTAGGGGTTGCTAGATTTTATACCATAGTAACAAACTTCCAAGGACCCCATTTAATTTCCAACATTGAGATAGAACATTTTGACAGACCATGCAGGATGATCTTAATGAAATTTTGAACCTTTTGCCTGTTTAGACTGGATGCTAGCATCACTAACATATCACGGAGTCTTAGCATTTTGGATTCAAGAGCTCTGCTGTTATATTGTTTTATTTATGTCTATATCTATATGTCTAATATAATATAAACTTTGATATTTGTTACAGGCTGGTCAAGACAAACCCAACAAGAAAAGCCTGTTTGGAAAATCCCACAAGTCATAGACTTTGTCAGCGCTAAAATAGCAGAACTCCAAAGCACCAAATGCTTCAGTGATACTCATCAGCATATTTAAAAGTATATATATATACCAAATGTATAAATGCCAAAACTTAAAGATTGTCCGGCTATATTTGTGAGCATGATGTACGGGTTGTGCCTTACACTTAAAACCCCTAGTAGATGAGGCAAGCTGCAGGTATATTTCTCTAATATATGTGCCAAAATATTCTATTTACTTTTCAGTAAGTGATGTTGGATTTCAGATCTCCTGGGTGGTTTGCTTGAACATATTGATTATGCTATTTATAATATTTTACATATCGTGCAAGTGCTGTTTGAACTCATGTATGGATAATTTTAATATATGCACACCATTATTCCAATTTCTTGTATGTTTATTTGCTCTATGCTTGATGCAGCTTCATAGATGTGAGTGACACCAGTGGTCGATAGCATGAGCAGCCACTCCTTCAGGGTACAACACACAGCTAGGTCACACATTGTAACCATATCTTAACCTGATCCGAGTTTGATATTCGGCCCCAAGTCTGAAGCAAATTCCCAAATTGAAATGACAAATTGCCCAATTCATATATATTATAGTAATAACTAATGTTATGGCTCTGTCGAAGAAACATTTCGGCCCCTGAAAGTTGATGCTGTTCCTGATATGATCAATGTCACATTGTGATACACACGTTTCAGAGAATGTTTTCAACTTTTGAATCTGTATTACTGCTCTTTTCACTGATCATTAAGATTGGTTTGGAAATAGTTTTACATTTGTGTCTTTTCAAAGTAAATAGTATTCATACCATTCCACCTAGCCTTGTTTTTGTCTTTTAAGACCATTCTCAGTTGTCTTGACTTTGTTTAGGGACTGGAATGTTGCTGTGGTATTTTCAATGGATTTTTTCACCTGTTACATAAAATATCGTGCCGAATCAGTGATATGAATATTTAAGCATTATTTCTTAGATTGTTAGAGACTAGATATCTGTGAAACAATATTTGACAGCTGCTGAATAAGCATTGTCAAGAAATGAGGTGCCATATTTGAGATTTTATATATCAATGTGAATCTGTGGTATTTGTACTCTGAAGACACAAAATGCGATGTGCAATGCTAATTTTCAAAAGAATTTTTGGATTCTAAACAAGATTGCCAAAATCATGAACTTGATTTGTTCAGTTATAGATCTAATTTGCTAATCTATGCATCTTTTGTCAGTGACAGCAATATTATCAAACATCAGTAATTAAATGTTGCGATGTTGCAAGTAAGCTTTAAAACACTTGTGCAATTCATTGTGTATTTGCATCTGAACCATATAGTCTTTCATTTCACTCAAAAATAAAAATATTTGAAAATTATTGATTTCTTTGTTCTATTCTATAGCCTAGTGTGTGAACAAAGAAGTATGTGACTGTTGTTCAGTTCAATATTAAAAGGTGGGTAGAATGGACTTTGCTCATCCCTAGAATATATTTGTGAGGATTTTGATTTGAGAATTTAACGTGACACTTTGCCACATAACTGTTTGTTTACTGCCCAAATGAAGAAGGCATCGTCGCATCAGCATTATTTCAGCCATATAGCGACGTGTTGAAAAGTGAATTCCAGGTAATTTGAAGACCCCAATGTGTTTGACATGTTGACGTTCAATGGTCTTGTAGAATGTGGATATATATATATGTTACAAAACGCACAAATTCTGGTTACCGTATTATGTTATGATCGTTATTTTACTAACTTCGTGAAGGAAGATGGTGATACCGGGATGCTGTATACTGTTGAAGGACACCTAGGTCACAACTAGTTCTACAACTAACCAAGGATGTGACAACACAGAACACCACAGAATTAATATTTATTTTCATAGTCTTATGGTCTTAATCACTGTGATAATCATATATTTACATGTTTCTAGTGGAATAAAGATTTTTTTGGATTTTAAAAGTTTAAAAAAGGGAACAATATATTTAACAGTTGCCTGTATATATGCAAGTTTCCAACATGACCTTTTCATCAAAGTATAGATATGTAAGTATTTAATTGTCCCTGACGAATTTATCACAAGATTTGAAAAAAAGTTAAAACCTACTTTCTTGGTTACAGATTTTGAAATTACTGCACATCATGTACAGTGAGTTCTTCGAGTTTTATATATATACAAAGTATGCCAAAAAGCAAGGTTAGCACTAGGAATTAAAACTTTGGCATTTTGGGAAGTGAGGGTCTCAGAATGGGTCCTGTGAGTGAGGCACCCTCCTGATGATGCCAGGCATGGATGGTATCCTCCCCTTTGATGACCTTCATCAGATGAAGCAGCTCAGGGTTCCGGGAGATGAATTCGCAATTGTCATCCAAAATCTGAAAGAAAGAAAAAATGGAGAGTTGTAACATATGCTGTGTTGGCTTAATGTTGGCATAATCCTTGAGACCATATCAATGTATTCACTCAAATTCAAGAAATAGTATAGCAGATCTACCATACTCTTGTTTTCTGCATCGATACATAACATACGAAAGAAGGTTATGATTTTATGACACTGAAAATACTGAGGGTTGCTAAATGTTGAGTGCAACAATATTGTAAATTTTGCATCCAAAAACACATAAAACAGTTTCAAATAAGTAAAATGAAGTAGATGATTAACAAGAAGAAAACTATTTTGTACTGGGCACTACAGCATTTATCAAGGAAGCTGTAGTTTCAAATGTTGATCAATGCAGTGTTATGTAACATGTGGCATAAAAAAAATAATACAGCTGCTGAAAAGTACAGATACCATTTCATAGTGTGTGTGTGTGTGTGTGTTGGGGGGGGGAGAGAGAGGAGGGGTTGCAGGGTCAAGGATTACCTTCTGTATCGCGTCCACCAGTTCATCAAACCGAAACACTTCAGCTTCTGCTTTCTTCCAGTTGTCTTCAAGGATCTTCATCTGAAATGATGGGAGAATCACTAAGTTCCTAGAGTCATCCATGGGGATAACATATCAGGAATAACTAATATGTATAATACTTCCCAAAGGTTCTCATAATACCATTTATATGCTACTTTTATGACACGAAGTCACGCTCAGCTAATACTGTGTACATCCATTAATGTGGTGTGAAGGTTATAGAATATTTCTACAATGCAGTCAAGTCCCGTTAATACGACATGGTAGGTTGCATAAGATTATGCTGGATTAATGAGTATGATAAACGAGATTAAGTTGTATCAGCATTCGTGATCGAAAATCAGACAACTTCACGATAGATAACAATACAAAGACATTGTAATGAAAAATGAAATATTCATATTGTAATGTTATGTTGTTTGCGGAATGTTTTCTAATCATGCAAATTTGAAAGCTAAACACAAAACTACGGTAAGGGCTGTACGACTGACTCAAAATATCTAAAAAAAGGCTTAGTCAGGAATGGAAACTAGTGCCGCAAAGCTCAAAGAAAGTTGCTTTCTTAGTGGCTAATGTTGACTTCCTGTTAGTCATTTCATTGGTTGGTCAAAGTTCGCGAAAGGTCGTTCTGATGTGACCTGTCATGGGATGTCAGCGGTAGTGAAAACTTGTATCTGATTTTAATTATACTGAGCTAATCTAAGCATGTGATAATCCTGTTTTGTTTACTTAAAGCATTAATTGTTTATTGTTGTGCAAGTTTAGCCCTGCAGCTGTTGCAATATGTAGCTATAGGCCAACTCATCTCGCATCAAAACACGGGCAGATGACCACAGAGTACGCCGATCACTGTGTCAGATTAATAAGACTGATTAATGAGTGATTTCTGTAATTCGTTGCAAATTAGGTGTATCGTAGTCGGAGTGTGAGACTGTCAGATTAATGGGTCTAAGTAGATTTAATCAGTTCCCATCATTAATGTCGGATAAAACCGATTGGATTAACAAGACTTGACTGTATTATGGCCATGCTTACTTTGCGAGCTGCCTTGCTCCCCATTTCCTGGTAACGATCTCTCTCATCGTTCAACTGGATTAAAAGCTGCTGATTCTATAACGAAAATAACATGTTATTACATTAATACGGTAGTCAGAGAAGATATGAAATAAACAATAACATCTGGCAATGCTACTAGGAATGGAGTAGTACAGTAACAATACTTATATCTACTTGTCAACAATACGAGGTATTCTGAATGTACTATAGTGCCAGCATGTAGAGAGTCTTATCACGGGGTGTAATAACGTGACCCGCATTACACCTCTTGCTGGGCAGACATGGCTCATCATTGCATGTTGAATGGGTGATCAATATCAACCCAGGTGATAAGTAATTAGATGCATCCCTTGGTTTGCTGTCTGCTTGACTTGTTATCTCCCGACAATGTCTTCCAAACAAGGTGAAAATGTATTGCATTCACTTACAAATAGATGCATTTTCAAATTTATTATTATGATATATGATAAAAAGGCTATTATAAGGCAGTTTTCATTTTATACCTGAAACCAAAATTCTGATTTTGGGGGTCTTGGGTTGATATTTGGTATAAGAAAACTGCCTTATAATATCCTCTAAGTACTGTCATGATACTCTATATATCTCAGCAATAACATACAAAAGATGAATACTTTGCGTCTAACATTTTAAGGAAACATATTCAATCATCAAAAATGTCAAAATGGAGCAAAAGGATACTCATCCTCAAAAAGTATATTTGAATAAATTAAGATAAGAGGCTTGAAAAAGTACATTTTCAAACCATTTTAGATGCATACACTACTCAAACAAGTTCAAGAACACCCTCAATTAATTCAAAGGCTGTCGTGCACTGTAAATAATCGAGTCTGGACCAGACAATCCAGTGATTGAGATCATGAGCATCGAACTACGCAATAAGGATACGCTGACATGCATCAACCAAGTAACCGAGTCTGACCACCCGATCCCATTAGGTGCCCCTCACGACATGCATAGTCGCCTTTTACAGCAAACATGGGTTGCTGAAGACCTATTCTAACCCGTATCTTCGCCCCTTATAAGCTTGGGTTGAAAGATGAAGCTGTGAATGGAGTAGATGATGAATTCTTATTACTCAGTGATGTCCCGCACTGTTCACCTTTTTCTTGAGTGAGATCACCTGTCCCTGCATGGTGTGCCCGGGGGTGTCGGTGAGGCCAGGGCGGTGTGGGGTCGGGTTTGCCAGCTGCTCCTCCAGGATTTCCTTCTCCCCTTCCAGCCGTTTCACATCCCCCAACAACTGCATCACCTCTTGATGCATCCTCTGAAACCAAGCAGATCAACCTCACGTCAAACCTACGTAGACACTGAGGGCAAATCTTGAATTTGAACCCACAAATATTTTTGCACAACTATTGGACAGAGGCATTGCTGTGGACCACAGGCCACCTTACAGGCTCAGCTTAATATTAAACGAAATTATTTCATACTTAAAGGTTTACTTGCAAGATTCGAAGTTAAATGTGTCCTGGAGGTTTTTTAGTATTGAATCTGGGATCCCATGAATTTTCAACCAATAACTTTAGGGTTATGACAAGTACCCCCTTGACTTTCATTCTTAATTTCACTGCTAGGATCAGTTTCCAGATGAAAAAACTAATTTCCATGTATGTTAGTGAGTGAGTTGGGTATAACACCACTTTTAATAGTATTCTAATTTCTATTTATATCACCGCACGTCAGCTTAATGAGGAAGGAGAGCCTAAAGGGAGGCAAGCCTCAGAGCATGGGTAAGGTGCTGACAAACCTAGAAACAAAATCAGGAGGAACTGGGATTCAAACCCACAATCATAGGCTTCTGTACACCTCCCATGTTTTTGAATAAATGCATTCATTTAGTCAGTGACAAGTGTGTGTCAGAATCCTACCTTATTTTCAAACTGGTAGTCTGAGAGTGAGATGATTCGATCCCCCATGTCCCTGATCCTGTCCTTCAGTTCCTCCACCAACGTGTTGGCCTCGGTCAGCTCCTCCGTCTTGGCGCCACGGTCCTGCTGCAGTCTCCACGCCTCGCCCTCCAAACTACACACCTTCTCCCGCAGCAGACAGCTGCAACATACAGACAAGGCAACCTGCAGACGTGGCGGAAACTGTTTTTGACATTTGTTCAATCTCCAACAATGTTTTTGAAGACAATTAATAAGGATCAAACAAAGAAACGACCCCTTGGGTCACATCAAGTGATCACATAAAATAGCCAAGAATTTATTTTCCCAAAATGTCCACTCACTTGTCTCCCTTGAGATCCTGAAGAGACAACTCGGAAGCTTTCTCCAAAATATTGGCCATGCTGACAATCTCGGACAGAACCTCACTTAGACCTGTGATTTGTCTGACAATGGACCCCTGATTTTCTCCATCATCTGGCATCTCTATTCTATCTGCATCTTCATCGGGTTCTGATTTGGGTAAACTCTTCACTGGGACGAAGGCACTAGCTTGTGAAAAGCCTAACTTGGCCCTGCTTGCCTCTCCAGGACTAGTGAAGGAGTTGATATATCCACTGTCGGTGGAAGATCCGGTATGAGACGTCTCCTCCACACTGGGACTGGCTTCTTGACTTGGAGGTCGGGACTTGCTCCAGCTGAATGAGGCATCCGTCGCCTGTGATGTGTCTACAGATGAGTTGACAGCATGAAGCACCTTAGACACGAGAGACTCGGAGGAAACGTTACAATGTGCTGGAGCATCTATTCTCTCTTCTTCTGTCTGAAAAGAAGAAAGTCATTTACATCTATGTGATGATGAAGCTAGGGGTAATGTATTGATTGAAAGTATGTATTTTCTTTGCAAAGACATTTGTAAATGCAGAAGCAAAAAATGTTCAGGACAGTCCTGGCTTCATTGAGGTTTGTTGCTCAGGTTGAAAAGTAGAAATACAATAAATCTTTCATTTTTTTGCATTTGGGTAATGACCACGAACATCTTGCCTTTTAGTCAAGACACTGATAAGTATGATAAGCATTGTGCAGTCCTCACTGAGGTTGGCAAGGTTGTTATCTCACTTTGGTAAATTTTATACCTCAGTGCCAACTTTGAATCTGTGACTCAGGGCCCTTACCCTTGCAGGGCTCGATTTAAGGAACTTGCACCACGGGCATGTTGACATGAAAACCGAGTTACACCAAACAAAACCAGTTTGCACCCTGGTCCCAAATATTTGCTTAAGTTGAAATATAGATGCATAAACTAGTGTAAATAAATAAAATCTCAAATCTCTGATGACTCATGACTTTACATGAAATAATGATGTTGTACTGTTGCAAAATGTACAAAGAACAAGTGCATGTAATCTTGAAGTTTGATGACAAGCCCAAGAATGCATGACAAATAACACAACACAGGATTAGTGATGTAGTATAAAGCTTAGAGGTATCGAGTGTGTTCAAAGATATTTGTGTGGAAAAGTAAGGGTTGGTAGGACACTATTTGATTGCATTTAGACATAAATATTAGGTTGAACTTTTCTATAATATCTTGCACTGGTGCATGTTTTACATCACTAAATCAAGCCTGCCTTGACTACATTGGCTGTTCGTGTGCTCACCTCCACGCCCACCTTCTTCCTGAGGACCCCTAGGATGGTGCACATCCTCTTCTCCAGCCCCATCACTGCCTCCCCACACTCACGCAGCTCCCCACGCTGCTGCAACATCATCATCTGCGTCTCCCGCCGGGTTGTGTCCAGCTCAAGTCTGGTCCTTGACAGCTCCTCTCTATCAAGCACAAGTAACACACTACAGCAGGGGGTTCATCCACCATTCTCCCTGCCGTTCGGGAGTCACGGAGGGTAACAGAACTTTATACTACTCAGAAGTCAATTCTGAAGGGATGTGGCTACCATCTACAAGGAGTTATCTGAACTTCTTTAGAGGCCGATATTCTGAGCCAGGTCTGCAGCAAATGACAGTACAAATTTCAAAATTGGAATTCAACATTTCCCTATTTATGCTGCTATAGTTATAACTTATGATACGGCTTTGTAGAGGTAAGGCTTTAAAGCTTATTCTAACATGACTGTATTGAATGCAATGTCCAAATTCAATGTTCGAATATCTCAGAACTTAGTAAACCTACAAAAAGTATGAATACACAATGCCATTTAGAAAGTGGTCAAATGTAACAAATGTTATATTTGAGATAACACTTTCTTAGTCAAGTACAGATTCTCGTACTTTTTTGGGTTGAGTCCCATCAAAGTATGTGATCTAGACTACCAGTTGTCGGACTTTCATTGTGGCTGAGTGGGTTAGATAGCTGACTTTGTGTGCTGGCGATTAGGTGCCTCACTCTGGCAAGTGTGGGTTCGAATCCCTAACGGGACTCAAACCAAAAAAGTACGAGATTCTGTTCTTTACTAAGAAAGTGTTATCCCAAATATAACATTTGTTACTAAAATAAGTAATGATTTTTCTTAATTTGCCTGGTACTTTGTTTGGAAAGCTAGATAAATCCTGATCTATATGTTGTATGAGTGTCACCATTGGTTGTCTTGTTGCATAACAAGTGTTTGTTGTGTAACACCACATTCAGCAATATTCCAGCAATATGACAGCGCTCTGCAAATAATAAAGTCTGGACAATCCAGTGATTGACAGAGATATGGTTACCAAAGCTACACAGCTTTTCAGCTGGATTTTGGAGACCTGTGAAGATTCGTGTAGAGAATAGGTCTTCAGCAACCCATGCTTGCCCTAACTGACGACTATGCTTGTTGTAAAAGGCGACTAACAGGATCAGGTGGTCAGGCTCGCTGACTTGGTTGATGCATGTCATCGTATCCCAATTGAGTAGATTGATGCTCATGATAGCAATCACTGGATTGTCTAGTCCAGACTCCATTATTTACAGACCGCCATCATATAACTGGAATATTGCTGATTGCGGCGTTAAACAACAAACAAACAAACAAACAAACTTGATGTTGGAGGAAAGTCTGAAGTGAAGGAGGTATCAGACGTTAACCACTTCGGTGAAACCCACGAGCACGGGTATGGTGCGGACAAACGTAGAAACATAATCAGTGAACTGTGTGTGAATGACTCACTCTAGCCCCTGTATGGTGGTCTGGTACTGAAGGAACTGGACCTGTGTGTCAGCTAGGGTCTTCTGCTGCTGGTTCAACTGCAGGAACGTGGAGCGGATCTTCTCCTCCGAGTCTCGCAGCGTGTCAATCAGCATGCCTCTCTCAGCCTCCAGGAACTCGGCGTTGTCCTGCAGAGCCTGTTGAGCATACAATGTTAGGAAACATTTCTTCTTCACATATTTTCACCAAAGGTTACGACCTGGCCTTCTCATGGCAGACTGATATCTCTTCAACTGATTAAATATTATTGAGTTTAGGTTTCAGATACTTTATCCGATGATGAACCTCAGACTTTATTTTGGTCTACACATTTTACACATAAAAGTCCATATCACACTGAAATGGACAAAACAGCTAAGTTTGGGCTAGTAGCCTAAAAGGTTTAACCATGATAGTTAGCAATATCTCAACTATCTCACTTCAGCCTGTAAGCGATAGATAATTCGTACTGGTAGACATCTTCCCAAGGCAAGAGAGCTAACTGACTTGCAAGTCATGTTTCCACCCTTGCCGAACACTAGGCTGGAATTCCAAGGTTACATTTTGGCTGGCCTTAAAAGTCTATTTTGGTCGACTGCAGGATTTGCAAAGCATGTGTACATTCAGCTGGGCGTCAACAGATATTTTCCAAATGTATTCATGTTTTGAATCATGGTGCGCAAATGATTTGATGCACGTCACGAGGTCAGAATCCCAAGCAAGGGTGCTGACCATGAAATTACAACAGCATTCCTCACAAGCATTCAGCAGGTCTTTGTTTCTTTCAAAATGCTGGGCTAAGCTCTCTCTTTTCTAAAACCTTTGTCATCTGAAAGAAACATGGCCAAAAGGGGTCACATATATATCACCTTAGGGAGTTGTATTAGGTGACCTTTCTCATCAGCCAATCAGCATCTTCTCTAGGCAAGGTAGTTAACAGACTGTCCAGTTTCAACCCTTGTCAAACTAGGCTGGAATCTCGTGGCCCGATCAAAGCGCCACCAGTGGTTATTACAAGTTATGTCTCCTCTTTGTCCCCCCTACTGACCAATTAGATTCCAGCTTTTTTATCACAGGCATTTGCTTCAAACACAATGGCAGCTCCCAGTCACAATAATCTCATTGATAATCTAGATCTTTATCGAAACAGAATGGGTCTTACCTTGTGCAAGTGCATTAGATAACTTGAGAACCTTGATTATAAACATGAAAAAATTTGGAAAATACTTGTCTACATCCATTTGACAGTACACATGCTCTGCAAATCCTGCAATCAACAGAAATCTGCATGGCAGTCGCCATGTTGTTGAACAGAATGTCAAGTTGTTTCGTGATCTTGATTGGACTAGACTTGTTAGTCCAGCCAAAATATAACTCCATAATTCTAGCCTAGTTCGGCAAGGGTGGAAACAGGACTTATATAGTCAGTTAACTCCCTTGCCTTGGAAAGATGGCCAACCAGTGTTGAGACTTGCAAATTATTTGGTACAAGTGAGCACAGCCTTCAGACCAGAATCTGATTTCTGAATCCTTTGAAACAACTGATTCTATATCAGTAAATGTTGACGGGCCATTTCATCATGTTCATTGATTTCTTTTAAGCCATTCGTTTCTGACCACCATGGGATCTGCACCCAAAAGGGAGGAATATTTGTGTTGGTTCCCTTCAGTAAAAATCAAACCCTGTGGCAAAAGTTGGTAGAGAAATAAAGCAGACTTGTCTTAGATAGCTTGATTGGCTCAAGAACTGACACTTAGTTATTTAGATTGTGTGGTTAAAGTTTGCTCAGTTTGACCTGGCCGACTACCTACAGGTGTCAGAGCTCCGAGTCTGCTTTTAACCAGACTGTACTTGTACTTGAACTTAGAGCCAGAGCCCTACCTTGAGTTCTGCCTGGTCCAACTTCTGGATGTGGACATTCTCCTTGAAGGCTGCAAATTCTGTTTCCACCTGTCCAACCTGGTAGCGTTGTTCAAGAATGATCTCCCTGTACTCGTACAGATCCTTCTCCAGGATGTCAATATCATGATCCCGATAGTCCAGGGTTCTCTGTAGGTTTGTGATCTCCAGCTCGTACCTGCATGGCAAACAAGCATGTTGTCAGGTCTTTCAACATCAAGATGGTTGTTTGTTTGTGAGTGAGTGCTTTTAGCAATATTCAGACTGGGGACACCAGAAATGGGCTTCACACACTGTACCCACGTCGGAATTCGAGCCAGGACCTTTCGGCGTGACGAGCGAATGCTTTAACCTCTAGGCTACCCAACCGCCCCTATCATAAAGTGACATCTTGAGTGAGTGAGTTAGTGAGTGTTTCATGCCATACTCAGCAAATTAATAAACACAACAATAAATCTTATGACTTGGATACACAGTAGACATAGAGCCATGAGAACTGAGACAAGAAGCAAAACCATAAAAGTTTCTTTGCATTAGTACTCACTCAGAAGACTTTTCAATCAAAGAAGCCTTCGCCTCCAGAGCCAATCGTTCCCAGTCCTGACTCCTGCAAAATTAAATTAATAAAATATCTATGATAAATCATTCAATAATAACTATATTGTAGACTCATCTTAATGTGTGAGGAAAGCCAGAAGTGACGCGAGTATTAGACGATTTATAACCACTTTGGTATAACCCTCAAGGTATGGGATTGACACACCTAGAAACAATCATAGTAGAATCTAAATACTTTTTACATTTGTATATTTATCCTGCATCACATTCATGCTCGTTGTAGGGTAAGCAGTAGATGCATTAAGGAGTAAAGCAGTATAAGTAAATTTAAAAAAAATAAAATCTAAATATTTTTTACATTTGTATACTTATCCTAAATGCGTTTACTGTTTACCTTACGAGGAGCAGGAATGTGCTGCACTAAAGAGTAACACAGGATAAGTAACAAATAGGCTGAACTGGGATTTGAAAAACATGATCATAGGTCTCTGGTATGCCTGAGGCATGCAACTCTGCACAGCAAATTTTTGAACCTCAAGACAACTGGGCCACGTGTGCCCCCGTCGTGGTGATAAGAGACAAGATCGTACCGCTTCTGTTCCTCCAGGAGATCGTGAGCCTGCTGTGTGTGCTGAGTACTGAGGGTGTCCAGCTGGCGGGTCAAGTCCTCCTGCTTGTCCTTCTGGTCAGACAGATGTTGTACAAGCAGGTCCTTGGTCAACACAAAGTCCTGCAGAGCTGGCAAGGAGAACACAACATAGTTAACATGTATTAGATACAGTGAATATATTCATTATTCAATTACTACATACTAAGACTATCTACTGGAAACAGGGCTCAGTTCCACAAACATCTTAGTGCAACGACTGTCGTAAGTCAATGTCAATGTATGGGAGTGACCATCATCTTAGTGCTAAGTTCACTTTGTGGGATGAGGGCCTGGACTAGTTTTTAAAACTTATTTGAACAGCGATAACTGAAAGGTACACTGATGTTCAATGGATACCAGTAAAATCGGAGACAATGCTTATGCATTGTTTATTTGTTGTTTGACGCAGAACAGGACTTTCGTAGTCAGTTAGCTCCCTTGCCTCGGGATGTGGTATGGTTTGTTTTACACCGCATTCAGCAATATTCCAGATGGTGGTCTGTAAATAATTGATTCTTGACCAGACCATCGATCCACGCAATTCGGATACGATGACATGCATCAAACCAGGTCAGCGAGCCTGACCATCCAATCAAGTAAGTCGCCTCTTATGACAAGCATAGTCACCTTTTACAGCAAGCATGGGTTGCTGAAGACCTACTCTACCCCGGATCTTCATGGGTCACAATGCTTATGAGTGTACGCAGTGCTTACAAATCGAGCGCTACTATTGCTTTGAGGAATTTTCCCTGTACAAAAAGAGCAAGAATATTAAAATCCTTTTAGTTACTGTGTTTACAATCTTGTTACTTGATTGATTTACTATCAAGCATGGTGAATCAGGGAAGCGTGCTTACAATCACTACCTTTCCTAGCGCCAGCCAGTTCACTGTTGAGTTGACAAACATGAGACGTTGCTTGAAGGAGATCCGATGATGTGCTGGTGTAGAGAGACTGCAACTAAGAAAGAAGTAAACATGTTACTAAGTTTCTATATTCACTGTTTGACTGAAAGGGGATCCTTGAGGTTTACACCTTGAGGATTTGAATCTAGGAAGCCCTGAAATTTCTAACTTTTAACATTAAAGTCAGACCTACACAAAGATCTGAGGACATCCCATTACAGGTCAAGTCAAGTGTACTATTAGGACCATTAAAATGACATGTAGTCAACGTAATCCAATCAGAGAACCAGCTTTCTTGAGCTTTACGGCTAGAGTTTCAAATGGCGACTTTGTTTTGAAACATATTTTGTACAAAGTTGATTCAAAATTTGAAAACTGAAGAAGAAAAAGTTCTGGAATGTCTAACAGATGGCTGAGATTGTATGGCAGTATTCAAGGCTTCAAGGGCTGTGGAAAGTCTATTCCACAACTTCAATCCCATTGAAGTGAGACAGACAATGATTTTGATGGAATCAGTCATTCAGCGACTAACTCCAGTTTGGAATACCCTGTATTAACCTTTTTCATGGGTGCATGAAAACACATTCAGTCTTGAACTCTTTCAATCTTGTAAGAAACACACCGATTGGTCGGGATGGGATGTCCTCAGGTCTAAGTGTAGCAGTAGAGAGCACAAACATTTGATTTTAATGATATTAAACATAACATTAACATCAGTTCTCATGCTTCATTTTGAATACTTAGTGATGTAACTATTGAACAAACTGTAAATACATTGTCCATGGCCTGATGGCAGTACATCACATCCCAAATGTCAGTTGACATCAACACCACACATTGGATAGTGATGTAATTGTTTAAATGCCCCCAAATCACCTGTTCTATACACATTCGTGGACATTTGCCTAGCCTTCAAGGGTAGGCTTAAGGATGTACCGGGTAGGTACTTTGAAATCATGAGTGAAAAATGGAATTTGTGTTTACACTACTGGCATGGCTGTCTTTGTACTAGTGTTCGATACTATCACTGGTCTGCTGGGCGAGTCTAGTATATTTCCTTAAGGACCAGGGTGCCGTTGTACAAAGCAATCTTAGCACTAAGGTGATCCAAACTCCCATACCTTAACAGACTTACGACTGTCATAGTGCTAAGGTTGTTTAGAACAACTGCACCCAGGAAAATCAAATAAATGCTGGTTCGGTGGTCTAGTGTTATTTTGGGGACAAACAAAGGGATCTTAGATAAGTTTGTATGACTTTTGAAATCAGAGATAGATCGACTATCAGCAGTCTAAACAACCCTGTGTGGTTCAGTGGTTGCCTTCTTGATTGGTTCTCATTCTAACTACGCACGCTCACTTGCTGTATGAACATGATCAAGTATCTGCGATCTGAGACCTGTTTTGGTCAGCATCATTGTGTCTGTAGAGATCAAATGGGACCAGTAGATATTTCCATGTTCTGGTCCTTTGGGCCACTGACAAATTCTGGTCAGTGTCAAACACTGCGTACTCAGTGACTTAACCCATGCTGACAGTGTTACCATTGTTGCAGGCCTAGTGGTATGACCACACACTCAGGGCTGGGGAATACAGTCTTTCTAGTAAAACCCCTATCCAATCTCATTAAAATTACATCTTAGTTCTTGTTATCGCTAAACAAAGATCTGAGGACATCCCATTACGGGTCACGTCAGAATGACCTTTCATCCGACCAATCAAAGCGTCGCTTACCAGATCATGAAAGTGACAGTCGGAATCATGCAAACTTGAAAACGTTAACATGGTGTATTCTGAAAGACAGTTACAGCTCGTATGACTGATTCCGCCAAAATTATCGTCTATCTCTCGCTTCTGTGGGATAAACATTTGAACCGAGGAGGCGTTGCACAGTACGTGGGAAGCACTGCCATACAATCTCAACCCTATATCACACCTTCCGGAATGTTCATGTGTTCAGTTTTCAAAATTTTAATCAAGAACTGTGTCAACATATTTTTCAAACGTAGTCTGAAATGGAAGTCGCCAGGTTGAAACGAGTGCTGTAAAGCTTGAGAAAGCTGCTTTCTAATTGGCTGATGTCGACATTTTAGTGGTCGTCAAAGTTCGCGAAAGTTCTTTCTGACGTTACCCTAAATGGGTAAATGTTACCCTAAATGTCCCCAGATCTTTGTTTAGCGGCAGCGAGAACTTAGATCTGATTTTAATGAGATTGACCCTATCCAACTACCCCATCAATTGCAAGTCAGCTGGTTTGAACTCAAAATTCTTATGATAGTTGTTGGGTTGATCTATCCTTGTTGCTTCACCAGTCTTGAAGTATAAACGATATGTGACAAAGTTAAATATTTCAGGTCACAATTATTCAGACTGGTAGATTTTGCAGTGTCTTTGTTCTTGGACTAGCACTGATTCTAGTCTCTTCAATAACTTGTACAGCACTGACCTGTGCAATGCTGTCGTGGGACATCTCAAGGGAGGTGACGAGGCTCTCACACTCTTCTCTCAGCGTCAGATTCTCCAGTTTGTGTGTCTCCACCTCTGTGACCAGCTCTTTCTTCAGCTTCTGCATCGTCACATACTGACATACAAACAGAACCATATCATCTCCTGCATCATCACCAAGTCTAGATCACATACTGACATACAAACAGAACCATATCATCTCCTGCATGATCACCAAGACTAGATCACATACTGACATACAAACAGAACCATATCATCTCCTGCATCATCACCAAGTCTAGATCACATACTGACATATTAACAGAAGCATATCATCTCCTGCATCATCACCAAGTCTAGATCACATACTGACATATTAACAGAAGCATATCATCTCCTGCATCATCACCAAGTCTAGATCACATACTGACATACAAACAGAACCCCAGCACAAGTGGGGTCACATACTGACATACAAACAGAACCATATCATCTCCTGCATCATCACCAAGTCTAGATCACATACTGACATACAACCAGAACCCCAGCACAAGTGGGGTCACATACTGACATACAAACAGAACCCCAGCACAAGTGGGGTCACATACTGACATACAACCAGAACCCCAGCACAAGTGGGGTCACATACTGACATACAAACAGAACCATATCATCTCCTGCATCATCACCAAGTCTAGATCACATTCTGACATACAAACAGAACCCCAGCACAAGTGGGGTCACATACTGACATACAAACAGAGCCACAGCACAAGTGGGGTCACATACTGACATACAAACAGAACCCCAGCACAAGTGGGGTCACATACTGACATACAAACAGAACCACAGCACAAGTGGGGTCACATACTGACATACAAACAGAGCCACAGCACAAGTGGGGTCACATACTGACATACAAACAGAACCCCAGCACAAGTGGGGTCACATACTGACATACAAACAGAGCCACACCACAAGTGGCGTCACATTCTGACATACATACAGAGCCACAGCACAAGTGGGGTCACATTCTGACATACAAACAGAACCCCAGCACAAGTGGGGTTACATACTGACATACAAACAGAACCCCAGCACAAGTGGGGTCACATACTGACATACAAACAGAGCCACAGCACAAGTGGGGTCACATACTGACATACAAACAGAGCCCCAGCACAAGTGGGGTCACATACTGACATACAAACAGAACCCCAGCACAAGTGGGGTCACATACTGACATACAAACAGAGCCACAGCACAAGTGGCGTCACATTCTGACATACATACAGAGCCACAGCACAAGTGGGGTCACATTCTGACATACAAACAGAACCCCAGCACAAGTGGGGTTACATACTGACATACAAACAGAACCCCAGCACAAGTGGGGTCACATACTGACATACAAACAGAGCCACAGCACAAGTGGGGTCACATACTGACATACAAACAGAGCCACAGCACAAGTGGGGTCACATACTGACATACAAACAGAGCCACAGCACAAAGTGGGGTCACATACTGACATACAAACAGAGCCACAGCACAAGTGGGGTCACATACTGACATACAAACACATCAGCTCCTGCATCATATCAAATTTGTATACCTCTATTAAGAATCTTGCAATTCCATTGGTTAATCCATACTTTGTGACAAAACAACACATTTCAATATAGACCCTCTAATCATGTGACTGACACTGACCTTGAATACTGACTCGCACATGATCAGTATTGACCTGTCACGTGACTAATATTGACTCGTCTGATAGAAAAGAAGATGGCGTCTGGTATACTAACATTTTATGGTTCGCAGCTAAGTTAGTGTAATGAAACAGATGGTTTTAAAAGGCTTCATAAGCTTTAAAGTGAATTTCGGTATAACGAGATGAATGATTATTCTTGATTATTCTTGAGGTCAATATACAAAAACAAGTACCCACAGACCCGACCCTTTCGATGGTCTGACCACCACAGGGGTTGGGCCCTCTGGTCCTTGTTTTCGCATATTGATCGGGTCAAGAGTAATTATTTGTATACTGATATATAAACTAAGCCATATCAGGTCTGGCATTGTCAAACACTGACAAAAAAACACAGCCTCACACAAACAGCATGTACCAACAGAAGACAGCTCTTTCAGATTATTTCATAACAGTGTCTTAACTTACAAACATGTGGGAACTGACAGGGGGAGGAAAGGAGAGAAGGGCACCTGTGGTGTACGCCAAATCTATTACAACAGTTGCAGAAGTTCCTACCTCAGTGATGAGTTTCTTCCTCATCTCAGCATTTTTCACCCCAACATGTCTCAGTTTCTTATGTGTCTCACTGATAGTTGAGTGGACCTCTCCCTGAGAACAATAGCAACTGTTGTTATGCCTCAATGAAAAATCTTGCAATGCCATTGGTTAATCTGTACTATGTGATGAAAAAACACATTCCTATGTAGTCTCCTCAGTAAACATATTGACACGTCACATGCTAAACAACAAGATGGTGTCTGGTAGTAACATTTCAAGGATCGCAAATTACTGTAATGAAACAAAGGACAGTTTAAAGACCTCATTAACTTTAAATTTAATTTCAGCAAAACAAAAGGAAAGATTACTCTTGAAGAGGTCAATACGCGAAACCCCAGCCACCTTAGGGTCGGGCCCTTGTGTCCTTATTGACCTCATCAAAAGTATTCATTTGTATATAAATGAGCATTTCTGATTAAATGCAATGTTTTTATACTTATCTGACGCTACACAGAGCTAAAGCAATGTGTAGCGTCAGGTAAGGTAAAACATGAGCAGTTCTGATTGAATGCAATGTTTTATATATGTGCCATATCGTGGCAAGAACCTATTAAATCGATGAACAGTAAAATACATGTAACTAGAATATCACAGATTAATGTTTAAAACTAGCATACAACCATAAAAAGATATCACTCTATGTAACAATACACAATAGAAAAGGGCAAAAGATCGCCAGCAGCTGATGCAAATGAAGAAAAAGATTTTAAAAAAATCATCAAAAGATGAACCTGAACATGTTAACTGTTGTTTATCTTGAACTACATCACAGTAAAGATTAACATGATTATGACTATATAAAAGTTGTAGAAGGTGGAAAATGTCTTGCTGGAAAGAAGCAGCTACCTGAAGTTGCTCTGTCACCTCCAAGTCTTCCATGATGTCAGCAAACTCATCCAGCTGTGCCTGCAGCTCTCGGATCATCTGCTGAGACCGCTCAAACTGGCCCTTGTAGTTATTATTTTGAAAATCTGTTTTCATTTCTTGAACCTAAAACACAGACATACACATGAAACATACACAAATGTTTCGCTTAAACAAAAATCTGAGGACATCCCATTACGGGTTACGTCAGACTGACCTTGGGCGAATTTTGACTGACCAATGGAAGGACTGACAAGAAGTTGAAATTAGCCACACAGAAGGCAGCTTTCTCATGCTTTACGACACTGATTTTCAAATTGGCAACTATTCTTCGAAACATATTTTGACAAATTCTCGACTAAAAATTTGAAACCTGAACAAAAGAACATTCTGGAATGGCAAATATATGGTCTAGGTTGTATGGATTCAGTCGTTAAACCCGGAACTATCGCTCCGAATACCCAGAGTTAAAGTTTTCAAGATTGCATGATTAGAAATCACATTCCAACTGTCACTTTCATGATCTGGTAAGCAATGCTCTGATTGGTCGGATGAAAGGTCTTTCTGACGTGACCCCAAATGGGATGTCCTCAGATCTTTGTTTAGCGGTAGCGAGAACCAAGATCTGATTTTATTGAGATTGAGATAGGACTACAGAAGCACCATGAGACTTATTCCTATAATTGATTAAACTTAAGTTTCTAATAAATCAAGTTTAGGAGACCGATTACAATCTTGTCCACTGATTTTTATATTATAAAGAAATGCTAATAGAAATAATGGTTTCATTGGCGGGAAACAAACAGTACTTGTTTGAGACTAAGTCCAAATTGGTTTCCCTGAAAACACAAGAAAAAATAAAAAAATATATTGGAAAATATGAAACGGCAATAGTTGAGCAGAGCTGCAGATAAGCAGCATATTTGTGTAAAAATATTCATTAGTTTGAGGGTAATGGCTTGGAAATGAAGCCTCGAGTTGAACATAATAGCAAAAGGTACCAGTTAAGCTTATGTGCAATGCATATGCCAAGCTTCATTGAAAAATATTGATCATTTTTCATGTTATAGCCCAGAAAATAACCCTCCCCTCATTCAAGACTAAGTCAAAATGTAAAAAAAGAATTTTGAAATGTTAAAAATTGCAATGGGGGGGGGGAAAGAGAGAAAGAGAAGAGACACACAAAAAAAACCCCATCAAGAGCTTGGTAGGCTTGTCTGTATATATTGTAAAACATGAATAAATTGGTCTCCCATGAACACACCTCTTCAGAAAGTTGTTTGTGGACAGATTGCCACTTCTCTTTTAGTATGTAGAAATTTCATTTTGTCTCACTCTCACAATATTGTAAAATAATGACATGCTGAAAAACCTGTACACATGAAGCCTCTCCCTCAGTGTGACAATAGTACCTGCTTGAGGTGCTCGCGCTCCTGACTCTCCAGACGCAACTGAAGCTCCTGACACTGACTCTCTAGGCT
Organism: Haliotis cracherodii; assembly: GCF_022045235.1. Taxonomy (NCBI): domain Eukaryota; kingdom Metazoa; phylum Mollusca; class Gastropoda; order Lepetellida; family Haliotidae; genus Haliotis; species Haliotis cracherodii. The sequence continues at coordinate 41,033,668 of NW_027266266.1, forward strand.
GGTCTTGAAACTCTGGTACTCCTGTTCAGACTCCACCACCAGGGACTTGAGGTCCATCACCTCCCGCTCCAGGCTCATCAAGTGATGGTCTTTCTCCTCTATTTTGGTCTGGAAGTCCCTCACAACTTCAAAGTGCATTTGCTGAAATTGTCATTTCCAATTTAAGGCTATTGTCTTCCACGATTTTCCACATTCCATTGGCCTTGATTTAATGCCTCAAGATACCAAAAGGAGGAAACATAGTGAATGCAAAACTCAGAATGATGTCATGTGCAAAGACATTTGATAAACAGGAGTCCGTTCCACAAAGCGATTGTAGCGCTAAGGTGATCGTAACTCCCATACTTTAACCTAGGCTTACGATTGTTGTAGAGCTATGGTTGCTTAGTGGAATGACCAGTGCTCCAACAAACTATACAGTCAGTAAGAGTGTTAGGTTTAAGGCCACAGTGAACAGTTTTCAGTCATATCATACTTGACTATGTTGGATTTATTTAGGAGGAAAGCCCAATTTGTGCAGGTCTAACACATTTACCTCTGGTGAAATTCTTGAGCAAGGGCATAGTGTATAGTGCTGACAAACCAAGTATCATAATCAGGGTAACATGGGATTGAATCCGCTATACTGTAAATCTTTATATTAACGTGAACGTGAATTACACGCAAAAAATGCGAGTGGTCTTCGATCGCATTAATTAACTTCGCATTTATGTCTCCAAATGACTGCACACTTTGGATATAAACACAAACACGGTTTACTGAGCAGCAGTTGTAACAAGTATATAACAATGTCATTCAAAGATTAGGAATTACACAATGGGTATCTGGTGAGTTATCACTGCTGGGGTTATGAATTCTACCCACTCGTATCAAGCATGTTGACACCTTCTCTGCATACCAATCAGTGAACTGTTGTTGGTTAAATTATTTATTGCCTTTGAACTTCCTTAATGCCAGTCAAACTAGTAAACATATAAACTGTGTTGTTTTTAGAAAAACACTGTTCATTGTTTTTACAGAAGTGCTCTACTTAGTGCAGATAAGCAGTGCTATTTGCTGTTTGATTGAATTAAGGTAAGGATATGCTTCATTCTACTAGGAATGGGGTGGAGGGAGTTGCATGGATATTGAGTCGCATTTTTTGCTAGGGGGTTTAGCAGTCACATTTGGAAACACATTAATTGCCAGATTAACAGTACTCAGATACCGCCACAACAAAGGGATACAACTCCGCACAGTTAATAGCAGCACCTCAGACAATGAACCACGTATGACACCCAAAATGTTTATAAGCATAGTTCTTATACCAAATATGTAGAACAACCACTTTTGATTTAGTCTTAAAGATCATTGATGTTCCTTACCAAAATTCAGTTGCAGAATGTAAAAAATTCAAATTTGGGAGTCATGCACATCAGATTCTTTCAAATATGCAAAATTTAATCATGTAAATTGTCAACCTTTCCCAGCACACCTACCTCTAGTTCAGTCTTTTCGTTTTCCTTCTGTGCTTCCAGTTCTTCTATGAGTTTGTGTTTGGTAGACAGGGAAGCCCTCAGATCCTTGACAATACACTTGAGTCTGTCCCGCTCCTTCTCTGCCCCCTTCAAGTCACTCTTAAGTCGCTCATTGCAGACGAGGGTTGTGTCTAGCTGGTTAGCTATAGCTCTTGGGTGCTGTCTCCTTACTTCTTCAGCTGTCAGTCTAAATACACAGGAACTTGGTGAATAAAAAGGACAAAACAGCAAACAGACATTTCAGAGTGATTGAAAGTTCTTTCACACTGAATGAGAGCATAATTCCTGCTAGATCTATGCTATCACAGTGGCTTGTAAACCATGTTAAAAGCATTTCCAAACATACTTCAACACTATAAGAACAATAATCATTAGTTTATCAGAATAGCCATAGCTTTGACTATTACTATTACCATGTCACACATCATCTAAAACTGCAAATAATCCACCAACAAATTATCATGATTATTCAGACGAGATATGTGTGTGGTGTTTTTATGCTGTGCATGTGAGTGCTGTGTGCTGTGTGCGTATGTGTGTGTCAGTGTTCCCGTTGGCTTTGGAAACTGCCAGTCTTTGTGGACTGGCATCTCTAAAAATTACCAGTCCCCCCTTATTTTTTGCCAATCCAAACTTTCAACAAATAAAAAAACGTATATGAAAATTATTTGGTTTTAATTCTTGCAACATCATGTTCAGTGCAAAGATGTCATCTCTGAAGGAACTTAGTTAGATCTATACGTCATTCACACAAACTTAAGTCACAATTTTCTCTTTTTTTTTTTATATATTTCGAGACAAGTCACTACAAATGGATATCTAACCTAGCAATAGACACGGGGAAACCCTGATGGTAACAGACAAGCCGACTTGAATATCACCAATGTTTTGTTCAACAACAAAGATTTATAAGGTACTTTATTTGCCAGTCCACAGGGACTGGCAGCCACATGAATTACCGGTCCAATCCTAATTTTACCGGTAAAATACTGGTAATTACTGGTAAACGGGAACGCTGGAGTGTGTGTGTGTGTGTGTGCGCATGCGCGGCATGAACACCACCCTCAGAAACAGTATACTGACTCCGAGCCAACCGGTCCTTGTTTTAGCCCCTTAATGCCCCAGGCAGGGTAACAACAAGTACCATATATTAATATCTTTTGGTATGACAGGGCCTGGGATCTATTCACTACCCATCCCTGGCAAGTATGAAGACCCAAGTGATATGTAAATGTATATGTTGTCAAAATCATGATAATTTTTCTCACGCTCAGAATAAAATCATGATCTGGAACATCTTGTGTAACACAAAGCAAGATAAAGGTTATACGTTGCAATTTTATGTGATTCTGAACAAGATTTTTCTACAGACAACCCAAGGCTGTCAGCTTCCTACACTACCTTTTGCCTGCTTTCGACAAAGTTTTCACAGGTGTCATCGATGTTTCGCTTGTCTTCGTACATGCAAAATCAGTCATCGTCATCTGATCAACAGAGGCGGGTTTCGCCATCACGCCCTGATTGGTGAAACTGACGACATCAGTCATCATTGAAGTGTCACAAGTTTCTTGGTCCGCCACATCTGCAGCCCCAGTGAAGCTGAATGGGGACAAGGCAACAGTCATAGATTCTGGCTTCACCTGGACATGCTGGTCAGATTTAACAGGAATATAACAGTCAGTGGTCATTGAAGCATCTACAGAAGCAGGTTTAGTATCAGTGGTGGTTGTGCTTGGCAGGATAGGTGAACAGGCTTTCTCCACATTTTGTTGGACCGGGGATACTGATACAGTCTTCACAACACTGATGCTTAAACCTCGTCGTTTTGATGGCGATGTATTACATTTCGACAAGACAGTTGGAGAGTGATACTCTACAGACTTCTTATCAATACTAACTACAATTTCTTCAAGAGCTTGATTGCATTCCTGAGACACCTTATTTGGAGATGTTTGCTGCTTCCTGTACTGGATCCGCGGTGTCCGGGGGTACTTTGGAGGAATTTTATCCCGCATGTGGTCACTCTGAAGAGAGGAACTGACAGGTATCTTGGATTTCATCTGGAAATCAGAAGTAGAACTAGACAAAGTTTTTGATTCCTCTTCCCCTGGCTTGAACTGAGAGAGGCATTCATTAACAGGGGACTTGTCAGTTTCTACATATTCAATCTTGAATCGTTTTGCCAGGTGTTCAGCAGTTTCAGGTGTGTCTTCATGAAGGATGATGGTGGGACTTGGTGTCGGTGGAATAACATTTATGGAAGGAGTCTGAAAAAATATGAATATTGTCTCACAAAGGTGAAGATGGTGAAGGTGCTTCTTGTCACTGTGTATATCTGCTTTATGTGTCATCACAAACGTTCAGTCAACAGTCAAGAGCTGGATGTAATTCATTGAATGAACATGATAAAGAGTCATGAACGTAAAACTGAGTGAGTTGGGTTTAACGCAGATTTTAACAGTATTCCAGTTATATCATTGTGCGTCACCTTAATGTGGGAGGAAAGCCCGAAGTGATGCAGGTCTCAGACGTTTACCACGTCGGTGAAACCTATGAGCACGGGTATGGTCCTGACAAACCTAGAAACATAATCGGGGCGAACGGGGATTCGAACCCACAATCATAGGTTTCTGCACGCAACTCTGCACAGCAAATCGCTGTGCCTTAGATGACTGGGCCACCCGTGCCCCCTATTCAGGAAATGACATGTCTGTAGCAGTAGGACCCGAAATGTTAAAGTTAGATCATGAAAATGCTAATGAGGGATTATATATTTACGTGCGACAAGGATTTTGTTTTGTTTGTTGCTAAACGCTGCACTCAGTAGTATTCCAGCTATATGATGGCAGCCTGTTAATACAAAATAACCCCTGAAGTACTGACAATGAATCGAGACAAAGGTTTTCAGTTTTGTTATTTGACTAACTAAATTAAACTACCTGATATTCCTTTCTGATTTCATCGACTGTGTGTTTGAGTATGGAGGAAATGAAGCCCTCAATCTCTTTGTCCAACTTATCTTCTGCATCGTCCACTTTGTTGCTGGCAGCATCTGCAGTCCTGTTTGTCGGCGGTACCGGACTATATAGTTTATTCTTCAGATTGAATCGTACCTGGCGTAGAAAATAATGATAGAAAATGGATTACATTTGTTTTTTCTTGTTTAACACCGCACTCAGCAATTTTCCAGCTATATGACGGCGGTCTGTAAATAATCAAGTCTGGACCAGACAATCCAATGAGTGACATCATGAGCATCGAACCTCGAAATGAATACACATGAGAGGCTGACCACCAGATCCTGTTAGTCACCTCTTATGACAAGCATGGGTTGCTGGAGACCTGTTCTAACCCTGTGTGTGTTTGGATAAATTACAAAAGAAGGTGAAGTGAATGTTATTTTATACGACAGCCAGCCTGAAGATCTGACAACCTTTCCTTTCTACTCTGTATTGATGTATTTTTTACAAAAGCAAACTAGTTACATTTGTGTGTAACCAGCATTCCTGGTTTGTTGGGAGTAAAAATTATTTCAGACACTGGTGTGCTCTGCGGTGAAACGTTTGACACTAATTAATTAAAGGGGAAGTTTACACGCAAAAATCACTTTCTTTCTTTTTCTAAACAAAACGCAATTTTAGAATTAGTTAGTATCTGTGTTTGAAAATATACACTCATTTTTTTTCACAGTGAAAGTAGGAAGCTCACAATAGTGTGAAAGTGATATGCCGTTATGAGGCCTTCGTTTTACGAGCGAAATAGGCCTGAGTTATCCCCCTTAGATTATGACGTAATTGGTGCCAATTCAACTGGGTCCCTGTCTATTCTCAACGCAAAAGATATCAAGGACCAGTTTGCAGTAAAACAACATGGTCTACGACACACTGCGGCGCAGTGGTGACTCAGCATAACACAATTCTGGCTGGCATCTGAGATGCTAGAATCACAAAACTGTACCTACACCACGTGAAGGGGCTCTAACAAAGCATGATGACGTCATAATGTTTATCAATTGGCACCAATGACGTCATATTGCAAGGGACATAAGCCATGGTGTTTTTGTTATGGAAATAGAACACTTGGTAAATGTGAAAAATATAAATCGTTTTAGTGCAAAAAATATGTTAATTAAATATGATGTTTTTATATTTTTGTCTATGACACTTCTATGTTAACACTTTTAATGTGGAAAAAGTACAAGAAAAAAAGGTGCATTTCCGTGTGAACTTGCCCTTTAAATCATTGTGACAAGCCCACTCAAGTGCGACCCCAAGCATGATAGAACGTGATGGAAATGGTGTTGAAAATTCAACCCAGGGCTTTGGTGTGATGAGCAAATACTAGGCTAGTCCTCTGCCACCTTCAACACAAACAGTCAAATACTGTGATCATTTGCAAATATAGACTAGTGCCTCATATAATCAATTCTCTAAGTTCTACCGGGCCATATTTCCTTCACGTATAGAGCTCAAGGACAGATCGTTGCTTTACTAGTTTAGATTAAGTCACAATCTTACAGCATTATTCCTCCCCCTACCACTTTTTTCTTGTCACTCTGTCCTTGTGCATGTTGTTTCAGTGTAGACTGTGTCTTGGTAGTGATGTCCTTGGAGACGGACAAAACAGGAACTGTCTTCGAGCTGACACAACTGAAATCAGGTAGTCATAGCAATAACATTGTTACTCAGGCACAAAAATCAAACCTATCATTGTTCACATTAAACACAACCCATCAGTAGAAACAAATACACGGATATGATGCTTTCAGGGCCATATGATAGTAAATGAAGAATATTGATTTGGGACATTTTACATTCCATTTGGGAATATTGGCCTCTGACCATGTGCAGATAAACTCCTGATTTAGCTCGTTTTTTTGTTATGTTTTTAGAGTTTTTTGGGGCAGATTCACATTGGTTCTTACAATGTTAACAAACATTCTGCATATCCAAAATAAGTAGTATCAACATCATCTTCCCAAGGCAAGGAGTTAACTGACTAATAAAGTTTTCACCCTTGCCGAACTACGCTGGAATTGCCAGGCTCGATCATAGTGCCGCCAGTGGCTATTACGAGTTATGTCCCTCCTATTGACTAATCAGATACCATTGCTCATATCACTTGCATTTGCTTCAAACAAGATGGCAGCACCCAGTCAAGACGATCTAGTCGATAATCAAGATCTTTATTGTATATGTTGTAATGAAACACTTGAGCACCTTGATTAAAAAAATGAAATTTGAAAAGATCTGCAAAATATCTGTCGACGCCTAGTTGACAGTACACATGCTTTGCTAATCTTGCAGTTGACCGAAATCTTTACATTGAAATCCATGTTGGTTGAGAAGCAGATGTCTAACTGGACTATGCCATGATGCAGAGACTCGTTAGTCCAGCCAAAATATAACTCCGGAATTCCAGCCTAGTTCGTAAGGGTGGAAACAGGACTCATATAGTCAGTTAACGCCCTTGTCTCGGAAAGATGTACCAAGATATTATATTGTTGACATTACTTTTGCAAATATATTGACATTCAAGGAATTATGAAATAATACAACTAAGATGCCCAATGGAAGAAACCCTGCACAGGGAATTGTGGCATCTTAGACAACTGGGCCACCTGTGCCCCGTAGTCCGAAATGAGCTACAGACTAGTTGGATATAACGACTGTTGTCTACCCCTTGACATTGTACCACAAATGTAGGGAATGGACGTAGAATAAAATTATAATGTGTCCTGCGGGGCGTACAATAATATTCATTGTAGCTTGTATTGTATTGTATTGTAGCTACAGCGCATCAAAAGCAGCTATGGGCATGATTGGTGTCAGTTATTTCATCCATCAATTGTGACCACTGTACACATGACCATTGATTCATTCCAGGCTCTCATGTAATAATGTAAACGTACAGTACACCATTTCATTACTTTACAGGACCCTCATACTGCCTGCAAGGACCCTTAAAATAGTGAGTGAGTGAGTTCGGTATAACGCCGCTTTTAGCAATATTCCAGCAATATCATGGCGGGGGGACACCAGAAATGGGCTTCACACATTGTACCCATGTCAGGAATCGAACCCAGGTCTTCAGTGTGACGAGTGAACGCTTTAACCACTAGGCTACCCGAACACCCCGACCCTTAAAATAAATCGGGGGGGGGGGGGGTCTCCTGGACCCCTCTTTTGCAAGTCAAGGTAAAACCCTTATATAGTCAAATACTACACATATCTCTCAGGAATGACTAAGAGCATAATGCATGCCACAGATTCTCTGTATTCTTTACCTGAGAGGAGATTTCCGTTTTGTTGAAGATGTTGGAGTTCCATACAGTGTTTTTCTAATGTTGAAGGCATAGCTGGCAGTTGGCAGTTTGTTTCGGACATTCCCAAGAGGTGTACGCCCAGGGCTGTTCACCCCTGTCTGTGATTCTCTTAGTATCTGACAACACAAAAGTAGGAAGTAGGATAAGAGCTTCCTCTGGCCCACTAGAAATGTCAAATTTTACAGTTGCAGGAAAACAGTTCAATTGGTAGACATCTACCCAATTTTCTTACATTTGAAAGTTTGCACTTTGATCATGATGATAAAATACATTAGCAATTACCGTATTTGACGTAATAAGCGACCAGGGCGCTCTCAAAATTAGAAATAGGGGGCTCAAATAATAATATTACTTTGGTGGAAAAAAAAAAGAGAGTTGAAAGATAAATTTCGTGGTTTATGCTGACAGCAGATATATTTTTCCACATTTTAATTGCCCATACTTAAGGGTGCATATAACACACGAGTGTTATACAAGAATAAATAAGTCTTGTGTACATTGATCAATTGGAAGGGATGCTAATTGGGCTTGTTCACTAGCCAATAAATTACAAATATCGCCGTGGCCGCTTATTACGTCGGTTATGGTAGTATCGACAAAATCAGTGAAAACACCTGATCTTTCAAAGTTCAAGAGAAAATGTAAGTTACCAAGTGTAATAAAAGCCTTGACCCCAGATGAAGATTTTACCATATGTTTGTACTGTGTTTAAAGGTATCTTCATCTAAGAAAATTAGCATAGGTCAAGGACTTGCTTGTTTTCTAATTTTAGTATTATGCTTCCGGAAAACTTCCCAAAACAGCCTTTAAAACACAGTTAGCTTTCCCAAAGACCAACATTTGGTCCATGAAATAAATTTATCTTGAAACATATATCTAAAAAAAATAAAAATGAAATGGAGCCCAGAACAACATGAACAATGATTCATTTCATCCCAGAGCTAAGGCAATCTAGACTTGCCAAATCATTCTAGATTTGTGCATGTTGAGCTCTAGTTCTTATTCCTATGAACAAATTTGATAACTATCTTAAATATTTGTAAGAGTTTTCCTCATTTCCTAAATTATGCATGTCCCATAGAACAAAAAGAGCATCATGCTCGTAGTGCCTTGTCCTTGAATGCAATGGTGAAGAAACACCACTAATCCAAGCAACGAGAAACATTTGAAAAGTGCCCATACAATCAGCATGGATAAACTCAATTTGAATGATTTGAGTATTATGATTATAAACGTGTCAAAATTCATACAACTGCAAAACGAACACACATCCTGTATAAATTATCACACCTTTTTCGTTTGAGTATTTTCCTTATCATGCAGGATACTTGCAAAACTGAAGTGGTCCATTCTTGTAGAATCATCAATGATTCAAGTTCTGGGAAACATCTGAAATATCAAGGTGAAACCTGTTATAAGGCAGGATACAAGTTTCATTTACAACAGGAATGAAAAGATCGCATTCCAGCTTTCAACTCGAGATTTGTTACAGTTTGATCATGTTCATGTGTGTTGACGTTTTCTGACATCAGTCTTTCTTTGTTTTCCTTTATCGTCCAGAATGACATTATGATCGTACCTTGTTACTGAGAACAAATACAAAGGTTCAATCAATTTCGGGACGAATGTCAATAAGGTTTAAAAGGTTTATAAGCTTTCAAGTTTCATGACTAACGGTGTGGTCAAGGATAGACATTCAACTTGAATCAGGGAATGTTCAAGATGACGGTTGACCTTATCAACACGTGTAACAAAAGCTGATACGGTAACTTTCACAAATAATTTAGACGATAAAGTAAAAATTCGACTACAGCTGCTAAACCGTAAATATGTAGTACAACAATCGGGGTCTTAAAATGTCCACGATATTCCTAATACGCACTGTGTCAAAGCTTGTCAATGTCGGTGCAAAAACCAGCATCGGACTTCAGTGGTCAAGGTGAACAGTAGCTAGTTATTGGTGACGAATGAGTTTCGAACAGAAAACGCAGATCTGTACAAATTTAAAATATCGCAGGTAGTACTAGCAAAATGTTCACCTAAGGCGTCGCATGCGATGTGATCACAAACTTCCCAATGCGTTTTCCTTATTATGCTGGCTGGAGCTGGCAGCCATTTCGAAATTGGTACGTACATTGTGATTGGTTAATCCTAAGTCTCGTGTGGTCGAGATTTTATGTTTTCTTTGTTAAGGCATAAGAATAAGTAAAATATATTTGCATAGTTTCTTGATTTTATGAATAATTAGACACACCAAGATAAATCATTTTGAAAGATGTTTTAAAATTGTTGACAGGTCGGTACTTGTTTACATCACGTGACATTCCAGCGGGCCTGCCAAAATGGACAGGATGGATGCAACGTTTAGGCGAACGATGACAAACGTCACGGACGTTTTGTTCCCTGTCAGTAAGACAGCACGTGATCCGCAAAGACAACAGATAATTAAACCAGGTTGTTAACTTGAGCTTTAGGTATTGTTACACGTTCGTCATTGTCCATTATCAGTTATCAAAACGTGCTGAGACAGTGTATTGATGTCGTGACAAGCCTGTTTACAATTCATCGAACTTCACACATTATATAACCGCCGTCATAAAGCTGGAATATTGCTGAGTGCGGCGTTAAACAACAAACAAACTAACAATCAAACAAAATATACCATACGACTATCACAAATCCCTCACATTAACAAAGACTTGAATGACATTTATAAATTTTGATCTCGGCTTGTTCGCAAGGAAAGATGAATTTAATTATTGTTCTATATAAGTGTCATTGTAGGCCTATGTTTATATGACATGAAAAATAGAGGATCACACCGAGTGTCTTTTGATATCCAAGATATCAACATCAGTCGATGAAGGTATAAAACCCAAGACTTGCGATTTCTGATATCTAAAGACACATGGGCAATGTATTTATCATCCAAAGTCATTGTTTGATATTTTTGAGTTTGTAAACAGTAATAATCAGTGTCTTAAGTGTGAAAATTATAGCTAACCAGCTTCAGTGGCAGAGAGATTAATGATGTCATTCGATTGTGACATGGTAGCAGTTAAACAGATTACAGCACAATGGTCTGCTTAGCATTGTGATGCAATTTCATTGTAGCAATGTCTCCTATTTTTTATGATATAAGAATATTTCTTTTTTTTTCATATTTGCCTTTTCTGTATTTCAGGTAACGAGTATGTAACCAATCTTCCCCTGCAGATGGCGCTGTTCTTTAATGCCTGCTACTCTCCATTGTGGATGATTACATCTGCTGTTGTCATTGAAGCCAAGGTATTGCGCCATGTATAGGCATAGTGCTTCATAGTAATATAGTTATCAGTAGCAACACTGTCAAGTCTATCCGTAATCTGTCGTTTCGTGGTCTTGAGGTCAGCTTTATTGTGTCGCCTTGTCTCTGGGGCAAGGGGGCATGGGTGGCCCAGTCCTCTAAGGTGCTGTGATTCGCTGTGCAGAGTTGCATCCCTTGGGCGCGCCAGAAACCTATGATTGTGGGTTTGAATCCCAATTCTCCCCGATTATGTTTCTAGTTTTGTCAGCACTACATCCGTGCTCGTGGGTTTTACTGAAGTGGTAAATGTCTGAGACCTGCATCACTTCGGGCTTTCCTCCCACATTAAGCTGACACGCTGAGATATAACTGTAATACTGTAAAAGCAGCGTTAAACTCAACTCACTCACTCTGGCGCAATTAAAAATGCTCTCTTGATAAATCGCCTTGTGTTCTCATGGAGCCAACAAGAGGGTCACAAAGGGCCATGCTCACCTAAATTGAGTGCCAACCAAAACGTACAGATTGACTGCAGTCTTACTACAACTCCCTTTAGGAACTATGCATCACTTCTTATTTTGATCAGTTTGTTGAGGCGAAAGTATTTCTCCTTGGTATGTTCTTAGATCATGTAGCAGTGGTTCAAATAATTTTCTGAGTCCTTGAGCATTTAGTCATTCTTAATCTCATAGGGTATTTATTTTGTTTATATTTCGAGATCATGTACCTCATGAAATAATGTTCATATTTTATCTGATCTTATTTGCAAGTTTTGATGCTGTTTCAACATGAATACGACTCCTTTGAATTTTCATGTTGTCATGATAAGAATATTTAATAAAGAAGTATATCCGCAGGGTTTTACCTGGTCCTACAAAAGTGGGGTCCTTGCAGGCAATAGGAGCGTCCTGTAAAGTAAGGATATGGTGTAGTGTACTGTATGTTTTGATATTTACTTTAGAGCCTGGAATGAATCAATGATCAATGATGATGTGGACAGTGATCAAGTAGTATATATTCTACTGGTCATGACTTATGGATGAAATGACAGATGCCAATTACTGCTCTTGATGAGCTGTAGGTACAATGAATATTATTGTGCGTTCCTCAGGATGCTGTGTAGGGCTGGGACGAGTCCAAATTTACTACCCGGGTACTCAACACCCTATTTACCCGACCCTACCCGGGTACCCGCTGAAGATATTTAGAGATAGGTACAAACTGTCCGATTTGGAAAAGTTTGACAGTAGCCCTGGCAAAATGTATTTAGATACACGTGTAAAACCATCTGGTCATGCATACACTGAAGTTTACTGCATGAAGTTTTATCCTTATTCAAACATATAAAAGTAAGAAAGAAATGGGAACATTAGTGAATTATAGTGTAACCATAGAGTTTAGATAATGAAACAATATATCACGTGACTAACCACGGGTCTGGGTAGTCCTGTGGGTACCCGGGTTCTACTCAGGACCCACCCGAAGTATCCGAGTTATCCGTCCCAGCCCTAATGCTGTGTATTCTTTTTCTGCATCCATTATCTACATTTGTGCATCGTGTAAAGCCCTGGAATCCTAAAACACTGATGTTGGTTGGTTTGTTGTTTAACACCGCACTCAGCAATATTCCAGCTATATGACGGCGGTTTGTAAATAATCGAGTCTGGACCAAACAATCCAGTGATTGATATTATGACATCGATCCACGCAATTGGGATCGATGACATGCATCAACCAAGTCAGCGAGCCTGACCACCCGATCCCGTTGAATTGGTTTGTCAAACCAGAACTGCTGGTTAATGAGTTCATGTGAAAGGTCAATAAGGTTACCATGGTTACATCTGGTAGTAACGTGTGGTTGGGTGTGTACACTAGATAATCAGTGAATACAAATGCAGTGCTTAATTCTTGTGTCATCCACATTTGTCTATGGCCTCTCATATCAGATTTTATACTAGCATCATGAATGTACACCTACTGCGACTTTTGCTTTTCTCTTGCTCAAGGTTTACATTTTCAGCCAAAACTGAGGGAGAGTGTTTAACTATGCAGAGCTCCAGATAAGCTTTTAGTGTTGTGGGTATTTTACCCATGCATTTTAAAATCATTGGGTATCAGTAATTCTATCTGGGTATTCAAATTTTGTTACCCACTAGTTTTTACACATGTAAGTTATATATTTAAAAACACTATTCATCCAGTTCCTGCAAACTGGTGTCGTGTGGGTTCAAGAGCTTTGTAGGACTCAAAAATACCACAATACTTCCACAAGAAAGTGTGATGGCAAATGATCATGATGTAACTGCCATCGTGGAGTTTGGCAAGGTTGACGGAATGCCCGTTTATAATTTAAAAATAAGTTGCTGATTTGCTAATCGAATATGCAGGGTTATTTCACAATATTTTTATTTTTGTAGCATATCTGTGATGTTCGTTGCGTATTTGTTACGCTTTGATTTTATTTTACTGCGTATTTCTGCATTTCTGATGCGTATTTCACGCAGATACGCAGCTTATTTGGAGCTCTGACTATGACTAATAAGCTAACCGAACTCAAATATGCTTCATAGTTTCATTCAACAAGGGGAAATGCTACTTTCTTTTTTTTCATTTCAGTTTGCGTACCTCAACATGTTGTATCAGATCATCGTGACTGCTGTTTTCATCGCCTACAGCATCATAGAGATAGTCCGGCTGTATCTTGGCTATGTGGGCAACCTCATGGAACGGGTGGGTTGTATATACAATGTCACATGTACATCGTGTCACAGGTGACAGATAATGATCCGGGTTAGAATTGGTCCTCAGCAACCCATGCTTGTCATAAGAGGTGACTAACGGGATCGGGTGGTCAGGTACTCTGGCTTGGTTGATGCATGTCATTGTATCCCAATTGCGTGGACCGATGTTCATGATGTCAATCACTGGATTGTCTGGTCCAGACTCGATTATTTACAGACCCCCGTCATATAGCTGGAATATTGCTGAGTGCGGTGTTAAACAACAAACCAACCAACCCAATTGTGTAGGTCAATGCTCATGATATCAATCACTGGATTGTCTGGTCCACACTTGATTATTTACAGATCGCCATCATATAGCTGGATTATTGATGAGTGCGATGTTAAATAACAAATAAACAAATGATAATGACAACCTGGGTTTGAATCTGAATGACTACAATGTGTAAACCCATTGCTTGTGTACCACACCCAAATATTGCTACAAGCGTCATAAAACATTCCCTCACTGATACCCCATCTTGTGGATCGATGCTCCATGTCAAACACTGGTTTGCCTGAGACGGGCCAGACTGCTTCCTCCAACGTTAAGCCGACATGGCATGAAATAACTGGAATACTGTTCAAAGCAGCATTAATTAGGCTGATATGGGGGCCTCATATTGGATATCTGAAACTGCCATATAATAACTATTTTTTCATCTACCATAACATCAAATTGTAAAATGTATCCATTTGCAAGGGAGCTAACTCCATTTTCTCACCACCCAGGCTGATATCAATTGCCCATTCAAAATGGAAGCCTTATCAGCGCAGCGTGTGGTGTAATACGTTTCTGTTTATTACACTGACAATAATGTATAGTATCAGTTATGGTGTCCTTAGTTGCCGTATACAATGTCATATTAGGTTAACAGAAAAAAGTTAACAGATATTTTTCTGCTAACCTAATATGACACCGTATACGGCCACTAAAGACATCATAACAAATTTATTATGCCGAAAAGTTTACACTATTTGGTATCTTTGTCGCACATGTCATGTAAAAACTCAAAACTTTAAGGGTTAAAGGGAGACTACTCTTCAAACCTCAGAGGCCAAACCTTGTTTATAATTTTAACTTTAAGTGATCTTTATTAAAGTCATGAATGTGATCCAAAAAAACATTAACATCCTTGCACATCAAAATTAATATTTAAACACAAAACATTGTCAAATAACGAATTTCTCTACCAGAATTTTCATGTGAAATATGTGAGGTGGGTGTTGGTAAATCAAACCTGGCTGTTACTGACAGTATACAGTCTCATATTAGGTCAGTAACAACCATCTTGGATTTTTACTGACGGTATGTGGTCTCATATGGGGTTAGTAGTTCTGCTCTCTGGTTGGTCAATCTCACTTTACGGCCTAATAATATGTCATGTGCTACAGGTCCCCGAGCTGGCCGGCTTCTGGCTGCTGACGGTGCTGCTACAACTGCCTCTCATTCTGTTGATGACCTTCAACGAAGATGCCAAGATAGTTCCCCTGGAGCGAGCCATGAACATAGTGAAGGCTCTGTTCATTGTGTTTGAGGTGATTTGTGGCTACTTTGCTATCAGGATCATGGTGAATTATCAAGTCACGAAGTTTCATCTTCAGCAGTTCACAGACCTGGAGCAGATAGAGGAACCTTACTACCAGCATGATGATGGCTATGTCATGTGATCTGACAATGGATATGTCATGTGATATGCCAACACATGTCATGTGATATGTCAATAGATATGTCAACAAGAGATGTGTCACGTAGAGGGGTGGTGTATTTCGAGAGATACATTGTCAGAAATTTCATGTTTTGTTAACAGACGCTATGTTTATATTTCTATATGGTCAAGCGTATGTGATCGGTCACCATGGTCAATGACCCAACATAGTCATCTGTGATTCCGGTAAGGGAGGAAATCATGCATTATAGCGACAATCTGTTAGATGTACATGTAGGTTCCATCCAGATACTGATCTGATCAAATAATTCTGACATTGATGTCTCATAGCAACTACCACATCTGTCCACGGTAAGCGTGTACACAACTCCACTGGTACTGACTTACATCTATTTTCCGTCCACTTCATGAATCAGCTGATCCTTTGGAAACCCTGACTGACATACTCTCCATCGTGCTGTTATTGACCGTCCAAAGGAATAGACCAATGATCTGGGTTAGAATAGGTCTTCAGCAATGCATGCTTGCTGTAAAAGGCGACTATGCTTGTTGTAAAAGGCGACTAACGGGATCGGGTGGTCCGGCTCGCTGACTTGGTTGAGGCATGTCATCATATCCCAATTGCGTGGATCGATGCTCATGATATCAATCACTGGATTGTAAAGTCCAGACGTGATTATTTACACAGGCTGCCGTCATATAGCTTTGTGTGGTGTTAAACAAACAAACCAACCAACCAAACCAAACGATTACTTCAGAAAGTAATAAGCTCCTAGTGCAGAAATAAGTGGTGTAGGCTCAGCCTGTTCAGGATAACTGTCAACAAGGTTTTGCTTATACTATTGCCCAGACTGTTACTTACAGGAATGTAACAATTGTCAGGCAAAATTATTAATTTCTGTAGCATCATTTGTTTGTTTGTTTGTTGTTTAACGCCGCACTCACCAATCTTCCTGCTTTATGACGGCGGCCTGTAAATAATCGAGTTTGGACCAGACAATCCAGTGATTGAAATCATGAGCATCGATCCACGCAATTGAGATACGATGACACGCATCAACCCAGTCAGCGAGCCTGACCACCCGATCCCGTTAGTCGCCTTTTACGGCAAGCATGGGTTGCTGTTCTTCCCCAGGACCTTCACGGGTCAGCATGATTTGTGATACATTGATGCACTAATGGAGTATCATGAGATACAAATCAGTTGATACAGCACTATACCAGGCTACAGTACACAAAAGAAGTTAAAGAAATGCCAGGAGTGATTAGCTGTGGTAATATGGAAGAATCAGTGGGCCCCAACTTCTTTTGAGTAGTATAGATTGTTACTTGTATCTATGTAAGTAAGTCAGTGTACATGGGGCATATATTGTATCACAGCCCTTGTATTGAGATACAAATAGTACCTGCCCACATCATTACCTCCAGGTCAGGAGAGTCTTGTACATGGTTTGTACAGTGTATAGTATGTACATGGTTGTAACTTGTTGACAAATGTTATCTCAGTTGTAATTATGTCTTTATATTTATTTTACCATTTTATTACAATAAATCATATATTTCTAGGAGTCGTCTTCTGTTTTTGATGCAAACAGTGCATCAGCAGTGTTCATTTCTAATAGTGGACTTGACTTGTCTGTCAAATTTCTCTGCTGATCTATGCTATAGACAGAAAAAGGGACTTCAGTCTCTACAATCATATGCCTGTCCATGAAATACAAGACCTGCTGATTCGCAAGTTTAAAATTGATTTAATTACTCAATCATTCAAATATAACCAATACTTTTGAAGACGTCACAAAATACTTTATTGTCCACAACAAGGCTTATTTTCAAAGTATATGTAAGCATACATTTTTGCGGAATATAGCAAATCTAGTACACTGCACTTGCTTGCAAAAGTCTGAACATCTGTGCGATATCAGACCATCGTCCAAGATCCACATCTTTATGACACTGAACCAAGATTCACAACACGGCGAACAAGCCATGCATGACAACTCTGCAAGACTTCATTCCAGTGGTGTGTTCATTTCTGGTGTCCCCCGCCGTAATATTGCCGTAAAAAAAACACAATCACTCCCTCAGTCCGATGGTGTGTTGGGATTGATTTTTGCTGGGACATGAAAACTAGTACCCTGCACACTCTCATTCATTCAAGGATGTGAGAGATGAAGACACCTCGTTATCACCACGATTCCTTGCTGATGAAGTAAGTTTGGAGAGCGAACAAGATATACTCCATTGCATACAATATTAACATCTTGATCTGGGATAACACCATGACTTGGTCATGTCGCTGGGCTCATACACTTGCATGTACGCATTAAGACACCATTTCAACAGGGGTAGCAATGGCCAGTCTGGATGCTTGGATATTCACAGATTCTGTTCAAAGTTCCTTTGTGTTGCTTCCACTAACATTGGAGAAACGTTTCGCTTGAAGCCAGATGCAATCTCCACCGTCTTCGTCACCTTGGTGGCCAGGGACAGAAGCTCCTCGGGTTTCTGCAAACATTAATTTTGCTGTCATTCCTTTATACAAAGCCTGCTATAGGCTTGAAGGTCATAAAGTGCAATCACTACTTTGCATGCTAGCTCAGAATCTAGTAGCCTATATTGTCTATAATTGACACTTAAAGCAACTTGCCCTAGACAGACCTAAAATGTGAATAAGAGAGTGAGTATGGTTTTATGCCACATTTAGCAATATTCCAGCAATAACGCAGCGGGGGACAAGAAAAATAAGCTTCACACATGGTGCCCATGCGGGGAATCGAACCTGGTTCTCCAGTGTGATGAGCGAACGCTTTAACCACTAGGCTACCCCACTACTCCAAAATGTGAAATAATTGTGGTACTTCACAAAAAGTTGTTCCTATGACTATTATTAATAAAAACTGACAATCGTGAACAGGTGTCGGGTCATGGATCAGGAGACGACTTGGTCACGTGACATCTATGAGACTTGTAGACAAAACCAGGTTGCACCCTGGTTCCATGTTGAAACATGGTCCAGCCAGATGCCAGCGTCAGATAACCTAATGCTGTGAAATGTTACAGGAACGTGCACATAATCGTGGAGTGTCTACAGTTTGATGAAGACAAGCCCATGAAAGCATGACAAATTACACATAACACAGGGATTAATGATACAGTCTGGTAAATAAAGCTTAGAAGCATACTGTTCAAAGATAAATGTTGTGCGGTCCAGTAAGGGTTAGTCAGACACAAATCTGAAATGTGACATACACTTGGTGCATGTAGGATAAATAAATGGTTGCATTTTTCAATACATGTAATTGGTTTCTCTGGCGCCTGTTTTAATAGAGCTAAATCAAGATCAGCAATCAATCAATTTGATTAATAGAACCTACTTCTACTTCTCCGAATATGAGCGGCAAGTCATATGTTTCAGCCATCTTCAACACTGTTTCCATCTCGATGACTTGCTTGTTGGGGAACTCAACTGGGGAAACAAGTAACCATGGTAACAGCTCCTGAACTTTTTCAATAGATGCAGGGTGAGGTGTAACATACATGTATAAATTATGTCGTTTCACTCATCTTCAACATGAAAGATTTTTACATTAAATCTTTCCAAGGTACAATGGAACTTAGACCTTTCAATGTAGAGCTATGATACCTATAGATTCGACACAAGTAAAATCTCTTGCAGTGCATTCAGTTCCAAATTCAATTAAAGCTACTAACACATGATAGGAAATAGTATGTTCATGTAGTTTCTAGAAGCTGAGTGAGTTAGGTTTAACGCCGCTTTTAACATTATTCCAGTTATATCACGGCGTGTCAGCTTAATGTGGGAGGAAAGCCCGAAGTGATGCAGGTCTTAGAACTTTACCACTTTGGTAAAACCCACGAGCACGGGTATGGTGCTGACAAACCTAGAAACATAATCGGGGCAAACCGGGATACTACCCTAAATAGTAGGTTTCTGGCGTGCCCAAGGGACGCAACTCTGCACAGCGAATCGCGGTGCCTTAGACGACTGGGACCTGCATCAATTCAGGCTTTCCTCCCACATTAAGCTAACACGCCATGATAAAACTGGAATAATGTTAAAAGCGGCGTTAAACACAACTCACTCATTACTTTTTGAAAGAAAATGAATGGGTAATGGCCATAATGAGGTTTTGCAAAATGGCTGGCCTTTGAACAAAACGGGGTGTCATCACTGGTGGGAATACGTATCTGAAGTTTTAGCTTCACCTGTTCAGTGGTTTGTGAGGAAAGATGTTTATGACTGATGATGGACAAACATCATGACATACTAAACATTTGTCAAGTTGGATAAATGGATAATGAAAAACTCTCACCTCCAGTTACTATCAGGGAAGAACGGCCAACAAAGTACTTCACATCAACGGCTGATAAAGCTTCCTCAATAATCTTCATGCTGCAGACAAACCAACATTAATGAATGTTCTGATGGGGTGTACTGTTTAGCGTAAAACAATGAAAAAAAAAAAAATGGTAAACGTTTACCTGTCGTCCACCGTCACATTAACAAGATAGCAGATGTAATCGATGCAGGGTCGGTCTGCTTCTTTCTCTGCAGGCAGTGGGAGGGAGGTGGCTGTCCGTCTATAAACCAGAATTGAAATATAATATTAGAGTCTGTAACTTGAGTGAGTGAGTTGGGTTTAAAGCAGCTTTGAACAGTATTTCAGTTATATCACGGTGTGTCAGGTTGATGTGGGAGGAAAGCCCAAAGTGATGCAGGTCTTAAATGTTTACCACATTGGCGAAACCCACAAGCACGAGTGCTGACAAACCTAGAAAGATAATCGGTGTGGGCCAGGATTCAAACCCACAATCATAGGTTTCTGGCCAAGCTCCTCACAGCGATAGTACGTTCCGAGAGTGTAACGAAGGTGTCACGCGCTGGGAAGGAGCTTGGTTTCTGGCGTGCCAAGGGACACAACTCTGCACAGCAAATAGTATGTAACCAATTCATTTTACATGTACAGTGAGTATGGCTGGTTTTCTTCTTTAATGCCGGACTCAGCATTATTCCTGCTCTATATAGCAGCGGTCTGTAAACATACTAAACCATCAAGTTTGGACCAGACAATTCAGTAATTGACTTCATGGGCATCGCAATTGGGGTACGATGACATGCATCAACCAAGTCAGCGAACCTGACCACCCAATCCAGTTAGTCACCTCTTATGATAAGCAGAGTCGCCTCATCGACATGCATGGGTTGCTGAAGACCTATTGTAACCCGGATCTTCACGAGTTAGTATGACAGGTTCTTCATCTTACATGTGAGTGAGTGAGTTTTTGATTTTATGCCGCTTTTAGCAATATTTCAGCAATATCACGGCGGGGGACACCAGAAATGGGCTTCACACATTGTACCCATGTCGGGAATCGAACCCGGGTCTTCAGCGTGACGAGTGAACACTTTAACCACTTGGCTACCCGACCGCCCCTCATCTTACATGTACAGGGAGTATGGTGTCTTGAGATTCAGCATGGCCAGCCCCAGTTCATGTTTCCCAGTTCCCTCGTCCCCGACAATCTGAAAACAGGATGTAATAACTGAGGTATGGAGGAAATAGTCATTGGCTGTTTAGGGACAACTGTTCTGGAAAGTTTGAATCAGTTCATCAAAACAAATCATTTGCTAGCTCAAGCCTTGTGAAACCAGATTAGCAATGAACAGTCAGACAATGAACTCACTCATACAGCAACGTGCATACACATGTGTCTGTGTGTCTGTGTGTCTGTCTGCTAGTTTAGCTGATTTTTTTTTAGCAAGCAGTAGGGCTGGGACGAGTCAGAATTTTCTACCTGGGTACCCACGCCCCTATTAACCGACCCTACCAGGGTACCCACTGTAGGTTTAAAGAGATGGGTGAAAAATGTCCGACTGGGCATTTTTTCACCATAGCACTGGCAAAACGTATTTAGATACATGTGTTAAACAATCTTGTCATGCATACACTGAAGTTGACTCAAGTTATATCTTTATTCAAAGATATGAAAAGTTAGAAGGAATGGGTGCATAGTCAGAAAGAGTGAGTGAGTTTGGTTTTACGCCGCTTTTAGCAATATTCCATCAATATCATGGCGGGGGACACCAGAAATGGGCTTCACACATTGTACCCATAGTCAAAAAGAAATGCGAACATTTGTGACTTGTAGTGTAACCATAGAGCTAGATAATTTTTGTCATTAAACAATATATCACGTGACTAACCACTGGTCCGGATAGTCCTGTGGGTACCCGGGTCCTATTCAATACCCACCCGACCCGGGTAGCCGAGTTACCCATCCCAGCCCTAGGGCACACTGAAGTTACCCTGTATGTCAAGTGCTAGGCATCTTTCAACATCTTTTGGTAAGACAGGACTTGGGATCGAACCATTAATATTCGACTTTCAAGGCAAATGCTCCATCCACTCGACCACAGAGGTGGCCAGAAGACTGAGCAGACGAAACTCGCTTTAACAGGTTCAGCAGCAAGACTGCCGTCTAGTGGACACACCTATATTGTGTTTTGGCCCCGCCACTAGCCCTGGCTTCACTTATAGCAAATGTATATCTGATCCTTAGGGTTACCTGTTGTAGGCTAAGGGTTGGTCTAAATCTAGCCTTAGCCCTTGGATCCCCATTCCGATCAAGCACCCCTTACGATCATTAGGGATTGGCACCCATTTATGATACTAAGTGTTGGGGAACACAGAGTTATCGCCCCTGAACAAAGACTTTTGTTTGCTCCTTTCTATTCGTGACAACTCGCATCTTTTCGGAGCCTATGTACAAGCAGGCTCGTCTCGTGGGTTCGATTTGTTGAGAAGAACTCCTTTCTCAGCCATATTGTGTTTATTGTTTAACGCCGCACTCAGCAATATTCCAGCTACATGATCGATGGTTAGGCCAGTGAATATAACCTTTATGTCAAGTGCCAAGCAGGGTAACAACAAATAACATCAACCATCAATCTTCCACTCTCCAGGCAGACGCTCAATCTACTCAACCACGCAGGCGACATAAGACTGAGGAGGCCAAAGCCCCTTTAATAGGTTCAGCAGCAAGACTGCAGCCTACTGGATGCACTTATATTGATAGCTCCGCCAATGGGTTAGCTATTGTAGGCTAAGGGTTGGCCTAAATCTAGCCTTAGCTCTTGGATCCCCATCCAGATCAAGCACCCATTTACGATCATTAGGGATAGGCACCCATTTATGACACTAAGGGTTGGGCAACACTTGCCAATCATGCTTTTCGGCTTCTCAGGGTTAGTTATGTGTTCGGGATAAGGTTAACTATCTCACCTCTAAAATATTCCAATGCAATCCAAAGCATATGTGAGAATCTGTACTAATTGTATCAAGTTTTGAGTTATGAATACACAGTGCCTTTTAGGAAGTGGTCAGAGTAACAAATGTTATCCCAGATATAACCTTTGTTAAGTTTTGAGTTTCGTGGAAAAAAGTGCATTCTGTGCATGTGCACAAATGAAAACACTCGGGGGTGATGCTCATGAGGTAAGCAGGACTCATTATTTGTGATAGTGCTTGTGACTGCCCAAATTGGCTCAGGCTGCCAGACGTGGCTTTCGTGTCTCTGATTTCATGTGCTCTTTGATCCTTAGGGCACAGGAACTCGTTATTGGTCAGTAAATAAAAAAACTTACATATAGGGGTATATATTTTTATTTACTGACCAATAACGAGTTCCTGTGCCTTAGGGTGAGTTGTGTTTGGGTTAGGGTAGGTTACCCCCCAACTCTTTCCTAAATCCGTAGATGTATCGGGTTTCGTGGGGAAAATTGCTATTTGACATGCTCTTAAATGTAAACAATAGGGTGCTGATCACTTGGTAAAAGAGCATTAATTATTTGTGATATTGATAGCTCCCGTGTTGTCACTGTTAACTCAGTAACCTAGCTTAGAGCTAGAACGCTGCCGGTGAAGTGCAGTACTCCTCTCGCGGTCCCGTTGTAACGACACTGGGTACATTTCATAAACATCTTGTAGGCAATCGAAAACCGAACAACACCCAATTTCTAGACCATTCTGGGTCAGGAAACTTAAATAACATCTGTTGATAATACTAATGGCTCTCACCAATACTGTACATTCTTGTCGATTGGGAAGTTTGCTAAAGGGAGTCAAAATGGACGTCATTTTCACAAGTTTGACAAATCCATAACATCAGTAGTTCACCAAGAAATAACATCAAATTTCCCGCATTTGTCACAGTGTGAGAGTTATCTCCCCTGAACAAAGACATTCGTTTTCATTCGTGACCACTCGCATCTTTTCGGAACCTATGTTCAAGCAGGCTTTTCTCGCGAGGTCGATTCGTTGACGGGGAACTCATTTCTCGGCTGTATTTTGTTTCTTTGTTTGTTACTCTCAGCAATATTCCAGTTACATAATCGACGGCGGTATGTAACTAATCGAGTCTGGAACAGACATTCTAGTCATAAACATCATGAGCATCGATCTTCGCAAAGGCTGTAAAACATTACCTTTTCAAAGAAAGACTTGCTTGCAGTGTGACTTTGAATAGTTGAAACGAAAAAGCTGATACACGAACGCAGTAGGATAGTACATTTTGTATTTTTAGTTTGTTACAATGAATGGTAATTTATGTCCTATTGCAAACCTAAACATGACATCTGGTGCCATTCCCATTTTGGAGCCCCGATTGTCGAGTCCTGTTGAAGGTATTCTGGATACCTCAGTGAAGTGGTTCTTGTTGTTGTTTGTTTATTGTTTAACGCCGCACTCAGCAATATCCCCGCTATATGACGATGGTCTTTAAATAATCGAGTCTGGACCAGACAGTCCAGTGATTGACATCATGAGCATCGATCCCCACAAATGAGATCGAGGACATGCATCAACCAAGTCAGCGAGCCTGACCACCGATCCAATTATTCTCCTCTTACGACAAGCATAGTCGTCTTTTATGGCAAGAATGGGTTGCTGAAGACCTATTCTACCCCGGATCTTCACGGGTCCACGGGTAGTGAGGAATGAGACCATTCTACCCTGTGGTTATCTGATTGGAGTTCCATTTAGCCCCTATCCAGATTCTTGAATGAATGCAATGCAACTGGTTGGTTTGGTTGGTTTGTTGTTTAACGCCGCACTCAGCAATATTGGCAAGCATGGGTTGCTGAAGACCTATTCTACCCCGGATCTTCACAGCTACCTCACAATACTTAAACTAGTGATGTAATAAGAAACGTTGCTATATATTATCTAAAACCTGTGCGCTCTACGTTTATACAAATTCTTAATTTGACACTGCCATGTGACATTTTTAAATGTTCTACTGCAATTGCATCATGGGCCATAGGGCCCAAATTATTGATTAAATTGATTTGTTTTGATCTATAAGGTACATAATGAAACTAATATTGGTGGCATTTTAGTCATCATTGGTTTAGGGGCGGTCGGGTAGCCTAGTGGTTAAAGCGTTCGCTCGTCACGCCGAAGACCCACGTTCGATTCCCGACATGGGTACAATGTGTGAAGCCCATTTCTGGTGTCCCCCGCCGTGATATTGCTGGAATATTGCTAAAAGCGGCGTAAAACCATACTCACTCACTCATTATTGGTTTAGTCGCTATATGGCTGAAATAATGCCAATGCGACGTTACATTTTAACTCACTCATTCACTCATTGTTGGTTTACATTGTTATCAAATACTATGGGAGAAACAAAATGACTATTGTTATATATCTGTTTGTTAAAATCAGCACCACTGTAAGGAACTCGTTAAATACACATACATACTACTAAAAACACGTTAAGGACCACCCGATATTACGAATGTTAATCTGTCATGCCAGGGTAGTATATATATATACAGTAAAGTGCGGTTATAACGAACTCAAAGGGACTACTAATTTTAGTTCGTTTTAACCTTAGTTCGTTATAAGCATATATACAGCATAACCACAGCAAATAGTCGGGACCAAAAAAGAAGTTCGTTATATCCGTCAGTTCGTTATAAGCGTGTTCGTTATAACCGTAGTTTACTGTACATCCGAACATGTGCAGTGGAAAAGTATTACGAATTCCTGTTTGTGTCAAATCCAATATCAATACATGTGATATCGGCTGAATCAGTCGACATGTGGAAGAGGGTAGTTTTCCGCATTTTGCGATTATCGGTTTGATCTTGGTGCAGGTCCATGCGTGATGTCACGCGATGTCGGACCTCTGGGAATCTGATATGTATTTGAATCTACTCAGCCTATGGTATTTACACCTGTGTGGAATGGCGTCTTCCTGGTGCGTCACAGAGGGATGGGGTTTGGTTGTATGGGGAATGCAATGAAATCCCCTTTAAGTCAGGATTGACAGAAAGACGAATAACGACAATAGAACCTTTGAATGTAAGAATGTTCCCAAATGTAAGCCTTCCGAATGTGTTTTTTAGGAGTAATGGGGTTTTACTTCTTACGTGAGGGCTATTTCTAGCTAAACCACTGCAATCAGAAATTATTTGGTTTGGTTGGTTGGTTGGTTTGTTGTTTAACGCCGCACTCAGCTATATGACGGCGGTCTGTAAATAATCGAAATATGAGCATCGATCCACGCAATTAGGACCGATGACATGCATCAAACAAGTCAGCGAGTCTGACCACACGAACCCGTTTGTCGCCTTTTACGACAAGCATGGGTTGCTGAAGACCTATTCTACCCCGGATCTTCACGGATCCAATCAGAAAATAGAAAATAGCTTTAAATATTGTTTACAGTGGCGTTAAACAACACTCACGGTTTATAACTCAAATTATTTAAAGCTATATTCTATAGATCCGGGTTAGAATAGGTCTTCGGCAACCCATGGCTGCCGTAAGAGACGACCTACGGGATCCGGTGGTCAGCCTCGCTGAATTGGTTGATGACCCCCGTCATATAGCTGGGATATTGCTCAATTCGGCGTTAAACAAAAAACAAACAAATATAGTATGGTCGACCCACACAATCAGCCAGGCCACACACCGATATCACCCGCTACTCATTTTAGAGTCGGGCTATATTGTTTTACCTCATTCTGATATAAGCTAATGCACTTACGTACCCTGGTGAAGGTACAGGTGGTTTACGTACCCTGGTGAAGGTACTGATGGTTTACGTATCCTGATGAAGGTACTGGTGGTCTACGTTCCCTGGTGAAGGTACTAGTGGGTTACGTACCCTGGTGAAGGTACAGGTGGTTTACGTACCCTGGTGAAGGTACAGATGGTTTACGTACTCTGGTGAAGGTACAGGTGGGTTACGTACCCTGGTGAAGGTACAGGTGGGTTACGTACCCTGGTGAAGGTACAGGTGGTTTACGAACCCTGGTGAAGGTACAGGTGGTTTACGTACCCTGGTGAAGGTACAGGTGGTTTACGTACCCTGGTGAAGGTACTGTTGATTGTAACCTGGTGAAGGTACTGGTGGTTTACGTACACTGGTGAAGGTACAGGTGGGTTACGTACCCTGGTGAAGGTACTAGTGGGTTACGTACCCTGGTGAAGGTACAGGTGGTTTACGTAACCTGGTGAAGGTACAGGTGGTTTACGTACCCTGGTGAAGGTACTGATGGTTTACGTACCCTGGTGAAGGTACTGGTGGTTTACGTACCCTGGTGAAGGTACTGGTGGTTTACGTACCCTGGTGAAGGTACTGGTGGTTTACGTACCCCGGTGAAGGTACTGGTGGTTTACGTACCCTGGTGAAGGTACATGTGGTTAACGTACCCTGGTGAAGGTTCTGGTGGTATACGTACCCTGGTGAAGGTTCTGGTGGTATACGTACCCAGGTGAAGGTACTGTTGGTTTAGGTGAAGGTACTGTTGGTTTACGCACCCTGGTGAAGGTACTGGTGGTTTACGTACCCAGGTGAAGGTACTGTTGGTTTACGTACCCTGGTGAAGGTACTGGTGGTTTACGTACCCAGGTGAAGGTACTGGTGGTTTACGTACCCAGGTGAAGGTATTGTTGGTTTACGTACCCTGGTGAAGGTACTGGTGGTTTACGTACCCTGGTGAAGGTACTGGTGGTTTACGTACCCTGGTGAAGGTACTGTTGGTTTACGTACCCTGGTGAAGGTACTGGTGGTATACGTACCCTTGTGAAGGTACTGTTGGTTTACGTACCCTGGTGAAGGTACTGTTGGTTTACGTACCCTGGTGAAGGTACAGGTGGTTTACGTACCCTGGTGAAGGTACTGGTGGTTTACGTACCCTGGTGAAGGTACTGGTGGTTTACGTAACCTGGTGAAGGTACTGGTGGTTTGTGAAATATGAAAAGGATAGCGGCATGTTATTGACCCCTACAAAACACACACAAAATAAAATACATTTGTTTGGATAAATAAAGATCAACATAATTATCAAACAAATGTTAGTTGATAAACGCCGCGTTAAGCAGTATTCCAGCTATATGAAGGCGGTCTGTAAATTATCGAGTCTGGACAAGACAATCCAGTGACTGATATCAGCCAAGTCAGCGAGTCAAACCACCCGATCTCGTTAGTCGCCGCCTCCCTTGTCGCCTGTTAAGACAAGCCCAGGTTGTTGAAGACCAATATTAACCTACACGGGTGTATAATATATTGACAAAGATTTATATGAATAAGAAAACCATAAATATTAGATTATATTGCATTCAGTGGTGCCCAAAGCGCACATGGAATAACGACTAGCTCACTGACAATAGATGCCGGTGTATGTTGCGCAATTTGGGGCTAGGTGACAACTATTCCTGCAAGAAAGTAACCCAAACCGGAGGTGTTGGCAATTCTTTTTTTATTTTCTGCGGTTTAAACGCTTACAAATATAAGGTTACAAACCTAAGTGAATTTCTGACAGTTTCTTCTTTCACAGTTTAAAAGAATGCAAGCGACCATAGCATTTCCATAATCATGAGAAATGTTGCTCATCCTTCGACACACCATCATGTTATATTTTAAACACAAAATATGAAAAAAGTTTACAAAAACGTATGAAAAATAACAAAATATTACCGTTATAGTTTATCACACAGGCACTCAACATACATATCTATTTAGAGTATATATAACACATTTTGTTCAAAAGTTTGTTGTTTAACGCCGCATTCAGCATTATTCCAGCTATGTGACGGCGGTCTGTAAATATTCAATTGTGTCTGGACCAGACATTCCAGTGATGGGCACTCGTCGCTATATGGCTGAAATTATGCTGATGCGACGTTAAATTTTAACTCACTCACTCAGTGATGGACATCATGAGCATCGGGCTACTCAGTCGGAATATGATGACATGCATCACCCAAGTCAGCGAGCGTGAACACCCGATCCCGTTAGTCACCTCTTACAAGCACGGGTAGCTGAAGATCAATTCTAACCCGGATCTTCACGGGTCGTGTTCATAAGATATGGGTTATCACATCAATATTATTAACACACAGTAACACTAGTTAATACTACACTCAGACGAGCCAATTGTGAATGATTCCTGTTTTGGGGGAAATGTCAGAAATTCATTTTTAATATATGTATTCCTCCACTAAACCACGTCTTCCTTCTTCAGTTCGGGTAAAGAATAGGAAGTTTTGTAACTGATGGTAATTACATACAGGTGGGTTGTGTATATAAAGAGTCGCTGGCGGTTGTACCGTTACAGAACCAGCACTACCGATCACTACAGTGACAACTAGAACAACAGTATAACAAGAACAATGATGACCTTAGTCGCGGTGAGTCTTACTTGAAGAAATACAACATACCAATTATTACACTAGAAAACTAAATAAGCATATCATTAGTACAATGAGTTATTTTAATCCAGTTAGAAATATAATATTGTTTTTTATTACTTTTTTCAAATCTAAATTTTGAGTTTTTGGTAGATAAATTGCCAGGCAGTAGAAGGTATACACCCACGTTTGATGTTGGCAACAACTGAAACAAACAAGAAATGGTTATTCGATGGTGATGTATTTGATACGGGTATCATTGCTGTGTTTTTGAACTGAAGTTTGCAGTGTTTCGGCAATTGGTTTCTTGAGCCTAATAACAATTTCATGAGGTTTGAAATCTTGTGGTCAAATCCAATTAATTGTTGATATTTTTACTACTTTAGAAAGTTTCAAAGGTTATAAAAAAATGGAATTTTAATAATTACGCTGACGTCTTTTGGGCGGTCGGGTAGCCTAGTAGTTAAAGCTTTCGCTCGTCACGCCGAAAACCCGCGTTCGATTCCCGACATGGGTACAATGTGTGAAGCCCATTTCTGGTGTCCCCCGCCGTGATATTACTGGAATATTGCTGAAGGCGTCGCAAACCATACTCACTCACTCACTCTTTTGGTCACGTTGGCTGTGGCTCAAAGTTTGAAGATATGGTTTCCGAGGCCAACGCTAGGTTTCACAACAGATGTTTTACTTTGACAAGGCATATGCAAAATTTTGGAATATGGTGCAAAAACGAAATTTGACTTGAAAGTTCGTCCTAACTGTGCTTAGAAATGAATAAAATAATAGCGGCGGTTGGGTCATTTGAAACAAGGACTATATTTTAACAAGCTTTATTTCAATTTAGACGTTCCTAATTGCGTTGAACAAATGAATACGTATTTCGATATACTTTGAGGTAATGTAAGAATCACTCTTATAAACATCAGATGTTAGTGCTGTCGCGAACTTTGACCCACCAGTCAAAAGGAAGTCGTCCCTAGCCAGTCAGAAAGCAGCTTTCACGAGATTTACGACACTACGTAATTCCATTTAAGGCTACGCTTTGAAAAATATTTTGATAAAGTTGAAATCTGAAAACTGAAAATTCTAGAATGTCTAAAACATCGTCTTGCAGTACTTCCCACTGGTTATGGCAAGTCTGTTTCATATCAAATGTTTATCCCATTGATTTTGATTGTTTGCTTGTTTTACGCCGCACTAAGCAATATTTCAGCTATATGACGGCGGTCTGTAAGTGTGTTCCAGTCTGTACCAGACAGTCCAGTGCTTGACATCAAGAGCATCGGTCCACTCAATTGGGATCGATGACATGCATCAACCAAGTCAGCGAACCTGACCACCCGATGCCGTTAGTCGCCTCTTACGACAAGCATAGTCGCCTTTTACGGCAAGCATGGTTTGCTGAAGACCTGTTGTACCCCGAATCCACACGGTTCTTTATCCAACTGAAGCGAGAGACAGACGATGATTTTGACGGAATAAGTCGTACAGTCCTGCGGGAAGCCTTTTTAAGGCCATCTGTAACTGTGATGTACTATTGTTTTCATAAGGTTCAAATTGACGAAGGCTCTCAGCATATTGTTGAAGGTGACCAGTGAATATTCCGGGGTGGAATAGGTCTTTAGCAACCTATGCTTGTCGGCTTGTTGTTAAAGGCAACTAACGGGATCGGGTGGTCAGGCTCGCTGACTTGGTTGATACATGTCATCGATCCCAATTTCGTGGGTCGTTGCTCATGATGTCTGGATTGTCTGGTCCAGACTCGATTATTTTACAGACCGCTGTCTTATAGCTGGAATATTGCCGAGTGCTGCGTTAAACAACAAACAAACAAACAAACAAAATATTGCTGAAGGTCCGTAATAATCGGATTGAATAAACAGACAACCCAGTGAGTGATATTGTGAGCAATGATCTACGCCGTCGGGCTGCGGCGACTAGGAATCAACCACGTGAGTGAGTGAGTGGGGTTTAACGCCGCTTTTAACAGTATTACAGTCATATCACGGCGTGTCAGCTTAATGTGGGAGGAAAGCCCGAAGTGATGCAGGTCTCAGACGTTTACCACTTCGGTGAAACCCACGAGCACGGGTATGGTCCTGAAAAACCTAGAAACATAATCGGGGCGAACCGGGATTCGAACCCACAATCATAGGTTTCTGGCGTGCCCAAGGGACGTGTACAGCGAATCAACCAAGTCACCAAGCCTGACTGCCCGATCTATTAAGTCGCCTTAACGACCAGCAAAGGTTGCTGTGGACCAATTCTACCCTGGAATTCCAATTGAAACTATAAACGTCGTTAAGTCCAGCTTAGAATCGTATAAAGTCGTAAAACAATTCATCATTCTAATTGTGTTACAGGTGCTGTTTTCATCGCTTGTCTTCCACGGAGAATTGTTCACAACCGTCACCACTCAATGCAGCGACACTTGTCTGGAGTCGCCGGAAATCCGGGCTCTTAGAAGCGCGGACGTCAGAGAAAGCAACGTGATAGACCTGTGTGAAACGTCACGTGGTTCGGAATTCTGCACATGTCAGATCGATGTGGATCCTGATCGAATTCCAAAGCGAATTGAAAAACGTTCTTGCGACTGCTCTCGATACTGTGATATTAGTAGGACAGGCATATGTCGCAGTATCCACCACAACCAAATAGTTTTTCAACGTCTGAACCGCTGTAATGAGAAAGGCTATTACATGTATGAGAAAACGATCCAGAATGTTTTAGTTGGATGCGAATATGTACCTTCTGAGACAGAACCTGCAGATCAGATACATACGCAACCGTGATTTCCCCATGACGTTCTCCAGATTCTATGCCGGAAACATTTTTGATATTTTATATTTGTGACTAATTATTACATTTTTTTAAAAGTTTAAACTATTAATTCATTTTAAAATAGCAACCCATGCTTGTCCTGAAAGGCGACTATGCTTGTCGTAAGAGGCGACTAACGGGATCGGGCTTGATGCATGTCATCGTATCCCAGTTGCGTGGATTGATGCTCATGTGTCAATCACTAGAATGTCTGGTCCACTCTCGATTATTTACAGACTGCCGTCATATAGCTAGAATATTGCTGAATGCGGCGTTAAATAACAACAAACAAACACATCATTTTCAGATACTGAATGTGACTGAAAAGGGGTGGACTGTCGGTTAGTCTTGATTTTCAAATACGATAATCGATGTAGAATTACGTGGTTCACAGTGCCAGGATTTCATTAAAGGCCGGTTTTGTGCTTTAAAGAAACACTTTACCAATTCAACACAATTTAACAGTTTGATTTGATCTGCCGTTTAACAAGTACCCCGTCGGAGCTTGTTTCACGCCTCACTCAGCAATAATCCAGCTATATCACGACGGTCTGTAATTAATCGTGTCCTGACCAGACAATCCAGTGATTGACATCATAAGGATTGATCCACGCTAGCGGGACACGATGCCATGCAATAAACCAGGTCACCGAGCCTGATATTCTATTTACATGTAATATGATCGAGCTACCGATTACCAAGATGCCAAGGTGATTGGCCCGATCATATAACGATAGAAATGTCCATCAAGTACTGCCCACTATAATAAACCCCCTATGTACTTTAATGTATGAATTGGTAAATAAATTAAAGACAAATGCACAAAACTATTTTATTTTTTCTTGAGCCTTGAAAACCAAGGGATTGACGGATGCACATCAAACGATATGCTGATGAATGGTGGGTGGTAGTTGTGAGACCCGGGTGTGCTCTGTTAGCCAATCACGCCCACATGAGAACCACAGGGTGGATCAACGTTGTAGTCCCAATCGCAGTACTGGTGTTTTTCGTTGAAAACAAGAACTTGAAAAGAAAGGCATGTCTTTGTATCAGACAATAAGTTATCTTTTTAGACTTGGTAGAAAGAAATTTGTTAACTGACATTGTCAGTGGCTGTACCCTTGATGGGGGTTGATATAGTGTAAAATGATTGTACCCTCGAGAGGGTATGTAAGTTGGTTGGTTTGTTGTATAACGCAGCACTCGGCAATATTCCAGCTATATGACGGCGATCTGTAAATAAATCGAGTCTGGACCAGAGAATCCAGTGATTTATATCATAAGCATGGATCCACGGAATTGGGATATATCAACCAAGTCAGCGAGCCTGACCACCCGATCCTGTTTGTCACCTTTTACGACAAGCATAGTCACCTTTCACGGCAAGCTTGAATTGCTGAAGAACAAGTCATGCGAAATAGTTATATTACTGCCGCACAAGTTATTTTAACTTTCGGATACTTTTGTCAATTATCGACAACACCTGAAGGGATGATGTAAAAAATCCTGCTTGGGTCCATGCAGGTAGCAATGGTAATGAAAGTCCCCATGATCCCTATGTGGATCTCCCTTTTTTATTTTGTTGTTTACTGATGATGTATTATTTTAAATGTTCTCAACAACTATTAAATCGAATCTGATATTCTAGTTATTTTACTGTCCGTTGAAGACAAGTTTGATTCACTCTAAAACATATGTATTAATAATTTATAACTTCTCGTCACGATATGGCTGAAATACTGCCGGTGTGACGTCACATTTTAACTCACTCACTCACTCATTCTAAAAACAAAACTAATTTTTGTTTCAATGTTTTACTTAGTGTATAATGTTTGCGATGGGGGACAGCTTTGATCAGACGCTACTGCAGTAACATCGATGGAACTTTGCAAGCTTATCAAGATCTATTTATGAAGACTGAGTTCGGAAATTTGCGACATCAATGTTATTATAGCCCCGACATAAAATAGTTATAACAAGGAATTCAGTACAAGGATATATTTTTGTTTGACCTATAACTTGAAAACTAGATTCTTTTCAAACTTTGTGATTTTTGGTTATACATATAAAAGAGGTGCAGTACGGAGTTTGATTTCAATATTTGGATGTTTTTGTTGAAACATGTATGCGACCTTTAACTAGAAATCTTTGGATTATTTACACATTTAGGAAGTAGTTTCCATACTTATAGACGCGGTGCCGTGCAAAGTTTGATATTGATATGTGTATTTTCTCAAAAAAGATTTGTTTCCTGTTTTGAACTTAGAATACTTCAACATTTTGGGGACCTTAACTTTAGAGAGACTACGTCATGGATTCTTTTCCAACTGGGGGTACATTTTCTATACGAGTAGGAGAGGTTGGAGTTCGAAAAGCAGGTTTTCTGACAATTATTGCTTTTTCATATTGAAAATCGTATTTGAACCTCTCGAACACGTTTCTGTTTCATTGGTCCAGTGGTTTCGGAGATGTTGTGTACATAACCTAGAGCGCATTTTGAGAGGATTCAGAGCATGGTCAAAAGTTAAAATAGCACAATACAGGGAACATTTGTTACTCCTCACCACACGTGTACCAAATGTCATGACATTGTTAACCAAAATAGCTGCGTAATGGCCACAGATAGGGTATTTTTTTCAATATGGCTGCCGTAAACACGAATTCGAACTAGTAGAACGAGTTCGGGTGTCATTGGTGGGAACAAGCATGTGAAGTTTCAGTTTTATTGGTCCAGCGGTTCCTGACGCCGGACATGTTGACACTGACATAAGCACACTTGACTTTTAGTCAGGTGAGCTAAAACGTGATTAGTCCTACGTTTGCCTTACCTCCTGGACAGTAGTTGTGTCCATAGAAGATTCCCCCGAGGCAGGTGTAGTACGTTTTGCACCCTTCTTTCGTGTCTGCATATTTCTGGTCTGCCTTAGTGTGGCAGTCGATATCTTTACCACACGGCCATTTGTTTTTCTCAGGTCTGAAAGCAAACACGAGGGCAGTTAGCCCTTAGGAGGTTGGCCCGGATTTTGGGTTTTGGAAAGAGACAGGAATTTTATGGGTCACTACTTCCAAACATTCATTTTATTCCGTGAAAGTTTTTTTAAAACTTAAATAGGCAAATGGTCGTCTATGGCGAAGCAAATGCCCCTTTGGCGTGCCAGAAACCTATGATCGTTGGTTCGAATCCCGGTTGCCCCTGATCATGTTTTCTAGGTTCGACAGCACCATACGCGTGCTCTAGTGTTTCAACAAAGAGGTTAATGTCTAAGACCTGCATCACAGGGCTTTCTTCCCACATCAAGCTGACCAACGGTGACACAACAGAAACGCAATTCAAAGCGACGTTGGACCAAACTCGGTAACTCACTCTTGACCTGTGAAGATCCGGGGGAGAATAGGTCTTCAGCAGCTCATGCTTGCCGTAAAAGGCGACTAACGGGATCGGGTGGTCAAGCTCGTTGACTTGGTTGATGCATGTCATCGATCCCAACTGCGTGGATCGATGCTCATGATATCATTCACTGGATTGTGTGGTCAAGACTCGATTATTTTACAGACCGCGGCGTTAAACAACCAACCAATCTTGACCGTATTTCATTCTACAACACCATCTCTATGTACGTTATGTAAGCAGTCTTGAACCCTATGAGAGTGAATAAGTGAGTTGGCTTCAACGTTGCTTTGAACAATATTTCAGTTATACCACGGTGCGTCAGCTTAATGTGGGAGGAAAGTCCGAAGTGATGCAGGTATGATAACCTTTACGACTATGGCAAAACCCACGAGCACGGGTATGGTTCTGACACACCTTGAAACAATAATCGGGGTTAACAGGATTAGAACCCCCAATAATAGGTTTCAGCGAATTGCGGCGTCTTAGACGACTGGGACACCCGTGTCACGAGGAATTAAGGGTGAACTCACATCATGTCACTTTAACCGGCGATCACAGGAGATGAGTGAGTGAGTTGGATTTAACGCTGCTTTTAACAGTATTCCAGTTATGTCGCGGCGTGTCAGCTTAATGTGTGTAGAAAGCCCGAAGTGATGCAGGTCTCAGATGTTTACCACTACGATGAAACCCACGAGCACGGGTATGGTGCTGACAAACCTTGAAACATAATTGGGGCGAACTGGGATTGGAACCTACGATCATAGGTTTCTGGCGTGCCCCACGGGAGATATAAACTTACTTGATACATTTGCCGTCCACGGGGCTAAATACCTCGG
Organism: Haliotis cracherodii; assembly: GCF_022045235.1. NCBI lineage: Eukaryota > Metazoa > Mollusca > Gastropoda > Lepetellida > Haliotidae > Haliotis > Haliotis cracherodii. The sequence continues at coordinate 41,070,020 of NW_027266266.1, forward strand.
TGGAGTTGCACCTGATCTGCACGGCCTGATTATGTTCATCCTTGATGGTGTAGCTGAAGCACGTGTACTCGAAGACTATCTGCTTGCCGCACACCAGCAACAACGCCGCGTCTGCAACAGTCGTCACAGCGTCATGTTTGATTTATTTTGTTTGTTGGTTGTTCAACTCCGCACTCAGCAATATTCCAGCTATATGACGGTGGCCTGTAAACAGTCGATTCTATACCAGATAATCCAGTGATTGATATCATGAGCATCGATTCACGCAATCGGGATACGATGAGATACAGCAACCATGTCAGCGAGCCTTATACCAACCGATCCCGCTAGTCTCCTCTTTCGACAAGCATAGTCGCCTTTTAAGGCAAGTATGGGTTGCTGAAGACCTATTCTATCCCGGATCTTCACGGGTCCGACATGTTTGAAAACAACACCGTAAGCAACATTCTAGTTATATCACGTCCGCCCGTACAATTATCCAATCTGGACAAGGGGAACCAGTGGTTGATAGTATGAGCATTGGTCCTCACCGTCGGTTTATGAATCAACTTAAAATTAATAATCGACTGGAAACTTCTTGTGTTGTCTGAAATGTGGGATAACCTAGTGTCTGTAGCGTTCATCTTCCGAGTGATTCGATTTGGTGATTGCACTTTCAAAATATTGAGCTTTCTTTCCTCACAAATTAAACTAACAGGAATACTGTCCAAACGGCCTTGAATCCAATTCGTTCACTCACACATAAATATTTACCTCAAATCAAAACATGTTACAAGACTTGTGGTTACCCAGCCTAGCCTGGCGCTTGGCATAAGCGGATAAAATACTGACTGGCCAGCTAGGAGTCAGTATACTGTGTCTGAGTGGGATATCAATGTTTAACTGCGGCATGGTTTGTTTGTTTGCTGTTAAACGCCGCACTCAGCAATATTCCAGCTATATGACGGCGGTCTGTAAATAATCGAGTCTGGACCAGACAATCCAGTGATTGACAACATGAACATCGATTCACGCAACTGGGATACGATGACATGCATCAACCAAGACAGCGAGCCAGACTACCCGATTCCGTAAGTCGCCTTTTCCGACAAGCATAGTCGTCTTTTACGGCAAGCATGGGCTGCTGAGGACCTATTCTACCCCGGATCTTCACGGGCGCTGCGGCATGATATCTCGGTGGGCTATCACTATAAAACCGGACTATTAGCGCGCACATACGTCGCTGTGAAAGTGCTATAATTTCGAACGCGACGTTAAACCCCATGTCACATGACCTTAAGTTGTATCAAACGTGACTGGATTTAGGATAATTTTTGTCTACTTTCATCCAGATTTTGGCAGACTGGATCGATCTCCTGTAACCAGTTAAAATACAGTACCATGCCAGGCACGCTTTTTAAAGGACTTGAGCCGTGAAGTTCCGAGAAGAAAATAGGTCTCCAGCCACCCATGCTTGTCGTAACAGGCGACTAACGGGATCAGGTGGTCAGGCTCGCGGACTTAATTGATGGATGGCGTCGAATCCCAATCACTGGATTGTGTGGTCCAGACTCGATTATTTACAGATCGCCGCCAAGCTGGAATATTTGTGAGTGCGGCGTTAAACAAACAAACAAAACAATCTAATGGACTTAATGTCGTGTTTCTGACGTCACATTACTAGTGTAAAAAGGTTTAGGTACATGTTGACATAACCAAGACAGTTATCTAAGGGTCAAGACCCATTATCTGACAACAAAACATTAAAAACTTACTGAAAATTAAAAATCCGTAGGTCCGCATTTCACCACTTACAATATCGCATGGAAAGGCTTGTCTCGCTAAGGGTCAACATATGTTACTTCACAATAATATTCACAGACATGTAGATTGTACTATCTGGAGGTCGCTATGAGGTCCCGACACACGACTGTGGTTGGAGCTGGGTTTTGGGTGTAAGGTTTTACGCCGCTTTTAGCAATATTCCTGCAATATCACGGCGGGGACACATGTCCATGAAGATTCCGGGGTAGAATAGGTCTCCAGCAACCCATGCTTGCCGTAAAAGGTGACTATGCTTGTCGTAAAAGGCGACTAACGGGATCAGGTGGTCAGGCTCGCTGACTAAGTTGACTCATGTCATCGATCCCAATTACGTGGATCGATGTTCATGATGTCAATCACTGGATTATCTGGCCCAGACTCGATTATTTACAGACCGCCGTCATATAGCTGGAATATTGCCGAGTGCGGCGTTAAACGACAAACCAACCAATTGCGTGGATATATGCTCATGATGTCAATCACTGGACTGTCTGGTCCAGACTCGATTATTTACAGACCGCTGGAATATTGCTGAGTGCGGCGTTAAACGACAAACCAACCAACCAACTTGTTTTACGTCTCACTCAGCAATAATCCAGCTATATCACGACGGTCTGTAATTGGCCAGACAATCCAGTGATTGACATCAAAAGGATTGATCCACGCAAGCGGGACACGATGCCAATATAATAAAACCAGGTCACCGAGCCTGATATTCTAATTACATGTAATATGATCGAGCTACCGATTACCAAGATGCCAAGCGGATTGGCTCGGTCATATAACTATACAAATGTCCATCAATTACTGCCCAATATAATAAACCCCCTATGTACTTTTATGTATTAATTGGTAAATAAATTAAAGACAAATGCTCAAAAATATTTTATTATTTTCTTGAGCCTCGAGTACCAAGGCATTGACGGATGCACATCAAACGATATGCTGATGAATGGTGGGTGGTAGTTGTAGGACCCGGGAGTGCTCTCACTGTTAGCCAATCACGCCCACATGAGAACCACAGGGTGGTGCAACGTTGGTTTCCCAATCGCAGACCTGTTTATTTTCGTTGAAAACAAGAACTGAAAAAGAAAGGCATATCTTTGCATCAGGCAATATTAATAAGTTATCTCTTTAGACTTGATAGAAAAAAAATTGTGAACTGAGATTGTCAGTGGCTGTACCCTATTGGGAGTTGATATAGTGTAAAATGATTGTACCCCGGAGAGGGTATTTAAGTTGGTTGGTTGGTTCTATTACGCCGCACTTAGCTATATTCCAGCTAAATGACGGCGGTCTGTAAATAATCGAGTCTGGACCAGACAATCCAGTGATTAATATCATGAGCATCGATCCACGCAATCGGGATCGATGACTTGTATCAAACAAGTCAGCGAGCCTGACCACCCGATACCGTTAGTCGCCTTTTACGACAAGCATTAATTGCTGAAGACCAAGTCATGCGAAATAGTTTTATTACTGCCACAGTTTTAATCGTAGAATATGTGTTATTTTAACCTTCAGATAATTTTGTCAATAATCGCGAACACCTGAACGGATGATGTAAATCCTGCTTGGGTCCATGCAGGTAGCAAAGGTACTGAAAGTCCCCATGATCCCTATGTGGATCTACCTTCAGCTGCTGGCGATCTAAAGCCCTGTTTTATATTTTGTTGTTTACTGATGATGTATTATTTTAAATGTTCTCAACAACTATTAAATTGAATCTGATATTCTAGTTATTTTACTGTCCATCGAAGACAAGTTTAACTCTAAAACATATGTATTAATAATTTCTAACTTCTCGTCACAATATGGTTGAAATACGGCCGGTGTGACGTCACATTTTAACTCACACACTCACTCATTTGCTTATTCTAAAAACAAAACTAATTTTTGTTTCAATGTTTTACTTAGTGTATAATGTTTGCGATGGGGGACAGCTTAGATCAGACATCGATGCAGTAACATCGAAGGAACTTTGCAAGCTTATCAAAAATCAGAATTGTTAAACCCCCAACCTAAAAAAGTTATAAGAGGGAATTCAGTCCAAGGACATTTTTTTGTGTGACATACAACTTGAAAAATAGATTCTTTTCACGCTTGGTGAATTTTTGGTATACCTGTAGCAGAGGTGCAGTGCGAAGCTTGATTTCAATATATTTTTTTTTTTTGTTGAAACATGTGTGCAACCTATAACTAGAAAGCTATTCCATGGATTCTTTACAAGTTTAGGAATTAGTTTCCATACTTATAGAAGCGGTGCAGTGCAAATTTTGATATGTGTATATTCTGAACATTTGTTTCATGTTTGGATGCTCATGATATTAATCACTGGAATGTGTGGTCCAGACTCGTCTATTTACAGACCGCTGTCATATAGCTGGAATATTGCTGAGTGCGGCGTTAAACAACAAACCAACCAACCAAATGCGTGGATCGATGTTCATGATGTCAATCACTGGATTGTCTGGTCCAGACTCGATTATTTTACTGATCGCAGTCATAAAGGTTGAATATTTCTGAGTGCGGTGTTAAACAACAAACAAACGAGCAGGAGAGGTTTGAGCTCGATAAGCGGATTTTCTGAGAAATATTGCTTTTTTCATATTGAAAATCGTATTTGAATCTCTCTAGCAAGTTTCTGATTAATTTGTCCAATGGTTTCTGAGGAGATGATGTTTACATAACCTAGAGCGCATTTTGAGAGAATTAAGAGCATGGTCAAAGTGCAAAGGTCAAATCAAGGTTGAAATAGCACAATTACAGCGGACATATTTGTTGAACCTCACTACATGTGTATCAAATGTCGTAACACTGTTAACACAAATGGCTGCGTAATGGCCACAATATTTTTCAATAAGGCTGCCGTATTAACGAATTAGAACTAGTTGAACGAATTCAGGTGTCATTGGTGGAAACAAGCATGTGAAGTTCCTGAAGTGTTAACGTCTGACGCCGAAGACCCGTGAAGATTCCGTGGTAGAATAGGTCTTCAGCAACCCATGCTTGCCGTAAAAGGTGACTATGCTGATCGTAAAAGGCGACTAACGGGATCGGGTGGTCAGGCTCGCTGACTTGGTTTGATGCACGTCATCGATCCCAATTGCGTGGACCGATCTCATGATATCAATCACTGGATTGTCTGGTCCAGACTCGATTATTTACAGACTGCCGTCATATAGCTGGAATATTGCTGAGTGCGGCGTTAAACAACAAACCAAACCAAAATTGACGACGGACATGCAGACACTGACATAAGCACACTTGACTATTAGTCATGTGAGCTAAAACGTGATATGTTCGTCTTACCCCCTGGACAGTAGTTGTGTCCCAAGAAGATTCCCCCGTTGCAGGTGTAGTACGTTTTGCACCCTTCTTTCGTGTCTGCATATTTCTGGTCTGACTTAGTGTTGCAGTCGATATCTGTACCACACGGCCATTTGTTAGCGTCAGGTCTGAAAGCAAACACGTGGGCAGTTAGCCCACCATCAAATATTCTAAGGAGGTTGGCCCGGATTTTTGGAAAGAGACAGGAATTTTATCGGTCACTAGTTCCAAACACGCATTTTATTCCGTGAAAGGGGATTTAACCTCAATAGGCAAATTGTCGTCTATGGCGAAGCATATGCCATTTTGCGTGCCAGAAACCTATGATCGTGGGTTCGAATCCAGGTTCCCCCTGATCATGTTTCTAGGTTCGACATCATTATGCCCGTGCTCGAGTGTTTCAACAAAGATGTAAATGTCTGAGACCTGCATTACAGGGCTTTCCTCCCACATCAAGATGACCAACAGAAACGCAATTCAAAGCGACGTTGGGCCAAACTCGCTTACTCATTCATTGACCCGTGAAGATCCAGGGGAGAATAGGTCTTCAGCAACCCATGCTTGTCGTAAGAGGCGACTAACGGGATCGGGTCATCAGGCGCACTGACTTGGTTGAAGAATGTCATCGATGCTAATCACTGGATCGTCTGGTCCAAACTAGATTATTTACAGACCGCAGTCACATAGCTGGAATATTGCTGAGTGCGGCATTAAACAACCAACAACCACTTCGGTGAAATCCACGAGCACGGGTATGGTGCTGACAAACCTTGAAACATAATTGGGGCGAACTGGGATTCGAACCTATAATCATAGATTTCTGGCATGCCCCACATGAGATGAGAAACTTACTTGATGCATTTGCCGTCCACGGGGCTAAATGCCTCGGTGGAGTTGCACCTGATCACCACGTCCTGATTATGTTCATCCTTGATGGTGTAGCTGAAGCACGTGTACTCGTAGACGATCTGCTTGCCGCACACCAGCAACAACGCCGCGTCTGCAACAGTCGTCAAAGAGACATGTTTGATTTTAGTTGCTTGTTGTTTAACTCCGCACTCAGCAATATTCCAGCTATATGACGGCGGTCTGTTAATAATCGAGTCTGGACCAGACAATCCAGTGATTGACATCATGAGCATCGATCCACGCTATTGGGATCGATGACATTCTTCAACCAAGTCAGCGAGCCTGACCACGCCAAGCTGGAATATTTGCGGCGTTAATATAAACGACAAACAAAGAAACAAAACAAATCTAAAGGACGTCACAACTCTAGTGTAATAGGTTTAGGTACAAGTTGACATAACCAAGACACTTATCTTACAACAAAATATTAAATACTTACTGAAAATTAAAATTCCTTGGGTCCGCATTTCAACACCTACACAATCGCATGGAAGGATTTGTCCAACTGAAAATTAAAATTTTGTGGGTGCGCATTTCAACGTATGTTATTTCACAATAATATTCACAGACATGCAGATTGTACTATCTGGAGGTCGCTATGAGGTCCCGACACACGACTGTGGTTGGAGCTGGGGTGTTTGGTTTTACGCTGCTTTTAGCAATATTCCAGCAATATCACGTCGGGGATATCAATAATGGGCTTCATACATTGTACCCATGTCGGGAATCGAACACGGGTTTTCGGCGAGATGAACTAACGTAATAACCGCTAGGCTACCCGACCGCCCCTTCTGTGTGGGTTAAGTGGTTGTGAAAAAAAGTATATCCCCTAAACATTCGCAAAACTGGAAAAAATAACGTCCTCCAGGTTTTTCCCCTAAAATAAATCGTACACATTCGTTGACATTCTGAATGATCTGGAAAAAAACCGTGTTGTAATTCTTTGGCTCCTTACATTGGCTTTGGATAGTGTCATCTTGGATCACATCGAAATGTCGGCGTTTCTAATTAATTCTTGCCATGTAAGTATGTTCTTACACCCGTGAATATCTGTGTTAGAATAGGTCTTCAGCAACCCAAGCTTGTCGTAACAGGTGACTAACGGGATAGGGTGGTCAGGCTCGCTGACTTATTTGACGAATGTCATCGTATCCCATTTGACCCGTGAAGATCCGGGGTAGAATAGGTCTTCAGCAACCCATGCCCACCGTAAAAGGCGACCATGCTCGTCGTAAAAGGCGACTCACGGGTTAAAGGTGGTCAGGCTCGCTGACTTGGTTGATGAATGTCATCGTATCCCACATTGCGTGGTTCGATGCTCATGATATTGATCACTAGATTGTCTGGTCCAGACTCGATTATTTATAGACCACCGTCATATAGCTGGAATATTGCTGAGTGCGGCGTTAAACAACAAGCCAACCAACCAAATCGTATCCTATTTGCGTGGATCAATGCTCATGATATCTTTCACTGGATTGTTTCGTCCATTATTTACGTCATATAGCTGGAAATTTGTAACGGAGCGATCAAAGACTAGTCGATAAAATTCTATGCTAAATGGATGTTGCCACCAGTAACAAAATGTGACCATATAAATACACAGTAGGTAAAGTTTATCAATTAATCACTGAACTGAAAAATCTTGTACATGGTTTCGGGATTGCGAGACACGATACCGGCTGTCAACACCAGTCGCTCAGCATCGTCTGTTACCGTGGCTCCGGAATACGATGACATGCATCAACCAAGACAGCGAGCCTGACCACCCGATCCCGTTAGTCGCCTCTTGCGACAAGCATAGTCATTATATAGGAATAAAGTGCTAGTTTTCAGATCATATGAATGACCATGGAATTAAAGAACTGTCTCCATCAGCAGTTGTGGTGCTAGAGGTAAAGAGTATTAGAAATAAAACTTTAGATTACATGGTCCCATTGCCACTGGACCTGCCCATTTGTAGAAAAATATTCTGCAAATTCCTCTCTAACAGTTCTTGCATTGGCAGTGTTTCTGTGTCCCCCTTGCTGGATGTGATGTTGCTCTACTCTCTCTCTCTCTCAGTGTTGTTTGATTCAGTGTATACATTGTCACATTTTGTGCGCAGAAAGTTGTGACGAGCCACAGATGCCATAAAAATCTTAATGCCATTTTCAGGTTCAACTGTAATAGTTCTTTGAAATACCGCAAATCTGTTAACGAGTATGCCAAATGCATTTTCAGAGACACGCCTAGCTCCAGAAAGACGATAATTGAAGACATTTTTGTCCTCTGTGGTATCCCTAAAGGGAAATGGTTTCATGATGTATGTCTTTAGTGGGAAAGCATCATCCACAGGTTACGGGCGTCCAGCAAGGGGGAAGGGGTGGAATGTTCAGGGTATTGTTCTCCACAGCTACATACAATGAGGAGTTTGCAAATAAACCTGCATCACTGGCAGCGCCTCTGACAGTTTGTTGACAAGTCCAATGGATACAGAAGACTGCGCTTCTCTGGCAGAGTCAACACCAATTAAGAAAGCAAGGCGCTCAGACAATAACAGTTTGCAAACCCAAGTTCTGCAAACACTGAAATCAATCGAGCAAAGAAGGGCAGCTATAAGGGAATAATGGGGACATGTTGTTTGTTAAATACAGAGCTGGTGAACTATCAAATGTCACCAATGACAGGAAGAGACAAGCATAGTCGCCTTTTACGGCAAGCATGGGTTGCTGAAGACCTATTCTACCCAGGAATCATCACGCTCCAGACTCGATTATTTACAGACCACGGGCATATAGCTGGAATATTGCTGAGTGCGGCGTAAAACAAGCCAACCAACCAAGCCAACATGTGGTTTCGTACCCTGGTGAAGGTGCTGGTGGTTTAAGTATCCCTGTAAAGGTACTGGTGGTTTACGTACCCTGGTGAAGATACAGGTGGTTTATGTACCCCGGTGAAGGTACTAGTGGTTTACGTACCTAGGTGAAGGTACTGGTGGTTTACGTACCCCTGTGAAGGTACTGGTGGTTTACGTACCCCTATGAAGGTACTGGTGGTTTACGTACCCCTGTGAAGGTACTGGTGCTCTACGTACCTAGGTGAAGGTACTGGTGATTTACGTATCCCTGTGAAGGTACAGGTTGTTTACGTACCCAGGTGAAGGTACAGGTGGATTACGTAACCCGGTGAAGGTACTGGTGGTTTATGTACCCCGGGGAAGGTACTGGTGGTTTACGTACCCCGGTGAAGGTACAGGTGGTTTACGTACCCCTGTGAAGGTACTGGTGGTTTACGTACCCCTGTGAAGGTACTGGTGGTTTACGTACCCCGGTGAAGGTACAGGTGGTTTACGTACCCCTGTGAAGGTACTGGTGGGTTACGTACCCCTGTGAAGGTACTGGTGGTTTAGTACCCCGGTGAAGGTACAGGTGGTTTACGTAACCCGGTGAAGGTACTGGTGGTTTACGTACCCTGGTGAAGGTACAGGTGGTTTATGTACCCCTGTGAAGGTACTGGTGGTTTACGTACCCCTGTGAAGGTACTGGTGGTTTAGTACCCCGGTGAAGGTACAGGTGGATTACGTAACCCGGTGAAGGTACTGGTGGTTTATGTACCCCGGTGAAGGTACTGGTGGTTTAAGTACCTAGGTGAAGGTACTGGTGGTTTACGTATCCCTGTGAAGGTACTGGTGGTTTAGTACCCCGGTGAAGGTACAGGTGGTTTACGTAACCCGGTGAAGGTACTGGTGGTTTACGTACCCTGGTGAAGGTACAGGTGGTTTATGTACCCCTGTGAAGGTACTGGTGGTTTACGTACCCCTGTGAAGGTACTGGTGGTTTAGTACCCCGGTGAAGGTACAGGTGGATTACGTAACCCGGTGAAGGTACTGGTGGTTTATGTACCCCGGTGAAGGTACTGGTGGTTTAAGTACCTAGGTGAAGGTACTGGTGGTTTACGTATCCCTGTGAAGGTACTGGTGGTTTAGTACCCCGGTGAAGGTACAGGTGGATTACGTAACCCGGTGAAGGTACTGGTGGTTTATGTACCCCGGTGAAGGTACTGGTGGTTTAAGTACCTAGGTGAAGGTACTGGTGGTTTACATATCCCTGTGAAGGTACTGGTGGTTTACGTACCCTGGTGAAGGTACGGGTGGTTTACGTACCTAGGTGAAGGTACTGGTGGTTTACGTACCCTGGTGAAGGTACTGGTGGTTTACGTACCCTGGTGAAGGTACTGGTGGTTTACGTACCCTGGTGAAGGTACTGGTGGTTTACGTACCCTGCTGAAGGTACAGGTGGTTTACGTACCCTGGTGAAGGTACTGGTGGTTTACGTACCTAGGTGAAGGTACTGGTGGTTTATGTATCCCTGTGAAGGTACTGGTGGTTTACGTACCCCTGTGAAGGTACTGGTGGTTTAGTACCCCGGTGAAGGTACAGGTGGTTTACGTAACCCGGTGAAGGTACTGGTGGTTTATGTACCCTGGTGAAGGTACTGGTGCTCTATGTACCTAGGTGAAGGTACAGGTGGTTTAGGTACCTCGGTGAAGGTACTGGTGGTTTACGTATCCCTGTGAAGGTACAGGTTGTTTATGTACCCTGGTGAAGGTACTGGTGGTTTAGTACCCCGGTGAAGGTACAGGTGGTTTACGTAACCCTGTGAAGGTACTGGTGGTTTAGTACCCCGGTGAAGGTACAGGTGGTTTACGTAACCCGGTGAAGGTACTGGTGGTTTATGTACCCTGGTGAAGGTACTGGTGCTCTACGTACCAAGGTGAAGGTACTGGTGATTTACGTATCCCTGTGAAGGTACAGGTTGTTTACGTACCCCGGTGAAGGTACAGGTGGATTACGTAACCCGGTGAAGGTACTGGTGGTTTATGTACCCCGGTGAAGGTACTGGTGGTTTACGTACCCCGGTGAAGGTACTGGTGGTTTACGTACTTAGGTGAAGGTACAGGTGGTTTACGTATCCCTGTGAAGGTACAGGTGGTTTACGTAGCTAGGTGAAGGTACTGGTGGTGTACGTACCCCGGTGAAGGTACTGGTGGTTTACGTACTTAGGTGAAGGTACAGGTGGTTTACATACCCCTGTGAAGGTACATGTGGTTAACGTACCCTGGTGAAGGTACTGGTGGTGTACGTACCCCAGTGAAGGTACTGGTGGTTTACGTACCCCAGTGAAGGTACTGGTGGTTTACGTACCTAGGTGAAGATACTGGTAGGTTGCGTACCCTGGTGAAGGTACTGGTGGTTTACGTATCCCGGTGAAGGTACAGGTGGTTTACGTACCCAGGTGAAGGTACAGGTGGTTTTTGACCCTGGTGAAGGTACAGGTGGTTTACAGACCCAGGTAAAGGTACAGGTGGTTTACGTACCCCAGTGAAGGTACAGGTGGTTTACGTACCCCGGTGAAGGTACTAGTGGGTTACGTACCCTGGTGAAGGTACAGGTGGTTTACGTACCCTGGTGAAGGTACAGGATTTCCTCTTTAAATACACAATAAGGGCCCACAATGATAACTGGTCAACATGTTAAAATTCTAGGATTGTGAGGTTTTTAATTTGGTTCAGTATATTTTAAACAAAATATTTAAAAAGTTTACAAAAACGTATAAAAATAACAAAATATTACCGTTGTAGTTTATCACACAGGCACTCATCATACATATCTATATAACACATTTTGTTCATGAGTTTGTTGTTTAACGCCGCATTCAGCATTATTCCAGCTATGTGACGGCGGTCTGTAAATATTCAATCGTGTCCGGACCAGACATTGCAGTGATGGGCACTCGTCGCTATATATATGGCTCTAATTATGCTGATGCGACGTTAAATTTTAACTCACTCAGTGAAGGACATTATGAGCATCGGGCTACTCAGTCGGAATTCGATGACATGCATCACCCAAGTCGGCGAGCGTGAACACCCGATCCCGTTAGTCGCCGTTAGTCGCCTCTTACAAGCACGGGTCGTGTTCATAAGATATGGGTTGTCACACCAATATTATTAACACACAGTAACACTAGTTAATACTACACTCAGACGAGCCAATTGTGCATGATTCCTGTTCAGGGGGAAATGTCAGAAATTCATTTTTAATATATGTATTCCTCTACTAAACCACGTCTTCCTTCTTCAGTTCGGGTAAAGAATAGGAAGTTTTGTAACTGATGGTAATTACATACAGGTGGGTTGTGTATATAAAGAGTCGCTGGCGGTTGTACCGTTACAGAACCAGCACTACCGATCACTACAGTGACAACTAGAACAACAGTATAAGAACAAGAACAATGATGACCTTAGTCGCGGTGAGTCTTACTTGAAGAAATACAACATACAAATTATTACACTAGAAATCTAAATAATCATATCATTAGTACAATGAGTTATTTTAATTCAGTTAGAAATATAATATTGTTTCTCATTACTTTTTTTAAATCTAAATTTTGAGTTTTTGGTAGATAAATTGCCAGGCAATAGAAGGTATACCCCCATGTTTGATGTTGGCAACAACTGAAACAAACAAGAAATGGTTATTTGATGGTGATGTATTTGATACGGGTATCATTGCTGTGTTTCGGCGACTGTTTTCAACCTAATAACAATTAGATGGGGTCTGAAATCTTGTAGTCAAATCCAACTAATTGTTCAAATGTTATGAAAAAAATGGAATTTTAATAATTACGCTGACCTCTTTTGGCCGGTCGGGTAGCCTAGTAGTTAAAGCGTTCGCTCGTCATGCCGAAAACCCGCGTTCGATTCCCGACATGGGTACAATGTGTGAAGCCCATTTCTGGTGTCCCAGCCGTGATATTGCTAAAAGCGACGTAAAGCCATACTCACCAACTCATGTACGGAAGCCTAAAAGGCCATTTGGTTTGATTATTTGTTTCTTGAAATTTCATGATTCTAAGTTAAAATTTCATGATACTACTAAATGGCTACTTTGCTTGTCGTAAAAGGCGACTGACGGGATCGGGCGGTCAGGCTCGCTGACTTGGTTGATACATGTCATCGATCCCAATTGCGTGAATCGTTGCTCATGCTGTCAATCACTGGATTGTCTAGTCCTGATTGAGCCACCGAATCAACCAAGTCAGCAAGCCTGACTGCCCGATCTATTAAGTCTCCTAAAGGACCAGCAAATTTAAGGTTGCTGTGGACCAATTCTACCCTGGAATTCCAATGGAAGTATAAACGTCGTTAAGTCCAGCTTCGAATCGTATAAAGTTTTCACGGTAAAACAATTCATCATTCTAATTTCGCTTCGTTTGTTACATGTGTTGTTTTCATCGCTAGTCTTCCACGGAGAATTGTACACAACCGTCACCATTCAATGCAGCGACACTTGTCTGGAGTCGCCGGAAATCCGTGCTCTTAGAAGCGCGGACGTCAGAGAAAGCAACGTGATAGACCTGTGTGAAACGTCACGTGGTTCGGAATTCTGCACATGTCAGATCGATGTGGATCCTGATCGAATTCCAAAGCGAATTGAAAAACGTTCTTGCGACTGCTCTCGTTACTGTGGTATTAGGACAGGCATATGTCGCAGTATCCACCACAACCAAATAGTTTTTCAGCGTCTGAACCGCTGTAATGAGAAAGGCTATTACATGTATGAGAAAACGATCCTGAATGTTTCAGTTGGATGCGAATATGTACCTTCTGAGACAGAACCTGCAGATCAGATACATACGCAACCGTGATTTCCCCATGGCGTTCTCCAGATTCTATGCCGGAAAACATGTTTGATATTTTATATTTGTGACTAATTATGACATTTTTTAAATGTTTAAACTATTAATTCACTATAAAATAGCAACCCATGCTTGTCCTAAAAGGCGACTATGCTTGTCGAAAGAGGCGACTAACGGGATCGGATGGTCAGGCTCGCTGACCAGCTTGATGCATGTCATCGTATCCCAGTTACGTGGACTGATGCTCATGTGTCAATCACTAGAATGTCTGGTCCACTCTCGATTATTTACAGACTGCCGTCATATAGCTGGAATATTGCTGAATGCGGCGTTGAATAACAAATCATTTTCAGATACTGAATGTGACTGATTAGGGGTGGACTGCCGGTTAGTCTTGATTTCAAATACGATAATCGATGTAGAATTAGGTGGTTCACAGTACCAGGATTTCACTAAAGGAAAACAACAAAATTATATATCCTTGGCAAATTTAAGGCCGTTTTTTGTGCTTTAAAGAATCACTTTAACAATTCAACATGATCTACCGTTTAACTAGTACCCCGTCGGAGCTTGTTTTCCGCCTCACGACAGTCTGTAATTAATCGTGTCCTGACCAGACAATCCAGTGATTGACATCATAAGGATTGATCCACGCAAGCGGGACACCATCCCTGCAATAAACCAGGTCACCGAGCCTGATATTCTATTTACATGTAATATGATCGAGCTACCGATTACCAAGATGCCAAGGTGATTGGCCCGATCATCTAACGATACAAATGTCCATCAATTACTACCCAATATAATAAATCCCCTATGTACTTTAATGTTTTAATTGGTAAATAAATTAAAGACAAATGCACAAAAATATTTTATTTTTTCTTGAGCCTCGAATACCACGTGATTGACGGATGCACATCCAACGATATGCTGATGAATGGTGGGTGGTAGTTGTAGGACCCGGGAGTGCTCTCACTGTTAGCCAATCACGCCCACATGAGAACCACAGGGTGGTTCAACGTTGTTTTCCCAATCGCAGAGCTGGTGTTGTTCGTTGAAAACAAGAACTTAAAAAGAAAGGCATATCTTTGTATCAGGCAATATTAATAAGTTATCTCTTTAGACTTGGTAGAATTTTTTTTTAACAGATTGTCAGTGGCTGTACCCCTGATGGTGGTTGATAGAGTGTAAAATGATTGTAAAAGGCGACTAACGGGATCGGGTTGTCAGGCTCGCTGACTTGGTTGATGCATGTCATCGATCCCAATTGCGTGGATGGATGCTGATGATATCAATCACTGGATTGTCTGGTGCAGACTCGATTATTTACAGACCGCCGTCATATATCTGGAATATTGCTGAGTGCGGCGTTAAACAACAAGCCAACCAACTAACCATAAAAGGCGACGAACGGGATCGGGTTGTCAGGCTCGCTGACTTGGTTGATGCATGTCATCGATCCCAATTGCGTGGATCCATGCTCTTGATATCAATCACTAGATTCTCATGTCCAGACTCAATTATTTTACAGACCGCCGTCATAAAGCTGGAATATTGCTGAGTACGGCGTAAAACAACAAACAAACGAAACGAGTGGGATAGGTTTGAGATCGATAAGCGGATTTTCTGAGAAATATTGCTGGTTTGAGATCGATAAGCGGATTTTCTGAGAAATATTGCTTTTTTTTCCATATTGAAAATCGTATTTGAACCTCTCGAACAAGTTTCTGTTTCATTGGTCCAGTGGTTTCTGAGATGTTGTTTACATAACCTAGAGCGCATTTTGAGAGAATTCAGAGCTTGGTCAAAGTACCAAGGTCAAATCAAGGTCAAAAGATAAAATAGCACAATACAGGGGAACCTCACTACACCTGTACGACATGTCGTAACACTGTTAACACACATGGCTGCGTAATGGCCACATATTTTTTCAATATGGCTGCCGTATTAACGAATTAGAACTAGTTGAACGAATTCGGGTGTCACTGGTGGGAACAAGCATGTGAAGTTTCAGTTTTATTGGTCCAGTGGTTCCTGAGGTGTTAACGTCTGACGCCGGACATGCAGACACTGACATAAGCACACTTGACTTAAGTCAGGTGAGCTAAAACGTGAATTGTCCTATCTTCGCCTTACGTCCTGGACAGTAGTTGTGTCCAAAGAAGAATCCTCCGTGGCAGGTGTAGTACGTTTTGCACCCTTCTTTCGTGTCTGCATATGCCTTGTCTGCCTTAGTGCTGCAGTCCATACCTATACCACACGGCCATTTGTTCCTCTCGGGTCTGAAAGCAACACGAGGGCAGTTGGCGCACCATTAAATATTCTAAGTTTGGTTTGTTGTTTTACGCCGCACTCAGCAATATTCCAGCTATATGACGGCGGTCTGTACAATAATCGAGTCTGGACCAGACTATCCAGTGATTGACATCATGAGCATCGATCCACGCAATTGGGATACGATGATACGTATCAACCAAGTCAGCGTGCCTGACCACCCGATCCCGTTAGTCGCCTATTAAGGCAAGCATGGGTTGCTGAAGACCTATTACACCCCAGGGTTTCTGGCATGCCCCACTTGAGATGAGAAACTTACTTGACGCATATGCCGTCCACGGGGCTAAATACCTCGGTGGAGTTGCACCTGATCACCACGTCCCGATTACGTGCATCCTTGATGGTGTAGCTGAAGCACGTGTACTCGAAGACGATCTGCTTGCCGCACACCAGCAACAACGCCGCGTCTGCAACAGCGACATGTTTGATTGATTGCTTGTTGTTTAACGCCGCACTCAGCAATATTCCAGCTATATGACGGCGGTTTGTAAAATAATCGAGTCTGGACCAGACCATCCAGTGATTGACATTATGTTCATCAATTAGGCTCACTGACTTTGTTGATGCATGACGTACTTCAATTGCGTGGATCGATGTTCATGATAATCACTGGATTGTGTAGTCCAGACTCGATTATTTACAGATCGCCGCCAAGCTGGATTTGGTTGGTTTGTTGTTTTACGCCGCACTCAGCAATAACCCATTTAAGTGTCGGTGGTCTGTTAATAATCGAGTCTGGACCAGACAATCTAACAATCCAGTGATCGACATCATGAGCATCGATCCACGAAATTGGGATTGATGACATTCTTCAACCAAGTCAGCGAGCCTGACCACGCCAAGCTGGAATATTTGAGAGTGCGGCGTTAAACAATCAACAAACAAAACAAATCTAAAGGACTTGATGTCGTGTTTCTGACGTCACATGACTAACGTAAAAGGTTTAGGTACAAGTAAACATAACCATGACACTTATCTAACAGACCCGTGAAGATTCCGGGGTAGAATAGGTCTTGTCGTAAAAGGCGACTAACGGGATGGTGGTGGTCAGGCTCGCTGACTTCGGTTGATGCATGTCATCGATCGATGCTAACGACATTAATCACTCGATTATTTACAGACCGCCGTCATATAGCTGAAATCAACCAACCAATTTATCTAACAACAAAACATTAAATACTTACTGAAAATTAAAATTCCGTGGGTCCGCATTTCAACACTTACACAATCGCTTGGAAGGGCCTGTCCTACTGAAAAGTAAAATTCCGTGGGTGCGCATTTCAACACTTACACAATCGCATGGAAAGGCTTGTCCTTCCAAGGGTCAACATATGTTATTTCATAATAATATTCACAGACATGCAGATTGTACTATCTGGAGGTCGCTATGAGGTCCTGACACACGACTGTGGTTGGAGTTGGGGTTGGGGTGTTTGGTTTTTACACCGCTTTTAGCAATATCACGGCGGGGACACCAAAAATAAGCTTCATACATTGTACCCATGTCGGGAATCGAACCCGGGTTTTCCGCGAGATGAACTAACGTTTTAATCACTAGGCTACCTGACCGCCCCTTCTGTGTGGGTTAAGTGGTTGTGAACAAAATTATATTCTCAAAACTGGAAAAATAACGTCCTCCGGGTTTTCCCCCTAAAATAAATCGTACACTGGACATTCTGAATGATCTGGGAAAAAAACGTGTTTTAATCCTTTGGCTCCTGACAGAGGATAAAAATAATCTGTATTTTTTAAGCGCTAATGAAAACAAGAGTCATCTGAAGATGACGTATCCCCCCGATGTGGCATGTCGGTAAACTGTGTGTACCTTCACATGTATTGAGATTGGCAAGGAAATCTTTTTCCTCGATGCCAAAACCAGAAATATAATGAAGGTTATTAAATATTGGTTCATGTAGCTCACTTTCAGATAATCTCATGAAATTGTATTAACAGTAACTTCGCAGATTCGCATATGAATAGCCTTGTTGTAGCCTCATGACACAAAGGCATAACGAGAATGTACTTGGGATTGACAAAAACAAACCTAAACATCTTGGTTTCATTATATGTCAGGGGCTACAAACTAAAAAGATTAAAATCTATAAATAACAAACTGCACTACTAGTGAACATGATTGATATGTGCCTAAAGTTTGGTGAATCTCTGTCGCGTGGCTTAGAAGATATGCTCCAGACGAGAACATTACCCTAAGTTCATCAATTTTCAATTTAAATTGAAAACAGAAAAAAATCTGTTAATAGCAAAGGCACCACTACATAACCTGCTTGATAGGTGTAAAAAAAACTTTTTGAGAAGCTAAGTTGTATGGTTCGGGAGATATGGTCCGGACAAGAGCACTACCCTCCAATTTCCTAAGTTCATCATATTTCCATGGAAACGACAAAAATATAAAATTCTAAAAATCTCTAAATAGCAAAAGGCACTTCTACTGAGCCTGATTGTTAAGTGTACCAAGTTTTGCGAAGCTAGGTTGTACGGTTTAGGAAATATGCTCCGGAACAACAATGATTACGGACAGACGGACATACTGATGGCTATATCCCCCCGTCATTATATGTCGGGGGGATAAAAATTCTCAATTTACAATCCCCTCCCTTCCCCAAAATATTTGATTACTAGTATTACAAGATGGGCGGTCCCTTAAGAACGTCTGACTGGCTTTGGATAGTGTCATCTTTGATCACATCGAAATGTCGGCGTTTCTAATTAATTCTTTCCAAGCAAGTTTGTTCTAACACCCGTGAAGACCTGTGTTAGAATAGGTCTTTAGCAACCCAAGCTTGTAACAGGCGACTAACGGGATAGGGCGGTCAGGCTCGCTGACTTGGTTGATGAATGTCATCGTACCCCATGGGACCCGTGAAGATCCGGGGTAGAATAGGTCCTCAGCATCCCCATGCTTGCCGTAAAAGGCGACTAACGGGATCAGTTGGTCAGGCTCGCTGACTTGGTTGAAACATGTCATCGATGCTTGCCGTAAAAGGCGACTAACGGGATCGGGTGGTCAGGCTCGCTGACTTGGTTGATGCATGTCATCGATCCCAATTACGTGGATCGATGATCATGAAATTAATCACTGGATTGTCTTGTCCAGACTCGATTATATACAGAGCGCCGTCATATAACAGGAATATATCTGTGTGCGGCGTTAAACAACATACCAACCAACCATGTGCACGGTTCGATGCTAAATATGTCAATCACTGGATTGTCTGGCCCAGACTCGATTATTTTAGACCACCGTCATATAGCTGGAATATTGCTGAGTGCGGCGTAAAACATCAAACCAACCTACAATCAACCTACTGGATTGTTTGGTGCATTATTTACGTCACATAGCTGGATATTTGTAACGGAGCGACCAAAGACAAGTCGATAATTACTTGTG
The DNA here is from genome assembly GCF_022045235.1 of Haliotis cracherodii. Classification (NCBI taxonomy): domain Eukaryota; kingdom Metazoa; phylum Mollusca; class Gastropoda; order Lepetellida; family Haliotidae; genus Haliotis; species Haliotis cracherodii. Next base: position 41,089,487 of record NW_027266266.1, read on the forward strand.
GATAACATTCTATGCTATATGGGTGTTGCCACCTGTCATAAAATATGACCATATAAATACACAGTAGGTAAAGTATATCCATTAATCACTGAACTGAAAAATCTTGTACATGGTCTCGCGATCGCGAGACACGATACCGGCTGTCAACACCAGTCGCTCGGAATTCACTGTTACCGTGGCTCCGGGATACGTCGACATGCATCAACCAAGACAGCGAGCCTGACCACCCGATCTCGTTAGTCTGCCTCCATCAGCACTTGCGGGGTACTACAGGTAAAGGGTTTTAGAAATACAACTTTAGATTACATGGTCCCATTGCCACTGAACTGCCCATTTGTAGAAAAATATTCTGCAAATTCCCCTCTAACAGTTCTTGCATTGGCGGTGTTTCTGTGTCCGCCTTGCTGGACAAGTGATGTTGCTCTACTCTCTCTCAGTGTTGTTTGATTCAGTGTATACATTGTCACATTTTGAGCGCAGAAAGTTGTGACGAGCCACAGATGCCATAAAAATCTTAATGCCATTTTCAGGTTCAACTGTAATAGTTCTTTGAAATACCGCAAATCTGTTAACGAGTATGGCAAATGCATTTTCAGAGACACGTGTAGCTCTAGAAAGACGATAATTGAAGACATTTTTGTCCTCTGTGGTATCCCTAAAGGGAAATGGTTTCATGATGTATGTGGGAAAGCATCATCCCCCAACAATGACATGGGGCACAGGTTCCTTGCGTCCAGCAAGGGGGAAGGGGTGGAATGTTCAGGGTATTGTTCTCCACAGCTACACACAATGAGGAGTTTGCAAATATACCTGCATCACTGGCTCTTCCATTGGCTCCTACATCTACATAAATGAACTTATAATTTGTGCCAACAAAACAATGCTGAAGAATTTGTTGTAATTGTAATACAACGATCAAGTGTTTGAAGGGACCCGAATGACAATGTGTTTCCCATCCAGTGCTCCTATACAGTGTGGTAATTGCCACTTGTCGTTGTTTGTTTGTTGTTTAACACCGTTGTAAAACAGGTACTCAGAAACCATCATTTTTAAGACATTTTAGCCTTCACTCTGCATCTACATTTGTTACGGGTTTTTTATGACATGCTAGTGTTGACATGATAGTGTTGTCAAATTCTCATTCATATGAATATATCAGATACCTTTCACAATGAATTTAATAAAAAAATACTCATTTCCTTCTAAGGATCCTAAGGGTACCAAGGCCTCTTATCACGCCTTGTTCTTTTTAGTTTTGTTGTTTGTTTGTTGTTTAATGCCACACTCAGCAATATTCCAGCTATATGACGGCGGTCTGTAAATAATCGAGTCTGTACCAGACAATCTAGTGATTGATATCATGAGCATCGATCCACGCAATTGGTTGGTTTGTTGTTTTACGCCGCACTCAGCAATATTCCAGCTATATGACGGCGGTCTGTAAATAATCGAGTCTGGACCAGGAAAACCAGTGATTGACATCATGAGCATCGTTCCACGAAATTGGGATCGATGACATGCATCAACCAAGTCAGCGAGCCTGACCACCCGATCCCGTTATTCGCCTTTTACAAGAAGCATGGTCACCTTTTACGGCAAACATGGGTTGCTGAAGACCTATTCTACCCCGGAATCTTCACGGGTCTCCACGTAATTGGGATCGATGACATGCATCAACCAAGTCAGCGAGTCTGACCACCCGATCCCGTTAGTCGCCTTTTAGAACAAGCATAGTCACCTTTTACAGAAAGCATGGGTTGCTGAATACCTATTCTACCCCAGAATCTTCACGGATCGCCACTTGTCACTGAATCCCTGACTTATGTCTTCCTGTTCCTGTTCTTTGGTTGGAACCTGAAATGGAAAATCAAAAATAATGAATAACATTGTAACCTGAAATTTACACAACAGCTAAGAGAGACAAGACACAGATGAACAGGAGCAAAGCAGCTCCTCTGACAGTTTGTTGACAATTTAAATGGATACAGAAGACTGCCATCCTCTGCCCATGGCAGAGTCAACACCAATCAAGAAAGCAAGGCGCTCAGACAATAACAGTTTGCAAACCCAAGTTCTGCAAACACTGAAATCAATCGAGCAAAGAAGGGCAGCTATAAGGGAGTAATGGGGACATGTTTGTTAAATACAGAGCTGGTGAACTATCAAATGTCACCAATGACAGGAAGAGACAAGAATTAAAAATAAAAATTCAACAATTTATTTTTGCAGCTCAGTTAGACAATTGAAGTAAAACTGTTATTTAGAGATTATTAATGATGCACAAACTGAAAAACATGAGAGAGTTTTATCCAAACCTGGTATATGCATTAACCAAGGGATGAAGTGGTGCATTTTTCTGTTAACAGAATTTTATAAAATTTGATTTTTCCCTGTATGTATGGTGATTAGATTAGATTTTTGCTCAAACGGAGGTACGTTGTTTGCGGAACAGAACTAAAAGAGTATTCAACATTATTCATCCAAACTTGGTATATGTATTAATCAGGGGCTGAAGTGGTGCCTTTTGTCAATTAGTTATTTATAAAAAAAGTAATCCTGTTTCAGACAGACAGTTTTATTTGCATGAAGGCCATCAGACCCATGGTACAAAAAGGTTTACAGGTACCATTTTACAGAGAGTTATTTCTTAGGGGAGAAAAACAGGTGCTTTATCTTCCTGTAAAGATTCAATTCAGGAACCTGGCAAAGATTAACGTGACATTAATATTTGTTGACTGGCATCTTTGTAATGAATAATAGTTATCACTTACAGATTTTGGGAATTAAATATTTCCGCTCACTATCGTAGAGCACACAGTGGGATAAAACATGTATTTCGTCTTCAATTACATTACAATGCTTGCACAAAGCATTTTGTCACCACAGCTTACTAAACCTCTAAGAAACAACTCGATACCAAGGGTGTTATGACCACTGTTATGCCTGTTCATCGTGTCCTTGCCCTTCAATAACAGCTGATCACGGGTAAACTATAGATCTCTTTTCACAAGAGTATACTTACCGGTGGCTAGATAGTGGAGAGTAAGGCCAACTTCTCACTGGGTGGAATGGCATCACGGGGGTTTCAGTTTTGGCAATTACAGGTGACACGCGGTCTAAGTGATTGGATCAAACTCATACCGGAACTTCCGGAAGCAAAGGCAGTCGTCCTATCAGACTCGCTAAGTGCACTTCAAGCCATCAGCGGCAGAAACTCACACTCCAGGTCAAACACAGTCAACAATATTTCATACGAATATACAAAACTATCGGACCAAGGGCAACAGGTGGAGCTGTGTTGGATCCCCTCTCACATTTATATTCATGGAAATGAAAAAGCAGACTCACTGGCGAAGCTAGCTCCAGACAAATGGGATATACAGCCTATTCACTTTAGTAAATTAGAGATAAAAAGCAAAATCAAAGCATCCATAGCATAAAGATGGCAAGCCCTATGTGACACAAGTAAGATCGACAGATGGCTATAAAATCTTAAAAAGTCGGATACCAATCCTTTGGTATATCAACAATCGTATAACCAATTACGCTCCAAATATAATTCTCACAGGTCCATTTTTACAGACGGGCCCAAGGATGGTGGCAAAGTTGCAAGTGCCACCGTCATTGGATCCAGAACGGTCTCCTCTAGAATACCAGATACCAGTTCAATTTTTACTGCTGAAGCCAAAGATATCCTTACATCTTTGACCTATATCAAACATCAAAACCAATCCAAAAATGTCATCATTTTCTCCGATTCATTATCATGCCTTCCGGCACTTAAAAGTATCACCTCAAATCATCCTATAATCCTTGACATTTTAGAACTCTATAATGATCTTTCCACTGGCCAATATGACATCGTCTTCTGCTGGTTACCAAGTCATGTAGGCATAACAGATAACTGAAAAGCCGATACTGCAGCTAAAGCAGCTCTTGACAAACCGTTGTCTCCACTCTTTATCCCGCACAGTGATTTCAAACCAACCATCAAATCTTATACTCGGGATCTCATGCAAAAGAGATGGGACACCCAAGTAGGAATCAATAAACTACATGAATTGAAACCAACAATCGGTCATACCTACTTGGGTTGTCAGTCAAGACATGACGAGGTCGTTTTACGACGGTGTCGTATTGGCCACAGTCGGTTTACACACGAATATCTGCTTAAAACAGATGAGGACGAACCTCCTAAGTGTATCCCTTGTGATGGAAGGTTCACCGTCAAGCATATATTGCTTGACTGTGTGGACTTTGCAATCGCAAGGGATTCACATTATCAAAGTGTAAATCTAAAAGATCTCTTTTCCCGTGTCAGCGGGCATCTCATCATAAATTACTTGAAAGAAATTGGTCTGTAAAATAAATTTTAAATATGTATATGAATAATTAAATGCTTGTTTTTTAAATTTGATGTGATGCTGTTAGCAACTGTCCATCAATTTTCATCAATTGTTTTTAAACATGACATTGCATAAATAACTAAACTCTCGTCGCTATATGGCTGAAATAATGCCGATGCGACGTTAAATTTTAACTCACTCACTCACTCACTCAACCCAAGGTCCAACAAAAGCCAAACTCATACCCAAATGAAAGGAAAATTGAAATTGCTATCTCACGCCTCAGACTCGGTCACAAAAATCACTATGACAAGGTTTGTTTATCTTGCAATCAGCCTGAAACCATTGCTCACGTGTTACTAGAATGTCAAGACCATGCCCCAGCCCGGGCTAGGTTAAAACAAGAATTGCAGTTAGATCCGCTATCTGTCATAGATCTCCTAAAGCCAAGAGATGCAATAGAGAAGGCCAAACTAACTCTTTTTCTGAGAGATGGACAGCTACTTGAACGTATATAAACAGAGCAGCTAAGGATAAAAATGAAATCATATCAATATACGAAAATAGAAATCATATCAATACAAAAACAGAAATTAGGTGAATACCAAACTCACAATAGATAAGTTTACCCTACTCACACACAGGAGTCCCAAAGAGGGACAGGTCAGCCGAAATTGCTTTGGCAGAAGGCGACCTCTTAAACACGTAATGCAACAACAACTACAACTAGGAGATTGGCGAAGCTTGACTTGTTCATGCGAAGAAAATTGGAGAAGGCCTTTGTATCCTCGGCTCCGCCAAAAGAGCGCTGTGTGCTCCTAACTGCCCTCGCCTAGCAATCCATGGCCTCATCAAACATGACCGCTTGGTTCTTACTTGTGAACAATCCGCAAGCAACGCAACTGTGGCAATCTCAAGTATATCGTCATTGCTATCGTTGTCATACATAGACGCCATGACGTAATGTAAACATCGTCTTACAAAATTGAGATCTCGCGAGATCCGAGTTGTATGCAACTCGCCGCCGTGTGAATGCAGAGTTGTATACAACATCAGTTAGTGCAACTAGTTGAAAATACACGTTGGGGCCAAGTGATACGTGTACAAATATTTGCTACGGCCTTGGATGCTCATGATATCAATCACTGGATTGTGCCGAGTCCGGCGTTAAACAACAAACAAACAAGTTTTGAATATAGAACTGAGATAGTTCAGTTATTTCCCTGTCCTATTTGGCATTTTGTTAATAGTGTAAATGTATTTATTATGAATCACCTTCGGTATTCACGATACGGCTAAAATACTGCCGGTGTGCCTTTAAATATTAACTCTCACTCACATACATACCATAAGACGTTAAAACATGCTACTTGTTGTTGCCCTGCCTGACGCTCGGCATTAAGGGGATAAAAGAAGGAATGGTCGGCTCGGAGTCCGCATACTGTGTCTGAATCGTGTATCAATGTTAAATTGAGGCATGCAATCTCAGTGGGATAGCACTAGAAATCGGCATTATCCCGGACAAGTATTAGCAGACGCGCGCGCGCACACACACACGTAGCTGTGTAAGTGGAATAATCTTGAAGGCGACGTTAAACCCCATTCCACCATGTGTGGCACAACAAATTGAAGAGATTTGTTTGTTTGTTTGTTTGTTGTGTTTTAACGCCGCGCTCAGCAATATTCCAGCTATATGACGGCGGTCTGTAAATAATCTAATCTGGACCAGACAATCCAGTGATTGACATTTGAGCATCGATCCACACAATTGGACTATGATGACATGCATCAGTTGGCCTGACCACACGATCCCCTAAATTGAACAGTGGCCATGACTGTTGCTCCATAATGTTATTATTGTATTGTCGAACTTTTTCGCTTATGTATGGAATAAACACAAACATACATTGATACATTGCAAGTGAATCTAGCACATTTGATTGGCAAATCAATCGATAAGTTTGCGTTTAGTAAACAAAAAAAAGAGTGGAATTGGCTGATAGAGTGGGCGGGGCTTGTGTTGCATTTTTGCGCTGAACGATGTCACTAATACTTGTAAATTTTGTGTGTTAATGATTATAAAAGCAGGCTGTGAAATTATTGTTGAATAATATGTTTCTAGGAATATATCTCAACATAAAGTTTTCGTTTATGGAGGTATCAACGTAAACTGTGTGCAAACTTCGCGCCAATCCGTTTCGCTTTACCAGATTGTTTGGTGTGTAACATACATTACGTAAGTCAGTTTTTAATTAAATAAATGCAATATTTAATATTTCATATTTATTTCAGATTTATCCCACGACGGCAGCTAAAGTTCCACATGGCGGTTTGACGTCATAGATCCAGTCACAGTACTGCTTCTCTTCATTGAACACCAACACTGAAATAAATAGAGCACTAGGTTAAGTCGGGGCCAAGACTCTTTTCCCAGCTTCTTAAAGTCATTTTTACATGTGGGCGTTTTTGTTGGTTTAACGGACTAGACAATCCAGTGATTCATATGAGCATCGATCCACGTAATTGGAGTGAGTGAGTGAGTGTTTGTTTGTTTGTTTGTTTGTTGTTTAACGTCGCCCCCAGCAATATTGACGGCGGTCTGTAAAAAAAATCGAATCTGCACCAGACAATCCAGTGACTGATATCATCAGCATCGATCCACGCAATTGGGATCGATGACATGCATCAACCAAGTGAGCGAGCCTGACCACCTGATCCCATTAGTCGCCTCTTACGACAAGCATAGTCGCCTTTTACGGAGTGAGTGAGTGAGTTGGGTTTAACACTGCTTTTAACATTATTCCAGTTATATCACGACATGCCTTTTACGACAAGCCTAGTAGCCTCTTATGACAAGCATGGGTTGCCGAAGACCTATTCTAACCCGGATCTTCACGGGTAGGGCAGAGTATAATACAAACATACCTCCGGGGCAGTAGTTGTGGCCGTAGAAGTAGCCGTTGTGACAGGTGTAGTATGTCTTGCATTTATTCGAAGGATCCTTGTTGTCAATGTCCACGTATCTCTTGTCGGCCCGCTTGCTGCAGTCGACTATGTCCGCACATGGCCAGTGACCTATCTGTGGACTGGAGATGGATGTAGAAGGGGTGTAGAATATAAAACGACAACGCCAGAAAATAGTCTCGTTTATCTCCCGAAGCAGATTCCAGTGGGCGTACAAGACAAAATATTGGTGAATATGATATGAATGGATCACTGAAAATCACTGAAAAGGGTAAGCATAAATGGTTGGTTGGTTGGTTTGTTGTTTAACGCGACACGCAGCAATAGTCCAGCAATATGACGGCGGTCTGGACCAGACAATCCAGTGATTGATATCATGAGCATCGATCCACGCAATTGGGATATGATGACATGCATCAACCAAGTCAGCGAGCCTTACAATCCGATCCCGTTAGTCGCCTCTTACGGCAAGCATGGGTTGCTGAAGACCTATTCTACCCCGGATCTTCACGGGTCAAGCATGAAGGGCAACATACGATAATCCCAAATATATGGTTTGGAAATATCTACTTTTAACACAATTGCATACACTACAAACTTAACAATAACATTTTTTATGCTTAAAGACTCAGTCAGCAATATTCCAGCTTTGTGGCAGCGTTCTGGAAATGATCGAGTCTGGACCAGACAATCAAGTGATTGATTTCATGATCATCTATCCATGTGCAATTGGGATACGATGACATTCAACCAAGTCAGCGAGCTTGACCGCCCGATCATGTTTATCGCCTCTTACGACAAGTATGGGTTGCTGAAGAACCATTCTAGCCCGGACCTTCACGGGTCATGACGTTCAGAAAATATACTGGTTCGTTTATACATATAACAGGGACAATGTCATGTCCACAAACTTAAGAAATCTCTGCTAATAGGAGAGTCCTTTGTACGGGTCCGACTATATCATAAGCTGGTGTTTGTGAATCACTATCAAATAGGGGGCACGGGTAGCCCAGTCGTCTAAGGCGCCGCGATTCGCTGTGCAGAGTTGTGTCCCTTGGTCCCGCCAGAAACCTATGATTGTGGGTTCGAATCCTTGATCGACCCGATTATATTTCTAGGTTTGTCAGCATCATACCGTGCTCGTGGGTTTCACCGAAGTGGTAAACGTCTGAGACCTGCATCACTTCGGGCTTTCCTCCCACATTAAGCTGACATGCCGCGATTTAACTGGAATACTGTTAAAGCGGCGTTAAACCCAACTCACTCACTCACTCACTATCAAATATTAACCAATTTAATAGTACAGGTCAAAAGAGGAAGTTACATCGGATATCGTTTTGACACTGATCCGTCAAATATGAAAATTTCCTCAGCATGTCTGCCACAAAACCTGTTGAAAGCTTACCTTCCTTGATTGTGTAAAGGATTATGGGTAAACAATGTCTGGGAAACACTCACGTGACACATTTTTCAACAGAGGGGTCGAAGACGTCGGAGCTGTTACATCTGATCTGCGTGATCACCTCGTGCTCATCAACAACGGAGTAGCCGAAACACGTGTACTCGTAAATGGCGGTCTTTGCGCACACACCAGACAACAGCGCTGAAGCATAGGCATGAACGTTTATATCTGGACTAGAACCTTTCAGTTTTACTCATTGTTTTGTGTAACGCTGCACTCAGCAATTGTCCAGCTATATGACCGCGGCCTGTAAATAATCGAGTCTGGACCAATCTTTAGGATCAACACACACAGTGTAGCCATGTTAGAATACCACAGCAGTCTCCAGCAACCCATGCTTGCCTTAAAAGGCGTATATGCTTGTCGTAAGAGGCGACTAAAGGGATTGGGTGGTCAGGCTCGCTGACCTGGTTGATGCATGTCCTCGTATCCCAATTACGTGGGTCGATGCTAATGATGTCAGTCACTAGATTTTCTGGTCCAGACTCGATTATTTACAGACGGCCGTCAAATCGCTGATATAACATCAAAGTATTTATAACAGGTTTCAGATTTAAGTAAATGTCCCCGAAAGTTACACTTCATTCTTTGACAGCCTATTTTCCTTTACTTATACAATTCTTATCTTATTCAAATTAACATTAAATTAACTTGAACTTGAGAGCGAGAGAGTCGTCTGCTCATTGAGGGCTTGGTGTTGTCAGCTGTCACATCTGACTTTAATCGGAAGTGTTGTAAGATCGAGGCCAAGGTAATTTGGGGAAAGTAGATATCAAAGTGTTAACTGTTGTGTACCAAACAATATATAAAAATATGGTCTGGGTCAAAACGATATGTCGAGTTGTACCCAGATTTTCGTTGCCGTGTCGTCTTGTACGCAGGGTACATTTCGGTGGTAAATCGAGAGTGACCCCACAGCGTTCCTTTACACAATCGCTGCTCCGAACTAAACTTACATACGCAAAGGTTAATAAGAGATTTCACAGAATTAAATACCCACCAAGTAGCGCCAAGCCGTACTTCAGCATTGTGACCTCTTCTGGAACGAGTACTAAAGTAGCGGGTTATAGTGCTGCACTTACCGGATGCAGTCTGTCAGTTCCCAAGCATGACCTGCACAAGATTACACACTTACTAAATAACAGTGACAGATAAGACAGAGGTGGCACGGGTGGCCCAGTCGTTTAAGGCGCCGCGATTCGCTGTGCAGAGTTACGTCCCTTGGGCACGCCAGAAACCTATGATTGTGGGTTCGAATCCTTGATCGCCCAGATTGTGTTTCTAGGTTTGTCAGCACCATACCCGTGCTCGTGGGTTTCACCGAAGTGGTAAACGTCTGAGACCTGCATCACTTCGGGCTTTCCTCCAACATTAAGCTGACACGCTTGAATATAACTGGAATACTGTTAAAAGTGGCGTTAAACCCAACTCACTCACTCACTCACTCAGATAAGAAATTCCCGGTACGCGTCACAATCAACAATGGGGTCAGAGAATACGTCTTTATGGCACTGTGCAATCTTGGGTCGCTGTTGTAGTGATAAGACTGTGTGAAAACACACGTGGTGTGCACATGCACGTGGATGTTATCCATACATTTTTGTATTGTTCTTTTGTTCGTCAGGAACAAGCAGGGCAATATCGGTATGGTTTGTTTGTTCGTTGATTAACGTTTCACTCCGCAATAAACAAGCTCTGTATAAACAGGATATATATATTTATTTGTTGTTTTGCGCCGCACTCAGCAATATTCCAGCCATAAGACGAGGGCCTGTAAATGATCGAGCCTGGACCATACAAGCCAGTGTCAGATTTAATAATGATCGATCCATTCTGTCGCCTCTGACGTAAAGCATAGGTTTCTAGGGACCTATATTCTTACCCATGATGCTAGAGGCGACTAACGGGATCGAATGGTGTGGCTCGTGGACTTTGTTGGTGCATGTCATCGTATCCCAATTGAGTGGATCGATGCTCGTGATGTGAATCACTGGATTGTCTGGTCCAGACTCGACTATTTACAGACCGCCGTCATATAGCTGGAGCGTTAAACAACAAACTAAAGCATAACTCGAAAACTCGGAATCTTGACATGAAACTTCGCATGTATCATCCTGGCCTGGTGCCTTTTAATGAACAGTGAGTGAGTGAGTTGGGGTCAACGCCGCTTTTAACAGTATTCCAGTTATATCGCGGCGTCTTAATGAACAGTGAGTGTGTGAGTATGGTTTTACGCCGCTTTTAGCAATATTCCAGCAATATCACGGCGGGGGACACCAGAAATGGGCTTCACACATTGTACCCATGTGGGGAATCGAACCCGGGTCTTCGGTGTGACGAGCGAACGCTTTAACCACTAGGCTACCCGACCGCCCCCTTAATGAACAGAGCTAGTGAAGTAAAGAATTGAACACTTATTACACACCTGTGGGTGAGAAACCCAATCGACATAACCGGTACCAAACGTGTGAGATCGAATTCCAGATCCGTGATTGGCTACTCCTTGGTGATGTCCGAAGGACAGATTACGTACTACTTTCCGGATTGTTATTCACTGAATACGTTTCTCGTGCTTCAGTCGAATTTACCTACGTTTGTGTCGAATAGAGTGTTTAATAAATGTTCTTTGATCTTATCTAGTTTGCATTGTCATCATCGCCATGACAATCCACTGAAACGGTTTTATAGGAGGGTAACACTAGGTATGAGCTGTAAAACGGATGACGTCATGACCGTTGTGTTATGTATCGATGCGCCACTGCGATCATAAGAATGGACAACATATGCATCGATTCAACCCTAAAACTGTGCGATTTAAGGATGTATACTTAAAGATTACTGCACTCACGTCTTACAACCTGTAACTTCAAAATGTATCTTACTCGCTTTCGTTTTGAAACAGCACGTGTGATAGTGTTTTCTGATAGATACACGTGAAGTAATCGCTATATATTCAGGAATCTTAATTATATCCCACTTGGGGGCCCCCGGGTTAGAATAGATCCTAAGAAGGATATTCCTACTAAACTGGATAGTGTGATATCAGGGCTGATGAAATAGTCTGAGCTTGGAAGCTCGGAACGCGACCCTCAGTGTAGTCTATCTCCCAGAATTATCATTCGTCACCACTCGCCCCTTTCCGTAACCTGCAAGAAGACTCGTCCCCCTATCGATGAATGTTATGTGCGAAAATACGACAAACCAATCAGAATGCGCGTATGATTTCAAGTTCTACGTCAAAGAATCCCTCTGAAACAATTTTTGATTTAACATGTGTCTTACATCTAAAAATATACCCAAGACACAGTTAAACGTGGTCAATCATACTGTATAATTCCGCATGTCCCGATGTGCTTTAAATTGTATCTAAAATATATATAATATATGAGGAAAGATATGTGAACCATTACGCAACGAGTTGACAATTGTTTTAGGTATGCCCGTTTGCGCTAAGACGGAACCCGGTCGCAAAAAATGGCCATGAGAGTCGCTATTCGGCTTGTCCCGGAATAACACGAGTTGGTCACGAATGCCAGAATTATATTATTCTCCCTTCCGCCAAGTCGTTACTGTAATGCTATAGCTCTAAAGGAAGCAAGTATAGCTTTTCAACAGATTTTCACAGGAGCTCCTTTTTAATTCAAATGGAGTTGCTCGTTTCTGTCTAAATGATATATTTTCAAAGACTAAGCGTTAGTCTATCCTGAGTGCATCCTGCGTAGATATTCACTTTGACCGCTAAAGTAGAGAACGATGAGTGGGTTTCGGGCAAATCAGATATCAGCTTCCAAACAAGATTCGATTTAACAATATATTCCACATTTTATGTTCCAGATTTGGAAATTGTGGTCGGAACAAAAGAAAACTAACAAAACACAACACGTTCCCCCATAGTTCACCGTTTGGGTGTAGATACCATGCCCCCTCAGAAAAAATCCGACTGTGTTTTCAGTTTTATATTTTCTCTCCTCGAAACTGTTTTTTTAATTTTCGTTTCGTTCGCTCTTGCCGATAATGTAGAAGCACTCTCCTGACGTGACCATCCATATAGTATTTGTCATGTCTGGCATAGGTATATCAACCGAATAAATATCATATTTTTATGAAATTGCAAAGATATACTGATATTTCCACCAACGACTGATGATAAATAGTTCATCTTGATCAGGTTGATGAAGATTGTGATGGAGGCAGTGGAAGTAAGCAAACTGTTATATTATGTATAAACAGATGAAATACTAAATTTATTTGAACATTTAAAATTGAAATAACACTTTGTGCCCGAATTACTTGCAGTCTACCTCATTGACTGTATAGGAACTAATTCAGTCAACCTCATTGACTACCGGACTACTTTCAGTCTATCTCATTGACTACCGGAACTACTTTCAGTCTATCTCATTGACTACCGGAACTACTTTCAGTCTATCTCATTGACTACCGGAACTACTTTCAGTCTATCTCATTGACTACCGGAACTACTTACAGTGTATCTCATTGACTACCGGGACTACTTTCAGTCTATCTCATTGACTGCAGGAACTACTTCAGTCTATCTCATTGACTGCAGGAACTACTTCAGTCTATCTCATTGACTGCCGGAACTACTTTCAGTCTATCTCATTGACTGCCGGAACTACTTTCAGTCCATCTCATTGACTGCCGGAACTGACATTTGGATTTTGACAAGAAAATTCGAACATCTTGTATTCATGTGATCTTCACACATCACTAAAACCATGTCCGCCCCATCTCCGCATAAACCACTCGAAGAGAGAACTTTTTCCCAGAGAATTCCTATTTGGAGTGAACAAAGTCGTTTCTATGACAACGACAATTCACTGCGCGGTCCATCCTCCGTCCACAACGAGTGAAGCTCCGGTCATTTGGTCAGCCGCGGAGGAACACAGAAACGCTGCCATTTCACCGATCTGTCAAAATAAAGGTTTCTTATAAATTTGAAAGGACTATGAATCGAATTATGCTTTTGATGTGACTGAAAATTGAAAGGACTGTTGTTAAATTTCATTATGACTTTTAACCAAATGTAATATTTGACGAAAAAAAGAGCAAATTTATTGATTTTCAAAGACAAGATGTCTAGGACACCTATCAGCAGTTGTGTATTATGAAGTCCAAGACATATGTGTCGAAGTCCAAGACATATTTTCACTCGAGTGAGTGAGTGAGTGAGTGAGTGAGTTGGGTTTAACGCCGCTTTTAACAGTATTACAGTTATATCGCGGGGTGTCAGCTTAATGTGGGAGGAAAGCCCGAAGTGATGCAGGTCTCAGACGTTTATCACTTCGGTGAAACCCACGAGCACGGGTATGGTGCTGACAAACCTAGAAACATAATCGGGGCGAACGGGGATTCGAACCCACAATCATAGGTTTCTGGTGTGCCCAAGGGACGCGGCGCCTTAGACGACTTGGGTACCCGTGCGACCCACCTGTATGAAGTAACTTCAGACACAGCATATGAATACAACACTCGAGTTAGGAAATGTTCCATTCTTTTCATTAAAGTTAACCGATTCAGTTATGTGTCAAAACGTACGATGTTTGATTACAGAAATCTCTACATAAACCTAATTGTGACGTCAGCCAAGGCGTTTATTGAGCAGATACTGAGCAGGTCGATCTTGTGGAGCTAATTAAAAACAGGTCATGTTACAAGTTCATCCGTTCAGTTTATCGCATCAATATGATTAATAATCGTTTTAGCAAACGAATCCTTAAGAAGAGTCAGGAATACTGTCACTGAATAATGGCATTGGCATCATAATAGATGACCTTGACCTTGACTTTACCCTTATGATACCCTTTTGACAGTGGCCAATTGTTCATCCCAGGAATCTGGTGCTACCCGCACAAACATGTCAAAATACTGCCTGTTTATATACGTAGGACAGGTATGCTCCTACACGATAATCAGTTCTCCTCGATCTTAGTTGATTAAATTATTACATTTTCTTAAAAATGCAACCAAAAATTCTATCCAAGCCTTTTCCCGGCACAGTGCGATATTTACATGTTTAACTTCCTCAGTCTGCTTACACTGTGTGTATTTGAACCCAAATCCAATAGGAAATTATTTTAATTTCAAAAAATAAGATACTTACATGTTCCAGCTTGACAGGCTGTCTGGAAGCATGGACGCTGACAATTTGAGCCTGAAATAATAAGAAAGTTTTTTTAAACTTTTTATATCTATCCAATTTGGGTAAGTGCAGTATATCTATCCCAGATATTAGCTTCAGGGCAGGGCGCGCATGTAATGATGTTGGGAGGCCTCGGAATCTTGTTAGAGAGTAGCTTTTTGTTCACTACTTCAAAAAATAAAAAAATATATTCTAAAAGGAGGAGCCAAAAATTTCATAATTTTACACAACTTATTTTTTCGGTACATTCAACATGACCATCGAACATAATAGAACAGATTAATACACTCTGGATTGTCGAGGATGAGTTCTAGCTGAGATGACCTATTTGGGTTGGGACGATGCCGAGTTCGAATGAACAAGCACTTTAAATTGATCTATTTCGGCCCTGTAAATTGTCATACCTTTGCTTGCTCTAATGTGATTCCCTGGTCTCGAGATCTATCCTCTGCCTGCTTTATAAACACTGGAAGTACACAAACATATGTTTTTTGGACATCAGTGTAGTGTACACTCATTTAAAGCTTTACCCAGTTGGAAACTAAGTAGGGATACGAATTTATGGATGAACAACTTCTTTATTACAATTAAGAGCGACGTTTCGGTGTAGGTTCTAACACCATTATCACGTTGGTTGGTTAGCTTGCTGTTTAACGCCGCACTCAGCAAAATTCTAGCTATATGACGGCGGTCTGTAAATAATCGAGTCTGGACCAGACAATCCAGCGATTGACATCATGAGCATCGATCCAAGCAATTGGGATCGATGACATGCATCAACCAAGTCAGCGAGCCTGAACACCCGATCCCGTTAGTTGCCTTTTACGACAAGCATAGTCACCTTTTACGGCAAGCACGGGTTGCTGAAGACCTATTCTACCCCGGAATCTTCACGGGTCTCTAACACCATTATCAAGCAAGTGACTGCCAGAGGAAAACACTTTTCTCGCGACATGGCTCGTATCAAATAGTCTGCTGTTCAAAAACAAGTGTTTGCTTCTTGTTCGACTTATTAAGATATCATTTGAGTTTTCTGGAACATATTGCACATAATTACTGTGAGCCGGAACAATGGCAATGTCCCATACAACAATCACGGTTTGTTTGTTGTGGGTTTGTTGAGGCCGCACTCAGCAATGTTCTAGCTCTTTGATGGCAGTCTCTCAATAGGCAATCCAGTGATTGACATCATGAGCATCGATCTACGCAATTGGGATACAAGACGTGCATCAATCAAGTCAGCGAGCCTTACCACCTGATCCCGTTAGTCGCCTTTTACGACAAGCATAGTCGCCTTTTACGGCAAGTATGGGTTGCTGAAGACCTATTCTAACCCGGAATCTTGCAGGCTCGGAGCCCTGTCTTGGATCCTGGAAGTCCAAGAACGCATTGATGGCTCACGAGTACCTGGAGAAATCTGACAAGAGTGGGTTGCTGAGAACCAAGTCTGACCCGGATGGTCACCGGTACATCATTCATGTGTGTTGTGATATGAAGATTATACTCGAAGCTTCATTACTTACACGGTGTTTCAACATAACCAGGACAAATGGCGTTACACGTGACACCGGAACCAGCCGTCTCTATGGCAACCGTCTGCGTAAAGGAGAATAGACATAGAGCAGAACAGTGAATTAATGAATGAATTAGAGCAGTGTTTGAAAGTATTTGGAGGCAACCAATACACCGGCATTGCACCGAGACCACAGAAATAATTATACACCACCATACACCGAGGTTTGCCAGTACGTGTGAGGGATGTGATGGATGGTGAGAAGGCGATGGTGAGACTTCGCTCGGCAGTAAATGCGTTCCGTCTTCCCGAGACAAGGGCGTTAACTGACTTTATATACCTCCGGTGACGTCATCCTATTGTTCTCCAGTCGGGTTAAATCTCATAAACATTATTCAAGTCATATTTGCTATATAATGTGTTGTAATATCCCAGGGATTTTATATAATGTCCTGGGTATTTTATGAATATAACTTCCGTTCAGATTGTAACATGTACTGAAATGTAAAATCAAATGACAAACGTTTTCTTTATATTTCCAAGAATCGAACTCGCAACCTTCATATCTATAGCCCAGTGAGTGTACCACAAGGCTACAGAGGTGTTCATAAGCTGCACTACTTTTTAGAATGTCCTGTTCAAGATTCGTACGCCAGCAACAGATATTTTACGCCCGTTTCCTAAGGTTCATGGAAAGTATGTTCGAAACATAAAAAATGTTGAAAAATGTTGTTTTAATGTTCAAAATCGGTTTTTAAGTAAAATAAAAAAACTTCCCCTCGTGTTGTTATGATATTTAAAACCCTTTGGTTTTTCCGAGGGATGCGGGTTTTAAATATCATAACAACTCTCGAACGTGTTTTATCCTATACCTAAGTCCAGTTTTCACCCTTGCCGAACCAGGCTGGAGTGTCCAGGCTCGGTCGTAGCGCCACCAGTGGTTATTACGAGTTATGTCCCTTCTATGTCCCTCCTACGGACCAATCAGATTTCATCTCGCATATCAAACGACAAGCTTCTCAAACAAAATGGCGGCGCCCAGTCAAAACGATCTGATCGATAATCAAGATCTATTAAACGGGTCTTACGCCGCGAGGTGCATAAAAACATTTAAGCACCTTGACTAAAAACATGAAAAGATTTGCCAAATATCTGTCGATGTTTAGTTGGCGGTACACATGTTTTGCAAATCCTGCAGTCGACCGAAATCTGCATGTTGAAATCCACGTTGTAGTGAGTGAGTGAGTTGGGTTTAACGCCACTTTTAACAGTATTCCAGTTATATCGCGGCGTGTCAGCTTAATGTGGGAGGAAAGCCCGAAGTGATGCAGGACTCTGACGTTTACCACTTCGGTGAAACCCACGATCACGGGTATGGTGCTGACAAACCTAGAAACATAATCGGGGCAAACCGTGATTCGAGCCATCATAGGTTTCTGGCGTGCCCAAGGGACGCAACTCTGCACAGCGAATCGCGGCGCCTTAGACGACTGGGCGACCCGTGCCCCCATCCACGTTGTAGGCCGGCTGTCTACTTCGTTATGCAATTTTGACTTAACTATGCATAGACTCGTTAGTCCAGCCAAAATGTAACTTTGGAATTCCAGCCAGGGTGGACTCTGGACTATTATAGTCAGTAAACTCACTTACATCGGGAAGATAATGTGTTCATGATATGACATATACCACTGTATTACGGTAAATACCGTACGACGTCATATCGGGTTCTAGATTTAAAGCTTCAATAGATTTATAATAACAAAGTCCCTGTTGTTATCAGCCATTACCTTAGTAAGTCCTATGATGCCATGTTTTGCGGAGACGTACGCTGATTTGTTGGCTGAAGCCACGTGACCATGGCACGAAGACATGTTGATGATGCGCCCCCATCCTGAAGCAAGGATAATTTTGTAACAGAAATATTCATTGTTTATATATCAGCTACCGTTTATGTTGGCTAACGAAACATTCTTCATTCGAGACCAATACTGATTTATCAGACGCCAATATCAAAGGCTCCGACGTGACAGTTTTACGCGACGAACTCTTTTGCAGTTTGTTTGGGGTGACGTGAGGTGAAATGGGGTTTTACGTCGTGTTCAAGATTATTGCGAGTGCGTGCGTGCGTGCGTGCGTGCGTGCGTGTGTGTGTGTGTGTGTGTGCTTGTGTTAGTGCTTATAGTGTTAGTGCTGAGATACCATGCCGCAGTTTAACATGAATACCCGACTCAGACACGGTATACCGACTCCGAGCCGACCAGTCCTTGTTTTAGCCTCTTAATGTCGAAGGCCAGGCAGGGTAACAACAAGTACGTCCTTTATCCTTTGGTATGATGCGGCTGGGGATCGAACCCCCATCACGGTCATAACGTGTATTAACGGGGGACTAGGTTTCAGTGCCTGGACCCTGTTTCCTGTCAGTCTTAATGTAGACTTCAAAAACAGAAACTTATATGAAAGTGTCTTATTATGATAATTAACTGAGAGACCGATCTACATCATAGAGTTTACGGTCGCACAGCGCAGATTATGAATGACTTGAATCTCACATGCCATGACTGTCATTAGTCTCCCCTGTGCTATGTTATTAGTGAGACGCTCAGATTCTCGTTTGAAAAGCGCATGGAGAGAGCTGATCTCTTTGACCTTTTCGAGTACCGACCCTTGGCTCTCATGTGCGGCAGGAACATCTGGGTCAGGTGGAACGGCGCTGTCAGCATCACCGCAATCATGGAATCCCACTTCTCAGTCGGGAAACTCTCAACAGGGCACACATGCTGGAACCCTGCAAGGAGAACGTAGTCAACACCATCAGCGGCTTGGCGGTAGTCTTGCGCCATGTGTGAGTGAGTGAGTTGGGTTTAACGCCGCTTTTAACATTATTCCAGTCATATCACGGCGTGTCAGCTGGGAGGAAAGCCCGAAGTGATGCAGGTCTCAGACGTTTACCACTTCGGTGAAACCCACGAGCCTCGGTTTGGTGCTGACAAACCTAGAAACCTAATCGGGGCGAACTGGGATTCGAACCCACAATCATAGGTTTCTGGCGTGCCCAAGGGACGCAACTCTGCACAGCGAATCGCGGCGCCTTAGACGACTGAGCCACCTTTAACTTTATCATAATACACCATCATATTGAATAGCATATAACGAAACTGTTGATCTGTACCAGTTTGTAAACACATGTAAGACAAATCGATACTCGATCGATGCATCGCCAATACCTCGCTGGTTTATATACAATACCTTGAGGTAGGATATTTACACACACACACACACACACACACACACACACACACATACATACATACATACATATAGCTGGTTTGTATACAATACCTTGATGTAGGATATTTGCACATACATAGGTTTGTTTTCTGTTTTTAACAGAGGTGTCTTGTGAATATGGAAAGGGTACATTACTGTTGAAACAATAGCGAGCACTGACATGCTGCTTCACACAATAGAAGTGTGTTCAGTCAGTGGCAAATATTCAAATACCTGCGTTATTTACCAGAATGTCCACTCCCCTAGGGTAGAGTTTAATGACATCGCCGTGTAGTTTCTGTATCTCGCTCAGCTTCGCGAGATTTTCCCCTGAAAAATGTGTGTCAACCCCGTGTTGCCTGTAACACAAAATGTTTGTTTGTTTGTTAGTTGTGACACGCCAAACTCGGCAATGTTGCAGCTATATGACGGCGTTGTTATAAATCGAGTCCAAACAATCCAGTGATTGATATTTATTGTTTTCGATAAAATCCCAGCACACGCCCCCACCCCTCACGCGCATACTGGAGGGCAATTATAGCATCGTTTACGACGTAGAAATAGTCGTTAATAGTTCCAATGTGTTTATCAATACACAGGCTGAATGATTTTGTTCGTTTGTTGTTTAACGCCGCACTCAGCAATATTCCAGCTATATGACGGCAGTCTGCAAATAATCGAGTCTGGACCAGACGATCCAGTGATTAATATCATGAGCATCGATCCAAGCAATTGGGATCGATGACATGCATCAACCAAGTCAGCGAGCCTGACCACCCGATCCCGTTAGTCGCCTTTTACGACAAGCATAGACGCCGTTTACGGCAAGCATGGGTTGCTGAAGACCTATTCCACCCCGGAATCTTCACGGGTCCCACGCAATATGGGATACGATAACATGCATCAACCAAGTCAGCGAGCCTTACCACCTGATACCGTCAGATCCCGTTAGTCAACTCTTCCGACAAGCATGGATCGCCTTTTACAGCAAGCATGCAGTAGACCTATTCGACCCCACAGGGTAAAAGAAGATGAGTTATCCCCCCTTTGATTCACGACTCGTACTTCACAAAGTCCTCCTTGATTTCCGCGAACAGCTTCGCATCCCCAAGTCCATTCACGACGATGCTGCAACCCCTCCTGGCCAGACTGTGCGCGATGCCCAGGCCTATGCCACTTGTTGCACCTGTTACCAAGGCAACAAGACCTTTCAGAGAACCTGGAAATGAAACAAACAATAACAGTGGAACTTGTTTTTGATAAATGAGGTTTCAACTATCCTTTGACATGGATAAAGAACATGAACCCGAGCTTTCACTGACAGTAAAAAAAAAAGAGCTTTGGTTTCTGTGGAATCTATCAATGGGCGTCAGGATATCCAGCATAATAAGCGAACAATTACGAAAGCCTATTTGGGTCAAAACTGAAATATGGAAAGGACACGAAAAGATATTCGTCATAACGGAAAAAAAGATTCGTTATTACGAAAAAAAGATACGTTATAGCGTAAATAACGAATCTTTTATCCGTTATAACGAAATTATTTCCGTGATAACGAATCTCTTTTTCCGATTTTTTTTCCGTTATAAGGAATTTATTATTGTAATAACGAATCTTTTTTTCCGTTATAACGAAATTATTTCCGTAATAACGAATCTTTTTTTGCCGTTATAACGAATTTGTTTTCAAAATAACGAATCTTTTTTTCCATTATAATGAAAATATTTCCGTAATAACTAATCTTTTTATTCCGTTATAACGAATTTCTTTTCGTGTCTTTTCAATTTTGACCATAATAGGCTTTCGTAAACAATATATTGTCGGGGGGAAATAACCTCTGGTTGTTGAAATATATTAATAGTGTTATGATTGAGTGAATCTGGGACCGGCAAACCAGCCCCTGGAATCACGATCAACTATTCTCACGACCATTCGGAGTTACTCGGCTTATTCCGATTAAAAGGGGCGGTCGGGTAGCCTTGAGGTTAAAGCGTTCGCTCGTCACGCCGAAGACCCGGATTCGATTGCCGACATGGGTACTATGTGTGAAGCTCATTTCTGGTTTCCCCCGCCGCGATATTGCTGGAATATTGCTTAAAGCGACGTAAAACCATACTCACTCACACTCACTTTTCCGATAATACCTTCGTGCAGCAATGGAGTTGTGATGTTGTAAGTGTTTCAAGGTAAACCGCTCGTCTGCCGATTCCACGGCATATACTTCGTGCAACATGACATTTTGAGAAAAGCTTTTTATGGTGAATAGAAATTAGGTATACATTTGATGTATTATTTTAGATAATGTGGTGTAATGTGATAGTCACGTGAACTAGTAAACTAGTGAATCAAATTTCAAAAGGATTTCTCTTGAGCGAGATGACCTATGGAATTAATGTAAGTTAAAGTTTTCCCGTCAGCAATATTTCAACCATATTTTGACTTGACAGAGTAATGCACTTATATTTTCTAAAATCATGTCATCAAAGGACAGAATAACAAGCAGTAACACCACAGATCCATATTCAATACAAGTTTGAAAAGAATACCAAGAACAGACGATTAAACAACAACACAATATAAAACTCGGGCTATAGGTCGCTAGTTACCAAAACTAGGCCACCTTACTGGGAGACTTACGTTACCTCTACTAGTGAGTGAGTGAGTGAGTATGGTTTTACGCCGCTTTTAGCAATATTCCAGCAACATCACGGCGGGGGACACCAAAAATGGGGCTTCACACATTGTACCCATGTCGGGAATCGAACCCAGGTCTTCGGCGTGACGAGCGAACACTTTAACCACTAGGCTACCCGACCGCCCCGGTACCTCTACTACCTGGGCCCAGTTCCACAAAGCGACCTTAGCACTAAGTCGATCGTAACTCCCATTCTTTAACACTGACTTACGACAGTTGTGGCGTTAAGATCGCTTTGTGTAACGGGGCACTGCACGGTACATGAACCACGTAACGCCAGCAGGATTTACACTATCCATCTGGGTGCTGACGATTGTTTGCAAGCCAATTGTTTGCTGTTACTGTAAGCCGAGTGACGCAAAACATCTCTCAAAAGTGTTGTATCTGGAATTGTCAGTTGAGTGACAAGTATCAGTTTAAACTTTATTCATATTAATACACAATGCCATTTAGAAAGTGGTCAAATGTAACTAATGTTATATTTGGGATAACACTTTCTTAGTAAAGTACAGATTCTACTACTTTTTGGGGTTGAGTCCCGTCCGGGATATAACATTAGTTACATCTGACCACTTTCTAAATGGCATTGTGTATTCATAGCTTTCGGCCATGGGAGCCGTGCCAATTTACACTTGTCAGGGGGGTACTCAAAGTACGTGATCTAGACTACCAGTTGTTGGACTTCCATTTTTGTGGAAGCCTCGGTGGCTGAGTGGGTTAGATCGCTGACTTAGTGTGCTGGCGATTAGGAGCCTCACCCTCGCAGGTGGGGATTCGATTCTCGGACGGGACTCAACCCAAAAAAGTACTAGAATCTGTACTTTACTAAGAAAGTGTAATCCCATATGTAACATTAGTTTTATTCATGTTATTGTATTTATTGCTATATCGGGAACCTGATGCCACACGTACCTTCACTGCCAGTGGCCATCTTGTCAACTCCTATATAAGGCGGAGCGTGCGTGTTACACTAACGGAGTCAGTCGGTGATATATAACGCGCGGTTAACTTCTTGTATGTGATTGGATGTTGTGGTAACGAGATCAACATGCGATGTGGCCAAAGTCCTTCCTGAGGTGATCACACCAACTGGTCACTTGGCGGAACAGTAAATGACCCATAGTTTGAACAAATATCGACAGTTGGGTTACCAGTTGGCTAGCCTTTTTGATAGTATGACCGAAAGGTGTTGACTATGGTAGATATAATTAAACTAGCTTTCTGCAATATGCAGAGAGAATGTATTTTTAGAATAACATTTTCAGCCACAAATTAAGACCATTTACAAAGGTTCTTAATTTGTTTCTGTGTGAATATAAGTCTGTCACATAAACAACCCGTCAGTGTGTTTTTTAACGCTGCACTCAGCAATATTGCAGCTTTTTCACCTTGGACTTTAACCAAACGAGTATGCACAGACCATCCAGTGATTGATATTGTGAACAACGATCCATCCGTGCCCCCTGACCAATGTACAGATACAGTAGAACACGGATATAACGAACACGGATATAGCGAACAAACGGATACAACGAACTGTTAAAAAATCCCCGATTTATCTCCTGTATAAGTCATTGCTGCAATTACGTGTATGGTGTTTTATTGTATCCAAGATGGCGGACGTCTCAGAGTGAAAACGTATACAACGAAGAACGGATATAACGAACTGATTTCTCTGGTCCCTTGCAGTTCGTTATATCCATGTCCTACTGTATATAACAATTTCATCCTCTATCAATGCTATCATGATATCACGGCGAATGATTATTCAATTCTAAACAAAACAAGTGATTGATATTGCAAGCAACGCCCACGCCGTCGGAGTTCGATAACATGCAATAACTAACCGACCCTGTCAACGGACCTGACCAGTCGGTAAGGTAAAACATTAGGAAAAATCCTAACCTGGATCCCAGACGGGTGGGACGAAGCATGGAAATAAAATTGATGGCATCTGTCAAATATTTCCTCTGAATCCCGGTGATTGAAACCGGATACTCAATAATAGCTATACCATTAGAGACAGGCGAGTATCATGTCGCCATATGGTATCAAGCGTCGTATCAAGTTGCCTATATATTTCACTGTTCAGCAATGGAGTATGGAGATGCTGCACGTTGATGTACATGGATGTAGGGGGATGGTTTGACATTCAGCACTTACCTGGCATGCTGCTGTCTATAGATAACTTTGAAGCACGGCTATATATATCTACGGGAGTTCCACCATCATAGAATGCGGCCACTGGTGAGGACGGGAATTGCGATCCACCAAGCCGGAACGGATGGCCTTGTTATTATTTTACACAGTCCTTGTTGTGTTGAGGTCCGGGAAAGTAGGTCGTATCCAGACAAACTGACGTATACGCGTAATCCAAGCAGAGAATATGTGTTTGACCCAGTTGGTGATAAACTGATCTTAGCAGGGGTCGAAAGCAGACTTGCTGCGGCTTTTCCACATTAGTGTGCTGTTGAGGGTTAGCAGGTGTCGGCTTCTATTTTTGCATGACTATTCGGTTGTACTCGATAGTTTCCGTGTGTGACGAGTGTTCTGAAAGAAATCCAAGTTTGGTAATAGTGAGTGAGTATTGCTTTACGCCGCTTATAGAAATATTCCAGCAATATCACAGCGTTGGGAGCCATAAATAAGCTTCGCACATTGTACCCAAGTGGGGAATCAAACCCGGACCTTCGGCGTGACGAGCTAACGCCTTAACCAGTTGGATACCTCAACGCCCAAATATGGCTGGAAATAAAGATGTAGTTTCATTGCGTTTATTAACAGATTCACAGTTCGTGACTTCATTCTTGAGTGAGAGAGTGAGTTGGAAATAAAATCAGTTTTAGTCATATAAAATCCCTGGGATTATTTATATTGTCAAAGCACAGGACCATGTAACAATAAAAATAACAAAAAGTCGCAAAAAAAATCATCGACGAGGCCTTGCCTTTGGCTTCGTCTATGATTTTTTTGCGACTTTTCATATTTTTATTGTTACATGGTCCTGTGGTCAAAGCGATCTTTACTATCGGCTGAATATAATGGTTTTGTTCCTCTAACTTTATTTCTATTCCAGAATTTTCAATTTTGAGTGAGTGAGTTGGGTTTAAAGCCACTTTTAACAGTACTCCAGTTATATCGCGGCGTGTCAGCTTAATTTGGGAAGAAAGCCCAAGTGATGCAGGTCTCAGACGTTTACCACTTCGGTGAAACCCACGAGCACGGGTATGGTGCTGACAAACCTAGAAACATAATCGGGGCGAACCGGGATTCGAACCCACAATCATAGGTTTCCGGCGTGCCCAAGGGACGCAACTCTGCACAGCGAATCGCGGCCCCTTTAGACGACTGGGCCACCCGTGCCCCCTTCCAATTTTGAAGGTCGGCGGATTCGTAAACTAAGCAAACCAAAATGTAAGACCTTGTGTATATTCTTGTATATTTAGAGCCGCACTCATCAATATTTCAGCTACAGGTGGCCTGTAAATAATCAAATCTGGACCAGACAAACCACTGATCGAATTAATTGCCCACATAGTCCAGCAATGTACCTACAATGGCAATGCCGGTCTTTTTTAGTATTAACAGCAATACGTTTGGGGCAGTTATCAATTGTTGATGTCGTGTTGTAATACAGTACAGTAATAATTTTTTAATAACTTTATTTTGACATTTCAACGGAAATTTCTGGTGCCACATTTGTTAGTCACAATATCAAGTCTATACAGAGCTGATTCATCCAGAAGATGCAAAGAAGCGGTTATCACGCCCGTATATTATCATCATTTTAATTCTGGTTCAAGTGTATAAGGCCCCTCTACGTGGTTTAGTGGATAGAGCATCTGCCCGGACCGGAAGGTCTGTTGGTTCGATCCCTGCGTCTTACCAAAAGACGTTAAAGGGTGGTTGCCCTGTCTAGCGCTGAGCATTCGGATGCTAAAACAGGGACTGGTGGGCTCGAGATCTGTTTTCACTTCCTCTGCGAGGGGTATCCATTTGAGTGAGTGAGTGAGTATGGGTTAACGCCGCTTTTAGCAATATTCCAGCAATATCACAGCGGGGGACACCAGAAATGGGCTTCACACATTGTACCCATGTTTGGAATCGAACCCGGGTCTTCGGCGTGACGAGCGAATGCTTTAACCACTAGGCTACCCGACCGCCCATTTATCCATTTGAAACTAGCATGGTATCTCAGTGGGCTAGAACTCATTAGGACTAGTACACAGACAGACAGTCACAAGCAAAATCTAATACCCAGAATCACAAGTCTATACAGAGCTACTTCACCCAGGGGATGCAAAGGGTTCGATCCCCGCGTCATACCAAAAGACGTCAAAAGGTGGTATTTGTTGCTACACTGCCTGTCGCTGGGCATTCAGAGGCTAAAACGAGCTGGTCGGCTCGAGTCTGTTTTCACTGTCTGAGAGAGGTATGCATGTTGAACTGCCAATGGTATCTCATCGGGTTTGAACTCAGACAGACACAGACTAGTACACAGACAAGCATATTCTGATACCCAGAATAACAAGGATGGCTAAGCTTAAAATATAACCTCACAATAACAATATTGCTTTCGTGTATGTATGTTCAACACAAAGAATCCCATTGTATACCATGCATTGGCAATCAGTACCTTCCACAACACATATAAAAATATTGTGAGTATGACTGTCTGATGCTTTTCAGAATTTTCACAGATTGTGAGTGAGTGTGTTAGTGTGATTTTACGCCACTTATAGCAATATTCCAGCAATATCACCGTGGGGGACGCCACAAATGGGCTTCACACATTGTACCCATGTCGGGAATCGAACCCGGGACTTTGTCGTGACGAGCGAACGCTTTAACCACTTGGCTACCCGGACGCCCCATCACAGACGGTACCATTGTAGGGAATCAAACACAGGCCATCAGATCATGAGCAAAAACTTTGACCACTAGACTACACCAATCCCAACCGGGGGATGAGGTACTTGAAGCATGTGACATAACTGCAATATCTTGTGTAACCTGTGTGCTTGAATCCCTAATGCACATGCAATTTATGCAGAATTCTTAACTTTGACAACTGAACAGTGCAGATTTCAGGAATTGTACCACCAAAAGAGCTAAAGAATGTAGTTTTAGAATAAGATTTTTAGAAAACTGACTGAGTTGGGTTTAACGCCGCTTTTAACTTTATTCCAGTTATATCACGGCATGTCAGCTTAATGATGGAGGAAAGCCTGAAGTGATGCAGGTCTGAGACGTTTACCACTTCAGTGAAACCCACAAGCACGGTGCTGACAAACCTAGAAACATAATCGGTGCGAACCCACAATCATAGGTTTCTGGCGTGCCCATGGGACGCAACTCTGCACAGCAAATCGCGGCGCCATAGACGACTTGTCCACCCGTGCCTCCATTTTTAGAAAAAAATAAAGATCATTTCCAAAGGTTTTTATTGCAGCTATATCACTGTGGCCTGCATACAAACGAATATGCATCAGACTATCCAGTGATTGATATTGTGAACAACGATCCACACCGTTGGGGTACAATGACACACTATCAACCAAGTCACCGAGCCTGACCTACCAATCCATTTTGTTGCCTCTTACTCCCAGCATTGTCTTCTTCGCCCGATTCCAACGCAGAATCCCCACAGTGGTATCAGCTGCTTACCTTAGAGTGAGTGAAAATGTTTTTACGCTGCGTTTAGCTATATTAAAGCAATATCACTGAGGCGGACACCAGAAATGGACTTCACACATTGTACCCATGTCGGAATCTAACCCGGGTCTTTGGCGTGACGAGCGAACGCTTAAACCACTAGGCTACCTGACCGCCCCCCTTACCAAAGACAACAAAAAGGACTTGATATTGACGATTTATAGCTTACCTTAGAGTGAGTGAAAATGGTTTTACGCTGCTTTTAGCAATATTCAAACAATATCACTGAGGGGGACACCAGAAATGGGACTTCACACATTGTACCCATGTTGGAATCGAACCCGGGTCTTGGCGTGACGTGCGAACGCTTTAACCACTAGGCTACCTGACCGCCCCCCTTACCAAAGACAACAAAAAGGACTTGATATTGACGATTTATTGTAACTAAGTTACCATACTCTAAACAACAAGTAATATTGACGTGGGAAGAGCGTGAGAGGTGGAGATAGATCAAACAAACAATGAAACAAACAACAAAAGCCCCACAGTGAAATGGATGTCAACTGTTGACACTGGCGAAATACACAACAGTATTATGACTTGATTGGCAGATATAGGCAATATGTGTTAAGTCCATGTATCACAGGAAAGGATGGTCGTATGTACATATCGGCACCATCTTGTCAGTTTCAGCAAAGACCTAATCTGTTTCATGTTAGTACCAGTCTATATATCTAGCACCAACTGGTAGAGCTTGTATATTTCTCATGTCAACTTGTCAACTTCATGGGTAAACAAACACACAATCCAATCGAAACAACTTAGAGTTTTCTTTTGTAAAACTGTTGCAACCTTCGCTGAACCTAAAATATTTTCTAAATGAAAGTTTGTGACACATGTACTGGTAAAACCTGTTTGCCAAATGCTGCACTTCTGGTCTAAAAATGTGTATATCTACAATGGTCCACCATCAACTCAATAGCGACATTTCTTCAGACAAAACCACCACTGATGCCACCATCTGTATGTAGTAGGTCAGATAAAGATTTATCATGAATCTAGATTAATCAAGTGAGTGAGTGAGTTGGGTTTAACGCTGCTTTTAACAGTATTCCAGTTATATCGCAGCGTGTCAGCTTAATGTGGCAGGAAAGCCTGAAGTGATGCAGGTCTCGGACGTTTACCACTTTGGTGAAACCCACGAGCACGGGTAAGGTGCTGACAAACCTGGAAACATAATCAGGGTGAACCGAGATTCAAACCCACAATCATAGGTTTCTGGCGTGCCCAAGGGGCGCAACTCTGCACAGCGAATCGCGGCACCTTAGACGACTGGGCCACCCGTGCCCCAAGATTAATCAAGACAGTAACAAGGAACACTGTAGCACTGACACACAACACTAGGTGGTCTGAATGCAGTCAGGGACTTACATAGAGCAGTTTCTTCACATGCTGGCTTTGTAATGCCCAGTTTCATGTTATATATAGGTCTTTGACAGAGTAATTAATTACTCAGTAGTTACTGCCCTGGTTGCCCTTGTACAAAGCGATCTTTGCGCTAAGGTGATCGTAACTGCCGTAGTTTAACATATATCTACGACAGTTGTAGCTCTATGGTTGTATCTCCCAGGGCACCCGGGGCCACATTCCACAAAACTTCCATACTTTACCATTGCTACGATTGTCAAAAGTCAGTGTTAAAGTATGGAAGATGCAATTTTTTCCAGACTGATTTTATCACTACGACTGTCATACGTCAGTGTGAAAAGTACAGAACCTGCGATGGTCTTTGCCCTAAGTCGCCTGTATTGTATTAAATCCATGTCAGAAGGGCGACTTTTGACTCACAGACTTAACAAGAAACTTCAATATGAATTAGAAGATGTGAGTTCTTGATACTGACTTATACAGACTGCAATTGAGTGAGTGAGTGAGTTGGGTTTAACACTGCTTTTAACAGTATTGCAGTTATATCATGGCGTGTCAGCTTAATGTGGGAGGAAAGCCCGAAGTGATGCAAGTCTCAGGGTGAACCGAGATTCGAACCCACAATCATAGGTTTCTGGCATGTCCAAGGGACGCAACTCTGCCCAGCGAATCGCGGCGCCAAAGACGACTGGGACACCCGTGCCCCCCAGACTGCAATTGAATGCATTAGGTGTGCATTGTGGTGGCATGTCATGTGACCAGTTTGGAGAAGCTCTCACCTTGCACCAAAGTACAAGCGGCTTTGATGAAGACCTCAAACCAACATGCTGACCGACGACCAAGTATTTACACCGGACGATATTATCAAAAAAGAATATCTGAGTTTCTTAGTGAACTGTAAATAGGTGAAAGAATATGCAGCATTCATATTTCACAAAATATGTCGAATTTTGTATTTGGATTTTTGTGCGTAAAATGAGTCTTGACAAGTAAACGTAGAGCCATTGGTAGTTGAGTCTCAAACTTCTAAGAATCATCATCAAATTTTGCCAGAATGTTTTTGGTAACTGTTATGATATCAGTAGTTGATAGGACATTATGTACACTCAATGGACAATCTACAAAACAAACCAGGAATATGAAACCTACAGTATATCAGCATTTGTCACAGGAATGAAAACATGGAGAAAATACACTTCGTGTCCCTGCTCCTCCTCCTTGGTAATTATGCATAATGAAAACATCAACAACACATGAAAACACGTGAAAACTCTCCATAAATAAGTTGTTCCGAAGCCAATCTCAAGTCATTCCACGTCCCCTGTCAAACTTCCACTAAAATTCCACAGTTTACGGAAACCAACATGTACAAGTACTTGCAAACCTGTCATTAATTTCTTTTTAGTTTTACTTCGAAAACATTGTAAAATACCCAATTCACACAGCTGAAATTAAAATTTGTCGAAAAATTACAAGACATAACATTTTATTTCCAGCCTTCTTGACATCAAATCTGGAATTACCATATTGTCCGCTAGTTGACAATGTGAAGCTGTTTTCGGACAGATCCTGAAATCTGGATCTGATGAACATGAACCAGAACAAAACATGTTCAATGAATCAATGAATTCATGAACGTTTTAGCACAGTTGAGTGAGCCAGCTCCATATGATTGCCTATTCAGTTTCTTGCCTCTTTGAACATCACTTTTATCACATTTCTCAGTGATGAGAGTTGTAGACATACAGCACTTTGCTGTAGGCAGATTCAGGATCTTGTTCAGGGCCCACTTGCACAAAGCGATCTTAGCGCTAAGATGATTGTAACTCCCATATGTCAGCATAGGCTTACAATAGTCTTAGCGCTAAGATCGCTTTGTGCAAATGGGCCCAGGTCACTCTACATTCAAACCCATGATCAGAGTCTGTTCGTTCGGTTTCACACCACTCTTAGCAATATTCCAGCAATATCACGGCGGGGGACACAAGAAATGGGCTTCACACATGTTAGGAATTGAACCCAGGTCTTCGGCGTGACGGCTGAACGCTTTAACCACTAGGCTATCCCATCTCCCATCCCATGATCAGAAGATAAGGCTTAAAAACGTAAAAGAATTGGTTCTCAGGCAATGACTTTTGAAAATATAGTGCAGGCTGGTGTTTTTTTGTTTTTGTTTTGCTTGTTCAAACTAGTATGTAACCAAATAAACAGTTGTAACATCAACCTGGGAAAGGGCCTCCCTTCATAAACAAGCATACAAACTCCTATTGCCACCATGACCATCACACAAGATGCACAGTAAAGCAGTGCGCATGTAAAGGGAAGTAACTGTGAGCCATACTGGACCACATTCTTTTCAAGTATCAGGATTTGTTCTATTTTTCTGAAAATGGAAATATAAACAAAACGTGCGGCAGACTTTATGATAATGCAGGTGGTGCCAGAGAACCAAGACTATTATTTTTTAGCCAAATGGTGTCTAACTTATACAAGATAACAAGACAAGCAAATCCTGGTTTCAACAGATAGAATAATTTAACTTTTCCTTTGATTGGGGAGTCAATGTAATTTGTGTTTGAGAGCAGCAATTCTTTTAATATTGTTTCGTGAATGTAAATATAAATAGAACAATTTCTACAAACAAAACATAGCACAAAATGATATAAATATATCTCCAAGAAATGATGCGTGATGGGTGTGTACTTATGCAATACATTCTGGGAATCAAATGTCATGATTCAGTCAATGTAATTAATTCTAAATTAAAGAGGTTGTTTTTTTTAAGCAGATAGCAAATTATTTCATCTAAAGCAGTATTGAACTGAATATTCACTGCTCATTCATCTGCAAAAAAATTAAATATTTCTGACCTTCAGCTAATGGGAGCGTTAACAGAACAGATCTGATAAGTTCATTGTCAAAGATATCCACAGATAACCACCAAACAATTTCACTCGGTACCCTGCGAGAAAGTCCTTCCATGCGAGTCAATATTTGGCACAATCTAGCACAAAGATAAACAGTTTGCATTGCATTTGAACTTCAGAAATTCTGCTTTGTTTGACAGTGGCATTGCACTTCAGTGGGACCATTATCACAAAAACGGACATTTCAACTCACATTAAATATCTAATGACGAGGAACAATTATCCATTATTAGGAAGAAATCTGCCAAAACAGCATGACCTAATCCTTATTCCAAAATAAATATAAACTTTTTTGTCAACCCATTCCATTATTTCGTTAAAGAATATAAATCATTTGACAGTCTCTACCTCCTTCTTATGGAATAGAAAGAATTTATTTGCGTGTATTAATAGTCTCATGCTCTTTAGGTCAATGCCTGGGAATAAATGATTTATTCAGGAATGACCATCCGCTATCAATTAGACCATGCAAATTTGATCTGGCACTCTCAAAATATGCTGTCAGCAAACCTTTCTTATTTGAAATAGTTTAGCATCATTCAAGTATTGTCTGAAACTAGAGCCATATTCAATACTTCCGTCACATTTGGTAGAACTCATTCATAAGTTAATCAAATGAAACAATAATAATAAACTACTTATTTCTATTGCACTTTTCATTTGAAGATGCTTGAAGATGCTTGAAGATGCTTGAAGATTGCCTGATTTGCTGAGGGTGGGAGAGAGTGATTATTGTTTAACGCTGTATCAACAAACGTGCAGCTCAATCTCATAAAAAATCAGATCTTAGTTCTCGCTATCGCTAAACAAAGATCTGAGAACATCCCATAATGGGTCACGTCAGAACAACTTTTCATCCGACCACTCAAAGCATCGCTTACCAGATCATGAAATTGACAGTCGGAATGTTTTCTAATTATGCAACCTTGAAAACGTTAACACTGGGTATTCCGACAGTTACGACTGATTCCGTCAAAACTATGGTCTGTCTCTCGCTTCCGTGGGACAAAAATTTGAACGGGGGAGGCGTTGCACAATACGCGGAAAGCACTGCCATACAAACTCAACCATATATTAGACGAAGTAAGACGAGTTCTATGGATGAACAACTTCTTTATTACAATTAGTGCGACGTTTCGGTGTAGATCCTAATACCTTTATCAAGCAATAGATGGATAGGGCTTACTTACTTACTTTACTTTAAACCCCAAATAAAATATTAAAACCAAAACTACCTTATTTGATAACCACCCAACACACACAGCTCCCTTAGTTCGTCCCCCACCCACTCTTGGCATTCTTTCCAAATCTCAAAATTTCAAAATTACTATATAAGCAACCCCTAAAGCCCCCCTTCTGGGTTGCACATACTCACTTTTCCCCTTTTTGGAAACACATTAAATGGCCTGGCCGGCCCGTGTGCGACATAGGCTTGCAGTCGGAAAGCGCACGTTAAATCTCCAATATAAGTAAGTAAGTAAGCCCTATCCATCTATTGCTTGATAAAGGTGTTAGGATCTACACCGAAACGTCGCACTAATTGTAATAAAGAAGTTGTTCATCCATAGAACTCGTCTTACTTCATCACTCCAACTTCTAAATGCCACTAAAAGAAGACATATGTTAGACATTCCGGAATGTTCATTTGTTCAGTTTTCAAAATTTTAATCAACATATTTTTCAAGCGCTGTCTGAAATGGAAGTCGCCAGGTGCTGAAAAGCTCAAGAAAGCTGCTTTCTAATTGGCTGATGTCGTCTTCATGTTAGTCACTTCAGTGGTCGGTCAAAGTTCGCGAAAGGTCATTCTGACGTGACCCGTAAAGGGATGTCCTCAGATCTTTGCTTAGCGGCAGCGAGAGCTTAGATCTGATTTTAATGAGATTGATGTGCAGCTCTATACAGTAATTGCTAAAGGGAATGCTACATCTAGAAACCTAAATCGTGCAAACAAATGTTGAATGAGAATGTATGA
The DNA here is from genome assembly GCF_022045235.1 of Haliotis cracherodii. NCBI lineage: Eukaryota > Metazoa > Mollusca > Gastropoda > Lepetellida > Haliotidae > Haliotis > Haliotis cracherodii. The sequence continues at coordinate 41,123,879 of NW_027266266.1, forward strand.
ATTAATGATAGATAGTTAGTAGTTACATCTATATGTTAACTGTCAGGAGTCGTTAGCTATATACAAATAGGCAAAAGGCCTGGAGGGGTTGATGTCCATACAATGACACATCATACAAAGTATTTAGATAAATATATTTTCTTTTCACTACAAACCGTATTAGTGCTATTAACATCGTAAGAATGTACAAGGTGAGGAATTAAACCACGATTTCACCAAAATGACCGAGTAATTCAGATCCATATGTACACAAGAATATCTTACAACAATCGTTACACAACAAATACATTTTCAAGAAACAGATAACATGGTTTCATAGAAAAGAACCTACAACAAACATTTACACTGATTCTGTAAAACCGTTATAATAAACGTCTGTCGTGTACAAGCACTTATATAGCAACTTAACTACGAATACTGAGCAATGATGATAAAACAGTTAAACAGTCCTTTAAAAATGTTCAACAAACTAACCCCGTTAACAATTGATAAATAATTTCTTGAAGTAACAGTTGAATTGTTTGGGGATGAGTATCTACCTGATTGATCCTTAATCAAAGATGATGTTATATGGCCAGAGATAGACTTGGCCGCTTGTTTGTTAGTCCTGGAATTTTGACCTTGACACTTGAAATATCGTGAAATATCGATGCATGAAGATAGCGGCATAAACAAGTCATTACCGCCATAAGGAATATTACTTGCTTCTAATGACAAAAATTGCAAAGTGTGCTGTTCAAGAAATATTCATTTTGTTAGCGATCATTAGAGTTCTGATCACGTAGTTACAATTTGGGTAAGGCAAGGCAGTCAGGTGATTGTGAGCAGCTATAGCGTAGAGCCTCAAACTAGGTCAATAGGCTGAGTGAGTTGGGTTTAACACGGCTTTTAACAGTATTCCAGTTATATCGCGGCGTGTCAGTATCATGTGGGAGGAAAGCTCGAAGTGATGCAGGTCTCAGACTTCGGTGAAACCCACGAGCACGGGTATGGTGCTGACAAACCTAGAACATAATCAGGGCGAACCGGGATTCGAACCCACAATCATAGGTTTCTGGCGTGCCCAAGGGATGCAACTCTGCACAGCGAATCGCAGCGCCTTAGACAACTGGGCCACCCATGCCCCCCTAGGTCAATAGGTCTTTAAATACTACATGTGCATGTTGTTTTCTTTCAATTCATGCTGGTAATGAACAGTTTGTTTGTAATAGTACCTGTCTTCATTAAATAATAATCACGATATTTCATGTCAGGGGCGAGACTTGAGTGAAAATCTAGAGGGACTAGTCGTTTTTTTTAAAGAATCTTGCTATTTTACATGATCAACTAGTCCGAAATTAGCTGTGGACTAGTTAGATTTGCCCAACAGTGTCTAGCCTGTTGGTAGTACATTATGACGTCAATGTTCAAATGTTAGCAAACAATGTGGTGATCAAAGCTCATTAAAAAGCAGTTGGTCCTAGTATTCTTGTGTAAATACTCATAAAAACTTATTTCCTACTGGTCAACAATGTCTCATTATCAAATATATAAGTGAACAACATGAAATAATGACAGCACCAGAATACAGTTACCTGGATGACCGATTACGACCCTTTAATACCCCTGAATTAAACTCAGGTGAGATAAATCAGGGAAATTACATGCTATTCATTTCATTCACTATTACTAATTCATACTCTTTGAACTGGAATATCCTCAGTTTAAATTTAAAATGCATAATACTTAAATCATTGAATATTGTCTCCATACGCTTATAAACTCAATTCATCAACAAGAAGAAACATGTATCTTGACACCATTCATAATTCATCTATTACAAAAAAAATCCAGTGATTTTTTATGAAAAACAAACATGTACATTTTGGTGTAAATCAGCAAGATTGGAAACACAACAGGTGTTAAAGATGAAAATATTTTAAAAAGACAGATGCACAAGGGTTCTAAAGAAGATGTACAATTTGACAAGTTCAACAGTAACCATGGTAACAGGAATATGGCACACAAGAATTTTTGTTCGAATTTGTACAACGAAAGTCGGAAAACCATTCATTTTTAATTACGACGTCATCGTGACTTGAGAAAGCATACAAAGCAAGGGACAATTGCACTGTCAACACTATTGCAAAAATATAGGATAGAATGATTCAAGTTAATTCTCTGCTGGATGATTTACTTCAAGACGAAGGTCGGGTCGTCTAAATTGTCGACTTCAGGGGAGGGAGAGTTTGTGTCGTCAAAACCCCCCGTGACGTTGAACGGGGAGAGATCGGGCGCGGCCGAGTCATTATCAGCAGTGGACAGGAACTCCATATCATCACCAGCTGATGGGGATATCTGAAGGATAACAGAATGAGAGTGTTACCAAGGAAACTGAGGGAAATACATTTGAAAGCACAATCACAGGTTTCTGGTACGCCTGAGGGTGTGACTTGGCACATTGTATTGTGCTGCATCTGGCACCCTGACGCGTATCCACTGACAGAGGTCAAAAGCAGAGGTTATACTCTGCAAACATTCAAAGAATGGGGATGACATAGATTGACAATATTGAGTGTGTGAGTTTGTTAAACGCCACTTTGAACAGTATTCCAGTTATATCATGGGTTGTCAGCTAGATGTGGGAGGAAAGCCTGAAGTGATGCAGGTCTTAGATGTTCACACTTTAGTGTAACATAATCAAGGCGAACCGGGATTCGAACCACGATCATAGGTTTCTGGTGTGCCCAAGGGACTTAAGTCTGCACAGAGAATTGCATAGAGGAGTTGGCCACCCGTAACCCCTGCTTGACTATATTTCAGCTGGGCTGATTTACCCCAGAAGGTGTTCATGATTGGTTGGTTGGTTGGTTGTTGAACACCGCACTCAGCAATATTCCAGCTAAATGACGGCGGTCTGTAAATAATCGAGTTTGGACCAAACAATCCAGTGAATAATATCATGAGCATCGTTCCACGCAATTGGGATTGATGACATGCATCAACCAAGTCAGTGAGCCTGACCACCCGATCCCGTTAGTCGCCTCTTACGATAAGCATCGTCACCTTTTACAGCAAGCATGGGTTGCTGAAGACCTATTCTACCCCGGCGTCTTCACAGGCCAGGTGTTCATGAAATGATGAGGAATACTGTTTGCTGAACAGGCCATTGCCAGGGATGAAAATGGGTTTATCCAAAAAAAATATTCAAGTAATGGCATGTATCTCAAAAATGACTTTTGATGTGATGTACTCGGCGGAATTCCCCATGACCTGCTGAAAACTCTCATCCCTGCATTGAGAGTCAAGCTGCACTTCCCATGTTGGGACACACATCCTCATTTTCCCGGACTATTTGTGCCCACTTAGTCAGAGACTGATTTTTTCTCTTTTCTATGAAGGCGGCCATTTTCAACACATGGATCACAGATCTGCCTGCTCAATATGTTTTTTAAAAGTGGAAAACCCCTCTAAAAAAACAGGTTTTTGTCTGCCGGCCAAGTAAAACACTAAAATTAATTTGTCATCTACTTCTTTGCCAAGTACATGGTGTTTTCCTTGCCTCTAAGGTCTTATACTGACAAGGTCTGACACAAGTTATTTAAGTAGTTCCAACAGGCTCTGTAGCTCACCTCATAGTTCTGGAATACCTGCAACATCAAAAGTCAAACTATTTGAAATTTAAATCATACAAGTCAAACACGGGTCCTAAATCAAAACATTCAAAAAGGGTAAAATATGTTCACACACAATATGCATACTTGCTTTACAATTTTACACAATGATACATCAATAACTGTGGTGCCAGCACTTCTTATGAAAGGACACCACAGCTGGGACCAAGCTTAACATTCAGCCTTATCAACACTGGCATTTGAGTAGATTTAAACATTTACATAAAGAGACAGGTCATAAAAGTAGATGCAAAGTTTTGCAACTGGTCCAAAGACCCAGTTTGAGAAGATGTAGCAACTTATGCTAGTCCTGAGACCGATCTCACCCCCCAGCCAACCCAACCCCCATCTCATAAATGGACAAGCTCTAATGAGCTAGTGTTCATAACATTGATCTCATGTAGGCCTTGGACGAGTCCAAATTTACTACCAGGGTACCCGACCCCCTTTAATCCGACCCTACCCAGGTACGCACTGCAAGTCTCAAGAGTAGGGAACAAAATGTCTGATTGGTTATTGTTTTACCGCAGCCCTGGCTAAAACTATTTAGATAAATGTATCAAACAATCAGATCATGCGTTCACTGAAGTTGACTGAAGCTTTATCTTTACTCAAACATATACAGAGATATCAAAATATATCTTGTTTATTTGTTTGTTGTATAACGCCGCACTTAGCAATGTTCCAGCTATATTATGGCAGTCTGTAAATAATTGAGTCTGGACCAGACAATCCAGTGATTGACATCATGAGCATCAATCTACGCAATTGGGATATGATGACATGCATCAACCAAGTCAGCGAGCCTGAACACCCAATCCTGTTTGTTGCCTCTTTTGACAAGCATAATTTCTTTTTACGGCAAGCATGGGATGCTGAAGACCTTTTCTAACTCCTTCACAGGTCTCAAATATATTTACGTGAGTTCATAAATGTTCATATATAAAGCGTTCATATATTTGATATCAAAAGACGTGAGTGCAAGATCATATTTATCATCCAACATTCTTCTTCCAGCATTTGGAGTTTGTAAATAGTAGGCCAGTTTTGGATGATAAACACAGTTTATACATGCTTAATGATATTTCCAATTAAAAAAAACACGCTCTTGTCAAGTGTAACTGGAGCCTCACCAATGGGAGGTCATACGCAGTAGTTTAATCCTCACTGAAGGGTTTGTTACAAGCTGTCTGGCAAATAGCCAGCCTCAATTATTTGCAGCCCACCATGATAAAGCTGGATTATTTCTGGGTGTGGCGTAAAACAACATTGACTCAGTCTACGCCTGCTATATTACCTGAATGTCTGACTTCGACGTGGGATATGTGGAGGTGTTATCACTGAAATTGGAGAAAGGAAGCGCCTTGGGTGGTTCCTCCTCCATTTCCTGCAAGAAGACAATTCCGATTTTAACAAATGGTGCTTCCTGAGAGGGAACGCTTTTAATACTAGTGTTACACTTTTATAGACCTGCAAAACATTGCAATCACAACAGTATTGAAAACTTCATCACAGGTCTCTGAAAGGGACATAACTCTCATTCTGTATTTTAGAATGAAAACATAATTATAGCAAACATTTTTCAGTGAAGCTAAAAAAATAAATATTCTTGGTTCTCAGGCACCGCCGCATCATCATAAAGTCTGCCCCACGTTTCGTTTTTATTTCCATTTTCCCCAAAAAATAATTCCTTAAATGTTCCTCATCTCGAACACACGACCTCAACTGTGAAATGCTACAATACTTAAAAACAATGCAATCCAATATAACATGCAGTTACTTCCCTTTTCATGGGCACTGCTTTACTGCGCATCTCGTGTGTTATGGTCATGGCAGCTAAAGGAGTTAAAGTGCCTGCTTTGATGTTTGCAAATTGGTCAATGAAAACATTAAATTTTCAATACAACATCACTAGACATTATGATGGTATTCAAATACAAATTCAGTGGTATTTGTGTACTGTATGAGGGACAATGCAGAGGCTATTTGTCTCATAAAATAAGCGGGAAATCGATGCTAATTTGTATAGCCCGGCTATAAAGCGAATCGAAATATAGCACATCACTAGTGCATACAAAATCTCTACATTTGCAATAAAAATGTGTTTGTCTTCCGCAGAAAAAAAACAAGAAAGAAGTGAGCAAATCTCACTAACCCCTGTTATCACCGCTGGTCAACAACAAATAGTAAATAGTTTGTTAATTAATGAAATATTACATATTTCTAACTGATTATAACTTCAATGTTTTAAAAACTAAGATTGAGTTCAAGTGACAATTGCCCCCCCCTCATCTACCATGTTACCAGTGTTCACTACGAGGAAGTAGATCACCACGAACACCTTAGAATAAAAATTTGATTGAGGAGTTACATAAGAAGAATTATCAAAAGGACCAAAAATTGTTGATATAAAAACACATAAAAAATGGAACAATATCATATAAGAAAATCAATAAATTAATATATTCCATCTAGCCGTAACAGATATGGTAAAGAATTCATAAATTCAAACTAACACAAAGCACAGATACTGATGATGATCTACATGTGTGGAAACAATTTTGTAAAATATAATAGTTATACAAAACCAGTCATCAAAATTTCTAAATTCCATCATGTTTCCATGAAAACAGCAAAAGAGAAAACTTTCAGAATCTTATAAAAGATAAAAAACAATCATAGTGGTTAATGTAGCAAGTTTGCTGAAGCTAGGATACATAATATTGTAAACATGGATCGTATAAAAACTCTACCCAAAATTTATGTTTCACAATGATTCCATGGAAACGGCAAAAATAAAACAATTCAGAATCTTCAAACTAGCAAAAGGCACAAGTACTCATTGTGGTAAATGTGTGTAGCAAGCTTGATGAAGCTAGGGTGCATAGTTAAAAAGATATGGGCCGTACAAAACACCCACCCTGAAAGTTTAAGTTTCTAATGTTTCCATGAAAAAGGCAAAAATTAAAAAGTTCAGAATCTTAAAACTAGCAAAAGGCACAAGTACTCATTGTGGTTAATGTATGTAGCAAGTTTGGTGAAGCTAAGGCGCATGGTTAAAAAGTTATGGGCCGTACAAAAGCTCGGATGGGCGGAAGGACGGACGAACGGAACGCTATATACCCCCAATTTACTTCGTAAACGGGGGTATAATTACATCATAGCCCTTCAGCGAATTCAGGGAAATGGAACAGATTATATCAATTTAACATGGTCAATACAAATGTGAGATAAAACATCACTAAATATAATGATTAGCCGATTAAATGTAGCAGTATGCTGGTAAATAGAATAGTGTTAGATTTTATAGTATCATTATAGTAACCAAGCATGAATTAAATTAATAAGCTAACCTAAATATTTAACATTTATTTTCCTAAATACTTGTGTTAACTTCAGCACTTGCTCAAATCTACTAAATTCACAGGTAAGCTTGGGTAGTTCAGCCATTTGGTTCTTAGGTTCATGGCTATTGTCACAGGGTCGTTCAGGGCTTGGCCTGTGATTAGGTGCTCTTTGTTATCAAGCTTTTTTGCATGTTCTCTGCAATCAGGTGGATACCCTGATCACAACTTCTACTGGTCAGTCAGCACATATTCTCAGCACATTCTCTACACTGAATCATACAGGGTAAGTTCATCTAATTATTACTTTATTTATCTGGAAGCTTAGTTAACTATGTATTTTAAGCATTGTTGTTGGATATAGTATTTTAGCTAGCATTGTATTATGACATTGTTATCTATTCTCAATTCAACTTAACTGTGTATTTGACTGAGGTATTAGCCAAGTGCACATTTTTTCAAATGGATATAAACTGGTTAGAAGTGATATATGTATATGTATCATATATATATGTATAGTATTTAATAGAATTTATAAAGCTTGTATTCCATACATGCTAGTGTAACTGTGGCTAAGTAAAATATTTATGTAGTTTACTTATTTGTGCAGGGCTATTCACAGTACCTCTGTAAGCGAAAGTCCAGCCTGCGTCCCTGAGACAAGGTATGCTATTTATGTTTTATTAATTGTGCATGATTAACTATATATAGTGTAATTTGTTTTATCTGGAAGGATTTGTTCATATATATGCCAAAAGTAAGGAACTATAGATCTAAATGTATTATTTGTATTGCTGTTATCTAGTCCCTCTATACTGTCCATACCCATCTTGTTTATATCAAATTATGTATGTTTTAGGGCAGATCTGGACTACCTTGTAGTTCTCACTCTACACCCATTGAAAATAAATCCCTTTGAACCCAACAAGTACTCCCTTATCTTTGAGAGTACCGCTGTTACATAAATTGTATTTCCTGTTCTGATTGGCATTGTTTTATATGCAGAGATTAAGATTACCTCGCGTCTTGTCTTGTAAACTAACCTTGAAGTAGCATTCAGCTGTATAAACTTTTCTCGGAATCTACCGGTGATTCGGCCAATAATATAACTTTAAAGAATTTTGATACAATGAGTGGAAGAATGGTATCTGAAACCATTATTTTGTCAGGAATAATTTATTCCAAAATCATGTGTAGTTGCAGCTTTACTATATATATGTGAAATGAATTAATAACCATAAGCGTAGCACTTTGGTTCAGCTGACAGCCATTGCCGGAAATGTTTTCGAATGGAAGAATTTGACCAATCACCATCTATGCGCCCTCAGTTGCAAAAACTTAATGTTGACATATAATAGTCAAATAACAACAAGTATGACTTTCAGCGATTCAATGTATGGCATTTATGATATGATATATATCCATTCTCTATCCACTAAAGTTCGTTTCAAGGCGTCAATAGCGGTAATATGACCGTGGTTGGTGTAAATAACGGTGAGTTGTGTGATCTTCCAATCACTTCACATACCATTTTGCCGAAATGAATTGAAACAATATTGAATGAAATGTTGAATAAAATTATTAAATAGATTACCAACATAAGTCCAGATATATTATGAACTCTTTCCACAACCAGACAGTGTAATTACATGATAATTTGAGTATTTCGGTATGGATTTGTTGACATGGTATTTCCGGTGTTCCGTGCCCACAGTAATGACTGTGTTGCAGAAAAAACCCCATAAAATACTCAACCCTGTGTATAAGACACCCCCCGCCCCCGTATGAATGATGTAGTCCCTATGACCTATCCTGGATGATGTTGTCCCTATCACCTATCTGAACAATCATGTCTGAATGATGTAGTCTCTACGACCTATCCTGAATGATGTCAGATATGACTGATGCAGTCCCTATGACCTACACTGAAGAAAGTCAGGTAAGAATGATGCAGTTGCTATGACCTACCCTGAATGCAGTCTCTGAGACCTACCCTGAATGTAGTCCCTAAGACCTACCCTGTATGAGGTCAATTTGAATCATGCTGTCCTTATTACCTACTCTGTATGCAGTTGCTATGACCTACCCTGTATGAAGTCAATTTGAATGATGCTGTCCCTATTACCTACTCTGTATGCAGTTGCTATGACCTACCCTGTATGAGGTCAATTTGAATGATGTCCCTATTACCTACTCTGTATGCAGTTGCTATGACCTACCCTGTATGAAGGCAATTTGAATGATGATGTCCCTATTACCTACTCTGTATGCAGTTGCTATGACCTACCCTGTATGAAGGCAATTTGAATCATGCTGTCCCTATGACCTACTCTATATGCAGTTGCTATAGATGCACTCACTATGACCTACCCTGTATGCAGTCCATACAACCTACCCTGTATGCAGTCATGTCAGTTGGAGTGCCCGAGCGACTGCGGTGGAACTTGGCCCGGCTGACATCTGTCCTCATGGCATTCATCTGAATCTTCATCTTGGCGAGGATCCAGTCGGGCACGGTGAACCCGTACAGTTCATCCATCAACAGGTTGGGGCTGTCCCTGGACACAATACAGGTTACACGGCCTTAGCAATTTGTTGTTTCAAAGATTAGATTAGAGGGCTAGTGGGTAGCTTATTTCACTTGTCCTGCTTCAACAACATTAAAGGTCTGCCATGTTTATATTTTCTATCCGTGTTATTAGGTCAGCAACATTGAAGCCTTGAGAACTGGTTCAGATCAATGAGGACGATTTTTACTTGTCCTCAGCACGATTTAGCAGTATCGGACTAGGGGCATAACGTGAATTTGAAAGGCTGTTTACACATGCAGGCTTCTCAAACAAAAACTGGGAACACAGAGCTCCAGGAGAAAAGGCACTATGGGTCGAAATTCTCTCCTCAGAAGATTCTCATTTACATGTACTAGAATGAAGTGGAACAAAACTTTTAAATACCATCTTCCTGAGGCAAGGGAGTTATCCGACTATAAAAAATTCAGTTTCCACCCTTACCGAAGGTGCTGGAATTACAGAGTTATATATTTGGCTGGACTAACAAGTCTATGCATAGTCCAATCAAAATCGCGTTATGAAATTGACATCCGGTTTGAAAACTGCTGTGCAGGATTTGCAAAGCATGAGCACTGCCAACTTTTATAGATGTTAAATACATCTATCAATACTTAATCATAATTCATGACTACATTTTAGCTAAAAGAATTTCGTCTGTTACAAAAACCCATCCAATATCCATCTTATCCTATAGACATAAGAAGATTGATACAGTAAATCTTCACAAAAGCTACTTTTAAAACAATGCCCCTTCTATTCTGAGCCGTATAAACCTTATTTATGTTGCCAATGAAACCAAATTCTACATTCAACACCCTGATTTAACATGCACTGGCCAAATGGTAACCTCATCTACATATCTGAAGACAATATCTTTTTAAACAGACATTCTTCACTTGTGTCCAAAATGGGTATCTCCCCTATCAAATACCATGCTTTGCCTAGTTAACAAGAATGAATGAATGAATTAATGAGTATGGTTTTACGCCGCTTTTAGCAATATCACGGCGGGGGACACCAGAAATGGGCTTCACACATTGTACCCATTTGGGAATTGAACCCGGGTCTTCGGCGTGACGAGCCAACGCTTTAACCACTAGGCTACCCGACCGCCCCCTAGTTAACAAGATGTCTTATCTCTGTGCTTACACAACTGTGCAAGACGTCCTGTCACTGTGTACACCTATGTGGAATGTGTTAACAAACAACTATGTTAGATGTCCAATGCTGTGTGTCTAATACACTAAGCTATAATTCATTTCACACAGTTGTGTATGATGTACAAAAGACTGAGATGTCTGATGCTGTCGGTATCCATAACCGAGAAATGTCCTGCTGTGTGTGTACGCACAACACTGAGATGTGTGACGCTGCATTTGAGGACGTCCTACCTGTACTCGTCTGTCCGACTGAGGTCCTGTATGTCCTCCACCATCAACATGTAGGCCTTGCCGCCTGTGGCAGGCATCAGGTGATGCTCGTACAGCCACGCCTTGTCGTCCTGGTCACCTGAGTACTGATGCACCAGACAGTGTTACAATCAATGATACAGCTTAGTAGTGACAGGGCTCGACTTAAGGAACTTGATTTAACTTGCACCAGGTGCATGTTCACATAGAAACCTAGATAGATCTCTGATGACTGTACCATGATTTTACATAAATTGATGACCTATTGCTGTTAAACCTAATAGGAACATGTGCACATAATCTTAATGTACCCACAGTTTGATGACGTCAAGTGAGTGAGTGATTTGGGTTTAACACTGCTTTTAACAGTATTCCAGTTATATCACGGCATGTCAGCTTAATGTGGGAGGAAAGCCCGAAGTGATGCAGGTCTCAGAAAATTACCACTTCCATGAAACCCACGAGCACAGGTATGGTGCTGACAAACCTAGAAACATAATCGGAGTGAACCGAAATTCGAACCCACAATCATAGGTTTCTGGCATGCCCACTCTGCACAGCGAATCGCGGCGCCTTAGACGACTGGGCCACCCATGCCCCCGGCAGTCGCTAGAAATACAACTAAGTCAGTTCCATATTGTACATAAATAGGAGCTAATAAATCAACATGTAACCATGGTAACAGGAACAAAATTGAATCTGAATAACCTTCATCATATCCATCTCAGACTTGTCAGCTGCCTAATGCCAACAGAAGCTGACAGATAACTCTTTCTTCACACGACGTGAAACATACCTTGAATATGTCCGGGTGTTTTATGTACAGTCGTCCTCGAGTTGCACCAAGGCCAAGAGCTCTGAAATCACACAATGTTAAATGCTGCTTTAACAAGTCAAGTCTCAGAGTCGGACTGCCCTCTCCACTTCAGTCACCTCTCACAACAAGCATTGGTACAACCACTGGTGAAATCTGACACAGAAACATTCATATGATCCACAACATGTTAATCCTGAAGGACCTAGTCTTCACAGTGAATTACAGCACATGACACGGTAGAGCCACCTGTCCCTCCCTCTCTACAGAGTCAGTATGGCTTTACGCCGCTTTTAGCAATATTCCAGCAATATCACAGTGGGGGTCACCAGAAATGGGCTTCACACATTGTACCCATGTCGGGAATCGAACCCGGGTCTTCGGTGTGACGAGCGAACGCTTTACCCACAAAGCTACCCTCCCTACAGAGAGTGCAACATACAGGAGATGATTGTACATCTGTTCACTCACTTGTTAGCCCTTGCTCCCATCACAAATTTGGTTTCTGTGACAATTCTCTCCGGATCCCACTGAAAGGAAAAAAATAAAGAATCAGAACTCACAAATTTTAGGATTTGTTCATTGTTTAGCGCCACACATGACTATATGATGGCTGTGTGTGTAATAATCGAGTCTGGACCAGATAATCCAGTGATTGACATCATAAACATTGATGTACACATTTTGGGTACGATGACATGCATCAACCAAGTCAGCAACCTCACCTGATCATGTTCATGGCCTCTTAGGACAAGCATGGGTTGCTGAAGATCAATTCTAACCTGGATCTTCACGCATATGAATGTCAGGAGGATTATAAACATATGTTTCTTGTTCCTGAAGAGGGCTACTGATAAACACCAACCATTGAGTACTAACATCGGGAACAATTTTACTCCCTTTTTAATACTGTTTATTAGTTACTCTTAATCCAAGGAGTGAACCTTTATGCCCCTTCAGCTGACTTTTTAGTTGCATCTGGTTGGTCGGTTGGTTTGTTGTTAAACGCCGCACTCAGCAATATTCCAGCTATAAGCAGCTGTCTGTAAATAATCGAGTCTGGACCAGACAATCCAGTGATTAATATCATGAGCATCCATCCACGCAATTGGGATCGATGACATGCATCAACCAAGTCAGCGAACCTGACCACCCGATCACCTTGGGCGACAAGTACAAGCGCCTTTTAGGGCAAGTATGGGTTGTTAAAGACCTATTCTACCCCGGATCTACTTTGCATCTGCCCAAGAGTGTCAAATTTCACATAAGCTTTACAGTGATTAATATCCATGTGAGAGTAGCACTTTTTTATGCATTATTCCCTGCAGTAGACTTCATGTATACATGATGCCTGCACTAGATCACTAAGGTTCTGTAGAGACATAAAACATACACAAACTGAAAAGGTAAATATGCAGCGTCTTTATAAGTGATATGAGAGGCGGAATCTGGTCAATAGGAGGGAAATTGAAGGGACATAACTGGTAACAGCCACAGGTGGCGCTACGACGGAGCCATGAAATTCCAGACTAGTTCGACAAGGGTGGAAACTGGACTTTTCAAGTCAATAAACACCTTTGCTTAGATGCATTTTCTCATGTGTTCATTGCAAGCAAGCAGCTCAATAGTATGGTGATCTGGATCTCTTAAGAACATTCTCAGTTCCTGTATCATACAAATCAAGATAAAGATATGTATTGTACCTGCAGCTTTCTATTGTAATAAGACTGTCAATAAGATCATAACAGTATGACTTCCAACCTACCTTTGGCCCCTCCCGTCGGACCGGTTCATTTGGCTTAATAGACTTCAGTGGTGTGCCTCTCCTGCAGAAAAAGTATTGAATATCATAAAAACTATAATTCATGCAAATAAGTGAAAAGTATGTGTGAGTATATTTTCTTTTAAAATAAACATAAACAGGTGCTCAACTATTATTTTATAAAAACAAATAAAAACAACACACTATATTCATAAGAGACTTTAATATAGTTCGCAAGAAATAATCACATTATTCCATCTCCTTCAATGCTACGCAGAAGTTTAAAAAAAAAATTAACGGTAATAAAAAAAATATTATTTTTTTTTAAATTCGCAAAGTCAAATAGTTGTTCCTTAATCTTTAGTGATTATAACATGATTTCCAAGATGGCATCACTTTTGATTCTGGTGCATCCAAGCATCCACCAGAACCGTAAGTGACGCCCTTGTGATTGGCTGACTACTGTAAAAAACAAGTGCTTAAAGTACAGGATGTTTGTAGTCTCTTACTGAAACACATCACAAACAATGCATTTGAGCAATTACTATCTAACAAGCTAACAGTCACTCTAATTTTGAATGTTTTTTTCGCTGTGTACTTATACTTTTCTAATCAAACTATGTTATCCTATTTCTTGACTTTTGGATCAGGTTGGTCTAATTTGTAACCTGGAAAATATGAAAGCTGATGCCTAAGCACCACATTCCGTGTATAGCAAGCACAGTGCTTCACATCTGTACATACCCTGATTGGTGAAGAGGTGGCCGTCCTTTCCTCTGAAACAAAAATAATGACAATAAAGACAACGATTCTACAAAGATGGAAATCTACTAGTAGAATGGTGTGTTACAAAATAAGGATTAACACAAGAAATGAATTTAAACAAATGAAAAGGAAGCGTACATTAAATGTAAATGCTGGCATGAAAAATGTAAAAATGTCATAGATTGGGTGAAAACTAATGACTTTTACAGAAACTATTCATAAAATAAACAGATATTAATAAATCTTCCAGAATACCTCGGAATTAAGCAATTTTTAAAGCAGAAGTTTGATTTTCTTTTCGGAATTTTCTAATTATCAAAGAGTTTACAATCCATTAGATATTGAAAGACAATAAACAGACAGAGAGACAAGAGAATAAGGAAATAATTTTCGACTAACTTTCCTCACCTTCTTCTTGGGCTGGCTGATGTCACTTCCTGCCTCCGAGTTGCTGTCAGACGGGCGACGCCTTCGGACAGTACCCTGCACATAACCACATATACTACAGAAGCAAGAAACAAGAATCCCATGTGTCTGTGCAGCATATCAGGGCAACATGGCTGCTTGGGACGAAACAAGACTGATCACACTATTCCTATCAGAGAGTGCAGAACTCCAGATAACTTTTTGAGCAATTGAGTTTTTACTCTAGGGTTTCTATTTTATTGTGTTATTACATTTTTCATTGGGTAACCAATACTTTTTCACTCATCTATTCATCACTCTATTGTGTTTTTCCCACATTAAGTGAACATTTTAAGATTTTGAAAAACATTGACGTTGTTCAACATCGGTTTGCAAGGTATATTCAAGCTATATCACAGTGGCCTGTAATTATCAGTCTGGTGTGCCAAACCAGTGCTGGATAACACGAGCAGTGGTCCATTATACTGGGATATGACCCACAATGAGCCATGCCATACTTCATCGACACCTGATGCTAAAGTGTGGCCTATTCTGCCCCGATCCCTACCTCAGCAAAGCAAAGGTGGGTGTAATGGGGTTTAACGTCTCGTCCAAGATTATAGCACTTCTATAGCAACGTGCATGCTGTGTGTGGGGGGCTGCTTGTACTTGACTGGACTGGTGCCGATTTATAGTGCTAGCTCACTGAGATACCAGTTTAACATGAATACCCCACTCAGACACAGTATACTGACTCCGAGCTGACCACTCCTTGTTTTAGCCCCTTAATGCCGAGCGCCAGACAGGGTAACAACAAGTACCATCTTTTAATGTCTTTTGGTATGACACGGCCGGGGATTGAACCCCGCACATTCCGCTCTCCGGGCGGATGCTCTACCACTAGACTACGGAGGCGGTCCAGAAAAGCCAAAGACTGATAAGCTCATTGTTACATGATTCATCACAACACCCTGTTTTTGTTTGTTCTTTGACCCAGCGCTAGCACTATTTCAGCTGTATGATGGTGGCCTGTAAATAATCCAATCTGAACTAGACAATCCAGTGATTGATATTATGAGCAATGATCAACACCGTTGGGGTATGATGACACGCAATCAACCATCGAGCCTCACCACTTCGAGTGAGTGAGTAAGAATTGTTTTACGCCAATTTTAGCAATATTCCAGCAATATCACAGCAGGGCGCACCAGAAATGGGCTTTACACATTGTACCCATGTGGGGAATCGAACCTGGGTCTTCGGTGGGACAAGCAAACACCTTAACCACTCGGCTACCCCCACCGCCCCAACTCACCACTTGATGTTGCTGGGGACCTATATTCTTAACTAGAATCCCCACGGGGACCACACGCCATGAGCAGGTGAGAAGCCTGTGACTTACCATCGTTCTCCGTCCACAGTTGCTGCCATTCTCGGACACAGTGTCAGTGTCGTCTCTTACAGGGGTCACACTTCGCCGAGGTTCGCTCACGTACATCTTCTTTGCCTGAATGGGAAATAAATCATGAATCTGTAAAAATACAGCTACTTACTGTCACCACATGCACATAATGGATTAACAAGAGATTTACATATATATATGTCCATATATCAGCAAGTCCTGTAGATCTCGTTAATGAATTGTTTGTGTGAATTGTGACTGCATATACCTCCTCCAGCATCTGTCTACACACAGCATGGATGTGGTCATCACTGACAGCGTTCTGTCCGTTGTTCAGCCGAATGTTGGATACAGCAGGTTTGAAAAACTTCTGAAATGATAAGACACAAACAATATGTTTTGGTTTGGTTAAGTTTGTTGTTTTCCGCCACACTCAGCAATATTCCAGCTATATGACGGCGGTCTGTAAATAATCAAGTCTGGACCAGACAATCCAGTGATGGATATCATGAGCATCGATCAACACAATTGGGATCGATGACATGCTTCAACTAAGTCAGCGGGCCTGACTTTCCGATCCCATTAGTTGCCTCTTATGACAAGCATAGTTGCCTTTTACGGCAAGAATGGGCTGCTGAAGACCTATTCTACCCCTGATCTTCATGTAACTAGGCCAGCCTAGGTCTCAGGAATTTCTCTGTGTGGCCCAGCTGACAAGATATTGCTGCAATCAACCAGTTTCACCTCACAATTTAGTCTCATCCTATGATTTGGTTGTTTGTTGATTAATGCCACACTCAGTAACATTCTAGCCAAATGACGACGATCTGTCAGTAATCGAGTCTAGACCAGACAATCCAGTGGTTTACATCATGAGCACTGATCTACGCAATTGGGAGCCTTGTGGGGGATCAAATCTGGACCACTGACAGGACGAGCAACAGCATTAACCATGGGCTACCTCACTGCCCCGACCACAGATCCATTTGGACGCCTCCATGACCAACACAGGTCGATGGGAACCTAATCTAATCAACACAGCGGGACACATACATCAGGTAACCATGTTTTTCTGCTCACCTCAACGTAATTCTGCACGATTACATCCAGCTCTTTGTTTAAGCTCCTCTGAAGGTTCTGCCGGAGGATGTCGAGGGACTTAGCAGCACTGGTTATTGAACAGGCCCTGGAAACACAACTGTGCTGGATTATAAAGGCTCACATGTTGATGAAGTCAAACCTTTGTCAGTACATTACAGGTTTGTGCATAAGGAAGAGACTATATGGATGTCAACTTCTTTATCATGAGGAACACAGTGTTTTTCGGTTGGTTGGTTGGTTTGTTGTTTAACGCCGCACTCAGCAATATTCCAGCTATATGACGGCGGTCTGTAAATAATCGAGTCTGGACCAGACAATCCAGTGATTGATATCATGAGCATCAATCCACGCATTTGGGATCGATGATATGCATCAACCAAGTCAGCGAGCGTGACCACCCGATCCTGTTAGTCGCCTCCTACGACAAGCATAGTTGCCTTTTATGGCAAGCACGGGTTGCTGAAGACCTATTCCACATGAAATGGTAGGTGAAAGGGCTACTTAGCTCTTCTCTAATTAGTAAAAAGATTTGTTCCTAAGAACAGGGATTTAAGTAGGATTCCAATCTAAGTGTCCTTGGCAGGCAAATTGGGAAAAAAATTGTGATATTGTCCCCCTGCAATTTCTTTTTATTTCAATGCTCTTATTTCTGTCAATATTGAGGAATTGCCAAATTTTTCTCATTTCCTGCAGGCTTTGGGTCGAATATCGGTCTCTGAGAAGGTCTAGATAAATCCCTGAAGAAAGTAAGGTCTTCTTAACATCTTTTAAGGACAAGAACGTTTTTTTTCTAAAAAAATACACACACTGAAAGTTGGCTAGTTTCCACTACTTTTTCAGAATGAGATGAGATAAACAAATTGTATGACTCAGGATAAGGTAAAGGTTTCATTTTATTCCACATCTGGGAGAATCTGTGTAAACTGATGGGCACTCACTTGGCTCTCTGGACAGCTACAGACTGCGCCCTATATGCAGACCTGTACGTTGTGTTGTTGACAGGGAAGTTGGCTAGGTTCTGCAGCCTCATGTTGAAGGGACTCAACTGTAACCATGGCAACAGGGGATCACATCACTTCCGTGTATACAATCTGTATTCCTCAACCGTTTCTAAAGTTACTTTAGTCATTGATTATGATAAGAATGAATTAATCACACGAAAAAGATTGTGTTTCAGTACCTTAAATATGATATAATAGGAACAATTTTTGTTATCATGACTACGAAAGGCTTGTTGCGTTTAATAAAACTGATTATTAATATACTTATCCTATCTCAAACTTTGCATTTCTTCTTTCGATCCTTACGTGGAATCGTGCTTGAACCAAGTTTCCAGCTTCTAAAAACATTTCACCCAAACACTCCAGCATCAACATGGTCAGTACCTAAACAAATGGGTCACGCCCTGTAATCCTGTGCTTATGACCTTTCACGACTTAATCATCTGACTACCATCCTGTTTCTTAGAGCTGACAGGCTAGAGCTGTGATTCGGGGATGTTCGGGCGGGCATATAGTGTGTAAGATAGGATAAGTATATCAAATGTAAAATTTACAAAACTTATCCCATCTCACACGATACATTTATCCCATGGTTGGACGCGGATACCCTAGCCTGTAGAGACAACAACCATGAGCCATACACAAGGAAGTTGGTATTACAGTGATACAAACATAGAATCTATAACACTGCCTTGTGTCATAAAGACAGGAAGTTGTGAGGAGGTAAAAACACCACAACAGGCGATGTGACCCTTTTATGCTAGTTGTCTCATCGTGAAATCGGGTAGAACATGTGTTCCGTATTTTCACGTAGGACATCGATACACAAATGACATCATAGCTTTGAATAGAGATCTGTTCAGTGTATGACTCATAACCAACCCGGAAGTGGTGTATCTCTTTTAACGCTTTGTCACAGCTATAATCATGCCCGCAGGATTGAAGCATGCCAAGAGAAGAGGAACGATCGACAACATCCACAAGAGGATCATCAAACCAATACTAAGACATTATGTACCTAAAACAGAGGTGATCAGATCAGGTGATCAGATCGCCAAAGGTGGTGAGGTGAAATGGGGTTTAACGTCTCGTCCAAGATTATTGCACTTATATAGCAACGTGCATGTTTGTGTCTGTGTTTGTGTGGCTGCTTGTACTAGTCCGGACTGATGCCGATTTACAGTGCTACCTCACTGAGCTACCATGCCGCAGTTTAACATGAATACCCCACTCAGACACAGTATACTGACTCCGAGCCGACCAGTCCTTGTTTTAGCCCCTTAATGCCGAGCACCAGACAGGGTACCAACAAGTACCATCTTTTAATGTCTTTTGGTATGACGCGGTCGGGGATCGATTCCCGGACCTTCCGCTCTCCGGGCGGAAGCTCTACCACTAGACCACGGAGGTGGTCAGGGACACCGCCAAAACAACCGTGCCTTGCGGCAACTTCAATGTTGAAGACTGGAGTCTCTACAGACGGGGAATCTCACCCTCAACTGGGTATTCATTCTGGGAACCAAAATAATGACAATAAACAAAGGAAGGATGCTCCAATGAATGATCTGTATGTACAGGATACAGAGTACTGGGCTGCAGGAACAGCTACATAGTATTGTCTATCTGTGCTTGTTTGCAGCCGTCAACTGTAGAGGCCCTGAACACCGGTGACTCGCAAAGACAGTGGAAAGCGAAGACAGTGTCAGATTCCTAAAAAGATCCTTCCATGATGTTGAACAGGGTGCAGTTGCTGTGCATGGTAGAGGCAACGGCTCCAGTTTCATGTGGATTGGATGTCACGTAGGCCCCAAGGGTTGTTGAGCAGAGTGAAAAGGAGACCATGGTTCGGGAAAATTCTGTACAGGCCGCCGTGGAAAGTGGGAAAAACAGTTTCTTGTGGGTGCACCAAAGTGGCATTGCCATCTTGACGTAGATGCCGCGATCTTTAACCGGGCATGATCATCTGGGTTCAGGATGGCGCCAATGACGGCATGTTGAACAACTTGTCTGGCCGTCCCCGAAGCTGATTCTTTGCGTTGAGGTAGGTCCCAACAAAGCCCCAGAAAGGCCTTCCCATTAAGTGTTCTCTCAAACAGGACCCTGTTAACATCAAGAGCTTGGATCTATCTCATTCTAGCAGCAGTTGTAAGGACCAAGAGAGAAAACGTCTTCAGCTTGTTGAGGGTGATCAACTGAAAGTCCTTCTCAGCAAGTGGTTCATGCAGAGTTCAGATGGCAGAGGATCCCAAGTGGATCAAGACGACTGGTCAGCTAACTTGGTGGACCGAATGAGGAACTGTAGCTCAGCAAACCTGGAGATCTTAGATCCAGTTGTAATAGCAATGACAGAGTTGATCACAGCGAGATACGTGGCTAACGTAGAGCCCTTAAGCTTCCGAAGTGATCTCAGTTGTTGCAGACACTGGGTGACCTGTTTAAGAGAAGCAGTGGTCGGCTAGATGATGTCACAAGCCCATCAATAAGCTTTGAATGCCTTCCATTAATGGTCACATAAGGCCTGTGTGGCGGTGCGGGGAGCCTCAATGAAGGTCTTGGCTACTCTGTTCGAATACCCTCAGTTGACAAGTGACTTCTGGAAACGAGTCATATGCAAAGATGAGTCATACGCATCATGTAGGCAGAGGCTATCATATAATCCCTGGTCAAATGAGTGTACAAAGCAGGGTCGATCCTGAGGTGAGGTGGTGTTTTCAAAACTGTGCATTGTCAAACGCTGTCATGACGTGTAGTCATCGAGGTCTAACTGAAAGTGAGTGATCCAGTCACTTTGCTGCATAAATCATCCTGTCTCCGTGATATTTGATGCAAGTTGATAAGTCGGAAATTACAGAATCGGCAAATCTCTGTCTCACACACCAATAAAAGTTTGGCGCACGATCCAGTTGATCGTTATTCTCTTGATATTGCTATGCCATAGAATAACTAGTCTTGATCATACAATGGTCAGCTGAATGCAAGACGACTGTAGAAGGCGATCGTGTATCCTCAAGCACGCGAGGCCACGGTCATCGTAAAGGCAGAAAAATCGGGCTGTGAAGAATTAAACGGATAGTGCGTCCTCCACGATCGACAGTGAAATGATGTTTGCAGATGTCTAGAAAATAGGTTAGGGAGATACAGCAACAATGGAGTGCCTGTTCTTTAGGTTTCTTGGCTGATGATAGTAGAGAAGTCTTCAATGAAGCCTTGAAACACCACTGATGCTTGACAATTGCAAAGACAGGTTATAAATCTGTCTCGGAAAGTTAGGGACATTGCTGACCTCGTTTATAGATAGAACATGTATCGATGTTCATGTCAACCCTGAGGAGAGGGGTGTCGATATTGCTCCCAATGTCGATCTATTAGAGGAAGGTATTGATGTTGATCCCGATGTTGATCCGTAGGCAATCAGTATCGATGTCGATCCTTAGAAAATTGGTATCGATGATGATCTATTAACCGACCAGGAGAGGTAATATGGGTAGAATGATATTGATCTGCTGCAGGAGTGTCGGTTTGAACAGGTGTTTACAGGGAAGGAACCTCAAGGATGAGACTGAAGTCAATGACGATCCGCGTATCAATGTCAATCCTGATGTCGCTCTCGGGGTGGTGTATAGCGATAGTAGCCAGACAGGACCCTCAAGGATGAGACGGAAGTCAACGACGATCTGCGTATCAATGTCAATCCTGATGTCACTCCCGGGGTGGTGTATAGCAATAGTAATCAGACAGAGATCTGTAATCTGGATATGATGGGTATCGATGTGCAACGACCAGGCCATGGATAAGGAGAGAAGCACATATGACTGTACCAACCCAAAGGGGAGGGGTATAGCCCAGCTATGGCAATCCCAATAAACATTACATTGATGTCGATCCTGGGATAATTGGTGAATCTCAGCTGATGACATGCATGGCATGGTAACGAGCACACTGGGGAAAACTGGTCCATTTTGGTGGGAAAGTCTTCAGTGAGGAAACTGTCCAAGATCCCATCATCTTCAACTGACAAGGATGGTTAACGCAGGAGGTTGTTTCACAACTGTTAAGGTGGATGGAAAAGCCGGCTTGGTGACAAGTTTGGGCTTTTGGGCAGAGGAAGGATCGTGCTCCATGTCCTTAGATTTAGACCAGCGGTCAATATTACGTTTGTGGCATTTGCCATGTTTGCAACAACATAAACGGCAAGCTTCCTCAGAGAGGTAAGAACACTGGGCACATCTGTGGTCCCTAAGGCAAAGGCCGCGACAATCACAGCAACGATCACGAGGATCAGCATTGGAGTAAGTATGTCTGCAACTTATACAGGCCATGTTCCGTTCCCATCCTCTTCTTCAATTAGCTCACGGAAAAACAAACCCAAAAAACAAAAATGTATTCTCTAGAACTCATCACACACCTCCACAGGGTTGCAATGAGAAAGAGTATGATGTGGCAGAGGTAGTCAGGTGATCAAGTCGTGTCAGATCACTTGCACAGGATTACAGTGCATGACCCATTTGTTTGGGTGGTGACCATGGTGATGCTGGCATGTGTTCAGGTGAAATGTTTATTGAAGTTGGAAACTTTATTCAAGCACGTTTCCACAATGGTATCGAAAGAAGAAGGAAGGAATGCATAGTGTGGGACAGGATAAGTTAAAAAATTGTATCATGTCACCATGACATTTATGATATGAAAACCCACATGGCTAACTATCTCTATGGATCTGCACAACTACATGAAAATCAATTCTTAATGTTAAAGCATTGATATATATATTTGGGTGTTCTTACCGAAGACGATGCCTCACACTGCGGAGATTCATTAACATGGTTGAACCCTGTGAAACTTCCTGAGTTCTCCTCCTTCTTCACCAGTGGTAATTCCGGCACAAGACGGGGCATGTCATTCATATTCTCTTTTTCTGTTTTCCGCTGCAAATCGGAAATGTCGGAGGTGGAGCGTGGATAGAAGGGAGCCGTCAGAGGAGTCCGCTGCTCAGGCTGGTGTGAGCTGCTGTTGACTGTGTATGAAGGGATCGGGGCAGGTGCGTGGGTGGTTACCATCATTTTGACCGGAAAGGTGAAGGGGTTAATATGACTTGGGGGCAAAGGCTTGGTTTGGGATGTAGCTAGGCGAGAGGCTAGCTGTGTCTCCCCTGCAGTTGAATATGGCTGGCCCTGGCTTGCAGGTTGGAAGGTAGGTTGTGTGTCATGGTGAATATCTGTTTTACGATCTTTCTTTGATCCCTGCTGCCCTTCCTGTGGATGTTGACGGGGTGTAACACTGACTTGTCCCTGCGCTTGTGAAAATAGTACATTTACTGACCTGGCTTCTTGAGTGGAACTGTGAGCAATAGAAGATGGTAGCACTGAGGGCATATCGGGATATCTCTGTGCCGGAGAAGGGATACACTCATTGGCGTATCTGTGATGAGTTTTGGTGAGATCAACAGCCGGCTGTCTTGACCGACACGTAGGAGGGAGTTCAGGGTGTTTGTGAGCTGGGGGAGGAGAGCTGCCCATTCTCTGCTGCTCTGGGGTCTGAACTGGGGACACATGACCCCGGTAAGCTGATGTGGGTGAGGGTGAGAAGCGTCCAAGGGGTTGGGTCAGGACAGGCCCTTTGTCCTGGCTGTGTGGGCCTGGAGAGACATGTCCGTGGATCCTGTGAGCTGAGGACACTATGTTGCGAGTCGGCACAGGCGACACCTTCCCCTGTGCATGAGACACAGGGGATATGTGGCCCTGCGTTCGATGCCCTGCATGGGAGGGTGACGGTGTCCTGTGGATTGTCTGTGGGGAGGAGGAATGGCCGTGGGTTCGATGTCCTGCATGGGAGGGGGATGGAGTTTTGTGGATTGTCAGGGGTGAAGAAGAGGGGTGTCTTGCATAGGATGAAGGGGGTATGTGCTCTTTGGCTGGTCTAGTTGAAGATGAGGGAACAGGTGAAGGTGTGCGTCTGTGGCTTTGATGATGACTTCGGAGCTCTGCTTCTAATCTTTCAGCCAATTCACGAGACATTGGCCCTGGATTCTCTCCTAATGACACAATGACTTTCTGTAGACCCTCAGATGAATGAACTATTCTCACACCAGGCGGTCCCTCTCGGACTGACGGAATCGATCCTGATAATGACACGGTACCCGCAGATGATATAGGTGGAGCACGACCAAAGGATTGCGAATAGACAACAGTGTTGGGAACATTGTTCAAAACAGAGCTGGTATACACCGGCATGTTTAAGTCAGTTTGTTGTGGAGCTGAACTATTTGCTGACAATGCTGTATTAGGTCCTTCCACAACAAAACCCCTTGGCTCTTCTTTAACTTGCCTCCCAGGATGAGGCACATGGCTCCGCCGCGGGGACACAGATCGAAATGGTACACCACCTTCAACGATATGAGACGACTGAACACTTTTAGGAGACACAGACCTGAAGGGCAAAGCTCCTCTTTCCCCAGCTGGTATGTGAGATCTCTGGATGCCTTTGGGAGAAACTGACCTGAACACTACTCTTTCTACATGAGGCTCATGAGATACTTGTCTGCTTTTGGGGGATACAGATCTAAATGTTATATGATCCACTGGACCTTCAGCTGCCTGGGTACCAGGAGGTAGTCTGGTCTGTATATGGACTCCCGGTTGTCTGATGGTCTGGGCCTTTCGTTGTAGCTGAGACTCTTGTAAGTGTCGGATCGTCTGACTGCTGAGTCTACCATGATGCTCTTGTTCCCGAGATGGCGGTGCGTTCCTAACCACAGTTCTGTTGGGTGGGGATGGAGAACTGGCCGGGGACTGCGTCAGCATGCCGGTGAGAGCAGAATGAAGCAGAGGTGGGGGGTAACTTTCTGACAGGGCTGATACAACTTGTTGTGTGATTCGCGACGGTGATATATCTCTGCTTAAAGAGGCACTCTTTGTATGTGGGGGCGAGGGGATGAAGGAACCCACAGGGCTCGCTCGGTTGGAGATGGGGATCACTCGGTCTTGTGAGACAGGGCTCCTTGCCATCAGGGCTTCCAATGTTGACTGACTGGCTTGGGACTTGGGCATCACATCGCTTAAATCATGACGGTGCACATCTAGCTCGTGTTTCGGTTTGGGAAGTGATGTTTTCAGACGCTTCTTGTGATGTGCTGCTTCCATGGATGAGGTAGATGTTGAGTATTTTGTGGAATCAAAAGGGGAACTTTCATGAAGGGTATAAACCTGGGATTCAGAACCACTCGGTTGAAGTTTTGGCTGGGATTTTGAATGGTGAGATTTTTTCGACTCTTTATGTCTGTGTTTCTCTGTGTCCTTCACGCCATTTGAACCACTATCAGTAAAGGTATCATGGTGGTGTCGTGGGGCAGACTGGATCACCATCCTAGAAACAAGCAAGAGGGATGTAACGATATACTAGTATGAACACACTACATAATTGCAATACATTTTGTCCAGTGAGCTAGACAATGTCAAATGTTGATACAATGGTATTGAACCAGTGTCTAAAAATGTTGTTTACATCAGACACACATAACTTGCTTAACAAGAATACAAAATTATCACACAGAAATATAAATGTCAACACTAAGCTTGCTAAAAATGCATCCTGGTTAAAACAGTTCAAGAACAAACAGACACTACTTTAGTTATCAACATTTTGTTTCAATACATGATAACTAAACTGATAAAACATATTTTTTTTACGTTCAAAATTAGATTAACATCCCAGTCAGCATTTGTTCAGTTTCAGCATTTTGTCTTGAAGTTTCTAATATGTATTGTTAGCCACTGTATATTCCAATAAATTAATATAACATTTAAATTGTCAGTACTAGGGCTGGGACGGGTAACTCGGGTACCCGGGTACCAACGGGACTACCCAGACCCGTGGTAAGCCACGTGATATATTGTTTAATGACAAAAATATCTAAAACACTACAAGTCAATAATGTTCGCGTTTCTTTCTGACTGTGCTCCCATTCCTTCTGATTTTTCATATGGTTGAATAAAGATATAACTTATTTCAACTTCAGTGTATGAATGACCAGATTGTTTAATACATGTATCTAAATACGTTTTGCCAGGGCTATGCTAAAAATGTTCCCAATTGGACATTTTGAGACATCTCCTGAGACCTACACTGGGTACCCGGGTGGGGTCGGGTTATAGGGAGGTGGGTACCCGGGTAATCAATTTGGACTCGTCCCAGCCCTAGTCAGTACTCCCCCCGGATCATCAACACATACTATACTCCTGGAAACATAAACAAAGTACACAGCATGCAAAATCACATGCACAATGGGACATCAATCCTGTGAGGAGGAATAAATATTTCCTGATTGAACAACTTTGCAATATTCTTCCTTACACTATCACAGTATTTGCCTTCATCATGGTCTACCTCTCAGCAAATAGCTGTCAAGTCACTATAAATAAATATGGCATGCCAGCGGTAGAAACTAACATTTTAAGTCCATCAGCTTATAATGATATCATACAGCAAAGCCCTTAAAAATTGCAAATGTCTAGTAGTCCTTATGATACCTTAACAACTGGGCAGTTTGGCAAGAGCTACAGGACTAGTGCCAATTTCTGACACTCCATGACAGTTTTAGGCTTTATGAGAGCCTGACAACCAATTTACAGAAGTGTTTTCTACTGTCTTCCACAGTTCCTAATTAATTGGACAAAAAGACAATACCAGATAATTACCAGTACTTGCAGTGGTAGGTATGACAACTGGGATCACTGCCATATTCACTTAAATTGTTTAATTAACACTAAGGTGCTTAAACCTGTTAGTACAAACATACCAAATGATTAACGAGCTGTATCTGATTTCTAAAGTCATTAATGCATTGAAGGGACATACATGTATCTAGGATTCTAGCCCTTGTCAAGCCAATTGGATTTTTAATTTTCTTTTAGTTTTTAAAGTTCCTAGTTTCAGAGGTATTTTAACACTGCACTTTGTGCAAAAATGTAAATTAAGCATGAAGTTCTCTTCTTCTTTTGGGGGGGGGGGGGGGGTCCTGTGAGGGGCAAACACATGTCACTTCAACCAAGCATTTCGCAATATTCCAGCAATATCACAGTAGGGGACACCACCAAATGGGCTTCACACCTGGGTCTTCGGCTTGACGAGCAAGCACTTCAACCACAAGGCTACCCCACTTCCCCACTTCGACCAAGTCATCATATTTGTTACAGCTATATTAACATCATGAACATGATTTGAGAAATTCTTAATCTACATTACATTTACTTCGACCACTGCAATAATGTATCCACTCTTCTGAAACTTCTCTTTGTTATCTACTGTAGACAATATACGTATTAATCATGCAGCCAGTACATTCATACCATTCTTGAATAAAAATCATAAATATGCCTAAGTATGTTAAAGGTCTGGCTTCTCAGAACTTTAACAATGACACTTAAATCTTTCATCATCATTGGTGGTACCTGAAAACAGTGTTTTAACAAAATGGTAAGACCAGGTAGCAATATGATATAAACACAAGTACCTCTTTACCAGTCCCTCTTGAACTTTGTATTAGCCAGCAAGTGTCATGCTTATAATTAGCACAACTTCCCAGATGTCAAAACTCGGAACTAAATATAGACGGTGCAGTTACACCTTCATCTGCTCGTATAGTGTATAAACTTTGAAATAGGAGGCAGCGTGTACCATAACATGTTTGATAATGCACACTAATAACCTATTCCGGAAACCGCATTAACTGACTTCCATATTTCAACGCAAAACGTTGAGTTAAGTTGACAGCGGCGTGTATGGCAATACATGCTCCAGTGCCCGACTTTACGCATATGCAAACTGCATGAACCCTCCTATATATGCAGAAAATAACAACTGCCCCTGGTGCATAAAGCATGTAAAATTGTGACAGCATACAAATCAAGTAACGCTTACGGCCGCTTTTGATCTGAGCCATCCTTAAGATTGTGGAAATGTTCTGATGTTTTTCTGTCCGCCATTTTGTAAACACCATCCAACTGCGGGATTAGAAAAGCAAGGTGCGCGTATTCCCGGGTGAGCACAACAAAATTTTGTGATTCATTTTGTACACGTTTGAAGTTCATACAAATGCAATAAAATGAATTTAGGAGGATATTATTTTTTATTAGAACTGGTGATCACAAATAGGACCAAGAAACGTCAGTCGGATAGTTACTGCAGATCGTAAACATGGCAGCTCGCAGTGACAGCATCGGTCCAGACAGGTCAGCAATCTTGATTTAACAAGCATTTAGAATAAAATAGCTGTTTATTATATATGTCGAAGCGTGTGTTTTATCATGGAAAATATCTGCGAAGTATATTTATGTCAGATATGTTGAAATATGGGTAAATGAAAAGACTTTCACCTTCAACGCCTTCAAAGTAGGTTTCAAAGTCTTATGCAATCCACAGCTGATTCGGCGTTCACGTTGACTGTTGTTTTGACTATTTGCTGGGGTAACAGTATAACATCGTCAGACGTGATTCTGATGCAGGCTGACAACAAGGGAGCTGTTTTGATGTTTACTCAAATAAATTTTAAGTCGATGTTCTGATGACGTATGCTTCTCGCCGCAGTCTGTTCAAATGAGGACATTGAAATAAAGGCCGTTAATGAGATGCTGTCGTGCGTTAATTAGGGTATTTCTTTGGGGTATTTTACCCCTTACTGAGAGCACCAATTCCAATTAAGTCCAAACGTTAATCAGCCTACACTTTACCACAGTGTTGGTGCTAGCACAAATATAAGTACTCATATACCTAGTGGTCAGTCCTGAGTATTGACATTTGTGCGCATACATGTATGACAGTCACTTTTTCTACCTTGAAACTAAAAATTCAGTAAAAAAAGTATCGATTTACCTGACATCACCATGGATGAGTGAAAAGTGGTTACCCAATGAAAAATGCAATAACCCAATTAAAATAGAAACCCTAGAGTAAAAACTCAATTACTCAAAAAGTTATCTGGAGCTCTGATAATGTGCGGGTTGGAAATGACGGATAGAAATAGCAATTGCTTAGAGCAGAACTGTGCTCCACAAAGCAATATTAGCACATTGGTGATTATAAGCCTCTGTTAAAGTATGGGAGTTATGATCCCCTTTGTGCTAAGATCGGTTTGCGGGACAGGGCCCTGCTGTCCATTTTTGGACTATGTTTAGATGTTCTCTTCCGAAACCTCGTCAAGCCAGATATAAACAACAAACACACACAATGTGGCTTCCCCTGTGGCACTTGCCAAGGCATTTACTCTGCACTGAAATTTCCTTTTACAAACCCAGTAGCGTCACTAGCCTTGATCCATATAATTTCAGAACCACGCCAGTCACCGACACTGTAACATCTTACTGTAAGATACATGCATGTACCAGGTACCATCCATGCTTTGTGGCACGAAACCATCCACGTCACTGTGATGACATTTGTCTTGCAGCAAGACTGCCAACCCCTGACAAGAGAAAATGATTATAACCATAATGCACAGGACATAAACATAAAACAAAAAGACCGCACTGTAACGGCGACACCACAGGAGAGACTGAACTACCCAAGCTTTACAATTCCTATATATACCCCTCACAGTGGCGCCCTCTACCGTGAATAACCTCCCTTTATATCTGGCTTGACCTTCAAGAGAAATCAAGTTCAGTCTAATTCACTCTGTTCAACCGAATGAAATTTCATTTATGCTAAGATGGAGACATAGACATAACATGTACATGAGACGGCTTACCTTTGGCCGAACAGAGACTATCTGTGTGTAATTAGGTTAACTATCTACTGCTTAATTGTCTGCACATCTTATTATTTGTGTTTACAGATAAACAATTTGGGTTTGGAATGACTTGAATCCAACTCATTCGTCTCCCATTGTGTCACATGATTAAAAAATTGATCTTTTTACCTTTCCAGTATAGAACATATTTTACAATGTAATAAGCAATTTATGACAAACTCTAATCCGATTCCCAATGCTAGTTTCCATATTCTGTATGATTAGCATTTGATTTGCAGCGTCCTGCAGGAAGAGCTTGATGTTCTGAGAGCTATCTACATCCATGAACTGACAATTGATGATGGTGAAAGGTGAGATGGGATAGATACACAGGAGAGGTTGTAAACTACTTAATCATGTAAATCATTATGACATGGGGCCAGGGGTTGCCCAGTCGTCTAAGGCGCTGCAATTCACTGTGTAGAGTTGCGTCCCTTGGGCAACCCAAGAACCTACGATTGTGGGTAGGGTGTGAAGAGACCTGCATCACTTCAGGCTTTACCCACCGTGATATAACTGGAATACTGTTAAAAGCACTGTTAACCCCCACTCACTCACTCACTCACTCACTCACCCACCCACCCACCCACCCACCCACCCACCCACCCACCCACCCACCCACCCACTCACTCACTCACTCACTCACTCACTCACTCACTCACTCACTCACTCACTCACTCACTCACTCACTCACTCACTCACTCACTCACTCACCCACCCACCCAACCACCCACTCACTCACTCACTCACTATGACTTACTTTACATGTTCAAGGTGAATTTTGATAGCTGCAATTTTGTTAATATTTTTTAAGTCTAAATTCATTTGCATATGGCAAAACAAATACCCAATGGAACATAAGATGTACATATCATCTGACATATCCAAGCACAAATATCAGCTAAACAGGGATGAGTATTACACGGTATTATTGTTTCACAATTTATTGCATTTGTTATGATAGATTATATTTCATAATTTTACTATTTGTTTCAGTGTTGGTGTTTTTCACTGTGTTTTCCAAGATTTCCTTTTGCTAACATGATTTTGGTTTGTTATGGTAGTTCCTACTCATACTTTTTAGTATTCTACATTTCATGATCAATATCCATCTTCCCGGGGCAAGAGAGTTAACTGTCCAGTTTCCACCCTTGCCGAACTAGGCTGGAATCCCTGGGCTTGATTGTAGCGCCACCAGTGGCTATTATGAGTAATGTCCCTTCTCTGCCTCTCCTATGGACCAATCACATTCCATCTCTCATCACATCCATTTGCTTCAAGCAAAACGGTGGCGCCAAGTCAAGACGATCTGATCGATAATCAAGATCTATATTGTGATAAAACGAGTCTAACATCACCAATTGCATCAAATCACGTTAGCACCTCCATAAACAACATGAAAAGATTCAGAAAATATTTGTTGACAAAGAGTTAGTGGAGCACATACTTTGCAAATCCTGCAGTCAACCAAAAACTGCATGACAGTTTACAATCCGGATTTCGATTTTGGTGCGCGATTTTGACTGAATTATGTATAGACTCGTTAGTCCAGCCAAAATGTAACTCCATAACACCAGCCTAGTTCGGCAAGGGTGGAAACTGGACTTTTATAGTCAGTTTACTCTCATATTATCATGATTATGTTTTTACTGGGGATTTCCATGTTGGAAAATCAACCATTGATATTCTGAACCTTTAATGTATTTCTTACCATGCTTACCAGAATATGTAACATGAAAACAACAATTTAGTTATTCATTTTCTTGATTCAAACAGCCAAACATTTTGCATCGCCAGAACTCACAATATAAAGTACCATATTTGATGTTATAAGCGCCCTGCTCTAATAAGCACCCATGGCTATATTTGTTAATATATTGGCTAGTGAACAATCCCAATTAGCACCCTTTCCGATTGATCAATGTACACAAGACTTATTTATTCGTCTATAATATGCACATATGTTTTATATGCACCCTTAATTATGGGCACTTAATTTCTTGAATAATATATCTATCTATTGTGTACAATATGCATATATCATTTCAGGCTGTCAGCATAAACCACGAAATTTCAATCTTTCAACTCTGTTTTTTTTTTTCATGAAAATTATATTCTAATAAGAGCCCCCTATTTCTATTTTTGAGAGCGCCCTGGGCACTTATTACGTCAAATATGGTATTTGCTTCTATTCTAAATTTAGATTAGTATTGGACACTATATTTTGGGTCTAGAAAAGACCTGCAAACTGTGTGGTGTGGAATTTAATACAGGGGACCTCCAATAATCATTTTCAAGGGACCTTGCAGGTAATGTGGGGGTCCTGTAAACACTGGTAAATTAATGAAATGGTGCAGTATACTGTAGCGTAACATGCAGTAGTTACTTTAATTACAGGACCTTGTCAAGAATTTGGTATAAAGAATATAATTCTGCTTTCCTGGACCCACATTTCGTCAGCATGTAAAAACCCTGCAATTGTTTGTCTAGTTGAAAACCTAGTTGCACCAGACAAACCCAGATTGCACCTTGGTCCCATAAATTTATCAAAATTATGCTAGTTTAAGAACTTTATTTTAATTTTGATAAATTGATGGGACCAGGGTGCAACCTGGGTTTGTAGAGTCATCAGAGAGCCGAGATCATATTTGTTTCGACAGGTTTACATATCTTTATTTTAAATAAATATGATCTCAGCTCTTTGATGATTATAAAACGTAATGGCCTTGGAACAAGTGCACATAACCTTGAAGTTCCCACAGTTTGATTTTGTCAAGCCAGAGAAAAGATGACAAATTACACGTAAAATGGGTATTAGTGATGTTGTATGGTAAATAAACTTTAGCGATACTGAGAGTGTTCAAAGATCGTTGTTGTGTGGAAATGCACATAATAGTTAGTCAGGCACAGATTTGATTTTTATTTTCATGCACTTGGTACATGTGGACATAAATATTAGGTTGCACATTTCAATAATTGGTTGCACATTTCAATAATTGGTTGCACTGGTTCATGTTTATCTAGTTAAATAGAGCCCTGTCATGTTTGTTGTATTGAGGGGAAAATTCTGTGATATCTGTGTTCTGTATTTCAGTGGTCAGCCATCAGTGCTGCATCTCAATCTGCATCCTGCAACAGGGGACGATGTCACCAAACAATTCGTGTGCATGACCCTTGTCTTCAAGCTCTCCGAAGTTGTAAGAGTTTTCATCTTTCATTGGTTACCTTACAAACAGGTTACCATGGTTACTGATTCAGGAATCTTGTACTTTTAATGTAATCAACAGTGTGGATAGTTTCTCACAATAACAATCACTGGATTGGCTGATCAGACTCGAGGCCTCCGTGATTTAGCTGGAATATTACAAACAGAACAAACAACATGTGGAATGACCCAAAAAACTTTGAAGCCCTAAGTTTTGTATTTAATCCATGCATGGTCAAAAAGACACCAATTCACAGTGATTAGATATGTATTTTTATTTTGCGGTGTGTAAATTTGACAAGTGACGAAGGGGCTAATTAAAACCCTTGAAAACAGCTATGACATTTCATGCAACCTGTCAGTGTTTGCTTGAGACAAATGTCTATAAGATATTTTCATGATTTGATAAGACATTCTTCTTTATGTTTTCCATGATTACCAAATTTGAAAAATATCTTGAGGCCTTTTTGGACGACAATCAGTCAATGTACCTGTGAAAATCCGGGGTAGAATAGGTCTTCAGCAACCTATGCTTGACATAAAAGGCGACTATGCTTGTCGTAAAGGACGACAATGCTTGTTGTAAGAAGCAACTAATGGGATCGGGTGGTCAGGCTTGCTGACTTGCTTGCAGCATGTCATCATATCCCAATTGCGTGGAACAATGTTCATGATGTCAATCACTGGATTGTCTAGTCCAGACTCCGTTATTTTCAGACCGCCGTCATATAGCTGGAATAATGCTGAGTGCGGCATTAAACAACAAACAAACAAACGATCAGTCAATGTCCTAGAAAATATACCGATATGAAACCAGACTAAGATTAAGTGAATATCTTGTGGTGAAAAGATGCCATCAAGGTCAATATACCCGGTACATTGATAAATAGATGATGCATGAATATCCCCATAATTAGTTTCATCCCAGTGTCCAGTTGTAGTGTACTGTTCTATGCACTGTAATGCACTGTTTCACTAACTTTCAGTATCCAGATGAAGTTCCAGAAATCATCATCAAGAATCCAAGAGGCCTTGCTGAAGAGGAAGTTCAGAGGTAAATATTATAGAAGAAGGATGGGAAGATGTCCGGAAGTTTCTGTTTAAAGATCAGGGTTCGGTTTCCAACATCGGTAACATTCTTTGTGTTGGTATTTTCTCCATACCACACATTTCTAGTAGATGATGTACCATATTTCCCATAATAAGTGCCCTTGATGCTTAGAGAATTTACAAACAGGGGAGCGTACTCAGTGTTACAGGGTTACTGCTTTCACATGCTAAACAGTGTCAGAAAATGGCACTAATGCTGTAGTTTGGCAAACTGCCCAATAGTTAAGGCGTCAAAGGCACGAGAAATTTGCTATTTTTATGGGCTTTGCAGCGTTAGAAATTGGCACTAGTCCTGTAGTCCTTACCAAACTGCCCAATAGTAAAGGTATACTAAGGAATAGTAGAAATTGGCCCATTTTAAGGGTTTTGCTATATGTTATCATTATAAGGACTAGTGGACAAAAACTGTTAGTTTCTAACCCTGCTTTGCTATATCTTATCATTATAAGGACTAGTGGATTGAAAACAATAGTTTCTACCGCTGGCTTAACCTGTAAATCTGATGGCTCTTTCTGCTTGACTCCTTCATTCCTGCAGTTGTTTGATAGAAATGATGGCACCAGTTGTTTTACTTCCGGGGCTAAAACAAATGTTCTGGTTCTGATTATCATGATTATGTCAGTTTTTGAATTGTTCTATCACGACATCATCCTGTAGATTCAAACATGAGCTCGCAACTTGATGATGTTTGTTGGTGCATGTGGAATTCCCGTATACAATCTATATATAGCCCGGGAATTACCTTCCTGTGACGTAATGCCTTGTAACCAGATGTAGTATGTTTCTGAATACATGAGTCAAATGAAGACTTTGTTTTTGATTTTTATTAATCAATCAAGCTTATATAAAGTAGCTTGACGCTCATTGATCAAGTGAAACATGGTGTCAGAGGTGGCTGATTCCGTTGATGAACTTTAAAAGCATTGCAGATATTTAGAACTTTCAAACTCTTATCAAGCGTTCATTGTTGAGAACACGTTGATTCCACAAGGGCGTCGTATCACATTCCCGCACCACAAGAAATGAAACTTACGGTTGATGTTTCCACTAGCTGGAAGAATTTTAAAGCAGAATGGGACTTCTACGTTATTGCTACTGAATCAAATGAGAAAAACAAAGAAATTCAGGCTGGAGATTCGAACATGAGCTTACAACTTGATGATGTCGTAATTATTTTTAAGAGCGAAGTGTCTATTTAGTTGTTCCCGATAGATTTAGCTGGATAGTGCAGATTTATGTAATGGCCGAACGATTGGTGAGATATAATTGGTATTGGGAGAAAAGATGCAGACATTGCATGGTTGTGACAGTTGTCCTTGTGTCTGGGGGATGGAGGTTGAAGTTTATGGCAGTATTTCTCCCAGACCTGGCAGGTGTGCGCGGAAGCTATGCCGGATTTTTTGAAAGAACTTATTTAACTTCGAAATTTTACTGCATCTGCCATCTTTGTTGATTTGACTTACTGACTTTTGCCATTGACTTAATTTAATTACATTTCTTAGTGTGAATGATGTCCAAACTGCACAAAATTGCGTAAAATGCAATCAAATATTTAAAAAATTTATGGGGGGCATGCCCCCAGACCTCCCTAGACCGTTCCTCTTTTGTTGATTATTAGAAGGTTTTGAAGATGTAGATGATGCTGAAATGATGTTGTCTACTCCAGATTACAGGAGGACATGCATGACCTGGCTGAAGAAAGGACGGGTGGAGCCATGTTGTATGAACTCATTGAGGTGGGCACTCGGTCACTTAGAATGTATAAATGTTAAACACACAAGCCACATTCATATGGGCATTCTGGGTAAGAATATGATTCCCAGCAACCTATGCTGGTTGTAACAGGCGACTAAATGGATCGGATGGTCAGTCTCGCTGACTTGGTTGATGCATGTCATCGTATCCCAATTGCATGGATCGATGCTCATGATGTCAATCCCCGCTGTCGTCATGTAGCGGGAATATTGCTGAGTGCTGGTTTAAACAACAAACAAACAAACAAAAAAACAGTCGGTGAGTTTACCATCACAATGTACCCTGGGTACAAAACGATGACTGACTTGTTCCTAGATTTTCGTTGCTGTATCGTTGTATACCAGACCATATCCTAGTGTCGCCTATGAAATAGATCTCTGATAAAATCATGTCCCAATGTCCAGATGGCCAAGGAGATCCTGACGGAAGGCAACATCCCGCGGTGCCCTTGTGTTGTGTGCTTGGAGCACTTCCACGAGGGGGATATGTTTACACGCACAGACTGCTACCACTACTTCCACATGGCCTGTCTGGCCAGATACGTGGAACACGCCCTCGCACAAGAACCTGATGTCAAGGTCATGCATCTCAACAACGAGCGCCAACAACCCAAGGTAGGCAGGGGACCAGGGTCCACTTGCACAAAGCGATCTTAGCGCTAAGATGATCTTAACTCCCATACTTTAACATAGGCTTATGATAGTCTTAGCGCTAAGATCGTTTTGTGCAAGTGGGCCCAGGACTCTCAACTTAGAAATACATTTCTTTCTTCCAGGGATTGATCTATGATTCCAAACTAGGAGCTCTTAGCAGGCAGTTACGGAACAAATCATATTTTAGTGCTCGCTTCGACTACTAAAGATCTAAGGACTCTCCCATTACAGGTCACGTCAGAATAAACCTTTTGCGACTTTTGACTGATCAATGAAATACTAATAAGATGTCAACATTAGCTAATCAGAAAGTAGTTTTCTCGAGCTATGTGGCACAAGTTTCAAACTGGAGACTTCCTTTCAAGATTAAAATATTTTAAGAAAGGTTTTGATTCAAAATTGAAAACTGAACTAAAGAACATTTTGGAATGTCTGAAAGATGCCCGATATTGTATGGCAGTACTTCCCACTGGCTATGGAAAGTCTCTTGCATTTTAAATGTTTATCCCATTGAAGTGAGAAATAGATTATGATAGAACCAGTCGTACAGCCCGTAACAGTCGTTTGGAATGCCTGGTGTTAACCTTTTCGAGGTCGTATGATTAGAAAACACATTCTAAATGTCACTTTCCTGATTTGGTAAGCAATGCTCTTATTGGTCAGATGAACAATGATGAAAGGTAATTCTGACGTGACCCATAATGGGATGTCGTACGATCTTTGTTTAGCGGTAAGGAGACGCAGATCTGATTTTACTGAGATTGTCCAAATCCTGTTATGTTAGTCAATCAGCTTGTGACAAATTATTTTGTTTTCTGAAATTCCTTCCTCACTTCTCCTCATTCAGGTGGTGTGTCCTGTTTGTCGAGACGAGATAACGTTCGACCTTGATGAGTTGAAGGAAGCTCCTGCAGCGGATGCTGACGCGGTCCATTACACTCCCTCGTCTGCCATGGTGCAGCTGCAGCGGGACATGGCCGACCTGTATGCCAAGCAGAAGGCCAAGGGAGGAATCATTGACCTGGAGGCAGAGAAAAACAGATTTCTCGTCAATGAGGTAAGCAGATTGAAAACAACTCGATACATTTGGAACTGTATTAGAAATAATAACAAAGTTCTTCTGAATCATCTTCTACGACTGAGTGGAAATCTTATTTCACTTGTCATCAGAGTTTGTAGCTAGTCCAGCTTGACAAAGACTAAAATGTTAACGTTGTTTTCGTGAAGTTCCTGTTTTATTTTATTTTCAATTTGCAGCAACTGGTTATGCAATTAAAGCCCTCAAATGCTCATAGTCAATGAAGACTAACATCTTTGGATGTTTGACCACCTCCATGGTCTCGTGGTAGAGCGTCTGCCCGGAGAGAGGAAGATTCGGGGTTCGATCCCCGGCCGCTTCATACAAAAAGACGTTAAAAGATGGTACTTGTTGTTACCCTGTCTGGCGCTCGGCATTAAGGGGCTAAAACAAGGACTGGTCGGAGTCTGTATACTGTGTCTGAGTGGGGTGTTGATGTTAAACTGCGGCATGGTATCTCAGTGAGCTAGCACTATAAATCGGCATCAGCCACACAAACACACACACGTACACGATGTTTACTTGTCCTAAGCGAACATTTTAAATGATCCTCGTAGCCTGACTTAAGACGCCGATTGATCTATATAGTGTTGATTATTATCTCCCTTGCGCCATATTCCAAGAAGTCATAAGATGTACTATTTGTTGAATATCGCCCTTAAGGGTAGGAATACTGGGGAAATTTCTTGCAATAAGTCTACATTTTTAATTTTTTTTGTTTCATGCTGACTAGTGATAAGTTTTTACTGCCTATTATTTAATTGTTTTGATTATTCAAGAAACATCCCTTAACAATGAGGTGATATATATGTGCATTGTCACTTATAATTGGTGTGGGGCACAGGAGGCCTAGTCATCTAACTTGCTGTGCAGAGTTGCATCCCTTTGGCATGTCAGAAACCTAGAAGCGTGGGTTCATATCCCATTTGGAACTGATTAAGTTACTAGGTTTGTCAGCATCATACCCCTGCTCTTGGGTTACCCAACCATGTAAGCAAGCAGCATAAAACCACACTCTCACTCACTCACTCACTCACTCACTCACTCACTCACCGGCCGCGTCATACCAAAAGACGTTAAAAGATGGTACTTGTTGTTACCCTGTCTGGCGCTTGGCATTAAGGGGCTAAAACAAGGACTGGTCATCTCAGAGTCAGTATACTGTGTCTGACCGCTAGCACTATAAATCGGCATCAGTCCGGACTAGTACAAGCAGCCACAAACACACACACACATGCATGCACGTAGCTATATAAGTGCAATAATCTTGGACGCGACGTTAAAACCAATTTCACCTCACTCACTCACTCACTCACTCACTCACTCACTCACTCACTCACTCACTCACTCAATCTTTGTCTACAGGTTCAAAAGGAAAAGCTAGCTGTACAAATGTGTTCGTTGCAGGTCTTTTTAGTTGTGAACTTAATTACAACACAGTTTGCAATTTCTGACTGACAAAAACGCCAGGGGAACGAGCCATAATGTATTTCAGCAAGTATGTCATCTTGTATTGATACAGAATCTTTTTTATTGTATATCGTATCAGCGTGTGAAAACTCATGGTGTACCGATGTATCGTTTCATCACTAGTTCTTATATTCGAAGTCTTCGTTTCTTGACTTTTTCTGTTGGGGTTCTACCAGGATATCGTTCCCCTGGCATATATATACACTACTCTTCTATGTATTTCTGCTTTTTATTGTTTAACATTGTTCAGTGTGCACGTAACTAAGCCTATTTCGTGCCATGGTCGCTGTCATGCTTTTAACAAGTTGTTTACTTATGATTTGTGTGTAAAACTGCAACTTTTGCTGTAGTTTTTCCAAACTTTTAGTGAATCGCTCATTTATTTCATGTAAATGAACTCCTTGTAACATATTTCCTATTAATTAGATGTAATATGTTTTTCTTGCCTGCCAGGCACTCTACACACTGTGGTTGTGTTTGGGCACATGGTTCACCTTGTTTCCGGTAACATGTTATGGATTGACTTTATCCTGGTTTTCCTATACGCTGTTTACGTTTTTGGCGGAATGTATTCTATACGTTGTGATTTCTGTAAACGCCCCAAGTTGGGGAAAGACCCACATCGGCTTTGCTCTTACTGCCGGCCTTTGTGTGATTTTGACAATCGAAAGTCAACAGAAAGCTCCACCCGAGGGACCATCTTATCTGCCTTGACCTGAAGGAAGCCTGTTTTCAAACAAACAAACTTTAGGCCCACCCAGAGTTTGTCTGCCTCCACCACCTTACCTTTCTATCACTACTGTCAATGCTGCATCTGCTGTCTTACAGTGAAGGATGTGAGGGAGTATGGGGCATGGGGATCACTCCGGGGTATTGGGGCATGGGCTCTAGTCTGTTTCAACTGTTCCCCTTGAACATTTAAAGCATGTCATTATGAGTGAGTGAGATGGGGTTAACGTCACTTTTAACAGTATTCCAGTTATATCACGGCATGTCAGCTTAACATGGGAGGAAAGCCTGAAGTGATGCAGGTCTCAGACGTGGCCCTGTTGTCTAAGGCACCACGATTCTCTGTGCAGAGCTGTGTCCCTTTGGGCAGGCCAGAAACCTATGATTGTGGGTTTGAATCCCTGTTCGCCCTGATTATGTTTCTAGGTTTGTCAGAACCTTTACCCGTGCTCGTGGGTTTCACTGAAGGGGTAAACGTCTGAGACCTGCATCACTCCGGGCTTTCCTCCATTTTAAACTGACACACTGCGATATAACTGGAATACTGTTAAAAGCGGCGTTAAACCCAACTCGCTCTCCACTCATCAAATGACACTGATTTTATTGATGTAATATTGGCTTCAAAAGATTCTGAATATTTTCATATTTATGCAGTCCACTCACAAAAGCAAGAAAAGTGTGTTGTTATGTAGCTGGGCTATTGCTTACTTTGCACTTGTTTGTCATAAAACAACATGCATTCACTGATAGGGCTGGAACGTCTGCCTACGATTCTATTTCCATTGCGTTCCTTTTTCTTTTCTTTGTGTTAAGGATGATGACGTATGATGTGAATATGCATGGTTGGGAATTCTGTGCATTTCGTTACGTCAAGGGTCACTTTTGGGATTCATACTACTACAATATATGCATAAATCATATATACCCTCAGACTCAAGGCTAACATCGAAAAAAAATAATTTCATCCCTGAATTTAGTTCTAGAATGATTTTTTGACTGTTGACAAAGGTATTTATCAGTCTCTATTTGTTTTCAGGAAACAGTCGTAAACCTCAAAGTAGAAAAAGAAAATACAGATGAGAATGAACACGAGAAGCAAGCCAAAGATGCAGATTCCAAGTCTGAAAAGACTAAATCGGATCATCGACATCGGCAAAATGATAGAATTGTTGCAAAATATAAAGGCCATCCAAGGAGAGATAGACCAAATAGTGGCTATCAAGGGAGAAAGAGTCCAAACAGTGAACACATGAACTCCACAACGGAAAGTAAACAGAAAGGGGGAGACAACTCTCAGAAAGTGGATAGAGTTACTTCCCATGTTTCTGAGAAAAAGTCACACGATGTTGGGCGGAGAGAAAGAGACATAAATTTTGGTAGAGAGAGAAGAAAAGAATACTATGGAGGAAGAGACCGAGATAAATGGAGAAGAAGAAATGATGGAGAAGAGAATCAGAGGGGTGGATCAGGTAGGGATCAGAGAGATGGAAGAAGATTTGAAGGTTATCAGAGAAATATTGATAGAGAGAGAAGGGAAAAGGGCAGGAACGACCATTCAGAGGTGAAAAAGGATGCTTTTGATCATTCTGAGATGTTGAATCAAGTTGAAAATGTTGAAAAAAATCATTCTAAACCAACAAGAAAACGATTTGTGAGGAATGGGAATAGGAATTCAAATAATGCTAATGAAATGGACAGTGTTGTGAACAATGGTGAAATCCCCTTGGGTAAAGAAAGACCAAGTGAGGATAGAGTAGTGTCCCCTGAATCAGAATCAGGGATGGGAACACAAACTAAAACTGAAAGAAGAGGTCAAAACTACAAGGACAGAACTAGGATGGAAAATGGGGAGTACAGGAAGAGTAGTCCGAGAGATTGGAGCAGGGAGGCAGGGGATGGGTTCAGCAGGGGCCGACACCACCCTCAGGGTAGAGATATTGATCACAGTGAAAACTGGGAGGAGGAAAGGACTGATCTAGGTGGTTCTGCTACAAGAGGGAAACAAGAGTCTGATCGTGAAGAAACCTTTAAGAATGAAAGTCAGGAGAGAGGTCATGCTGAGAGTGGTGAAAGGATTTATAAATCTTCTCATTCTGAGAGCCGGAACCACGAAGGGGCTGATGTGGAGATAAGTGATGGCAAGGCCCCAAGGAGTCAACAGAGGAAGGACCATAGAAGGAGAGATGGTCCAAGACAAGACGGTCAGAGGAGAGAAGAGTTTGAAGAAGAACAGACATATAGTAATAGAAGTTATGGGAAGGCAAACTGGAGAGGTGATAGATATTATAGTAGCAAACCTTCCCAAGGTAGGAACTGGACTCGAGGTAAGGCTGATTCCGATGGGCAGGGTCAAGGACATCAAGATCAGAGAGGTCAGGGGTCATCCACCACAGAAAACTGGGACAACGAAAGAATACATGTTCCTAAATCTGCAAATCATGATTACAAAGGTTCTAAAGCTGGTACAACTTTTTCAAGAGGTCGAGGTCAAGGTCGAGGAGGTCATTCAAGGTCAGGTCGAGGGAGAGCTAGAGCAAAAGATGAAGAAAATGATGGCAACAAAGGAATGAATGTATGCAATGAATTTAAAAAAGACAAGAGATACGAAAGAAAAGAATTTCCTCGTACTAAGGATCATCATGAAAATTCTGAATCTTCAAAAGAAAACAGTAACCCTCCAAATCTTGAAAATATGTCCAAGGTACAGGGCCCACCTCCAGGCATTAATTCACCACCAGGTATACATATAAAGGGCCCCCCGCCCGGTTTCAATGCTAGTTCCGATAATGCAAAAGTATCTATTGAACAGACCTCTCCTATCAATCCTCCACCGGGCTTCGATTTCAGATAACGCACCCTGTATTTAGTTTCTGTCAGGAACATATCAATATGTGTTGCATTTAGTTGGTTCTTGATATTTTGTTATTTATTGCAAGAGTTTTGTCTATTGCTCTTAAATATTATCTCCAATATGTTTAGGTATAAGGTTGTCTGTCGGGTACTTGTTCTACAAAGCCTCAAACATTAATGGTGTTAGCATCATATGTATTGCATTTGTCGTAACTTAAAATGTTGTAAATGTTAATCAAATTATATTATCATAGATTGGAGTATGATTAGAGCAAACTAATCCCATCAGTCTTTCATTATAGCAATCTCTTCAAGATCAGATCCTAGTTCTCGCTACTGCTAAACAAAGATCTGAGGGTCACGTCAGAACGACCTTGAGAACTTTGACTGACCAATGAAATGAACAAGAAGTTGATATTAGCCAGTCAGAAAGCAGTCTGGTTTCAAACTTCCCTTTCCTGATCTGGCAAGTGACACTGTGATTGGTTGGATGAAAGGTCCTTCTGATGTGACCTGTAATGGGATGTCCTCAGATCTTTGTTTAGCAGTAGCGAGAACTAGGATCTGATTTTAACGAGATTGTCATTTTAGTTACATGTAGTGATCAGTAAAATTTCAGTTCTTTGTCACACGTTTGATATCCATGGCATTTATATTGTATTCATTATATATTGCAGGCCTCAAAGTTTACATTTTTACCAAGTAGCCATATGGCTACAAGTATTTTTTCCAGGTAGCCATTGTTAAAATCAAGAAGTCAAGCCAATATTGTAGGTAGCCAAAAGCATTTGACCAAATAACTATTACAATATGTACAAGTTACAGCACTAGTCATGAAATTGTGTATTAATTGAAACTGTACTTGATTTTTGTTACTTTTGACTCGAAGAATGATACAATTTATGATACTAGATTAGTTTTAGTCACAACTTTGAGGCCTGTATTGAATTCGATATTAATGACAAGTTCCCTGGTTCTATTGCGTTAATTCTTGTCTGCTCCAGCTGATTCAGTATATGATATCAGTATATCAATTGTATAATATTGTCTGAGCTTTCAGAGTGCTGTGGAGAGTTCCTGAAACCAATTTGTATTTACAAGATAAATTAACATGGCACCATGAAATTTCTTTTGGTTAACAACTTCTTTATTGTTTTTAAGCCTTTTCAGGGCGACTTCTTGCGCCTATATCAGGGATGAAGGGTCAAGGAGGGTTTTAGTGCTTTAAGGTTTATTATGGAAAATCTCTGAAACACATTAAACTAAGTTTACTGGACTTCGGGTGTGGTAATGAAGGGACACAACTCTGCACTCTGAAGAAACTAAGTGACACAACTCTGCACAAAGTATTTGGTAACAAAGGTAACACTACAATATTTTCCAGTTTAGTCAAGTTTTCAAAAAGGCTTTAATTGATGTTTCTATATTTTTTAAACATTTTGTTAATTTGTCATGTCACATTGTATACTACTCAAAAGAATATAAGGAACACCCAATTCTTTTATGTCACTGTATT
This sequence comes from Haliotis cracherodii, assembly GCF_022045235.1. NCBI lineage: Eukaryota > Metazoa > Mollusca > Gastropoda > Lepetellida > Haliotidae > Haliotis > Haliotis cracherodii. The sequence continues at coordinate 41,168,250 of NW_027266266.1, forward strand.
TAATCTGTCATAATCTGTTGAAATGACTGTTGATTCACATTAGTAATACGAAAGAAGTGGGAGTCTGTACCTTCTTTTGAGTAGCATATTAGGGAATATCTGTTTGATTTGTCTAATTGTTGGTATTTTACATACTCTGAACATTTTTTGGTAATGTTTGTTAGTTATTCGGTAACGTTCATAAGTAATGTAATGCATTAAAATATCCCTGTTCTCCCAGTAGGATCACACAGGTATTATTTACTAAACGTATTAGTGCCACAGTCTAAAAAAAGATATCATCTACGTACATGAAAGTATCGTCTACGTTCTAGGAAAGAGCGTTGTACAGATATTCATTGCTGATGTTCACATTATGTAATGATGGTAGTGAATGGAACAGTGGCGCAATTATTTCACATGGAGATCTATGTAACGCTGATCGTGGGTGATCATGCGTAAAAAAATAAAAATACTTTTAAGTGTTAATGTATCGAAGCATAGTGTATTATTTACAACTGGATGTTAAACATGTGGATTCTATATAAGGAAACAAACTTCCGATCGTCCGATCGCTGACCTATTCACATTATCAATCGATGACAGTGCATTACACAGCCGAACAAGCCTTGTAACCAAACTAATGTGAGACCAAGGCTGTGATTGGTTAATATATGATGACGTGTATTTAAATGGAATGTAATTTTCTGATTTTCCCTATCAAAAGTTGTGTGGGTAGCCTTGTGGTTAAAGCAATCGCTCGTCACACCGAAGACCCGAGTTCGAATCCCGACATGGGTACAATGTGTGAAGCCCATTTCTGGTGTCCCCCGCTGTGATATTGCTGGAATATTGCTAAAAGCGGCATAAAACCATACTCACTCACTCACTCACTCACCTTGCATTAAGTTTCAAAATTGCTAACAACTTTGCAAACTTTTCAAACTTTGCAAATGTTTGGAGGAGCTCATACATACTAGTATATGAGCCACAAAAATTATTATTTTAGAATTTGTTATGTTTATGACATATGTTACAGAACTATTATTTTCGACCTATGAGTAAATTTCAGGATGCATTTGTTTCAGGACTTAGTTTCTTCAGCAAGGGCACGGGGGGCCCAGTTGTCAAAGGCACCACATTTCACTGTGCAGAGTTGTGTCCCTCAGGCATGCCAGGAAGCTATGATTGGGGTTTGAATCCTGGTTCGGTCTGATTATGTTTCTTTGTTTCTTTGTATATCAGCATCATACCCGTGCTTCTTGGTCTCGCCTAAGTGGTAAAATCTAAAATGTGCATCACTTTCTTCCAACGTCAAATTCACATAGAGTGTTATAACAGAAACACTGTTCAAGGTGGTATTAATCCCAGCTCTTACATCTTCCCGAGGCAAGGGAGTTAACTGACTATAAAAGTTCAGTTTCCGACCTCGACGATCTAGGCTGGAAATGTGCAGTTATGTTTTGGCTGGACTAACAAGTCTTTTCATAGTCCATTCAAAATTGCGTAACAAAATCAACATCTGGTTCGTAAACTGCCTTCCAGATTTCTGTCGATTGCAGGATTTGCAAAACGTGCACCATCAATTTAGCGTCAACCGACGTTTTCCAAATCTTTTCATCTTTTTAAATCAAGGTGCCCACATGATTTCATGCACTTCACGAGGTAAGACCTGTTTTATTACAATATAGGTCTTGATTATCTATCAGATTGTCTTCACTGGGGGCTGCAATTTTGTTTGAAGCAAATGCAAGTGATATGAGATGTGGATTCTGATTGGTCAAGAGGAAGGACATAGACGGGACATAACTTGTAATAGCCACTGCTTGCCCAGAATTCCACCCCCGTTCGGCAAGGGTGGAAACTGGACTTCAGTCAGTAAACTCCCTTGACTTGGGAAGATGAGCTCTTTAAGATGGTGCAGTTTGTTATTGGAAGTGATTTGTTTAATGAAGGTGTGTGTTATGAAGCAGGGCCCCGTTCCTCAAAAGGATCTTAGCACTTAGGTGATCGTAAGTCCCATACTTTAACATAGGCTTACGATCATCGTAGTGCTAAGATCTATCAGGAACGGGGCCCAGATCCAGAGTGGATGTTACTGTGCTATTGCTGTCATGGCCTTGCTGTAATGTTGCTGACCACAATGTTATATCACAATTCACAGACCCATATGCTTTAAACCATTCTGGTTACCTGGCCTTATCATAATATACCTCATAACTGGATGCCTTTCAAATATGTGATGTCAGTATGCAACCTTGACAGTTGATGTATGTTAGTCAATGTTAACCACTGTTGTCAATTTCATTCACCCATGTGTTCATTTCAAATATGGGGCTCTGGGATACCTTAGTGGTTAAAGCGTTCTCTCGTCACGCTGAAGGCCCCACGTGGGTACAATGTGTGAAGCCCATACCTGGTGTCCCCTGTCGTGCTATTGCTGGAATATTGCTAAAAGTGGCATAAAACCATACTCACTCATTTCAAATATCAACCGATTAAAGCTGAATGGAAGTGGTTATGGGTAGTAGAGCTATGATACACTGATGCATTGGTTGATCGCAATATTTCATTTCTCGTTACAATTAACGATCACAGTCGCACAGGAAGTAACAATAATATTGATTCTTACCTTCAATGTTTGACATTTAATAACTGTTACACAAATACCGTATTCGACGTAATAAGCGCCCAGGGCGCTCTCAAAATTAGAAATAGGGGACTCATATTAGAGTATTATTTTGGTGAAAAAAAAAACAGTTGAAAGATTAATTTCAGGGGTTTATGCTGATGGTCTGAACTGTTTAGAGCGGGGCGCTTATTACGTCAAATACGGTATCCATTAGTAAGGACTTGTGATTGGAAGACATTATAGGTCAAGTATGAACCTGGTTACCAAAAAGATTGTGTACACGATAAGTATTTATGAATGGAATTTGATGAAACTTAGTATACATGATCTCTAAGGCGGGTCTGGATCATATCAACATCTGTATTATGTCAAGGTTATTTGAGGTCAAATTATAAAACGTCAAAATTTTAGGACTCACTTGTGATTGGATGTACACACATCTGCATTTAGACTAAGCGTTTGATGAAACTTTATAAACATTATTTCTAATGAGTTCATGGCTGAGATTGAAGGTCAATGTGCTTCATAGCTTCACAGTACCAGAAGTGCTTCATAGCTTCATGGTACCAGAAGTGCTTCATAGCTTCATAGTACCAGAAGTGCTTCATAGCTTCATAGTACCAGAAGTGCTTCATAGCTTCATAGGGGCGGTCGGGTAGCCTAGTGGTTAAAGCGTTCGCTCGTCACGCCGAAGACCCGGGTTCGATTCCCGACATGGGTACTATGTGTGAAGCCCATTTCTGGTGTCCCCCACCGTGATATTGCTGGAATATTGCTAAAAGCGGCGTAAAACCAAACTCACTCACTCACTCACTCACTCACTCACTCACTCACTCACTCACTCACTCACTCATAGCTTCATAGTACCAGAAGTGCTTCATAGCTTTGTTGTTAAGGTAACAACAGGCATAGGACTTTCTGTTTCAAAGTTGTACTGCAAAACCAGAAGTGATGCCATTTTACTGGAAGAGCTTAAAGCTTTGTTTGTAACATATCCTGAAGTATAGGACTTTGTTTCAAGGTTGTACTGCATTGCTCATGTTTTCCAGAACCGGACGTGATGTCATTTTACTGGAAGAACTTAAAGCTTTGTTTGTAACATATCCTGAAGTATAGGACTTTGTTTCAAGATTGTACTGCATTGCTCATGTTTTCCAGAACCGGAAGTGATGTCATTGTTATTAAGGTATATAGAAGCATGAAACTTCAAAGTTGTTGAAGTTCAATGACGATTAAAGTTCATTTTGAAACTAATGCAGACACACCATAGAATTGGATTACCCATCATTGCTATATATGATTTTTTAAAGAGAACTGAAGGCACAAAAGACAGACTTATGGACCATAATCGGTGCTAGATTCGTATCTATGTCACAAGTTTAGTTACAATAGGTTCCAGATATAACTAACTGTCATTTTGCTGCTTAAAACAGAAAATCTAGAATTTTCTTTGAATTGTGTAATTTTATGTTTATGATTTACCTTGTGAAAAGAATATATGATAAGATGAAATAAATTTGTTTGAAAATTATTTCGTTTTGTCATAGTCTGGAGCTGATGCTTGGGATTTGTATGTGTAGCATAACCACATGTACTTTAAATGCATTATTGCTGGTCAGTATCATAACAAGCCCCAGAGATATTGCTACATGTCCTATAGGAATCTTTACTTGTCCCATAGCAATCTTTACTTATCCTATAGGAATCTTTACTTGTCCTATAGGAATCTTTACTTGTCCCATAGGAATCGTTACATGTCCTATAGGAATCATTACATTGCCATAGGAGTTGTCACATATCCAATAGTAATCGTTATGTGTCCTATAGGAGTCATTACATTGCCATAGGAGTTGTCACATATCCCATAGTAATCGTTACATGTCCTATAGGAATCATTACATTGCCATAGGGGTTGTCACATATCCCATAGTAATCGTTACATGTCCTATAGGAATCTTTACTTGTCCCATAGGAATCGTTACATGTCACATAGGAATCTTTACTTGTCCTATAGGAATCTTTACTGGTCCCATAGGAATCGTTACATGTCCCATAGGAATCTTTACTTGTCTCATAGGAATCTTTGCATTGCCATAGTAATCTTTACGTTGACACAGGAATTGTTACATGTCCTATAGGAATCATTACATTGCCATAGGAGTTGACCCAAAGGTATTGCCACGTGTCCCAGAGATATTGTTACAAGTCCCAAAGATATGTCCCATGGGTATTGCTGCATGTCCCAGGGATTGTTAGATTGCCAGAGATACTGTTGCATGACCCACAGGTTTTGTTACATGTGCCACAGACAGTGACTGACATCACCAATGGGCAATTGCACTAAAACACTGGCCTGATCAACGTGCTATTAAAGACTTCAACGCCAGATAAGTATCAGTCTCGACAATGTGCCGGAACAGATTCCATTTTACGTGAATGGCAAATTAGTGGTGAAAATTGTAGGAGGTGTGAAAACTACCTGCGAAATTCATAGAATGGGATAGCATGACGCATCACGTTGACAAGCAACGTTTCATATTAAATAAATTCCTTATTCCATATCATTTCTGGAATTACTTGACCAGATTTTTGATGGTGAAACCATGATTCGAAATTTAGCTGTAAGTAAAAGGTGTCTTTCCATGACATTTCAATTATATTAACATGATTTGAATAATATGTAACAGATTTTCAAGGCAGTCGTAAACTCACTTCCTCACTCCCTCGCTCCCTCACTTTGGTGATTTATAATAGGATATGTCATGTTTCTTTGATTAGCAAGTGCAGTGGGGTAGCCTCGAAGTTGAAACCTTCGCTAGTCACGCCGAAGACCCGGGTTCGATTTCCACATGGGTACAATGTGTAAAGCCCATTTCTGGTGTCCCCGCCCTGATATTGCTGGACTATTGTAAAAAGCGGCAGAGAACCATGCTCAACCACTCATTTAAAAGTACACTCACAGTAGTCAGATGCAGTTGCTGGCCCAGAACACTGAAATGTCGGTTATTGTGTTCAACACCTTGACCTGTTTGTCTGAAACCTGATTTATCTGCATGGTTTATTCACATGTAAAGAAGCAGGTGTCCTATTTTCTAAAAGATGTCAAACAAGAGGGTCAAGGTCCCACGTCACCCTGGTGTTGCAACACAGTTTTGTGTTGTTGAATACATGTGTAAATAGGGGTCTGACACCTTATCTCAAGACGTCAGATGACTCTCCTTTGATGATTCCAGGTTTGGGGACTGCGTGTGTGGTGCATGTGGATTTAACTTTTGAAAAGCATTGAAGAGGAACAGAAGAACACAACTACGTAAGGAGTGGCCTTGGAAACATCACATGGGGTTTGCTTGTTATCTGATGCTTAATTGGCTTGAGCAGGTGACTGAATAACGAGTAATAGGCACGTAGGTGAACTGTCTCACTAGAAATATGCCTATTCAAAAAGTACATTGTCAAAAGATATAAAAATTATCTTTTGTTAGAAAGTTTACTGAGTGCAGAACATTTTGCAAATATGTTGGTAGGGGCAGCAAAGGATTGAACTACAAGTAAATGTAAATTGATGTACATATTTGAACAGAATTCAGACCCGTGAAGATCCGGGATAGAAATAGGCCTTCAAGCAACTGATGCTTGCTGTAAAAGTCGACTATGCTTGTGGTAAGAGGCGACTAACGGGATCGGGCTGTCAGTCTCTCTGACTTGGTTGATGCATGTCATCGTATCCCAATTGCGTGGATTGATGCTCATGATGTCAATCACTGGATTGTCTGGTCCATTCTCGATTATTTTCAGATCTACGTCAAAATGCTGGAATAGTACAGTGAGTGAGTGAGTATGGCTTTAGGCCGCTTTATCACGGCGGGGGACACCAGAAATAGGCTTCACACATTGTACCCATGTCGGGAATCGAACTCGGGTCTTCGGCGTGACGAGCGAACGCTTTAACCACTAGGCTACCCGACCGCCCGGAATAGTAGTGCGGTGCGGTGTTAAACAACAAACAAACACACAAACAAACGAACAGAAGTCAACAGCAGCGAATGAAGCTTTCCAGACTGGTTTTGTACTGGGGTTATCTGCCCTTGTGTACATGACCATGCAGGCTTCATCGTTTTCGAAGTTTCTGCGTGGGACAGTTTCCAAATTGCTGGCTGTACCAATATCAGAGCGAAAAGAGGGCGAACCGAGGCCTTATCGATTTCACTTGTTTCTAAAGCGAGCCCGAACACCCGATTCCATCAGTCGCCTTTTACGGCAAGCATGCGTTGCTGAAGACGGGGTCAGTACTTATCACCAGAATTAGGTAGTCATAGCGTTCTAATACATGTTACGTCCAGTAGATCTTATCACAAATAGAGGTTAAGAATGTATAAATGATTGGTATGCTTTGAAAGGTCGGTGTAGATTTGCCTGCACTCTGAACCCCTGTTCGATATTGAAAAAAATTGTTACATCCCTCATATTTAATACTTAATACTTAAGTTTACAAGAATATCCCCAAGTATCCATTCTTGTCGTGTTTGTTGTTTAACGCCACACCCAGCAATATGTAAGCTCAATGACGTCGAGTCGAGAGCGCCATCATGTAGCTGGAATATTGCTGATTGCGGCGTTAAACAACAAACAAATAAACAAATACATGACCGAGCACCATTATGGGCTTACTCACCCACTCACCCACTCACCCACTCACCCACTCACTCCATCACTCACTCCACTCATTCACTCACTCACTCACCACATTGCCTTGACCTTGAATGAGACAACTGAAATCTGATTTTGTTTTTTGCCTGGGACTGTTTTACCTGAAGTTTTTTCAAAGAAGTAGGTGACCCAGATACTACCGACAAACAGTAAGCGAACCATGGAAATAAATGTGGCTATCGTTGAGGTATACATTTACAACACTGTGTCGTTGCATCTGAACGCAACATCGAATCACAATGAAATTTCACATTCATGAACAGGACGTGTTGCACGTGCGCACAGAAACTAAAGTATGGCGTGGCTACTTCAAAGTATGTAAGGGTGAGGTGACATTGGGTTTAACGTCGCGTCAAAGTTTATGGCACTTATATATCAAGTGTGTGCATAGCTCAAATGCATTAGTGATTGTGAGTTCCCTTAACATTCTTGACCGCCTCCGTGGTCTAGTGGTAGAGCGTCCGCCCGGAGAGCGGAATGTCCGGGGTTTCGTCCCCGGCCGCGTCATACCAAACGGCGTTAAAAGATGGTACTGTCTGGCGCTCAGCATTAAGGGGCTAAAACAAGTACTGGTCAGCTCGGAGTCAGTATACTGTGTCTGACTGGGATATTCATGTTAAACTGCGGCATGGTATCTCAGTGAGCTATCACTATAAATCGGCATCAGTCCGGACCAGTACAAGCAGGTACACACACACGTACATGCACGTCGCCATATAAAGGCAATCATCTTGGACGCGACGTTAAACCCAATTTCACCCCACCTTACCCGGTGTTACCCCGGTATCTCTTGACGATGATCGGTATGTGGTCGTTAGGGGCTGAATCACACATGACAGGCGAACTGATTTTGTTATTGCTAATGAACATTTTCCTGAGCGATATGTTGACGACAGTCTGCGTTCTGTCGTTTTTCTATTTGCTAAATATCGGCATAAAAATTGAACCATAAGATGAAAATGCCAGTCCACATTGTGCCCAGGTCGTCACCAATTATCTCCGACGAGAAGACATGCGGATATTGGACTGGCCCGCAAAGTTCCCCTGCGGACCATACCAAGGGCAACCTTACCCGACGGTGTCGTGCATATATCGCCCATTTACACGCCCAAAATTCATTTCACAGGAAGTTATCGTCCTTTTACGCATTAGATCAGTCGTCTTAATTTTTGTCACTCACTCACTCACTCTGAAGATGGGGTCAGTACTTATCACCAAAATTAGGTAGTCATAGCGTTCTAATACATGTTACGTCCAGCAGATCTTATCACAAATAGAGGTTTAGAATGTATAAATGATTGGTATGCTTTGAAAGATGGGTGGAGATTTGCCTGCTCTCTGAACCCCTGTTCGATATTGAAAATAATTGTTACATCCCTCTTATTTAATACTAAGTTTACAAGAATACCCCCAAGTATCCATTCTTGTCGTGTTTGTTGTTTAACGCCACACGCAGCAATATGTAAGCTCAATGATTTGGAGTCGAGAGCGCCATCATGTAGCCGGAATATTGCTGATTGCGGCGTTAAACAACAAACAAATAAACAAATACATGACCGAGCACCATTATGGGCTCACTCACTCACTCACCCACTCACCCAAACCAACTCACTCACTCACTCACTCAAAGTTTTCTTTTCAGATACTTGTATATGATATAGGGTAGAAGCTACGTGCAATGGGACATGTAACTGATGTCTCCCATAACATGGGTGCGTCACACCTGTAATTTAGGCGTACATGGTTTTGTTATTTGTTCCCTGGTAATGGACATAAAACGCATAGGACACAGGTTTATTGATGCTTACATGAGACAGTATGTAAGCTGAGACATTCGAAACAAACAAATTCTTAGCATTGTGGCACGTGGCGGAACCTGCTGAAACAAACAATCTTTTGATTACGCAATGCCGTTTATGCAGCCTTCGTCGAGTCACATGTTCCATAGTTCGAAAAACACTGAAAGCATGCACTTGTCAATAGATGGTGTCAAATGCAGCGTTACGAACAGGGATGCTTAAAAAAGATTGCGTCTGTGTTTAAAAAAACAACCCAGACTAGCGTAGACATTGCAGCGCCCTTTCGTTCCTGTGATAATATCATGGCCCTAGGACGTTTTACGTTCATTTTAGTCTTCTCCGATAAAGAGTGAGTGAGTGAGTTTAGGTTTAACGCCGCTTTGAAGAGTATGGCAGTCACAGCGTGTCAGCTTGATTTTGGAGGAAAGCTTGAAGTGATGCTTGTCTCAGACGTTTACCACTTTGGTGACTGGGCCACCTGTGCCCCTGACCGATATATTTACATCATTATTAATGCTTTCTTCTCACGCATTTCCCTATCCAACATATATAGCAGCTAAACATTGGTTCAACTGTAATGCACAACCCGCTTTCATGTAGAGGCCGACGTTTGCTATGCAGGGTTGCGTCCCTTAGTCGTACCAGGATCTGTTGATCGTTGTTTCGAATTCAAGATTCGTACCGATTTTGATCCTTGTCTTGTAAGCAACATACCCAGGGTTAGAAACTAACAGTTTTTGTCCACTAGTCCTTAAAATGATGACATATAGCAAAACCCTTAAAATGGGACAATTTCTACTTGTCCTCAGGATACCTTTGCTAATGGGCAGTTTGGTAAGGACTATAGGACTAGTGCCAATTTCTAACGCTGCATGATACCTGTGCTCATAGGTTTCACCAAAATGGTACACCTGTGTCACTTTTCTGCCACATTTAGTTGAAGACCGCCTCCGTGGTTTAGTGGTAGAGCGTCCGCCTGGAGAGCGAATATCATGGGTTCAATCCCCGGCCGCGTCATGCCAAAAGACGTTAAAAGATGTTACTTGTTGTTTCCCTGTCTGGCGCTCGGCATTAAGGGGCTAAAACAAGTACAGGCCGGCTCGGAGTCAGTATACTGTGTCTGAGTGGGGTATTTATGTTAGACTGCGGCATAGTATCTCAGTGGGCTCGCACTATGAATCGGTATCAGTCCAGAACAAGCAGGTACACACAGAAACGTGCATGCACGTCGCTATATAAGTGCAATAATTTTGGACGCAACGTTAAACCTCATTTAATCTTAACCTAACATTAAGTTGACGCCCTATGACATAACTACGCAAAACCCATCCTAACTCACTAATTCACCCACTCATCCAGGTGAGTATGCTTTAAAAAGGCAAGGCTGGTTCGCCCGATAGCTCCCTACTCCGGTGCATTGGTGTATTTGTAGACTTGCATCTAGAGGGCGAGGTACCACGGGGCCGACATGCGTTCAGCTTGGAAACCAACAGAATGCAGGTCGGCCTGTTGAAACTCCAGGCAGGTACAGTACACTACGTTTATAACGAACACGCTTATAACGAACTGACGGATATAACGAAATGTGTTTTGATCCCATCCATTCGCTGTATATTTCCTGTATATATGCTTATAACGAACTACGGTTATAACGAACTAAAATTAGTGGTCCCTTTGAGTTCTTTATAACCGTAGTTGACTGTTCATCGGATTATGTGAACTATGGCAATAAACGATTATTGTCGGGGGACCATTTCAAAACTTTTTCCGCAAATCCCATCCTGAAATCCTGTCAGTCCGGAGTCAACTGCTGGAATTTGGTCTCAATATATCTGTACATTCGCCTCTTAGGGGGCCTCTTGCCTCCAGCCTCGTATTAGAGCAGCCATGGTCTTCTGTTCTGATCTCGGGAAGTTGACAAGCTGGAAGATTGAAAGGTAAGCCTCGGCAACTATCTTCTTAAGGCGACCGAGTCAACCCTCAAGGTGATAGTTGGTCCTTAGACCGCATCGTGGTGGTTCCACTGATGTAGCTGAAGACGCCCTTCGATCCAGTTGGTGGTCACATAGTCAGCAAGCACTCTGCATCGGGGCTCGTCTGGCATCGTGTCCAGAACTTCTACCCACTACTCCCCAACCCGGCATATCATATCAGTGTTATCATAAAGTAATTAAAATTGATGTATAATATAATATATCAACGTTAAATGTGGTGTAAGATGGAATATAGTGCTGTAAATTTCATTTGCTTTTACAAGTATACAAGTAGACAATAGAAAATTAATCTCCAGAATGTAATCAATTATAATTCAATATCAGTTTGTTAACTATAAAAAACATAATTTTGCGTGTGACTAACAATCTTGACATGTGTTCAGGTTGGCACTTTATCGTGTTACAGCTGTCATGTTCTTTTGAGTGAATCCAATTAATAACTGAAAACACTATACCTATATCTATATCCATATCGACATCGACAGCTAGGACTGTCAGATTTATGGGTAAACGTGCCTAGGAGGTATTTCTTTAAAAATAAAATATCAAACCACTCCTTCAAGTGGGTACCGATTTCAGTTCATGATATTGAGCCACATTGAACAAATCATTAAAGACTAATCAACCGACAACAGGCGATATTGACTTGCAGAGCATGCGTAATACATCATTGTAATTTGAACAATTATTGAAGTTACTGGATGCAATTGGACACGTTGTTAATGACCAGAATTATCCAGAAATCGCTGTCAGGGAGCCAACGTCGTGGTTTATCACGCGTACAATGACGTCTATCGGGAAAACGTTTGACCTTTTGAAACACGAATCTTTCTGTGGAATTGGCATAAAATTTTACGTTGCTTCGGCATTGTTCCAGCAGTTTTACGACTTCTCTGTAGGTGAGGTATTTTTTGGTATGTTTTTTAAAAAAAAGTTTGTTGTATGAAAGGCCATTGCCCCAAACACATGAGATGCATACAATGCAGTACAGGATCATTTTACAAATCGATCCCCATGTTTCGTGTCAGTACATTTCTGGTCTTGAAGGCGTATTTGAAATGTAAGACAACAGATTTAAATCTTGATAATTTGTCATAAGGTGAATAAATTGTTGGGCTGGCGGTCGAATTGCATACTTATTTGGTATGCATTTCTTTCGAATATCTTTTAAGGATGGAAATATACAGGTGAAATGATACGGATCTTCCATTACAAAATGTACTTAATCTATTTGTGAATTTTGTGGTGTCTCCCAGTGTAAATATTAAACTTTTGTACATCCAACACGAACACGAGCAAAATCGGCAGCAAATGTACACAGCGTACACAAGTATTTCTCTGCTTCTAGGCATATCTTAAAAAGTGTATAATATTCATATCTAGTACTAAATGATAGGACCGCCTCCGTGGTCTAGTGGTAGAGCGTCCGCCCGGAGAGCGGAAGGTCCGGGGTTCGATCCCCGGCCGCGTCATACCAAGAAAAGATGGTACTTGTTGTTACCCTGTCTAACGCTCGGCATTAAGGGGTTTAAACAAGGACTGGTCGGCTCGGAGTCAGTATACTGTGTCTGAGAGGGGTATTCATGTTAAACTGCGGCATGGTATCTCAGTGAGCTAGCACTATAAATCGGCATCAGTCCGGACTAGTAGAAGGAGCCACACAAACACACACACGTACATGCACGTCGCTATATAAGTGCAATAATCTTGGACGCGACGTTAATCCCCATTTCACCTCACTAAATGATAATATATTAGACCATTCTTGGCTGTACATATCTTTCAATCTGGTTTGAATAAGGTGAAGAAAACTAACTATACATCCAACATCTTGGTCAACCCAAGAATAGCCAAAACTTGAACTAAGCAGATTAAGGAACAGGGCTATATCATTACAGTAAGGGCTGGGCAGTGGTGGCCTTTGAAGACAGTGTGGTTGAATGTTAACTAACGCTTTGACTTATGCTTAGTCTCTGAAATTTATATTTTTGTTAGAAACAAGCTACTCCCTTTTAAATTGAAAAGGAGCCTCAGTGACATTGGACCTGATCCTGAGGGAAATATAGACTTGCTTCATTTAGAGCTATATCATTACAGTAAGGGCTGGGCAGAAGGGAAAATATAGGATGGCACAGCCACAGCAATTTGCATGTCAGGTTCTGCTTGGACTAAGAGGAAGACTTAAAATGTTAGCAATCGAAAATCTAAGGTGGCCGCCAAACTTCCTTAGTTGTTAGAGGGCACGGGTGGCCCAGTCGTCTAAGGCACCGCGATTCGCTGTCCCTTGGGCATGCCAGCGACCTATGATTGTGGGTTGGAATCCCGGTTCTACCCGATAATGTTTCTCGGTTTGTTCGCACCATACCCGAGCTCGTGGGTTTCACCGAGGTGGTAAACGTCTGAGACATGCATCACTTCGGGCTTTCCCCCCACAATAAGCTGACACGCCGCGATATAACTGAGATACTGTTAAAAGCGGCGTTAAACCCAACTCACTCACTCACTCATTACCCCACGAGTCAACTGCCCTTTGAAATGAGTCTGCGAAGGCAGTTGTCTATTTCGCGGGGAAGGGGAAGAACAGCACTAAAGCCCAACTGACTTTAGAGATTTGCAGAAGGTCTGCCATGACCTTTTTTTTAGATTCGTCTATGATGTGTCTTACTTTTGACTTGGTTGCTCGGGCTTGGATGAAAGCTGATTCATCTCATTTTGACCTCACCTCGAGATGACATTGAGTCAATCAATGTGTTTTTGCCGGTTCTGTGTCACCGTCTTATAGCTGGATAATTGCTGAATACGACGTTAAACAACAGGTGCTCAATGATGAAAAAAATGTTGGTATGTTGTTGTTGATGTTGTTTTTGCTTTGTCAGTCAGCTATATTCCAGCATCTTCATAATCGAATCTGGACTAAACAATGTAGTAATTAATATTGAAAGCAACGATCTGCGCCGTCGGGTACATTGGCACGCCATCAACCCAGCAGCCCATCTTGACCAGCCGATCCATTTGGTCGCCTCTTACGACAGGCACCTAGGTTATTGGGGACCTATTCAAACCCAGAACCACCACGGGAGGTTGGCTTGTTCTCCCCCCGCGGGAAATTCCTGCTGAAATAGACCCCTAGTAATGATACTTGTCGTGCGCGATGGTTAGTGGTAAGCTTACCTGATGATTGCGTGTCATCGGTGCTCATGCTGTCAACCACTGGTTTGTGTTGTCAACACACGATTATTTAAAGTTCGTCGCGATACATCTGTAATATTGCAATCTGCAGCGTTAAACAACATCCACTCACTCACTGGACCTCCTGTCATATGGCGGAAGATTGTTGTATCGAAATGGCTGTCGTCAGTGCAGAGTTGCGTCCCTTGGGTCTTTGATCGCACCGATTATGTTTCTAGGTTTGTCAGCACCATACCTGTGCTCTTGGGTTTCACCGAAGTGGTAAACGTCTAAGACCTGCATCACTTCGGGCGTTCCTCCCACATTAAGCTGACACGCCGTGATATAACTGGAATACTGTTCAAAGCGGCGTTAAACCTCACGAATACACTCGGAAGGAAATGTTTACCATCTTAGCTGCCCTTAATGTTTATGGTGTGCAAAGAAGACGGGAGAAAGACAGCGTCAATCAAATAACATTTCGAAAGTTTATTATGATTATTTGACACACATTTAAGACATGAGATATTAAACTGTTAAACGACATATTTTCTGTTTTTGAACCAACAACATGGCAACAGCAAGCGAGAGATGATGATCATCATAAACAGCAACAGCAACAGCAACAACAATATTAATAAGATAATAATAATGATAATGAAAAACTATCAATGGTATACAATGGTAATGAACGACTTCCATCCATTTTGTATTTTCTTTCATGATCATTTATATATATAATTCAAATCCAAATTCAATTCCATAATTATTCAATAAAAATCTCTTTCATAATAGCCACATATTTCTGGAAAATGTTTTACTGCCTTGTGCGCCATGTGTTATAGATGAATTGATGCATACGCCCTAATTCGTTCACACATTGTAGTGGAAAAAAGAGGCATTGATGCTGCATAGCGTCGTATAGGCACGTTAGTTGACGCAAATTGTAGAAACTGTTCATGACAAAACACGCCCTTTCCTGGTCAGAGATTAGTAATTTTGTAAATATTTCCTCAGAAAATACTTCCAACAGAAACTACGGGAACGATACATTTGACCCTAATTATATTTCACGTTTTTTCAGCGAGCATCACAGACGGATTGGACATTCAGAACTGATTACGTCATCCTTGATGACGCATCCCCATCCACCGTACACAGGACAGTAGATGTTGATTATGATCCGTTTTAACACGTATTACCAACACATTTTTCTTGATTTTTACTGGTTCTTTTTAATTCAAAGCGTCCAAACAACACATTCAATATCGACAGTTCTCTAATTCTCGCATTCGCGAAGAGTTTTCACCGAAATATGGCCAAACACCAGGCTTAAGACGAGAGGTGTTTGTTCAGGATGTCTGACAATATGGGCAGTGATAACTCGTTAACTCGAATCACAACTTAAAATCAGACCTTAGTTTTCGCTACCGCTAAACAAAGATCTGAGGACATCCTATTACGGGTCACGTCAGAACGACCTTCCGCGAATTTTGACCGACCAATGAAATGACGGACAAGAAATCGTCATTAGCCAGTCAGAAGGCAGCTTTCTCTAGCTTTACGACACTAGTTTCAAACTGGCGACTACGCTTCGAAACATATTTTGGCGCATTCTCGATTTAAAAAATTAAAACTGATAAGAAGAATATTCTGGAATGGCTTATAGATGGTGAAGATTGTATGGATATAATCATAAATCCCGTAACTGTCGTTCGGAATACCCCTTGTTAAATAATTCGTGGTTGCATGATTAGAAAACAAATTCCGACAGTCACTTTCATGATCTGGTAAGCGACGCTCTGATTGGTTGGACGAAAGGTCATTCTGACGTGACCCTTAATGGGATGTCCTCAGATCTTTGTTTAGCGGTAGAGAGAACTAAGATCTGATTTTAATGAGACTGATTTCTTTGTATATATGTCTCGCTTGTCAACTTCTTCATGTCACAACGGTGATTCATAAAAAAACCCATTTTCTTCTTCTTCTTCTTCTTCTTCTTCGTTAACTCAAATTCCCTTTGACTCGATTAATCTTTGTAGAGAACATAACTGAAGACAACTGTTATGACAACGGCAGAATACATATCGGTACTTTGGTCGAATTCGGCAACCGCTTATCTCTAACGAGGGATAGCACTACATAATGTCTTCCCATAGTTTTGAAGTCACGAGTTTTCACCGTACACGTAACGGACGTGTTGTAAGTTCTGTAAGCTATCCGAATAAATACGAATTATCCGGTCTGTAAATCCGCACCTTATTTT
This sequence comes from Haliotis cracherodii, assembly GCF_022045235.1. NCBI lineage: Eukaryota > Metazoa > Mollusca > Gastropoda > Lepetellida > Haliotidae > Haliotis > Haliotis cracherodii. The sequence goes on from NW_027266266.1 coordinate 41,184,795, forward strand.
CTGTTTGAAATACATTCGAAGAATATCTAAATCGCAGGCTCTCTATATTTTCTTTAGAAATATAAAATAAATATTAGACAAACGCCAATATTGTTTATTACACTTGTATATATGTTATGCTGCAACGCAACCAATTCACGAGTAATAGTCACGAACGTACAGGTATCACACACGATCACACAACAGAAGCACACACACACACACATATATATATAATATATATATTGGTCCAAAGAAGTTTAATTATGTTTTCTATATATGAAATAAGGGTAAGTCTTTTTCCTCATTGGCATTGATATCTCAGTATTTGCTAGGCCTACATCACACTAAACAATACTGCCTCATTGTATGTCACCACAACAACACTATACATTTACAACGATACATTACCTACATTCATTGGGTAGACTCAACAGCCAAACCTGATATTGTTCCGCACAGAGCGTGCCTGCTGCACATCTACCTATATCCCGATCTCTACATGATACAGCACTCTGTCTAAACCAATCTCTACATAATCTAGCACACTGTCTAAACCGATCTATGTATTATCCGGCACTCTGTCTAAACTGATATCTACATAATACGGCACTCTGTCTAAACCGATCTCTACATGATCCGGCACTCCGTCTAAACCGATCTCTACATGATCCGACACTGTCTAAACCGATCTCTACATGATCCGGCACTCTTTCCAAACCGATCTCTACATGATCCGTCACTCTGTCTAAACCGATGTCTACATGACCCGTCACTCTTTCTAAACCGATCTGTGTATGATCCGGCACTCCGTCTAAACCGATCTCTACATGATCCGGCACTCTGTCTAAACCGATCTCTACATGATCTGGCACTCTTTCTAAACCGATCTCTACATGATCCTGGACTCTGTCTAAACCGATCTCTACATGATCCGGCACTCTGTCTAAACCGATCTCTACATTATCCGGCCTCTGTCTAAACCGATCTGTGTATGATCCGGCACTCTGTATAAACCGATCTCTACATGATCCGGCACTCTTTCTAAACCGATCTCTACATGATCCGTCACTCTGTCTAAACCGATCTCTACATGATCCGGCCTCTGTCTAAACCGATCTCTACATGATCCGGCACTCTGTCTAAACCGATCTCTACATGATCCGGCCTCTTTCTAAACCGATCTCTACATGATCCTGGACTCTGTCTAAAACGATCTCTACATGATCCGGCACTCTGTCTAAACCGATCTGTGTATGATCCGGCACTCTGTCTAAACCGATCTCTACATGATCCCGCGCTCTGTCTAAACTGATCTGTGTATGATCTGGCACTCTGTCTAAACCGATCTCTACATGATCCGGCACTCTGTCTAAACTGATCTGTGTATGATCTGGCACTCTGTCTAAACCGATCTCTACATGATCCGGCACTCTGTCTAAACTGATCTGTGTATGATCTGGCACTCTGTCTAAACCGATCTCTACATGATCCGGCACTCTGTCTAAACTGATCTGTGTATGATCTGGCACTCTGTCTAAACCGATCTCTACATGATCCGGCACTCTGTCTAAACTGATCTGTGTATCATCTGGCACTCTGTCTAAACCGATCTCTACATGATCCGGCACTCTGTCTAAACCGATCTGTGTATGATCCGGCACTCTGTCTAAACCGATCTCTACATGATCCGGCACTCTGTCTAAACTGATCTGTGTATGATCTGGCACTCTGTCTAAACCGATCTCTACATGATCCGGCACTCTGTCTAAACCGATCTGTGTATGATCCGGCACTCTGTCTAAACCGATCTCTACATGATCCGGCACTCTGTCTAAACCGATCTGTGTATGATCTGGCACTCTGTCTAAACCGATCTCTACATGATCCGGCACTCCGTCTAAACTGATCTGTGTATGATCTGGCACTTTGTCTAAACCAGTCTCTACATGATCCGGCACAATGTCTAAACTGATCTCTACATGATCCGGCACTCTGTCTAAACCAATCTGTCTATGATCCGGCACTCTGTCTAAACCGATCTCTACATGATCCCGCGCTCTGTCTAAACCGATCTGTGTATGATCCGGCACTCCGTCTAAACCGATCTCTACATGATCCGGCACTCTTTCTAAACCGATCTCTACATGATCCTGGACTCTGTCTAAAACGATCTCTACATGATCCGGCCTCTGTCTAAACCGATCTGTGTATGATCCGGCACTCTGTCTAAACCGATCTCTACATGATCCGGCACTCCGTCTAAACTGATCTGTGTATGATCTGGCACTTTGTCTAAACCAGTCTCTACATGATCCGGCACAATGTCTAAACCGATCTCTACATGATCTGGCACTCTGTCTAAACCGATCTGTGTATCATCCAGCGCTCTGTCTAAACCGATCTGTGTATGATCCGGCGCTCTGTCTAAACCGATCTGCGTATGATCCGGCACTCTATCTAAACCGATCTGTGTATAATCCGGCACTCTGTATAAACCGATCTGTACATGATCCGGCGCTCTGTCTAAACCGATCTGTGTATAATCCGGCACTCTGTATAAACCGATCTGTGTGTGATCCGGCGCTCTGTCTAAACCGATCTGCGTATCATCCGGCACTCTATCTGAACCGATCTGTGTATAATCCGGTACTCTGTCTAAACCGATGTCTACATGACCCGTCACTCTGTCTAAACCGATCTCTACATGATCCGTCACTCTGTCTAAACCGATCTCTACATGATCCGGCACTCTGTCTAAACCGATCTCTACATGATCTGGCACTCTTTCCAAACCGATCTCTACATGATCCGGCACTCTTTCCAAACCGATCTCTACTTGATCCGGCACTCTGTCTAAACCGATGTCTACATGACCCGGCACTCTGTCTAAACCGATCTCTACAAGATCCTGGACTCTTAACCGACCTTAACATGATCCGGCACTCTGATCCGATCTGTGCATGATCCGCCACTCTGTCTAAACCAGTCGAATAATACTCCGGCACTCTATTTCAAGCGGCCGCTACAGTATCCGACTCCCTTTTAACCAACCCTACATAAACAGGACCGATTTCTAATCCAGCCTCTCTCAAGGTTGGAACGAGGACAAGGCTAGCTTCCCACAACTTGCAGGTTGTTAGGCCGGCTATTAATCACGGCAATTAAGTCTGTGACATCAACCATGTGTACTCCTCTGGCGGCAGAAACAAAACACCACGCATATGGTAGAATGCTATAACTCTAACTAGATGATAAGAAGATGTTGCTTGTAATGAATAATTGTTTGGGTTTTGTTGCCAACCTGTTATAGTACCTACTCCCAGACATGAACAAGGTGAGGTGAAATGGGGTTTAACGTCGCGTTCAAGATTATTGCACTCATATAGCGACGTGCATGTACGTGTTTGTGTTTGTGTGGCTGCTTGTACTTGTCCGGACTGATGCCGATTTATAGTGCTAGCTCACTGAGATACCATGCCGCAGTTTAACATGAATACCCCACTCAGACAAAGTATTCTGACTCCGAGCCGACCAGTCCTTGTTTTAGCCCCTTAATGCCGAGTGCCAGACAGGGTAACAACAAGTACCATCTTTTAACGTCTTTTGGTATGGCGCGGCCGGGTATCGAACCCCGGCCCTTCCGCTCTCCGGGCGGACGCTGTACCACTAGAGCACGGAGGCGGGCAGACATGAACAAACTGCCTAACTGTATTTAAAAGTAATCTAAATATAAATATATTTTTTAAAAAGTGAAAAAAGAAAATCTCCGGCGCATTAGAGATTTGTTTCAGTTAAATCTGTCTATTCATCGATTCAGCGGCTTTCTTTTAGAATCACATAATCGCAGAAAAGCTTGACCGATAGGTGTCGGGTGCGAATCGGCATCACTAGAAGCGCAGGTATAATCGCCAACAGAAGAAGCAAGATAACTATGGATTAACGGTTTTGGAAATTAAATAGATCAAAATCACTAAACCGAACACATGTATATCCAATGCGAAACCGGTTCTTATACACAAAGGAGTGTAAACTATTAAATAAATCTTCTATAATGACTTTAACCCTGCCAATGAAAATATTTCATCCATAACGCATTTTCCGACCATTCCCCCTAAACTCAACTTTAAAATTCTTTGTTTATTTGTTGTTTACGCCCCACTCATCAATAATCCATCTATATGACAGCGGTCTGTTAATAATCCAGTGATTGACATAATGAGCATCTATCTACGCAATTGAGATTAATACGACTTTATAAAATGTCACTATTATTTATGTATATTCAACAAAAGACGAGGCATTGTTAGAAAATAATTTATTCATATCTTGGCTTCAACTAATGTACACACCAACTTCACTTCTGTCACGTGTCAGAGCACATCAGGGAGAGTTCACTCCCTTCATCGCCCCGTTTATATGAACACATGTCAGTTATCCAGACACCCATTCTGTGTACACAAATCGAGGTAAACGTTTGCCAGATCACGAGGCAAATAAATTAAAATTTGGGCAAACGATTTCAAATGAGAAACCTTGACAAGAACACTCTTCAAATACAACCACGCATGCGAGCGTCTGGCATTAGCGTTGAACAGATGGACTGCCAGGGGTTAAATCAAGCATGCTCCAACATTTGCTTCGACAGAAATGACCCTCAGCTCTCACACCTTGTCCTCTGTATGTCCAGGGCTCGCTTTTCGGTAAACACACCCCTGGAGCTATTCCCGTGGTTCTCACAATCTCAAATTACCCACCCTTGATTTCCGTTCGCCAATTTGATTGGCTACGCTTCTCTGTCTAACGACCAATCAGAATGTGAGTGACAAACCAGCCTGTTGGGTTGCCGATTAACATCATGGCGGCCTGTCCCATTGATAACTATAGAGTTTGCGAGAAATTCGATATTGATAGAATGACCGAAAGGCAAATGAAAGCCCTCAAAAATCTTTTTGATGGAAAGGATTTATTTATGTCCATTAAAACTGGGGGCTTTTGTTACTCCCTCACTTTTCCGTATCTCTACGTTTAATTGGTCGGTAAATGTTAATGTAAATCAAGGGCAGGTAATTCAAGATTGCGAAAACTGAATGGATTCAGGGATTACCGTAGGTTTACCGAAACGAGAGCCCATGGGGTAGAGAGAATGCTAAAATCTTTGAGCTCACTGCTTGTGTATGGTTCACACGTGAAATCATTTGAAGGTCATGACGTAAGCGCGCATGATTACTGGCTAATTCACTTCGGATAAACGTACACAGTGTTTTCCTTAATCTTACACTAAGCTACTCCTTATATTCCGTATAAGCAATACATTTGACACAAGACAGAACACTGAAGTTGATCTGACCGCTTAGTTAGCACGTGACCACTGCTATAATAACTACGGTAATAATTGCTACACAATATCAGAGAGTGTCGAGCAGACTTATATGTCATGGAAACGCCATAGCTGAAATACACGAAAGGAGTGAGTGAGTGAGTGAGTTTTTATCAACAATTTTTCAGTCATACCTCACACCGAATAAGTGGCTCATTTCATAGACGTTCACCGCTTTTAAGCACGGGTATGGGATTCGAATTCAAGACCACCGGATCTTGAACCATGGGACGTAACTCTCACATCCCATGTCCACCTGTGCCGATTCTTGTCGTTTTTACTTTTGTTAAAGGTAATAACAGTAATTACCCACACAGGTTACTACAAATACATTTCTTCTTATAAACAAAAATACTACTATCTCTTTAGCCTAGAAACGCTTTCTAATAAGGCAGAGAGCTTAAGATTCATATGTGGCCACTGTTGACTGATTGTCTCTTATGCTCGATTGCGCATACGTTAATGTAATGTATGTATTAATTCACAAATAAATGACAAAACATCAAAACAAAGCAAACATAATTCCACCAAAATTGATTGAGCAAGATAATACAAACGTAGGTTAAACCTGATTACATCTGTACAGTAAAGTATTGCACTGTAAAACCGCCCATAACATCGTTTGTTTTAGGGATTGCAAGTGTATCAGCAATAGTAAATGTGGCATTTGTTTTAATTCAATTTCATTCTGTACTGTTCATGCAAGAATGGTAGAAGTAACTAGTGGATGCCAGTGAACAGGCTAGTTAACATAGGATCGGACATACAGTCCATGTTTGGAGTCAAATGACTCATTTATGTTTTATGTTTTACAGTGCAAGGTTAAGGCTTTAGTTCACACTCAAAATAAAACTTAAAACCGCGTAACACTTTCTTTTTAGAATGCAAACAAAATAATATAAATAAATGAAATTTCCAAACATGACAGATGCACAATAATCAAACAACACATCACCGTTCATACCGAGAACAAATTGTACAGAAAAAGTGAAAGTAGAATTCATGTCATGTGACCAAAGGCACTGGCATAAGGCAATACAAGGCACCGTGCAAAATGTTGATTAGTTTAAGAAATCCAGGGAGTATAAATTAAGGTGAAATCCTTAACGCTATGCATTATAAACTGGTCATTAAGATCATCTCGTGATTGGAATATATAAACATTAAATGCAACATAAATGACGTTGTTATAGCGTCATTAGACTGAAAGTGAGCCAATCTGTTTTTTTAAATGGATATTTTTACCATTTAAATGTAAACCATAAATTTCGGAGGTTCATTATGATTAAAGTGTGTCTATAAAATCTCCTCTATTTTATGAATCGCTCGGATTCAGTTCGGATTATTCATCCCTGGTAAGTTTCTTGTAGTCCCTGAACACTACTACAAAGCTCAAATCTTGTGGTTTATGAGTCCATAAACTATTAACCTGTTGGCTAAAAGTGGGCACCAGTCCACAGACTACAGCATCTTCAAGGCACCGTATCTATATATTATGCACATCTAGTATTTGTTACACTTACATATGTCTCAAATAGGACCACTGACAAACATTTTGGTCAAGTCACACATTGCATGTGTAGCTCCTTTTACAGTTTTGTAAACCGTGTTATTTTCTTATCGCAGGTATTCACTAAGAACAAACGGAGAGAGTTATCTCCCATGGAGACTGGTAATGAAAAGGGAAATAACTCTCGCGTTTTTTGGGTTTCCATAATGTCATATAGAAATCCCTGAGAAATGGTCATTGAGAAGCTTTTAGAACATGCGCAACAGAAGGCATGATAGAAGAGCGAAAAGAGCGAGTGACAGATGGACAGAGGGACGGGCACCAGCGTTAGGGTTGAAGTTGGCGTACAGCTTTCGGCTCCCCAGTTGTTGCACGGGGCGGTAGTTGTTGTACATGTTGTTGTTGCCGTCGTCGTTCTGTTCCCCAGCTTGCAGCGTTCGGAATACAGCCATCTATAAGAAACATGTATCCGGATGTTAGTTTTTGTTACATCATCACGGAATTATGTTTGTGATAATATAAATAAAAATAATAATAATAAAAATAAAAATAATAATAATAATAATAATTTAAAAAAATAAAACATCAACCCAATTATTTACGGAAATTAAATAATATCGTTCGATAGCCGATCAACTTGCCGCTTTCAAACCAACTGGGCACACATAGCCAACATCAATCCCGCACAGTATGGGTGTGTGTTGGAAAGCACTTCTCAGAGGTGTCATGTACTGTGATCGATAGAATATTTGTTATTTGTTGTTCAACGTCGTACACAGCAATATTTCAGTTATGTGATTACGATTACGATCTCGAGTCCAGACAAGACAATCCAGTGACAGATGTCATGAGCATCGATCCACGCAATTGATAATTGAAATACGATATAAATAAAAGTTCAACACTTGAACGGGTATTATTTAGCTAAAATACGCACCTAAACATTTTATCAAGGAGGGAAAGCGATCGTACCTGTGCAGATGTGATCTTGATTGTTTGTGGGAAGACGGACCACGTGACGACCTCGTTGCAGTTGGGGGTGGTAAGGCTGCCGGAATAGCGGTAGAACTCGCCGAAGGAAGAAGGAAGAAGTTCATTCAGCATGAATGCTGTCACACTGGTAGTGGCATCTGTGAAACATAAATATTTACATGAATACCATCATCGTCATCATGAATATCCCCATCATCATGAATATCATCATCATGAATATCCCCATCTTCATGAATATCCCCATCATCATGAATATCATCATCATGAATATCCCCATCATCATGAATATATCCATCATGAATATCCCCGTCATCTTGAATATCATCATCATGAATATCCCCATCATCATGAATATCCAATCATCATGAATATCCCCATCATCATGAATATCTCAATCATCATGAATATCCCCATAATCATAAATATCATCATCTTGAATATCATCATCATCTTGAATATCATCATCATGAATATCCCCATCATCATGAATATCCCATCATCATGAATATCCCCATCATCATGAATATCCCCATCATCATGAATATCATCATCATGAATATACCCATCATCATGAATATCCCCATCATCATGAATATCCCCAATAGCCCCATCATCATGAATATACCCATCATCATGAATATCATCATGAATATAATCATCATCATGAATATCATCATGAATATCCCATCCTCATGAATATCATCATCATGAATATCCCCATCATCATGAATATCCCCATAATCATGAATATCATCGTCCTGAATATCATCATCATCATGAATATCAGCAGCAGCAATCATTATCACGTTCATCATTGCTATCCTATATCGTCACAGGGTGGAGGAGTGGTTCCGAGTACGCTCGTCACAGCGAAGACCCGGTTCGAACCCCAATGGTTACATTGTGCGCAGCAAATCGCGACCTGACATTACGGCGTAAACCTGTACTCACTCACGTATTATCGCCACCATCATAATGATCATCATTTCATCAACAAGATTTGTCATTTGGGGACATTTCGTGTCATTGCTGCTGGAGCATTGCTACAAGATAAGTTAATCGGTAGGCATAATCTGAAATATCTGTCAATACCGGGATTTGTTTGAGTGGCGGGTGCTACCTGTAGAGAAGGACATGCTTACCCTTTCGCGAACACCGAGTGTCATCATGGATTTTCAGTGATCCATTCATATAATTTCTCCCTCTATTTTGCATTTTACGCCCAATGGAATCTGGTTATTCTGCATCGCTGACGTTTTATATTACCTTTGGCAGTGACGCTTGGAAGAGCATCAACGATCTTCTGGATGCCAGGGTGGCTGGTGTCACCAATCTGCAATGGTTACAATGCAAGTTACATCCTTTCAACCACCAATATTGAAAAGTGAGTGTGTATGGTTTTACGCCGCTTTTAGCAATATTCCAGCAATATCACGGCGGGGGACACCAGAAATGGGCTTCACACATTGTACCCATGTCGGGAATCGAACCCGGGTCTTCGGCGTGGCGAGCGAACGCTATAACCACCAGGCTACCCGACCGCCCCAGTATTGAAAAGGATTCATTTGTCTCTTGTCTCGTCAGCACAAAATATCGGGCAATTACTATGGGATAAATTATTCGCCAGAGTCATATTTCGTGTTTGATATCAGACACTACTATAGCTGTGGACTAATCGGTTATAACGAAGTGTAGTTTATTACGAACTTTAATCATTCAGAAATGATGATTAACATTTTTGTTCATGAAAGAGTCGAACTTCGGATATAACAAACTGTGGGTACTTCGCAGTTCGACACATCCGGAGCACACCTTCCCTGAGCTGTGGTTATAATCGTCCTGTTCGTAACACTCTGTCGTTTAATAGATACGTTCACGAAAGTATTCAGTTGTCTCTATGGTAAAAAAATGCAATGAGGGTAAGGCACACACAAGAAATACTTTTTACCTCGAAGAAGAAACCAAGGACGGCAAGGCCGTCGGAGTGGCCTGCTGCATCGGAGACGCCGCTGTAGGTGGACTTGTAGTTGACGATGTGCATCTGGAAACGATGAAGTGTGAAGTCAATGAATTGGAAATCTTTGCGATACGTATCACGATGCGATACTTATTACGATATTTACCCGATGTTCGATACATATCGCGATATTACCCCGATGTTGGATACATATCGCGATCTTTACCTCAATGTTCGATACATATCGCGATATTACCCCGATATCGGATACATATCGCGATCTTTACCTTAATTTTCGATAAATATCGCGATATTACCCCGATGTTCGATACCTATAGCGATATTTACCCCACGATGTACTACGGCCTTCACATTACGATGTGATACAAACCCTAATGCCGATACATGTCGGGTATTTACCGCAATTTTCGAAACACGTTGCGATATTTACCTAGCATCAGGACCTGTATTAATTTAAGGTACAGTGAAGTTATCTCACGCTTAACCACATATCCCGACATTTTCCCAATGTTCAATACATATCGTGATACGATATGTTTCATATGTCATATTCGATAATATTATTTAATAACCACACGCCATGATGTATATGATAGTATTTATTTAAGAAACGACTTTAATGTGTTTATGGTGGTATGTACGTCAAAACTGGTGTGTATACATTGTAAATATATTTAACAATAAGATACGCTCGCGATGCAGAAAGTCGAGTGAGGGAGATGGAGATATCAGAACAGCAAGTCACCTAGTATGAAAGATAACAACAGATAACAACTACTGATACGCGACTTGCTGTTGTTAGTGTATGACGTTACCGTCAGCGACTTAACGTCAGCTATTGCGGAGACGGTGGATAGCCAAGGCGTTACGGTGTTCGCTAGAAACCAACCTCCATTGGGAATCGATTTCCATCCACGGTGTGTTCAGATCCCACTGCATCGGTTTTGCCCCAGTGAAAGTGCAGCTGGGCAGTGTTATAATCTCCAGTCAGACCTCCCCCTGACACCTTGACCGATGCCCCTGCGATATTCATCTGGGCTGAAGAAGAAGGGGTGAGAATAAACTGACATTTACTCTTGTTGTAACTCGATGTTTTATACTGAAACCAATAAATATATTGAAAACATCAACGAATACTGTTCCAAAATATAGTTTTATGGTTTTTTTTGTCAACGCACTTCGCTGGCCTGTTCGGTGCTTACACTATCGATCACTGGTTTGTTTGACCCAGGTTGTGTACCTGGAAATGTAGGCACTTTTCTCACCTGTGTGGCCATTGTTAACAAGGTCGAGGGTCAACGCTGTTGTGGTGTCAAACTTGTCCAGGGTGAAGGGGGCTAGGGTTGACAAGGTGGCGTCAGTGGGGACGATGTTGATGGGGGACTGACTCGACAACCCGCATGTTGCGCTGACGTCGGTCCAATGACTGGGGCCTGGAGAAAAAGCAGATCAATGCGTGAAGTGAGTGTGTTTCTCTTAACGCCGCTTATCAGTATTTCAGTTATATCACGGCGGACCGCCTCCGGCCGCGTCATACCAAAAGACGTTAAAAGATGGTACTTGTTGTTACCCTGTCTGACGATGACTGAATTTGAAATAATTCTGACGACCAACACTTACCGTGAGCGCCGAAATAGCCCCAAGAGGATCCTGCAAACAAAAAGAAGTTCATAAGAAGGGTATTTGATCTTAGAAATTATCTATAAATGCAAGAAAAAGTATACAATATCGTAACACTTAAGGTGAGTGAGTGAGTTGTGTTTAACGCCGCTTTTTTCATGGCGTGTCAGCTTAATGTGAGAGGAAAGCCCGAAATGATGCAGGTCTCTGACGTTTACCACTTCGGTGAAACCCACAAACACGGGTATGGTGCTGAAAACCTAGAAACATAATCGGGGCGAACCGGGATTCGAACCCACAATCATAGGTTTCTGGTGTGCCCAAGAGACGCAACAGCGAGTTGCGGCGCCTTAGGCGACTGGGCCACCCGTGCCCTCTAACAATTAATGAAGTTTGGCGGCCACCTTAGAATTTCGATGCTAACATTTAAAGTCTTCTTCTTAGTCCAAGCAGAACCTGACATGCAAATTGCTGTGGCTGTGCCACCCTATATTTTCCGTTCTGCCCAGCCCTTACTGTAATGATATAGCTCTAAATGAAGCAAGTCTATATTTCCCTCAGGATCAGGTCCAATGTCACTGAGGCTCCTTTTCAATTTAAAAGGGAGTAGCTTGTTTCTAACAAAAATATATATTTCAGAGACTAAGCATAAGTCAAAGCGTTAGTTAACATTCAACCATGCTGTCTTCAAAGGCCACCACTTGGAACACGAGGTGCCTGTTTCATGTCAAGAAATCGCATCAGATCGGATGCCTTGGAGTAGTTTCTTTGTGATAACCCCGACTGGTGGCTGTGTAGGCTGGCGCTTTGCGATATCTCCCGTTAAATATACCACCCACGAGAGAAATGTACGGAAGCCTTTTAGGGCCACTTGTTAATTTCTTGAAATTTCAAGATACAAAGTTTGAATTTCAGGATATATACTAAGTTGTAATTTCAAGATAATAATCCTAACGTTTCAAGATAATAAGTCAAAATTTGTATGTATGTTGAAATTTCAACTAAGTATTCTCGAAAAAAAGAAGTGGCCCTAAAAGGTTTCGGTAGATGCACACGCCTCCACCGCACTCGAGCGGTAACTGGCCCGTTTGTAACGATGCGAAGGCTGGCTTGCCATTCGCTTGTTATCAAGTCAGAGATTGACGTCATTTATATACCAAAGGATAATAACTCTCCGTTTGTATATGTGCTGCAAACAGCTTACATGCTAAAACAAGAGGTGCTCTGTTGCCCTGTTGTGAGAGTTTCTCAAGTGAAATATACACCCCGAAAATGCACTAAGGGACCCACCCTTTGATATTCTGGGGGTGTAAGCAGGGATTTTCCTATCCCTACTCATATGTGACCTCGTATCTTTACAATAATCCCAGCGGTTTAGCGACACCACGGCACTACGTCACGAAAACGCTGAACAAATATTGGCTCAATTAAGGAAATGGCTGATGAAAAGTATAAAAAGGCATTTGCATTTTCTCGTTCGGATGACTAAATAAACTTTTCTAGTGCCGCAAATAGCTAGGTCAGTGTCACAGTTTGATATAACCCTCAAAATAAACATCAACCTACGACTCATATTATTTATTCATGCACCTGTGTTTCTCGATGACGCTGTTATATTTCCTGTGTTGATTTTACTATTCAAAAAGTTTGTGTGTCACATCTAAAGGAATAGTTATTGTTTAAATCAAGGAATATCAAAGACGAATATCTCCCCTGCATATTGTTGTCAGTCTACCACTTCGCGCTCAGACTGCACCGTATCCACAAATAGCTCTATTAAACATTTTTTTATAGATGTGATTCAAGGTTAATTTGTCATTTTATCATAAATTCTAGTCGCAAAGCAAAGCTTGTCGGAAACAGGTGTACTTGTATATTTTCTGTATATAAACACACGTCAATTATGTGCCTTGAAATTTTGGAAATAATCAATTTCATGAAGCGTATGTAATACAGCCACGTCAATTTACACTAACAAGTATCCATCTTCAAGAGATCTAAGGATGAAAATCTCTTCAACTCGTGTCTATTTCACAGGCTTTGGAGATTGCGTTCTGTCGTCACCGAAATTGGCTATATATATATCGGAATGGGATTTCAAGTAGTGCAGATAATGTGATCCGACAGAATGGAGGCAGATGAACATAGGTTTCTGGCGTTCCAAAGGGAAGCAACTAATCACAGCGAATTTCGGAGCCAAAGACGACTAGGCCCCGTGCTCCTAGGGCGTGAGTCCACAGGAGTATAAACCTTCATACAGTGAGAGTCAAACGGTGTGAACGTTGGAGCTTGCATTATTATTTTAGTGAAAGCGTGAGTTTGTTTAACGCCGCTTTAAATCGGGGCGAAACGGTATTCGAACCCACGTTCATCAGTTTCTGTCGTGGCCAAGGGACGCACCTCTTCACAGTGAATTGCGGCTAAATAGACGGCAAGGACACAGTGCCCCTCGGTGAATAAATATTACCTTAATTATCATATTATTATAAAAATAATGTCACGCTTTTACCACATTCGTGAAAGCCACGAGCACGGACATGGTGCTGACAAACCTAGAAACATAGTCGGGGCAAACCGGGATTCGAACCCACGGTCATGATTGCTGGAGTGCCTATAGGACGCAACTTTGCACAGGGAATTGCGGAGCTCTTAATTCAAATGACTACCGTTTCGATCACCTATTTAAGTGAAAATCATTTCTGAAGTTTAAGGGAGTGAATGAGTGAGTTGGGTTTAACGCCGCTTTTAACAGTATTCCAGTTATATCGCGGCGTGTCAGCTTAAATTGGGAGGAAAGCCCGAAGTGATGCAGGTCTCAGACGTTTACCACTTGGGTGAAACCCATGAGCACGGGTATGGTGCTGACAAACCTAGAAACATAATCGGGGCGAACCGGGCTTCGAACCCACAATCATAGGTTTCTGGCGTGCAACATATAAGGATTATATAGATTCTTATCGCCCCGGGATAAGTTGTTGACGAAGGATATAAAAAACTTGATAGTTTCACACAATAAGAAAAAGCATTATCTGCAGTGTCAACCCGCGGTCATCGCCATTGGAGCTCGAAGCAAGCCTTGCAAGACCAACCATGCATGTGACATGTGAATTCAGTATAGCCAAGGTCGCCTCATTTGACAATATCCACACTTCATTGTGGGATTTAGGCTGTCATACTGGGTGTGGTAAACGAAGGTGAACCGGGCGGGCCACAATCGCACAGCAAGCCCCCAGCTGGAGAGTGTCGCGTCATTACCATAGAGCTGAAGGGGGGAAACACTTGCAATTCACTAAGTAGGTGTATTTCTCAGGCACCATAAACAAGGATATTAACTCTTTATCATTTGTAATTGAAGTGAATAGATTGTGGCGTCTTACACAGACACTTTCTCAGGATAATAGAAAGCGGTGTCTTGTGTGTCCAGTTTCCTCCGGTCAAGCTTCAATGATCTCCGTGCATGTTTGAATTTGTTTGGGAAGAAATGGGACATCTTGCATGGATCAAATGGCATGGAATAATGGCTAAATCATTTTCGTATAATGTACTCGAGTATGTGACATTTATTCGACTATTTGACATGCGTGGTATTATCATTATTAAATTATGGTATTTTAAGGATGGGTGGGGTCACGGTCAGGGGTAAACCTCCAAAATTGATTGATATTGATTATATGAATAAAGTGACCTTTGATTTTGAAAGGTGACAATTTTCCCACGCATCTATATTTAGAATCGAAAGGTGTGAATTGAGCAACATGACTACAATTATTTTCTTTGTCGTGTCAGATTCACCTCTTGTGGGTTCAGTTAGACCCCATTGCTTGTTTGTTTTCTTGGGTTTATTTGTTTGTTTGTTAATATATATGCAGAGGCTCCTAACAGAAGTGGTACGGGAAGCAGGATGTCTATCATATTATTTCTTGACTGCCGTGTGTTCAGCGGCGTTGGTTCACGACGGGAACACAAGACTGGTTATATATGTGTGTACACTGGGAATCGAACACGGTTTGGATGCTTTGTTGTTTTACGCCGCACTCAGCAATATTCCAGCTACATGACGGCGGTCTGCACATAATCGCGTCTGGACCAGACATTCCAGTGATTGAGTGATTGAGTGAGTGAGTATGGTTATACGCTGCTTTTAGCAATATTCGAGCAATATCACGGCGGGGGACACCAGAAATGGGCTTCACACATTGTACCCATGTCGGGAATCGAACCCGGGTCTTCGACGTGAAGAGCTAACGCTTTAACCACAAAGCTAAACGACCGCCCTTCCAGTGATTGACATCACGAGCATACATCTACGATAACATGCATCAACCAAGTCAGCGACCCTGACCACCCGATCCCGTTAGTCGCCTTTTACAAGCATAGTCACCTTTTACAGCAAGCATGGGTTGCTGGAGACCTATTCTACCCGGATTCTTCACGGGTCCAACACACATACGGTTACATACTGGCGTGAACCTTCTATTCATCTATTTATCTATTCATCAAACAAAATTCTCAATTCGCCTTTTAAATTATGACCTGCAGGGAACCAGGATGTTTATTTGCAGGGTTGGTCTCTGTGTTATATGAAGTGCAAGTATATTTTGGATTTAATTCAGATTTTTTCAAAAATACGAATAACCGGGAAGGCGGAGAACAAAAGTTCAAATCTTTCTTTGGAGACGCGAGAAAGGCTTTGATCAACCATGTAAATGTCACAGGTGATTCGGCGCGACAAAAATAATATCACCAAGGGCGTATGGAGGGTAAACATTACCGTCATCAAACCAAGAACAACAAGGCGTGTCTAATGTTGTGACAGTCTAAAAAATATGTGAAACCCGACATACTTGATCCGACAACAACGATTTTTAACTTGGAATATGTGGTTTAAAGTGACCCAGACGCAAAAATGAAATAATCTATGGGGTCGCAATCGCTCTGCGGAGTTGCTTCCCTTAGTCCTGTCAGGATTCGGTAGATGAGAGTTCGATTTCTAAGCGGGTGCTGCTAATGGTCAGCACCTCGTCGTCGCTACTGTGCTTCACAAAAGTGGTAAAAGAATATTAAATTTCTGAAAATGGATTAGTGAAGTGAGTGAGTGAGTTGGGTTTAACGCCGCTTTTAACATTATTCCAGTTATATCGCGGCGTGTCAGCTTAATGTTGGAGGAAAGCCCGAAGTGATGCAGGTCTCAGATATTTACCACTTCGGTGTAACCCACGAGCACGGGTATGGTGCTGACAAACCTAGAAACATAATAGGGCGAATCGGGATTCGAACCCACAATCATAGGTTTCTGGCGTGTCGAAGGGACGCAGCTTAGACGACTGGGCCACCCGTGCCCCCTGAAAATGGATTAAGAGAGAGGCGTCTTCCAAAAAGATAATCTATATCACCTAAGTTCATTTAAAATGTTTCGTTTGGGTGAGCCATGAATTGAACAAAAAAAAATCAAAAAAGAAATATTTTTGACAAATATCGTTTGACGATTATCATAATACTTTAATGGTATATGATTAGTTAATAAAATTAAATAATCATGATGTCATATTGAATATTTCAGATTTAATAATTTTAGAGCTGACTCAAACCTTTAAGGTTGTGCAAAGGCGTTAGCTGAGGGTATTTCTTACACTGACGCACCTGTTATAAAGATCAGTGAAATTTCAGCTTCACTACTGCCGTTTTGATAATATTTAGATTTTGAAATGGTATCGCTTTCAATCTTCAGGCTTTTAATAACGAGTGCGACCACCACGTGCAAAGTTCACCGATGACATCACTAACAATGGCGGGAGGTAAAATCGGGTTGCCCGAGCTGATCACGCATGCTTGTATTGTGGCAGACAGTGAATAATTTATACATTACTAGAAAGGCTTTTCATAATTGATGGCTTGGCGGAACCTGTCTCATGCACGGCGTTGTATTTCTGTGGCGATACTGGCAAAGATCACAAGGGCACATAATGCAGACATGTGATCGGCCCACATCGGACAATCACTCCGCACATATCGGGCATACTATCAGCACATATGGTACATACAACCAGCACACATCGGACCTTTAATCAGAACACATCGGACATGAACATCTGACATGCGTTCCGCACAACATAGGACATTAACTTCGGAGATACGCGAAAGCACTCCGCACACATCGGACATGCACACTTCATATTCAAAA
Organism: Haliotis cracherodii; assembly: GCF_022045235.1. Lineage (NCBI taxonomy): Eukaryota > Metazoa > Mollusca > Gastropoda > Lepetellida > Haliotidae > Haliotis > Haliotis cracherodii. Next base: position 41,202,436 of record NW_027266266.1, read on the forward strand.
CTAGTAGTATTTTTTTATATCCTATTCGGTTTAAAATGCCCTGATATGAACAGGGTGGCGGGTGGCCCAGTTGTCTAAGGCCCCGCAATTCGTTTGGCAGAGTGGCGTCCCTTTGGCGTACCAGAAACCTATAATAAAGGTTCCGTATCCCAGATTCACTCAAATTATGTATCTAGGTTTGTCAGCACCTTACCCGTGCTCGTAGATTTCACCGAAGTGGTAAACGTCTTGACCTACATCACTTCGGTCTTTCCTCCCATTAGCTGACCCGCATTGATATGGTTGAAATAATGTTCAAATCGGCGTTAAACTCTGCACAGCTTAATAAGCGATTGGGTCAGTCCTGCTATCGGCGGGAGATTTAAAAAAGGGCAGATTTATAAAAACCCAATAAACGTGGACTTAAAAAGGCAGTATAGCGATTATTGTTTGGATTTCAAAATACTTGTGTCAGCGTATAACGTTAAAGAAACGAATACAATGAGTATGAACGCTAGTTCATCACTTACATCATGTTCAGACCCGTTCTCATGACCTCTATACCGGAAGTACCATAACAAGCCGGAAGCCAACAGTCAGAAGCCGATAACAACGTATTCGGAAGTTCTTAGATTCGGACACTTGACCGCTGCCCACTCATCGGAAAACGATTTATATATAGTACGAACTGTGGAGGATGGGCGTGTATTGTCATATTAAACAGCACTTGTCAGATAACATTGAATTGGGACCCGCGTGAATTGTTAAATGGGGATCGCGAGGTTACAGTGTGTGTCTGACCTCGCCGATTGCTTGACAGGTGAGGTGAGGTGAAATGGGGTTTAACGTCGTGTCCAAGATTATTGCACTTATATAGCGACGTGCATGCACGTATGTGTGTTTGGCTGCTTGAACTAGTCCTGACTAATACCGAATTCTATAGTGCTAGCCAACTGAGATACCATGCCGCAGTTTAACTTGAATACCCCACTCAGGAACAGTAGACCGACTCCTAGCCGACCTTAATGCCGAGCACCACCAGGGTAACAACGAGTACCATCTTTTAACGCCTTTTGGTATGTCGCGGCCGGGGATCGAACCCATAACTTTCGCTCCCCGGGCGGACGCTCTACCACTAGATCACGGAGGCGGTCCGAGACCCGGATGTGTTCTAGCTGCCACTATATATAGACCTCGTTATCTTTCCAAATAGATACTTGTTTTTGAAGCTGTTCCCGGGGGCTAAACAAAAGTTCGCTTTTTATGCCAACGTAAAGCAATGACTATATATAAAAGTTTTGCCCAGAGGAGTGCTCATGTGACGGTGTTCAGTGGCTCTCGTCAATTCCCTTGGGAAACTGAAAGATGTGACTGAATCTGCACTTATCCAGGTGGTACGATTCTAATATTTAATTTAATTATATATAATTATCTTTGATCCCCACCTAGCATGATTAATAGAGTACTCATAGTCATAATCATGAATTGTCAACAAATTCAGGTTCGTATGCTGACGTGGTTTTTATGCAATTATACAATGCATCCACAACTGCCAAACAATCACATATCACGGCTCTCCAGTTCGGTCAGATAGGTGCACCTTCTCGTGCATTCAAAAATGACAACGCCTTTCCAATCGGCTAAGCTCAATCCCGCAGTGTAGGTAACGGACTAGATCCGATTGAACACTTATACCCCCATTACACCGGACGGCGACCTTTCTGCGAAAGTTCTGCGTTCTTAAGTTTTGCCAGGTCGGCGTTGAAGGCAGAGGGGTCGCAGAACGGTCGCGTAGAGCACACATGGGAGGCAGAGGGAACGCTCAGCCATCGCCAAGAGCGCCACTGTCGCTGAAAAGTTTTGAACCTGCTTAAAACAGTCGCAGTGAGATCGCCGTCGATGTAAGTCGCTCAAGGGAGGCAGAACGGCGGCAGAGGGAACGCAGAGGGAACGCAGAGGAGACGCAGAGGGAGCGCAGAGATATCGCACAGTGAACGCCTAGGTCGTTCAGGGAACGCAGTGACATTGACAAAAGTAACATTTTTAGTCGCAGAAGGAAGGCAGAACGGTCGTATGAGAGATTACACCAAAAGAGAGTTTTCTTGAGTATGGCGACCCCACTGCGCTCTAGTCACATTTTAGGACGCAGATGGAGCGCAGAGCGAGCGCCGTTTGGTGTAATGGCCCCTTTAGTGAATACATATAAAAAATGGTCTCTGATTTCGAAAGTAATGTGTAAAACATTCCCAGACATTTCTTGACAATATATTTTCAGCTTTGGGAGCGGTGTATAAATTTAATGTCTTGTATTAGTAAACTGTATTTTCACTGCCAAATCTAAACGTTATTTTCAAAATAGTGTCGAACCCGCCCTAAGGTCACAGGTTCAGGTCATTGCTTCTTTTATCACCTGCTAGCCGATTTTTTTTTTTATTACAGTTAAATATGAACTGATACAGCCACGAACAAGCCATGGGCTATTTGAAAAGTCGTTGCTCTTATCTATCGATGTCCAAGTCCTGATAATGTCTCACACAACGTTGTTGTCTGCAGTATATCACTTGACTGGTTTTGCCCTTCCGATGAAGAGTATTGATTAACATACGATAATCCTCACATTTGCCTGGCCTAAAACTAACGCGAGTCAAACCCTCTGGTAATTGATGCATACAACAGATAGTTTCAATCGTAAACGACTTCGTTCACATTTTTACTCCCTTTTCAATAAAAAGGTTTTTATTTTCATTTTTCCTCGGTTACAGTGAGTGAGTGAGAACGGTTTTACGCCTCTTTTAGCAATATTCGAGCAATATCACGGCGGGGGACACCAGAAATGGGCTTCACACATTCTACCCATGTCGGGAATCGAACCCGGGTCTTCGGCGTGATGAGCGAACGCTTTAATCTCTAGGCTACCCGACCGCCCCCGGTAACAGTGAAATTTCGTTAATGCGGACAGAACCTTTACAGTGAAATAATCCGGATATCAAAGTATGTAATTAAGGGATCATCCCTTAGCAAATATATATGCAGAGGCTCCTAACAGAGGTGGTACGGAAAGTAGGATGTCTATCATATTATTTCTTGACTGCCGTCTGTTCAGCGGCGTTGGTTCACGACGGGAACACAAGACTGGTTATATATGTGTGTACACTGGGAATCGAACACGATTTGGATGCTTTGTTGTTTAACGCCGCACTCAGCAATATTCCAACTACATGACGGCTGTCTGTAAATAATAGAGCCGGGACCAGACAACCCAGTGTTTGATAACATGAGCATCGATCCACGCAATTGGGATCGATGACATGCATTTACCAAGTCAGCGCACCTGACCACCCGATCCCGTTAGTCGCCTTTTACGACAAGCATAGTCGCCTTTTACGGCAAGCATGGGTTTCGGAAGACCTATTCTACCCCGGATTCTTCACGGGTCTCTTACATTGGCGTCAAGACGGGGGGCTTTAATCACAGCATTAAGACTAAATGGTCGTGTTCGTTTAACAAAGTTCACACCAACATCATTTTCGATGAAGATACAATATAACCTTATCATGCACAAATAATTAGCCGATGTGACGTTAAATTGTAACTCACTCACTCTCTCACTCAAACAATTAGCATTGTATCGGGTATGAAAAAAGTGACATTCCTCAGATGTCGTAAATTCCCGTAACCAAGACCCGAAGTGTCTGTAATCAGCACAGGCATGTTCAATCATTAGTATCTCGGATACAAAAGTGACTTTCCCCAGATCTCGTAAATAACACAAGCTGTCTGAGTCGACCGAACTAGGTACGTTCTTCGGAGTCGGAGCTCCTGAGAAACTGCAGCCCGCTTTGGGATACAGTGATGGTAGACACGTAACAGACACAGGAAACAGATGTGTGGGTTTGTATAAACCTCGAGTAAACAAGTGTAGCTTTCCTCGGCGAATACCGTTTATCAATTAAAACAGACACGTACAGGGCTTACATAATGTGTACAAAGGCCCCCATCGAGTAGTATCATAAGCCGATGTTGACATCTGTAGCTATTCTGGTAAAAGTAGCAAGGTAGGGTTTGAATAATGATAATGAGAACGAAATGAACGGGGAGGTATATGTTACATTGACAAATACATATTAATAAATGATTATATATAATGATCTTATTAAAGACCTAATTCTGCGAAAAGGTAATAACGAAATTCCCAAGTGAGAAGTGTGCAATATTCGAGCTGTGGACCGGCGTCCTGTAATTTAAAGCGTCTGGTACACACTAGTCTGTCTTACAGACCCTGATACAAATATATCAAATACAGCCCATGCAAGTCTATAATGTTTGGCAAGTCTAGATTACTGCAGTATCTGAAAATGAAGAGAGTCACTGGGCTCCTTTTACTATATTTTTTTAAGATAACTGAACAACTGTTTTTTTTCTGTACGATATGTTCATTTCAGAGACTAGACGTTAGTCTAGGTACACACAAACAAGTGATGAAAACATGAACACACATTGTGGGGAATCGAACCCGGGTCTTCGGCGAGATGAGCGATCGCTTTTGCCACTAGGCTATCCCACCGCCCAATTGTTTTACATTTTCTTTTAAAAGATAATTGAAAGGTGTCCATGGAATGTCTTCAGATCTAGACTTGCCTAAGTATTATAGACTTGTTTGAAGTTTTCGAATATTTCTTTCAGAGTTGGCGAACCAATCGAATACAGCTTGCTGTTGTACCCAATCAGTGAACAAACAATTACTATTCGAAAATCACACTTTGTCATAAATCAGTCTGTCACGTATTGAACGCTAATATCAGAATTCCACTGCGGGCGAGTTCGTTATCTTCGCCATCTGTGAACTCTCCAGTACTTTGTAATCTAAAACAATTGTAGCTGACTAAGAGAAAACAGATACTCTGCCTTGTGGAGAGTTTGACAGGTGAGATTATCAACATCAAACACGACCAAACGAGTTAATGCATTTTCTATGGCGTGGTTTCATATCCGAGCAATCGTGAAGGACAATTTGGGTCGAAATCTTCATTTGTCAAAAGTCAGTGTTACGAAACTTCTAAGTTACCCTGGATACATTGTTTCGGCTGATGTAACAACGGGAGAATGACAACGGCAGTCAGCGACTGTTCCAGATAACGGTGATGGAGATTGCAAGACTTCGCAATTCAGAGATTACCCTTCTGCGCTTCCATACCGTACGTTCCGACCACGTCTTCCAAGCATGAGCCATATATATCTACCAAGATATTTCTCCTCATTACCGCACAAAAGTACCTGTTGTTCTTTTCCCTAAGTAGTGAGTCGTCAGCATTTCCAGATATATTCGTTGCATGGGTACAGTGTGTGAAGCCCATTTCTGTTGTCCCGGTCTTGATATTGCTGGAATATTGCTAAAAAAACGTCGCAACATCATACTCACCTCACTCACTCACTCACTCACTCAATACGTGTGAGGGCAGAATAGAGGAAAAACTTGCGATGATAATATTTAGTTCATTGTGTTTTTTAGAATTGCAAAATTTCAAAATCGTCTCTAATACATTGAAAAACTAAATCTAAGGTTTTTACGGAATGCCGAAGTGGTGCCAATATTGGACGTTTGCCATTTTGGTGAAACCCACGAGCAGGGGCATGATGTTCACAAACCTAGAAACATAATAAAAGTGAATATGTGATTCGAATCCATGATGCCAGGTTACTGATACGTCAGAGGGACGCAACTCTGCACAACGAATTGCGGGGCCTGTGTCGCCTTTGATGATGAAGGGGTATAATTCATCGTTATTTACAAACGGGACAACTAGGATAGATACATTGCATAACTGAAAGGTTTCTATCATCTTACAAAAGATCAAGGGGATGTAAGGGGTTGCGAGTTTTCGTCCCATTAAACAGAAACAACAGTGAGAGAAATACGATAAAAAAAAATGTGTAAGTTTTGGGGAAAATCGAATTCCGGGAATAATTAATGCACAACCCCCTTGCTAGATACGCCCCTGATATAATTGGATCATGGCGCCGTGGGTGCTTCGACGCTCTGGTAAACAATTTATTTGCAGTGTAAACTTTGATTTCGTTTGGCAGCTATACGATTTGTTGCAGGCTTAATAGGGCCTAACACTTGACCTGGGGAATTAATGACTAGACCGAAAACCTATACATACACCACACGCACGATTTCTTCTCACAAATTCGGGATGTGGCCCGGGGGTGGGGGTGGGGGTGGGGGTGGGGGTGGGGGTGTATGGTGTGTATGGTGTGTATGGAGGGTTACAGGCCCCAAAATATACCATCACAAAATACAATGTCTGCAGTACACAAATGTTCAATGTTCTTGTCTGCAGTGAAGATGAGGATGTCGTCACTAACACGGTGTAGGAACTGGTCGCCTCCCTCAGTCTGGGAGTATTAAATTAGGAGTATAATTAAAATGTGGGACACTCATATACAGGTATCGGTAATCGGATTAATTAATTATTACCCGCTAGAATAGGTGAAATGCACTCAGCTGAAAATGTGGCTCTACCGGCAATAGCCATTTCTGAAATGTGGCTCTCCCGGCTAGACACCGTATGGAGGGGCAGTGACTTTTAACTCACGAAGGGAGAAGAAAACAGCTAGTAAGGGACATAAAGGTTGGGGGGGGGGGGGGGGGGGGGGGGGGGGGGGTGTGTGTTATGGAAGGGCGGTGACCTATTAACGACGGGAAAAGAGGAAACTCGGGAACAGCTATTAACAGACATGTTCCTCTCTACGGGAACTGACTGCGTCAGGTGATTGTGGTAAAATATCAGTATGGCTTAGACATTTACACGAAGGCGTTTAGTGCAACAGGAAAATACGATATAATTCGGTTATGATTATTTTGTAAGGCCATGAAAAGTGAAATAAATGTTTCTCATTATAGTGAGGGTCATTTAAAACGCGTCATGTGACGATTGTTTTCAGGACGAGGTTATTTTCCGAGCTAACGCTTTAACCACTAGGCTACCCGACCGCCCCTGATTGCAAATAAACTTCTGTTGAGAATTTTGTTTGATGAATAGATAACAAAGGTTCACGCCAGTATGTAACCGTATGTGTTGTTGGACCCGTGAAGACGCCGGTGTAGAATAGGTCTTCAGCAACCCATGCTTGCTGTAAAAGGCAACTATGCTTGTCGTAAAAGGCGACTAACGGGATCGGGTGGTCAGGCTCGCTGACTTGGTTGAAGCATGTCATCGATCCGAATTGCGTAGATCGATGTTCATGATACTAATCACTGGATTGTCTGGTTCAGACTCGATTATTTACAGACCGCCGTCATATAGCTGGAATATTGCTGAGTGCGGCGTTAAACAACAAACCAATCAACCAACCAACGTATGTGTGTTGCATCACGTTAAAAGCCAAATGTGTTAGTATCTTAGCAACTGGTACATGTATGTTCTTCAACTCAACAACGTACTTCTATACCACTATAACATTTCAAGAAAGTGCACATTCACTAAGGGATTATTTCCTAAACTGTACTGTAAAAAAGAAATAAAAAATTGTAAAACAAAACTATACCAAATTTGCTCAAACCATAACATCTAGCCCCGTATCCATGGCAACACATTTCTCCACGTGAGCCAGGCCAACTTACTTTCATCCTCCCGCAGACCAATGGTTGTCTAATCAAATAGAACACGTCTTTTCATCTTTAACTTACAACTAATTGCGTTTCTCGTCAGATTTATGAACACTCGTTAAGGGTTTGGCAGAAAGAAGGTTAACGTGCAGAGATACGAATCCCGATACAGGGCCATGACGTTATGAACACACGCCTGGATCGAGGACACCAGAATCTGACCTGATATCTCAAACAGCGTGTGGTGAATCGCAGTAGAAATTTCAATGTTTACTGAACAGATTATTATTTAAATGTGCAATGTTTGCTTGTCTTGTTAAGTCGAAAGTAAAACTGGAAAAGAGTTTTGCATACTAATGTCGGATTACGAGTACGTAGACGCTGTACAAGTCCACACAAACTGAAGCTCTTACACAATTTACGAACAAAGACTTTTTCTGTTTATAAACTGGGCAACCATTGATTTTATAAGGGGGGTGGGGGTGCTCCCTAATTTGTAGAACCCAGGCTTAGACCAGTTTGTTGTGCTAAGGTATTATTAAGGCCTCCTGTTAAGCATACAACAGAAAGTAAATATCTTGTAATGAAAGACCGATCGAGAATATGACGGAATACGGAAAATATTGAGGGAGGTTGGGGTAGTCGGTAGGAATCGCCGGGAGGATATCTATGCATCTGGAAATAAGCCACTGCCATCTTAACTGGTAGTCAGTTTTATATCAGAGGTGCCAGGAATCTCCATGATATTGATGACCAAAGAAGTGACCAATGCTTCTTTTGCTAATTACTTGAGAAGATTATTGATAACTCGTTTGCATCAAAAGCCAAAAACATTCCAAGGAATGATACCTGTAATGTTCAACATATAAGATTATATTTCTTGTTTAACACCGCACTCAGCAATATTACAGCTATATGACGGCAGTCTGTAAAATAATCGAGTCTGGACCGGACAATCCAGTGATTGACATCATGAGCATCGATCCATGCAATTGAGATCGATGACATGCATCAACCAAGTCAGCGAGCCTGACCCCTCGATCCCATTAGTCGCCTCATTATTATTATTATTATCATTATTATTATCAGCAGATAATAGCCAAATAAACCTGTGTGTAGACTTTGCCTAGTTGACCTGATTAGACATCCTGAACATTTGTGTTTTGAGTGAGTGAGTGAGTGAGTTGGGTTTAACGCCGCTTTTAACAATATTCCAGTTATATCGCGGCGTGTCCGCTTTATGTGGGAGGAAAGCCCGAAGTGATGCAGGTCTCAGACGTTTACCACTTCGGTGAAACCCACGAGCACGGGTATGGTGCTGACAAACCTAGAAACATAATCGGGGCGAACCGGGATTCGAACCCACAATCATAGGTTTCTGGCGTGCCCAAGGGACGCAACTCTGCACAGCGAATCGCGGCGCCTTAGACGACTGGGCCACCCGTGCCCCCCATTTGTGTTTTGACTGTTGAACATCTGGTACACAGCAGAGTATCAGCATGGTCACTTGTTGGACAGTAAGAGACCTTATCAGATGAAAGTCCTGACAGGGGCAGTTGGCCTGCCAGTTTCCCTGGGAAACTAATTCCACCGTTCACGGTCTTCATCACGATATCACCCTGATATCACCAGTAAATGATATCAGGTGTTCTGCACGAGCTAGGTGGGAATTCCATCAGGACCCCACACTATCAAAATGAGTTTAGGCACAGCGCAGACACCCTATTTTGATCCACATTTTATTACATTCGGATCATCAGTTAAAACATGCAGCCCGCTCCTATCTTATCCATAACCTTCCAACTGTAACTGCAAGAACTCATTCGTGACCACTCGTGCCCTCCCGTCTTCGTGCAGATTACGGAAACTAACGAATGGGGAAGCGATAGTCCTGCACAATGACCGTGGAATATATTTATTTTATGAAAAAAAAATAATCTAGAAATGCATACAAAAGCTAGTCTAACCAGCTCAAGCTAGCTCTATTCCACAAATCAGCATAGGGAATTTTTTTTATATTTTTAGAGTCAAGAAGGATATTGTGTAATATAAGATTTCAGAGACTAAATGTTAGTCTAGGGAAGCGACAGCAAGCAACATTGAGAGCATTGAACTTTCTGGACATTTATGCTGAATATAAGCTTAACGGAAAAGGGTATCTATATTTTCAACACGGCAATTATTTTAGCGAATGTAAACCGCCATGAGTAAGATAACTTCAGATGAGTAACGATTGAATTGTATAATCTGTCTCTTCTTCGCTACGGAGAGGTCCTTGGTTATGCCAACAAGAGTTAGCTTACTTAGTTTTTTAACACAAGGGTGGCGCCAGAAATTCAAAAGATGTCCAAATGACCCCGCACAATCACGAGGTTTGTGAAGGAGTGGGTATGCTTAGTAAAACGTGGAAACCATAAAGTATATACATCTCCCCCCACTTACGAAAACCTTTGAACCTTTGAAGACACAAGAACCTTTTCAACGCTTGCACAAAATATACGGTACAGTTTCTGGGTCAAAATAACATGCGCCGTGTCGGCGATCATTTCAACGTGACATTTGGGGAGTTTGAAAAGCTTTAAGCAAGATATGTCGATATCAAGTGTCCGTCTGATCCAATAGAGAGGTTACTATAATGCTTTTACTTAAATAAGCTAATAATAATGATGATGATGATAATAATAATAATAATAATAATAATTATGATGATACTACTACTACTACTACTACTTCTACTACTACTACTACTACTACTACTACTACTACTACTACTACTACTGAATTCGTCTTGAGTTACGCATTCTACCTTTGCTCGTTTCTTAACATAAGCTGATTTGAATATTTTAACGTTGATATTGTGAGTGTAGCTTCCTTGTTGGTCTCTTAACCCACGCTTGTAAATGTTAAACGTCACGATAACTAACACTCTTTAAATAATAAATAATGCACAAACTATCACGTACTCTCTCAGGGATTTGGACGTAAAAAACCTGGTTAAAATGTCTTAATTTGTCCATGAAAGGGCCCGTATACGAGTAGGACGGCCCGGAACACGGCTAAATAATGATATATAATCAGATCCAACTATTCGTGCAGCAACCACGTATGTGTCTATAATAACGGTCCAAGGCGGTTGTAAGTGGGGAATTATAAGCTTAATACATGTGACGGTTATTTACATTTCGAATTATACAATCATCTTGCTAACGATCTATTGGTTTTTAATCACAGTCCTGTCGCTATGAGAATTATTTAACGTCAAAATGGTCGCGCCAGTAAATATCAGAACCATACAATTACAACACGTTCCAACATTCGAGATCTCAGTAAAGATTTCGAAACGTTTTATGTAGAAATGTGGAGGTCACTTCCAAATTTGACGCATCAGTGACAAAAATGATGTCCGATGCAATTCCCATATTTTTGGTGAACAATTGACGTGCCTTTGCATGTATTAGTGGGGCAGGATATGTTCTGGTATTCGACAACATCCGGTACCGTCACTATTTGATAGTGAGTCATAAACACGTGCTTACAATATACATATACAATGTATATAGCCCATAGAAAACTGTGTCATGTTAATATACATTTGATTTATAAATAAGATGAGAAAACAGCTAGTATTTTCAAGAGTACATGTATAAATAAAACTGGATTGAAATCCACCTGTGATTTTTTCATTCTATTATAAGGACCCTCAAGAATAAACACAAGTGCCAATAAATCCCAAACATGCCATTGCATTCTCGGTCGACCATTAACAAATCTTACAAGACGTACTCGTACAAAAAGTAAATTGTCCTTTGGTGTTGATAATGACTAGCGCAATACAGATATTTATATGTGACAATTAAAGGTTTAATGGCTTTCACTCTGGCGTGTATGAATAATGGGTTGAGGTTGCATTATCCGTCACCTTTATGTTTCAAAATGAACGTGTATAGAAAACCACTCAAGAGATAAGAACGCTATTACAGGACGCCTAGTTAGGACGTTTTATTGCTACCCCTTTACGTCAAATTCGTCTTGTGTTTCTATAGTACGTCGTATCAAAGAACGAACAGATTATGCATTGAAAGCAATCCAATTCAAATGTACTGAGCTGTGCTATTACGTAATGTAGGATTGTGGGTTGTATTGTTACCCCCAAGATTAGAACAGGGAATTAGAAACAGAATGTAGCGTCGTATTAATGAAAGAACACAATTGAAAACTCCAAGTGCCATTCAACAGACGCCTTGTCACATGACGTTTCACGTTTCTTGTTCTCGCTGAAAGCCAACCCTTGCCCAAATCCAGGGGTGTTTAACTGATCGAGATTTGAACTGGACTTTCACAACGATACAGTGGAGAGTCTACAGGAAAGATCAGACGTCGTGATTTACGCTACACCCCATCTCCGACAATCTCACATTACACAAAACCCTTTCTTGGTACCTTTCCCACAGGATGCTTGTATGAAGTCTTAATCGCTCTTTTATTGGTTGAGACGCATGTTGATGACACTCGCTAATATATCACCCCAGCGAGTTATCTGATCGCACACCACCTCCCCGCGGGTGTCTTCAACGTGTGTACGAGGTGACAGGTCAATGTTCGCGACCCTCGCTATTGTTGCACGTCATCGATTGTGCTGACTTCATTTATTTGAAATTATTCAATTTACGTTAAATTCGAATTTTAAATCAATATGTATGAAAGGAACGATGCTCCATGGCCACGACCCTGTTCGGGTATAGGCGTTATAACTACCACCCTGTTTGAAATAGATTGTTTCAAATAAATTTGCGTCATCATTAATCACTGGGTAGAAATACATCTTATTTATTTTCAGTGCTTTGATAATGACTTCAATCCAACTGTCTAGGACGCCTTTAATAGGCAAGCTCGTGCTACATGTGTGTAAACTGTCCCATGTACTTAAAGAGGGAAATAATCTATTTGTATCATGCGGCAAAAAATACTTTTGTACATATTTAGTCAGAAATTAATCCGTCTCAACCTTAACATTTCATTGGACTTTGTGAAAAGGTACTACAGTTTTGTCGACTATCTTACTTTGCAAACATTCATTTACCTAACCCACATTTAGCTTTACAGTGTTGTGTATTTACGCCTACTTGCCACGTAATCTCTTAACCTATATTAGCAGGTATCACACTTTACACAATTAATAGTTTTCCTTTTGAGATCATATAACGGGGTAGGGTGGGGGTGGGGTGGTCATTCAGCACCCCCACGCATACTGTCCCTGAGGAGAATGCTGTACATATATTATAAGAAAACACCTGCAATTATTTTATACCTGCATTTAAAACAAGTTTACATCAAATAAAACAATAAACCAGTTCGATTGTGGCTTCAAGTGTTCTGTGCTGTTCCGTTACTGGTCGCTTTGTGTGGTAGAGTAGACCACGACCATTTGGTGTTTGTCATTGGTATTATTCCTATGAGCTTTACAAAAAAAATGTCCTTTTCATGTGTGTCAATGTACTCTTTTAATGTTTAGAAATTTTATGTTAATTTCATGTGCCCCACTTCAAGCTAACTTTTATGGTATGTACGTAGGCACACGGCTCTTTATAGTCAGGTAAATTTAATAAATATTGCTTTATGGTAACAGGCATTCAACAAGGAGATTATCTTTGACCTATTTTCTTCACGTAAACGTCGGATATTCTTACCAGTATTTTAAACAAGAGATATTGGAAAAATGACTTTATGCTTTTTGTATCTAGAATTTCGTGGCCTAAATTATCTCGTTCAAATAGTTCTATTTGTAACTGCGTTGTTCATGAAGGGGTACATACACGATAAGAGAGAATCTAGTTTGACTCGAACTAAACAACACTTAAAACAATATTTAGTATACATTAAACATGATACTGAATAATTTTAGCATTCACTAACCCCTGTAAACCTATTGACGAGGATAAATTTTGATATGTCGTTTTCCTATCGCGTCGTCCATTCATTCATTCATTCATTCATTCATTCATACATTTACACAATTGCATTCATGCTGTCGGTGTTTTGCCTTGCAATTCGATTCAGTAGCCGTCTAAGATCTTCACGTTAACTTCACGGGCCTTTGCCTAGAGAGTCTAGAGTCATAGGTCAATTGGGTTTGGGATGGGCTGTTTACTTTGTCCATTATTCACTTTGTTACCTTGAACTGGGAACGCGTAGAAATGCACTAAGAATGTAAATAAGGTGACTGAAAAAGACCCAAGTCAGCAAGTGATATGAACACCCGAGTTTGGCGCATGTGCGTGAACTAAGAGCCCTGAATAGGTATTTGTGTTTCAATTGTCGGGTGTCTGTAGTAATGTTTTCAAGCTGTGATAACAAGCCAATTGTTTGCGCTGGTAAAAAAAGTAATGTATCTGGGAACATAGGTTGTTTACGTGCTGGGGTCACCGTGTAATGATCTATGTTTAGCGATTAACGTCAAACAACACAAAGTGCTGAGGTATAACGCACGAATAGGGAGATTCCATCTACGTCATATATCACATGAGCGAACAAAGGACAATTACCAATCAGTTTATGTGTTGAGCGGGTGAGTTGGTTTTAAAGCCGCTTTAAACAGTATTCCAGTTATATCACGGCGTGTCAGTTTAATGTGGGAGGAAAGCCCGAAGTGGTGCAGGTCTCAGACGTTTCCCACTTTGGTGAAACCCACGAGTACGGTTATGGTGCTGACAAACCTAGAAACATAATTCAAACCCACGATCATAGGTTTCTGTAGTGCCCAAGGGAGGCAACTCTGCAAAGCGAACCGTGGCGCCTCAGATGACTGATGCCCCCTTCAGCGAATTGATATGTCAAGAGCCTGTGAGAAATAACGACAGTGATTTGGCGTCAACGCAACTTTGAACAGTATTTCGGTATATCATGGTGTGTCAACCTGATGGCCGAAAACGAAGCAGGCTTTCCGTGAAACCCACGTGACCCCATTTGCACAAAGCGATCTTAGCGCTAAGACTATCGTAAGCCTATGTTAAAGTATGTGAGTAACGATCATCTTAGTGCTAAGATTGCTTTGTGCATTTGGGCCATGGTGATGGGGGAACCAGTGATGATAGGGCGATTCCGGGATTCAAACACCTGGTCCTGGGTTCAATTGACGCGTCACGGACGCGAACTGCGGCACCTTAGACCACTGAGCCAGCATTCCCCGGCATCAGGAAGATCCGGGTTAGAATAGGTCTTCAGCAACCAAAGCTTGCCGTAAAATGCAACTATGCTTGTCGTAAAAGGCGACTAAAGGGATCGGATGGTCAGGCTCGCTGCCTTGGTTGGTGCATGTCATCGTATCCCAATTGCGTGGATCGATGCTCATGATGTCAATCACTGGATTGCCTGGTCCAGACTCGGTTATTTACAGACCGCCATCATATAGCTGGAATATTGCTGAGTGCGGCGTTAAACAACAAACAAACAAACCGTTCCCCAAAATGTGACGAAAAACAGTCCTTGTTCAATTACAAATTCAAGCCCATGAGGATACAGAGTTGACTCCCTTTGTTGCACTGGGCTGAACTGGTTTCTGGTTTCAAGGACGTGGCTTTTAGTTCGTAAACCAATTGGTTGACTGCCTGTCACATTCCCCAAACAGCGAAAGCACTGACTACATTAAACACATGAACGTTTACGATACAGTTTAACAAGGATAACATTAACAGGGACAGCATTGGTACTGGTACTGGTGATATAAACATATGCTCCAGTAAATCACACCTTAACAACATGTAGGAATGGCATTTGCAGTTGGGCGTTTCCAGCTGGGTAGCAAAACAAACCTGGCCCATTTTCTGATAGAGCATTGCAAGGGCACACTGAAAAGACATATCTCCGAACTTTGTCAGACATTATGCAGAATGAGGGCTCCAGGGCGGGTATGTCATCGAAGGCGCCTCGACTTGCTGGTGTTGTATTGAGTCCCTTGGGCGTGTCAGAAACCTGGGTCCGATATTTCCCCTGATTATGTTTCAAGGGTGTTAGCACCAAACCCGTGCTCGTGGCTTCCGCCAAAGTGGTAAGCGTCGGGAAATAGCTTTAACACTCTACATTAAAATGACATTTGAATATCTTTACGATACATTTTTTAGGCCCGGAAAGGCTGATATATAAGTTTAACGATTGATTGACTGTACAGGATAGTTTCTCATTCTCCTACCCTGGACTGTAGATATAGGGACAGTTGAATTGTGACTAATTTAGAAGTGCGAACGAAACCGAAAATAATTTTGGCCCTGGTGATCACCATACTTTGTTGCATGCGCTTGTAGTCGGCCAAGTTGTCCTCAATGTATAGTTTGGGATAGTTGTTACACATCCCACCTCATTCTTTTCACATAGAATCCGTAAATAGCTGACGCAACAGAGATCACGCGTTGGGAACGAGAAACACGTATGTGGATATTTTTTAATGATTCATATCGGCAAAGAGCACGCTGTGAGTATTCTCGTTTCGACTGTATTTTGTTTCACCTTTTGAATGAATAGTTTTCGAATAATATGGTATATCCGCCCAATGAGAGTGTCTTCATATTTTAGGGTTCTGGACAATATATTGACATGTATCGTTTTGTTTATGGGTTAAAAAATAAAACCCCAAGTGGCGCTTATCGTTTAGACGTTTATGACTTTGGTTAGACCGCCGTGGTCTTGTGGTAGAGCGTACGCACGGAGAGCGGAAGGTCCGGGGTTCGATCCTCGGCCGCGTCATACCAACATACATTAAAAGATGTTACTTGTTGTTACCCTGTCTGGCGCTCGGGGCTAAAACAAGGACTGGTCGGCTCGGAGTCATTAGACGGGTCTAAGTTGGGTATTCATGTTAAACTGCGGCTCGCACTATAAATCGGCATCAGTCCGAACTAGAACAAGTACACACACACACACACACACACACACACACACACACACACACACACACACACACATTATCTTGGACGCGACGTTAAACTCGATTTCACCTGACCTGACCTCACTTTGGTGAAACCAAGGAGTAAGGTGCTTATTAACCCATGTTCATGATCTGGACGAATCTTTGAGTCGAACTCATGATTATCGGATCCTAGCGCATCGAAAGGGACGCAACTACACCTTAAACCATTGGGCGCCTCCTGCCCCAAACTTCAATTAAGGCCTATCTCTATATAAAACGAGAACGTACATACGTAAAAAGCTACCGAAATCCCATTAATGTCGCTCTTTTTTAAGATGTACCCCTTGAACATCTATGATTGGTTATTGTCCAATTTATCAGTTACAATCCGGATATAATATAGCTATAGTACATCGTTATCCCGGCGATCTTGGCAGGAATCGGGCCATGTCCACGCAAACACACCATCGGGTCACGATGACATACGACAAACAATCAAGCAGGAAGTTTCTCCTGGCCGTTGCATACAAGTACTGCCGACAGTGTATTTCTTGCCTTAAATCTACGTCCCTGAACAGGCATATGTTGGCTGTCAACCCCGTACCACCCATTTCACTTCCGAGCAGATCACGTACCTCAATCTTAGTCACTCGTGGAAACTGGCAGACATTTCCTGGGACACAGTCGTACAACACCGACAACGAGTGCACTCTGGCGTAGTGCAGAACTATGGAAACGTGTTTCTGTAACTCGCCATCAACCGTGATCGCGGAATACGTTCTTTCTCACGTGGTACCAATTTAATATTTTTTTTATGAATATGGTTACCTAGAAAAAGATTCAATTACATTTTTTCATCCAAGGATATAAAATAATCATCTGAATAAATAAATATAACCTGATCTAAATAACTTGGGAGGGATACCATTCAAATAGTGTTCAACCCGTGAAGATCCGGATAGAATAGATCTTCAGCAACCCATGCTTGCCGTAAAAGGCGACTATGCTTGTCGTAAGAAGCGACTGACGGGATCGGGTGGTCAGGCTCGCTGACTTGGTTGAAGAATGTCATCGTATCCCAATTGTTCATGATGTCAATCACTGGGTTGTCTGGTCAAGACTCGATTATTTACAGACCGCCGTCATATGGCTGGAATACTGCTGAGTGCGGCGTTAAACAGCAAAAAAACAAACAAACAAATCAAATAGTGTTCACTCCGCCTTCCCTGCATGCTTCGCTTATTGACACAATAAACTAAACCTACAAGACCGCCTGTGTTTTAATCCTAACGCTGTTGATATAAATACGATATTAATTACTCGTCTTCCGGGTTTAATTCAAGTTTAAGAAAATTAAATATATGTTCTCATCGTAACAACTAAATAGCATCGTAAATATACTTAGAAACAGTTATAGTCTCCCTTTCGCCCTATATGAAAAAATGAACTCGCCCGAACTCAACCCGACACCCCTAGGCTCGCAGTGTTTTCGTACGGAAATCGAGCGCGAAGTTGACAAACTGAAGAGAACCACCCTGGGAGAAAGTGTTAGTGTGTGAGTAGGGGCTAATGCTGCTTTCAGTAGTAACTAATCTGTATTACAGCACAATGACGTCATGTAGGAGTTAGCCCAAAGTGGAACAGATTATAGATGTTCGTTCACCCGTGGACCTCCATCACGAGACTAATGCTCGCAGAGCAAGGACCATGATCTAGGATTTAAACCAATAATCAGCGGATCCTGCAGCTAAGCGACCGAGAACTGGACCATTAAACCACCCTGTTCGAAGTAAATATGAAAGATACATCTCCAATATTTGTAAGCCATTAATTATCAAATTTCTCACCTTCGCGTTCCACTGATATGGTATGTATTGATATTTTTTTATTTTATCGGAATCTGAAGAGATAGGATTTACTTGAATAGGAGCCGAGGTAATGCTTTATACCTAGAACAAAACCCTTTACAGTTAAACAAATATCGTGTTATAAATGACACTGCATAAATGATTGCACACTAAACAAACGATCTACTACAGCGTAAACTTCAGTGTATAATGCAGATTGCAGTGTCATGCACACTTGGCAAGCTGATCCACGCCGCTATATAAGTACAATAATCTTGAACGCGACGTCAAACCAAATTTCTCTTCACCTTCCCTCTAACAATACCCTTTCTGCGACCATCGGTTTCTATTTAACCTAGATACGTTTTGACCTAGACGTTGGAAAACGAAAATCGAAAACATATTTTGATTATCCAAAATACCACACATTTACGCGTCACACCTGCAAATCTACATTCTAAATCTAAATTCTAAATCAACGCTATAAAACTGTTTGACAAAACACCAATTTTTCAGGACACGTATACAATTGAAAACAGAATCTTAATTTTATTTAAATGACATCAGCTTCACGTAAACCACACTTCGCAGTACAGTTGTATTTAACTTTTTAAACGATATCAGCTTTATACAAATGTGTCACAAAGATTTAAACGATATTTAAGCTTGTATATCGGATTGTGTTAAATACCTAAATAGTGCGAAGTTCATAGTTATAAACCAGATCCTTCAAACTGTGTTAGCGCACACTTTAAAACAGGATCTGACCACATCACATACTTCGTGTACTCGAACACTGTCAGTCAGTTAGGGGATTTCGCACTCGTGGTAGGAAAATTTCCTCACTTAACCACCAGAAAGGCATAAGGCGTGTGTGTATGTCCTATTTCGTTAGATGGGAAAGACATCCCTTTGAATCCGTTATGTTCCTATAGCGGCTGGATGAAAAGCGAAAATATTTACAATCGCTCGGTGATCAAGATTGGAAAAGTGTTCTCAACCGCTGTGGGAGCTTGATACCATAGCAAAACTATTGATCATTTGTAAATTAAAATAAAAGTTTGTTTTTTTATAGGTTTTTGTAAAATAGTAATAAATTGTTTTCAGTTTCAAAAAAGAAGGTTTTGTTAAGTGATGTATGTGTAAGGTAGATATAGATATATAATAAAGATGGTTTAGTTATATCATGCCGCAATACTTGATGGACACATTGGTTCATTAAAAACAATAAAATTACAGTACAGTTTTCGTCGCACTTATTTCTATCTTTATAAAATTTAAATACACAAGTTCATAGATGTTTTAAACTTTTAAATGCAATAACAGTATATTGAGAAAAGATAAAAATGGCTTAAGAAACTTACCAATGGCGCTAGGAAACATCTGGACGAGTGCCACAACGGCGACTGCGAGAACTTTAAGAAAATCCATTTTTTGACTCGGAGCTTTCAATCTACAACCTGAAGTCTGTCACACCATCTTAGACCAAAAGTTTAGGGTACTTATAGTACGACCATATTTTGCACACGGCTTTCAGCCATCCAATTATCCTGAAGATCTTCAATGAGGATTCGTCTGGGTCACGTGATTCGTGTAATATCCCTCTGAGCAAAGCCTGTTCGTTAGCGGCAAAGAAAGTACGGTAGCCGAACCGTGATAAAATTTCGCATGTTACGCAGCTTGAGAGGGGTTTAACTTTTGCATAACAGTTATGCAATTATTGTTATTCGGATAATTTACGCTTTGAATGGTATCCTATTGCGTAATAGGAAAATATAGTTACAACATATTAGAACTGTTCAATACGATAATTGCAATAGTTTGTAATACGATTGTGCTGTTTCCATGCACTATTGTGTTCGTCGTTGTATGGCTGAAACAATACCGATGCGACCTTAAATTTGAACTCACATACACTATTGTGTACTGTTAATAATTTTTCTGTTTTTAGTCAGTGTGAATGGAAATATTTAAGTTGGAATGCCGTATAGATCATGCGTGAATATTGTTATAAATCGTAGAATAATATTTGTTAGTTTCATAGGGGGAGTATCTATGAAACGAGACCCCTGACATTGCAACCAAATATTTAACCACACGTGCTTGTATGTAAATATAAAATACCATAGTTATTATGATATGAATACACAATGTGTTTGACAAATGATACATTTCAGTACAGTATATATGTAAATATACATCAAATGCTTAATGTATCTAGCGCACCGACTTCCCACATTACAAGCAGAGGTATTTCCTGACGGACTTTGAAACAACGGGCGGAATTTAATGTTTATCCTTTGGTCCGGGTATCAGTTAGCGCAAAAATCCTTGTTAATTGCATAGGGTGTCGATTTCAATGGTATTCAATTTCATTTCATGTCACTCATGTTATTAGCGTGGGTGAGTGAGTGAGTGAGTGAGTATGGTTTTACGCCGCTTTTAGCAATATTCCTGTGAATATCACGGCAGGGGACACCAGACATGGGCTTCACACATTGTACCCATGTCGGGAATTGAAACCGGGCCTTCGGCGTGACGAGCGAACGCTTTAACCACTGGGCTACCCAACCGCCCCTGGTAGTGAGTGAGTGAGTTGGGTTTAGCGCTCCTTTTAACAGCATCTCATTATATCACGGTGTGTCAGGTTGATGTGGGAGGAAAGCCCGAAGTGGCGCAGGTCTTAGACGTTTACCACTTTGGGTCTGGTGCTGACAAACCTAGAAACATAATCGGGTCGAACCGGTATTCGAACCTACAATAATAGGTTTCTGACGATCCCAAGGGACGCAACTCTGCATAGCGAATTGGGTGCCCTAGACGACATCCTTGCCCTCGTGTGTCGTAGTTTTCATATTTATTTAATGAAATTGATTACCGCTGGAGGTCATGTTTTCGTCAAACTGAAGAGAGGATCGGATGGTTAAAATGTATGCTGGATCAGTCATTAAGTTGTCAGCTTCAAAATCGGTCGCTTACAAATCGCCGTGATACACTTGTAATATTGCTACCTTCGGCGTAAAACAACATTCATTCAACTTTATCATTCATTATTTAAAAAGATCACACCTCTGAGACAGAATTGATTGATTCAAGTGCCAGTCATATTTGTTTGTTTGTAAACGCCACGCTCAACAATATTCCAGCAATATGACGGCGGTCTGTAAGTGAAAGAGCCTGGATCAGACAAGACTCTACCAAACACTGCGACCAGTGATAGAATAGCACAGATCACTTTAAGTCACAATCGAACTGATTTATTGTTGTATTTGTCGAGATGCCACCCCCCTCATTACAATATGATTTCAAAAGGAATGCTATTTTCGATATAGTAGATATAAATAGAAATGTGTAAAGTGCAATACGTGCTCATATAGGTTTAGACCGCCTCCGTGGTCTAGTGGTAGACCGTCCGCCCGGAGAGCGGAAGGGGGTTCGATCCCCGGTCGCGTCATACTAAAAATCGTTAAAATATGGTATTTGTTATTACCCTGGGGCTCGGCATTTAGGGGCTAAAACAAGGACTGGTCGGCTCGGAGTCAGTATACTATAGAGTTTGCACATCGGTTTTTCGATTCATACCTCAATGAACCGAAACAAATACACAGTCAAGCCTAAAATCAACGCACGGAAAATTAATAAGCCGTATTTCTATCCATGATTAATGATGACACCAATTTAATTGAAACAATCCATTTCAAACAGGGTACTAGTTGTAACGTCTAGACCCGGATAGGCTTGTGGCCATGGAGCAATGTCCCTTTCATGCATGTTTGTTTGAAATTCGAACTTTGTAACGTAAATTAAATAATTTCAAATAAACGAAGTCAGTACAATCGATGACGTGCATCAAAAGCGAGGGTGCGAACATTGACACGTGACATCGCACATTGACACACGTTAGGGTGGTGGAGGGGTGTGTGTGGTGGGGTGGCGAGTAATGACCCTGCTCTGCACCTCGTAATACAGCGGCGTCAGGTCGTAGCTCTCAGTGTTGAACAGGCCACTGATACGTGGCGATAAAGTTCGTGACAGAGAGGAGGTCTCGAGCGGGGCAGTGAAATAAGAAATAGAGCCATATCACTCTTTTTACAAAGTAAACATGAGACTGTTCCATCTCCGTGAAGAATATCAACTACAGCCCATGCAAGTCTATAATGTTTGGCAAGTCTAGATTACTGCAGTATCAGGAATCTGAAAATGAAGAGAATCACTGGGCTCCCTTTTTATTAGATTTTTATTAAGATAACTGAACAACTGTTTTTTTCTATATGATATGTTCATTTCAGAGACAATATGTTAGTCTACAGTAAGAGAAAAAAGGGGATAAAAACAAGGACTGTTCGAAAGCACGGAGCCAGTGTTCTCTCTCACACTCGGGGTGCAGGGGCGAGGGGGGGGGGGGGGGGGGGGGGGAAGCAACTCTCCCGCACCCCCCCCCTCCCTTTGCCCCTGCCCCCGGCACTCCCTTTCTTCTTCTTCTTAAAACCCCCATTGCGCCCGTTGTATCTGTATCGTGGCTATATCACGTATGCCTCGTATATATCACCGTTCCTTTGTCCGTATCCTGAGTAAGGCAGATAATGTTCTCTATTCACAATATACCACTCACATTTTCATGGGATAGTAACACATTCTATGCTTTTTAAAGTTGTGTTTACACCTAAGGAAAAGGTTACTATGAATAGTTTTGTGTTTACCATTTTCCTAATTTTTAGAGGCAATAAAAACAAACTGTGTTTCTCTGAAGATGTTACGTTTACTTGTTTTAATTCATCATCATTTTATTGATTTTTAAAAACTGATTTCTTAAATTAAACTTTGACAAATTAGGAATTTTTCAAATTCAAATTCGAATTCTGCTTTGGAGTTTGTGTGTTCCTTTACATAATTTAATGTTACTTTCTTCCCTGTTTGGCTATCTTGGCAAATATTTTTGACAAATTTGTTTTAAATATAACTTTGCATTTATATGACCCGCTTGTAGCTATTAACACATGTTCTCGTCGCTATATGGCCGAAATAATGCTGACGTTAAATTTTAACTCACTCACTCCCTCACTTTTGAGAAGACATTTTTGAAGAGTTATCATTTTTAAAGTTTATTATAAAGTTTTAATAAGTTGTCTCCAACAATCAAGTTACTTATATAATCACAATAACATTTCACTATGAGTATATTAGATAACACTAGACCCGTGAAGATCCGGGGTAGAATAGGTCTTCAGCAACCCATGCTTGCCGTAAAAGGTGACTATGCTTGTCGTAAAAGGCGACTAACGGGATCGGATGATCAGACTCGCTGACTTGGTTGATGCATGTCATTGGTCCCAATTGCGTGGATCGATGCTCATGATATTAATCACTGGATTGTCTGGTCCAGACTCGATTATTTACAGACCGCCGTCATATAGCTGGAATATTGCTTAGTGTGGCGTTAAACAACAAACCAACCAAGAAAACACCACTGATAACGGGCCCATATCAGTGCTGTTGACCACGCTCGGGTAGTCATTATGGGCCCCACAAGGAGGAGGTTAAGTTGAAATTACCCAGTGTATTACATCGTGTCTGGCAGGTGATATACCGCTGCTGGCAGTCTGGACATAATGGAGCTGTATGTGTTGTGATGCGAATAAGGCCGAGAACAATTCAATGCTCAAGGTGACCGACCAATTGTGTCCAGCGTTTGTATTTGATGACTGGATTGGTTATGTAACTCCGGAGCCGTTGAACTTGTTTGCGATAGGATCTAAAACGGTATTTTCTATACTGGGTCGTTAGCTTGATCGCTTGGATATATGTACCAGCAATTTATCGTGAAAGGGGGGGGGGGGGGGTGATGTAATTCTGGCGCGGGGTATATCAGTATACAGTAAACTACGGTCATAACGAACTCAAATCGACCACTAAGTTTAGTTCGTTATAACCATAGTTCGTCATAAGCATATATACAGCATCTATACAGCAAATGGCCGGGACCAAAAATAAAGTTCGTTATATCCGTCAGTTCGTTATAAGCGTGTTCGTTATAAACGTATTTTACTGTAATTTATATGCTTCAGTGTGAAAGACTGAGTTTTCTGAAGTTGAGAAAAGTGATATTTTCATTTCAGTGAACATAGCACTTGATATGTCACAGCAGTGAATATGACACCTTGACGGAGCTATTGTCTTACAAGAGTTACCTCCCCACCAATTATCTCCCTTTATCATAAGTGTCTCGCCCGTACACAAACTGTTGACATCCTATTTACGGTAGTTGTACATTGACAAGGCAAAATAATGACAGATGGTCATTTATGGATTTAATATCGCTTCTTGACGTTTGTTATTTTCTTAAAAATGTTTCAGTCTCGTAAATTTTAAGAATATTTTTTATTGAAGTTGATTTTGTTTATAATCATATTAAAAATGTATGATGAAGAATCTTATTGAGATCAAATTGTTTTGGTTACTTTTGTTTATATATACTGAGATTTTGCAAACACGGAACTAGTTTTTAAGTCGCACTTACAAGGGTTGATCAAACGTCCCTGTGTGTAAGGTAGGGAGATTTTTGTTAATATCATCATCATCATCATCATCATCATCGTCGTCGTCGTCGTCGTCGTCATCGTCATCATCATCATCATCATCATCGTCGTCGTCGTCGTCGTCATCATCATCATCATCATCACTTGTCAATATCATCATCCCGTAAAAAGCGACTATCCTTGTCGTAAGAGGCGACTAACGGGAACGGGTGGTCAGGCTCGCTGACTTGGTTGATGCATGCCATCGTATCCCAATTACATGGATCGATGCTCATGATGTCAATCACTGGATTGTCCGGCCCAGACTCGATTATTTACAGACCGCCGTCATATAGCTGGAATATTGCTTATAGCGGCGTTAGACAACTAACTAACTAACTAACTAACTAACTAACTAACTAACAACATACTAAAGAACGGTATAAATGGAAAAGACTTGGAGGAATACCAGCGTGAAATAAATATTACTGAGTGTGGCGTCAACTTCACCATCGTCAACTTTATCATGTGTATGTCCAGCGTGGATTTGACACCGAGAATATAACCTTTGTGTTTTCGGTTAACATGGGCCACTGACTAGCCATTATACTGTCCCCCCCACGGCTTGCATACATAAATTATAGGTTACCCCCACTTGGTGAACTGCTGATCCACGAGCACTAGTGCCAAAATACCAACAAAGGGTCCTTCATTTGTTAACAATGGAACCTGCCTTTCCTCACTCGCACCTGTGAGCTATGGCCATGCATTCGACCGCGGCCTCAACAGTATAGTGGCAAGGATGGCACGGTGGTCTAAACCGTCATAACTCGCCCCACAGTTTGAATCCAAAAAGCACGATTATGTTTCTTTGTTTGTGAGAACACAGAATCTTGGGTTTCATCTAGCCGACAAGCGTGAGCTACCAGAAATACTACTCAAAGTGACGTTTATCCACTCCCTTTTTCATTAGGAATCACCAGGCAAGGTTTCCCATTGCGGGAGAGTGAGTGAGGATGAGCTACCACTGCTTTTACCAATAGACCAGCAGTATCACCAGGAATTGGCCTTCACGTGGGGATTCGGAATAAGATCATGAGCGTGACGATCTCGGGATCTCGGTGGGGTAGCCTCTCTCCCTCCCCCCCCCTCTCCCTCTCTCTCTCTTTCTCTCTCTCTCTCTCTCTCTCTCTCTCTCTCTCTCTCTCCCTCTCTCTCTCTCTGTTACATCATAGTTAGGACTACAATGTACGTTTATTTTTTCATTACATCCGTGGATAAAGTATTGACAAGCACGAATATTGCTTGAATATATATATTGGTTAAAGCGTTCGCTCGTCACGCCGAAAACCCGCGTTCGATTCCCGAGATGGGTACAATGTAATGTGTGAAGCCCATTTCTGGTGACCCCTGCTGTGATATTGCTGGAATATTGCTAAAAGCGGCGTAAACACATACTCACTCACCCGTAAACACGTGTTTCTATTTCTAAAATATATGTCTCTCTCTATCACTCTCTCGCCATCTTTCTTTCTACCTTTCCATATCTCGCTCTCTGTATACATTTTGTATATATCTCTCTCTGATTATCTTTCAGTGCGCAATATTTTGACTTCATACTTTTATTTCACAACTCACTCTGAGCAATTCTAATTGGCAAACATGATTCAGAAGAAGGCGTCTCGGCCGATTAGACCACGGTCCTTTGCCCCCAAACCTATACTTATATACCTACACAGCATGGAGATGATGTACACCATATCCAGAATGTCTGCTTCTGAAAACAGTGTTTATTTTGAAAATGCTGCCGTAAATTGCCGCAGGATATATTTTAGTGAATCATTCATTATTAGCAGACCCCTAGCGGGTACGTGTAACCCATTCATCGAGAACATGCCTCTTTCAGAGATAGCATCAATCCATATATCACCACAACCAAACCATCCACCAAAATCAGGTTTCAAAACATGCTTTATGACAATCAGATTTCGATAAAAGTATAATTAATTTCCATACTTCAGAGACCATCCCAGTCCTAATGTATAGAAGTTTAATTTAGGCTGTCGGGTAGGTGAGACAAAGTTTATTTCAAAATGATAGGGTCACCAGACGTAGTTTTCTGTATTTCTCAAGATGCCTAGACTTAATTCAAACTCCCCACTAACCATGGCGACACAGCAAGGGAAGACATACTTCCTTTAAAATACTGACATTCACAGATATATATTGAAACAAGAAATGTCATCGGACAAACTAAAAAATATTTAAGCATCCTGAATGAAACGGTTTACCCGCACATTCCCGAGAAACATCTTGAATCTATTCCTGATACTCGATTTAAAGTGATTTATAATATCGACGGTGTCTGATGTTGCCTCATACATCAAGGTGAAGATGCTGGTGATAGTCGAGATGAAGCGGATGCAGGTGACACGCACGTCGTCTGTTTTGTGTTGCCCCTCCAGTGACTATATGTAAATGAAATGGCGATACACAGTGGTAAAACATAGTAATGAATATGCAGTGATTCCTCTCTATACTTTGTTAAACGTGTTTTTTGCTTGTAATAAGATTTCCCCTTTCTGATAGAACTGATAGATACAGTGACCAGCCCAGAATGTGATTTGTAACTTGAAACCCCATAATCTCTGCTCAGATCACTGGCCACTGACCACTGGAGGGTATACTATGTACTTGATGTGATTATAATAACCCCCGGGCGGTGGGGTAGTCTAGTGGTAAAAGCGTTCGCTCGTCATGCGGATGACCGGGGTTCGATTCCCGACATGGATACAATGTGTGAAGCCAATTTCTGGTGCCCCCTCCGTGATGTTGTTGGAATATTGCTAAAAGTGGCGTTAAGCTAAACTCACTCACTCATTATTACCCCCAGGAGTTGCCTCCCTTAGCCTTCCCAGGATCTGTTGCTCGCTGTTTCGTGTCCCTGATTCACTATCATCAGGGGCGGTCGGTTAGCCTAGTAGTTAAATGTGTGAAGCCTATTTCTGGTGTCCCCCGCCGTGATATTGCTGGAATATTGCTAAAAGCGGCGTAAAACCATATTCACTCACTAACTCACTCACTCACTATCATCGTGATCGTGATCATCGTTATCATGAACATTATAATTACTACAACGGAGTTGTGGATGGTGCGTGCGGGGTACTGATGTAATGTGTCGCAACTCCCCCACTGCAGAGTTGCGTCCCTTGGCCGCCCAAGGATCCGCTGGTCGTGTCTTCGTATCCCTGATTCGCCATCATCATAATCATTATTATCATGAATATCATTATTACCACAACGGTTTGGGGATGGTGTGTGCGAGGCAGTGATGTAATGTGTCGTAACACCCTGTACAGAGTTGCGTCCCTTAACCGTCCAAGGATCGGTTTTGTTTCGTTTATCATCGTCAGTTCATTATTGCCACAACGGTGAGGCGGGGCAGTGATAGAATGCTTCGTAATTCTCAATGGCGGATTGCGTCGTATTCCAGATTCGCACCGGTTAAAATCGACCACTGATTTCACACGTAAAGCAACTCCATTTCAATACGAACGCATAATTCTGTACCGCGGTGTTTGCATAGGGTTATTTACGTACGCCCATGCTGCAAGCCTTTAACGTTTGAGTATCCGGTTGCCTTATAAAGCGCATCGTACTGGGTGAGAGCCGAGTGTCTACACCAGTCCATAGACTGTTGATATCATTTCAAGTGATTTCTGTATGTTTTATGTCAATCTATTCATATTGTATTCAAATATCCCGAAACGCTGTAGTGAAAAATGTATTCATAAATAAAAAATGAAAATGAGCCCTTTATTGAAAACTGATGTACCTCACCTCTTAATCACACGGCTGGACCAGTCGTCGAAGGCGCCGTTCGTGCCCCAGCTAGCAGGATCTGCTGAGTCTGGGTCACGTGCTCAGGTTCGCCCCGATCGTGATTGTTTGACAAAGTCTTGAACAGACTGTGGGGCGTGGAGTAAGGCGGTATTGTAGCCTAATGGTTAAAGCGTTTACCGACAAGACGAAGATTCGGGTTCAAATCCCTACATGAGTACAATAGATTGACCAATTTCTGTTACCGCAGGCCGTGATACTACCGCTCACTCACTCTCACGCAAGCAGGCACGCACGCCTCCTTTGGGCACGCCAGAAATCTATGATTGTGGGTTCGAATCCTGGTTCGTTCTAGATTTGTCGGTACCATTATCTTGCTGTACCACAGACCCTTGTGTCGTTGCTTATTTTCCCGGGTCAGTTAACATCACGTGTCAGAAATGCACTGCCCTATTATATTATGACGCGACATAAAACCTAGTGGTCTGCCTTCCTCACTTGGTTGATGCAGGTCATCTATCTCAATTGCGTTGACCTATGCTCATGATGTCAACCACTGGTTTGCCTGAACCAGATTCGATTATTTACTGTCAGCCGTCACATTACTGGAAAAGTGTGGCGTTAAACAAACAAACAAACAAACAAACATACAACATCAAAACAACAACAACAATATATAAAAAAAATAATACAACTCTAGTCTGGAATTATTTGGCAAGTCCAGATTGCCCCATCCTGTCGTCACACATGTAATAATAGCTGGAATGCTGCTGAGTGCGGTATTGAACAACAAGCAAACAAACAAACAATCAATCAATCAATCAATCAATCAAACAAACAAATAAACTATCGGAAGGAGATGATCAACGACATCATTAATAAACAAACAGGTGAGGTGAAACGGGGTTTAACGTCGCGTCCAGGATTGTTGGATGCATGCACGTGTGTGTTTGGCTGCTTGTACACGTCCCCCGCTTTATAGTGCTAGCTCACTGAGACAACATGCTGCAGTTTAACATGAATACCCCACCCAGACACAATATACTGACTCCGAGCCGACCAGTCCTTGTTTTAGCCCCTTGATACCGAGCGTCAGACAGGGTAACAACAAGTACCATCCGGTGAAACCCTTGACCTTCAGCTCTCCGGGGGGACGCTCTACCACTAGACCATGGAGTTCTAATGTACAAAGGAAATAAGATAGGAGATAAGCTTTCCCCTCGCCAAAGACCGATAGTGGAACCAAATAATTTTGAATCGATACCACCCGCCGTTCTTTCACACGATTTGACGTCTTGGTACATTATGATTCATAATCCGAGTAATTAATACCCGAAAAATATAGTTTGTGCCAAAGCACATTTCTTTTCACCTGGTCAATGGCTTTGCAGCAATCCACCAGGCACAATACAGTTTACATTCTTTACCCAGGGCAATTTTACCCAGTCAATAGAGGACAAACATACAGATTATAGTGCGCTCTGAACCGTGTCTGTTCTTTCATCAAGGCTTCACCATATCAATACATCACTCCAACTGGATACCTGTAAACAACTTGCCAAAAAAAGAAAGAAGTAGATTATCCTTCTACCACACATGGCTGACGATGACCATGGTCAACGTCCTCTCCCACGTCCGGTCATCCAATGCCTTGTTTGTTCAGTATAACCAAGGGATTATCGGTGATAAGTGGGCATGATGTAATTCTGTTACCACAACCACATCAGCAGGTGAAGTGAGGTGACGTGAAATGAGGTTTAACATCGAGTCCAAGATTATTGCACTTATATAGCGACGTGCATGCATGCACGTTTATGTGTGTGTGTGTGTGTGTGTGTGTGTGTGTGGCTGCTTGTACTAGTCCGGACTGGTGCCGATTTATAGTGCTAGCACACTGAGATACCATGCCGCAGTTTAACATGAATACCCCATTCAGACACAGTACACTGACTCCGAGCCGACCAGTCCTTGTTTTAGCCCCTCAATGCCGAGCCAGACAGGGTAACAACAAGTACCATCTTTTAACGTCTTTTGGTATGACTTGGCTGGGGATCGAACCCCGGACCTTCCGCTCTCCGGGCAGACGCTCTACCATTAGACCAAGGAGGCGGTCTCCACGTCAACAGGCAAGTAAGGTTAAGTATGTATGTATGATAGGATTATGGCACGCCTAAGGTTGGCCACATCGTGGAGAGAATTGTGGCGCCTAAGACGACTTGGACATCCGTGCGACTAGTCCTGCGCCATGGCTGTGGAATTTATATCTATCTATGTTTTTTTACTAAAAGCCTAGGCAAGTCTAGATCAAACTAAACCAAGTCTAGTTTCCTTGGTATCACATTCTGAAATGAGAAGAAGAGGAAAGATACCTTCGAAAATATAAAAATATTTTAAAGAAATGCTTTCATTGACTAAGTGTTAGTCTACCGTCCGAGGCAAACGCTTGAAATGCATGGTGATATTTCGAACTGAAAGAGCAACAATGGCATCATAAGTAATGAGATATAAAAATTATCATAATTGAGTAAGTGAGTGAATAAGATTTTGTCAGCAATATACCAGCAATGTCACAGCGGGGTACATCAGAAATGGGCTTCACACATTATACCCATGTAGGAATCGAACCTAGTCCTTCGTCGTGACGAGCGAAGACTTCTTTCATTATTAATATTGTAAGATCTTGTTTAAAGCGAACGTTTCAACCACTTATTGTATTGGCAAACACAAGAAGGGCGGTGTGTTGTTTAATGTTCGACTAATAAGATGTTGTTTAATAATCCGCCAGGAGCAAAAACATGACACTCCAGGGTTACAGGAGATAGTGGCATGACCCAGACACCGATGTCTCTGATGGACTACAAGTGGCACGCGTGTAAACATGCACCCTGCAGTGAACACTGTACGATATCGCCAGAATGTGTTTGCTCTCTATTCATTAAACCAGGATAACAGTGTGATGGTGGTCGCGTTAAATACATAGCATCGCTGAACTCATGATTCTCTTAATGAATTATTGAATCTCTCGTTAATGGATTATTGAATCACTTAGTCAAAACTTTATAAAGACTCGATGATATGCTCAAATTGAATGCACGTACGTCCAATACCGTTATGTGTGGAACCATGTTGATTGGTACTGGACATCAGCTGTCCTATTCAGAGGTGGTGAGATGGGGTTTAACGTGGGATTCAAGTATATTGCATTTATATAGCGACGTGCAGGTGTGTGTGTGCGTGCGTGTGCGTGCGTGCGTGCTTGCGCGCGCGCGTGTGTGCCTTTTTAACAATATTGCAGCAATACCGTGGAAGACCCAATAATGGGTTTCATTGTACCCATACGGGAATCAAAACCCGGCCATTAGCGAATTGAACGAACGCTAATATCCCATTATAGATAGCAGAAAATGTAGTTGTGAAGTTGTATGTAATATGAATGGAAGAAGTGTGTGTTTGTGTGGGTGGGGGGTGGGTGGGGGGTGGGGTGGGGGGCGATCCCAAGCTAAGTGAACTCTATCCCTCTTGAATGCCGACAACGCCGACAACGAGGTCAGCTTGATCAAGGTCATCTGCCGTCTTGATGACCGCAAAGATAGGCGCCGATATCCTTCACAGGGGAGGGATAGCCACATGTTTACTTTGTAAAAAGAGAATTACTGCTTTATTCTTTTATTTGAACGCCCCACTATCACGAACTTTATCTGCACATATAAACAGACTGTTCCACGCGGAGAGCTACGATCTGGCGGGGCTGTTACCGTTAATATAATACTGTACCATGAGATGAAGACCCCAGATTACTGTTATGTACCTACTCTACTATAAGTAAGGATTTTTAGCATCTTTTGGTATTGCAGCGATCGGACCCCCGACTATCCGCTTTCGGCACATATGCTCTATCCATTACACCAGGGAGACATGCATTTAGAGAATATCCATGTAAAAATAACAGCAAGTTTGACAGTGAAATGACGGCACAATTTATTTATTTATGATCGTTTACGCAAAGACGGAGCGCAGTCAATGAAAGGGAGATGACATGATTCGCTAGTAGACGTGACCTTGCATGACAGGAGTGGTCACGGAAGTAATCATATAGATGCTCTGAATCGATGGGATTAAAGGTCAATGTCTCCATCATGAAATATACTGTACAAAATTAGTTAGGGATCACGAATATTTTGGGGATTTTCTAAAGTGAAGAGAGCACAAACTTTCATAAAAATAACTCTAAAATATATCCCCCTCCCCCATTAAGTTCTCTTATTTCTTTGTTCAATATACAGTAAACTACGTTTATAACGAAGACGCTTATAACAAACTGACGGATATAGCGAACTTACTTTTTTGTCCCGACTAATTGCTGTAGCTATGTTGTATATATGCTTATAACGAACTACGGTTATAACGAAGTAAAATTAGTGGTCCCTTCGAGTTCGTTATATCCGAATTTTACTGTATAATGTCTCTACCCATGCTATGCCTACAGTGTCAATTTTTAGTCCATGTCTTTGTAAGGATTTGAATCCTGTAGGGGATCCAAGCACCTGATCGTTCGTACGGATTCATGTATCGGGAGGCTGGGCCGGGTCACTAGGACTGTCCTAGTACCTCAATAGCGTGGGATGTTGCTCATTACATCAATCACTGGATTGTTTGACCTGATTCCATTATCCACAAGCCGTCGTCAAATAGCTAGAATATTTCCGGAGTGAGGCGTTAGCAAACAAACAAATCTTCATACTCAAAGGGTCGTCAATGCTGAACACATTTTTTTTCATTGTATGATGGGACAACTGCTGAAATAAATACTACGAAATCGAAATATTTGTATGATCTTATACATGTTGTCTACCCGTTACATATTGAGTGAGTGAGTATGGTTTTACGCCGCTATTCCAGCAGTATCACGGCGGGGACACCAGAAATGGACTTCACACATCGTACCCATGTGGGGAATCGAACCCGGGTTTTCGGCCACTAGGCTACTCGACCGTACCACATACTGAAGAGACCCGTGAAGATCCGGGGCAGAATAGGTCTTCGGCAACCCACGCTTGCCGTAAAAGGTGACTATGCTTGTGGTAAAAGGCGACTAACGGGATCGGGTGGTCAGGCTCGCTGACTTGGTTGATGCATATCATCGATCCAAATTGCGTGGATCGATGCTCATGGTATCAAGCACTGGATTGTCTGTTCCAGATTCGATTATTTACAGACCGCCGTCATATAGCTGGAATATTGCTGAGTGCGGCGTTAAACAACAAACCAACCAACCAACCGTACGCGAAGATATTTATTTCACGCTGGTATTCCTCCAAGTATTTTCCATTTATGCTGATCATTACTATGTTGTTTGTTTGTTAGTTTGTTAGTACGGTGTTTCGAGCCCCTTAGAAGTATTTCTGATTACGTGTCTTATAACAATCCCAATACACTAAAATTAAGTCTTCCCTTTGAGAACATATATTTCTTCTAACACTTCAATTGACCATATCTAGTCAAACCAAGACTGATAATGTCCTGTCACGTGATTTCGAGCCATTTCATTATATTCAAATAAAAAATAGAAGAACCACAAGATCAGTCACATGTTTACAGCAGCAGCCGATACATCATCAGTGAATACGTTTTGATGCAAACTTATCATCAGTTCAAGTTTGATTAAAATGGGCGTTAGTGAAAAAGTCAGTTTTGAGGTATGCTTGTACTACTTATTAAATATTTGACCTCGTGTACCTTAATGACGTCAACGGCATGTGGCGAACACGTTAATGTCTTGAGTGAACCTTGAAGCGTCCACCTTGATTACGTCATTAAACGCATAGTCATGTATTGTTTCGGGGCTCGAAAAGAGTTAGGCTTGAAAACATGTGACGTGGGGATACAAACAATTCCAATGCACACACACACACACACACACACACACACACACACACACACACACACACACACACACACACACACACACACCAAAATGCGTAAATAAGTCAATATTAAAAGTAAAACCCAGGACAATTCATAACGGACGTCTATACTGGCAAAGGCGTCTCACATGATATTTGTCTGTCAAACAAAACTGCTCACGGTAGCATGCACGATTCAAAGTATGCTATGTATGCAAATATCTTTATTCGAGGATAATTACAGTGGACGGACCATGGAATGAAAATATTGTTCACAGCGTTGTGGAAGACGAGTCAACTGTAACCAAACAATTTTTTATAAATATGAAACACGTAATTGAAACCAGTTCAATTTGAAACATATTGACGCAAAGGAGTTTCCGACGTTTTGTAAATACAATAGAGGGAAATGTGAAACAATTTGTAAAAGTTTAAACTAGTGCTCTCTTTTACATGAGCGGGAGAGGAAGATTATATGTAACCGTATGTAAATATTTTTTAACAAATGTGTTTGTAACTTGAACAAAAAGTCACTGCATCATTTACAATTGCCCACTGAGCTGATAATTTACAACCCTTAATGTACAAATTACTCTTAATGTAAACATATTTTACATTAAGAGTTGCGGGTTCACCCTTGTTACGACTCTAAATGTAAAGAATATTCTTAATGTCATTTTTTTACATTAAGTTTTGAAGTGATAGATAATATTTTTTTTTACATTAAGGGTTATCACTATGACATAATACTTATTGAACTTTCATGAAACTTCGCAGATTTAATTGATCGTTACTTTGTCTAGAAGTGCAAATGACAAGTCATTTTTAAATCCCCTCTCTACAACGACACCTGGTTGTTATATTCAGGCTCCATAAAAGGGTTTATGACCCCTAACACTTTTAAAAGATTTTTATCAAACTTGCTGTTTTACAAAGGTTATGTTTCGATGCTCTGCTAGGCAAGGCTACTGTCCTAATACCGTAACGAAGGAAAGGAGGACTCAGCCCAAGCAGATCAGACTAAGATGTAGATGATGTTGGGTTGTTAGAATGGTCCATTAACAGAGTTTTAAGCATAAAATAATGGACATTTTGTGAGTTATGACATATGACAGTTAAGCATACACCAGAATCATATGCTATTACAAACGAAAGGAATTCCAATGCAGTGAAGTTTGGTTAGAAAAGAAACCCCTTAGATTTCCCAAATACCGTGCCGAGTCAAGTATAACCACTTAAAGTTTACATTATTCGGATATGAATTCTAAACCTGTAAATAACGACCAGGTTGTCGTTGTTGAGAGGTTGTTGGAGTATGAAAGGTGTAGTGCGCTTACACAAGTTCAATGGCTCTACTTTTGGTTGTTCCTGAATAAACGCGCACAGTTGAAGGAAGCTATTACGAATAATTAGTCTTCACTTTATTCAGTACTTGTAGGCCACGGGACTTTTTTTACAAATAAAATACAATTAAGGTGCAAACAGTATAAAATACAACACATTCTTTTGCATTTTATTTTTGAAAAAGCAGTTTTAACATAATTGCATATTATCAAAGTTTGAATATTTGTGTTCTTACAGCACTGGCGTAAAAATAAGTACTTTTCTGTGTTCATATTGATAATAGGGTCTTGCGATGACAGTAGTGTATTTAACTTCAGAATATTTGGAAATATATTGGCTCAGATGGCTATAACATAGAAAAAAGAAAGAAAGTGATATTCATTTTCGATATGGTTTGGGTTACAAACTTTACATTTTCTAAATTCACGAGGAATATTGAACTGAACCCAAAACGAGTCCTGTTTTTATTTACAGGACTACTCAAATAGTTCTCACATGAAATGGATGTTTTAAACTGTGCATAATAAGCCGTTTGGGTTTTTTCGCATAAATTACAATGCCAAACCCGAAAAAAAAGTTTTAACCGCTGACGTAACATATTTAAAAACGCGGTTTTATTACCACATGTTTGAAAGTACCAGACATCAACAAATCCTAATCTGAAAGTAACAGATTTAAGTTTCGTTACCCAATTTACGTGGCCTTGTTTAACTGCAGCATATTGTACCATTTTTGGGGTATACGAGATTCCTGCATATTATAAAGAGACAGCCAATATTTGACACATTTCAAAACAGCGAGCGACCGAATAGAACATCTGCCAGACTCGGTTCTATGTCACTGAACCCCCAAATTCCAGCCCCGTATAAAAGTATTGGTGTTATCTTTGTATCAAAACAGTTTAAGTAAAAGTGAGGCGAGTATCGTTTCAAGGAATGTATACTAATTAACAGGACCATGAACACCTTTCTTGCCTCAATTGAAATATCAGCATTCGATCTCAGTAATCTATTGCTAAAATACAACCCAAGATAACTGTATCCAGTAACTACTTCATACGCATTTCCATCATAATAGCATTTTTTTATAACGTGATAAAACTCTCCCATTTTTGAAAAACAACTATTTTTGTTTTCGATAGATTGACTGGCATTTCCCATTTACAACAATCATCATGTAAGATATTCAACTTCAATTGTACACAGTAAGGTCTTTCGCTAATAGATGTAGAAAAATATAAATAAATTCTGGATGTAACTAAACACCAAAACGACAGTTTTGTTCCATTTTGTAACCAATTCGTTTATGAAAAAAACTGAAACAAAAAGGGACAAAGCATACACCCTTGTCTCACACCAATGAAGCAACAAATATACCAGATACGCTGTTGTTTGAACGAACACAGGCTTTACATTATTGTACAAGGATTGTAACATTTGACCCATTTCACTCAAACCATGTTTGTTCAATGGCTTCCATAGATGTCGTCAAGCCAGCTGATTTATTATGTTTCCAAGCACTGATGCTTTCAAAAAGTTCGGATCAGGTGATTGTGGATTCTAATATTTCAATTGTCAGTTCTTGCACATAACCATGACCTGTCACTATGTCCTCCACCTCACCAAGATTATCCTGAATACCCATAGGTTCAGAATTCAGTCAATTGGGTTGGGTCGTTGCGGTCGTCCAGACATACGTTTTATGATGTCCCAGAAACGTTGCTTACCGCTGCTTCATTTTCTAGCTCACTCCTTTTACATTGTGCAAAATGGTCCTTCTTGATTCCACACAGTTATCTGTATTCATTGTAAAACCTTGTTTTACTTAATAAGGTATGAGTCATCTTTAGTTATTTCTGAACGCATTTACATAATGGCACCGTTCATCTTTTTGACAGAGACATTCATCATCATCGGGGAACATGTCACTCGATGCCAAACCATAATCTATCACACTACACCCTAAATGCCCAATAGGAAGCACGGGTGGCCAATCGTCTAAGGCGCCGCGATTCGCTGTGCAGAGTTGCGTCCCTTAGGTACGCCAGAAACCTGTGATTGTGGGTTCGAATCCCGGTTCACCCCGATTATGTTTCTAGGTTTGTCAGCACCATACCCGTGCTCGTGGGTTTCACCGAAGTGGTAAAGTGTCTGAGGCCTGCATCACTTCGGGCTTTCCCCCCACATTAAACTGACATTAAGCCATGATGTAAATGGAATACTGTTTAAAATGGCGTTAAACCCAACTCACCCACTCACTAAATGCCCAATAAATGTTCAGTCACCGATTTGATAGTCAGTTCCAAATCTTCCATTCACAATATGTATGTTCAGAATTGAACACATTTCCCAAAGAGTTTATCCAAAGTAATTTATCACATGAATAACTTTCCATCTCAAATTGTGTAAAAACATCTATTAAGTAATTATTACTTTCAACATGGTGAATAACATCGTTCTCCACATAGTCCCGCGTCACACCGGTCCTACTGTTCATGTACAATGAACCTGTGAAGATCCGGGACAGAATAGGTCTTCAAGAACCCATTCTTGCAATAAAAGGCGACTATGCTTGTCGTAAGAGGCGACTAACGGGATCGGGTGGTCAGACTCGCTGACTTGGTTGATGCATGTCCTCATATCCCAAATGCGTGGATCGATGCTCATGATGTCGACCATTGGATTGCCTGGTCAATACTCGATTGTTTACAGACCATCGTCATGTAGCTGGAATAATGCTGGGTGCGGCGTTAAACAACAGGCAAACAAACAAACAAACAAACAAATCCAAGTACAATGATAGAAACAGCTGGGTCTTCTTCCAGTGTACTCAATAAACAAATACAACAAAATCTGTACCCTATTTTGTCTATCTTTGTTATTATTACCAGGTCGATCTCTCCGGCTGGATATATGTAAACACACATAATGTGGCGCTACTGAAACCAAACATACTTTTTTCCAACAGAATAGTAATAACATGTTATCTGTAGCGAAAATCAATAACACGTCATACCAGTGAATATTTTATCAAAGATATTCCTCCCGAATACCTCCCGAACTTGGACCTTTGTTTATAAGAATATTTTACATTAAGGGGCGATATGTACGATATTAACCCTTAATGTAGAAAAAATATTTTTTACATTAAGGGTTGTTGGTTGTTACTCTGAATGTAAAAACGTAACCCTTGATGTAATTTTTTTTACATTAAGAGTAAATTTTACATTAAGGGTTGTAACAAAGCACCGCAAAATTTCGTTCTACAACGTGCATCACTATTATGACGTCACTCTGCTCATTGTGACGCAATATATATGACGTCACAGTAGTGTACAGAAAAGCCCCAACCCTCAAGTCATTAGTTGTCCCTGAACCTTGAAATACATCCTTTTAGATTTCTATCGCGTTTTCTGGCCGAAATCTATTGTCACATATACTTTGACTATTGTAGCAAACGCAACTCTTCATTTTCTAACCTATAATTGTACTTATAATTATTTGAAATGTGTAGCTACAATAACAGAAATAAGTACTTTCCTGTACATGCTGGTTTCCGTAGTGATGTGGCCGTCAAATCGGTTGTTTCAAAAAGAGGTGGTTATTGTGATTTGTAACCTCTGATTGACCAATCAGAATCAACTAATTTCCAATTCATTGCAGAATAACAATAAACCATCAGTAAGAACGTAAAGAAAAAGGAAAAAGGGTTTTGATTTGTGTGCTTCTTTTACGTCATAATGTCTCACCAAAAAATAACTAACTATTCCCTTTAAAGAGGCGGCGAGGTAGCCATTAAATAAAGCAGTATACATAATATACATAAACGCACGCACTCACCATCACGCACGCAAGCATGCATACATACATGCGCTCATACACACACATACAGACACGCACGCACGAATATGAACAGGACGTCGGTGGACCGAAACACATGTTCGACATAACCACCATGTATGAGGAAATAGTTCACTGACATACTTGCACATCCCCTGTACCAGCACTTTTCCAAGAAACATCGAAATACAGCAAAGGCCAATTTAATCAAAACAACATGGACACATTTGTAAATACTCAGGGATCACGATAATTGTTTAAGCTCTTGGGTATATATACTCACGTGCTATCATTCACATCGATTATTTATACTCACGTTATCATTCACATGGGTATGTTATCATTCACATTGAGTATTTAAACTCACTTGTTATCATTCACACTGGGTATATTATCATTCACTTTGAGCATTTATTATCATGTGTTATCATTCACATTGAGTATTTATACTCACTTGTTATCATTCACACTGGGTATGTTATCATTCACTTTGATCATTTATTATCATGTGTAATCATTCACTTTGAGCATTTATTTATAATGTGTTATCATTCACTTTGGGTACCGGTATTCTATACTCGTGTGCTATCATTCACATTGAGTATTTATACTCACTTGTTATCATTCACACTGAGTATGTAATCATTCACTTTGAGCATTATTATCATGTGTTATCATTAACTTTGATCATTTATTATCGTGTGTTATCATTCACTTTGAGCATTTATTTATAATGTGTTATCATTCACTTTGGGTATTTTATACTCAAGTGTTATCATTTATATTGGTTATTTATATTCACTTGTTATCATTCACACTGGGTATGTAATCATTCACTTTGATCATTTATTTATCAAGTGTTATCATTCACTTTGAACATTTATTTATCATGTGTCATACTTCACTTTGGGTATTTTATACTCATGTGTTATCATTCACATTGGTTATTTATACTCATTTGTTATCATTCACTTTGATCATATATTTATCATGTGTTATCATTCACTTTGATCATATATTAATCATGTGTTATCATTCACTTTGATCATTTATTTATAATGTGTTATCATTCACTTTGGGTATTCTATACTCGTGTGCTATCATTCACATTGAGTATTTATACTCACTTGTTATCATTCATACTGGGTATGTAATCATTCACTTTTAGCATTATTATCATGTGTTATCATTCACTTTGATCATTTATTATCGTGTGTTATCATTCACTTTGAGCATTTATTTATAATGAGTTATCATTCACTTTGGGTATTTTATACTCATGTGTTATCATTCATATTGGTCATTTATATTCACTTGTTATCATTCACACTGGGTATGTAATCATTCACTTTGATCATTTATTTATCATGTGTTATCATTCACTTTGAACATTTATTTATCATGTGTCATGCTTCACTTTGGGTATTTTATACTCATGTGTTATCATTCACATTGGTTATCGATACTGATTTGTTATCATTCACTTTGATCATTTATTTATCATGTGTTATCATTCACTTTGATCATATATTAATCATGTGTTATCATTCACTTTGATAATTTATTTATCACGTATTATCATTCACTGTGGGTATTTATACTCACTTGTTATCATTCATATTGGGTGTGTTATCATTCACTTTGAGTATATATTTATCATGTGTTATTCATACTGGGTATTTTATACTCACGTGTTATCGTTGAGTATTTATACTCACGTAAAAACATTCACATTGGGTACTTATACTCGCGTGTTATCATTCACATTGGGTATTGACAGTTTTCTCCGATTTACATCTCTTGCGTACAGTCTATTGCTTGTTGTAAACCGAGGCGTAGCATCTTCTATGCTGTTTCGACTAACTTCTAATTAGCATTTATTCGTGTGCTTTACTAAAGGCAGTCGCATGACACATGCACCCATAACAGTGATGTATTACTAAGTTACAGTAAGCGAGATGTTGCACCTAAGTGCACTATTCACTGAGAGAGCATGTGAATGGGATACCCACATTCCGCGAGTAAGAAAATATCTTTGACGATA
Organism: Haliotis cracherodii; assembly: GCF_022045235.1. Lineage (NCBI taxonomy): Eukaryota > Metazoa > Mollusca > Gastropoda > Lepetellida > Haliotidae > Haliotis > Haliotis cracherodii. Next base: position 41,244,258 of record NW_027266266.1, read on the forward strand.
TACGTATAGGCACGCTGAAAAAAATACACTGGATAATTACGAGACAGCGTTGTTTTATTGGGTTATCCATGGTGGCCGAGAGGGGACAATGCTTTCTCACTTTCTTGCTCTATCGCTTTCTCGCTTTCTCGCTTCCTCGCTCTATCTCTCTATCGCTATATCGCTCTATCGCTTACTCGTGGTATAGCAAAAGTCCCTCTTGGCCACTGTATGGGTCGCATGTGTTATGTGTTTCTAAACGATAAAAAAACATATACGTAAAACAACATTAATGAATGAATTAAACCTGACCTCAGTGGACGTACAAATCGGACGAGCACATATTCGGCTTCAACCCCAAATGTAATGACCGAAAAAAATTCTTTGGACGTTGCAAACAATACAAACAGTGGCTGATAAAACTGACAATTATTTGCCTATATATGATCTCTTTTTTCACCAGTTTTAAGATTGATGAAGGAATAGGGGGGAGGGGGGGGGGGGGGGGGAGATCGGGGGGCGGGGGGGTTACTACACTACAGGAAAATAAACACGTGTGTATATACAAGCTAAACGAGAAAAATATTATGTATGTGTTTGTAATATATTTATCTACTACACGATGTTAAAAAAATCTAATTATAAGAGGCAAAATAACGGTGAGAATTACAGGAATGGATCACCAAATATCAGCAAAAACCGTTTTAATGTATGGCATTAAGGGAAATATAGCTTTCTTGCGCTATCGCTTTCTCGCTTTCTTGCTTTATCGCTTTCTCGCTTTATTGCTTTATCACTTTATCGCTTTCTGGCTATATGGCTTTCTCGCTCTATCGCTCTCTCTTATGACTAACCATAGTCATATGAAATAATCGGGTGTACTTTTACTTATTTTGAATAGTATGTACTGTAAATCTTGAAATTAACGTTAGAGTTAATTATACATGCAAAAAATGAGAGTAGACTTAATTAATTAAACTTTGCATTTATGGCTACTGAGAACAATATGTCATCCAAAAAACTAGAAATTACATAATGGACATCCGGTAGTATTACCACTGCTTGGGTGGGGACTTCCATTTTGATGACATCTACGACGCAATCAGAATAAACATTGCTATAACCGGAGTGTTGTTTTTAGGAAAATTCTATTGTTTATTAGGAAGTACGTACTACTCAGCGCTAATGAGTAGTGTTATTTGCAGTTTGTTTTGATAACCTGGCCTGGGAGCGGGGGATCCAATAAAACTCCTAAATAGGGCCATAAATCAATCAAATTCTTTTTTACGCAGGGATCCATGGATTGTTATAAAAGCACCTACGTCTGTACTGTTAAATTAGTTAGTGAGAATAATATTCAACATTCCATCCATATGTATAGTTTGAAATGTGACTGGAAAAATCTCAGCTCTCTTTTATGACTAAAACCCACCTCAGCCTCCGCCCACCGAGGTCAGGTTTAAGAATTCATTAATGTTGTTTTACGTATATACTTTTTATCGTATAGAAAGACATAGCACAGGCGACCCAGGGGAATATGGCTATACCGCGAGAAAGCGATAGAGCGATAAAGCTATGCAGCGATAAAGCCAGAATGTGAGAAAGCGATAGAGCGAGAAAGCGAGAAAGCGATGTCACCTCTCGGCCACCATGCATGGGTGCATTTTAACTTCACAATTTTTATTTTTTATCACAGACAGACGGACAGACAGACAGACAGACAGACAGACAGACAGACAGACAGACAGACAGACGTTTTTATTCAGCATTTCGATCAGCTGGACCAGAGCTCAATTGATTGAACCAAATATTTACTCACCGCCAAAAGGAAACGCGAATACCATACATGATGGTTGATATATGAAGACTTACTCATATTCAAGAGATAATAGCTTGGTTCGAGGCACAAAGGAACATACTGGTATGTTGTGTGAACAGATGCTCATGAACGCATCACATGTGACGTCATAGATCAAGGATTCGAGATGCACCATTTGTGTAAAGTTTGGAAATCACATGCAGCATATCGTGATAAGAATAAGGTCACTCTGTGGAAACACTTGACTGATTGTTAGTTTTGTCATTTATTGGTACACATTGGAAACAACTCCTCTCAACATACACACTTCTCTATACGTTTCTATTGTTTGCGTTTCTTTTGGCGGCAAGTATAGCTGTAGTTACGTGACTGACTCCACATTTGCTGAATTCATGATAGAAATCTTGTAGAAATTTGTTTGAAAAATATACCTACTGACTTAACAATATTTACAAATTGTAGTCAAGAAAATTGTACATAACATGGTTATTTGCGTATTTATTTTCTAAATGTGGTTAATAGTTCTCTCTGTGGGGAGCAAAGACATTACCAGGACTTGACATTGGTCTCCAATAGACCAGTATGTACAAGTACTCTTTGCTTAGTCCATGCCTTTGTTCGTCCTACATTGTATTTGTAAAGAAAACGTAAATGGATTCTAAACTTACAAATCGCACGCAGAAGGGATTTATCGTTTAATGTTTCATATCATAACCCCCTGTATCCCCACTATGAACCCCCGAGTGTTCGCTCCCGTGTTGACGTTCTTATGTCGCATGAAGTGGGAAGGGGTATATGTGGAGTTGCATCCTTCAGCCGTGCAAGGATCCTTTGGAGAATGTGTAAATTATCAATACTTTCTATTTTCTATAACCACAATTGTGTTTTGTACAAATTATCTTTTGATCAAAGTTTAATGCGCTGAGAACTCTATTTGGCACCCTGACACTCATCATTAACTATGTAGTTGAATCTTATAAGTACTGGCTGATTACGTTGTTCTAGGTTGGGTCTATCGCCCTTTAAGGACCAATGCGCTATCAGTTCATCACAATGCCATCAGCTCATCAAAGATCATCTAAAGTCACGCTTGTGGCAATGGGTCACTGATGGCCCAAGGCAATGATAGGACGACGGTTATCACTATTGTATGTATCGCACTGCCGAGTCTCGGCTTCTACATCGTACGTACATATATAATAAACATAAACAAATTGAAATGATGATGATGTATGGTGATGGTGATGGTGTTGGTGTTGGTGTTGGTGTTGTTGGTGATGGTGATGGTGATGGTGATGGTGGTGGTTATGATGGTGGTGATGGTGATGGTGATGGTGGTGGTGGTGGTGATGGTGGTGATGATGGTGATGGTAGTGATGGTGGTGGTGATGGTGACCATGGTGGTGGTGATGGTGATGATGATTGTGGTGGTGGCGATGGTGATGGTAGTGATGGTGATGATGGTGTTGGTGGTGGTGATGGTGATGATGGTGCTGGTGATGGTGGTGGTGATGATGATGATGGTGGTGGTGGTGGTGGTGATGATGGTGATAGTGTTGTGATGATGTGGTGGTGATGGTGGTGGTGATGGTGGTGGTGATGGTGATGGTGGTGGTTATGATGGTGGTGATGATGGTGGTGGTGGTGATGATGATGATGATGGTGGTGATGATGGTGATGGTGGTGGTGGTGGTGGTGATGATGGTGATGATGGTGATGGTGATGATGATGGTGATGATGGTGGTGATGGTGATGATGATGATGATGATGATGATGGTGATGGTGGTGATGGTGGTGGTGGTGATGGTGATGGTGATGGTGGTGGTTATGATGGTGGTGATGGTGGTGGTTATGGTGGTGGTGATGGTGGTGATGGTGATGGTGGTGATGATGGTGATGATGGTGATGGTGATGGTGGTGATGGTGGTGATGATGGTGATGGTGGTGATGATGGTGATGATGGTGATGGTGGTGGTGATGGTGATGGTGATGGTGTGATGATGGTGATGGTGGTGATGGTGGTGATGATGGTGGTGATGGTGATGGTGGTGATGGTGGTGATGATGGTGATGGTGGTGATGATGGTGATGATGGTGATGGTGATGGTAATGGTGTGATGATGGTGATGGTGGTGATGATGGTGGTGATGGTGATAGTGATGGTGTGATGATGGTGATGGTGGTGATGATGGTGGTGATGATGGTGGTGATGGTGATGGTGGTGATGGTGGTGATGATGGTGATGGTGGTGGTGGTGGTGATGGTGATGGTGATGGTGGTGGTGGTGATGATGGTGGTGATGGTGGTGGTGATGGTGGTGGTGGTGATGGTGGTGATGATGGTGATGGTGGTGGTGGTGATGGTGGTGATGATGGTGATGGTGTGACCATGGTGGTGGTGATGGTGATGATGATTGTGGTGGTGGTGGTGATGGTGATGGTAGTGATGGTGATGATGGTGTTGGTGGTGGTGATGGTGATGATGGTGCTGGTGGTGCTGGTGATGGTAATGGTGGTGGTGATGATGATGATGGTGATGGTGGTAATGGTGGTGATGATGGTGATGGTGGTGGTGGTGGTGGTGATGGTGGTGATGATGGTGTGATGATGGTGGTGGTGATGATGGAGTTGAATTCTTCACATGGGTACACAGCGTGGAGGTAATTGTTAGTGACCCCGCGGCGATGTTGCTGAAATATTGCCATAAGCACTCACTCATCCAAAATAAATCTGTAGCAGAATATCTTGATGCAGTGTCTTAGAATACCTATTCTGAGATATGATATGATATATGATGTCGAATATCTTGACATTTTGAAAAATAATAAACGGCAAACGTAATGCTTAAAGAATAAATATCAATGTATTATGTAAGTGAAATTTCTAGCATGTACTAAACATTTCATAAATACAATAAATGCATCTACTGTGTGCAGTAAACTTCCAATATCTTGAAATTTGATATTTCTGACATTTATGTATGTATGTATGTATGTATGTATGTATGTATGTATGTATGTATGTATGTATGTATGTATGTATCTGAAACTTGTGCAAATACGACAATAAAAGTAACGTCTGATATTTCTAAACTGCTAACTTATCATGTACAGACTAGAGTCGGCCATTCGTTGATGCGTAAGACAACATGTCGACAAATCTATGCTCATCATGGGGGTCAGGGCGAGTGGGACGACCCTGCTGGAACCATATTGAAAGCAGTAGTTGGTTGGTTGCCTTTTACGACAAGCATGGGTTCACGGGTCGAAAGTAGTAGTAGTAGTAGTAGTAGTAGTAGTAGTAGTAGTAGTAGTAGATAAGAATTCAGATGGCTTACGGGAAACAATACCTAACTCCTCGCTTGAACAACGAAAGTAAACGAATAGGTAGACAGTGAAAGAAAAAAATATATTATGTTATTAAATGATAAATGTCATCTCTTAAACATTATAAAATAGTTGAAGCAAACAATACTTGTAAAATGTTTGAATTCATTATGTAAATAAATTTCTCCTCTCCGACTGTATCATTAAAATGTGTTGTATTCTCCAGCTGCACAAACTAAATTATACCGTAAATCTTCATAAAAAAACCACTGCATTGATGTAAAAAGCGATATTCATCTTCCACAAAATATAATCTTTACGTAACCTCTCCGATGGTGGTATAGAATCTACCAGTCTTAACAAACAAAGGTAAAATTCCACATCTAAACTTGGGGAAGTTACAGCGAGATCTTTGGAGGGATTACATAAGTTTGCTTAACAGCAGGGGTCGTCTCGTAAAACAAGATTCAGCAGGTGAGCGATGACTCACCGCTGGTCGTTCGTGACCCCACGTCCGCCATCTTGTTCTTCCTTCTATCTGACCAGACGCCCCGCGTCTACCTATTGTTACCTCCTGAGAAAACATAGGTAAAAACGGCTGGCACTTATTTACCAGAACCACCTCATTCTCCCTCGAATCTGGACCATATCGAAGCGCTGGTGACATCTATTTTTCTTTTTTTTTAAATATTTTCTTTTACTTTCTTTCTAGACAAAATTTATTTCCACCTGGTACAGTGAAAGGGCATTGATTACCAGGCAAGCCTTTATAAATATATCTTTCTATTTGTACATACTTCCAAGACTTTCCTGGTGAGGCAGTATTTTAACCTTCTAAAATAGTTTATCATCGGGCTAACTTTTAATACAATAATATTTATGTGAGAATGCCAGTGGGTATCACGCTGGTGAACTACGCCTAAATGTTTATGCATTTCTATTTCTTTTACAATGACTCCACCCATGTGGAGAATTGGTCTATTTACTGGTACATTTTTACGGGAGACTGATATACTTTCAGTTTTCTCGGGGTTAAACTTCTCTTGCCACGTTTTCGCCCAGTTGGAGATTTCAACCAGATCATTGTTTAATGCTGAAGCTGCAGTGGTCGGTTTTTTTTAACAACGATGTACAAGGACATCGTTAGCAAAATGTCTAATGTTACTGTAAATATGTAAATCAAGAACAGCAGCGGGCCAAGTACAGACCCTTGTGGTCCTCCAGCCACGACAAAATTTAATTCGTATTTACATCCGTTAATAAGTAATCTTTGTTTTCCATCCATTAAATATCATTCAAACCATTTTAATAATGTTCCTGGAATACCATAAGACTCTAGTTTGCTGAATAATCCACGGTGCCAGACCTTATAAAAAGCTTTACCTATATCACCAAAAAAATGCCGTTATTTCCTAACCATCATCAACGGCTTTTAGAATAAAAGTCACACAAATAGTTCAGTCGTTGAATTACCAGGAACGAAACCCGACTGGAGAATACTAATAATTTCATTATCTCTAAGAAAGTTGAATACATATTTAAATACACATTTTCTTGTACTTTGGCTAAGCAGCTTGTGAGTGCAATAGGTCTGTACTTAGGAGATTCGTTTATACTGCCCTTCTTACGAACAGGTGTTACACATGCTTCCTTCCAGGTTGTGGGGAATTAGGATGATTGCAATGACATGTTAAAAAGTGTAGTTAGTTTTTTATATATACTTTTAGCTGACTATTTGATGACCCTGTTACTTATACCGTCATGTCCAACCGTCTTAGTTGTATCAACTGATAGTAAGATGTCATGTACTTCCTCCCGATTAAGGGTAATACTATCCAATATACAGTTATATTTCAAGCTTGAATTGATAATTAATTTATCAGGATCATTTACAGAACATTGATGCGAGAAAACGTCATTAAAACATTTACAATGCTTTCATTGTCACTGAACGTTTTACAGAATAATAGGAAACATTATATTTTGATGTTTTTCTTTCAGATGATATTTAACTAGTTGCCACCACAATTTCGTCACAATTTCGTCCCTTGGTCCCGTTAGTCGCCTTTTACGACAAGCATAGTCGCCTTTTACGGCAAGCATGGGTTGCTGAATTCTACCCCGGATCTTCACAGGTCTCCGTAAACGGAACGCTAAGCAGGAAGAGATCAAAATGAAGGCTGTTCATGAACCCCGCATACATTTCCTACTGGACAGTACATTCCCCTGTATAATATTCCTATCTTACGTCTTACTATTAATTTTCACATAATCTTTACTCTCACCGACAAGTTAGGTAGAACTAACAATGGCGTCTTCACTGCACCGAGGTCTACAGTAATATTTCTATAGGGTATTTGAACACATTACTATGTACATTCTGTCATATCATTCTACACATAAACATTTATTGAAAGAGGGGATGGGACGTACACTGTCCCACCCTAAAAACGTTTGGCCCTGATCTATTATAACTATGATGTATTTTCACATAGGATAACTGCCCCTCCTTACGCGCAAATACGTTACATGGGAAACATAGTGGGTAATCAAATAATTGGGGGAGAAGAATTTCTTTCCCACCAGATAGTTGAGGGACACGCCATCGTACACACCCGCTTTTCGTTTCCTGCTGTTTACTTTTAGCTTTTGCTTCATTGAAACCGTGTTTTTGACGTTACGTGTTTTTGACGTTTCGAGACAAATGATGTCGACAAAAACTTATTTTGAATGCGCTCTTTCGTATAGGAAATACAATGACAAGTGACTTTCCTTTTCAGTCATATTCATTTGTTGAACATGGCAGAAGATAGTTTACATGTTCTTTTAGCAAACAGTACTGTCTTTGTAAGGACAGAAGAGTACGCTTTTGAAAACACAAGCCACAAAACACTTTACAGATTCATAAGAAATCTTTTACAAAAGCAGTCGAGTGTACGATTTTGACTCTACCATGAGCATGTGTTTATCTAGGCTGGTTATCTGGGATGGTTATTTTCTTGCAATGACAATTTGTATTTACTCGAACTGGCTTGTTATTCTCTTTGTATTGGCAATTTATATATTTACTTGAACTGGGTCGATGTTGCTGCTGGTTAAAACTGCGCCCTACTGTGTTGCGAAAAGCACATATTTCTAACGTTTTTCTTCACTTGTAAGTAGCCAAATTTAAACATACCGTTTTTGTAAGTTTCCCCAAATCAGTAATAGTACTCTCGCGTCGATTTTCTGGTTCACCGATAACTTGACTGTTTGTTTGTTGTGTAATCTATGCTCATCATGGGGGTCAGGGCGAGTGTGATGACCCAGCTGGAACCATATTGAAAGCAGTAGTTGGTTGGTTGGTTTGTTGTTTAACGCCGCACTCAGCAATATTCCAGCTATATGACGGCCGTCTGTACATAATCGAGTCTGGATAAGACAATCCAGTGATTGACATCAACGCAATTGGGATCGATGACATGCATCAACGAAGTCAGCGAGCCTGAACACCCGATACCGTTAGTCGCCTTTTACGACAAGCATGGGTTGCTGAAGATCTATTCTACCCCGGATCTTCACGGGACACTTCGTCCTAGAAACAAAGTAGTCATATTTTTAAAAACAACACATTCAAATGGAACCCAGAACAATGAATGATTTGGAGAAGAGTCAATCTAGACTTGCCAGGTCATTTCAAGACAAAAGTTGGATTCATATTTTTAATTTATTCTTTGTTGTTGTTCGTTGTTTAACGGTGCACTCAGTAATATTCCAGTTATATGACCGTAAATAGTAGAGTCCCGACCAGACAAATGTCCTCCAAATGTCTACTATAAAACGTTTTGTTTTGAAAGCTTTATATCAGCTTAATAGGCCTTAATATCAGCGTCAGCAATAATCCAGTGGCCTATAGATAATTGGATCTCGATCAGACCCCCCCCCGATCCTTTTCGTCGCCTCTTACGACTAGAGATGCCTATTGAGGAACCCTGGGTCCCCACATGGATAAACATTGAGGAATCATCACTGAGGAACCCTGTGTCCCCTCATGGATAAACATTGAGGAATCATCACTGAGGAACCCCGGGTCCCCACATGGATAAACATTGAGGAATCCTCATTGAGGAACCCTGGGTCCCCTCATGGATAAACCTCCTTTGAGATAATGAAGAAAACGTGGGTTTCGCTGTCACAAGCGGCTGTAATGTCATGAATTGCGGATGACGTCATTTTTAATCATTTTGCCGCTTCTCGTCTACGGACCGCTTCGCGAACAATTGAAACAAATTGGCATTGATTAACCAATCAGTATGAAGTAGAAATTATCATCATCAGTGAGAATTACTGAAATATCTTGCACGGATATCCTCGGCCTTAAGCTACAAGGGTGATATCATTTCACAGTAGGAGTTAAAAGCAGGATCTCCCTACTTGACAAAACAAACTCTTGTCAAGTGACGGTGGTGTACATTTGGAACACATTTAATGACCACTTTAAACCCGATGCCAAATTCAATCATTATTTTTTCCTTACAAACGATAATGAGCAGTGGGGTAGCCTAGTGGTTAAGACGTTTGGTCGTCACGCCGAAGACCTGTGTTCGATTCCCAACACGGGTGCAATGTGTGAAGCCCGTTTCTGGTGTCCCCCGCCGTGATATTTGCAGGAATAGTGCTAACAGCGGCGTTACTCACTCACTGTTACAAAATAACCTTTCTTCTCGCCTTTATGGTATTTATCACATAACATAACTAAAATGTTAATGCTCATGTAACTTTGGATTGTTTGTTAAACACTCGACTAACACTTCGTCCTAGATTGGTTGGCTGGTTTGTTGTTTAACGCCGCACTCAGCAATATTCCAGCTATATGACGGCGGTCTGTACATAATCGAGTCTGGACCAGACAATCCAGTGATTAATATCATGCGCATTGATCCACACAATTGGGATCGATGACATACATCGTCCAAGTCAGCGAACCTGACCACCCGATCCCGTTAGTCGCCTTTTACGGCAAGCATGGGTTGCTGAAGATCTATTCTACCCCGGATCTTCACGGGTCACTTCGTCCTAGAAACAAAGTAGTCATATTTTAAAAACAACACATTCAAATGGAACCCAGAATAATGCATGATTTGTAGAAAAAGCAATGTAGACTTACCGGGTCATTTCCAGACAAGAGTTAGATTCATTTTTTAATTTATTCTTTGTTGTTGTTCGTTGTTTAACGGTGCACTCAGCAAAATTCCAGTTATATGACCTTAAATAGTAGTCCCGACCAGACAATCCAGTGATTCACATCATGACCATCGATCTACGCAGTTGGGATACGATGACATGCGGCAACTAAGTCAGCGAGGCTGACCACCCGATCCCGTTAGTTTTACAAGCATGGGTTGCTTAAGATCAATACTCACCCGGAATCTTCACGGGACTGGTGTAAACAAATAGACTAAGAGTTTGGTTTCCGGGTTTGAACCCTGTCATGCTTTTTGCATGCTACACAACGTAGTCATGAAACAAATATGAACAAAATATGTCATAGCGGCATTGGTCACGCACACACACACACACACACACACACACACACGTACGTTCAACGTCCGAGTCACATACATGACATACACATAGCCAAAGCCCTAGATTAAAGAGCGAGTGAGTGAGTGAGTATTGTTTTACGCTGCTTTTAGTAATATTCCAGCTATATCACGGCGGGGGACACCGGAAAATAGGCTTCACATATTGTACCAATGTGGGGAATCGAACCCGGGTCTTCGGCGTGACGAGCTAACGCTTCAGCTAGTAGGCTATCCCACCCTCCCCTAGGTTAAAGAAATACATGGCCCGTTTCAAGGATAGATTATAGAGATGTGCCCTGGAATAAGTGTAATTCGATTTCATTTCACTATGTGAGGGATATACTCTAGTTTCACAGTTTGTTTAGTATTTTTATATGTTCTGAAAAATAAAAGCCAGAGAACCATTTCAATAATAATTACAAATCTATGCTAAAAGCAAAGTCCTATTTATACTGTGCCATGAGCACGTGTGTTCATACATCACTATCAGATCCGGGGTAGAATAGGTCTTCAGCAACCCGTGCTTGCATTAAAAGTAGACTTTGCTTGTCGTAAAAGGCAACAACCCCCTCCCCCCTTAATCTTATAAAAAGGCTCATTAAAGAAATAAAGTTTTCTGAACACACGAAAAATATGTACACGGTGAAATAAATCCACACGATCATTGGAATATTCTTGAGCAACACAGTTGATATGGTAGAGTTCATACATACGAATCTAAATCCGAGACAGAGACACATTGTCTATTCCTTTGAGACGCTTGATCTCGAGGTTGTACTCCTGGAGCATTGAGCTCCATCGCAACACACGCTGATTGGTGAATTTCACACGATGTATGAACGTCGGAAGACTATGGTGCACATTTGCAGGATCGTTAGCACTTAGCCTGAGGCTTCCTTCTCGATTGTGGAATAGTTGCCATGGTGCCGGTTGAACTTCCTAGAGAAATAGCTGACCGTATGGTCAAAACCGTTTACGTCCTCATGTTATAGAACAGCGAAGCATCCCGTGTTGCTAGTGTCTACAGTGAGCTTGAATGGTTGATCGAACCTGGGTCGTGCAAGAACTGTCTTCAATGACAACAAAGTTCTTAGGGTCTTAGGGGGACTTTGGAGTTTTTCTTCAAGAGTGCAGTAAAATGCGCAACCTCTGTGGCAATAAACACACGATGCCAATGTTTGGAGAGAAACGACGTGATATCCTGCATACCCAGGACAAGGTGCGCTTCCTTCTTAGCCTGTGGCTTAAGAAACTTCATGATGGCGTCTACGTTAGCCACTTGGCGCGACATACCCCTCCCCGACCTCGTTAGCAAAGAAGGTCATCTTTGCATGACAGAACTTTTCTAAGTTCACCGTTAAGTCAGCTGGCTGGAGCACTGGCACTATGGAGAAGTGATGACGACGTCGTCCAAGTACAGGCCCACTTCTGGGAGGTCCGCTGCCTAAGTCTTCAGGCCAAAGGGCAATACACCATTTTGGTATAGTCCGTCTGGGGTGCCTATTGTTAGTATCCTCCTCGCATGTTCGGAGAGTGGAATCTGGTAATATGCCTTGAGTTGTTGTTGCTTTTAGTGGTCGCCTTCTGCCATAGCAATTTCGGTGTCCCTCTTTGGGACTCATGTGTGTGAGTAGGGTGCAAGAAGAGTTAGTTTTGTCCTCGCTATTGCATATCTTGGCTTTAGGAGATCTACGACAGATAGCGGATCTAACTGCAGTTTTTGTTTTAACCGAGCCCGGGATTGGGCATGGTTTTGACATTCGAGTAACAAGTGAACAATGGATTCAGGCTTGTTGAAAGATACCTTGTCATAATGCTCTTTGTGACCGGGTCATTTGAGTATGGGTTTGGTTTTGGTGGATCTTGGGTTGAATTTTGTATAGCCATATGCTGATCTTACTTGCATCCCACTGGGCTAACCATCTTTGGGCTATGGGGGCTTTTTGATTTTGCTTTTTGTCTCTAGTTTACTGAAGGGAATAGGCTGTATCTCCGCTTTGTCTAGAGTTAGCTTCCCCGGTGTGTCTGATTTTTCATTTCCGTGATTATCTATGTGAGACCGGATCCAACACAGCTCAAACGGTTGCCCTTGGTCTGCCGCTGATGGCAGTGTTATCTCCTGGTCGTACTAGGGTAGGGTTTTCTTTTTAGTGACTTCTGATGTTTTAAAGCAGTGTCTTAAAAGTCTTTGGACTTCGGATGATTTGACGTACTAATACTCAGATGGCTTTAGAGATTGATTTTTTTAGAGCTTGGGCTTCATCTTGGATGTTTTTGTCTTGCCATATCTTTTTCACGTAAGGGTTTGATGTTCGTTCCCGAACGGTAATATGGCCTTCCCTATTTTTAGTTCCGGGGCGGTCGGGTGGTTAAAGCGTTCACTCGTCACGCCGAAGACCCGGGTTCGATTCCCGACATGGGCACAATGTGTGAAGCTCATTTCTGGTGTCCCCCGCTGTGGTATTGCTGGAAAATTGCTAAAAGCGGTGTAAAGCCATACTCACTCACTCGCGTTTTAGTTTCAATGGGAGATCTCCTGTTTCTACTTGTAGTGCTTCCAGTGAAGTACCTGTTGCTGAAAGTATTTGATGCTGAGTGAAAGGCCCCACAACCATAGTGTATATTTGATCCGATAAGTTATTTGTAGAAGTCCAGCTGTGTGTCCCTCGAGGTGCCCCAAGATGTGCCTGAAATTTCCCGTTCAGGTCTTTTTGACATCAGTTTTCCACATAGTCTATATGCTTGCTCCAAGTGAGGTGTTGATCTAGGCTCACCCCTAGAAATATTGCGGATTTTTCGAATTTGATTGGTTTCCTTTTTTTATGGAGAGACGGGAGTATCATAGCATCCTTCCCCCTGCGTCTGAATAGAACTCCCACAGTTTATATTTTCACTTAAAAGGTCGAACCCTTCATTTATTGCACCATTGATCTACTCCATCCAGGGCTGACTGGAGTTGTTTTCGGATTTGTGAAATAGCTTTGTGTGAATTTCCCATACTGCTCCGTCATCAGCGAATTTAGAAATTTGGGTAGGAGTTGGTATGATCAAACAGATCATTGGTCATGATGTTAAACAGGGTTGGGCTTACAATACTGCCTTGTGGCGTACCACTGTCCAGTGACAGGATCAGATTGACTGTTCTCTCTTTTAACCGACGGGACACGGGTGGCAGAGTCGTTTAAGGCGCCGCGATTCGCTGTGCAGAGTTGCGTCCCTTGGGCACGCCAGAAACCTATGATTGTGGGTTCGAATCCCGGTTCGCCCCGATTATGTTTCTAGGTTTGTCAGCACCATACCCGTGCTCGTGGGTTTCACCGAAACGTCTGAGACCTGCATCACTTGGGATTTCCTCCCACATTAAGCTGACACGCCGCGATATGACTGGAATACTGTTAAAAGCGGCGTTAAACCCAACTCACTCACTCACTCACTTTTAACCGACAGCGGCCTGTCTTGCAGGAGGCTGTCTTTGTGCCATGTTCCCTTCTACTCCATTTTGTGCTAGTTTTGCCATGTCGAAGGCTTAGCCGAAGTCCAGAAATACTGCGGCTAGGTATTGTCTGTTTAATTGAGCTTCTGTTATGGGCTTTTGTCAGTTGTGTTACAGGTCACGTACTGTATACATCCCCCGCGCCCACCAAGCTTGGTTTGCTCACCAACTTTTGCCCCACCCTGACTAAATACCCGGTAAGGTGGCGGTGTTTCAGTTTCGGCCAGTGACTGACCATGTAAACACAACCGAGAGCCGGGGGAAAACGTTACGCAAACAAGATCACCATTGACCGTCAAACTTCGTATTAACTTGAATGACAAACCCTGGATACCACAAATGGTTCCATATCTGGATATAAGTAAATACATTTTCTGTAGTTTTATCATAAAAAATCGAATCGGTCGTGTTTGGCGTCTGCATCAATCACAGAGGGCGTAGCTTATTTACCGTTGCGCTATGAATAGCCAAGCACATGGTCATGTGTACATGTGACACATTCAATGCATTTGTGGTCAAAGTGTATTGTGTTGTATACTTTAACGACAGAACAGCAGCAGAACATCAGTTTCAGTTAATGTAACAGTAACGATACATAAATACGAAACCGAATACAAGATTCTTGCAGTTCAATCCGAGAATTACAGATATTTGTATAGTTTTGGTAATTTGCACTCAACAGTTAGATCTATAGCACACAATAAAAAGATTATATTTATTAAACATATAAAACACAGATTTTTCAACTTGTGTTTAGGAAGGGGCCTAATTTGAAGCACCAGACGTTGCGCCAATATTTCTCAGCTTGACTACAATAGATGAATATGTCACTTGTATCAACATAACAATGCACATAAGCAACTGGTAAATAAGTAACGAAATATACTAAATGTTGTGACCTACATTATGCGTATATAAATAATATTGTACTTACGATAAACGAAAACTCGAATAATCATATTCCAAGACACCTTTAATCATAGATTTCCTTTTCTTTCACAAAATTTTCACACACAGTTTGATCATTAGATCCACACTTGTCCCATGTATTTTTAGTTTGGGGGATTTGGATACACTTCGCGCACAAGTTTAAAATACAATCTGGGATCCCTTTCCCGTTTTGTCCACACCAATCCTTCATCCGTTGCTACGTTTAATATTCGTTTCTTCAAGTCCGAGTATCTGCGATCTCTCCAAACACTTTGTCTATTTAGCTCAGTCCAGAAGCAATGTGTTCGAATCGACGAATTTCTGTAACGTGGTGGTCAAACCATTCCCCAACTGCGATTGCCTGTGCCGTGTCACGCATGGTTGACAAAAGAAGTGTGAACATACATATTCGGCTTCATCTGGTTCCACAATGAAATCTCGCTGTGACACTGATTCAATAATACCAAGAATCGGCACTGAATTTGTCAAAGTTTCTGTTTTCCAATTAAGCATCACGTGAAAATGTCTTTTTGCTCATATTGAGTTAGTGAGTGAGTTGGGTTTAACGCCGCTTTTAACAGTATTCCAGTTATATCGCGGCGTGTCAGCTTAATGTGGAAGGAAAGCCCGAAGTGATGCAGATCTCAGACGTTTACCACTTCGGTGAAACCCACGAGCACGGATATGGTTCTGACAAACCTAGAAACATAATCGGGGTGAACGGGGATTCGAACCCACAATCATAGGTTTCTGGCATGTCCAGGGGACACAACTCTGCACAGCGAATCGCGGCGCCTTAGACGACTGGGCCATCCGTGCCCCCTTGTTCATATTGAAGACAAGCGAACTTGCAAAGTTCTTGACAGATGCGCTCATGGGGCGTGGTTGCAAAGAGATCGCGTGGTCAGAGAGGGGGAAAACAAAAAGTTTTAGAAAGTAATAAAAGAAATCCGCAGTAGGAAACTGTAGTTGGATGTTTGTGCCTTGTGCTGTGTGTACTTGGGATGTTGTGTATGCCGTACGGAGGTTTAAGTTTGATCTAGGGGGTTTTGGGGGGCTACGTTGGTATTGAATGAGTCCTGGTTTTGCCTTTATATTGGGTTTGCCTACGACCCCGTGATGACGCTAGACTTGCAGAACGACCTCAGCTTGGTGCTCTTGGTTTGGGCACCCAAGGTTGGTGGCGGGGTTGTGGATTTGGGGCTGGTGGGAGGTCGTCGTCGTCGTGTGAGGATGCGTAGGATAAAGGTGGGGGTCAAAATCCCTGTCGCACCAGTTGTAGATTTTGGAGTTTGGGTTCCATGCAGGGGCAGGGAGGTTAGATGCTGTAAGGTGTTTATTTATTGATAGGATATGGTTTTGGCGGACTGGGCAAGAGTTTGATAAGGCGGTGTGATCATATTGGTCACAGTTCATACAGTAGGGTTGTTGATTGCACTCAGAGCTATTATGGAACTCTGAGCTGCATTTGGAACATCTGTCCAGATTTTTACAATTTGATTGTGCGTGTCCAAAAAAGTTTTGTGCGCTTTTCTATAGATTGATCCAAAAGTAATTTTGTCAGGAAGTATGGTGCCTTTGAAAGTCAGGATGACAGTGGAAGTGTTTGTTTGGGGACCTTGTGGTTTTTTTTCTGGTTATCCTTGGTAGATTAGTAATTTGAGGCTGGGACAGATTGATGCCATCTATTGATGTTTGTTTCATTGCAAAATTGAGGTCATATTGTAGGTTAGTTTATTTTGAAGGCTCTGTCGCCGTTGTTTATAAATATAGATTAGCCTGCTTTAGTATAAGCCCAAATCTGTTTTTGTGGACAGTGGTGTGAGTGGGGTGGGGCATGTATTGAATGCTAGAAGTATAAGATGTTAATTGTTGTCTGAGATGGGTTGTGTAGAACACTGTCGTTTTTGTATCTTGGCTTGCGTTTCAAGATCTTCAGGGCACTGTAGATGGTGGTGGCTGTGGCTAGGTTTTTAGTCGATTAGACTTGGAGCTGCGGGGAGTAACTATTGAGATGCTCGGCGAATTTGGAGGGGCTTTTCCGAAAGTGGGAGGGATAAGGTTAGTGGGATTACTTAAATCAAGTGGTGGGTACTGGGAACTAGTGTTTTTTTTAGCGGGAGTGAAGAGAGTGAGGGGGGAAGGAGAGGTGGTGAAAGTAGATGATAGTAGCTTACAGTCTTTTCTTGAGGGACGTTTGTCTTTCTGTTTATCGAGGGTTGAAGTAGAAATTGATGCTTGGGGTGTGGACAGCGGGCCATCGTTTATGTTTTGCTGACGATCGAATGATAGGTTCCGGGTTGACGCCATATTGGAAGTTCGAGAGGACGGTCTGCTTCAGCTTGATTTCAGCTGAGGCCGCTGTGTTGCGAGCGACGGGTCGATGTAAGGAGGATTCTTTAAGCAAAGCTGGTGTCTGTTTGCTGATCTCGGTGTAAAATTGGAGCATTTAATGACGGGAGCGATTGAGCGCAAGCAGTCGCTAACCATGAATTGTTCGAATCAATGACGGTAAAGACACATGATTTGACAAGGGTGTTTTGTATACGTGTGCGCGGACGTCGGAGAGAACAACCTGTCCTGGTCAGCAGTCTAATAGCAATATCCTGGATAAGTGTGTTTCTTAACATAGAGAAAACCCGAATAGCAAACTAACTACTCACCTAATACGGAAGATAATAATACCAAACTAAAGCGCTGAACATGAGGTATCCAATGGTACCACTGAGGATTTACAACCAGATGTGTAACATTTTTGAGGTGGCAAAAGGACCACAAATACATGATAAGTATCTACAAGGACTAGATAATCCCGCTACAGCGTGAAATTTAACTTAAAAAAACATTTTCAATGCATGAATAAAGTAGCAAACATTTATGAGATAACATAAATCAAATCAATCTTTAAAAACATTTACATGTCACAAATTCTCTCGCAAAAAAACGTAAAGACACTGGACACTGGACATACAAAGGAACGGGAACTGGTGCGTCAAATTTGGAAATATCCTCCACATGTCCTCCATAAAGCATTATGAAAGCTTTACAAATGCCTTGCGTGTTGTAAAACTGATTAAAAAAACTTTAGTGCAAGAGTTACATGGCACTCTTTAGAATAAAAAAGGTAACAATAAAATGATAGCTCTTTGATCACAATATGTTGGCAAATAAGATCTTTAACTAGTCACAAAACCCAGCCTATTTTGTAATCGCATCTTCACAAACATGGCCTTCAGAAATAAGATATCCCCCTGCCCACTCGCCATGAACGCATGAGGCCTATTTATAAATAGCGACGAATTGTAACACGAATTGTAACACGATGATGTTCCATCATCCAAGACGATGATAGTGGTCATGTCGTGCAGGATGACGTCAATTCGTGCAGTATGCAGTAAAAATCAACTTCACATTACTGTTATTGATGCTAATCTATGACGCACAAGGTAGCAGAACCGTCAATAGCAAACAAAAAGTAACAAACACAGAGACATGCTACCTCCTTGTCGCATACCCCTGTCGTGTGTGTGTGTGTGTGTGTGTGTGTGTGTGTGCGTGCGTGCGTGCGTGCGTGCGTGCGTGCGTGCGTGCGTGCGTGCGTGCGTGCGTGCGTGCGTGCGTGCGTGCGCGCGCGCGCGCGCTTGTACTAGTCCAGACTAATGCCGATTTTATGGTGCTATGATGTTTGGTATTGAAGACCTCCATGGATCATTCAGTACGGCCTTGGAGCAGGGAAACGTGAGGCAGTATATGTAATAAAGATCGCGCACTGAAATCATTATCAAGTAGCTGATGTGTATGGGTTGTCCTTGGCTAATGTGAAAATATAAAACTATCGCCAATGCCTATACATGATTCTGTATCCTTCATACATTCCCGGGGGGTGGGTGGGCACGGGTGGCCCAGTCGTCTAAGGCGCCGCGATTCGTTGTGCAGAGTTGCGTCCCACAACCTATGATTGTGGGTTCGAATCCCGGTTCGCCCCAATTATGTTTCTAGGTTTGGCAGCACCATACCCGTGCTCGTTGGTTTCACCGAAGTGGTAAACGTCTGAGACCTGCATCACTTCGGGCTTTCCTGCCACATTAAGCTGACACACCGTGATATAACTGGAATACTATTAAAAGCGGCGGTAAAACCAAATCACTCACTCATACATTCCGTGCTGGATAAGTGTGTCCCGCGAATGAGTGGGGAGGGAAACTACTGCCCTCGTAACAGTTTGAATAAGCCATGTCAGTTAAGCGTCAGTCTCACATAGACGGTTAAAGAATATGAGGAGATATCGTACTTGTGAAACAAATAATATTCAGTTTTGAGAAGTAGACGAGAAAGTATTTAGACAAACCTGGGTAGTTACCTACTAGTGCAATAAGGAGATGTACTGTAAGTGCATGACATGGGGGGTCATGGAAAGTGACATGTGTTTGGGCAGGCATGATAAGATGCAACATTAAATGGACAACAACATATGATACGGTCCTAAAACCTGTCATTGTGAAGAATGGTTTTAGGACAAAGCGCACCACTGTTGAACACATTCGTAGCTTTTTTTCTATTGTAAACGATAGGAAGCAGCAATACAATCTACATGTGTTTGCTTTTTCGACGCACAAAAAGCGTTTGATCGAGTTACCCACAACTATTTATGGTGAAAACTATCCAAGGTTGAAATCAAATTGAATGTGTAACGTCATTGTATTGTAATGTGTCTGTAAATCTTTGACAGAGCGGTTTAGTAAAAGCTATGGCGTAATACACGGATTTGTATCATCGCAAACAGTTTTTCCTGTTTTTATCACTGATCTTGTGAGTGAGATTAATAATCTGTCGTGTGGTGTTTGAGTGGGAGAGGAAACGTTAAATTTGTTATTATAGGCTAATGATGAAACATTGATTGCACCTGACGAACAGTCACTGCAGAAAATGTTTGGTTTTGCCGCCCTTTGGTTTACAAAATGGAAACTATCTGTAAATGATAAAAAAGGGGAAAGATAAAACTGGTGAGTTATCTTATTTTGTTTTTAAATGATCTGGGGCCAATAGTGATAATGCTCAAATGTATAAGTACCTCGACTTGTGGTTTTATGCATTTTTAGGTATGAAGTTTTATTGTAAAAAACATGTCAAAATCACCTGGTCAAGTTTTATCTGTTATCGTCGTGAGGTTTATAAAAATCAATCAGCAAACCAGCCAACCGATCAATCAATCAATCAATCAATCAATCAACCAATCAATCAATCAATCAATCAACATGTGTCAACTCTATCTGCATGAGTTATCAATTTATCTCATGAACTCCTCGCTTAGTATTAATTCAATTAAGGATCTTTTGTTAACTCCCGAATGTGCAAAGTGGCGCTTATGGAATCACACAGGAAAGCCTAGGAAAGTACAATGTTATGTACTGATAAATACTTAAAACGTATTGGTCCAAGAGAATAGCTCAGAACATGTATGTAAGCTAAACTTCGCCGTGGGCCGCTTCCGCTTGAAATGGACCTTGGGATTATATCAGTCCTGTAAGCCCTTACAGAATCGCAAATGTTAACACTGCAATTTAAATGTTGTTGAAGACGAATACCATTAATTGCTTGTCCCCTTTAGTCCGATTTAAGGTGCGATCTTTTATGCCTAACTACCCAATTCGGAACACCGTTTTCATCTATGGCACCTATTTATATATTCTGTTATGTACTAATTAATGTTTTTTGTTTGCAATCCCTTGCAGCAACTCTCTACATTATGTACTTCCAGAGTGTTATTCTCCTTCCTTCGCTGCCCATGCTATCTCCAGTATTACTTACTCTTTATGGGAGTATATTTATAATATACGTATATATTTAAGAGCATTGGATATTGTAATGTACGGGGGCCCAGTCGTCTAAGGCGCCGCAATACGCTGTGTAGAGTTGCGTCCCTTGGACACGCCAGAAACCTATGATTGTGGGTTCGAATCCCGCTCCGCCCCGATTATGTTTCTTGGTTTGGCAGCACTATACCCGTGCTCGTTGGTTTCACCGAAGTGGTAAACGTCTGAGACCTGCATCACTTCGGGCTTTCCTCCCACATTAAGATGACACGCCGCGATATGACTGGAATACTGTTAAAAGCGGCGTTAAACCCAACTCACTCACTCACTATTGTAATGTACATTTGTGTATGTGTCTTGTAGCTGGACTTTGCTAGTTTTACGAGTATGTGTCCCAGTCATCTAAGTCGTCGCAGTTCGTTGCGCAGGGTTACGTCCCTTAGGGTCGTGGCTGAAATCAGTGATCGTGGGTTTAAGTCCCATTTTGATCTGATATATTTCTAGGCATGTCAGCACCATATCCGTGCTCGTGGTTTTCACCAAAGTTGTAAACGTCTAACACCTGCATCTCTTTGGGCTTTCCTACAACATTAAGCTGACACGCCGTGATATAACCAGCATTCTGTTCAACGAGGCGTTAAACCCAACTCACTCACTCGCTCACATTCACATAAGATTACTGTTTGAAAGACAAAATAACCGGGCAAACGTGGACACTTACAAACTCTAAATGGGCACGAGACTGCTAGTGAACGCGTGAGTTCAACTGTGGCTGTGAACAGTATTCCAGTTATGTCTTGGTATACATGGAGATAACCCATTTTGTTTGAGTGGACATTTTGATTAGCAATGCAGAGATGGGGCTGCACCCTTATATATTAGTTAGAGCCAGACACGTGGATTAAAGAGCGTCATACGACTATTGCTCAAATCTGTTTGATCAAGGTTACAACATTCAAGGAGTCGGAAAATCTACAAAACGTTTTTATGGATATATATATGGTGGACATTTCCATATTTGGCGCATCAGTGATAAAAATGATGTACGATGCATTTCGCTATTTTGACTTGTACCATATGTTCCTGTGTTTTGCCAGTTGAACAAATGATTAACCTTTTGCAGATATCTACAGATAAAAATTAAAAATGCAGCAAAGAGGGTTTGGGTGATCCTGGCACAGTTTGGGTGATCCTGGCACAGTTTGGGTGATCCTGGTTTGGCTCATCTTCAGCTCAGGGCCCTTGCCTCCTCGACACGCAGCCCAGACAGCGGATAGGACTTCTCCCACCCAGAACTTTTCGGAGAATGTGATGACTCCCAACAATGCAGCCTTCTGCATTACCCAGATTGTCAGAAGGGCTGTATTCATGGTAGCAAACCCGGGTACTCTCCCAATGTCAGTCAACAGATTGGGAGGTACCAAACCTAAGACACAATGGGAGAACAATGGGGAGTCAGACAACTTGGTACTTTTCGAATTTCGAAAGGGAGATCCGCATATTTTCCATGTTTTCTCTCAATATTGGCAGTCTCATTAGTGTCAAAAGGGACAGAAAATTCAATGATATAAATGATTTTATTGGATTTATAAAATAAGGACAAGATCAGGTTTGTTGGCCTGGATATGTCTGAGGCTGTAAACGGGCCTATTCCAAAGAATTTTGTATTTATCATTTTCCATGATGCCCTATACATATACCAAGTCGTACCATGGATGGACCTGTGTCAAAACCACAAGCATTGCAAAGACGGTAATATAATGATCGAGCTACCCCATCATGTCGCTTAAGATACTGTGTTTGTGCCAAAGCTGGGCATCCACTGACAATGTGTTGGACAGCCCCATTAAATTCATTACATAATCTACATTTCATATTTACATTTTGATTCAAAATCACACATTGACGGTTTCGAGTGCGAAGTGACTGGTCCTGAGCAGCAAACAGAAAGCATTCTGTTTCACTTTTCAGGCCAGCCGACTTTATCCAAACGAAGGTTTGCTGTTCTTAACACACTGCTTATAGAGCTTAACATCTGGAAAAAGTTGGGAAGAAATGATATTGCCTATTAGTAGCCAAACATTAGCGCAATAGATTGGCATTCAGGCGCTCGTATTTTTAAATTTTAAATATGTTTTTTTTTCAGGCTTTCTTTTACTTTCTTATCAATTGGCAGTACACTTTTAAAAGCAAGGAAAGATAAAATCCTTACAACTCCTACATACGCTGTTATCTTTAAATCTTTATCGTTTGAAACATTTCATGGTAAAAGATCGCAGAATACGACTTCTACATTTTATGGGGAATCGCAGCGCATGTTTTGAAGCCGCGAGAAGACGCGTTCACAATTCTCGGGGTGGTAAATGAGATACATGATAGGGCAGATCTCTGAGCACAAAGACGATTGAAGAGGCAGAGGGTATAGATGACACACTTTAATATTAATATTGTTTCACTGGGAACAGAAAGCTTGATCACCAAAGTGAGCGAGTAGTGAGTGAGTTGTGTTTAACCGCGCTTTTAACAGTATTCCAGTCATATCACAGCGTGTCAACTTAATGTGGGAGAAAAGCCCGAAGTGATGCAGGTCTCAGACGTTTACCACTTCGGTGAAAACCACGAGCAGGGGCATGGTGCTGATAAACCTAGAAACATAATTGGGGCGAACCGGGATCCGAATCCACGATCAAAGGTTTCCAGCACGCCCAAGGGACGACACTGCGCCTTAGACGATTGGACCACCAGTGCCCCCAGTGAGCGAGTAAGTGAGTTGGGTTTAACGCCGCTTTCAGCAGTATTCCAGTGATATCACAGCTTGTCAGCTTAATGTGGAAGGAAAGCCTGAAGTGATGCACATCTAAAACGTTTGACACTTTGGTGAAACCAACGAGCACAGATATGCTGCTGACAATTATAGAAACATGATCTGGGCGAAGCGGGATTCGATCATAGGATCATAGGGCTCTGGCATGCCCACGGGACGCAACTCTGCACTGTACCATCTCGAACTGTGTGTGTGGTGTGTATGTTTGTGTGTGTGTCTGATTGTGTTTGATGCGTGTGTGGTGTGTGTGTGTGTGTGTGTGTGTGTGTGTGTGTGTGTGTGTGTGTGTGTGTGTGTGTGTGTGTGTGCTAAATCTGAGGTAAAATAACTTTTCCTGTATCTTCTGAGAACATTTTTTTTCAACAAAATGCCCCAATCTGAATATTC
The DNA here is from genome assembly GCF_022045235.1 of Haliotis cracherodii. NCBI lineage: Eukaryota > Metazoa > Mollusca > Gastropoda > Lepetellida > Haliotidae > Haliotis > Haliotis cracherodii. Next base: position 41,268,391 of record NW_027266266.1, read on the forward strand.
TGTACGCTGTTTCTGTATTCACACGTTTGAAAGATAGAAACCACGCAAACATTTGCAAACTGACGCATTTCTAAGTTGGGATTGTGCATAAGTTTTTGCGAAGGTAACCTTTTCGAGAAAAAAGACTGTTCGGCTTCAAATTGCAATGGCACCTGCATGATCGCGAAGGGACTCTCTCCCTAATATGTCAGCCAGAAAACACTGACTGCCGACATTCATTTCGTCCAGAACGTCTTCAAGTTACATCCGGTTACCCGGCAATGATACTATCATCAGGCGTAAAATGTCAAGACACATACTGAAGACCCAGCGCCTTGACATTAAACTGTTATTGAGTCCTGCTGTTTTACGTCTGTGCTACAGCTGCGGAAGGGCGCCAAGGATAACCAAGACTCGCTGTGGGCTTGTGATCGGTTTATTTGAAATGGTTATGAAGTCAGGTATTCATGAAGTGATGACCCCCCCACCCCCCAACCCCCCCCCCCACCCCCCCCCCACCCCCCACCCCCCCCAAAAAAAAATAAAAATAAAAAAAATATTCTATCTATTGCAGAGGCGGCCACAAAATTATATATGATATAATTATATAATTATATGAAAATATCACAAGTAGCTTATCACCAAAAAATGGGATTAATGGCATCCGAAAACAACTATAGATATAAATTGTCAGACAAATACATATGTCAATGAAGGTAATGAACACACATGACCTTTTATCAGCAACTTTGTTATTACACAAAGGGAGATTATTTATAGCCAAATAACTTTTTGCCCAAATATATCACAATTAAAACAATAATTACTTATTATCCTAACATGGACATCATTCCACAAAAAACACAATTACAATCAGATAGTATCTTGTAACCCTCAAAAGTTACACGAAAAGTGTACATAAAGATAAAGTGTATTTATACTTGATCATAAATTTACCTATTTCTGGAACTGAGCCATCTTCCTTGGTGTAAAAGTCCAGTTTCCACCATTGCTGAACTAGGCTTGAATTACCAGGCACGATCGTAGCGTCACCAGTGGTTTTTACGATTTATGTCCCTTTTAAGTCCCTCCCATTGACCAGTCAGATTCATTCGTGACCAAACTGGTGTTATTCCGGGACAAGCCGAATAGCAACTCGTGCCCCTCTCATGGCCATTTTTGACGAGTCATCTTGCAGGTTACGAAAAGGGACGAGTGGTGACGAATGCAGTCAGATTCTATAGCTGATATCGCTTGCATTTGCCTCAAACAATATGGAGTCGCTAGTCAAGACGATCTGATCGATACTCAAGATCTCTATTGCAATAAACACGGGTCTTAAACTCGGGAAATGCATCAGATCACTTGAACGCCTTGAATAAAAACATGAAAACATTTGGAACATACCTGACGACGCCCAGTTGAGGTACACGTGCTTTGCAAGCCCTTCAGTTGACTGGCATCTGCACTGAAACCCATGTTACGTGATTTTGATTGGACCATGCATAGACTCGTTAGTCGTTGTAACTTGATAATTCCATCCTAGTTCGGAAAGGCTGGAAAACGGTCTTTTATAGTCAGTTAACTCCCTTGCCTCGGGAACATGGGAATTGAGCCACATTTTGACTCACAATAAATGAAGACCATGGATTGCGAGCACTAACCATCACATATGATCTTCACGCACACAATTCAAACACAACTATTGCATAGATATGCACATAGCCAACTAACAAAAACTGACGTTGATAATCAATTTAACTCTAACTATAATTAGAACATGTATTGCCTACTCTACCAATTGAACTTTAGTTTTAACATAATTGACCATTATTAGATACTTTTTCAACATTTTTATATTTAACAAATTACTAAATAACGTTATTGTTTACGAAACAACCGATCTAATGAACATATGAAAAAACCCTAATAAACATAAACACAACCTGCCTTGTAAGGTGTTGTTCCCTGCTATGCAGTGCTGTCGGGGTTGCTATCTTAGTTTTGAAATTACTCATTGGGAGGCTTAGAATTAGGGTCAGGTGATAGTTTCAGAATGAGACAATCCTCTTGATCTAGCATTATACTTTACCATAGGTATGAGTACATAACATTTCATAAATTCATCTGAAATCCTCAACAAATATAACCAAAAAGCAATATAATTGTCATAAGCTTAAAACCACAAACCTTAGTATACTGCCACCAACCTTCAATATTTTTAATAACCTTTAAAACAAAAAAACATAATCATAATTTTATATCCAATAATTGTAGAATAGTTATATACAAACTAAGATAATCAAATGCCGTGAAAATATCACTGCTACTTTTGCAAGATAAGATATTTCAAACTGAATGAAGCGTGGTATCTTTTCGAAATTCTGAAACATGCATGCTTATCTCTCCATCAGGGAGGAGGAATATTTGCACTGTATACACATACAAGACATGTTTAGATCTAAACATGTTCAGGAATAAATCCTAAACGGAAAACACATAAGGTGTGTTCTGTCTACACACGTTAAAATGTGCTATCGTCTTACAGCCTAATCACCACCTAAACATCGTTCTTGTCACTGGTGTGTGAAATTTGGAAATATGCTCCACATGTTCACCATAAAACTTTTAACAGCTTTACAAATGCCTTGCATGCTGTAAACCTGATCAAAAACTTTACTGCAAGAGACATATGACCTTTCTGTAATAAAAAAGGTAGCAATAAAACGATAGCTCTTTGATAACAATGTGTTGACGAATAAGATCTTGAACTAGAGTCAATATACCCAGTCATTGTTGTAATCACATCTACACAAACATGGCGTAGAGTAATTAGATATCCCACTCCCCTCACCTCTCTTCCCCTCCCGCTACCCATTTGTCTCGGGCGATACGAAAAATTCCAGGGAAGCGACCTTTGACATAGAATTCAACCTAACAAAGCGCATTTTATAATTCTAGATCCTTGATGACTATTAATGGATAGCGGTGAATTGTTGTACAACACAGGGAAGCGCATATTTTGAAATTGTTCCATCATCCGAGACGATGATGGCGGTCATGTTGTGCAGGATGACGTCAATTCATGCAGCATGCATTAGAAATCAGCTTCACATTACTGTTATTGATGCTAATCTATGACGCACAAGGTAGCAGAACCGTTAATAGCAAATAAAAGGTAACAAACACAGAGACATGCTACCGTCTTGTCGCACACCTTTTTTTCAACATTAATGTTACATACACTGAAAACATGGAATACAAGATGAGACATTTGATAAAACATATGACGTAACACCGGTTACACAGTAATTAAAAATGTCAGTTTACAAAATTCTGTTTCGTAATGCCAAGTTGAGCAACATGATAAAAGTTGAAATCTGACATTATTTCAGAAATGGGCCTCCATACATTTTCTTAGGGTAACCTATGTTATTATTCCAAAGCTGAATAAGCAATGGGAGGTTTCAAGTAGTCGGCATGGAAAGACATCAATGTTCCTAGTCTTGGAAACGAGTCTTGGGATTGAAGGCCACGTAGCGAGAACGATGGTTCTTATTGTGTTGTATTATGCCTAGACTTGCACACGTCTGTAAGGCAATAATGATTAGTTTAAATCATGATTTCTAGATTATATAAATAATGTTGTCCCTTTAAAAGACTGGCGTGCTGAGACTGTATCTAGACCTGCTGATTATAAGACAGAAGTACTATACACCCATAGGGCATTCAGTATAGCCTTGGAGCAAGGAGACGTGGTGTCTTATGAAAATCTAAAACTATCGCCAGTGCCTATAATGATTCTGTATCTTTCCTACATTCCGAGCTGGACATGCGTGTCCCTTGAAACAGTGGAAAGCGAAAGTACTGCTCTCCTAAAAGTTTGAATAAACCGTGTCATCTGAGCTTCAATCTCACCTAGTCCGTTAGAGAATGTGAGGTCGAATATCGTACTTGAGAAACCGATGATATTCAGTTTGAAGAAATAGACGAGAAAGTATTTTGACAAACTTGGGAACATCTTCTTATTTAGTCTCTGATCTCTCATGTTCCTGAATCTGCACCATTGTCGTAACACAGACTGGCTCTTGATTTATGCCTACACGGAGCCATCCCAAATATCCAAATACTGTACTCTCATGTTCTTCAATCTGCTCCATTGTCGTAACACAGACTGGCTCTTGATTCATGCCTACACGGAGCCATCCCAAATCTCCAAGTCCCATCAGTTGGTGTATATCTTCCAACTCCCAAAATGAAACGGCCTGCTCGATTCTGAACTGCACTGATGGACGAGAACTCTCTTTGACTTCTGCTCCATATGTTATTACTGGTAAAACCTGGCATACAATTTTGTGAACACATTGTAGTCATCACCTTACAAGACCTTACAATTACAAGACCTAGTGCTGTACTTGCTGCTTGAGCCACAGCTTAAACCTTAATATTGTAGTCTAGATGGTCATCCAGAAGAAGACCCAGGTAAGTATATCTGTTTACAGTTTCAATAGGTATGTTACCGGCAATAGGTATGTTACCGGCAATAGGTATGTTACCGGCTATAAAAGAACCTTGAGATGTCGACACAGAAGAGTTGCGGAAGTGCAGAACTTTGGATTTGTCGGCATTGATACCTATATTATTAGGTAGCTACACGTTTGATATATGTAATGGTACATAGTTCAGGTACATATGGGTCGAGAGCTATTAACCAAGCAGGGGTGAACAAAGCATTTTCTTAATGTTTCAGGGAAGCACGGTGTTATTATTCCAACAAGGCTGATAGTAATGTTCCCCTTAGTTTACAAAGGCATTACTATTTTATCTATAAAGTGCAAATACTCAAATACTTTAAACAATATTTTCAGTTTGTGGATGGAAAATATTAATGTATTGCGGATAAGCAAAATGCTTTTAGTGCAGCACTGTTGAACACATTCATAGCCTTTATTCTATTGTAAAGGATAGGGAACAGCACCAAATCTACATTTGTTAACTTTATCGATGAACAAAAAGCGTTTGATCGAGTCACCCAACACTGTCTTTGGTTAACACTATCCAAGCTTAAAATTAGAGGGCGGTCCTCAGAATGTGTAACGTCATTGTATGACGATGTTTCATGCAATGTGTCTGAACATGTTTACCTACCAGAGCGGTTACCTATTTTACTTTGAAACAATAAAACATAAAACACCATTTTATATCAAATAATTGTAAAATAGTTGTATTAAAAACGAACCAAACCATGAAGCTATAAGCTATGGTGTAATACAAGGATGTGAATTATTGCCAACACTGTGTCCTGTTTTTATCAATGATCTAGTGAGTGAGGTTAATAATTTATCATTTGGTATTCGAATGGAAGAAGAAAACGTTAAGTTTGTTATTATGAAATGGAAACGAGCTATAAATGATAAAAAAGACGAAAATTGTCCATTTCAAGAATAAAAATAACTTATCTGATATTGTTTTTAAATGGCCTGGTACAAATATTGATATTGTATAAATACCTCGAATTGTGGCTTGATGAATGTTTAGATATAAAAATTTGCTGTAAAAGGGATGGCAAAATCAGCTAGTCGAGCTTTATTTGTTATCATCGTTAAGTTTCGAAAAATCGTTGTTTGGCACATAGTGTTTACAAACAGTTTTATGATAGCCTTGTAAACCCTATTTTATTATAGTGTGTTCATCATTTTGGGTACTATAGAGTTTCAGTGTATTATTACTGTGCAAATTAGAGCTTGTAGATTGTATTAGGGCGTTGGCAGCAATTAATGTAATTTTGCTACCAGAGGCGACATGGGCTGGACCTCTATAATCTTTCTTCCAACCAACCAACCAGCCAGCCAACCGACCAACCAATCTGCATGTGGTAAACATCGATCCCATGAACTCCTCGCTTAGTATTTATTGCATTAAGGATCGTTTGTTTACTCCCGATTGCACAAAGTGGCGCCACAGCTCATGGAATCACAGAGGAAAGCCTTACAGTCCAGCCTTACAGCTGTGGACTAACATTCTTTTTAAAATGATTTCTGTACTGATAATATGTAAAACGTATGGCTGCACGAGAATACCGTAATTATGTTAGCTGATCTTCGATGTGGGTCACTTCCGCTTTGAAATGAGCTTGGCCTCTGTACCTGTCAGTGAGTGAGTGTGATTTTACGCCGCTTTGGGCAATATTCCAGCAATATCACGGCGGGGGACACCAGAAATGGGCTTCACACATTGTACCCATGTGGGGATTCGAATTCGAGTCTTTGGCGTGACGAACGGACGATTAGTCCACCGCCCCCTAGCAGCCCAGTGATATTACTAGAATACTGTGCAAACCGGCATTAACCCAACTCACTCAAATTCACTCCCTAGATTACTGCCTGAAAACAAAATGGACACTTACAAACTCAAAATGGACCCGAGACAAGGAATAAGACTGGGAAAGCAAAGTTATTGAGTGAGTGAGTTTGGTTTAATGACACTTTGAACAGTATTCCAGTTATATCACGACGTGTCACCTTAATGTCGGAGCAGAGCCAGAAGTGATGCATGTTTTAGACGTTCACCACTTTGGTGAAACCCACCAGCACAGGCACGGGCGAACCGGAATTCGAACCTACCATCATAGATTTCTGGCATGCCCAATGTGTGTGCTATGTATTTGTATGTGGTGGTGTGTGTGTATGTGCGTGTGTGTGTGCGTGCGTGCGTGCGTGTATGTGTGTGTGTGTGTGTGCGCGTGCGTGTGTGTATGTGGTGTGTGTGGGTGTGTAGTGTGTGTTTGTGTGTGCTGTGTATGTGGTGTGTGTGGAATATATATATATGCGTGTGGTGTGTGTGCTTTGTATGTGTTTGGTGTGTGTATGTGCTTGTGTGTATGTGGTGTGTGTGTATATGTGCATGTATGTGTGTGAACGTGTAGTGTGTGTGTGAAGAGGAGAGCCAAACATCCTCAATGTCTTTCTACATCTTCAAAGGCCAGCGAACAATTTAAGGCAAAAATAAAAAAAATACATTTTCCAGTATCTTCTGAAACAATTTTTTTTTCAACAAAATGCCCCGACTTGAATAATCTGTACGCTGTTTCTGTATTCACACAGTAACAGATAAAATGAAATTGAAAAAAGGTCTCAACCACGGATACATTTGAACTAAGGCATATATCAATTTGCGATGGTGCATATCTTTCTGCTGAGGTGTGTATTCAAAACCGTTCTAATGGGAGTCTGTTCGGCTTCAGATTTAAATGGCGCCGGCATGATCGCGAAGGTACTCTCTCCTTAATGTGTCAGCCAGAAAACACACTGCCGACATTCATTTCACCCAGAACGTCTTCAAGCTACACCCGGAGTGCTAGCAATGATACCATCATCAGTCCTAACATGTCAAGACACATAATGAATTCCCAGCGCCTGAACATTAAACAGTTATGCTGTTTTAAGTCTGCCAGATGAGATTTTACTGTCTGTATGAAGCGAGATACGTTTTCAAAATCCCGAAACATGTAAGTTTATGAAGCTTATCATTCCATCGGGGAGAAGAAACATTTACACTGTAAACAATGTAAACACCTACAGGACATGTTTAGGTCTAAACATGTTTAAGAAAGTGTATAAGTCCTAAACGGAATACACATTTGATGTGTTCTGTCTCCACACGTTTAAGGTCTAAAAACAATAAATTGTTTAGGTGAAAATAACAAAATATATGTAGGATGGATACATCCATTAGAGCTACAGTAGATCTTACATATCTGCATCTTCCTTATTGATCTTCTATCAACATCAGGGTGCACGGGTGGCCCAGTCGTCTAATTAAGGCGCCGCAATACGCTGTGCAGAGTTGCGTCCCTTGGGCACGCCAGGTTCGAATCCCAGTTCGCCCCGATTGTGTTTCTAAGTTTGTCAGCACCATACCCGTGCTCGTGGGTTACACCGAAGTGGTAAACGTTTGAGACCTGCATCACTTCGGGCTTTCCTTCCACATTAAGCTGGCACGCCGTGATATGACTGGAATACTGTTAGAAACGGCGTTAAACCCAACTCACTCACTCACTCAATCTATCAACATGTGAGTGCGTGTACGTGTGCGTGTGCGTGTGCGTGTGCGTGTTGGCACTGCAGTACAATATTACTCACCGCGTGATTTATCTTTTTCACATGAACACATATCTGTGACCACATCACATACACATGAAGTCAGTCTGGTGGTATTTGCTTGTGGGCATTTTGTTTTTATTCCCCCGTATCAAACGCGGCCTGGTATTTGACTACAGGCCACAGAGTGCAGTTGAACTCCCGGTGCTGGGACCAAATTAGAAACACGAGGGAACTAGGAAGTCCTGGTTAATAGCTTTAGTGACATTCATATCCTAAATCCTAATTTAACTGCTGTGTCACAGTTATTCTACATATTGATATAAGTTCGGGTTTACTCGAATCTATTTCTTTAAATACAGCTGTCATTGAATCTTGCAAAAAATAATATTTTCATCGAAAGTTTCTAAGATGGGTCTTTGCACGTAGAACACTAAACTACATATGATACACGTGTCTCTAGATCAGTCTTAACATACATAACACTAAACTACATATGGTACACGTGTCTCTAGATCAGTCTTAACATGCATAACACTGAACTACATATGATACACGTGTCTCTAGATCAGTCTTAACATACATAACACTAAACTACATATGATACACGTGTCTCTAGATCAGTCTTAACATGCATAACACTAAACTACATATGATACACGTGTCTCTAGATCAGTCTTAACATGCATAACACTGAACTACATATGATACACGTGTCTCTAGATCAGTCTTAACATACATAACACTGAACTACATATGATACACGTGTCTCTAGATCAGTCTTAACATACATAACACTAAACTACATATGATACACGTGTCTCTACATCAGTCTTAACATACATAACACTAAACTACATATGATACACGTGTCTCTAGATCAGTCTTAACATGCATAACACTGAACTACATATGCTACACGTGTCTCTAGATCAATCTTTGCACGTAGAACACTAAACTACATATGATACACGTGTCTCTAGATCAGTCTTAACATACATAACACTGAACTACATATGATACACTTGTCTCTAGATCAGTCTTAACATACATAACACTGAACTACATATGATACACGTGTCTCTAGATCAGTCTTAACATACATAACACTGAACTACATATGATACACGTGTCTCTAGATCAGTCTTAACATGCATAACACTGAACTACATATGATACACTTGTCTCTAGATCAGTCTTAACATACATAACACTGAACTACATATGATACACGTGTCTCTAGATCAGTCTTAACATACATAACACTGAACTACATATGATACACGTGTCTCTAGATCAGTCTTAACATGCATAACACTGAACTACATATGATACACGTGTCTCTAGATCAGTCTTAACATACATAACACTAAACTACATATGATACACGTGTCTCTAGATCAGTCTTAACATACATAACACTGAACTATATCCGCCATACCTAAATCAGTCCTAGCACGTGTGACACTAAACAATATTTGCTGAACCGAAATCAGTCCTCACACATGTGACACTAAACTATACCTGCTATACCTAAATCAGCCATCACACGTGGAACACTAAACTATTATATGCTATACCTAAATCAGCCATCACACGTGGGACACTAAATTATATATGTTATACCTAAATCAGTCCTCACACTAGTGACACTAAACTATTATATGCTATACCTAAATCAGCCATCACACGTGTGACACTAAATTATATATGTTATACCTAAATCAGTCCTCACACTTGTGACACTGAACTATATATGCTATACCTAAATCAGCCATCACACGTGGAACACTAAATTATATATGTTATACCTAAATCAGTCCTCACACTTGTGACACTAAACTTTTATATGCTATGCATAAATCATTCCTCACTCGTTTCACACTAAACTATATATGCTATGCATAAATCATAAATCAAGGTCCGGGGTTCGATCCCCGACAGCGTCATACCAAAAGACGTTAAAAGATGGTACTTGTTGTTACCCTGTCCTGCGCTCGACATTAAGGGGCTAAAACAAGGACTGGTCGGCTTGGAGTCAGTATACTGTGTCTGAGTGGGGTATTCATGTTAAAACTGCGGCATGGTATCTCAGTGGGCAGTACAAGCAGCCACACAAACACGTACATGCACGTCGCTATATAAGTGTAATAATCTTGGACGCGACGTTAAACCCATTTCACCTCACCTCACCTCACCTCACCTCACACGTGTGACACTAAACTACATATGCTATACGCTAGACGGTGGGGTAGCCTCGTGTTTAAAGCATTCTCTCGTCACACAAAAGATTGGATTCGATTCCCCCACATTGGTACTCAGTGTGTGAAGTCCATTTCTGGTGGTCCCCGCCGTGATATTGCTGGAATATTAATAAAAGCGACGTAAAAACATACTCATTCACTCATGGTGTCCCCTGTCGGGATTTGTCACGGCTTCGAATTGAGTGTAAAACTATACTCGTTCACTCACTCGTGGAAATGAAAACGCGCAGCAAGTTCTCCTCATTAAAATTAATATCATTACATTTATAATGTTTGAAGTTTAATTTAATTTAACTGAGGGACCGGTGGTTAGCAGGGTTAGAAACCCACACGAAAAGGAAAGTCACCAGGGGAAAGGAAATGACCGATAACATCAGCTATATTTGTGTTAAAACACCCACACACTTGAACTACAGAGCGTAAACTGGAGGAGAGGTGGAGACAGGGGAAGAGAAAAAACAACGCGGTACATTTAAAAGGCAAGATGTACGTATGTGTGTCTGATGGGGTGCAGATGTGTATAAGGGGTGATGGTGAGGGGGTAGGGGTGCACAGGTGTATATGGGGTGATGGAGTGGAGTAGGGGTGCAGATGTGTGCATGGGGTGATGGAGTGGGGGTAGGGGTGCATATGTGTATATGGGGTGATGGAGTAGAGGTAGGGGTGCAGGTGTGTATATGGGGTGATGGAGTGGGGGTAGGGGTGCACATGTGTATATGTGGTGATGGAGTAGGGGTAATGGTGCACATGTGTATATGGGGTGATGGGGTAGGGGTAATTGTGCACGTGTGTATATGGGGTGATGGAGTGGGGTAGGGGTGCTCATGTGTATGTGGGGTGATGGAGTTGGGGTAGGGGTGCACATGTGTATATGGGGTGATGGAGTGGGGGTAAGGGTGCACGTGTGTATATGTGGTGATGGAGTGGGGGTAGTGGCGCACGTGTGTATATGGGGTGATGGAGTGGGGTAGGGTTGCACATGTGTATATGGGGTGATGGAGTTTGACGAAGATGCTCATGTGTGTATGGGGCGATGGAGTGGGGGTAGGGGTGCACATATGTATATGGGGTGTTGGAGTAGGGTAGGGGTGCACATGTGTATAGGGGGTGATGGAGTGGGGGTAGGGGTGCACATGTGTATATGGGGTGTTGGAGTAGGGTAGGGGTGCACATGTGTATATGGGGTGATGGAGTGGGGGTAAGGGTGCACGTGTGTATATGGGGTGATGGAGTGGGGGTAGGGGCGCACGTGTGTATATGGGGTGATGGAGTGGGGTAGGGGTGCACATGTGTATATGGGGTGATGGAGTGGAAGAGCGATGTATATGGCGTGTTGAATAGAGTTGTTGCTAATGAACTAAGATATGTGAAGTATATTGTCACACCACAAGGAGACATTCCGAAATAGTCTGACCTAAGTGCCACAGACCTTACAAAACTGCCGATCACTGCATTATTAAGCTACATAACGCGATAATTAGTATAACGAAAACGAAAGTAACAATTTAACAATTCAAAGTCGACTCTATTTCTGTCTTGACAGAGGTCATAATTTGGTGTCTGGATTTCAGAATATGCTGTGTCTCGATTTTAAGGGTTCTGAGAAAATAGGTTCTGACACAATACCACAAAGGGTTATCGCTCTTACTAAACAAAAACCGTACTTAATTCATAACAAGATGGTGGGACTGTATTTTCCTTTGATTCCGATATACATGCACACAATATGATTCCCTTTTGCTTACCAATCACTTAAAAACGTAATTTTCGCTTTCCATAATAATACCCAATACATACGTATCTAAAGAAAATTGACATTGATTAGCGCTTGTCTGCTGCATAAAGGCGCTCTCAGCAATATTCCAGCTATATGACGGCGGTCTGTAATTAATCGGGACAATCCAGTGATTGATATGAGCATCGATCCACGCTTTTGGGATACGATGACATGCATCAACCAAAGTAAGCGAGCTTGACCACCCAATCGCGTTAGTCGCCACATGGGTTGCTGAAGACCAGTATGTTACGTGTGCGTCCAACCAATCGCCTATAGAACTGTGTGATCTGATGGTAAGACAGTGAAACAGGACTGTTTGTAGTGGAATTGCCAAGAATACACTCTTTCAGGATTAACGAGTGAGGGAGTCAGTATTGTTTTACACCGCTTTTAGCAATATTCCAGCACTATCACAGCAGGGGACACCAGAAATGGGCTTCAGAAATTGTACCCATGTCGGGAATCGAACCCGGGTCTTTGGCGTGACGAGCGAACGCTTTAAGCACCAGGCTACCCGACTTCGCTAGGTTATGATGGAATGAAGGAATGATGGATACGTAGATGGGTTCCATTACTTCATGGCAACGTCCACAACCAGTGTCAGACAGAGTGGTTTCTGATACTCACCGGGAACTTCCGGCACAACAACCAGCAGGGAGAGCTCAAAGTTCATTTCAATATTTAAGTTATTTCTGTTCATTTGAAATCTGCTCTTAAAGAGGTCATTGGCCTGGAGGAAATACCAGCAGCCAGCATTGCAACTTCATGTGTTAATATGTCCGATGCCTTATCACCACGTAATTCTATTAAAATCATGTTTTAGCAACGTTTACAGATAACAACACCCAGTGAACTTATATTAGATATGCAGAAAGTTGCACCAATCCCTCCTCCAGGTTGTTGAATTGCGAGAGCGAGCAATGTATTCGGTTTAGGTCTAAAATATCGTCGTCGCAACAATCATCAGTATCGTCATCAACAGTGTCGACGCCATCGTTATTTTGCGCAGCACTGTGGATCATATATTGTTGCAAATAAGATGATTAATGCAAATAATGTTTTTGATTTTCACTCACATAATTTTCGTCTCAAATTGGAATTAGATAAGACAGTAAACTACGGTTATAACGAACTCAAAGGGACCACTAATTTTAGTTCGTAATAACCGTAGTTCGTTATAAGCATACATACAGCATATATACAAGAAATGACCGGGACTAAAAAATAAGTTCATTATATCCGTCAGTTCGTTATAAGCGTGTTCGTTATAAACGTAGTTTACTGTAATGTGATATTTTGGCCCCATACGATTGATTCTCATGGTTGTATGCTAGTGAAAAAAAATTAAGGACCACCTATTTCTTTTATATTACTATAGTTATTATGTCTGTAATGTCCTTTTTGCAGTATACTTGAACATGAAATATGACAACTCACCTAACAGATGTTGATTTAAACATATTTATTTTCACATAAAATGTGAAATTGGATGGGTAAACAAGCGAAGCGATTATGTTAATACCGCTCCATTACACAGAAGACATAAAACAACAAATACATCAATGAAGCTAAGGTTAGCAGTAACAAATGAATTGTACATGCCAAGCTAGATGTATACATATAATAAATTATTTGCATTTTATATTAAACAATTCATTTAATTTAAATTTGATATAAAGTTTTGAATAGAATCCACTATTTGGAATTGCTTTTCCTTACTCAAATACGAATTTCTGCATATCACTGTTTGTAAAGAATAACCATGTTGGTAAAAAGTTTATTTCGAAGAATATAGTAATTTGTACACAAAAAAGAAGAAGTGTAAAGCATCTTGGGAATGATATATCCATAAGAGAAGGTTTTTGTATCCAAGATATATCTATCATACTGATCTGCGTTAAGATCGCTGCAGCCAAGCCTGAGGCGACTGTGAATAATTTGACATACCGGTGTATATCATTATCTCCCCTTACGTGAAGCAAATTCTTAAATTGTGTAACGGTCTCTGTCCCCGTTAGGTTTTCTGGTAACATGTTCCAAAGTTGTGTTGTATCTGGTATAAATTAATCTGCATAAGCTTTTGTTTTACACTTCACTGTTTGAAGATTAGTTTTATCCCTAACAGATGTGCTGGAACTGTTATGATTGTCAGAAGTGTGTACGTCTCCTACCAATAGTAATGGAGTGTTACTAAAACTAGGTGAGCGAGTATGGTTTGGCGCCGCTTTTAGAAATATTCCACTGATATCACGGCGGAGGACACATTGCACCCACGAACCCAGGCCGTCGGCTTCCCCGCAACACCACCGCCCCTTAGGTCCACATCGGGTCCGCTACCTACGAAATCGCGGGTTTTGCTAAGTGCACGTGGGTGCCCACTACATACCCAGAGTGAGTTGTTTAACCAATATTAAAGCTATATCAAGGCGGTTAGTATACATAATCGTGTACATCTTCCCGAGGCAAGAGAATTAACTGACTATAAAAGTCCAGTTTCCACCCTTGCCGAACTAGGCTGGTATTATGGAGTTACATTTTGGCTGGACTAACGAGTCTATGCATAGTCCAATCAAATCCAATCACCGAAATCGAAATCCGGTTCGTAAACTGTCGAGCAGATTTCGATCGATTGCAGGATTTGCAAAGCATGTGCACCGCCAACTCGTTGTCAGCAGATATTTTCCAAATCTTTTCATGTTTTTAATCAAATTGCTCACGTGATTTGATGCATTTCGCGATGTAAGACACGTTTTATCACAATATAGATATTGATTATCGGTCAGATCATCCTGACTTGGGCGCCACCATTTTGTGTGAAGCAAACGCAAGGGATACGAGAGGTGGTATCTGATTGGTCCATAGGAGAGGCTTAGAAGGGACATAACTGGTAATAGCCACTGGTGGCGCTACGATCGAGCCCAGTAATTCCAGCCTAGTTCGGCAAGGGTGAAAACTGGGCTTTTAAAGTCAGTTAACTCTCTAGCCTCGGGAAGATGAATCACGTATCGACTGTGCAAACCAGTGACAAAAAGCGAGCCACGGGCCACTGCATATGGCCACGATGACTTTCAATCGACGAGCAACAGTATCGGACCTTGCTGGTACACTAGAGGTGGCGATCACCAGTGTAACACCTGCACACAATATTTGCACACTAAATATGATGGGGGCGAGTGTAGGACCTCGACACAATATTTGCAAACCAGATGTGGAGCACCAGTGTAGGACCTACACACAATGTTTGCACACTTGATGTGAAGCACCAGTGTAGGACCTACACACAATGTTTGCAAACTTGATGTGAAGCACCAGTGTAGGACCTACACACAATGTTTGCACACTTGATGTGGAGCACCAGTGTAGGACCTACACATAATGTTTGCACACTTGATGTGATGAGCACCAGTTTACGGCCCACACACAATATTTGCAAACTAGATGCGGTGAGCACCAGTGTAGGACCTAGACACAGTGTTTGCACATCCGATGTGGTGGGCACCGGTATAGGACCTCGACACAGTGTTTGCACACCAGAGGTGATGAGCACCAGTAATCGGCCCACACACAATGTTTGCACACCAGATGTGGTGATCAACTATGTAGGACTCACACACAATGTTTGCACACCAGATGTGGTGATCAACTATGTAGGACTCACACACAATATTTGCACACTTGACGTGGAGCACCAGTATAGGACCTCGACACAGTGTTTGCACACCAGAGGTAGCAAGCACAAGTACAGGACCTACACAGAATATTTGCACATGGAGAGGTTGCAAGCACAAGTACAGGACCTCGACACAGTGTTTGCATACTAGATGTAGCAAGCACAAGTACAGGACCTACACACAATGTTTGCACATGGAGAGGTGGCAAGCACAAGTACAGGACCTACACACAATATTTGCACATGGAGAGGTAGGTAGCACAAGTACAGGGCCTACACTCAATATTTGCATATGGAGAGGTAGTAAGCACACGAGAGGTAGCAAGCACAAGTAAAGGACCTGTTCACAACGTTTGTACATGGAGAGGTAGTAAGCACTAAGGAGGTAGCAAGCACAATTACAGGACCTGTACACAACGTTTGTACACGAGAGGCAGTAAGCACAAGTACAGGACCTGTACACACAATGATTGTGATCACCAGTCTCGGACCTACACACAATGATTGTGATCACCAGTCTCGGACCTACACACAATGATTGTGATCACCAGTCTCGGACCTACACACAATGATTGTGATCACCAGTCTCGGACCTACACACAATGATTGTGATCACCAGTCTCGGATCTACACACAATGATTGTGATCACCAGTCTCGGACCTACACACAATGATTGTGATCACCAGTCTCGGACCTACACACAATGATTGTGATCACCAGTCTCGGACCTACACACAATGATTGTGATCACCAGTCTCGGACCTACACACAATGATTGTGATCACCAGTCTCGGACCTACACACAATGATTGTGATCACCAGTCTCGGACCTACACACATCGTTTTCACACGGAGGGTGGTGAGCACCAGTACAGTACCTCAATCTACACAAGTTTGCACACTGGAGGAGGTGAGCATCGGTGTAGGACCTAGACAAATGTTTGCATACTAGCCCTGCTCACAAACGCCCAGTATGACAAGTTCGTCACCCGCATGACAACCCTTCTCTGAGGAATGTTAATTGCGAATTTGATGCCTGAAATGGTTACACCAGTAGGGCTGTTCGCAGCTTAACCCTATCCCAACAATTACCTGGGCCACTCGTATGTAGTTACGGTAACAATAATGCTGGTCAATCTGAACTGAACTTTATTACGATCAGGCCACAGCCTTTGGCATTAGAGGTACAGTGATAAAAAGATATTTATTTCTATAAAGTGGAGGGATTGGCTAACAGGCAAATTTTGCTTATGTGAATGCCTCTCCCAAACATGATACACATACAAATTACAATGTATTGAAAGTGACATAAGAAACAGCATAAGTATATAATTGACATTAAAGATAGGTACTGCTCTGTAAGTGTTTAATTACTGGATTATCCTTCGTAACTACAGCTACGTTATTATTTACATCCAGCACAACAACATCACAGTATCATACAGCAAAGCCAACATCTCAGGCAAAATCTCTAAATTGGCCAAAAGATAGAATAAAACTGTCCACTGATTTCAAAATTTCAAGATTTATAATACATATTTTCCCTTAATGCACTGTTTAAGGGACACGTAAGAAAGAAATGAAGTGTATCTTGTATGTAAAATGCAATCATAAGATATATAATGTACAATTTACACACATGTACAGACCTGCGCTTGGTGGTGACAAATATATACACAAAAAATATATATAGTATTTAGAGTAATACAGCAGCCCCTAACGCAATTCATTTTCTAAATATAGCCATTATATTGTGTGCAAAACATAGATTATTTTCTTAGTGTTCCCAAGTTTGAGCTATTAAAGAGATACTTCATTTTCTATACATTTGGTTTAGTATAAAACGATTTCTGAACAAAACATATCCTATCTTCATGAAATGCCTGACATACAAATAGGTAGTGAAGTTCATGTCATCGATGACTGCACAAGTTACATTTCCGATCAATTAGTGGGATATTTTCCCATCTTCCGGTCTCAACCGGCAGATCGATATTTGACTTCCTGAATATTTGTAACATTCTCCGGTTAGATTCTTGCAAATAAAATAAACGCTGCTCCTATTTTAAATCTGTAGATTTCATAATATCAGATGTAGAAGATGAAGATGTTTATCAGATACAACATGGCCAAGAGTACAATACATGAGATAAAAACCCTTGCACATGGACAGGTGGGACAAATGTTATACTATCTCAATACAATATTTATGATAGATTATACAAGCAGATTTATTTTCAAACATATAGCAATACTTTTAATCAGCTTAGCATTGTTTGTTGGTACTAGTTGATTGAATTTTGCTCGTGACACTAGAGTGAGTGAGTGAGTGAGTATGGTTTTACGCCGCTTTTAGCAATATTCCAGCAATATCACGGCGGGGGACACCAGAAATGGGCTTCACACATTTTACCCATGTCGGGAATCGAACCCGGGTGTTCGGCGTGACGACGTGACACTGGATACATGTAATAGTAGCTAGGAATGTAGAGCTTTCTGCAATGGTTTTTGGATCTTCTTTGTGTTTATATACATGTATTGGTTTAATTACACCATAAAGCCATTTCTCTGGGAAAATACCAGTACCATGTTAAAAAGTTTCTTATTTATGTTTACAAATACATCAATAGTGGAGGTAAAATACTCAGTGATAAAATTTCAAGTCCTTGTGCTTTGTCCTTATAAAGCTTTTTAACTCACGATATATTTTCGTCTTTTGTTATCACGGAATTTAGTGTTGTGCTGTCCTCAGTAATAACGTTCGGCAAATTATCATAACGTAAATCTTCAACAGCTGATTCTTCATTTAGGGCTTTGAAATATGTAAATAGGGAAAATGAGGGTCTATCACTTTTCTCAATCTCAATCTCATTTTTTAAAAATATTTTTTAAAAGTTGTTTTAGACGATTTTGATTGGTTATCGATATTTTGCATATCTTAACATCCGCTTTTTATTTTGAAATGTCTTACTACGTTTGAATATTCGCTTATCTTCAGAAGGGTTGCCAGTCCCCATTGAGCTTGAGCAGTGACCCTCGAACTGTTTTCACAGGACGTAAAATCTCGGTTAGCTGCGACCCTGAAGGGGATTAACAGTAATGCTGTTTTAACAAGGAGACAGGGCATGTCAAGCACACATGACACACCAGGGGTTGGGGTGGTGGTTGGGGCTGTCAATTAATCGAGGATGAGCTAAACCCAGCCATGTTACTGTGACTGTTATAGTCAACATTATTCACTTGATTACTATGCATAATAAAGGATTACAAAACTGTTTGAAAGACAGTTTACAAGTTGTCACCGTTGTTTCTTTATTTGGTCAAGACTATCAATATAAACCCGCACTTCGTACAACTTCACGTGAGCGGAGATACAGCTATCCCCTTTAGTAAACTAGCGATAAAAAGCAAAAGCAAAGCTCCATAACCAAAACATGTCATACCAAGTGGGACGCAAGTTAGATGGGCAAATGGCTATACAAAATTCAGCCCAAGATCCACCAAAAGCTAAACTCATATTCAAATGAAAGAAAAAAGGTGAAATTGCCATCTCATGCCTCACAAAAAGCACTACAACAAGGTTTGTCCATGATGCTGAAACCATTGCTCACTTCTTACTGGAATGTCAAGACCACGCCCTAGCCCGGGTTAAAACAAGAATTGCTGTTAGATCCGCTATCTGTCATAGATCTCATGAAACCAAGAGATGCAATAGCGATGGCCAAATTAACACTGAGGTTCTAAGAGATGGACAGCTACTTGAAAGTATATAAACAGAGCAGCCAAAGACAGAAATGTAATTACATGTATATCAATATACGAAAATAGAAATAATGTCAAAAAAACAAACAAAATGTACAAAAAAAACAACCCAGAAATTATGTGAATACCAAACTCACAATAGATATGATAACCCTACTTACACACATGAGTCCCAAAGAGGGACAGGTCAGCCGAAATTGTTAAGGCAGAAGGCGACCTCTTAAACACTTAAAGCAACAACAACAGTTCACATAATTACAAACTGTTAAATGCGCAGGTAAAACCTTTAG
The DNA here is from genome assembly GCF_022045235.1 of Haliotis cracherodii. Lineage (NCBI taxonomy): Eukaryota > Metazoa > Mollusca > Gastropoda > Lepetellida > Haliotidae > Haliotis > Haliotis cracherodii. The sequence continues at coordinate 41,288,233 of NW_027266266.1, forward strand.
TTTGTATCCAACAAACAGGGTGGCCCAAAAGCTTGCATATCAGGATTATAAGTAGAGACTCAATAAACGGAGAGATACCAATACCCACTGGAGATGTTGTGTTCATGCTTGTGAAGATCGTAGTCGACAAATTCCTGGCCATTCTCAAAGACAAAGTGAAGAATGATAGCAGATCCATCCCTTATATCAGAAAGATCTAAAAGAAAGGACTAGCTCTGAGTCAGTATACTGTGTGTGAGTGGGGTATTTATGTTAAAACTGCCGCATGAGATCTCAGTGCGCTAGGACTATAATATTCGTCTTCTTCTTCTATAAATTCATTAATCAGGACTAGTACAGACAGCCAAGGTTAAACTTCACCTCTACGACAGATTGAAGATGAAGAAGTTGCCGCTACCGTTCTAGGTCCAAGGACATTCCCCCTTTGCCACGTCATCAGTTGATTTATAAATATTGCACGTTACCTTTTTGGTTTTACTACCCCGAATCCTAATCGCTAAGACTTCTGCACATATAACAAACAAATATGGTGCAAGTGGGTGGCTTTGTCTACTCCCTCTTTCTGTTGAGAAATATCCACATTGTAAAACAAGGGATTAAATATTTTCAGCAGATGTCCCAAATACGTGGAAGCATTTTTCCAGGAATTTCTCGACATTAAATTTGATATAGGCGCCCTCGTATATCTCCATTCATAGAAGCGCCGTTAATTAACTTTATTTATATTCCTTCCTTTTATAGGAAACCTGGAACAGCCTCCGTCGCCTTGCGGTAGAGTTTTCGCCCATAAAGCGGAAGGTTGGGAGAAAGACGTTAAATGATGGTTCTTGATCTTACCCTGCCTGGCGCTCGGCATTAGGGGGTTTAAACAAGGACTGATGGCTCGGAGTCATTACACACACACACACACACACACGCACGCACCCACGCACGCACGCACGCACGCACGCACACACACACACACACACACACACACACACACACACGCACAATCACGCACGCACGCACACTTTCCCTTTGACAATCATACAATCATGTAAGTATTCCTTGTCTTGTGTAAGTGATAATTCAACAGTTCATTCTGCAGTGAATCACCCAGGGATTTGCCATTCTTCAGACTAGAACGCATAGTAACTATTCTCCACAAATAGTAACTTTGGAATATCGCTTGGAAGAGTATAAGACAGTTCAACATCGATTCATTCTTTCTCTTTTTAATTTTTTTGATGAAGATTGTTTACTTTAAAAAAATACTATACTGATCTGTTGTTACTTTCTGTGTAGTAATAAAATCCTATTCACTCATTTATGTTTACGTTAATTCTATTTTCCAAACTACAAAAGTTGTTTCTCTTATACCACAACTAAGTTCACCATATTGTTTCATGGCATCAGATATAGAATTCTTCCCAAGTCCTTAAAAGCGAAGATCTTTATTTAAAGAACTATTAAACTTCCTTAGCTCTCTGCCCCTTTTAACATAATTACATTTACATTCAAGCACGATTGAATTGGCAGATCTATAACCTGCGATCTTTCTTACATCGCCTACATATGGCATAACCTCTTGTTTATTATGAGATTAAAATCTCCACCGTGTATAAAAAAAATCACTTCCAAATTCATTGCGGGCAGCAAATATTTTACTCTAAAACTCGGGAGTATCCTTATTTGGCCCTCTGACCCCCCAGACCCACCTCCCTCGCGACTCTTTCCTTTGGACTGCAGTAACAATGGTTGTGGTCCTATGTCCTGTTTCCTGACTGGGGGCAAAATGGGTACCCTTTAAACGAATATTCTTTTCTTCTGTTCTGAATTAGGTACAACGGCACCTTTCATTAAAAGATGTAAAATCGGTTATCATTCGTTTTGATTTTCTGGGTGTCTGCTTATTGAATATAGCATTTGGCTTTTACAATTTGATTTGTACATTCTGTTATATCAAAGTATGTTTGTGCAATCTGGTTTTTCCATAAACGTATAAAAAATAATTAATTTGTCCCTGAATAAAAATAATATATTATAACCAGGAGATATCTGCAAACGAACAATGGGGATTAGATTATGGACTGAACAATCTGTTCGGTTAGAAGTACATGTGAATAATAGAAGCGCCGTACAATACTGAATGAATATCGTTTCACTCTGTACATTGTTACTGACATTTTACTGTCTGTTGATTGCACTTCTCGCTTGTTGGACAACAACAGAAACTAATAGAGTCAATAAAAAGAAAGTTAACTCAGCTGGTGAACAATGTGTAGAATGATGCCATCTGTGAAGTTGAGTACACCGAGCTCCGTGTTCCATTTTGATGCTCATGAGCACACAAGACACAACAGCGCAGTGGAGGGACTGGGCTAACCTGGGAATATAACGCGTACAGCAGCGCAACTACATCTTTGAGATTTGAAAGTAGACAGATCTACACATGTTATGCTATGCGTTTTCAATTATCAATATGTTTGTAAGATTTAAGAAGTATTTGAAGCAGAAGAAAACGTTATGGTTTCGAATAAAAATACTTTCCAGTGACAGTGTCTGTCCGCCAACCTCAGCGCAGACAATACTTGGAGCACTATGCGTCTGTGACTCCAGGTATGTTTGTGAGGCGGCTTGTCAGTTGCGCTATCTTTTGTAACATCTTCTGTCTATCTAACTGAGAGTTCAAGTCTAAGAGATTTTCTTATCTGTACTGTTCAACCTTATGACGTGTATACAGTGTACTGCACAGCCTCATGCCGTTTATACAGTGTACTGTACAACCTTATGACGTGTATACATTGTTCTGTACAACCTCATGACGTGTATACATTGTACTGTACAACCTCACGACGTGTATACATTGTACTGTACATCCTTATGACGTGCATACATTGTACTGCACAACCTCACGACGTGTATACATTTTACTATACAGCCTCATGTCGTGTATACTTTGTACTGTACAGCCTCACGACGTGTATACATTGTACTGTACAGCCTCATGTCGTGTATACATTGTACTGTACAACATCATGTCGTGTATACTTTGTACTGTACAGCCTCATGTCGTGTATACTTTGTACTGTACAGCCTCATGTCGTGTATACATTGTACTGTACAGCCTCACGACGTGTATACATTGTACTCCACAGCCTCATGCCGTGTATACATTGTACTGTACAACATCATGTCGTGTATACATTGTACTGTACAGCCTCACGACGTGCATACATTGTACTGTACAACATCATGACATGTAAACATTGTACTGTACAACATCATGTCGTGTATACTTTGTACTGTACAACATCATGACGTGTATACATTGTACTGTACAACATCATGACGTGTATACATTGTACTGTACAACATCATGACGTGTATACATTGTACTGTACAACATCATGACATGTAAACATTGTACTGTACAACATCATGACGTGTATACATTGTACTGTACAACCTCACGACGTGTATACATTGTACTGTACAACATCATGACGTGTATACATTGTACTGTACAACATCATGACATGTAAACATTGTACTGTACAACATCATGACGTGTATACATTGTACTGTACAGCATCATGCCGTGTATACATTGTACTGAACATCATCATGACATGTAAACATTGTACTGTACAACTACATGACGTGTATACATTGTACTGAACATCATCATGACATGTATACATTGTACTGTACAGCCTCACGACGCGTATACATTGTACTCCACAGCCTCATGCCGTGTATACATTGTTCTGTACAACCTCATGACGTGTATACATTGTACTGTACAGCCTCACGACGTGCATACATTGTACTGTACAACATCATGACGTGTATACATTGTACTGTACAACATCATGACGTGTATACATTGTACTGTACAGCCTCACGACGTGTATACATTGTTTGTACAACATCATGACGTGTATACGCTGTATTGCACAGCCTCACGACGTGTATACACTGTACTGCAGAACCTCACGACGTGTATACATTGTACTGCAGAACCTCACGACGTGTATACATTGTACTGCACACTAAACATTCAGGACTAATTTAGTATGTGTATATATACTAACGGAAAAAAGTAACTGTGCAACATCTGAAATTAAATAATACATCTTTTAATAAATATTTATGAAGACATCTCCTCGACTTTAAGGTCGTGATTCACAGTTTTCGGTTGCATGTTAATGTACGGTACACAATGATTGTTTAGCTATCAGGTGCTCATATAAACACGTTAGTTTAACCGTAAATAACGCTTACGCAATGTCATGGCTTGCTGACAATCAACGTCTACGCGCCGTGGGTATACTGAAAACAGAAATGGCATAAAATGAAGTTGCCAGACATTTTAATTTTCATCGAAACAGTATCATCTCTTTGGAGACATTATCTACAGCGGAACAACACTCATGGCTTGGCAGGGCCGGTCGTACAAGGGTATCGCAACACGTCAACGGACAACGATACGATTGATGCACGTATGGAATTGATACCAAACTGCCACATTACCATCTCGGAGCAGTCCTGGGTTGATGCCAGTGAAGGAGCTGGGCTTAACGCCGCTTTTAACATTATTCCAGTGATATCGCGACGCGTCTGCTTACTGTGGGAGGAAAGCCCGAAGTGATGCAGGTCTCAGACGTTAACCACATCGGTGAAACCCACGAGCTCGGGTATGGTGCTGACAAACCTAGAAACATAATCGGGGCGAACCGGGATTCGAACCCACAATCATAGGTTTCTAGCGTGCCAAAGGGCCGCAACTGGCGGCGCCTTAGACGACTGGGCCACCCGTGCTCCCTGAGACCAATACGTGATAATTTTCACTGTCAGGCACACTTAGCTTGGTGTAGCCAGCATCTGAGGTTCAGAAGACAAGACTGGGACAGTGTACTGTTCGAGGATGATTGCAGGCTTCATCTGGACAGCTCTGGTGGTCTTCCAAGGATCAACTGGCGTCCAGCAGAACGTTTTAGCGACGCTTCTGTTTCTCAACATCGTAAGTCTAGGTTGGAGGTGTAATGGTATGGGGTGGCATTAGAACTTATGGGGAATACAACTCATCATTGTTAATGGCAATTTGAATGGCGTACGTTACCGTTCGAGATCATGTTCTACCTTGCAAATGCAGTGTCGTAACGTCATGTTGCAGCAAGATAATGCCCACCCACAGGTTGCACGTGGTGTAACGTTTTGAGGCAGCATAACATTGCTGTACTGTCATTGCCGGTTGTTTCTCCAGGCCTCTCCCCAGTAGAACATGTGTGGGGCCAATCTTTGGTTGACATTTGGAACAATATCCCCCAGACTGTTTACAATCATCTGGTGTTTTAAATGCACCACCGTTGCCTCGTCAAATGGTGGTCACACCTGATACTGATATTATCACTTAGATTGTTACACTACCCCTCTATAACAGTGTGCAGCTCTGTCTCCTATTACCAAGTATGGGTTTTTTCAATGAATTAGTTACGATACAACATTCATCAGATGAGCGACCAAATATTACGTTGTTATCTTAAATAACAGAACATTTACACTACTTTACACCACAGTTACTATTTCCGATAGTATATTTGGATCAAGAACACACCAGTCGTTTTCGTGAGGATACCTTATTGGTGATTGCCTAAGGATTCTAGATCCTCTTTGATGAGTAGGAAAAATGTGTCATTGGTGTGGCTTCAATTCAAAAGCATAAACATCCTGTCAGTTCAAGTATGCAACCATCTTGAGATGTTACATTCATAGTCAGTTTACCAGATCCTTCGAGTGGTGTAATATCTTATGCCCGATTTCAATACTAAGATCACAGATGTAGTACTTGTGACGACTTTAAACAGTAATTGTAGTTGTAGGAACGTTATGTATGGCATACAGCGTGGTTACACAACGAAACATATTATAAAAAATCAGCAATGAACAATAAACCGACCCTAATGTGAGTACGTGAGTAGGGTTTAACAGCGCTTTGAACAGTATTCCAGTTATATCACAGGATGTCAGCTTGATGTGGGGGAAGGACTTGAGTGATGGAGGTCTCAGACTTTCACTACTATGGTGAAAGGTGGTGACAAACATAGCAACATAATCGGGGCGAACCGGGACTCGAACCCACGATCATAAGTTTCCCGCCTGCCGAAGGGACGAACAGCGAATTGCGGTGCCTTAGTCGACAGGGTTACCCGTGCCCCCAGCAGAATAAAGTAATATGATACACTGGCCAAATCATCAACAGTGAATGGCTGCACCAGTGCTTGTTGTCTAATAGACGATGTGGTTGATATGAAGCAGATGGTCAACACAGAAACACAGCTCTACTGTGAGATAGCATTGCCATCCTTTCTGAAAAGAAAGTGAGCAGAAAAACCCGTGGTTGTTGCCTATATTCTTGAAATTTAAATGTTATTCGCAGTACAAGAAGATTATGAATATGTTCTCGCCTGCATAAAATGTTTTGAATATATCTTTTTTCCTATTATTGTTCCATTTACAAACTTGGATGGATGGATGGATGGTGGATGGATGGATGGATGGATGGATGGATGGATGGATGGATGGATGGATGGATGGATGGTTTGAAGAATTATAGATAGATAAATATTTCACAGAGTATACACTATGAGTTCTTGTCAAGACAACGAGAGAATTATATGCACAGGAGAACAATGGATGATGCACTGAATCTGCATGCAATCATCTACAACGACATCCTCATAAACTGCAGATAAACAAAGACAATGTTCACACACATGTATGACTCTTTCATATTTGATATGGTCCATCGCAAGCTAACAACGACTGTGTTATCGTTAAAGACAATCTGAGGTTTGCCTCTGTAAATCTCTGTGGTATCCATGACGATTATGTTTGTTGTTGTTGAACGCCGCGCCCAGCAACATCAAACTCATGTTCATAATTAGTCACCCCTATACTAAGAAGCATAAATCACAATAATTATGAGCATGGGTATATATGACGACGGTCTATAAATAAACCAGTGATTGACATCATGAGCGACGATCTATGCAATTGGCACTGCTAAGGCGTCGTGATTCGCTGTGCAGAGTTGCGTCCCTTGGGCACGCTAGAATTCTATGATTGTGGGTTCGAATCCCGGTTCGCCCGATTATGTTTCAAGGTTTCTATATCAGTGCTCGTGGGTTTCACCGAAGTGGTAAACGTCGGAGACCTGCATCACTTTGGGCTTTCCTCCAACATTAAGCTGACACGCCGCGATATAACTGGAATACTGTTAAAAGCGGCATTAAACCCTGCAGTAGTATAGGGAGTGAAGTTCTGCCACACTGCCCCCCAAATAATGCTAATACAGAGGTATTTCTTTATGCTAACACCGCGATGCGATGCAATGATGGTCATGGATCAAGATGCATATCCAGGAAACAATCTCCAACCAGTTCTTTGGTTTTGGCTTAGAATACTTGGCTCGCTTGTTGTCTTCCCTGCTCTATTAACTTTTTTCTCTTCTTCACTAATGCCACTGGTCTTACGAGAATTTGATCGAATCTCCTGCTTCGTTGCGTTGTATTTGGTGAGTTCTGACAACACTGTACGAGAGCCCTCCTCAGATATCTTACAGCCAATGCTGTTGAGATATGATCCTCAATGCTATTTAACTTTGCTTCAACGAGTACACGAATACTTTCATGTTTTAATGCTTTCTTTTGCAACTGACGTGAAATAAATTTAAGACCTATTCTTGCCAGTCCAGAGACTTCGGCTGCTTATTCCATGCAAGTACAATAGGCTTGGCAACTATAGTTGATAATAAACCAACACCGGCCACACCAAGTCCCATGCTAGCTATTACAAGTGCAGTGCCACCCTCGAGAGCATTCACAGTTCTGCGATAATATACTGTTTCTATAATCGAAGTCTCAACTCCCTCTCCTCTATTCGATGTTTATGTCACTTATTTGATGTAATCAAAATCCATCAACAGTATCCATAGTCTTTAAATGATCGGCCGACGATGTCTTGAGATTATACATTAGCCTTATTAGGTGTATATTTATAGGGCATAAATATCTTAGTAAGCAAAATGCTCCCCTCCCTATTAACTTGGATGCCAAGGTTTGTAACGGACCTTTCTCCCGACTGAATAATAATAAAACAACGTTGACGTTCGTATTTCTTAAGCCATTTAATTTTTAGACCTGGTAATATCTCGAGGGCATCTTCTGGTGCATACCTAAACATGAATTCCATAAAAAGTGTAGCGCTTGGGGGTATATCCTCCAAGTTCTTTTTAATATCATTGAATTCAGTAACCAAATTTAAGCTAACATCTTTAAATGCTGGGCGACTCAATAACATATGGCTTGGGTCATCTTGCAAGGGAGCGACTAACAGACTCTGCCTTTTTGAGGGAATATAAGCCTCGAGTACGATCCCACTATACATTATCTTAGTTAAATGATGTATGTGCCTTACTCGTCGCCACATATGGTGGGGCAATGACGATATTCTGTAGCCATTCGATTTTTGTTTCGAACATAGTCTATTTATTGTTAGTGGTGTAAGCAAGATTGTATACAGAGTTTTCATGGAGTCTACTAACGTCGACATCATTTAAATCCCCTAGATTAGGTGCTGGTGCTGTGAATATAACTTGCCATCGGTACTGGGTTCATCAAATCCTTCTGTGTCTCCAAGATCGGAAAGCGCAGATGTATTACATTGTCTAAGGTTATGCGTTCCAGGACCTGAAGAATCAAACATTATTTATAATATCAAGTGACACCTTCAAATATCCTACATGTACAGGTTTAATTTTACTTCTGATACAGAAAGTTTGAGCTCTGTAATAATACCCCGCCTTAACTTGTTATACTGCAATGATGAGAAAGATTCTGTTCTACCACTATTGTATTTTCAATCTTTGACTGGAATAACTCTTAATAAAGTTGAAGGACTTTCGAGTTGAATAATATCTGTTCAAGATGGATGCACAACTCTTGATAGGGAACTATGTCCGGTAATTTAACTCCTTGCTCTGTTGTGATGGGAGCAACTTCTCTTCTTATTAATACAAGTATATTTGCTAAGTCCCTATCAAGGTTTATAGAATGTGCTCCACTGCTTAAAATCAGTACAACATTTGACTCATTTAGCGTGAGACTAGCCCCCAAAGGCGTTAACATTTCATCATTGAGTGAGCATACACTGTAATACCCATCAGGTATAGAACAACATTCTTTTTGTAGTAATAACTTATCATTTCCTCTTGCAGTACTTTTATTGGTTCACCGTGGGTAATACGTTACATCACAGAGAGCAGCTTAAAGTTATCCCACCGTGTTATCAAAAGCATGAAGCAGCTGAATAGACTGACTATTCATTATTCCTGGGAATAGTCATGGCCCATAGGAGTAACATATTTTTTGTCTTCTTCTAAGACATCGTCATAATCATTAACGGTTGATTGCAAAAGTTCCTCATTAAGATTCATTAACCTGGTTTCATCAGTACCCCCTTTTACTGCAGTAGTATCAGTTTTCTAGATTAATATCGTCTATTTTTCTATTAAACATAAGGAAACATAAATTCATTATAAACATTGTTTTCGCAATACGGGCGCAAGTTAAATCCACAACGTCGTCTTCAGGATCAATTGGGAGCAATTCGCCAGTCTGTAACTATAACTAATAGTTGGCACACATCTCAGAGGTTGGAAGATTGATATCAATTCCAACATGGATGTTAATTATGTTAAACCCAGCGTATCTAGCAAAATTAATGAGGAGTTAGATGTCATTGAGTAAAACTAACAGAGACGATAACACCGAATATACTGTACATTATTTCAGGGCCAACCAAGAAGTTATAACCGAATCCGAGTCTATAGGCGCATCATAAGATGATTCAATTCAGCGGATACAAGAAACTTTAGAATGCAAGACTAATGGAAGTTCGGGCTGGGGCGTGGATGAAATCGATACTATATCCATGTATTTCGATAAAGCAAATTTTATGCCTTTGAAAGGTGGATCTTATATAGATATACCCTCATATAATAAGAAGAAAACAGTCATAATTAATGTAACAAAATAATTATGATAACTGTTTAAGATGGATGTTAAGACCGCCTTGTTTCCCGTAGATTCTAAAATTGCAAATAGACCTTCGAGCTATCCCCAAAACGATGGACTCAAACTTGAAGGTATAGATGAACCTACGTCAATCTCTCAACTTGATAAGGTGAAAAAGCTATAAATGTTTTCGGACATTTTACTAAAGGAACTGGTACACGGGATAAGCTCCGCCCCAGGACATATTCCCAGAATCAATTCATTTCTGATCGAAAAAGATGGTAAATATAATTATACATGGAAAAAGAGTTTAAGTAGGCTATTATGCAACCAAACAAACATGATGGAAAGACATATTTCTGCAAAAGATGTCTGCTTGGTTATTGCAGACAAGATCTTTTAGAAGCGCATAACGAATACCGCAGAGGTGTTAGGCAGACTGCTATCAGGATCGATATGCCTAAAGAAGGTAAATATATATTAAAATTTGAGTATTATTGTGATCAAATGCCAGTACCGTACATAATTTATGCTGACTTCGAAGCCCTTATCAAACCGATAGAAAATACCCAACACAGTACAGTATGTAGTTTTACATACAAAACTCAAGAACATACTCCTTGTGGGTTTGGATATATAGTTGTAAGGTATGCTTGTAAAACAAATACACCCATGATTTACAGAGGTCAAGATGAGACAGAAAAGTTCCTTGAATAATCAAGGAAAATTTATCGCGTAAACCCATAAGTATGACGAGGGATGTTTGGAGGGCCTATAGGAAGCCAATGAGTTGTCATGTTTGTATTAAATGGGGATTCTGTAAGAGATAATAGTCATGTCACGGGTAATTACAGAAGACCCACGCATAATGAGTGTAACTAGTAACTTAAAATGGATTCTCAAACAATACCAATCCCTATTGTGTTTCATAACCCTAGAGGATATGATTCTCATCGCATCATGCCAGCTATCTCAAAGACCGATGGTGGTTTAACGTGCATTCCTGATAATATCGATATATATATATATATATATATATATATATATATATATATATATATATATATATATAAAATCCTCATTGACTAAAACCATACATAAAATGGACAAGAATGGGAAAGCGAGAACAAAACATGTTAACATGACATTTGTTGCTGAGAAAAGATTATATCCTTACGATTATATGGATTATTGGTCCAGATTTGACGAAACTAAATTACCACCCGTTGATCATTCTATAGTAACTTAACAGAATGTAAAATAACTTATGTTCTGGCGGTGTGGGTTGAATGTAGTTGTAAGAATTTAGGCGATTATCACGATCTGTACTTCAAAAATGATGTATTGTTACTCGCCAATATATTTGAGATATTTAGAAAGACATGTATAAAACAATATGGTTTGGATCTGGCAGGTTATTATTCCAGTCCCCGACTCTCGTGATATGCATTGTTGAAGAAGACCAGTGTAGAACTAAAATTACTCACCGATTATGAAATGCACATGTTTGTTGAGTAAGGATTAAGAGGTGGTATATCAATGATAGCGAAAAGGTATTGTAAGTCAAATAATAAATTAGTAGAAGGATATGATTCAAGTAAACCCGATACGCACATATTATATCTTGATGCAAACAATTTGTACGGATGGGCTATGAGTCAGCCTTTACCCACGAGTGGTTTTGAGTGGGTAAACAATATCAATGTGAATAATGTTCCCACAGAGATTGGATGTCTTAATATCAACACTCCTTGATGGGCAATACTAGGTTAGCTAATGTAGAAAAAACTCGTACCAAATGTGATGGATATTTATAGTCCATTATAGAAATCTCCAGTTCTATCTATCATTAGGCATAAAACTAAAGAAAATACACAGAGTTCTTAAGTTTGATGAAAGACCTTGGATGGAGCCCTATGTAAGCCTGAACACAGATTTAAGAAAGATGGCTTCCAGAGATTTTGAAAAAAATCTATATTAGCTCATAAATAACTCAGTATTCGGTAAAACTATGAAGAATCTAAGGAAGCGTGTTGATGTTAAATTGGTCAGGCATAAAGAGGGAGAAAAACTTAGGAAACTTATAGCTAGTCCAGCTTTTAACAGAAGTAAGATATTTGATATTGACTTAGCAGCATTACATGTGCGCAATCAGTAATCACATAGGACATCAGCATTACATATGCGTAATCTAAACTTCAACAGACCAGTGTACGTTGGTATTGGTATCCATGACTTGTCAAAACAGTTAATGTATCACTTTTATTACAATGAACTAAACAAGCAATACGGTGATAGATGCGAGGTGTAATATACCGATACTGACCCTTGATAATGGAAATACAAACCGAGGATGTGTACAAAGATATGGCAGAAAAAAATAGATATGTACGATACAAGTGATTACCCAAAAGATGCACAGCCCTTGAATAGAAAGCTATCAGGTAAGACGAATGATGAATGTGCTAGAAGTCCTATTGTGGAGTATGTTGGATTAAGACCTAAGATGTATTCTATAAAGAAGTCTGATAATGAGGAGATAAGAAAAGCTAAAGGCATTAAGAAGTATGTAGTATAAAGAAGCATTATTCAATGGTAGAAAATTCAAAAATGAGATAAATACTTTAAGAAACGACAAACACAGGGTATATGGATTATGAATGAACAAGACATCATTATCCCACTTAGAACGAAAGAGATGGATTGATAAGGATGGTGAAACTACCTATGCTTATGGCTACTTAGGGAGGTAATACTGTATCGCTGGGAACTATGAGCAACTCTTCTCATACAAATCCCCTGCCTGGCCAATCATTAAGATAATATAGAAAAGGTTCTCCTTCTTTCATAACCAATCGACTTATGTACTATATATTTAGATGCCAAATCTGATCAGTTGCACAACGTTGACTGGGTTAACAAAGTTCTATACATGTGACACGCTGAACTAGGCCGACGCATGAATGTTCATCTTAGCGCTTAGCCAGCGCTGCTTATCAATATACGCCTTCTCATGTCAGGACTCAGTACATACTAAAGCGCCACCCGTGAAACAGTCGTGAACTGTCTCCATCGATCGCTTCGAGGGACTGGCTATGTTGTCAGTCCTTGCATGTTTTAAAGCCCATTTGATAAACGTTTTATTACATTTATCCTGGCTATGACTAATTATTCATCAAATGACGTACAAACAACTCAAAACAAGATTTTTGAATATTTTCCGCTGCATTTGAAACTTTGGGGCTCGTTCACTATGACAGATAGCCCACTACATATTTTCATATGATAGAAGTGATGTTCCTGGTAATGTTTGTTTTTATAATTCCTTTTCATATTTAAGTATTCATTCATATTTTTTTTTATACATGTATACATGTTTGTAATGCATATCGCATTTATTTCATCTTGCAAGGTTTAGGTTAAACCCAGTTGTTAAATTATCTTAATAAAACATTAATAAAAAGGAGCCAAGGGATACTGCGGTAATCTAGACTTGCCAAACATTATAGACTTACATGGGTTACATTTGATATATTTGTATCAGGGTCTGTAAGACAGACTAGGGCTACAAATGCTGGGCCGTTATAAATTGTGAATTAAAAATAACATTCTACAATCACCAGATAATGGTTTAAATAACAAGCATTTTTATTTACCCTCTTACCAATCTCTGTCCCCTCTACACTGAGTCTAACTAGAGTGCAGCTGTCATTTCCTCATGCGGCCTAGTCCAGCCCTACCATTCCCTTATGGTATTTTGTTACAGATATATTTTGAAGCTTAAGTCTTCATAATGGTATTTGGAAGTTAGATGGCCATATTGCAAATTCATGTGGAACACAAAAAGAATTATCTAGGAATTTGAATTTGTCTCCATATTCAAACGTATCTATTGGCTATATATATATGGAGTGGATAGTCAGATAAACCTCTTTACAGAAGTAGACTTTTCAAAGGAAGTGAAAAGACCGGCATCTGTCTCATACTTGATGTCCTGCATGTTTCTATACTGCGAAAGTGCTATACACACACTGTGTGTGAAAATTGCATCGCTGTAGTGACAAGAGAAAATGGCAATCAGCTGTGCTTGAAAAGAATGATCATTTTCTTGGAAGAAAATCAAGTGCATGCTTCAAAACTTGAATTGTGTACCTAATGCTCAAGTGACAGCAAGTTTTGCAAAATTACGTCGATAAAATTCAACTTAATTGACAAGTTCATTACAATTAATATAAAACTATTAAATTCATTAAATGACGCCACGAGCCATATCACGATTTGCGTGTTCTAAACCGAATCTTGGTTGGAGGAGTACAGTGTTAGTGTGTGACTCAATGTAGCTGCAGCGATGGCACCTGAACGATGGCGTCACCACTTGGACTACTTGGTCACCCTCCTCGGTGGCAGCATTGGGGCTGGTTCACTCATCAAGTTCCCGTACTTATGTATGGGAAATGGTGGAGGTAAGTATCAGTTGATAATATTTGTTTGGTTAATTCACTCACCATCAATTGAGGCAAGTGGAACGAATTCCATGTCCACAATCAGAAAATCTCAAAGGATTTGCAATCTCAGAAAAGAACAAAATTCAATTTGTAAATGACTATCCCACACGACAAACTTAAGGAAAAACTTCATACCTTCACCCAAGGAGCATTTGTCCTATATACCTATAGTTACATCTCTATCTTCAAAAGTTCAGCATAACAGGTACAAAATGAAAGCATATATGTCATCTGACGTTGATGGAGAAAACAATTTGAGCAAGAAGTGGGCATCGCCATGGGAACAATCTTTTGCCCCTCAACAATGATTCCTTCCACTAATTTACCTGCAAGAGCTAGACATAAACGAAACCGCCTCTTCAGATCTGTGCATAAAGATGCAGAAAGTATTATTATTTAAAAAGTATTTCAGATATGTACACTCAAAAGTGTCTTTTGTTATTGTTTGCAAATGTAATGGTCTGTCCTGATGGATATAACTTGACGAAAACTCATCTTTCAAGGGACAATGTTTGGAGTTTTTGGAAGGCATGTGAACTATGATTATTTAAGGGTAGCCAAATGCAGCACATGTGTATATTAACTACATGTAAAAAGATTCCCAGATACATGGGGCTTTTTCGTCACTAGGAATATTCACAGGGGCTTAAATGTCATCAAACTAGACAGCTTTGGTCAATAAATGGCTGTGGCGTAATACACACTCACTCTCACTTACTTGTATGGGGAATTGAATATTCATCTTATTTTTCATTGATGAACAAATAAGACTGGCAACCTATATAACAAAGAGGTTTACAAGGCAGTGCATGGTTTACACCTGCATATTTACAGGAACTAAAAGTACCATACAAGCCTGCACGTTCTCTCCGATCAACATCTGCTAGTGGTGTCACGTACTAAAACATATGGTGATAGGTCATTTCAACATGCTGGCCCATTGCTATGCATTGCCCATCTGCCACAAGAAATTCGAGAAACAGAGAATCTGAGAAACTTTAAAAGACACTGAAATCGTGTCTCTTCACGAGAGCGTTTGCCCAGTGAAGACGATCTGATAGACAATCAATATCTTTGTTATGATATTATGGGTCTTACCTAGCGCCGTGCATCAAATTATTTGTGCACCTTGATTAAAAACATGAATAGATTTGGGAGATATCTGTTGACGCCGAGCTTGCGGTACACATGCTTTGCAAATCCTGCAATCGACCAAAATCTGCACGGCAGTTTACAAACTGGATGTTGATTTCGTTACGCGATTTCGACTGGACTATGCAGAGACTCGTTAGTCCAGCCAAAATAAAACTCCATTATTCCAGCCTAGTTCGGCAAGAGTGCAAACTGAACTTTGAAAGTCAGTTATTATTCTTGGCTCGGGAAGATAGAAAAGCCGGATGAGCTTGATAACATCGTTCTCTCGCAGTAAATTCCGATGTCAAATAACGACGTTATTTGGACGACAAAAGCACGGCGTTTTCGTGCTAACAGTATGGGGCGCGAACACATCAATCAAGTCACAAAAAGTCACACAAATAAAGATTAATATTTCATTTATTAGTTCTGCTTATGGGTCTCATACAAACAACCAATAATGTTCATAACCTGCACAAGATCTTCTCATCGCTGTTCTTCAGTCACAGTCATTTAATATTCACAGAAGGATATATTCATACTTGTATGTATTTGATTTTAACACAGGTTTAATTACATCACTTTCCGTCTTGGAAACCACACACTCAATGTGGAAACAGACCACTTCAGGTCAAAGTGACCTTGAGTTGACGCAATCATCACACGTGATTCGTGTCGAGTTAGTTAGAGTTATGCTTATGATACAGTCTGAGTATAATCATACAATGCTTTTGTTGCTTATTTTTATTATTATGTTTACTGGTTGAAAAATGCATCGAGCTTTCATGAATTAAGCGAGTGGTTGATAAAACCAATTGTGCAACGTTCTGTAATGGGGCTGCTCAATGATAAGAGACTTTGTAAGAATGAAAATAAAACTTGTGTGATTTCTATTTTATAAACATAGTCTTTCGACTCTAGGGCAATCTTGACATTTGTGGTAAAACAATCCAGATGATCAAGTTCCATTATACATGTCATCGTAAGAGCTCGTTATGTTCTGGATGCCTCGCAGTATTCACAGTATACTCCTTTCCAGACATGAAATGTACCTATTTCTTTCCTCGTTAAAGCTACAAACACGTTTTGTAAAGATATTTCATTTCTGTAACTGACTTAAAACTATTCTTTTACAGGAGTGTTACTGATACCATTTTTATTCTTCACCTTTATGGGCGCAATTCCATGTGTGTTCTTGGAGATGGTGATTGGCCAGTACTCCCAAAGCGGACCTGTTAACGTTTGGAATTTATGTCCACCATTTAAAGGTACCCTGAAACTGTATAAGCTGTAAATTGAAATTGAATACACAGTCAAGTCTTTAAAGTCGATAAATAGAGGTTATCTCACGAGTGTGTTTTGGGATGGTAAAGATCCTGTATTAGGAATAAACATTGTATTTAGCGAGCCTTGGCATAGATTGAACTTAGGCTCCAGACCATGGAGCATCTTTAACAGTCAGTCAGCAATACACTAGCTTTTTCTTGCCACTAGAACAGGGTCGTCCGTTTCACGAAAACAACAAACTCCAACACACCTCAAACCCGACAACCCTAACAGTCGGGAGGAGTTATCCAATCGGTACACACTGTGTCTCTTCTACCGTAGGGTTGGATGCGACATCAGTATGAAACTAATGTCTGTCACTGGCCACAGAAATCGTCGAAGTATAGTAACATTCTACAAGGCTAGTGCTGTTCAAATAACCTAATGATGAAGGCAACTCTTGTCGACAACCCCCGTCTGCCTGCTGCAATAATTTAACGCTAGCTAACGTCCAATCCTCCGTGTCACAACTGCCGTCTAATTCTGGTATGTCTGCTTTATTGATAAAATGTATGGTGGTCTAACTTTGCCTAGTTTTTATATACTTTCTTTTGTCTAACAGTTTAATTATATTTATGTTCTCTAGATAGTTTAAAATAAATCTGGGATATGTTGCTACTTATTATAATGTCTTTTGACGAAAGCTTTTTATGCCGTACAGATTTGTCAAGTCACACCATGACTAAAAAATTTCAGACGTGCCTTTAGTTTTTCACTCACTCACTCACTCATGTGACTTAATATAGATACTTTGGCACGTTAGGTAGACGAGATATGTAAAGTGATTATTGGCTTTGAGACAGGATTGTGTTTTCAGTCAGCGCTTCATGAAAGGAAGTGACAGTCCTTTTTAATCGATATCATACCATTTTCATAATATCCAGCTTGCACAGTGAACAATGTCATGTTTTAGGGTAAAACGTGGGGACAAATAACGTTATTCCTGCATTTTCGGGAGCATGTCATACTTTTAAACAAAATCCCAGCACCACACATCACCCCATCCCGCCCACCCAAATTAACACAAATGGTCGACCAGGAAGAAAATAGACCAGAACTGAAATGCTCAATAGCGGGGTATCCGTCAAGGCATCCACTACTCGGATTCCCCAAGGCCTGGTATCCAGAAAGGTATTCAGTTAAGGATCCTAGCTTCTAAATGACTTAGTACTCGTATCCAACAAGGGTGTTAGTTGCCGGATACCAAGAATAGGGCATCCGCTATTGGACACCAGGATTCATTCCAGGTAAGTGTCGAATGGTATCCCCGAGGATTCCGGAGGATTGAAGCTACCCTTTCAGCGATTAAATATATTTATATGATACCATACAAAATGAAATCAATGTAATGTAGTACTGAGTTTCTTTGATATTTCAGGCATTGGTCTCGGGATTGCTCTAGTTAATTGAATCTATGTTACCTACTACATTGCCATATTCGCCTGGTTTATGTACTACTTCTACCACTCGTTCTTCGTCAACCTCCCCTGGACCAGCTGTGACCAGTCCTGGAACTCCCCTGGATGTATAGCAGACATCGACAACAGCGTCCGGAACAGCACATCAGCCAATGTTACCCAACTCATTCCCAGTGCTCCTGACGAACACAACCTCACTGACATCACTCAAACAGTCCCTGGTATGACTACTGCAGAAGAATTTTGGATGTACATTTAAGTTAATTAGACCTATTGGTTGAAACTGTATGAAATTATAGTTACCATGTACATATTTGGGACTGAACATGAATTAATACGAACTACAAGAACTCGACAAGCTCGTCACATTCGGTCTTGTATATGTATCATGAGTCACAATTTGTTAACCCCTAGGCAGCTCACTGTCGTGAAACTAGGAAGTATATCTCAAAAACCTCGTCACTTTCAGTCATGTGTATGTACATGAATCAAAATTTGTTAGCCGCTTTGCAGGTCCACTGCTGTGTTTCACTGTGAAAGCTGGTTAGTTAGCAGTTTACGTTTTAAACAAAGCTTCATCTGTTTGGCACGCTAGAGAGTTTAATTTGGCGCATTTACGACAGGCCCCAAAGGGTGTCCATTACAGGTTACTTTGCCAATTAGTTAACATATATTCCCAGCTGAAAAAGTAGTTCCGGTCGCAATAAGAACGTATTATGAGTTTTTCCTTTTCTGTAACGTTTAGGTTACGTATTTGGTTGCTCTGTTTCTGCGTTTTGATGATTCAACCAATTCCAATTATATATTTGACCAAAGGACATCTCATTCATGCCTAAGGTATCATGTACGTTCCACAGTCTCTGAATTATGTATATCAAACTCACCTATGCGGTCCTCCTTTTCACGAGCATGTCAATAATGTTACTACCTTTGGGCGGTCGGGTAGCCTAGTGGTTAGAGCGTTCGCTCGTCACGCCGAAGACCCGTGTTAGATTCCCGACATGGGTACAATGTGTGAAGCCCATTTCTGGTGTCCCCGCCGTGATATTGCTGGAATATTGCTAAAAGCAGCGTAAAACGATACTCACTCACTCACTCACTGTTACTGCCTTTACCACTTCGTACACATTTTTCTTTATCAAGTCAAACGTCTGCACTGTTGATCCTCCGTTCTAGATTGCAAGTACTACAGATGACTGACGGCCTGGAACACCTCGGTGGAATACGCTGGCCGCTCGTTGGGTGCATGGCCGTTACCTGTGTGATCATGTTCTTATTCGTTTTCCGAGGGATCAAAGTGTCGGGGAAGGTAAACAAAGGTCCAATTCATGATGGTTGGTAAATTACTAATGCCAATTCATTTCAATCATGTCAGCTGAATATATTTATATTTCTAGAAATTACCTTACAGTAAATATCACATTACGATATTACAGAAAGCTTTTCAGTTGATATTTACTAATTGAGTAGGTTTCACCCATTTTGTAAACACAGGGTGTTATAAAGATAACATTTATTTTATTTCATGATTATATGTTCTTCCATTAGTCGCTTTCTTAGACTCGTACTTTATTTTTTGATGATATATACATATATATGAATAATTGTTGGTACCTAATGAGGTACAGTCGATTATATTATGATAATATCTACGAAGATTTCAAAGAGAGTCATTGTTTGGTCAGATGCACAACACTTACAAATGCTTTCAAACAGTTTCATGGCAGATATGTGGAGGACATTTTCAAATTTGACATATCAGTGACCAAAATGATATCCGACGCAATTCACTATTTTGACCAGTGTTCCCGTGTTTGTTCATGTGAACACTTGCTTTTCCATGTGTTAGTGACGTGTGCCACATGTGAGGCATCATAGGCTCACCTTTTTGCGAACATCTGGTGTTATTACTATTTAATAGTGATTTAAAAATACATGCTCATCATTGTGGAAAGAGTCTTGCAATATACCTGAACAAGAAACAGTAAATTCGAATCGTCAACATCAGGGAATAATCAGTCTCGAATACTAGTATTTGCCGAAACAGATTCCATAGGGCGTAAAAGGCAAAATAGTGATGACCGTTATATGGATGGACACTTAATAATCAGTGATGACGCCAGGAGTTCGCGAAAAGTGAAATCATGTCATGTTGTACTTGTAGCACCCTGTGCTGATAAGGGGCGGTCGGGTAGCCTAGTGGTTAAAGCGTTCGCTTGTCACGCCGAAGACCCGGGTTCGAATCCCGACATGGGTACAATCTGTGAAGCCCATTTCTGGTGTCCCCCGCCGTGATATTGCTGGAATATTGCTAAAAGCGGCGTAAAACCAAACTCACTTACTCACTGTGCTGATAAGTGGCAATTTCTATTATATAAACATGCATAAAGAGTCTCTGTATCTTTGGACATTTCTCATGTTATTTTGGTAGGTCGTTTTAGGAACATTTTAGCTCACCTGACTGAAAGTCAAGTAAGTTTATGTCATGGCATGTTTGACCCGCTGGCATGTTTGACCTTGTCCGTGATCCATCGTGTGTCGTAAACATCTTCTGAGAATTCACTGGACCAATGAAGCTGAAACTTCACATACTTGTTCCCATCAGTGATGACACCTCAAATGTTAAAGACCCGATATGCAATATAGACACCACGGCAGCCATATTACAGATCCTATTTACTGCCATTACTCCGACATTCTTGTGCCAAATGGTAGGGAGATTTGGTACCTGATTAGTTAGTAGTGGGGATCAACATAATTACATGGCACTTTTGACATCATCCTCTCAGAAACCACTTGACCGATGAAGGTGAAACTTGTAATCTTTGGTGAGAACAAGCATGTCAATTGCTTGAATTGTTCAATAGGTTCAAGAGGTTCAAGAGGTTCGAATCCGATTTTCAAAATGTAATATAATGTGGCACCTGTGTAATTACTAGTGGGGGCTTAACACTTGTTCTGGGTTTTTATTGTTGCTATATTAGAAACTTTGACTTGTACATTTTCACTTTAACCATGCATCTAAATTATCTCAATATACATATCTGTCCCTGTAACCTTCATCTCCTCGCCTGACTGACAGAGCTGAACCTTGGCTTGTATGTTTCTCTTCCAGATGCAGTCCTATTTTATTTCATTAGATTTTAGTGTTAGCTTTCAGTCCTTAATTTTTATGTAGAAAATATTTGAATATCAATATTGACAGCAACTCTTGTTTAGGGTCTACTTTTGTTGGAATTTTTAACTGTTGACCGTAAATCCAGGTGAGCTACAGTGCTGTGGCATTATTTTTGATGAAATGTAACAGACACGTATTTTCAAACATATAAATTGTGTAAACCGTTAAACATTGATATTTATCATTCGAATTTCCTTATTGTGTTTTCATTTGTACAGATGTGGATTGAGGCCTGTAGCTCTGCTCTATTCTCTTTGAATATTGGCCTTGGGAACATCATAACTATGGCCGGGCACAGCAAAATAACACGCAACTGTTTTAGGTAAATGAACATAAAATACAGTAAGCTGCACAAACACACAAATTGATAATTCCAAGATGAGGTAACAATTTCCTCATTATTCCAATAAACAGTGACAGTTTTATTAGCTTTGATTAGCGATATCGGGCGGTGTCTCCCAAACACTTCCTCGTAAATACAAGCTACCTTGTATGAAGCTTTTACCAGGTATGTAACATACATGGACACAAACGTGTTACTTAATATAAAGTAGCCAACATATAAAAATATAACGAACTCCCAAATTTAAAAAAAAATCGGATTTCATCTGCTCATAAGAATGTAGTGAATATAATGCTTCAATCATCGGGAGAATCACATTCAAATATGGTACGTATTTATAATACACCAATAGTGTAGAGAATATAAGCCTTATGTATTTCATTCACCTTACGAACTGCATAATGATTTAGAGGGCCCTATCAATAATTATCATTTGCAATGCTAAGACATTATTAAATTGATCAGTTAAAGTAGTTGTAAACGAAACAATATCTGCGAGTTGTAAAGTAAGCATGAATAGTGTACACTGTTTATAATGGGGTCCAACTTTTTGCAATATGTGTCATACACGATATACTTCCAATAATATTCACGATAGAAACCTTTCTGTTTCAGGGATGCATTACTTGTCAGCACGGTCGATATTCTTTTTCTTGTAATAGCTGGATTCGCGTTCTTTGCCACTATTGGACATGTTGCCCACCAACGTGGCGTTCCTGTAGAAACTTTCGAATCATCAGGTATCTAGAGAACTAATGATGTGCATATATACAGAATGATAAACATTCACAATATATCTATTTATTTAAATAATGAACTAATAATAAGCAGAATCGGTTAATTTGTAAAGATATTCTTAAATAAAAGTGACATAACCATTTCTATAATCATCAGAAATCTCTGCTGATAGAGAGTCTGTAGTGAGTGAGTGAGTGAGTGAGTATATGGTTTTGTACCCATGTCGGGAATCGAACCCGGGTCTTAGGCGTGACGAGCGAACGCTTAAACCACAAGGCTACCCGACCGCCCGAGACTGTAGTATGATTCCGACAATATCATAAGCATGTGTTTATGAATCGATGTCAATTAGTGATGATACCAGGGAAACTTGGAGCTCGGCGCTAGCGGGCATTATGGGCAGTACATCAGAATAAAAAAACAATAATGACAAATAGCACGCATTGCTCTTCGTTGATCTTCAAATTATTTAAGCAAGAATGTGGTTTCTAACTTTGAAGTATTTCATTTGTCATTTGTGTTGTGTCATTTGAGGGGAAATAATCCTTCTGTGTAGCCTCATCCTACATGCTTCGGTCATCCTAATCTGGCACTCGTTCATTCATTCAGCGAAATATACTTCATATGCAAATATAAATAAGATATTGTTTTTTGCTTGAATACTTCAGCATTTTATAATAAAATTACAGATTAAAATTAGTTAAATCGGTTTTCCTTTGTCTCGATGCATTTCTAGCGTGTGGTGGTTGAAATATGAATGTAGCGGAAGTAGTCCCGTAAAATTCAGGGTTCACAATCCGCCAATCAAATAACTGAAAAGTGATATATGCACATCTTGCAAGTATCAGAAACATGTGCACCAATATGTTTCCCCCTTGGGTAATACATTCATAGATCCCAAGTCCTAATACTACGGATTTTGCGTTGTTGTTATGTTTGGCAAGATCAAGGTCGATAAGGCTGTTGAGAACAGTGGATGTCTTAGTGTGTTGCTGTACATATTTACTACTTGTCCAAGCTTACGACTTGGTAGGTGTTGGATGTTAAAGGGTTTTAAGGAGGAACATGACTATCACGACCACTGTATGTTGTCTTTGTATGCAACAAACGTGTAATTGCACCTCATTATTAAACCTTAATTTCGCCATTAAGTATATCCTTTGTGGACAGATACAACATTGGAAGTCTATCAAAATCTTGTCACAGTCAGTAAAAAATTCACATTACATTGATTTTTAAAAGAACGTATTGTTACTTTCATATTCAACCATTTTTCAATTTTTTTTCCATATCAATTTGGCAGGGGCAGGGAACACAATCCTTCATTAACGTTTGGCGGATTGATACACACATGAAGTACGCTCATCAAATTCACAAACACATTTAGCTCGTTACTTGAATTTATCTGTAGATAGAGTAAACTGAGAGTTCTTATGTTTTATATTTAATGTCAAGATAGACCTGACCACCCTGATCAATCTAGTCACTTCCCCAAACAGACAAATCCTGGGCACCAGTTCTGATCCAGAAATCTTCAACGTGTGGCTCTAAATCTTTTGTAAATTGTAATAGTCAGGTTGTACACATTAATATAAAGGGTAAATCTGTTTCAGGCTTCAACCTGGCTTTTATTGCCTACCCTCAAGTCCTGACGTATCTCCCACTGCCGCATGTCTGGTCGGTGTTGACCTTCCTTACACTGATGACCCTTGAAGTGGACACACTGGTACAATTCGATTTATGTCTGAAAACATGTTTATTAATCAACCATTAAAAACAGAAAAGGAAACAATTTACTGAAAAATCATACTGAGGGAAGTTTCGAGCAGCAACAGTAGTAACTATGTGCATGATGTGCCTTATGTGTAAGTTTAAATTCAACACGATGAATCGTGGCTTTGATTATATATTTACCATAAAACATTAATTAACATTTATTGTGGAACACCGTACACCAATTTCTCCGATGTTTAAGGCAGACGGCATGTAATAAAAGCTTGGCCAGACAAACCACAAATATCACAAAAGTAGCGTCCAACGCTACCCGTGCATCGAGGATGACAACCCAATCCATGCATTCGCCTCTCACAAAATCGATGCTGCCAGGAATCTTTTCGAACACAAGATCCTCAATCAAATTTGAAAACATTCAATTGCAAACTTGTAAATGTGTTCTGTTTACTTTAAGTTACCAGCGACAGAGATAATACTTACCGCCATCACAGACACGTTTATTGGAGCATCAAAACGACGATGGGTTATTATTTGCCTAATTCTCTTAAGCAACTTTCTGTTTTCCCTGCCCTGTGCAACACAGGTAACTTGATCAACATAAACAAAAAGGTTGCTCAATTGATGTGTACAAACTGTTTAAAATGTCCTTACCTTATTTTCACTGTCCATATACTTTGATGTCATACCATTGTTGACATTTGAGTAATTGTAAGGTGCTTTTGCAACAAATGCATTTTTATATTGTTTGTTCGTTGCAAAACTCAGTAATATTCAGTTTTATGATGGGCTTCTGTAAATAATCGAACATTAATCCACACAATTAGAAACATACAATTAACCTTTCGATCCATTTAGTCGCACCTAAAGGGACATGTATTCTTACCTGGAATCCCCTTGGTCTGTTATGTTATAAATCAGTACTGCATTAAAGGTGGTATTTGCATTCCGACTATAATGGTGTTTTAAGGGAGGTGTCTACATTGTGACACTAATGGACTGGTAGGCCTTCTTCCCTGCCATAGCTGTGTTTGGAATGCTGGAGTGCACTCTTGTAAGTTGGTGCTATGGTAAGGACACTTTAACTGATTTCTTACCATGATAAGGATTCAACTGTCCATAATACAATAACGTCAACTAATGAAGAGAAGTATCAATACAGTAAATGTCTTAAAATTTAAAAAGAAATCTAACTTATCACATGTATTCCTTATTGACAGCCTTTACCGTATAAATCAAATATAAGGAAAATTGATACTAAAATTTGCATAAGATATGTACCGTTTCTTCGTTGTCACTAGCATTGTCTCCAGAATTAGACAAAAATAATTGGAAACGTATATCCTGTTCTTTTTCTTTGTCTAAGGATTCGAGAGACTCAAACGAGATATCAGTATTATGTGGGGGAAGGCAGTCCCCAAAACTTATGATGCTGTCCATCAAATATGTCTGTCCTCTCCTTCTGTTGGTAAGACTGGGAAATTCTTTGCCAATCAATAACCATTTTAAATATAAATAATTAACACCAATGCTACACTACACCATCATGAAGTCAAAATTCATCCATTCCTTCACAAGTCTGGAAAACTTAATACTGTATAATTAGTCTTTGAAACAATATTTCATACATGACGTATTTGCATAAATACATAAACTACAATAATAACGAATTATAAATAAGAAATATATTAAAATTTCAATTCATGAAACCTATTAGAAGAACACAGAACCATATCCAATTTTGGAGTTTGAAAAATAAAAGTATTAGAATAAATGCCTTGCCAATGTTTTAAATCCATATACTGTTTTACCCTCAATGGTAATGCCCAAACTGTAATAAGTAATATATCCATAGCACATTGCATTCCATTTGTCCTTTATTTCAGGCCATATTCTGCTACTCTCTCTACTCACACCGACCACCTCAGTACGAAGACTACAGCTACCCAGCCTGGGCAACAGGAGTAGGATGGATGATATCCAGCATTTCCATAATACCGCTGCCGATTATTTTCATGTGGACCGTGTACAACACAAGTGGTGCTTGTTTCCACCTTTTTATATCCTGACCACCAAACGGAAGATGTATTGAAATCTTTATTAGATTTAAGCTAATCTATTGATACATGATGAAAAATTAACACACCCACTTAAAGTTGAATCAGTAAAACGAATCTAATTCGGCTTAACATTTGTATATGATAATAATATTTAAACAAATATACATTATCATATGTTGATATATTGATGATTGGATACCGTTTTCAATAATGGTAATATAGTCAATTTCCCTCCATTGATTTACTCACTCGATCTAGAAATAAAAGAGTCCTGCAAAACCGCCTCATCTGTTAATATTTAGATCTACGCACAAAGATTAAGAATGTCAAAAGGCTTTACAAGACAAGAGGGATGACTTCAACTTTGCCTTGATGTCATGGAATATTCCTGCAACCCTATCCCTTAGTGTCTACACTTTACAACTTAGTCTTTGAGACAGGGATTTGGTTGGGCACTTGCTTCGTCCAGCAATATATCTCACTTTGTACGGATTATTATGGAGCTTTGGAATCCAGTCCAAAAGAGGAACAGACATGTCTTCAGAGTCAAGCCAAGCCTTGATGGGACTGTTGCATGGTTTTGGCAGATGGCTTCCTCAGTTATCATACTGGCCTTCTATGTGACATCATTTGATATGTCACTTATACCAAGTTCTTTGATCAAACAATCAACGTAGTGATGCCTACATTTTCTGGTTATATTTTTTTAGACCTTTACAGTGGAAACAACTGCAATTGTTACATGTAGGGCAGCCAGCGTTTGGACTTGGACTTCTGTTTCCTCCTTTTCAGTTTGTGCATTCTACCAATGACAACATCACGTACTTAACCCACTCTGAAAGACGTTCAACAGGTAGAAAACATGACACTTGTTATAGATAGATACAAATTTTATCCATACTAAAACTCACAATAGATATGTGTACCCTTCTCACACACATGAGTCCCAAAGAGACTGGTCATGATCAGACGAAGTTGATAAGGCTGAAGGCGATCTCTTAAACTCTGAAAGCAAAAGCAACAACGCTTACTTTGTGTTCACCTGATGAAAGAGCAAGAAGTATCTCTCACACGTCGTGACAAAGAATAAAAGAAGTTCTCCAAAGTTCGAAATGTTTATCAAAGACTTCATTCAATAGGTACTTCTTCTCATTTTTGTCCATTTATTGGCCTAGACCTTGACAACGTCCATAATGATTTTATGATTGTGATCTCAATTGGTCAGGGGATGCTCGCGATATTTTGGTCACTATTTGATGATCCGACGAAGGTTGTTTTTGTCATTAATAGAGAAGTCACCTGTGATTACATGACATACAGGCTGGTAGCAGTAGGATGAGTCTTGGCAGCCACGAGTTGTGGAATTTACATCAATTCCACTTTTTGTCAAATTTCAAATTCCAGGACACGCTGTCTTTGTCTGATTTAGAGGAGCCGGTTTTTGGTTTGGCCAAACGTTTCACAGCTATGTCGAGAATTATACTCTCTTGTCGATGTTGTGGGCTCTTTCTGTTTGATTAATTTCTTTCAGTGACACAGAGTATAGTTTGGTTCATTCATATATATTTCACCACTATTTAACCTTTTTACCCAATGGACGCGCTACGTTTTATATTTATTGTTACTAACGTCACAGAGTTACTTAACATGCCAAGCGTACCAAACCACTTAAGCAATTATGCCAGGAGCTAAATAGTGGATCCAAATAATGAATAACAGTACAAGTAGTACCACATTGACGACAAAAGCATTTGCTTTGTAGGACAATGTACATGCATATAATTAATTCATTAGTGTTACTGTCGTTGCTATGTATTTTATCCGTATCTTTGTCCATCGTAGATTAATACATCCCCTAAACCATGAGGCCGTAAGGCCAATTTAACTGAAACAGTGCACTGGTGATCAAATGACATGACCATATATCAAGCAGTTCTTCAGGGGCGGTCGGGTAGCCTAGTGGTTAAAACATTCGCTCGTCACACCAAAGACCCGGTTTCGATTCCGAAATGGGATATTGCTGGAATATTGCTAAATGCGGCGAAAAACCATACTCACTCACTCACTCACTCAAGCAGTTCTGGCCTACAATTCAGCGATATGTGCATGATTCTGCCAATAAGCAGCCTTATGAAGATATCAATGCCTTTAGATGTTCCTTTGACATGTAAGAAATGACCATGGATACAATAACACAGATACATTTGCTGTAATTTGTTTCAGAAATTCTCAAAGCCACAGCTGTAAAAATAGTTTATTTTCTCGAAAAGCGTTTAACATACATGTCATTGTGAAATCAGTAACCTGCTGAGAGACCTCTAAACCTGTCACCATGAAGATAATTCGTAAAGGACGAAGTGTCTACTGTTGGCAGATAAAACTAGTAACATATAATCCTTAGGGTGGGACATACAGTGGTAAATAGTTTCGAGTGACCTTCATTGAAGCGGCTCGTGTTAAAATAATACGAGATCCCTGAAGATCCGGGGAAGAATAGCTCTTCAGCAACCCATTCTTGCCGCAAAAAGCGACTATACTTGTCATAAAAGACTACTAACGGGATCGGCTGGTAAGGCTCTCTGACTTGGTTCATGCATGTCATCGTATCCAATTTATGTGGATTGATGCGCGTGATGTCAATCACTTGATTGTCTGGTCCAGACTTGATTATTTACAGACCGCCGTCATATAGTTGGTGCGGCGTTGATCAACAAACAAACAATCTACTGTATGAGATATGCATGTGTGGTTTTCCAAACAGGCCCGTGATCAGAAACAGATCAAAAACAGATCTAGATTCAGCAACCCATGCTTGTCGTTAAGAGGCGACTAACATGATCGGGGAGTCTGACTCGCGGCCTTTGCTGATGCATGTCATTATATCCCATATGCGTGATTAGATCATTGGGAGCTCTTCTGGGCCCTGCTACGACATGGAAAAGGAAACAACAGATCCCATGTTTGATTATCAAAGAAAAACAGGTCCGACACGCAAAACATGATAAGTAATGCCCTTGCAGACCACCTCAAAGATGTATTTATCGACAAATCTGAACCACATTTTAATGATGTGGTTAACGTGGAAATTGACAAAGAAGTAGAGAAATACGTCAAACAATGCAAGCAGAAGGTAACAAGGCTGAACTTCTATTTACCTCACAAGAAGAGATATTTCGCTTCTTGTTCCTCTCTTAAAAAGAACAAGGTACCACGTGAAGACAAAACTACCTATGATCACTTGAAGTATGGCGAAAATATTTATGAAGATGTCTTGCTTTACTATCCAACTTTTTAATAGAATATTTTTTTATTACGACGTGTTCGTATCGTTATCTATCGTGTAGTTGTCCGATTTTCGATCACAAACATTGATGCTTATTAATTTAGTTTATCCGACATACTCGTTAATGAGACATAATCATATGCAACCGACCATGTTGGATTAACGGAACTGGACTGTATATCCCAACAGCTTGGACGAATGGGGTTATAGTGCTAATATTTAAAGGCGAAGATATATCTAAAAGTTCTCCAGACTTTTATAGAGGTGTAACACTTCTTCTTGTTATGTTTAAACTGTTTGAACTTATGCTATCAAGAAGACTTCCACAGATCACAGATTCGGACACCTTTCAATGCAAGCCATAGAACGGTTTCAAAACCGAATGTCATCAGAGCGCTCTGATGTAGTTCATATAGCCTTCCTTGATAGCTCTAAGGCTTTCGAATATAGGTTTTTATCTGAACAATCCGTTTTTACCCTTGAATGTGATATCGACTGAGATTTTAGTGATTTTCAGCATCACTTTTATTATGTTCGATTCCATATGGTCAGATTAGACATGTTCTCGCCGCGAATAGCTGCAAGAGTGCTGATGCGGCGTTAGGCAAAAAATACTCACTCTCTAAGGCTTTCGACACTGTCTACCAGCCTGGCCTTCTCCTTACACTCATACTTTGCATGAATATGAGAAGTTGCCTGCTAGCAAACAACGAGAAGTCACACTGGTTTCACACAGGTGTTCGACAAGGGAGCGTTTTATTTGCAAAGCTACACCTACTGTGTATAGATGATGAAACTCAGGAGTAAGAAGGGATCTGTTGTACAGGACGTCAGCATTACAGCTCCCTCCCAAGCTGATGGCATCGCTTTGATCTCTCCAGTGCCAGCTCTGGAAGAAATGGTGTCTATTTCAGAAACATTTTCTCCTTTAAAGAGCACATTATAGACCTTTTGCCCATCAAGTGCTGCTTACATCAATATAAAGTAACAATCCCTACTACAAGAGAAATTAAACATGTTGGAACTTTACTTGACTCGGAATACAGCTCCTGGGAACGGACATTAGACGTCTGCTCAAAGATGAGATCTACCGCGATGTCGCTTGTTAAGAACAGGAGTCCTATGCAATAGCAGAAAAAAACGTTCCTTCCGAGAAGAATCTTCAGTACTAGGCTCTCCCTCTCAAATTGCAATTGCTCTACCACTTCCCTGGATTATGTTCCTGACAGTATGGCTAAATATAATCTTTTGCAATTCCTAAACAGCTTTAGTCCCAATGGCACATTCGCCACCTGTCATACCTGGAAGAAAGTTGTGAAAGATGCCATTAAAGTGAATGAACTTGAAGCCTGGAGAAGACACATGAACTCTGATCCAGATCTAAAACACTTTGAACAATCACCCCTCACAAAGAATGGAAAATTGCTAAAAGAAATCTAGACCTGAAACAAGCTGCAACCTTCGTGATCCAGATGTGTGCAGTCCTGAGACTTGGGAAAGTGAGTGTGTGACATGTGCAAGTTTGTCCTCCAGGACCACGTCCACATTCTCTGTCCACAGACAGAAAATCTCAGAGACAATTTGTGGTGTAGCATAGTGGACACTTGTGCGGTGTAAGTCAGCGTGTCTCTCTATAACAAGCAGG
The DNA here is from genome assembly GCF_022045235.1 of Haliotis cracherodii. Taxonomy (NCBI): domain Eukaryota; kingdom Metazoa; phylum Mollusca; class Gastropoda; order Lepetellida; family Haliotidae; genus Haliotis; species Haliotis cracherodii. The sequence goes on from NW_027266266.1 coordinate 41,319,652, forward strand.
AAATAGAGTTAGTTTGCTGTCTGCTAGCATGTACAGAACTTTGCAAAAGCTGCAGTCAAAGGTTTCTTCCAATTGAAAAAATATATAGACCTTGTGAAGAAACATTATATTCTCTGACATGTGAGCAGGCATAAACTTAACATAAGAATGCCTATTCGTGAACATTTGTAAATACTGTATTTCAATGTCTTTAACTCTCCTATGGAGGAATAAAGAATATATATATGTTATCACAACAAGGAGAAACTCCTTGCACCGTCATGAAAATCCGGATATAATTAAAATTAATGAAGAGGAAGGACTATAAATCTGGTATATTATGTTTCGGATTCGGCGTCCTAAATACAACCAGAAACGCGTACGTAGACAGATATCTGTATAAACCTTCATGTAGAAAGTGCAAATATCTTGATCTTAAATCGTCACGGCTAGTATGACTGAAAAGCAACTTACACAGTCCGAAATTATTTTGGAAAAATATATATATTTTCATAGGCTCTCTTCAGAGACACTCCACCCCCGAAGGATCTATATCCCCAACAGAATAGTTACGTCATTTCTTAGTTATCCTGGGGATGATTCTATATATTTTGTAGTTTTAATACAACAGCCATCATATAGCTGGAATATTGTTGAGTGCGACGTTAAACAACAAACAAACATTTTAATACATGTTCTAATTGTTTGTTGTTGTTGAGGAAATCTTTCGGAATATTTATCACATAATATTTGTGGTGATTTATGGTCCTGATATTTAATGGCTTTTCTTTCAATTTTTATGTCATATGGTGTTATGTCCATGTGAAGATCCCAAATCAAAACCGAGTGATCTGGTGGAACTATAGGTACAGACAGATTACCGGAAATTGTCAGATCACTTATTCGGTACAGATTAATACAATGGCATACCGGAGTTGTTCACATGGTATGATTACATCATCTACTGTAGATTTCCCTTGACAGCTACCATTACTGTAATCCTGTTTCCCAACTCTTCCATTCATCAAACACAAGCTGCTTTCTGATAGAAAAGCCACTAAGGTTTCCCCATTAGGATTTGCAACGCTACATATTATTTCATGAGATCATCAACACCTTCTATTTTGCCCCGGGGGGGCACGGGTGGCCCAGTCGTCTAAGGCGCCGCGATTCGCTGTGCAGAGTTGCGTCCCTTGGGTACGCCAGAAACCTATGATTGTGGGTTCGAATCCCGGTTCGCCCCAATTATGTTTCTAGGTTTGTTAGCACCATACCCGTGCTCGTGGGTTTCACCGAAGTGGTAAACGTCAGAGACCTGTTTTGCCGCGTACGTGTCCAAATCTTGCATTAAAGTTATCACACAGTTAGATAATACCGCGAGTTTGATAAGTGTAGAACTGATTTTGAAGATCTATTCAGTGTCAAGTATCCCCCTAGAACCAATTTGGGGGAATTTCGCGTTATTTACGTGTCGATGCTTTGCTTTAACGATGTTACGATCTATCCAGTTCTAAAAAGTTGTACCTACCCATGAGACTTGCGCTTTAACTAAATAGTTTATTCTGCTTTCTTAAACTTTGCAGCCATGGGTTGTGTTTTTGTATGGAGACTAGATATATTTTATCAGCTACAGCTGCAAAACCAGAGGCCTTTTTAATTAAACTGATATTTGATTCATACAATTTCGGGGACAATTCATGGTTTTCGCTAAAATCGCCTGAGCCACAACTCAGAAACGCCGCAATACAACTGAAATACTGTTAAAAGCGCCGCTGAACACAAAGAACTTCAGAACGACATTCACAACAACGACATGGATCAGAAACTGCGCTTTTTGGATAACCTTGAAGCTCTCGCTGTGCAGGTGTTCGTTGATGACGCATTCCACAGCTTTCGCTTTGAGTCATTGCTTTAAAAAAGATAATACTAAAAATCTGTTCACAGGTCTTTTTAAACCTATACTTGTGAAAATAAATATATGACGTCAACGTCAGAGACCAACTCGAGTAACCGCCGAAACAGACACAACCGGTTGCAAAAGCTAAATAGCAGCATGTCATGGAGATCTTATGTATCTTAATAAAGGTAATTTAAGTACATTATTCAAGGACATGATACACTAAACAAGAATGGCTGTTGGTTGGTTTGTTGTTTAACGCCGCACTCAGCAATATTCCAGCTATATGTCGGCGGTCTGTAAATAACCAAGTCTGGACCAGACAATCCAGTGATTAATATCATGAACATCGATCCATGCAATTGGTCAGCGATCCTGACCACCCGATCCCGTTAGTCGCCTCTAACGACAAACATAGTCGCCTTTTACGGCAAGCATCGGTTGCTGAAGACCTATTCTACCCCGGATCTTCACACAAGAATGGAAATGAAATAAATATATAATCTTGATTAAACTAAACTAAACGGTCTGAATGATACGGGTTTGGGATACTTCAGTGGGAAAAAACTCAAGAAGATACGCGTTGGAATTGGTCTTCAGCAAACCATGCTAACGGGATCGGGTGCTATGGCTCGTTGGATTAGTTTATGCATGTCATCGTATCTCAAGTGCGTACATCAATGTTCATGATGTCAGTCACTGGATTGTCTGGTCCAGACTCGATTACTTACCGACAGCCGTCATATAGCTGGTATATTGATGAGTGCGGCGTTAAACAACAAACAAACTAGAATGGAAAAAGCGTTCTCCGACCGGATGTGATTCCCAACATGGGTACAATGTGTGAAAAGAATTTCTGGCATTCTTCCTCCTGACATTGCTGGGATATTGCTTTAAACGCCGAAACAAACACTCAATCTGTTTTTCCTAGCAATTGTATTACCTGTGTAAATCATGTTAAATTCAACATTGGAAGCCTTCAATTAATTACCGATCAAATAAACAGGTGATACAGTTTTATACCATTGATATTTTGCAAGTAGAAAATGCATGCAATGTTTACTCACGCCTTTCTACACTTCAGATCCTCCTCATTAAATCATGCCATTTAGTGGTTGTTATCCATTATCAATTGGAATGTTCTAGTGTTGTAGGAAGCAGAGTGAGTTGCTTGTCCTGTAGGAAGCAGGATGTGTTGCTTGTCTTATAGGAAGCAGAGATAGTTGCTTGTCTTGTGGGAAGCAGGGTGTGCTGCTTGTCTTGTGGGATGCATGCGCAGTATGTGTTGCTTGTCTTGTTGGATGCAGGATGTACTGCTTGTCTTGTGGGAACCAGATGTGTTGCTTGTCTTGTGGGATGCAGGATGTGCTGCTTGTCTTGTGGGAATCAGATGTGTTGCTTGTCTTGTGGAATACAGGATGTGCTGCTTGTCTTGTTTGATGCACGTTGTGTTGCTTTTCTTGTGTGAACCAGATGTGCTGCTTGTCTTGTAGAAAGCTGGGTAAGCGGCTTGGCTTGTGCTGAACTCAAAACGTCAACGACGGAGATCTCGAATATCTCAAGAAACAAATTCCATGGGGTGTAAAAGGGAAAATAGTGATAAAATGAATTGATCACTGAAGCTTATTGCACCAAGTTTTCGCGAAAAGAGAACGTCACAGGAAACAGTTGACATTAACAAGTGCTTGTGAGTAAGGAGGTATGAACACTCCATGTAGAGGTCAGAATATTATATAGCATCGTGTTGTCAAGTTAAGTCTCAGGTTTTATAATATACACTCTTGACGAGGTCAATATGCTAAATAAGCACCCGAGGACGCGAACCCTGGGGTTGACCGGACCGAGGTCGCATGTCTGTTTTCGCATATTTACCTCGTCAAGAGTGATCATTTGTTTGTTGTATTAAATTCACTTTAGAGTTCATGAAGTCTACAAACCGTCCTCTGTTTTATTACAATAACTTAGCTGCGAACCGTGAAACGTTCGTACCAGACAAAACCTTGTTTTCTAGCAAACGAGTCAATATTCATCACGTGACAGGTCAATACTGATCATGTGACGAGTCAATATTCGAGGTCAGTGTCAGTCACATGATTTCGGGGTCAACATTGAAATGTATTGTTTCGTCACGTGGTACGGATAATCGTGGAATTTAAAGAAAAAGTTCATGTTCTAAAGTGTCAAAGTATTTGAGACATGTAATGTCATAAATGTCAGAAACTGCAGCGATGCTTCATTGTATATTGTCAGAAGTAAACCAGTGCTCGTACATCGTGTATTAGCATTACAATGAATTCCCCAAAAGCATGTGTCATGGGAAAGTGATCATGGGAACATGCTGAATCCTGTTTTCAAACCTGTTTGGGTGAATGTACAGAGGACCGCGGAATACATTCATGACCTATTTCCGTTAACACATAAAATAACATTTGTATAAGATCAGTTTGTAATTTGTTTGATGAAAGTATTTTCATGGTTAAACGGGTTACACGACATAGTCTTGACCTAAAGATGGTGCTGGGGAGATTTTCTATCCTGGGTCATCACGGGGCGTAACTTTGTAAGTGGGAGATTGGTTGGATAATGTTGGTTGTAACAATCATGAGGGGACCTTCGTGATATCAGTGACCGCCTCCGTGGTCTAGTGGACTGAGCGACTTCCCGGAGAAGGGAAGGTCAAAAGACGTAACAAAAATGGGACTTGTTGTTACCCTGCCTGGCCTTTGGCATCAGTGGGATGAAACTAGGACTGGTCGTTTCGGAGTCTGTCTATTGTGTCTTAGTGGGGGGTCTCCACTCTCCACAAGACTGCATGACAAGAGGGAAGACTTCAACTTTCCAAAAGCCAACGTTCCCTTCATGTCGAGCAACACTCATGCAGCTCCAGTCCTTGGTGTCTACTTTTGAGGTACGATTGAGCCTGCTCTTTCTACCAAGTTGTTTGATCAAGGTTACAGACATTCAAGATCTCAGTGAACCTTTCAAAAAGTTTTATTTTCCAAATGTTCCCGTTTTTTTCAGGTGAACAATTGACTTCCTCTGCATGTGTTTGTGACTAGTGCCATCGCTGGGGCAGGATACGCTCACCTTTTTGCGGACACCTGGAATCGTATCATCGGGATTTCTTTTGCCGCTTGTATTTACTTGAACAGTTTGAATAAAATGGTGTTCGTGTAGGAAAATGAAACTGTTGGTGGTTTCTGAAATTTGAGAATTTTCTTCTGTATATGGAAAGGGCTTTCCGGACAAACACACGCACACGCACACTCGCACGCACGCACGCACACGCACACACGCACGCACACACACACACGCACGCACGCAGGCACGCACACACACACGCACGCACGCAGGCACGCACACACACGCACGCGCGCGCGCACGCATACACACACACACAGATACACACATATACACGTGCATGGAATCCGTGTCTGTGAATCCGGTCAAAGTGACATAGGGTCAGTGTATCACAAACTGCGTAGGGCTTCCTACTCTGTCGCGAGTTGCTACCTCACAATTTCCCCCCTTCTCCACTTGCAAAGACACAATTACCCCCTGCAGTTGTGTTAACGACATTCGTTTTACATTCAAACAAGAATAAAACATGACGGATTAACAATAACTAGTGAGGTGTAAAGATGTACTGTACCCAGTGAGGCGTCCTATAAGGGTAACGCCTTTTCAGTTTTATGTCACAGTGGCGCCAGCTGAATGAGGGGGAAAACTAAGAAATATACACATAGTGTTGAGGGTTTTGGTTTTGGTTTGGTTTGTTGTTTTACGCCGCATTCAGCAATATTCCAGCTATATGACGGCGGTCTGTAAATAATCGAGTCTGGACCAGACAATCCAGTAATTTACATCATGAACATCGATCCACGCAATTGGGATCGATGATATGCATCAACCAAGTCAGCGAGCCTGACCACCCGATCCCGTTAGTCGCCTTTTACGACAAGCATAGTCGCCTTTTACGGCAAGCATGGGTTGCTGAAGACCTATTCTACCCCGGAATCTTCACGGGTAGTGTTGAGGGTAACGAAAACGTTACTGTACGAGTATGTGTTAATACAACAGATGTGAAGGTAATGTCAGGTTGGGAAGGAGTATTATTGTTAATCTCATTGGTTCATTAATAATGTGTTTGGCATTTGATTGGATAATATACTACTCAACTCTTGATAGGGACGATTAGATATGATGCTGACAACCTTAGAAACATGGGCAAACCGGGATTCGAACCCACAATCATAAGTTTCCGACGTGCCCAAGGGCCACAACTCTGCACAGCGAAATGCGGCTCCCTAGACGGCTCGGTCACCTGTGTCCCCTATTTGTAAATCCATTGAAATCTTTTATGTCATTGAATTCTTTGTTCCTTTTGACACTAATGTGATTGACACGATTCTAATGATATCAGCATGTCCTTTGGGCTCGACAAATGCAACATTATTCATCTGAAAGGCAAGGTAGAAGAAGGGATCATATTATTTGGGGGAATAGTTATTGACAATCTCGAGGATTAATGTCAGGCCTATAGGTACTAGGATATGCAGGTCATGGACAAACTTCAGAATGCCCATATCAAGGAAAACCTATGGGCAGAGTACATATGTAGACTTAGGAATATTTGAAATTCAGAGCTAAACGCTCGCAGTAAAGTCAAAGCTACAATTCTTTTGGTTTTGTTGATTTCATGTAACAAGAAATTCACTATAGTGACACCCTCACTCGAAGAAACATGTCAGACAATGGATCCCACCACCCTGTATCTTCCCTTATATTTACGAATTATAATAGGAGGGCGTGGTTTGAGTAACGAGGAGCCCCTTCATGATAGAATTGTATTGTGCACTTTTGCACATATTTATTTGTCTGATTACCCTCTTGTGAAGCATGTCAAGACTCATGATGAAAACAAGGCATCCCACAGTTTTCGTAAACAAGCCAAGGATGTGCGACATAATCTCAATGTTAATGTTGATTTTTGTTGATGGTAATGTGTGTTGCTGGACAATACAGAAATGAGTGTCAACAAAGCGAAGTGCCATATCAAATCGGCCCAGACTCAGTTTTCAGGGAGAGGCTATCTCAACGACCACTGCATCGAGTTTATGTGGAGTGTAGTGAGAGGATCAGCAACACTGCAGAATACTTTGCTTGGATGTAGTCGACTGGCCTGAAAAGTGAAACAGAAGGCTTTCTGTTTGCTGCTCAAGACCATTCACCTCTAACGATAAGCACGGGTTGCTGAGGACCTATTCTAACCCGGTTCATCATGGGTAGGGTTCAGAACGACTAGATCTCGATCACAAGTACATTTCGGAAAACGGAGAGCTAAAGAAGTTACATTTGTTTAATCTCATGGGATTTTTAAGGAGCAATAAATGTAGGTTTAGGACCAGTGCTCATGAGAAATATGGTTTGGGGAATTGTCTGCCTTCATAAGACAGGTAGCGTCTGCAAAGGGTACTGTACTCTCAATTCTAACTCGAGTGACATTGGCAGCTAGTCTAAGCCTGTTTGTACTAGGGGCAATCTCTGTAGGTACCACAATGATCATCATACCAGGGACGTCTGTTAATTGAATGGGTTCCCACACTTCATTTGCATTTGAGGCAATTGTGGATATATGACCAAATTGCTGACATTTCAACATCAGCTTGCTTGGAGGTATAAATAATCTGACAGTATGATTGGAAAATCAGGCAACCGTGTTGTAGTTAAGGTTAACTGAATAGAAGCAGTCGTTTGACTTTAATAACCTTTTGATCCTTTAATTTGTCAGGGATGTCCTCAACATTTACATTAGCGTCTTCATTGTATTTGACTCCCATCGACTCCCCCTTAACACCGTGATTACATTTGTGACCAGAGCCACGTGTAGCACTGAACTAATGCACTAAGAAATTCTGATAAACACGCCTGAAAGTTATCTTGGTTATTTTAAAGAAATAACTGCAAAGAGGAAAATAACGCCACACTTAGCAATATTCTAGCTGTATGACGGCGGTCTGTGAATTATCGAGTCGGGACCAGACAATCCAGTGACTGATATGAACATCGATCTACACAATTGGAATACGCATGCATCAACCAGTTCAGCGAGCCTGACTACCCGATCCCGATAGCCGCCTCTTACGACAAGTATAGTCGCCTCGAAAGGCCAGCATGGGTTGCTGAAGACCTATTCTAAACCGGATCTTCACGAGCCCACATACATGTATACTACTCCACTTTTCATAGGGATATCTTCATATTTCCATCATCAGAAAAATAATTACTCATAATATGTGTATGATATTATATATATAATATGTGTATAATATAATATGTGTATATTTAAATATATATGACTTATTTGACCGTCCCTATCAAAAGTTGAGTTGTATATTATCCACCCATATGACACACACATTATTAACGAATCTATGAGTTTAACAATGATAGTCCTTCCCAACCTGACATTACCATCACATCTGTCGTATATAGAGAATACTACACTCATTCTCGTTAGATACCATTTTTACGACACGAGTGGACTTTCTATGGTATCTGACCGAGCGAATGAGTGTGGTATTTTATTTATTACCCACGTTAAATATATATTTAAATGTAAATACATAACACCTTTCGTTAGTTGACAGACCAAACCGAAACCGGTTGCAAAATCTGGATGCGCATGAATATTGATATATGCCCAACTATTAGTCCGGTAATTAAAGGTTTATTTTTTATGAAGGTTCAACAAAATTGACGGAAAAGGTTTTTTAACACATTTCACTGCCTTGATAGGTCTACTTTAAAAAAAAAAATAGTTTACCAAAATTTGACATGGGGAAACACCCAAAATAGGTCAAATCCAAGATGGCCGCCATTAGTACAAACGAAAATCGAAAAATTTAAAAAAAAAAGAATCAATCAAAATCTTAACATGGCTGATGACTATTTAAAATCAACTTCATAGGATCCAGACAGGGGAATATATATATAACAATTTTGAAGTGAAATCTTACACAGAAATAAATTACGGCTGCCCGAAATGTGAAAAAAATGCAATTGTTCCATATCAGACTACAAAATACTTAACACGGGCTTATAAAGAGGATATAACCCTGCAATACTACAGTTTACAAGTCAAACTTACTATCAATTTAAATGTCTAAAGTTCAAGAAAGTCTTTATAATCACACTCATATACTGTACATGAAGAGACGATTATTCAGTAATGTCAGAAAAGTCATGACTTGGTCCATTTGAACATGTCATCTCTTTGCATTGTCCACATGCTGAGGTACATTGTAGACAAAAATATTCTGCATGAGCATGTGTTTTCATCACACTTTCCAGTGCAATTGTATCTGATTATTTTCAACAGAAATTTAGGAGTGACAGCTTGGTGCCTTGTGATTGGTTTCAATATAGCGCCCTTGTTGCTCTTGTGAAGCGTCCAGCCCCATTCTGTCAGAACAGAACAGAACTTTATTACGCTCAGGCCGAGATCCTCGGCATATGAGATACAAAATGACAGCAAAATACACATTATAATAGCGGATATGTGGTTAGCCGGAAGATTTTACAATTTGCATTACATATTTACAGAATTTACTAAGGTTTTTTAATACAGATATCTCTTTACAAGTGAAAAGTCTTTGAAATTTAATCATATTAGGTCTTTTAGAATATGTAAGTGGGATATACAAAATTCTTTCTTTCGTAAAATATGGACATTTAAAAATATAGTGAAATTCATCTCCAATATCATCAATAAAACACGGTTTACATTTTCTTTCACAAATAGGTATCCCATTCCATCTTCCTTTTTCAATTGATAAGTGGTGGCATGAAGTACGAAATAAAAGTAGAGGGATAGCTTTATTTAGGGGTAGGGACGTCAGATAATTTTCTAATTCAAATTGTGGTTTCCAGAGAGAATAGACTACACCTTTTTTTTAATTTTCCACCTCAGAGCTCCAGGTTTGTTTAGCATGATCAGTTAAAATAGAGTGAGCTGTTGCTTTGAGCCAGGAAGATGAAACAGGAGACTGTGACAACCATACATAACTTAAACCAATATTGTTTAGAACATTTTGAATACATGAAATCCAGTCATAGTTGTAAACACCTGTATTATGGATGTTATATACAATAGAGTAAATGATTGAAGATATTTTGCTGGATTTATCTGTAAGTAATTTCGACCAAAAGGTTAACATACAGGTTTTAACATCAACAGATAACGGAACTCTACCTAGTTCACCGTAAAGCATGCATAAAGGGGTACTCTTTTTAACAGGTAATAATTTTCTCATAATACAAATATGTACATTTTCAATTTGTTTTAGATTAACAGAACCCCATAATTCACAACCATATAATAAGATTGGTTTTACCATTGTGTCAAAAAGATATAATTGGCATTGAATTGATAAATTAAGGTTTCGGCTTTTACGTAGTACGAAATACATGGATTCTGTAGCCTGTTGACATAGATTAGCAATGGATGCTTTAATATTGTCGCATCCATATTGTTGCCTAGCCAGGTCTGCACTTGGAGTCAGACTCGTTGGCTGGGCAATCTGGTAGCATCTGATGTCGGTGGAAGGTGTCGAAGGGGTAGGTAATTCGAGCTTGATACATACCTTCTCAGTGAATTTTGTCACACGTTCAGAATTCAAATCCAAGCCAGGCATACAGCTGTAGAGGATTACAAGTGCCTGATTACCAGCTTGCTCGATTTCTGCATGGTTTCCACCTGTCACCATGAAAACCTTTGAATATTCCTGAGACCATCCGTATGCCATATGGCCTCGATGCTGTGTCGGTCCCTGACAATGCATATACAAAGAGCAAAGAATGGCTGAGATTAGGATCAAGGATCATCTGTAGGATGAAGATTTCAATGATCTTTGTACTTGTCTGAAGAAAGATGGCCTCATGGTATCGAGTCTGAAGTGATATTGCAACAGGATGAGAAGGTCGGTGTCATTCCCTACCACTAGTTTTTGAGCCAATGTACAGGCAGACATTGCAATGTCATAGTCAGCATCTCCGGATGAGTGTTTAATCTGAAAACCCACCTTTTTCGATTTTTGACCCCAACAGAGTGATGAATTTCTGTTTGTTTCTTTCATTTGCCAAAAGGGCTTTTTCTTCATTTTCAGAATCATGTCCGGTGTGAAATCCACATCCACTCCAATCTCACTTCCAGTTCTTCTCTGATGGGTCTCATCCATGGTCGAAAAACACCACAATAACCATCAAACACGATAAGAGCATTGCAGAAGTGGTTCCTCAAGAAATGAGCCAGCACAGCTTGTGACACTGATTTGCCGGACAACATCTGATCTGCACTACCCTCTGAATATACTTGAGTGATGATCTCCTTTAACCCAGATCCAGCCATTAGATTCCCAACTGTACCCACAAAACTCATCTAAGGATGGAACCCCCCCCCCCCCCCCCCCCCCCCCCCCCCAAGACCAGGGCTATTTGATGCAAGGGGCTCTCAGCTGGCCGTGATTCGATGATCATGTATGCAATTCACCAAATTTGCTGGTCGATTGTAATAACCGGTGTGATTCCATGTCGTCTGGCATGTTTGGAAATATACTCCAGCATTGATCTGACACAGGATTTGTCACTTGGTGTCATGCTGATAATCAACAAGAGCATCTCAGAGCTCTTCCTGGGGTATGGAATGTCAGAATGGAGCAACTGCATGCAACCGGAACACAGTGGTCAACACACACACAAGTGGCGCAGTCCACAAAATATCTAGTTTGCTATTCTTTTCATCAAGACAGAAGTCACCAATTGGTGGATAGATAATGTTCGCCTGCACTGCCTTTGGATTTCTTTGTGAGAATAGTTTGACACTGTTGATTTTTTTAACATCATCCAAGTCCACCTTAAGTCTTGGTACCCTCCGTTTCACCATCTCGCCCATGGCATGGATTGAGCCAGTCCCATCAGTGCCTGGTATTGCACGAATGTATCTGCAATGTCTCTGATTAGGTGAACACCATGAGTAGTCACCGAGAATTTTCTAAATTTACGAGGAGCTGAAACCGAGTTGGCTTATCATATCCACTAAATTACAATGACCATATTTGTGTTATAGTGTGATACTTTGTCACACTTGTCGAGGAGGCAGAAATGATGGGGACATGTCGAATGCATTATTGCCTGACCCAATGACGCAGTATGGGGTTTACTGTTTCAGCTCTTGATGATGCTTGAAGGAGGATGCGTAATGCATGTGGGAGGTAATCAAGATTGGTGTCAATCAATGCCATCTGCTCATTGTCACTGCAAACACGAAAACGTCGTTTTTTTCCGTATATGGTCATTGGACGGAAAAACGACTAAAAATTCATTAAAATTGATTAATTGGTCAGCGTCTAGAAAGTGTCCAGAAAAGGGTCGAGTTTTTCAAGCGTAAAATGGACGGAAAAACGATGCTTTTTGCTCCGCCTTGTACAACTGTTAACGGCCAATCAGATGGCGCTGGTCCCCCGATGCACGTGATGTCCAAGGCTTCCTTTCGGAAGCTTTAGGTTTCGTATTTCTGGCATGCCTTGCTCTAGTATCTCTCGCGCGCAGTGCAGCGAGATTTGCTGATAAGCTAGTTTTAGGATATGGTACATGTTAATGGAATTCAGACACGCGCCAAGAAGTCAAACCAAACAATGTTACTAAGTTTATTGTGGTAACGGCTATGTACAGTTACCCCTATCGGATAATGGGTTGTGTTTCATTTGGTTATAACAATAACTATTTTTTTAATTTTTTTTAGTTTACAAGATATACGACTTGGACGCGAGGTCGGTCACATGACGTTCTTCACGTGACTGTATTCTTGAAAAGCCGTAAATACTGACTGCTTCCACATTCCTGGGGAAAACCCTTGGAATTCCCTGGTACGAATTCATACAGAAGCGTGGTTGCAAGCCCATTTAAGGATACCCTCGCTACAACCCATCCCAGAGAGAAAAAAAACACGAAAAAAAATCCAAACTGTCGCAGTGACAATTTACAGAAATCTATGAATTTACCTTAGTATCTATTTGACACATCTTCACAATCACCTTTCAATGATCGGCCAACTGATCAGTGATGACAAAGGCTTGAAATAGCCACAGGTTAATTAACAACTTCGAAAATATCTCCCGTCACGTTTATCGTGTCGGCCATTTTGACGTATTGTACTTGATGTAAATGTATTACGACGCTGTCATTGTAATTGACTTACTGAGGTAATTCTGTAAAAGATCTTCTCATCTTATGAGGATATTGTTTGGAATATATTTCTTGTAAGCATACTAAAACATATGTTCCTCGCTTTGGGGGGAACTATTTTATTCCGGGGTGGCCCATTAAATCTAGTAGTAAGTCAAGGCACCATGCGTGATCTGTTATTTTATGTGTTTAAATTACGATTTGGGGCGTTAATAAAATACACTGACGCAAGTATATTCTATTCAAATCAGTTGGATAATTGAATATGCTTTCTTTTACATATTACATAACATCACTGCACAAAATATGAACAGTTGCAGTAACACACTACGGTAATCGCATTAAACATCATTTTCAACTGTACAGTATTTCAGTATTTCAGTTATATCATGGTGTATCAGACTGATGTGGGATAAAAATCCGAAGTGGTTCAGGTCATCCAATGGGTGTTCGGGAAAAGGTGAGCGTATCCTGCCACACAAGTGGCACCCGTCATAAAACATGCAAGGACAAGTCAATTGTTCACCTGAACAAAGCACGGAAACACACAATGATGCCCGTCCTCAGTTTTACCGAGCATGTAAATTATTTTGTCCGTCAAAAACATGGACGAGTATAAACAATATGTTCATTCACGTAATACATGTCATACATTTGACAAAATGTATTGACTCGGAGCATTATTGTTAATCACAGCGTATGCAGTTGAACTCATCACCCATCCCATTATTGATAACCCTTCTTGAAGATCTATGAAATCAGAAGCTGCAACACACTTCTATTTCATTACTCAGTTTTATTTGCACGGATTACTATGGAAGGGACATTGTCTCGTTGTCGCATTGTCGCATTGACGCCTTTACAAAAACAAGCAAAACGTGTCAAAATTAACAAAAGCGCGACAATTGGCCATTTGTCGTATTGTCGCGTGTTCGCATTGTCGCTCTTTGATAATCCTTTTCTTTATTTTACAAAAGGGCGACGATGCCGTAACGCGACATTTTCAAGATCAAAATATGTCTCGTTGTCGCATTGTCGCCCAATCGCAAATGTGTATAAAAGGCGTAAAGTTCAGTTATTGTTACAGTTAGGAAGTTCAACCTGATAAATGTACGTCTTGAAATGAAAACACAAGTCCGTCCGCGAGTCCATAACGTTTTATTGTGAGCTCTTCTCTAAAAGTGCTTAGTGTTCAACTCCCAGTTCCAAACACGTAGTACCTCCTCAATAATCCACATACCTCCAGTGCAGTGGTCTTCCGGAAGATCTTACTCTTGACCGTATTAGACAACTGACGAGTGCACGCCTGACCTGTGACCTCGTTGCAACCCTCGTGATGTGTTTGCCGAAGGGAGAGGTGTAGGAAATGTGTGCTCCAGCCCAGCGCAGAGCTCGCGACACACTGTCTACTGATGTATACAGTATATTGCAGTTGATATACTGCATACTGCATGTGATACTTATTTGCGGACATGTTACAACTTTCAAGATTCAAGATTCAATTTGCATATATTTCATATACAACAGACCGCCGTCATATATCACTTGAATACTGCTGAGAGCGGCGTTAAAACAAATTGTTTTCATAATGGAGCGCTGCAGTCATTTAAAATAGAACCGTATACATATGCACATGTAGTACCAACTCACTCTATTTGTTTCGAATATTCAGCAGAATATATATTATTAACCAGGTCTTTGGGAAAAGATATCAGATTTTTATAAGCAGCCACATAGGGATGATAAAGGACCCCTCGCTGATTAGGTTCTTGTTTACTTAAGAGCAGAGTTTGCCATGTTAGATGATATAACCAAAATCCAGGCGCTCCGGCGGGGAGCAAGATGGTCTTGTTAGTGTATGGTATGAGCTGTGACGTTGACCCAAGAGAATAATGTAAAACATGAGACCAACTCAAGTCTATAATGATTGGGAAAGTCTAGATTTCCACAGCTCTAGCCTGAAATTAAGAATTATTCTATGCTCCATTTTAATTGTATTATTTTCATTTTGTAGACATGGATGGACCAACCAGGAAAGAAATTGATGGAATATTAATATCACATGTTACCACTGATCCAGTTAAATTCATCACACAATAATACATTAGTATTTGACATTACGGCATTTGATTATTAGGGCATGATCATGTACATGTTCACTGTAGTAATGTACACACCAGTCAACTTGATTATAATTTTTATCAAAGTGTAGCGCGGCATCAACGATTACTTTATGATATCCTCACTTGTCATCGATGTATTGGCATCGAACAATGGACGGCAATTCGAAATTCTTATGGATAGCTTCAATAGGGACAGCGCCGGTGTCAGTACAATTTTCCTAGTTAAAATAAGTATCTACAAAATATAATCTGAAGCAGACAAGAACAATATTTTTTTTTTATTAATGCTTACTTTCATGGATAGAATTAAGGCAATCTAGGCTTGCCAAATCGTTCTAGACTTGAGCTGGATTCCTTTTAAATTTATTCTGTATGGTCTGGGAGACGAACGGGCGTCAGTATCGCATGGAGAACTGGGACAGCCTTAATCAGTGTAATCGGATATGTTGTGGAGTTTCGGTTTTGGGCTGTTTGCTGAATATATAGAATTGCGAGTTATGTATACTCTGTATTCTTTCGTCATGGTAGCATATATATTTTCTATGTTGCTTTTTGAATTATCCACAAATAATGAGAACTACAATGTAAACCTCTCTCTGGAGATATGCAATAATACTACTGAAGGGCATATCTGAAAAATGGGACTTCTCGACAAATATTTCTTTCTTAAATACTACCCGTTACAGGTATTCTGATCATTATATCATACTTTGTACAGTTTAAAAGTCAAATAATGGCAAATTGTGTATCTTTCTACATTTTGAATTAATTATATTTTCTGAAATAAAACCTTAGCATCAGATAGTGATATACACGAATATGATCTATACTATTATAAATGAATCATCAATTTCGTATTATGAATTAGATAAACAGAAATATGATAGTAAAACAAATTATTTTAATCTATTCTTGTGAGTAGGTAACGAGAGATCTAGGCAACGCACTAACGTAGCCATTTATGAAAAATGAAATATAAAAAGTTTAGGGGCTTTAACATGCACATTGAATGACAGGGAAGAAAGCAACGCAATAATTTAATTATGAATCAAATTATGTTATAAAAATAACAGAATATTTAGAAAATATAAGTTTAATTTCTCATTGTTGGAAGGTGTTTAATAATTATATAGATTTTGTTTGATTGTTTGTTGTTTAACGCCGCACTCAGCAATATACCAGCTCTATGACGGTGGTTCGTAAATAATCCAGTCTGGACCAAACATTTAGTCATTATCATCAAGAGCACCGATCTACGCATTTGGGATACGATGACATGCATCAACCAAGTCAGCGAGCCAAGTCGCCTTCGTAGAAGCATGGGTTGTTGAATGCCTATTCTAACCCGGATCTTCACGGGTATTTTTTTAAATAATAAAGTACAATGAAATTCTTTTTTTTTATCCATAATAAGTGTGTATAAGTAGATGGATAATATGTCCATACACGCCAAGTAAATGGTATATGCATTAATTTAAATGCAAATGATTCAATGATGAGTTCTTTCACAAGTCCATATTTCAAGGCATGTATTTGATATTCATAATAACTCCACAAAAGCTACACAATGGCAACAAAACGGTACCAGCATCACAGATACCAATAATACATGAGATACATATAATTACTTTAAAGTTAAAACATGTATCTAAATAGAAAATTAGAAGGATACACTTCCGACATTTATCGTATTTTGTTTTCGTTTGGAGAGAGAAGTTGTGATTGGTATCTGATGGGTGCAAACAGGTGTTCACTTCCGCCCAGGCCTTGCGGCAATGCTATAGCCCAAAATGAAACAAGCCTTGTTCAACAGGTTCAGATTCAAAATTCTATTCCACTTGGGCTCCTTTTAAATTTAAATATAATTTCTCGTGTCGATATGTGTCAGAAGAAATGAAGTATTACAGCACTGGTGAATAGGTTATATGCGCATGTCAGCGTCGATCCTATAATATCCTTTTTTGCAAAATACATATATACTGATGAATTAAGGTAGTAATACTACGCAAATATATGTCCAGATGCATACATCAGTATCATCTCGTGATCTTAATTCGTGCTTTGAGCCCTTTTTCTACCGGAGATTCTGGGGTGTTACATCACACCAGAAAGTCAGGTCCAAATTCAAGTCATAATTTCATGGTCCGTCTTGTATGTTGGAAACCAATATCGCAATATGGCTAAATATTGCTGAACGTGGTATTAACCCGATTACTCACATAATTATTCCATTTTCTACAGTCATCTACGAACACTATCTTTAAGGAGGTATATCTGTATTATCCAAATGTCCATACATATATGTCCACATTTATATGTATAAAGCAAGTCGTCCTGCACTCTTCCTTAAAAGATAAATGTTAAGCATTTCCTCTGTATGGATTTATATAATGTAATATCGTTTTAATGTAATGCTGATGCAGTAAACGTACCACAGACCTAATGCTAGAATAACATCTAATTTCTGAAATGAACATATTTTACAGAAAAAAACAGTTGTTTTAACAATACTTATAAAATATAAGAACAAGGAGCCAAGAGCCAAATATTGGGCTGTGTTGGACATATTTGTTTCGGGGTCTTATGACAGACAAACCTGATGCCTTTAAGTATAAAGATAAGTAAGTAAAGATGTTGTACATATTCAAATATGTTCGTGATTAACCCAAATTTGAAAAATATTGAAAGATGAGTGGTAACTATTTATGCCATTATTTCAAATTAGAATGAGAGCACATCAGGAAAGCATGGTACTTTAATATGCGTATCTTGTTAACCCAATATTCTTTTTTAAGTAAGAGCAGCATGTATATCGAGAGTATAGGTTTGGTGCGTGACTTATCACACAGTACTTTCAGAAAGTGTGCATATTCTGTTTATCGGCAATAAATAACATAAGACGATTCATACGGGTAAATACGATTTACTTCAGAACTAGTATAGATTATTTAAGGTTAGGGGGAAATGTATGTAATTAACAGAACTTTGGCCGGGTTTGAAGGATTTGGGTCCTGGCTTGGGCTTTGTGTTGGACGTGTAGACGGCATTTCCAGGTTTGACGTATCAATGACAAAAATGATATCAGATGCAATTCTCTGCCTTTTCGGGTGAACGATTGGCTTGCCTTTGGATGTGTTTGTGGCGGGTGCAACTAGTGGATCGGAATGAGCTCGCGTTTTTGCGAGCATCCAATGTCATCATTTATTATGATGAATCATGAAACATGCTCCTGATGTTGTCGCAATGGTGCAGTTGGAGCTACTTTAATTTTGGCAAGGGTTTCTCATGATAATGGAAATGCTTATGTCGCTTTTGTTGACCGATAAACATGAAAAGATATAATGTTAGTGTATATGGTCATGTTATTAAGAAACAAACGACGAGTGGGAGTTGTTTATTGTACGATAAACAACGACCGAGACTCGTTTATTTCTATATGAGATATCAACATTATGTACAGCCTCTTTTAGGGTGTTAAATTAGGAAAAAATACACGCTTTACAATATTTACCCGTACTTAAATAATGATGATTCCTTGAATAGAATCCGACAGCGGCCATGCTAGATAAATCCATTTTAGGATTTGAGTTTGGTCCCGCATATTCTCACAATTTTCTCGTCAATCATCTGTACCTTTTCTCCCAATACCGATTGTCATATCACTCTCATTTTCGGATTCTCCAGTAAAATTTATTGGGAACAACTCACTAGACACATACCTCTCAAAAATAAGGTCAAATTTACAAATTTTACTTTTCAAGTTGCGAGTGCATGTTCGAATCTCAATAAATGACGTCATGATAGAACAATGTTTTATCGTGAAATAAATATCGCTTCCTTCTTTGTTCTTTGTGATTTATCGCGTAGCTATCTTATATCATCAAATGCCAATTTCTAATTGCTTTATCATGACGTATCCGTGTCATGTAGCAATAACATACACAAATATCGTTGACTTCGACGTTAAAAAATTGTGTCATGAAATATGATTATCCTCTTGTGTGCAATATTTCTGGTTGATAAATCTAACATATTCTTACTTTAAGAATAGCGACTATACATTATTATATATCCCTTATCAGGTCTCTGTAACATTTGCAAAATGATACAAATATAAAAATACAACTGAACCTAAATGTAATGTTTTAATATCCTTACGTTGCTGAGTGCAGCATTTAACAATAAACAAACAAAACATAATATCTTTAAGAATTATGTTAACAATTCCGATGCTAAAAATAATCTCACAATCTCCATACCTCTTTCTCTCTATGAAAACATAATAACTTTTTTTTAATAATCTGAAGGAATAATAATGGCAATACTATCATAATTATCATCATTATTTATGTTACTTATCCTCAAGTGAAGTAGTCCTCCACACTATACATTTAGTGAAGAAGCCCATGAACATATGAACTATGTAACATACATTCATGGAAATTAGATGAACAGTTGAAGTTAGCAAATGATATTATTCGGTCGAACGTCTATCAGCCATCTATTCTATTCATGAAGAACATTTCACGTGGGACCAACAGAGGGAATTATGACGATCGACTTGCTAATTATTTTTTATATTCATGCCAGCTCAAACGATCTATTGGCTTGATTTATTGTTATGGTATCCACAAAATAAGTAGGATCCGATTTTTTCCGTTTTTGTTGAAATAAAACTGAATAATATTTGCTGTTTACATATCAAAGTTTGCCAAATTGTTACAAAATGTTTGCCCACAGCAAGGCTACGTATCCCCAACATATTGTGCTAGGCACAGTATCACTGGACTGAGGGAGGGCGGTATTCCTCCTTGTCGGTCACCTGCTTGGCAATATGGGACAGGAAAACTGCAGGGGGTGAGGGCAGTTAAGTTGATGGTACAGACAGATAAGAGAGATCATTTTACAAATGTGAAACCTCAGTCCACAAAGGAAGAGGCGAAAACTGAAACTTGGTGAGGTTTACAGAACAAAGGCAGTTATTTCTAGTTTCTTACTGACTCTCGAAGATACATTTAATAAAACAATTAATGTGTGTGTGTGTGTGTGTGTGTGTGTGTGTGTGTGTGTGTGTGTGTGTGTGTGTGTGTGTGTGTGTGTGTGTGTGTGTGTGTGTGTGTGTGTGAGGCAGAAGAAGAATTGTACACCATAAAAATGGCTACGTATGTAGTTGGGGTAGATATGTTGAATGCCCGGCCAGTATGACCTTTGAGTCACTACAGTTGCAGTCATTAAAAACCGTAAAACAGTATTTGAGTGAAAGAAAACACTATAAGTGAGTGAAACAAAAGACCTCAGTACTGGCACACCCAGTCCCCCAACCCCAAGTCTGCATGTATCAATACTCATACCTGCCACATCCTCAACCACTTAACTTACTCACACAATCATCTGACAACATGTTCGCCAACCCTCGTATCACAACGCATGCACGCATGCACGCACGCACACACACACACACACACACACACTCACACATCACATTCTTCTTTCCCCACCATTATGTCTACGTCAGCCATCATGGATCCATGCGCATGCTTTCATACATAATCCATCCTCCCACCATTCCCCAACATCCATCGAACTATAACTATATCCGCCCTCATGTATCGGTATTCGTGCTTTCATACATACATACACCCCCCTACCATTCCCCTACATCCATCGCAGTATAACTATGACTATAACCGCCTTCGTGCATCCGCACTTATGTTCACATTGCATTGCATATGCATCGAATTACACGTTTAAAATATCGTAAATATTTTACATGTACATATTATATATCAGCAAACAGAGATTATTATAACGCAATAGATTTCATTCGTCAAAACATCACAGAAAGAGGGGCAGCCTGGAATTTTACAATGGCATCTGAATGCACTAAGACGTTCAACTGGTCAGGAGGTGAGAGTTGCCGAAGATTACGGTAAACTTCAGTTACAGATCTCCATTACGAATATCTAAAGTATGAATAAAGATCACAGCTTGCTATGACGTACTTCATGCCTGCAGAATTAGCAATGTCCTTAGCTCTAAATTGTATGTCTAAATGCTTATGTAGACAAAGACCCAAATGTATATAGGCATGACCATATTATATTCTACGCAAATATCACGACATTTAAAAACAAAGCTAGATTGAGTCTTTGAAGGGCATTAAGAACTGATACACACAAGGAAAAATATTTATGGATGTCAACGGAGGAACACTGCGTTTCGGAATATATACTTTCTCCTTCATCAGGTGCATATTATTAAATGCTATGAGGCAGAGAACATATATTTGTACCTGTAAGAACAACAAAAGTAAAAAGATAGCAAAGAAGGGAACGCAGCAAGGGAAGCCAACAGATAACTGGCATGGCGCTGATTACCCCGCCTCCCGTTTGCCCATTGTCCATTTCCCATTACCAATCATTCATAAGTTAAGTTTTGGCTTTAATTTGTCCATTGATAATCAACCATCAACGCCTATTATCTCCACCCTAAAAATATGTAGTTTACTGAGAAGGTGGTATCCAAATATAATGTGTGTTACTGTTGACCACTTTCTTAAAGGCATTGTTGGTTCAAAGCTTTCGGTCATAGAAGCCGTGCCATTTTTCTCTTGTCAGAGGAGTACAGAAAGTATACGTCATCTGGACTAACATTTTTGGTTCGGTGGCTGGGTTAGATCGCCAACTTTGTGTTCTGGCGATTGGGTGCCTCACTCACAGTGTGGGTTCAAATCCCGGACAGGGCTCAACCCAAGAAAGTACGAGAATCTGTACTTTACTCAGAAAGTGTTATCCCAATTATAACATTTGTTGTCAAGAAAACACAATAAAGGTATATTCGGCTTTGGATGGGTAATGATATCACAGACATATACGGATATTGATGATGACTTGGAGGAGCTTCGTAACGCACGTCTTCTCAATTCAGGGATTGGTAAATCCAAATATGTGTGTGCGCGTGCGTGCGTGCGTGCGTGCGTGCGTAAATGTGGGCCTGTTGGATGTTACATAAAACATTCATCTTGAGCGGGATGGTAGTTCGAGTTGGATTAGCATGTTAACTATATGATCTTCTTTAGGCAGAGAATGCCGCGCATGAATGTATTGATGAAATTCCTAGGTACATCGGGCCTTTTCGTCCCCAGGAATACCCACAGTGGAGACTTCAACGGGGATAGGGTGTACACAATGTGCTACCTGGTAGATTGTGTGTCATCAGACCGGACAACGTTGGTCTCTGACTGATTGTGGCGTAAAACACACTTATTCATTTACTTATATCGGAAATTGAATGTTCATCTTAATTGTTATTGTTGAACATGTAATATATTTTTAAAGAAATAAAAGAGTGACATAATAACTACAACTTTATGTGAGCGCGAGTAGCTTTTTTGGAATGAGATGAATAAGTCTTATAAAGTTGTAAGCTTCTTCACAACCGTGTAACTATGAATTGACTTTATTGGGTAATCAAAAAAGAGATAGGACCTAAAATAGCCAAATTTCATACGATTTCACTTGTCCACCATCATGGATGCAAGGCGAAAACATTTCAGCGCGTTTGAAGCCACTGAGAATGCCCCCTGCAGAGTTGGACGAACATTCTGCGGTGGCGCGGCTGAGTTGACCAGAGGCTATCAGCAGTATTTCCTGTCGAGGTTATTTAGGTCAGTTGTGTGTGTGTGTGTGTGTGTGTGTGTGTGTGTGTGTGTGTGTGTGCGTGTGTGCGTGTGTGCGTGCGTGCGTGTGGGGGGTGGGGGCGGGTGAGATTAGGGGGATAGATGACAGATTTAGCAACAAGTAAGGTCATCTTGAGTGGGAGGGTATTCGCAGATGGATTAGCATATGAACTATGATTCTCTTTAGGCAGAAAATGAGGATCCACGATGTTCGACCTGGTAGAAGTGTGTTATCAAACCTCACAGCATTGGTTTTTTGACTGACTGTAGCGTCAAAACAAACTCATTCATTTACTTGAACTGAATGTTCATCTTAATTGCTATGGATAGTCACGGAGCCATGATCCAGAGAACAGGGTGTCATTAGATAGAAATAAACTAAGTAATAATAGGATTACCAGAAAAACGGGGTTTTACACACAAGCCAATAAACTTCGCTCATTAACACCAGGGTAAGTCAGTACAAGATTGAAAACTGCCCCATAATTATGTATGACATGCTTGTCGGGTATTGCCTCATATATATGTGAAAACAAAGTTATTAAAATGAAGAGCAAAACTGATGAAAGTTAACAATAAACGTGTATACGTGTTATATCGTCACTGCAAAAATAATGATTGTTTGTCTTTAGTATTAACATTCAAATACGTTATATCTGTATTAGCGATATTGTCTTTGTTCCACCGGTGAGTCAGCGTTAGCCGTACTATCTTGTAGTATAATTGAATTTCTGAAGACATCACGATACAGTTTTTACGATGCATCACGTCTGCACTAGCGCTTGATAACAGCCTTGTGTTTGGGCGTTTCAGTGGTTTAAATCGCTACTCTTGATATTGTTGATTAAACTTTGATACTATGAACAATATAATGTTATGTGAGAGGTTGACTTTAGAACGGTAACATACTAATAGTATATAGGATGACATAAACAGAGCAATGAGAAATTCGTCCAGATTAGTGTATAGGCAACATTTAATAATTAAAATAATTACATTCAACAACTCCCCTTTTAAGTCCATTTTCCTGACTTATAAGTAAATGCAAGAACAATCGGCCGGAATACAATGTATAGTTCTTGTCCACTTCCATATGACTATATAGCATACAATAAGCTATCGGGTCCCGTTTAGATCGGTTTGGGTGGCAGCCTAGACAGCCAAAGAATAGTTTCATCTTGGAATCTCCCATATCACTGGGAATCCTCTTCAATTTAAATGGAGTTACTCGTTACGATTCCGAACCTTCACGTGACTGTGTTTATGAACCATTGTCAAATAGTGGTGACATTAAATCTAGGAAACAATACGCGAAATCGCGCATGCACAGAACGGAAAATTTGGTCAAGACATTAAGTAATCCGCATGCGCAGAACGATTGATTTCAGTACTTCCGCTAAGCGCTTCGAGTGCAGCGTCAAACGCGGGCCTGTAATCTAACACGCGGGGACTGACCAATGAAATCTGAGAAGTAGAAATACCGGTAGACGCTGTTGCTTGATTGACAATGTCAATCAAGAAAGGGAGGAGCTTAACGCTATCGTTCTCTCCCAGTAAATTCCGATGTCAAATAACGACGTTATTTGGACGGAAAAACGATGGTTTGAAAACGTCCAAATAACGTCGTTTTTCCGTCCAATGACCATATACGGAAAAAAACGACGTTTTCGTGTTTGCAGTGTGTCGAGATACACATCAACATGTTTCGACATGGTCTCTACCTGCGTATGAATGTATTCTCACCCAACTTTAATCAAACTGTCCATGTCGGATTTGTCCACCTTTGCAATATTTTCATATGCCGTAACAGATGCAATGTTAGGTTGTTGCCTGATTGAAGTTATGAATACCTTGTTCCCATAGTGATTCATGAACTCCCTTTTCAGTTGTGATGTAGTGTGTAGTTGATCATCACTCAGTGCACTCATTGACTTCATAATGTGATGCAAATTGTCCAAAGGAATCGTTTCATCATCATTCTCTTCCAAGTAATAAATGGCAATCTCAAATGCTGTCATCTAGGACATACACTTCAGTCGACCAAGTCTCCGTTTCTTCGGTGGAGCCTCTTCATGTTCAATATAAGCTTCAGGTATTCTTGTCCCTCTCCGAAAATTCTTATCACAAGCATGGTGATGGATAGCTTCTTCAGCTGGTAGATCGTATATGGGCACGATACTTGACTGTACCATCTTGGCCCAATCATCTTGCCTGTTGACACAGTATGTTGCAGACATATGTTGAGTAACTCAAGAGCCATTGCACGGCTGAAGTACACTTCTATATGGATGTTTGTATGCGACATCCTGGTCAATACAAGTACCACATAGAAAACAGTGAGTTTTAAAATTTAAGGCTTAAACATATGATTGAAAAGTTTTCAGCTACTTTGATTGCCTTTGGATTTATATGCATACTTCGACACTGTCTGTGTACCAACAGGCTACAGTTGTATATGATGTCTGGTGCATCTCATTTGTGCAGTCTGTTTGCATAATTAATGCTACAGCAGCATTTTGCTGTCAACTTCACATAATCCTGGGGTTTGTCCAGGTTAACTGGTTCCATACATAGCAAACAAGTCGCCATCTGTGATCTACATAGGACACCTTCAGTTGAGAATAGTCCCCTGCGAATAGTAACAGTTGATAGAAATATGGTTGACATGTGTCCAGATACAAATGTTGCTTTTCCGATTATAGCAAATGATTTTTGTGCTAAATGTCTTGATTATATCTTCTGAATTAACTTTTAATAAAGTTTCTGAGAAGCTAATACCATTTGAGAAAAATAACTGCTTCCTGGAGTTTGGATTATCTCCCTTGATTTTCCTTGAAACAAATGTTGATGTTAATTTTAGGGCTCTGTTTCGAATTTTATATTTATATTTGTTCATATTTTCATCAGTTATTCCTCTCTAGAGCCAATCAACTATATCTTATACAAGTTTTCATTTTAGCTATAAAAGAAAAATAGCTTAAACATACCTTTATGTTCTTGAGGTCTATCTTTAAAACATTGTATGCATGGCCGCCATTTTGAAGAAGGGAATACTTTGGGTTTTTTCAATTATATTTGTTTCTAACTTGATTATTTATGTGAAGACAATAAACTGTATGATTTTATATGTAAAAAGTCAACATTATAATAAATCGGTACTGATATTAACAAATATATGTACTTTTTCGTCATTTTGAAGCATTATTTTAAATTTCTATGTGAACTTTCCTTTCAAAATTGTTAAATATACATTTCTTTGCATTTATCCTGGCAAGCTAATATAGATAGACTCATCATAAATGTTTTTATTGTTATTGGTTCCACGTTTATGACTATTATTACTTTTGTTGGCGGCCATCTTGGATTTGACCTATTTTCGGATGGTTCCCCATGTCCGATTTTGGTAAACTATTTTTTATTTTAATGTATATGTGTCAAGGCACCAAAATCCAGCAATAAACCTTTTCCGTCAATTTTGTTGAACCTGGACCTTTTAATTACTGGACTATATGGGCATTGTTGACATTTCTATGCATCCGCATTAACAACATGCGGCTGCAGTTGTGTTTGCAAACAAAACAGCACCGACGCTCAAGATACTTTTGGAAGAAATCCTTCCACTTATGATAATTCATGCGCCGTGTTGTTTGTACGAAGGACACCTATAAGAAAATTTGAGAAGTCACATTAGCGCCGCCCTTTGAATATCGGACTAACAGTCGGTCACTCGCACTGCCGGTGTCCCGTCTGTGCAATCAAAATGGTTCGATTTCCTTGATCTATTAGCTGAATGTATATCATGTTCTTACCATTTTGGAAGAGGGAAATCAGAGTGTTCGCCAAAGACATTCATGTTAACTGTACCACCTAATACTGAAGACGTGAATATCAACCAACTCAAGTCTGCTTGCATATCAGTGACAGCTTCGAACGATCGAAGGGCAAGGTCACCACCGGAATAAGAAAAGACAACCGTGATCTACTCACAGCGTTTTACGCTCGGGATAGGGAATGTTATTGTTCACATTTGGGATGTTTGGGGCCACAAAATCAGAAGTTAGGCACACTTCCACGGAGTTTTCGAATGATTTGTATCAGAACTGTTCACGTTTAGTGATCTGGTCGTGCAGTCGTGTACGTTCATTCATGAACAACACTTCCCGAAACAGCGCCACAAAATACGCTTCGAAGGGGACACTGATGGCACAACCGGATCATCCCAAGTAAGTCTAGATATCGGTCCAGATAGTTTAAACAGACTTCATTTCATCACGCTCATCCTTTAAGGTTAAATCAAAATGAAAGTTGGACAGTGGTCGGGTGCGTCACATTCATCATGTGCTCATGGAGACCCTCACTCTATATGATCGGTAGTCGTACATTGTAAATGGATATAGCTCGATTATATAATGCCTGTAGAAGATCTATGCATAACTTAAATATAATGCAAACCGAATTTGATGCGTGTGACTATCTTGTATGGTTTAATAAAGTATTTGTAAATATCTCTCGTTCTCATTAATTTCTTCAGTTCTGCCTTGTAGTTTATGAATGAAAAAAGTAGTCCCGGTGTGAGAGAGGTCATGGTTATCCAATCAAAACGAATAAAACAAGGTCAACCTTGTGTACGACACACGTGTGACGTACGGATTTAGTATCTTACCACCTGTATCTTCACCACGTGGATAATAATAACACATACTCGTACAGTAATGTTTCATTACCCTCAACACTATGTGCATATTTCTTAAAGTCACTCACTTTCTAAGAGAAAGTCCAATGGTGTTCACAATGACACAGATGAACAACCCAGTATATCTGAATCGCACATACATCTTTTGGCCATAATGTATGTTCGAACACGAATTATACAAATATCGCACTTACAATTTGAACCCCTTGCTCGTGGGTTTCACTAAAGTGGTAAACGTCTGAGACCTGCATCACTTCAGGCTTTCCTCCACAATAAAGTGACAAGCCGTGAAAGAAATGAAATACCGTTCAAAGCGGCGTTGCACCCAACCGTTTTCTGTTTCAATACATCACATGTCTATGATTAAACCACAAAGGTGTATGGCAGGTTACTTGGTGCTGCTTTCATGAGTATAGACGCTTTTGTTATGGGAACATAAGACAGACAGGTGGTTGGTAAATATACATAAAAATGTGACCTACATGTATAAGTACAAAACTGATATCAGAAGTATGTACATTCAGTGCATGACATGTTGACCGAATTGATTGTGTGCAGTAATGGGTTGTTTATGAATAAATTATTTCATTGTAATTTGTACGTATTAATACTATCTAATAGAACATACATACTTTATATTCCGCTTTAACGGATCATCAGTCCACTGTTCGCACTGTTTTGATTCTCGAGCCGAATATATTTTACTACTGATGGGTATGGGTGTGTAAATTGTTAAAGTTTACGCCACACATGCATTATTTCAGCCAGAATCACAATTCATTAGCACTGGTGATATTTAAAGACCTGTCGACGATAGCCATTATGATAACTAGATTATCACAGGTCTTATTGGATGATAAAACATTGAAACGTTATGACTTTCATTTGAAAGTTCTTGATGGCCAAAAACAAAAGGTAGATTAACACAAGAAGGACCATGGGGACTTCCGGTGCCTCAGCTTCATGCGTGTACATGTGCGTATGGGTGTGCGGGTGCGTGAGATATCATACCGCAGTTCATGGATACCCCATTCAGACACAGTCTACTGAATCTAAGCCGACCTGTCCTTGTGTTATCCCTCAATGGAGAGGGAAAATAAAGCATACATACACATTCATGATTCCTACAGGCCAACAGGAGTACGACCAATACTGGTGATCATAGTTCTTGTTTGTTGCTTAACGCCACACTCAGCTATATGACGGCGGTCTGTAAATAATCGCAATTGGAATACCATGACATGCATCAACTAAGTCAGGGTGCCTGACAACCCGGTCCCGTTAGGTGCCTCTTACGACAAGCAGAGTCGCATGGGTTGCTGAAGACCTATCCTGGTGATCATAAGCACATCAAAGATATCTGTTGGTAAACGATCACCTCTGTTTCCCAACGGGAGTGAGAATGATATGGTCGTGTGTATACATAGATCCATAATACCTACATTGCTACTTCATAAGTACACAGTCATTATTCAGTGTTGTGTGATATTTAACTTTCTATGAAATAGAAACGTCTTATTCATGTATTGGCTTCGCTCTGTGATGCATTGTGTTCGTCACTTGACACGCAACTTTCCCCCATGAATACATTATTATCGGGGCAATTTAACCAAGTCACATGATGGCCGTGTGCAAAATAAGTTACATCGTATATACCCGAATTGTAAATCAAGGAGGGCGAGATATTGAACGTTACACTGCTAATGATGGGCGGCTTCTACATATTGACAATCAGCTTTGTTGTGATTCCTCTGGTTTGGGATAAAACCATCGCGGGTAAGTACATAAACAAGAAGGTAAGAGGCGAGGTGAGGCAAAACTAAAACAAAATTAAGTAGAAATAGTCTGATATTTTCTGGATGTAATTGGATACCGTGAAGCATACCGCTGATGTATTCCTCACCTTGTTAGCTTGCTGACGGGGTTAACCTCTTTGGTCGTGCGTCCGACCCCGGATCAGAAGGTCCGTCGTTCGAATCCCTTCACGTGACTCGGAAATTTTAAGACCGCTACATATCTATGCATTTTTCAATACAGTGTTTGTGATATACATTTCATTTAATCGATTACCGAATTGATATTTTTTTGAAATTGTACAATGTCTTTACAACATCACTTAAAAGCTTTATACATCTTTCCTTCATCACACATTTGACCACTACTGATATCTGTTGTAGCTATACATAAAGCGTCTGCAATGTATTTAACCCTCCCACCAATATCATAAAATGTTGTATCGACTTACTTGATTACACAGTGTAAGAGCTATTAGATATTTTTCGTAAAATTGTTTTATGAAGCCACACAATTTTTTTAAAAATTAAAAAAAAATTAATTTGATTTAAAACTTTTAAAGTGAATGCATAGATATCTGAGCTTTGAAAATAAATAAATTTGCTATTTTACGGCACAAATGATAAGCATGACATGTTTTGTGGTAAACATAGTATGTCACGTGTTTTGTGGTAAGCATATGTTAGTTGTTTTGTAATGAGCAAGACATGTCATGTTTTTATGGAGCAGCAGCCCAGAGCACATCGGTCTGACGAACAAGGTACCAATATCCGAGCATAGGGACATTTATTGTGTAACACAACATATTCATATATGGATGTCTGCCGGGGACACGGTTATCCAATCAAAACGAATAAAACAAGGTCAACCTTGTACGACACACGTGTGACGTACGGATTTAGTATCTTACCACCTGTATCTTCACCACGTGGGTAATAATAACACATACTCGTACAGTAACGTTTCATTACCCCCAACACTATGTGCATATTTCTTAAAGTCACTCCCTTTCTAAGAGAAAGTCCAACGGTGTTCACAATGACACAGATGAACAACCCAGTATATCTGAATCGCACATACATCTTTTGGCCATAATGTATGTTCGAACACGAATTATACAAATATCGCACTTACAATTTGAACCCCTTGCTCGTGGGTTTCACTAAAGTGGTAAACGTCTGAGACCTGCATCACTTCAGGCTTTCCTCCACAATAAAGTGACAAGCCGTGATAGAAATGAAATACCGTTCAAAGCGGCGTTGCACCCAACCGTTTTCTGTTTCAATACATCACATGTCTATGATTAAACCACAAAGGTGTATGGCAGGTTACTTGGTGCTGCTTTCATGAGTGTAGACGCTTTTGTTATGGGAACATAAGACAGACAGGTGGTTGGTAAATATACATAAAAATGTGACCTACATGTATAAGCACAAAACTGATATCAGAAGTATGTACATTCAGTGCATGTCATGTTGACCGAATTGATTGTGTGCAGTAATGGGTTGTTTATGAATAAATTATTTCATTGTAATTTGTACGTATTACTACTTTCTAATAGAACATACATACTTTATATCCCGCTTTAACGGATCATCAGTCCACTGTTCGCACTGTTTTGATTCTCGTGCCGAATATATTTTACTACTGATGGGTATGGGTGTGTAAATTGTTAAAGTTTACGCCACACATGCATTATTTCAGCCAGAATCACAATTCATTAGCACTGGTGATATTTAAAGACCTGTCGACGATAGCCATTATGATAACTAGATTATCACAGGTCTTATTGGATGATAAAACATTGAAACGTTATGACTTTCATTTGAAAGTTCTTGATGGCCAAAAACAAAAGGTAGATTAACACAAGAAGGACCATGGGGACTTCCGGTGCCTCAGCTTCATGCGTGTACATGTGCGTATGGGTGTGCGGGTGCGTGAGATATCATACCGCAGTTCATGGATACCCCATTCAGACACAGTCTACTGAATCTAAGCCGACCTGTCCTTGTGTTATCCCTCAATGGAGAGGGAAAATAAAGCATACATACACATTCATGATTCCTACAGGCCAACAGGAGTACGACCAATACTGGTGATCATAGTTCTTGTTTGTTGCTTAACGCCACACTCAGCTATATGACGGCGGTCTGTAAATAATCGCAATTGGAATACCATGACATGCATCAACTAAGTCAGGGTGCCTGACAACCCGGTCCCGTTAGGTGCCTCTTACGACAAGCAGAGTCGCATGGGTTGCTGAAGACCTATCCTGGTGATCATAAGCACATCAAAGATATCTGTTGGTAAACGATCACCTCTGTTTCCCAACGGGAGTGAGAATGATATGGTCGTGTGTATACATAGATCCATAATACCTACATTGCTACTTCATAAGTACACAGTCATTATTCAGTGTTGTGTGATATTTAACTTTCTATGAAATAGAAACGTCTTATTCATGTATTGGCTTCGCTCTGTGATGCATTGTGTTCGTCACTTGACACGCAACTTTCCCCCATGAATACATTATTATCGGGGCAATTTAACCAAGTCACATGATGGCCGTGTGCAAAATAAGTTACATCGTATATACCCGAATTGTAAATCAAGGAGGGCGAGATATTGAACGTTACACTGCTAATGATGGGCGGCTTCTACATATTGACAATCAGCTTTGTTGTGATTCCTCTGGTTTGGGATAAAACCATCGCGGGTAAGTACATAAACAAGAAGGTAAGAGGCGAGGTGAGGCAAAACTAAAACAAAATTAAGTAGAAATAGTCTGATATTTTCTGGATGTAATTGGATACCGTGAAGCATACCGCTGATGTATTCCTCACCTTGTTAGCTTGCTGACGGGGTTAACCTCTTTGGTCGTGCGTCCGACCCCGGATCAGAAGGTCCGTCGTTCGAATCCCTTCACGTGACTCGGAAATTTTAAGACCGCTACATATCTATGCATTTTTCAATACAGTGTTTGTGATATACATTTCATTTAATCGATTACCGAATTGATATTTTTTTGAAATTGTACAATGTCTTTACAACATCACTTAAAAGCTTTATACATCTTTCCTTCATCACACATTTGACCACTACTGATATCTGTTGTAGCTATACATAAAGCGTCTGCAATGTATTTAACCCTCCCACCAATATCATAAAATGTTGTATCGACTTACTTGATTACACAGTGTAAGAGCTATTAGATATTTTTCGTAAAATTGTTTTATGAAGCCACACAATTTTTTTAAAAATTAAAAAAAAATTAATTTGATTTAAAACTTTTAAAGTGAATGCATAGATATCTGAGCTTTGAAAATAAATAAATTTGCTATTTTACGGCACAAATGATAAGCATGACATGTTTTGTGGTAAACATAGTATGTCACGTGTTTTGTGGTAAGCATATGTTAGTTGTTTTGTAATGAGCAAGACATGTCATGTTTTTATGGAGCAGCAGCCCAGAGCACATCGGTCTGACGAACAAGGTACCAATATCCGAGCATAGGGACATTTATTGTGTAACACAACATATTCATATATGGATGTCTGCCGGGGACACGGTTATCCAATCAAAACGAATAAAACAAGGTCAACCTTGTACGACACACGTGTGACGTACGGATTTAGTATCTTACCACCTGTATCTTCACCACGTGGGTAATAATAACACATACTCGTACAGTAACGTTTCATTACCCCCAACACTATGTGCATATTTCTTAAAGTCACTCCCTTTCTAAGAGAAAGTCCAACGGTGTTCACAATGACACAGATGAACAACCCAGTATATCTGAATCGCACATACATCTTTTGGCCATAATGTATGTTCGAACACGAATTATACAAATATCGCACTTACAATTTGAACCCCTTGCTCGTGGGTTTCACTAAAGTGGTAAACGTCTGAGACCTGCATCACTTCAGGCTTTCCTCCACAATAAAGTGACAAGCCGTGATAGAAATGAAATACCGTTCAAAGCGGCGTTGCACCCAACCGTTTTCTGTTTCAATACATCACATGTCTATGATTAAACCACAAAGGTGTATGGCAGGTTACTTGGTGCTGCTTTCATGAGTGTAGACGCTTTTGTTATGGGAACATAAGACAGACAGGTGGTTGGTAAATATACATAAAAATGTGACCTACATGTATAAGCACAAAACTGATATCAGAAGTATGTACATTCAGTGCATGTCATGTTGACCGAATTGATTGTGTGCAGTAATGGGTTGTTTATGAATAAATTATTTCATTGTAATTTGTACGTATTACTACTTTCTAATAGAACATACATACTTTATATCCCGCTTTAACGGATCATCAGTCCACTGTTCGCACTGTTTTGATTCTCGTGCCGAAGATATATTACTACTGATGGATATGGGTGTGTAAATTGTTAAAGTTTACGCCACACATGCATTATTTCAGCCAGAATCACAAGTTATTAGCACTGGTGATATTTAAAGACCTGTCGACGATAGCCATTATGATAACTAGATTATCACAGATCTTATTAGATGATAAAACATTGAAACGTTATGACTTTTATTTGAAAGTTCTTGATGGCCAAAAACAAAAGGTAGATTAACACAAGAAGGACCATGGGGACTTCCGGTGCCTCAGCTTCATGCGTGTACATGTGCGTATGGGTGTGCGGGTGCGTGAGATATCATACCGCAGTTCATGGATACCCCACTCAGACACAGTCTACTGAATCTAAGCCGACCTGTCCTTGTGTTATCCCTCAATGGAGAGGGAAAATAAAGCATACATACACATTCATGATTCCTACAGGCCAACAGGAGTACGACCAATACTGGTGATCATAGTTCTTGTTTGTTGCTTAACGCCACACTCAGCTATATGACGGCGGTCTGTAAATAATCGCAATTGGAATACCATGACATGCATCAACTAAGTCAGGGTGCCTGACAACCCGGTCCCGTTAGGTGCCTCTTACGACAAGCAGAGTCGCTTTTTACGACAAGCATGGGTTGCTGAAGACCTATCCTGGTGATCATATGCACATCAAAGATACCTGTTGGTGAACGACCACCTCTGTTTCCCAACGGGAGTGAGAATGATATGGTCGTGTGCATACATAGATCCATAATACCTACATTGCTACTTCATAAGTACACAGTCATTATTCAGTGTTGTGTGAAATTTGACTTTCTATGAAACAGAAATGTCTTATTCATGTATTGGCTTCGCTCTGTGATGCATTGTGTTCGTCACTTGACACGCAACTTTCCCCCATGAATACTTTATCATCGGGGCAATTTCACCAAGTCACATGATGGCCGTGTGCAAAATAAGTTACATCGTATATACCCGAATTATGTGGTAAGCATATGTTAGTTGTTTTGAAGTGAGCAAGACATGTCACGTTTTTACGTTGTCACGGAGCAGCAGCCCAGAGCACCTTGGTCTGACGAACAAGGTACCAATATCCGAGCATAGGGACATTTATTGTGTAACACAACATATTCATATATGGATGTCTGCCGGGGACCCCCTGCTGCGTGTGACCCCTGGACCCCCAAAAGAATGGACCATACAAGGGCTGGATCAAATATTGGAGGTACCACATGAAAGTAAGTGTATATGAGCTGGTTCATCTCACAGAGTACAGAAAGGGCCACACCAGACAAATCTTCAACTGCATAAATCCTGCCAGACCCCCCAGTGAGGGTCCCAAAATTTGGGCTGGGCTAAACATTGCAGGTACCACATGAAATCAACATAAAATGAACTATTACACTCTACTTAATACAAAATAGCCATTGCCAGACAAATCATCTGCTGCATAAGGCCCGCCAGACACTCACCAAAAAGTTAACCCTCTATGCACTCTGTAAAATTTATACATTCAAAGTACCAGATGAAAGTAGGTTTAGATGAACAGGTACATATTACTGAGTACAAACGGCCCATACCTGACAAACTTTCCTCTGCAAAAGGCTCGCAAGACCCCCCATCCCCACCCCAAATGGGTATCAAAATTTGTGCTTACTATATATTGATAATATAGATATTTGAATTTTGCATCAAATGAGAAAGTTCTTCTGATTTTCTCCTTGTGATGGACTTTAGTAATCTTTCGTTGTCTGCGGTACATTCCTCTTGGAACTTACCATAAAGTTTGTGACCAGATATTCTTGAGTTACCTGTGATGCTGCTCTTCCTGTAGCGATGTTCATGAGGCAGGCAGATGTAGATGCTGGTGGTGAAAAGGGGTCCCACGATTCTGTACCTGCATTAAACAAGGCATCCCTTTGGCGACTGTCTGTTTCAATTCTGCTTGCCCGAAGTTGTGTTGTTGGCTGCTCCATTGATTCCAACCCCGTCATACTCCGCAGCTGCGTCACAGCCATTCCCTGATGGGTTGATGTGATGGACCATCTTCTTATTGCATTACGCGAGTGATGATACCCTACAATGCTCCTCGGTGATGCTGCATCTCTGTTGACAGTCTGTTCAAAGGTCAAGTCGATAGCTGAGCGTGAAAAGGTCTTCTCCTTGCGTCTGGTGGAAAACTCTCCAGCCTGGAGTACTGCTCGACTCTCTGGCGCCGTATCAATGCATGCTGCATGGATAAAACCATGCTTGATGATATAAAACCTGCGGGCATGTTAACACAAAGGAGATCTGGCTTGATTTTTAAAAGAAACCTTCTCGCCATGATAAATAGAAAGAGCGTTTTCTAAAACCATTATCTTATTAATTCGGCTCCTCTTCTGAAGCTTACTCGTACGAACGTATTTGTAAACTTCCAAGCCATTTTTAAATTTGTGCGACAGGTAGGCCTACGATCGAGCGAGAACTATGCAACCAATCATTAACATTGCATTGGGTTAGACTTGATTTTCCAGACGCTATAGTATCTCGTCAACGAAGAGAGGACGTCTATATAAAATTGATAGATATGGATATATTTGGCCGGAATTAAACTTATAGATGATAAAACTTGCAGAGAGATCATAGGTTTTTAAACACAAATATCACCTAGATTTTCCAGATTATCGTCCTAAAACATTTTCAAGTGGTATTAGGAACTATCATTAACCATTCTGCAACATACAATAATCATGGCACGTAGCATCATATGCCTATCTAAGCATGTTTTGGCTCATAGGAACCCATAGCCAAGCTATCAGGCTATAGCAGGCCTTGAGGACTTCATAGCTGATCAGATATATATTCACAAGAATGAGATTCATGCCATTTTCATTACATTTTAACGATAGGCCTAATCTATGATATCAATACTAATATTCTTAGACCTAATTTTATACTTATGTGATTTTAATCTCAATAAAATTCATCCATATTTAAGAACAAAACATAAATTGACCATTTTTGACTCTCAGAGCTGATGTTCAATGCTCGTCTGACCCCTGTGTTTCATTATGCATACTAGGATTACAGAGGGTCAGCTGTGTGGGGTTGGGTGGGGTTGTGTCTGGCGGGTCTTATGCAGAAGATGATATGACTGGCAATGGGTATTTTGTTATAAGTAGAGTGCAATTGTTCATTTTATGATGCCGTTATGTGGTACCTCCAATATTAAACCCAGTCCAAATTGTGGGACCCTCACTAGGGGGTCTGGCAGGATTTATGCAGAGGAAGATTTGTCTGGTGTGGCCCATTCTGTACTCTGTGAGATGAACCACTTCATTTACACTTACTTTAATGTTATACCTCCAATGTTTGATCCAGCCCTTGTATGGTCCATTCTTTTGGGGGTCCAGGGGTCACACGCAGCAGGGGGTCCCCGGCAGACATCCATATAGGAATATGTTGTGTTACACAATAAATGTCCCTATGCTCGGATATTGGTACCTTGTTCGTTTGTCCAAAATGCACTAGGCTGCCCGTCTATTAGTGGTGAGCATGACATGTCACGTGTTTAGTGGTGAGCATGAAATTTCAATTGTTTTGTGGTAAGCATATACAACTTGTTTTATGGTAGGCATATTTTAGAGACATGTATTTGCAGTGAGCATGACATGTCACGTGTTTTGTGGTAAGCATATGTTAGTTGTTTTTCGGTGAGCATGACATATTGCGGGTTTCGTGGAAAGTATATGTCACTTCTTTGTAGTACCCACGATATGTCATTTGCGTTTTGTGGTAAGCATGATATGTCACTTGTGTTTGGTGAGCATTACTTGTCACTTGTTTTTAGTGGTAAGAATGATATTTCATTTGTTTTGTGGTAAGCATGTTATATCACTTGTGTCGTGGTAATGTCATGTGTCACTCCATGCTTACAACACAAAAGTGACATGCCATGCTGCAGAAATGAGAAATGACATACCTTGCATTTAATCCCTCCATAACCCTATCGCTGACTTCGCCTATTGTATTGCACCATCCTCATATCTGACGTCGTCGCTCTCTCGGTAAATTATCAATCGTCAAGTACATCCAGGTACATGTAGGTGTGTGATCTAATTATGAATCAACCAATCGTGTATGAACCAATCCTTGTTATCAGACCGGTTATGTAGGTTATAAGCGACTACTCGCCTATGTTGTTATTTTCAATGGTTATAAATAGTTTGTACGAAAATAATATTTTTTTCTGATTGTACATGCATTACTTCTCTTAACTGGCTTCACTTGAATACATTTCACACACACACAAAAATGTCATGCAAGTTTGCAACTGATGTTTATCTACTTTAAATTTTTAATTAGAGGCTTATTATGAAGTAGAATCGAGAGACGATATGCCAATAGTTATTTCAAATACATTATTAAGCCCTAAAATGATGCAACATATTTATGTGGTCCCAGTGCGGAGACTCGGTCGCACCTGCGTTAAATTCATAACCTTAAACCTTAAGCCATTTTGCAACCAGAAACCACAAGCCACCCTAGAGTTACTGGTGATTGTAGAAACAAACTTTGAATGGTGTGGTCTAACTATTTCAACCCATTCGAGGGTACAGCAACTAACAATCTCCCTTTCTATCTTATTCTCTTTTAATAAAAGGTCATTTACTTTTTATAAAACATATGTATATTAAAATTGTTTGCTATGAAAGCGATTTGTTTGAAATTACAATTGATTTAAAGAGTACGAACGTTGTTAGAAAGCTCATTGACTGATGATGCTTTGAAATATTTATCCCCTGTGATTGAAAAATCAACAAAGTCGAGCAGGACATGCATGACTGTGATTCTCTCGCCACAAGGGAAACAAATCACAGCGACATCGCCAAGTAGGTGTAAACAACAATGTTTAAGTTCATTCAATGTTTTAATATCTACGTGGGTGCCCCACTTCTGTTGCATTAGATCTCTGACGTAACACCTTATCACTGACGAGTAACCACTATTTGGGATGAGAAGTGATGTTACAGATTTGTTGAGTGTTGTTTTTGCTGTAGCAGTCGCCATTCTGTTATCCATGGCTGGGTAACCAATAAAAGACTCGTTTTAGCCACTGTCGCCGACCGTGGTCTATTTGTAAAAGGCTTCTGAAACGTCTGTGTGACTTATTGGTAACTGAATAGGAAGTACATGCATTTCTTTTATAAAACACTTGTTTATACCATATTTGGTCTACTGGCTTTTAAATTTCTCGATGTGTTGTTAGTTGTTCGGTTTTATTTTTATTTAACCCTGATATACACGACATGTGCCAGGTTTACCATAATAATAAGAGGGATAAAGGTTTCTTAAAAGTATATATAACTGGAACATTTCTAAATGGCCATAAAACACCCTAGTCAAAACGGACTAGTGTCAAAGACACTCAAAGTGAGTGAGTGAATGCCTTTAATGCGGCGCCTAAGAGGAATGGTAAGGGAGGTAATCGCACAGTAGTCAAAAACTATATGCCTATAACAAAAGAGGAATATTAAACAGCATCCATCATTCAATATGCAGCAAATCTCCAGGAATAGATGACACCATTTCTGAATTATTTATACGTCTGATCTACTTGTCCCATTCCTAGAACTGTTATTTGATGTGATGTTTGAAGAGAGATACTTCCCGGAAACATGGTCTATTGGTATTTTAATTCCGCTTCATAAAGCAGGTGCTTCTAAAGATGTCAACAATTACAGAGGGATAACTCTCTGTGTATCTTCAGTAAAATATTTACTTTTATTATCAACAAGAGACTTACTGGTAATAGAGTCAAAACCAACATTATTGTATTCAAAAATGGTTGAAAAAAGGGTCCTTTATAGGTGAAAGTTTGAATGCGACTACACACTATAAATATTTGGGTGTTTATTTCAGTAACAGTCTAGATTGGTCTATTCATGTAAGAGAAGCATTAGTTCAGGCCAAAAAAGTTTTATTTGGTATAATAAAGAATATACATATCCTTGGTGATATAAATTAGAAGTCATTCTTTAAAATCTTTGATGTTAAAAGTAACCCAATCTTACTTTACGGTGCTGAAATAGGGGGATTAAAGCAATTTAATGATATCGAAAAGGTCCACTTATTTGCATTTAAATGATTTCTTGGTGTAAAACCCAACACATCTAGCGCAATGGTTTATGGAGAATGTGTTAGATTTCCTCTGTTCATATATTCACAGCTGAAAGTCATAAAGTACTGACTGAAACTCCTTAAAATGAATTCATCAAGATACCCTAAGAAATATTACATTATGGTGATGTTATACGATACAAATGGAAAGACTAATTGGGTAATTTATGTTAAAAAATGTTATTCAATAGTGGTTTTGGAAATGTTTCGTATGATCAATACGTACAATCTGGGAGTGTATTTACCAATTCTTTTCTACAGAAGTTAAAAGATATTTATCTGCAACCGTGGTCATTTTCGTTGACATTATCTAATAAATGTTTATATTATAGAATGTCGAAAAACTCATATATACACTGAACAATATTTGTTTTATGTAAATATAAAGAAATACATGTACCGCCATTCATTGGCAAGATTTCGATGTTCATCCCATGATTTATGCATCGAGAGTGGGAGATACACAAAAACTCCAAGGTCAGAAAGTTTATGTAAAATGTGTAATAGTCAAGATATAGGGGATATACATCACTTTTACTTGTATGTCCATTGTACTCCACTGTGAGAAAAATATATTTCTGTATACTAGTTAACGATCCAAATATTGTGAAATTCCGACAATTGTTAAACAGTCTAGATAAATTAATGATGCAAAACTTAGCCATGTACATATTCCACGCGCTGTTATATAGAACCAAATCTGTAAATAATAGTTAATATTGTGTGCAACATCTCTGTCACATGTACTATAGGCCTGGGGTCTCTTAAGTACTTGAATAAAGATTGATATCTAGTCAAAAACATGTCGTAAGAAGTAAAACATGGAATGAATAGAAACCAATATTGTTCACATTGTTTTAAAAATGGCTCTGTATTTTTTGGAAAAAAATTACGAATAAATAGTTTGCCGCACTGTTGAAGAATTGGTAAGTGCCTTGATAATTTCATGTGAAAGCGCACGTTAACTTGAAATAATTTTGAAGACACAAAAGCGAGTATTATGAATTGTTTATATTAAGACTGTTTTTTGATATCTTCTAGACCTGTTAAATGTGACCTTCATTTCGTCGTTCTGGGTACAGGAGAGGTGCTGGAGTTATTATTCGTGGATCCATATGTTTTGTTTGTTTGTTGTTTAAGCCATATTCCTGCTATATGATGGCGTTCTGTAAATAATATCGAGTATGGACCAGAAGATCCAGTGATTGATATCATGAACATCGATCCACGCCATTGTGATCGATGGCATGGATCAACCAAGTCAGTGAGCCTGACCACCCGACCCAGTTAGTAGCCACCTACGACAAGCATAGTCAATCGAGCATGCCATTTCTCCCAAAGATTTCAAAGAGCGTCATAAGACTCTTGCTCAGAAGTTGTTTGACAAAGGTTACAACATTCAAGGCATCAGTGAAGCTTTCAAAACGTTTTATTGTAGACATGTGGAGGACATTTCCAAATTCGACACATCAGTCGCAAAACTGATGTCCGATGCCATTCCCTATTTTGACTTGTACCATATGTTCCCATGTTTTGACCAAATTACCTTGTTTTGACTTTGCCAATCCGAACAGAAATTCCGATTCCTATGCATAAAAAAACGGATCAGCTAGAAGGTGAGCATAATTGGTGACCATGGGGGATGCCTGTTTCTTGCCAAAATGTCTAACCCCAAATTTTACAACTTAAACTCAAACTCAAATTCACTTTATTACAGTTTCAGATCATTTACAGGGATCTTATGAAGTGTGTCATGAGTACAGATTTGAATTGGGGGTGGTACTGACATGTGAAGTTTTGTACATGATAGTCTACTTAATCAGCAGCAACAGTTATTAGACAATGATATTACATCATGGTTTTCAAAAAAATAATTCTGATTCAATATTAACATTCAAAAAGAACTTTAATTGCATTGTCTAAAATTTACTGATGGTATTAATAGCTTGGGAGGGAGAATTAATAAATAGTTTTCAAGTCTACAATGTTATATGAAGGGTGTCATAAATTTTAAATTAATGGAGGTTTTGGCAGGTGTAGGTGTGTACATGATATTCTACCTCATCAACAGCAACAGTTGTTAAGCAATAATATTTTACTTTATGGTTTTCGAAATGCAGTTATTTGTAATTATGATGCGTTATCAATTTTCAAAATGACATCAACACATTAACTTTAGGTATTACTAGATACTTGGTATAAGGGTATCTAATCCATCGGTCCTTCTCAACAGATCTTTGGTTACATGGTCGAGACTCTACAGAAGGTATAATCAGCTGAGATGGACTTATTAGATAGTTTCTTTCAGTGGCATTTGGAAGTTGGAGTGATGAAGTGAGACGAGTTCTATGGATGAACAACTTCTTTATTACAATTAGTGCGACGTTTCGGTGTAGATTCTAACACCTTTATCAAGCAATAGATGGATAGGGCTAAACAACATAGGTAATATACACTTATTGACATCTAAGTTGTTACAGTGACTAGTTGTGGACACAGAGAGGTGATTAAGCTAATTGGAGGCCAGTGGATGACTAAGAACACAGAGTAAACAAGCAGACAGATGGAGATGATGGAAGCCACTGTATTAATTGGATGGACAAAAGGATTTAGCAATTAGGTGATGGTAAGCAGGCGGGATGTAATAGCCTTGGTCTCTGTTCATTGCTGGCTGGATCCTTTTGATGTAGATGGCTTCTAGGATTTTCCTGATTTTGTAGTCTGATTGGTTGTTGGCCAGGATCTTGATGTTGTTCCACTGGATGTTGTGATCGGGGTGGGTTTGGGTGTGGTCGGAGATGGCTGATTTTGAGTCATTTTTTTGTACTGAGGTCTTGTGTTCTTTTATTCTAATGGGTAGGGGCCTGGATGTTTCTCCTACATAGGAGTCACCACAGTCACATTGTATGTGATATACGGCTCCTGCTGGGTCTTCTTTCATTGATGTAGGGGGCTTGCCATTGGCGCTGAGGATGTTCTGGATTGTCCTGCCTCTCTGGAATACTGTATCAATGTTGGCGTGGTGTTTGAGCAGTCTGCGGATCTGGTGGCTGGCTGTTCCTATGTAGGGAAGACTGATGACAAACGGGGCTGTCTGTTGTCGTGGAGGCCGCTCTCTAGGGCTGAGGATGCTGTTGATTGTTTGTTCAACTAGGCTGCTAGGCTGCTAGGGCTGCCACCTTAGCCCGACGTGCTGTCAACATCTGTTCCACGCCACAACAGCTAAAAACTGAACTCAACCACCTCCGCCATGTATTCACTAACTTCAACAATTACCCTAGCAGCCTAGTTGAACAAACAATCAACAGCATCCTCAGCCCTAGAGAGCGGCCTCCACGACAACAGACAGCCCCGTTTGTCATCAGTCTTCCCTACATAGGAACAGCCAGCCACCAGATCCGCAGACTGCTCAAACACCACGCCAACATTGATACAGTATTTCAGAGAGGCAGGACAATCCAGAACATCCTCAGCGCCAATGGCAAGCCCCCTACATCAATGAAAGAAGACCCAGCAGGAGCCGTATATCACACACAATGTGACTGTGGCGACTCCTATGTAGGAGAAACATCCAGGCCCCTACCCATTAGAATAAAAGAACACAAGACCTCAGTACAAAAAAATGACTCAAAATCAGCCATCTCCGACCACACCCAAACCCACCCCGATCACAACATCCAGTGGAACAACATCAAGATCCTGGCCAACAACCAATCAGACTACAAAATCAGGAAACTCCTAGAAGCCATCTACATCAAAAGGATCCAGCCAGCAATGAACAGAGACCAAGGCTATTACATCCCGCCTGCTTACCATCACCTAATTGCTAAATCCTTTTGTCCATCCAATTAATACAGTGGCTTCCATCATCTCCATCTGTCTGCTTGTTTACTCTGGGTTCTTAGTCATCCACTGGCCTCCAATTAGCTTCATCACCTCTCTGTGTCCACAACTAGTCACTGTAACAACTTAGATGTCAATAAGTGTATATTACCTATGTTGTTTAGCCCTATCCATCTATTGCTTGATAAAGGTGTTAGAATCTACACCGAAACGTCGCACTAATTGTAATAAAGAAGTTGTTCATCCATAGAACTCGTCTCACTTATTAGATAGTGTTGGTGTGCATAATAGCCAACAACATGAACAGTGTCGGTTTTCAAACAATGATAATACTTCATAGTTTTCAGAACAGTTATTTCTTATAACATTTACAATTCTGACACATGGCACACTATTCATGTTCAAAATTAAATTTAACTCATTCGCATCAAGGCTTACTATATATAACTATATATAGGTATATCTAATCCATCTGCCTTTCTCAACTGGTAATCTTCGATTGTATGTTCTAAACTGTATAGATTGTATAAATAGCTGAGGCGGGAGACTAAGTAAATAGTCTTCAAGTCTACAATGACATATGAAGAATAAATATGAATATAAATAGAGGATAGCACGCCCAGGTGGGGTATGTACAATGTAGTATTCTCAATACATCAGCAGTAGTTGTTGAACAATAATACAGTATTACAATTACAAAATAATAGCAAACATTTGTAATTGTAATACATTATTAGTGTCCAAGAGACTATTTAACTTAATAACATTAGATCTTGCTATATACTTAGCATGAAAAGATCTAATTCTGTAGGGGTGAAAGTAGGGGCATGTAAGTAATAATGATATTCATCACCCGAATTACTTGTATTGCATAATAAAAATGTCTCAGATGGCGCGGGAAATGAATCAATCGACCCTTCTCACCTGGTAATCTATGGTTACATAAAAAATATATGCATTTGTTATGCTCACAGCGCTTCACTATTATTACCCCAGTCAATGGATCAGTGGGGACTCGATTGTCATTCGACTTGTCCCTGGGAAGTATACAACCCAAACTGCCTGTGAGGCGCTGGAAGGTTTACGGTCACATTTACCATCCCTTGCTTAACTTACCATGTGACATGTGTGCTCTACACAGGGCCACGTTCCACTATGTTCTAAAGTTGAGA
Organism: Haliotis cracherodii; assembly: GCF_022045235.1. Taxonomy (NCBI): domain Eukaryota; kingdom Metazoa; phylum Mollusca; class Gastropoda; order Lepetellida; family Haliotidae; genus Haliotis; species Haliotis cracherodii. The sequence goes on from NW_027266266.1 coordinate 41,364,606, forward strand.
AGCAGAATGAATATCCGGGATGGGAGACTCAGTAAATAGTTTTTAAATAACAGATATTCTTTGAAGAGCCTGTAAAATATACCTTTAGCAGAATTTGATGCATAAGCAGACCAAAGCTGTTTAAACTGATCCGTAATAGCTTGCTCATTATGTTGGTTGGTTTGTTGTTTAACGCCGCACTCAGCACTATTCCAGCTATATGATGGCGGTCTGTAAATAATCAAGTCTGCACCAGACAATCCAGTGATTGATATCATGAGCATCGATCTACACAATTGGGATCGATGACATGCATCAAGCGAGCCTGACCACCTGATCCCGTTAGTCGCCTAGTGAGACAAGCAAAGTCGCCCTTTACGCCAAGCATGGGTTGCTGAAGACCTATTCTACCCCGGATCTGCTTAGTATTACATATAACCATTGAAGGCTAGGAAAGGATTGATCATTCAACGCATAACTTAAGCCAATGTTATTTAGCGAGTTGTTTATATAGTAAGTCCACTTATATGAAACACGTTATCTTGGAAAATTATTCTAGACAAATACAGTAGATTTACCAGTTACAAGTTTGGCCCAGAATAAGATCATTCTCTGCTGGATAACACATGTGATTTGTAGTCTTTCTTGTTCACCACATAACATTTAATGGAGAGTACTATGCTTTAAATACATGACACCTTTTATGGATAAGATCGCCTCCACTGCCTCGTGGTAGAGCGTCGCCCGGATAGTGGGAGGTCGGGGGCTATGTCCCCGGCCGCGTCATACCAAAAGACGTTAAAAGATGAAACTTGTTGTTACCCTGTCTGGCGATCGGCTAAAACAAGAACTGGTCGGCTCGGAGACAGTATACTGTGGGGTATTCATGTTAAACTGCGGCATGTTATCTCAGTGGACTAGCAATTAAAATCGGCATTAGTCCGGACTAGAACAAGCAGCCACAGCCACGGCCACACACACACGCGCGCATGCACGTCGCGATACAAGTGCAACTACTTGAACGCGACTTTAAACTCTACTTCACCTCACCTCACCTCACCTTTTATGGATAACTTTTTTTACTTCGTAAGCGTTGTTGTTGTCGCTTTCAGTGCTTAAGAGGTCACCTTCTGCCTCATCAATTTCGTGTGACCTGTCTCTTTGAGACACATGTGTGTGAGAAGGGTACACATATTTATTGTGAGTTTTAGTATTTATAATATATCTGTTCTTGTATCGATAACATTTCTATTTTCGTATTGATTTCGATTTTGAGAAACTGAGAGTTTCTTTGGCTGCTCTATTTATATACATTCGAGTAGCCGACCATCTCTCGGAAATAGAGTTAGTTTGGCCTTTGCTATTTCGTCTTTCGCTTAGGAGATATATGCCAGATAGCGAATTTAACTGCAATTCGTGTTTTGACCAGCTCGGGCTGGGGAATGGTCCTGACATTCCAGTAACAAGTGAGCAATGGATTCGGGTTGATCGTAAGATACCTTGTCAGAGAGCTTTTTGTGACCGAGCCTGAGACGTTGACTGCTTTAACTTTCCGTTCCGTCGACTATGAGTATGACAATTAATGGATCATGGGGTGAATTTTGTAAAGCCATCTGCTGATCTTACTTGCGTCCTTAGGGCTTGCCTTGTTTGGGCTATGGAGGCTTTGATTTTGCTTTTTATCCTTAGTTTGCTGAATGGCATACGCTAGCTTCGAATGTGTCTACTTTTTCATTTCCATGAATATCTATGTGAGACGGGATCAAACACAGCTCCACCCTTTTGCCCTTGTTCCGATAGTATTTTACATTCGTATAGAATATTGTCGCCTGTGTTTGGTATCGAATATTATTTACTGTGTTTGGGACCCGTGTAGATCCGGGGTAGAATAAGACTTCAGAAACCCATTCTTGCCGTAAAAGGCGACTGTCTCTGTACATAGACGTTATCAATGAGGAAGTCCAGCATTTTAGGTATTGCTTTCTCAGTGTGACTAATAAGAGCGGATTATTTGCATTTATAGCACTCATTCATATTTAAAAACTTATTATGTTACCAAAAAGGCGTTTTTCCAATTGTCCATATATTCCATTGTCTTTGCTCGAAAGGATGTTTTATTCATGTAGGTGATGCCCAGTGGGGTTACTTTGGTAACATAGGTAAGTCCTTTTCTATTTCACTGATTGTTGCCTGTGCGAAGACTGATATTCTCAGTCAATTGATGAAGGTCCTATAAACTATAAAACTGTTTTACATCCGCAGTTTATTTTCAAACAAAGTGAACCATAAAGACGAAGTTGTCACCTTAAGAGGTAAAACAGTATTTTAAACACGTCAGCAACTATGGCTACAACGTTCAAGCAAGGAAGAAATATATCTGTTTTATTATTATTGTTAATCTTCAATAATCTTCAAACATATGTTTAAAATGAACTACTTCATCATATCTGTAACATATACAGTGGTACAACGATCTACATGTCTATATTATTAAGTACTCCTTGTCTATTCAGGACCCAGCCGCTGGACCAATGTTAGCGCAACGTGTGGGGGCAGCCAGCAATCTCCTATCAACATCCAACCAAAACATGCCAAGGTCACGAGCTACGACAGTTTCACAATGCACAATTATGACATAACTAATGTCACTCTCCCCCTGAAGAACACTGGTCATACAGGTGATGCAATGACGTTTACTTTACAGTCTATTAACGAAAACTGGTTGATGTTAAATTCTGAAGTAAAAAGCAGTACGTCTCTTGGGGTCATGGTCACATAAAATGTACATTTACAGTGCTGGCAGGTGCTCCTTGTCTTGCGCCCAGCGTAGATCTGGACGTGAAACATCTTGTGTAGATATAATTACAGACAATATCCTCTTGCATAAATTCAGGAAACCAAATCATTGGGATACAATATTGTCATGATGAATAAATGGAAACTGACTTTGACACAAGTAAGGGAAAGCAGAATTTTAGAACATTGAATGTTCTTGCAAGGACTTACAGGTTCTCACCATTGGTATCACATTGTCAAGTAAACTTCCAATTCATCGAACTTATTACCTTTTCTTATTTCTGTGTCTATCTGGTTCTTCCGGCCTATAAAAGTATTCATTACGTGCATACACTGTTTGTTTGTTTGTTGTTTAAAGCCACTCTCAGCAATATTCCAGCTATATGATGGCAGTCTGTAAATAATCGAGTCTCGACAAGACAGTACACGTAGTATACAACTGTTTGAACAGCTTGGGAGATGGTGAGAATATACCATCAGTGTATACAACATCGCCATTGTACAGAAGCTCCAAGTTCTTGTACGTCAGTCCATGTGAACTCTTACATTTTTGAAATCATCAAGTACAATACCTTCGAAACTGAAAAAATGCGTAGATATGTGGTTTCTCTTAAACCTGCGTACAGAAGTCCTATCTGGGCAACGTCCACAGCAGCCATATTAAAAATGTCATTTTGGCCAATTACACATTCGTTCTGCATGCATCTTTATAGTGCCACGTGCATATTATTTGTGATATGCCCCAAAATACATTTTATATGTTGTTGTGTTTTGTGATATGTGAAACTTTCGTTTGTGTGACCCCCCACACAGCAAGTTATGCATAAATTAAATAAATTCGTAGTTTAATGAACATGATGCCAGGAAGTCATGCAGAAATTCAAATGAGCAGGAAAGCCTTGTTGCTGTATTTTCTTTATCACGTCAGTTTCTGTCAGGTATGGTCTGTTACTATAAATCGCCACAGACCATAACCAGTCTCGATTATACACCGAAACAGTTTCCAATGTTCGTAACAGGCAAAATAGCGGTAAAAAATATATGAATGGGTCACTGAAAATCAGTGATGACACTAATTGTCGCGAGAAGGATAAGCACGTCTTGCATATAAGCATATTTTTAGAAATGGAATATGATGGAAAGAGAACAATCAGTTTCTCATGCTTCGTTCTGCAGCCCAGTTGGACTTCTCCGGGGCAGCTCTTGGGGTGTCGGGGGGAGGTCTGAGCGGAGATTACACAACTGCCCAGCTGCACTTTCACTGGGGTAAAACAAACTTTGAGGGGTCAGAGCACACGTTGGATGGGAAAACATTTCCCATGGAGGTAGGCAAACAGCAATCCTGCACTTTGTAATGTCAGCATTGTTGTCGCATTTGACATATTCAGTCAAATGACATGAGTGAAGAGGTGATGTGTTCCGAAAGCAGTATGTGCTCACGTCCGATCTTATTGGTTGCATCCTATGTATACTGGTATTTATAAACTTTTGGTATATTCTACGAATATTCATCAAACAACACGACACTTGATGCTAAGTGATTTGAGTAGTGGCATCCCTGTTTGCTGGAACTAATGTTTCCTTTTCAAATGATTGCTCCCTAACTTGCTGCTCTGCTGACCTGTGATCCAACAATCTTGTTCAGAAGACAGGTGTCCAAAGAACACACTTCGTTACTTTTTTTTTTAATAAAATAATTGAGCTACAAAATATATGAAATATATTTTGAGCTACAAAATCTAGCCAAAATATCAATGATGTCTTGTTTGAAGAAGCTGCTGATCGTAGTTCTTATGGTGTTACTCAGCATTATGTTTTCAGTTGCACATTGTTAACTACAAGACAGCATACGGCACTTTACTGGACGCAGTGGATAAGGCTGATGGCCTCGCAGTTTGGGGCTTCTTCTTTAAGGTAATATTTCTCACTCACAAATATATAATAATAACGACAATAACAATAATAATAATGTAATGTAGATTATGCAATGGATTTAATGAGACTGTCCAACACATTGTCAGTCGATGCCCAGCTTTGGCACAAACACAGTATCTTAAGCGACATGATTGAGTAGCTAGATTATCGTCTTCACCATGCTTGTAGTTTTGACTCATAGGTTCATCCATGGTACGACCTAGAATTTGTAGTGGGTGTCATGGAAAATTACAAATACAAAATTCTTTGGGACAGGCCCGCATATAGTCTCAGACCTATCCAGGCCAACAAACCTGATCTTGTCCTTTTTGATAATTCCCATGAAATCATTTATATCATTGATTTTTCTGTCCCTTTCACACTAATGTGATTGACAAGATTCAGGAAAACATGGCAAATATGCGGACCCCGCTTTCGAAATATTACGCTTGCGTCCCAAGTACCAAGTTGTCCGACTCCACATTGTTCTCGGTGCCTTAGGTTTGGAATCTTCCAATCTGTTGACTGACATTGGGAGAGTATCCGGGCTTGCTACCAGGAGTACAGCCCTTCTGATAATCTGGGTATTGCAGAAGGCTACAGTGTTAGGGAGTCTTCACATTCTCCGAAAAGTTCTGGGTGGGTTTGACTAGGCAGCGCTTTCTGGGAGAAGTGTCTGGGCTGCATGTAGAGGGGGCAAAGGGCCCTGGGGTGATGATAAGCCTAACCAGCCTGACTGTGCCAGGATCACCCAAACCCTCTTTGCTGCATTCGAGACACCCTATATCTGACGTTTCTGCATGTCACTGCATGCATACATCATGGCCTAATGCTATTAAGAAAAGGTGACCTGTCTGCATAAAAACTGCATAGATAGGTTTGGCAAACTCGGTGACTTGGTTCATAGATTGTCGTCGACATGGATCGTTGCTCATAATATCAGTCACTTAATTGTTTTGTTTGAACTTGATTACATACATGCCGCGTTCATATAGCTGGGATATTGTTGAGCTCGGTGTTAAACAACAAACACACACATATTATCAGCTTGACTATACGTCACTCGTCTTTAGACATATTTACTCTGTATGCACTATAATATTCTGCTCTACCTCGATTACAGATCGGGGACAGCAATCAGACGGTTCTGGATAACATCATCAATGCCCTGCCTAAGATTGTTGCAGATGGTAAATTTATTCGCAATTTCACTCCATTCATCACACTGACAATTGAGAGCGAGTTGGTTGTTACGGCCTGGCGAGCGGGGCTTTAGTCACACGCATTGTTACACTGTGTATCTGCAATTACCCACTTGCAGCGTGTGCAGATCACTACAGCCCGTACCATAACCAGAAGTAAGTCCGCAGAGCACATCACACCCGTACTGCAGAGTCTTCAATGGTTGCCAGTTACACAATGGATAAAGTTCAAGCTGCTCAATATTACCTACAATGCCATTCATGATCCACACTATCCACAATATCTACAAACTCTAATTTCAATTCAATAGCCTATTAGCAGCCTACGCTCTCTCGTTCAAATATGCTTAACTGTTCCAGACACTAACATAAAACTGGGTGAAAGATCTTTCTCAGTCGCTTCTCCCACTCTGTGGAACTCACTACCTGTCTTCATAAGGTCTTCCTCTTACCCTCATCTTCCGTTACCTCTTCAACTTTTTAGTTGGAATTTATTATTCTAGAATATCAACCGTAGAAAGCCTGACGTCTGGGAGCCATATTGAAATGGTCCTGATTTTAGTTGTCGGTGTCCTTTTCCCAAATTTTATTTTCACCTAGGATTTTGTCAGCTTCATACAAAGTATCAGAGGTACCGGAATTCCCCATCATTCCTGGTATGGTGGCCTAAATTTGGTTGCTGGCTATCACAGCTCATATTTCAACTTGTGTTGTTGAGTAATTGTTTCCTCTTTAAAATTTTCTAAACAAGTTTTAAAAATATGAAATGTGACATATTGCTAGTTATTGTACTGTTCGTAGTTGACATGTTTCAATGTATTATTAGTCAAGTATAACATTGTCCAGTCACGATAGGGCTTAAAAACTGTCGATGCGACGATGCATTTAACTCTTTCACTCACTCAGTTTCATTAAAAACAAACCATTCTTGTCACTTTACTAAATGTTCAGATAATTAAACAGTGTGTGGTCTGCTTGTAGGCACAAATACAACACTGTCACCTTTCAAGCTTGAAGAACTTCTTCCTTCCAACGTCAAGAACTTCTACCGCTATGCTGGCAGCTTGACATCACCATACTGCAATGAATCCGTGATATGGACTCTCTTTACGGACACCATTAATATCACTGCCTCAAAGGTAGGTCATTGTCAGTGTTAATAATGATCACTATCATTATCGCCATCATCATATTATTCTTCACAGTTGTCACATGGATCGTTTTCATTGATGGAGGTAGGGTAGGACATGCTGTCCTATCATCAGGACATCATCATCCTCTTCAAGGTCAACCACATCAGCACATCACCGCCACTGCATGGTCCTCACGGTTCCCAAACACATATTCGGCGTCTAAGTTGGAGGGGTTGGTCAGGCTCGGTGACTTGGCTCCTTGCGGTCCATCGTTACCGTCTTTCCCTGCTAATTTACAGGCTGTCGTGATATTATAGGTAGAACACTTCTGACATACATGACATGGATCCCCTTCAATATAGTATCCCCTTCAATATAGTTTACCATCATCATCTATTGTTAATCTTATGTCTGTCTTCATTCAATACACAAGAAAAAATACCCATATATACAAAATATACAATTTTGTATATTTGGTATTTCCAAAATATACAATTTTGTATAGTTGGTATTTCCAAAACTATACAATTTTGTATATATGGTTAGATTTTACCACTGCTTCATTGAATTTCTTCACCTTTTATAGTAGGTTTCACATAATATGTGGGTGCAAAGTTTACTAATGATACCGAACAGTATTATTATTGCATGTGACAACAATGCTTTAATACTATTTTCATTATGACAACTATATGATGTTATGAAATAATTTGTATTTCGTTATGTTTTACATAAGAAATAGAAGATTTGTACAGATCTTAATAACAGTTTGATCAATATAAAATACGTACGACACCTTTAGTCAGAATTAGTCAAGGATGGTTAGTTAAGAAATAGTTACCTGTTTACCTTTCATTAAAGTGGAACAGACCAAGTGGCCAGAAAGCAGACATTTTGAGAATTTACAGGATAAGTTATGCACTTTTAATCAAATCATACACCAGAAGTAAAATATTTTTACGGGATATATTTATTTCTTATTAACTTTAATGTGGAACATACCACTCATACAGTGGGCGGAAAAGTTATCATAAGAAATTATATTTTTTTCGTTATCAGAAAGACACTATATATACAACATAAACTGAAACGAGTGCTATCACACATTTTGATGTATTTCATTAGATCATTGCAAAGGACACTATTCCTCAAAGTTGTTGTTCTTGCTTTGCTTTAAGTGTTTAAGTGTGATCGTCTTCTGTCTGGGCCACTTTGGCTGACCTGTCTCCTGTGGGACTCGTGTGTGAGTAGGGTACACATCTATTGCGAGTTTTAGCATTCATAAAATTTATGTTTGTGATGATCCCATTATTATATATATATATATATATTCGCATTTTTTTATCTTTAGCTGCTCTGTGTACTAATGTTAGAGTAGCTATCTCTCAGAAATGTAGGGAAATTTTGTTTGTTCAAGCTGCTCAATATTACCTACAATGCCATTCATGATCCACACTATCCACAATATCTACAAACTCTAATTTCAATTCAATAGACTATTAGCAGCCTACGCTCTCTCGTTCAAATATGCTTAACTGTTCCAGACACTAACATAAAACTGGGTGAAAGATCTTTCTCAGTCGCTTCTCCCACTCTGTGGAACTCACTACCTGTCTTCATAAGGTCTTCCTCTTACCCTCATCTTCCGTTACCTCTTCAACTTTTTAGTTGGAATTTATTATTCTAGAATATCAACCGTAGAAAGCCTGACGTCTGGGAGCCATATGGAAATGGTCCTGATTTTAGTTGTCGGTGTCCTTTTCCCAAATTTGATTTTCACCTAGGATTTTGTCAGCTTCATACAAAGTATCAGAGGTACCGGAATTCCCCATCATTCCTGGTATGGTGGCCTAAATTTGGTTGCTGGCTATCACAGCTCATATTTCAACTTGTGTTGTTGAGTAATTGTTTCCTCTTTAAAATTTTCTAAACAAGTTTTAAAAATATGAAATGTGACATATTACTAGTTATTGTACTGTTCGTAGTTGACATGTTTCAATGTATTATTAGTCAAGTATAACATTGTCCAGTCACGATAGGGCTTAAAAACTGTCGATGCGACGATGCATTTAACTCTTTCACTCACTCAGTTTCATTAAAAACAAACCATTCTTGTCACTTTACTAAATGTTCAGATAATTAAACAGTGTGTGGTCTGCTTGTAGGCACAAATACAACACTGTCACCTTTCAAGCTTGAAGAACTTCTTCCTTCCAACGTCAAGAACTTCTACCGCTATGCTGGCAGCTTGACATCACCATACTGCAATGAATCCGTGATATGGACTCTCTTTACGGACACCATTAATATCACTGCCTCAAAGGTAGGTCATTGTCAGTGTTAATAATGATCACTATCATTATCGCCATCATCATAATATTCTTCACAGTTGTCACATGGACCGTTTTCATTGATGGAGGTAGGGTAGGACATGCTGTCCTATCATCAGGACATCATCATCCTCTTCAAGGTCAACCACATCAGCACATCACCGCCACTGCATGGTCCTCACGGTTCCCAAACACATATTCGGCGTCTAAGTTGGAGGGGTTGGTCAGGCTCGGTGACTTGGCTCCTTGCGGTCCATCGTTACCGTCTTTCCCTGCTAATTTACAGGCTGTCGTGATATTATAGGTAGAACACTTCTGACATACATGACATGGATCCCCTTCAATATAGTATCCCCTTCAATATAGTTTACCATCATCATCTATTGTTAATCTTATGTCTGTCTTCATTCAATACACAAGAAAAAATACCCATATATACAAAATATACAATTTTGTATATTTGGTATTTCCAAAATATACAATTTTGTATAGTTGGTATTTCCAAAACTATACAATTTTGTATATATGGTTAGATTTTACCACTGCTTCATTGAATTTCTTCACCTTTTATAGTAGGTTTCACATAATATGTGGGTGCAAAGTTTACTAATGATACCGAACAGTATTATTATTGCATGTGACAACAATGCTTTAATACTATTTTCATTATGACAACTATATGATGTTATGAAATAATTTGTATTTCGTTATGTTTTACATAAGAAATAGAAGATTTGTACAGATCTTAATAACAGTTTGATCAATATAAAATACGTACGACACCTTTAGTCAGAATTAGTCAAGGATGGTTAGTTAAGAAATAGTTACCTGTTTACCTTTCATTAAAGTGGAACAGACCAAGTGGCCAGAAAGCAGACATTTTGAGAATTTACAGGATAAGTTATGCACTTTTAATCAAATCATACACCAGAAGTAAAATATTTTTACGGGATATATTTATTTCTTATTAACTTTAATGTGGAACATACCACTCATACAGTGGGCGGAAAAGTTATCATAAGAAATTATATTTTTTTCATTATCAGAAAGACACTATATATACAACATAAACTGAAACGAGTGCTATCACACATTTTGATGTATTTCATTAGATCATTGCAAAGGACACTATTCCTCAAAGTTGTTGTTCTTGCTTTGCTTTAAGTGTTTAAGTGTGATCGTCTTCTGTCTGGGCCACTTTGGCTGACCTGTCTCCTGTGGGACTCGTGTGTGAGTAGGGTACACATCTATTGCGAGTTTTAGCATTCATAAAATTTATGTTTGTGATGATCCCATTATTATATATATATATATATATATATATATATATATATATATATATATATATATATATATATATATATATATATATATATTCGCATTTTTTTATCTTTAGCTGCTCTGTGTACTAATGTTAGAGTAGCTATCTCTCAGAAATGTAGGGAAATTTTGTTTGTTTGGCCTTCGCTATTACTTATCTACGACAAAGCGGATCTAACTGCAATTCTTGTTTAAACCGAGCAAAGTATGGTCTTGACGCTCCAGGGAATTGATTCAGGTTGCAAAATATAGGCGTACCTTGTCATTGCGATTTTAGAGAATTCCTCAATGTAATATAATACTGTACTTATAGTGGGTGAGATTGTACTCAGGTTATGGAGCAGTTTAATCTGTGTAACAATATATTTAATGAAAATGATGCAAAACAACCTCAACGATTTGTTTTTATTAATCTTCTTAATTTCCTATGTTCTATATCACTGAACAAACTACTCTGTGCTAACAACACACCCACATCCCGACACAGATCAAACGCCACTTACACAATCATAATCGGGTTAATCTGTATCACTTAACGAGTTTGAATAGCTTACTCTGCCCACAGTCGAGAGCAGCACAGTAATTAGTAGTTTAGACCAGGCGAATACACTGGTCACACTTGACTGGTCTGTCTGATGATTCGGTCACCTGCCAAATGGGATGTCTGACAATTGGATGTGAACCTTACAGAGGAAGTTATTTTATGAACGCGTCACGTGTTACAAAAGAGATGACCATTATCTAAGTAAAATACTTCTAAGATCATAAAGCACATAACATTGAATAAAGTGAAATTCATTTTCGACATACCTTTATGAACAAATTTAAAACAGTGTGGGCAGATTCTATTTTCTAAAAGGGTTGGGGGGTTGTAAATCGTCCTGTTTCGATCCAGATCTAAAACTAGCTAAAATGCGACAGTGATCACTGCATTTAAAACATAAGGAGCAACAACGTTACGATCATGAAAGTATTGTATTGTATTGTATTGCCCTTAACATTATGTTTATCGTTCCAAAGCTCTGTTCTCCAGCTCAGTTTATCTTTGTTTATGAGAACGTTCTTAATATGGGCAATTTTCTTCTTTTGGGACATTGGAGCAGTTAAAACATCATAAATATTAAGATTACAGGCAATTTTAACAACTTTAGAACTCCATGAACTTTTACATAGTAACCATTTTCTTCATCAAAGCGTTACAAGTACTGTTATTAAATCTTGGGGTAGTCTAAAAACATTAGCATGTAATGTAACAAACGGGGAGGAGAGACCCATGTCTCCATTAGTGGCTATACTGGAGGTACCGTTACTAACACCAAGAAATAATTTACAGGCTCTATTTTGGATTAGATTAACGTTTTATCCTCATATTCCAGAGCCATAGAACATTACCGGCTCCACAAGACTTTCATACAGTTTTATAAAAACATCATAAGACATACACCCAACAGAATAAGACAAAGCATGGCTGGCAGAATTGTACAACTCTTTCACAGTTTCACATATCTAGATGCTCGTCAACCCGTAGTCCCAGATAACGATATGATTCTACATAGACCAGTGTTTGCCCAGCGTAGAGGAATCTGGTTAATCTGTATCACTTAACGAGTTTGAATAGCTTACTCTGCCCACAGTCGAGAGCAGCACAGTAATTATTAGTTTAGACCAGGCGAATACACTGGCCACACTTGATTGGTCTGTCTGATGATTCGGTCACCTGCCAAATGAGATCAACGTAGCCATTACACCTTTTTACAAGATGGAAAACATCTTTGCTGTTAGTGATTACATATAAAGAAATCTAACCAATTCACAGGCTATACGTTGTAGAACAGAATGCTATGCCAAGTCATTCCTACCTGATACCATTAATAATTGGAATAGTCACCGGAAAAAGAGGATTATTAAACTTGGAGAATGTTATATTCAGTTAAGCCATGATACCAGATTTTGTCACTTTAAACTTCCATCGGCTTAAAAAACACATCTCAGATAACACATCATGCATGCTCTTGTGGCTGTCACAATGGTACACTGCATTAATTTTTTCACATGCCCCAACTACAATATATTAAGAAACGATTCTATTCTAAAGGTTAAGTGAGTTTCTAATCAGTGGTTTATTGGAAACAATTTGAACAGTGCCTAATTTAGCTATTTTGAACTCGGCCATGTACATCCGACGTTCGGGTGGATTTGCACATATATAATAACTAGTAGTAAGAATTAATACATACTTTGAGACAAGTATTAAGTATTAAACAGTTAAATAGCTTTTCTTAGGAAACCCCTTTCCATCAACCGCACTGTTGACCTATCTTTTTTGTTCTGTTTTGATGTATTGATGTATTATTTAATACAATATGTATATCTCCCCTCATCCCAATGTTAAGAAAAGGAAGCTTGGTGGGTCCTTTGTGGATATAAGAAATGAATACAGACTGCCATACTGTCTGAATGTCTTAACAATCACCGGGTGTGACCACCTAGACAGGATATCATTCGGGTTTCTCATAATTTCTCCATGAGCATGCTGGGTATTGTAGCTTGGGGATATTAAATGCAAGTTTGTTATCAGAGGAGATTGATAGTGAACTTTTAGTACCAGTTAGATATGATATCTATATGACTTCTTTCTGTTTGACAAAGGATTAAGGGTATATGTGTGGCTAATCCTTTCATGCTGATGAAAGAAAGTCACTCTTCTAGTTCATGTAATCTACGTCAAATAAGATCAGAACACATTATTACAACATACTCAGGATACCAATAACAACGAAATGTACAAATTAACAAACATGATCAATATTATTATTATTACATGTTAATGCCATGTATGTAAATATAGCTATATAAACAAATGTTTAATTTTTCAGCTTGTGTGAGGTGGTCCATAAATACAAAAAAACGTATATTTTCCCAAAATTATATTACCCTCAAAAGGGCAATTATATTCATGTTACATTTTTTCAGTCTTTTTTTTAATTCGAATTACGTAACATTTATGTTACTTTGATTTTATTAGACCCATGTTGTTGTTACAGACCCAGGGATTGACTAGGTTCATTACATGTCATAAAAGTGCCGGGACATGTGGTGGCAATACATTCTCTAATTAACACCTGTCACAAAGGGACGGGCAATTTGGGTTTGTCCTCAGGGAATGTGTTATGCAATTTGTGTATTCACGAAATAACATTCAACAAATTATGTACATGGTCCTGTGATGTAGGATTGATGCATTCGTACTTCTTATAAATAAATGAATTGCATTTTTTTTCTTAACCGTGTGCGAAATACGCATAATGTCGGAAAGCGCAAGTTAAATACTGACTTCATCCCAAAAAAAATCACAAACCCTCTCTTATAATTTGTATATTATTCTATATTTTAATTATGTAAATCACGTTCCTGTCACTTTTAATTATTTTCCCAAAGATCAAAGATTAAAGCAGTTATCAAGATTTATTTTCCATATCTTTAGAAATACTTAATCTTTACATTGAAACTGCCATCATGATGTATTATTATTATTATTATTTATGTACATATGGTTTGCACCCAACCATGCGCGTGCCAAATTATACAGCGTCAAGCTTTTAGAGCGCCAACTAAGTTTTCCAAAGTAGAAATTAAGCCAAATGAATATATATCAAGTTTCCTTTTGCTAGAACATATGCATGCTGTTGTGTTTTTTCAAGGTGATCTTCGTTCTCTCATTGATAACAATATTAAAAGAACAAGTATTATAAAATATAATACGGGAATATATTACACACGTTATTTACGCATCCGCTTGCTCATAATACAATGCTAGTAAACAATATTTTTGTTCCAGGGAGTGAATACCAATTAGACCAAGCCAGCTCAACATCTCATTCATTTATAAAAGACAACTTCATCTTAAACATAGTCATCATCGGAGTATTAACAGTTTTTATGTGTGACGCTACATTCCCCGTTATAGTGCAAGTATACATGATAGAAAACGTATGATGTCTGGAAATGTAAGATCCGACGATTGTGTTATGAATAATAATAACGGCATGTTTGATGCTGAACGCTCTGAACGAAAACAGGACAATCCGCCATTGTAGTCCGAGATTTCACATTATAACAATGTATATCTACAATGAAACCGACAGCTCAGAACAAACCAAATTCAACACTTTTAAGTAGTGATAAAATAGTTTTCATCCTCTGTGCAATCCACTCTGTTGGCATATGTGCACGAGAGCATGTTACAAAACACATTGCGGCCTCCCCGTAAAACAAATCCAAGCTCAAACACTTTCAATACAGAAGTTACCGCCGAAGCAATCGCCCCCGACAGCTAATCCTCTCTGTGCATTTGACCATAAAGTCTACTCACATACCAAGCACCGCGCCAGGAAAAGTACCAGACGCCTCGACCGCCCACCCGTCAATATCATTGCAAGGACAGTATGTACTCCCGCTAACAGTGTGGAGTACTAATTAAACCTTCCAGTAATGTTACCCGCCACTAAATCAGTTTTTTGTAACTTGCTGATACTATTTTGCACATACAAAACATTTATAGAGCAATACATAGCAATTATCCTCCTTTACCAACATATACAAAGAAACACAGTGCTCAACTTAAAACACTTCAATTTGCACATATATAATAATTATACACAAATACATAATAATTATCTCCCTTTACCAATATATACAAAGAAAACACAATATTTTCGTAGTATTTTTAAAAACTAATCTTTGATAATATTTTGTAGATGATGTTTCCAAGGACTACCGTTTTACAAAACGCGATTTTCCGCGTTTCCGCCGAGATTTCACATTATAACAATGTATATCTACAATGAAACCGACAGCTCAGAACAAACCAAATTCAACACTTTTAAGTAGTTATAAAATAGTTTTCATCCTCTGTGCAATCCACTCTGTTGGCATATGTGCACGAGAGCATGTTACAAAACACATCGCGGCCTCCCCGTAAAACAAATCCAAGCTCAAACACTTTCAATACAGAAGTTACCACCGAAGCAATCGCCCCCGACAGCTAATCCTCTCTGTGCATTTGACCATAAAGTCTACTCACATACCAAGCACCGCGCCAGGAAAAGTACCAGACGCCTCAACCGCCCACCTGTCAATATCATTGTAAGGACAGTATGTACTCCCGCTAACAGTGTGGAGTACTAATTAAACCTTCCAGTAATGTTACCCGCCACTAAATCAGTTTTTTGTAACTTGCTGATACTATTTTGCACATACAAAACATTTATAGAGCAATACATAGCAATTATCCTCCTTTACCAACATATACAAAGAAACACAGTGCTCAACTTAAAACACTTCAATTTGCACATATATAATAATTATACACAAATACATAATAATTATCTCCCTTTACCAATATATACAAACAAAACAAATTTGGATACACCATATATACAAATTCGTATATTTTGTATATGTCATATATACAAACTTGTATATTTTGTATATATCATCTTTCCAATCTTGTATATCCTTTGGAAATCTTTCATCTTTCCAAAGGATATACAAGCTTGTATATATGGATTTTTTTTGCAGTGATAAGGTATCATGTGATTTCCATTTGCGACAGCCTTTTCTTCATTTCTTCTCAATATAGAAATGTCGATCCGATGACATCCAATGGAAAAATAGCGATGTTACCAGCTCTTATAAAAGCGGGCAGTTACCACTGAGAGAATTGGAACATTCCGAGCAGATTGATTTGTGATTTGGATTTGTTCATCTTAACTTTCTACACAAGAACGCACATTGTCAAAATAATGAGTGTTTGCTGCAACCTGATTGGTTGAAAACAGGTTGTTAAATGGGATTTCAGTCCCAAACATGAAATTAACAAAGGTCAATGCCAACGAATATTCAGTCTCAATTATTTGCCGAAATAAATATTATAGGATAAAAGGCATTCGGAGTGACGAAATAGCTATACTGCTGAATTAACATTACGTTTGATAAATATTTATCAGAACAAAATCCACCGTAAAAAGTCGGGTTAGGTTAAGGTCATCGTCTTAACCATGCTCAAGCAGATTGTTTATGTATCTAAGCTGAACAATAATTTTGCTCTGTTTAACATAAATATTTCATGCTGCGATGTTTTCAGATGGAGGAGTTCCGGAAGCTACAAGCTGTCGAAAAGAACGACAATAACGACTACAACATGTATAAAAACTTCCGCCCAACACAGAGTCTTGGAGGTCGAGTCGTCTACTCCAGCTTCGAACCCAGCTTCGAACCCAACGCTGCTGAACGTCAATACTCCCCTATATCATTGTCCCTCCTCGCACTTGCACCATTAACTCTGTCACACATGATCTAGTTGTGTGAGAAACGGTAGGCAATGTATCCAACATCTGGCTGTTATGTCCCTTTACTGCCAGGATCCGCTAGTGGGGATTCAAATTTTACATCCTCTCTGTTATATTTCTTGGTCTGTCCACTCTTTGTTTCATCATCATGTATTAGTTTGGGCTGTCTTTCAGTTTCTAGCTGACGCTCCGTTATTAAACTGCAGTACCGTGTTTGTTCTTCTTTCAACAGATTTGTTCCGTTTTGTTTGTTGTTTAAGGCCGAACTGAGCAATATGGCGGAAGATAGTAAATGCATGAACCAGATTCTGACAATCCATTGATTGATATCACGAGTATTTGGGATACGATGACATACATGTACATCAACCAAGTCTGCGGGTTTGATCACTGGATTCATGGGTTGCTGAAGATCAATTCTAACCCCGAATTTGAAAAATATCTATCAAACGTAATGTTCATTCAGCAGGATATCTATTTCGTCACTCCAAATGCCCTTTAATCCTATGATATTTCTTTCGGCAGATAATTGTGACCGATTATTCCCTGGCGTTGACCTTTGTTAATTTCTTATTTCGGACTGAAATCCCATTTAACAACTTGTTTTCAACCAGGTTGCAACACAGACTCATTCTTTTAACCATATGTGTTCTTGTGTAACAAGAAGAAAGATGAACAAATCCATCAAGTTTTTCGGCTCGGAATGTTCCAACTGTCTCAGTGGTAACTGTCTGCTTTTATCAGAGCTGGTAACATCGCTATTTTGCCACTGGATGTCATGGGAGTGCCATTTCATTTATTGAGAAGAAATTAACAAAAGGCTGTCACAAATGGAAATCCCATGGTACCTTACTCAACATGCTATGCTGTAGAGCTAATGTTACTTTTACAACTGATTCTTCTAACACATACTTTGATAAACACTGTAAGGCGCACGTAAAATGACGTGAACAGGAATTCTGAAAAAGGTTTGCTCGGATGGTTGCTCAAACTGTGCCACAGTGTGAGGGAATGAATTGTGTTGTATGCTGTTGTTGGGGGACACCAGGTATGGGCGTAATACAGGGTTCCCATTTCACCAATATTGGAAACAGAACCTTGGCCTTCGGCGTGGAGAGCGAACGCTTCAACAACTAAGCTACAAAACCACAAAGATCGACGTTTTGATGTGAAGCATATGCTAAGTTGGTAGAACCACAACCAGGGATCGAACAGAGCTGCTTGACCACAGACTGCACATTTATTCTGCAGTTAATAATACAGATATATTTATCAAAACAAACGGGTAAACTATATGCACGCGTTGTCAAATAAACGTATGTCGTGTCGCGGTTTCCGTTTCCGAGATTAGTAATTTCAACATCTCCTATGTAACTCCGAAGGCCCATGAAGCTGAACCTTTGCATGAATGATCCAAGCTATGTTGGCACGATGACATAGCTCACAGAATCTCAGGTTGCCGCGTGTCTCATCATGAGATTTGATATGCAGGGCCCCAGCCGTGATATTGCCAGAATATTGTTAAAAGGATTCGGACCATGGGATTGTAGCTGCCATAGAGACGCAACTCTGCACAGCGAATTCAATTGCGGCGCCTTAAATGACTGAGCCATCCGTATCCCTTGTAAGACTGGAACTGACAAGGATATAACCCAGGCGACAGTAGGAGGGTGGCTGAACGCGACTATATATCAGTTGTTTTGTAATTTTACCGCTCATGAGATTCGCGTCTTATCTACCAGCCTCACATATTGAAATATTGTCCGTGGTGCCGATGGTAGCGGAGTGCCAGTGGAAGTCCATCAACACGTTCACGCTCTTCTACTCTCGCGACATACTACCTGACCTCGGTCCGGTGGTGGCTACTCAGTCCATCGGTCGTCAGTAATATTGTCCATAATACGCCGGCCTAACTTACGTTTGTGATAATCAATAGCCTGCTTTTGGTATTGTAATGTCAAATAAATCATGACTGTTAATGCCGTAATGCATTTTTTCAAACCAAACTTTGATATACTATACTGATGGAAACGAAAAAGGGAACAATGAAATATAAAATATAGGGAAATAAGCTTTACTGTCAGCACATTTAAAATAGCACGCACACAAATTCAACACACGTCTGAATCAAACGATGATCCTCGTTTGTGTGCATTGTTTCCAACGCTAATTAATATTTAACTTCCACACTCACCATATTTTAACATGCACCATGATTATTTATTTTCTGTGTTCGGTGAACAATTGACTTGCATTTTCATATGTTTGTGACGGGTGCAACCGGTGGGGCAGACAGGGTACCCTGACCTTTTCACGAACTTCTGGTGTCATCACAATCTAATACTGATTCATGATTATTTCTGATGATTTTTGAAATTGATTTGTTGATTTGTAGATTTGTAACTAAAATTACCCCGACTGAATTGTCAGATCTAGATTCGATTATTTACAGGCTTCTGGCATACATGCCCAACTTGATTAAACAAACACATACAAACGCAATATAATTTCACATTATGGGCTTAAAAGTTAACGTCGCATCAGCATTATTTCAATCATATACCGGGGTCAGAAGGACATGCGTTAAACATGTAGATAAAGCTGCTCAGCAGTCCGGACTGCGCGTGTGCGTCCATTAACGACATATCACAATTTAGCAGGATGATGAAATATCATCCATTTATGCGATGAATACTTTCTAATACAATTTCTTTTGGGTACAGGATATTCCATTAATTTATAGTACAAATATGAACTTCATAGAATGTATGGTTTGACAAAACAAAAGTATTATTTAGAACATTCACATACGTTTGCGATACTATACCAAAACATTCAATTAAATTGAAGACAATTCACACCTTCAAACAAACACACTTTCAGGGCCCAAGCACGAATATGCTCTGAAAATGAATATATGTTCTTGGCATATAATGCCAAAACATTTTGTGTATTTGTTAAACAAACAAAGATAAAAGATAAAAAAACAGCCTAGTGCATAAAAGTGACTGGCGAATCCATGATGCTCACAAATGTAACGAGTGTTTTCACACTGTAGGTCAGAGTACGAATGGCACGGAATGAATCAATTGGGTTGGTACATAATTTTTTGTGTGTGGTTTGTTTGTTGTTTAACACCATAGCGGTCTGTAAATAATCGAGCCTGGACCAGACAATCCAGTGCTTGACATCTTGAGCATCGATCCACGCAATTGGGATACCATGACATGCATCAACCAAATCAGCGCGCCTGACCAGCCGATCCCGTTTGTCGCCTTTTACGACAAGGAGTGTCTGAATGGGTTGCTGAGGACCTATTCTACCCTTGATCTTCCCGGGTCCGGGTACATAAAACGTACCAACAGTGCTTCTACTTGCAACCAGCTGCCAGGGCGTTTATGGTTTTAAAATAAGCGATATAATTACAGTGTATACATTATTTATACCATTACATGTTATCTTGCATTTGCGATGCGTATTACTTTAAGCTGGTAAGCTAGCCGCATCACGCATGGAATGTTCAAACCAGTATAACATCCATGCAGCGAGAGTAACCCAACTCACTCACTTTTTCCTCTGTGATACCAGAGCTGATGATAATTTTTCTTTGAATACCAGAACACTTTAAAAAGGCATGTTTGGTGCATCACCTGTAGATAGAATGAGTTATCTGTTATTTCAAAAGTGTGAATAGTGTGGTTTTACGCCGCTTTTAGCAATTTGTAAGCAATATTACGGCGGGGACACTGAAAAATGGGCTTCATAAATTGTACCCATGTGGGGAATCGAAACCGGGTCTTCGGCGTGACGAGCCAACGCTTTAACCCCTAGGCTACCCTGCCGTCCCTATTTCAAAATAGTTTACCTGTTTCGTCTTTCTTTGGGCCCTGTACCTTGTACACGCGATATTAGTGGACAAAGATATGATACTCCTGAAGTTTGTCACGATGCGTACACTACTGCCCGAAATTCATTCCTCTAGGGCGCATACTCCACGGGCTGCACGCGTGTTAAACACCCATTGAACACGTGTGTGCAACGAGTGAGCAACGGATGTGGCATACGGACAACAAGGGACCGGGTTTCAGTTGAATTCGAGAAACACACCAAACAAATAGTGATACAAAACAGAGACAACAATGCGTAGGGGTCATGGACCTGTCAAATATAAAACGTACCAACCGTGCTTCTACTGGCAACCAGCAGCCAGGACGTTTATGGTTTTAAAATACGCGATATATTTACAGTGCATACATTATTCATATCGTGATGTGTTCTCTCTCTTACATTTATGATGCAAAGTACTTTAAGCTGGTAAGCTAGCCGCATCACACATAGAATTTTCAAACCAGTATAACATCTAAGCAGTACAGAAGGTAGCGTGTGACTGTAGCTGCAGCGATGGCACCTGAACGATGGCGTCACCACTTGGACTATTTGGTCACCCTCCTCGGTGGCAGCATTGGGGCTGGTTCACTCATCAAGTTCCCGTACTTATGTATGCGTAATGGTGGAGGTAAATATTAGCTGATAATATTTGTTTTAGTAGAAAAGAATGGTTGTTAAAAGTGTTAAGCCACAAAATATCAACAACTGCTTTATGTGCAACGTAAGTCGATGGTCATAACAAATTGAACTGAAAGACATCAGGGATTTACTTTCTGTTTCCCTCCCGGGTGAGGGCACAGGGGGCTAGTCATCTGAGGCGCCACAATTACCTGTGCAGAGTTGCGTCCCTGTGGCACGCCGGAACCTATGATTGTGGTTTCGAATCCCGGTTCACCCTGATTATGTTTCCAGGTTTGTGAGCACTATGTCCGTGCTTGTGGTATTCATCAAAGTGGTAAACGTCTGAGACATGCATCACTTCGGGCTTTCCTCACACATTAAGCTGACCCACCGTGATACAACTGGAATACTGTTTTAACCGACAGTAACCTTTTTCCTCCTCCTCCCCTGTGATACCAAAGCTGATGATATTTTTTCTTTGAATACCAGAACACTTTAAAAAGGCAGGTTTGGTGCATCACCTATAGATAGAATGAGTTATCTGTTATTTCAAAAGTGTGAGTGAATGTTGTTTTACTCCGCTTTTAGCAATTTGTCCGCAATTATACGGTGGGGGACACTGTAAAGTGGGCTTCATAAATTGTACCCATGTGGGGAATCGAACCCGGGCCTTCGGCGTGGCGAGCCAACGCTTTAACCACTAGGCTACCTATGACACGAGTGAGCAACGGGTGTGTCATACGGGCAACAAGGGACCGGGTTTCAGTTGAATTCGAGAAACACACCAAACAAATAGCGATATAAAACAGAGACAATGATTCGTAGCGGCCATGGACCTGTGCACATCAGACCAGAACCACAAGGTCGGCCCTGTTCGGCTATATGCATGAACGATTAACTACGTTCCAATAGCCGTTGTGAAGAGCCGACACAAGAACAGCAGTGAATATAGACACGCGTTTATTGCTACGGTGATTGTAAGAGTTACTGATGTTCGTTGGACAATTAGATTTTTCAGATGATACAGGTACGCTGGAGCATCACCAATGTCTTTACATCTCACTTGGTGTCCTTTCTGTGCGTGACTGCATCGCCAGCTCATAATGAATTGGATTTCTTTATAATTGGACCCCAGAAAAATGAAACTATACACATAAAAAGCATAATATCAGTATTTCTGTAGATGGCATTGCCACTCCTGAAGCCCATTCAACACACCACAAAATAATATTTATCAGCAGAAGAAATACGTTTCTTCTGCTGACGTCACTTCCTGTTAGTGCAACGTTGCCAGCGAGTCGACCTACGCTGTTGCAACAAAAATGTGGTAGGTTTTAATAGTTTAGTATGTCTTTTGAGGAACACTGTCCTGAGAAATGCTATCAAGATGATGTCAGGAAAGATATAAAAGACACCCTGGAATGTTTATTGCGGAGTCAACAGCATACCAACACATTGATACAACAGTCTCTGGAATTGAATGCCCAATATGGCGGACATGCTCCCCATGGTGCGTCGAGTTCACTGAGTCCCAGTTTTAGCAACGCTGAAGTCGCCACCGGCACAACACGACAACATGCCATGAATGCAGATGATGTGCAGTCTGAATTTCAAGTAATCAAGGACAGTTATCAACGTGTCAAGCTAGCTGCTGATCACAAACTGCAGGAATCTCGCGGAGGAATAAAAAGCCAGGACGAAACAACCTATACTATTATAGCAAAGTGTGCGTGGTATATTGAAACAGGTTCGAAAATATTACAAGGCTTTGTATAGTAGAAATACCTCTGGTTTTACTCCAGACGCAATAAACGACCTGAGAAACGCTGCAGACGTAGCTTCAGTATCAGTTAAGCAGCATCGAGGATCCTACCGTGGACGCTATCCGTTCCCACCCAGAGGATGAGGATGAGGATCACATGGATTTGGACGCAGTGCTTTCGACAAGCACATTCTTAACAAGACGTGTTCACGGGTCGAAAAACCCCTATCAATCGCGATATTGAAGGGGAACAATATATATCGAAAGACATTGCAACAAATTGCAACAGTTATAAAATGTCAATGGTCAAGGAAGAAACTTTGATTTTATTGTAGTCAGACATTAAATATATTCTTTATAGCATTGTATGAAATTGTTTAACGTTTGAACATTGCCACGAGAGCGTTTAAGGTGACAAGAGTAGTCTCCCTTGTTTTGTATACACTATATTTCCATTTGTGTTCGTTGGAGGTTAGATTACCTCCCTTAGACTGATATGTTTTAATTTCTTTCTCTATTTGCATTTTTTTAAACAAATGTCTTAGTTTATGTTCATTTAGAAATATTTGTATGTTTCTGCTTTAATACATTTCGATTGGGTATTTTACATTTTATGTTTTAAATGTGTTTTCCAAAAACGACCCTACATCCCACGGCAGGTAACATTCAACGACACAAAGATGCCTGGTGTGAGATAGGAGCTCCAGATAATGTTTGTACATGGGTTTGTGATGGCGTAAAAATACCATTTACTAAAGAACCACAAATTTTTCATCTGTCTAACCACAAATTCAGTAATAAACAATATTAATTTGTGACAAGTGAAATTCGTGCATTGTTCGGGAGCAATTGAAATATGCAGTCGAAAGCTAAAATGTGCAACTGTACCTAAAAAGGGGGAATATTACGATTGATACATGATTTACGGTAGCTGAACAGTACATGTTCAAAACAGTGAGTGAGTGAGTATGGTTTTACGCCGCTTTTAGCAATATTCCATCAATATCACGGCGGGGGACACCACAAATGGGCTTCACACATTGTATCCATGTCGGGAATCGAACCCGGGTCTTCGGCGTGACGAGTGAACGCTTTAACCACTAGGCTACCCGACCGCCCAGTTCAAAACAGGGATACCAATGTGATGACATTAGAACGGCTAGACAGCGTGTTAAAGCAGATGGTAGTTTAGTTACACTTGACATTACAAACGGATTTCATAATATACCCATACACTAAGATGACAGAGATTATCTTTGGTTTCAGTGGCAAAATACATTTTATCGATGGACAGTTGTCCCATTTGGCTTATCAATAGCTCCGCACTATTTTTGTAAAGTACTCAAACCAGTTGTTACGTATCTGTGATCTCTTGGACTGAGGTTGTGTGTTATGTAGATGACATTCTACTTATGAGTGAGTACTCCTGCACATATCGTATCACAAAACGAACAATTAGTGAACACTCTTTCCAAGCCTGGGTTTTTCATCAATTGGGATAAGTCTGACTTAGTACCAAGAAACTCCAAGTCTTGTTTGGGTTACATAGTGTGCTCAGACGGAGAACTCGCTCAGTTGAGAATCCCATCATCTCGGGTAAGGAAACTGAAAAAAGCGTTGTCTTGCTTTACTTAGGATTGAGGCCAGAGTGTTGGCTCGCATCTCTGGTCAGTGTGTATCAATCTTCCGGGCTGTTGCCCAAGAGAAACTAATGCTCATAAATACAGACTTCTAAGTAGAAGAAATAGTTGGGACGATACATTGACACTAGAGGATATGTTGTGGTGGTTTACTGCTCTTGATAACTGGAATGGACAAAGCATAATAATTCGACAACCTGAAGTGCAAATAGTTACAGACGCAAGTTCGACAGGTTACGGCGCGGTATGCAACGGGAAACAGGCAGCAGGATTTTGGCCTCCACAGATAGATGTTAGGCATTCACATGGCATGGCACACCTTTGGTCCAAGTTTAAAAGGAAACGTTGTGAAGATTCTGTCCGACAACATATCTGCAGTATGCTACATAAATCAACTGGGAGGTCCAAGTCTGCCTGTGACAAATATCAGGAAATCAATATGGATGGTGGCTCAGAAGTACGACCTTCATATTCAAGCAGGCGTCCTGGCTGGATGCAAGAATGTAGAAGCAGATGCTCTCATTCGTCTCCCAGACCTACACGAGTGGCAACTGAATCCAGCCCTATTTCAATACATAGACAGACTGTGGGAACCCCACTCAGTAGGCCGGTTTGCGACCAAGTAAAATGCTCAGCTGGGAACATACAACAGTCGATTTTGGGACCCGGGCAGTTCCGGGGTGGACGCTTTGTCTCAAGAAAACACGGGGATTGACAACAACTTTGGGAATCCGCCCTTCCGTGTATAACCAGAGGTCATAGACAAAGTCATCCAGGAAAAAGGGCAATCGCGACTTTCATAGCACCTGCGTGGAGAAACACACCGTGGGTTCACAAACTGAGAAAAATATTGACCTGTTCCCCAATTCGAATTCCAAAGACCTCGTGGAAAAGTTCAACGAGCAAGGTGGAACCTTTGAGAAATCACAAATGATGCCTATACACCTCGAGAGTGTGTAGAGACGGAATCTAGAACAAAAAGGTTGGTCAGACAGGGCCATAAGCCAACTCCCACTTTGTCAGGCACCTAGCAGTCGCTTCTCTCACTCACTTGTTCAAATGTGCGAACGAGGAGTCAGTTTTGGACAATTACGAAGTCAATATGATGATCAAGCATTGAATAAATCTAATACTCTACAACACCGTAAACGGTCAAAGATCATGCCTGTGGAACCGTTTATCAATTTATTTCGTCAATGGCCAAACAATCTGCATCTACTGCTTAAATTGTTAAGGTTAAAGGTTATTGTACTGTTGTCTTTAACATTAATGTTGAGACCCTCGGACATAGCCCCTAAAGGCGTTGTGTTTGATTCCAATGACAATGTGAAAAAAGCAGTGTTATTTTCAACTGATGATGTATTTTTCCATGATGATGATAGCACAACCCTATGGTTATAAAGAATGAACTGACAGGTCAAGAAAACTGAGAGAAAAGTTAACCCAGTTGAAGCTCTTAAAGTGTACATGGAATGGACAGATGGTGTTAGGCCCAAACAGGATATGCCAGTATTTCTTACACTGCAACGACCTTTCAAGGCAATAACTGCTGCAACAGTCGGTTCGATCCTAAATGAAGCAATCAGATTAGCAGGGTTAGGTGGATGTTATACAGCTAAACCTTTTGGACGACAGGGGCGACTAAGGCTATGGACATTGGGTTTGAACCAGATACAACTATGGGCATGGGTCGTTGGAAGACAAGATCAGTGTTCTTTGACCACTATGTACACAGTAAAACTCCTACCTCTTACACGACTGATGTTTTGACAAAATGAAGTTTATTGTTTCCATTTATGATGTTTCGATGATGTTTATTACATAACACGTTAATTTCCTGTATACATTTTGCAGAATGCTTGCATTTTCTGTTAAATATCTGGTAGAAGCTCTCTATTTAGGCTATAACTATTATTTTAGTTTTGTGGTGTGTTGATAATGTAGGTTTCAGTAAACAGTAGTTAGTACACACCACAAAATAATAATTACATCACATTTTCCTCTATTTCTTTTGGTTATATAATGTACAGTTTATAGACTTTCTGGTGACGTTGTATTACAGGGATAAGGGCTATAACTATTTTAGTTTTGTGTTGATAACGTAGGTTTCAGTAAACGTGAAATTACAAATGGTATTGCAGTCTACATATAAACTCAGTATTTAGCAGAGAATTACTTGTATTGGGTTGAAAGGTTACGCTTTAATAAGAATGCAAACAGATTGAAACTTCATTATGAAGTTCAAATACAAGCGTTTATCATTAACATAACAGTTACTGTTGGTAAAGCAATGTGATCCTTGCAGCCGACGCAGTTG
Organism: Haliotis cracherodii; assembly: GCF_022045235.1. Lineage (NCBI taxonomy): Eukaryota > Metazoa > Mollusca > Gastropoda > Lepetellida > Haliotidae > Haliotis > Haliotis cracherodii. Next base: position 41,391,858 of record NW_027266266.1, read on the forward strand.
ATGAGTTACATAAAATCAATTTGCGGCCACACAGTCAAGGATTGGAACTCTAAAATGCGGTAAAGTAGGTATGACTGTATCCGGAACCGGGAGAAATAAATTGATCGGGCGGGGTATATAGTCATACCAAGGAATTCCGTCCGTCTTTCTGACTCCATTGTGTTGTGCGACCAATAAATTGAAAACTACTGGATAGATTCTATTTAAAGCTGGTGAACACTTCCTGAACCAATAGGAGAGCTGCATTGGACCTATAAATTCAGGATTTTCTTTGTTTGTTGTTTAACGTCGCACTCAGCAATATTTCAGCTGTATGACGTCCGTCAGTAAACAATCGAGTCTGGACTAGACAATCCAATGGTTGACATCATGAGCAACGATCTACGCAATTGAGAGACGATGACATGCATCAACCGAGCCTGACCAACCGGTCCTGTTAGTCGCTTGTTACAAGCATAATCGCCTTTTACGACAAGCATTCATTGCTGAAGATCTATTCTACCCCGGATCTTCACGGGTGTATCAATAAAAGAGACAGTTCCCACGCTAACAGAAAAGGTGCAGAGCAAAGTTTGATTTTGAGATTTGTGTATTTTCTGAAAATAAATGTTTTTCATTGTAAGAACACGTGAAGATCCGGGGAAGAATATGTCTTTAGCAACTCATGTTTGCCGTAAACAATGTTTGTTGTTTAAGGCCGCAGTCATCAATATTTCAGCTACATGCATATCACAGTGGTCTGTAAATAATCTGGACAAGACAATCCAGTGATTGACGTCATGAGCATCGATCCACGCCATTGGGGCACGATGCGTGCATGAACCAAGTCAGCGAGCCTGACCACACGATCCCGTTAGTCGCCTCTTACGACCATCATACTCGCCTTTTACGGAAAGAATGGTTTGTTGAAAACCTAGTCTATCCCGGATCTTCACGGGTTGCTTGCCGTAAAAGGCGACTATGCTTGTCGTAAGAGGGGAGTATGATTTGTGTATGACATATTTAGGTTTTGAACTTGGCTGTATTATACTTCAACGTTTAGGCGACCAAGAACGACTGCACGGCCTCAAAACGTGTAGACACGGTAATGCACAGCCTCATGACGTGTAGACATTGTAATGCACAGCCTCATGACGTGTGTACATTGTACTGCACAGCCTCATGACGTGTATACATTGTACTGCACAGCCCCATGACGTGTATACATTGGACTGCACAGCCTCATGACGTGTATACATTGTACTGCACAGCCTCATGACGTGTAGACACTGTAATGCACAGCCTCATGACGTGTGTACATTGTACTGCACAGCCTCAAGACGTGTCTACATTATACTGCACAGCCTCACGACGTGTATACATTGTACTGCACATCCTCACGACGTGTATACATTGTACTACACAACCTCACGACGTGTGTACATTGTACTGCACAGCCTCACGGCGTGTAAACATCGTACTGCACAGCCTTATGACATGTAAACACTGTACTGCACAGCCTCACGACGTGTGCACATTGTACTGCACAACTTCACGACGTGTATACATTGTACTGCACAGCCTCATGACGTGTATACATTGTTCTGCACAACCTCATGACGTGTATACATTGCACTGCACAGCCTCACGACGTGTATACATTGTACTGCACAGCCTCATGACGTGTATACATTGTACTGCACAGCCTCACGGCCTATATACATTGTACTGCACAACCTCATGACGTGTATACATTGTACTGCACAACTTCATGACATGTATATATTGAATTACACAGCCTTATGACGTGTATATATTGTACTGCCCAGCCTTATGACGTATATACATTGTACTGCAGAGCCTCATGGCCTATATACATTGTATTGTACATCCCCGTGACGCGTATACATTGTACTGCACAACCTCATGACATGTATACATTGTACTGCCCAGCCTCATGACGTATATACATTGTACTGCAGAGCCTCATGGCCTATATACATTGTATTGTACATCCCCGTGACGCGTATACATTGTACTGCACATCCTCACGACTTGTATACATTGTACTGCACAGCCTCACGACGTGTATACATTGTAACGCACAACCACACGACGTGTATACATTGTACTGCACAGCCTCATGGCGTGTATACATTGTACTGTACATCCCTATGACGCGTATAAATTGTATTGCACATCCTCACGACTTGTATACATTGTACTGCACATTACAGCTCATGGAGAAATACAACCCATCACTGTTCATGGCAATTTGAATGGCGTACGTTACCGTTCGACATGATGCTCTACCCTTCAAATTCAGGAACGTAACGTCACGTTGCAGCAGGATAATTCCCACCCACAGGTTTCACGTGTTGTAACAGAGTTTTTGAGGCAGCAGAACATTGCTGTACTGTCATGGCCGGCTGTTTTTCCAGACCCCTCCCCCACAGAACATGTGTTGGACCAATCTTGGTTGAGATTTAGAACACTATCCCACAGACTGTTTACAATCATCTGACGTCTTCAATGCACCACCGCTGCCTCGTCTATGTCAACGCAAATGGTGGTCACACCTGATACTGATATTATTAGTTAGATTGTTACACTACTCCTGTATTACAGCATGTGGCTCTGTTTCCTATGGTCAGGTATGAATTTTATCAATGAATTTGTTATGATACAACATCCTATGTCCGATTTCAATACTAAGATCACAGATATAGTGCTTATGACGACTTTAAACAGTAAGGGTAGTTGTAGGACCAAACATATTAATGAAATTAGCAATGAACAATAAACTGACCTAACTGTGAGTGAGAAAGTGAGTGGGGTTTAACAGCACTTTGAACAGTATTCCAGGTAAATCACAGCATGTCAACTTTGATGTGGGAGGAAAAACTGGAGAGATGCAGGTCTTACACGTTTACTACTTTGGTGAAAGGTGGTGACATAATCCGGGCGAACCGGGATACGAACCCACGATAATACATGTAGGTTTCCCGCCTGCCGAAGGGACGAACAGGGAATTGCGGTGCCTTAGTCGACAGGGTTACCCGTGCCCCCTGCAGAATAAAGTAATATGATACTCTGGCCAAATCATCAACAGTGAATGGCTGCACCAGTGCTTGTTGTCTAATAGACGATGTGGTTGATATGAAGCAGATGGTCAACACAGAAACACAGCTCTACTGTGAGATAGCATTGCCATCCTTTCTGAAAAGAAAGTGAGCAGAAAAAAACGTGGTTGTTGCCTATATTCTTGAAATTTAAATGTTATTCGCAGTACAAAAAGATTATGAATATGTTCTTGCCTGCATAAAATGTTTTGAATATATCTTTTTTTCCTATTATTGTTCGATGTACAACCTTGGATGGATGGATGGACGGATTGATTGATGGATTATAGATAGATATAGACATTTCACAGAGTATACACTAAGAGTTCTTGCCAAGACAACGAGAGAGTTGTATGCACAGTAGAACAATGGATGATGCATTGAATCTGCATACATTCATTTATAATGACATCGGCGTCCTCATGAATTGCAATTAACAAAGACAGTGTTCACACACATGTATGACTCTTTCACATTTGATATGGTCCATCGCAAGCTAACAACAACTTTTTTATCGTTAAAGACAATCTGAGGTTTGCCTCTGTGAATCTCTGTGGTATCCATGACGATTATGTTTGTTGTTGTTGAACGCCGCGCCCAGCAACATCCAACTCATGTTCATAATTAGTCACCCCTATACTAAGAAGCATATATCACAATAATTATGAGCATGGGTATATATGACGACGGTCTATAAATAAGCCAGTGATTGACATCATGAGCAGCAATCTATGCAATTGGCACTGCTAAGGCGCCGTGATTTGCGTCCCTTGGGCACGCTAGAAATCTATGATTTTGGGTTTGAATCCCGGTTCGCCCGATTATGTTTCAATGTTTGTGAGTGAAAACACGGTGCTTGGATGCACGGGCGAGGGCTGGGCGGTTCGTGATGGATATAGGACGCCAAGGCTGTTTTAGACACAAAAGACTGTATTTCTGTTGGTCAAGCACATGGTCAACACTCCTGGCTGGAGGATGCCATTTTGGTACATATGAAAATTGGAAAATGGTAAAGGAAACGAAATCAAACATAACAAAAGTGGAATTAAAGAACGAAACGAAATAATAGACATTTGGGCTCAAAAGGCTTTCTGACACGGCTGCCCCAAAATTTAGGCACTAAATTTGTCAACATCTGAAGAAAGCTTTCCACACTGGAACTAGAGTCAATTATCGTCATCCGCACATTCAGGTGGGATGAGTCTTGTGATTGGTCTGGTGTACTCCTTGTCTTTCACACTGACAGTGGCAGTGCGAACACATCCATCTGTTCCGGGGTAGGTTTTAGTGACTCTACCAACAGGCCACTGAGCTCTTAAGAGCTGTGGATCAACTATCATGACAACGTCATTCATCTTCAAGTTTTGTCTTTCTTTCTGCCATTTTGTGCGCAGCTGCATACCAGGAAGATAATATTTGACAAAGTGTACCCAAAAGTGGTCGGCCAGAACTTGACTGTGGCGCCATCTGCGTCTGCTTAATAGTTCATCAGCTGGATATACGACTTGTGGAAGAGAAGCATCATGGCGGCCAATCAGGAGGATGTTTGGTGTAACTGGGTCCACATCTCTGACATCTGATGAAACGTAGGCTAACGGCTTAGAATTCAGAATCCCTGCCACCTCCGCTAGAATGGTACGTAACACAGGTTCTGTCACTGTCTGATCTCCTAGTGCCACTCGGAGGCCATATTTCACCGATTTAATCTCTCTTTCCCAAACACCTCCGAAGGGTGGTGCATGAGGAGGATTGAACACAAATCTGACCTTATGGCGAGCCAGTTGTTCAACAAGGTCTGGTTCCATACTTGCAAGTACCTGCTTCAACTCTGTTTTAGCCCCTCGGAAATTGGAACCTTGGTCTGAGATGAGTTCGTAAGGTTTGTCTCTCAGTGAAGCGAAGCGGCGAAATGCCATGAGGAATGCATCCGAGTCCATGCTCCTGAGTATGTCTAAATGCACCGCACGGGTGGTCATACATTTTAATATCAAACCCCATCGTTTCTCTGAGCGACGTCCAACCTTCACATGCATTGGTCCGAAGCAATCAACTCCCGTTTAGAAGAATGGTGGTTTGAAAAGTTGCAGACAAGGTGGGGGCAAGTCAGACATTTTCTGTGTCCTCGGGTTTGAGCGCCATTTCTGACAGGTGGAACACTGATGCTGATGGTGTCGAATTGCTTCTCGTCCCCTCAATATCCAAAATCCTGCCCATAGTGTAACAGTTTCTCATCTTGATCCCGGTTGATCAACTTTGTTATAACATGTTGTGAGTCAAGAAGAATTGGATGATTGATGCTTGTATTTAGAGATTCAGCTCTCTGTAAGCGTCCTCCTACTTTGATCAGATCTGATTCTGCATCATAGATAGGGTCAAGCTGGAGGAGCCCGCTGTCTGGAGGCAATCGTTTACCTGATTTTAGTGCTGTGAATTCCTGGGGGAATGACTCTATTTGCACTAGTTGATAGAGATGGTTCTCTATTTGTTCAAACCGTTCAGCAGTCAGGGGTTGAGCATTTTCCGAGAAGGCCGCCCCATCAAAGGACTCTTTAACATCAGCCACATACACTTCCCAAGAAGTGTACTGTTCTGCATCTGGCAGCTGAGGTGTATTCACAACAATTGTGCCACACATCACAGATTTCTTTATCTCTGTATTGTCAGAGTCTATTGTCACTGGGGTAACTGGCCAATGATCAGGTGTCTGGTGCATGAAATCTTGCCCATCTTTCCACCGTGATTCCTTGCTGAGTTCTCTGAGCAGTTTGCCTCGAGTAATGTCATCGGCAGGATTTCTCTGTGTGTCAACATATCGCAAGTTCTGTACATCTGTGAGATTCTGGATTTCTGATACTCGTGTTCCAACGAATACCTTGTTTCTGCATGATTCTGACTGCAGCCAACCAAGTACAGTAGTAGAGTCACTCAACAGTATCACTCTCTGGATTGGTAAAGTTAATTCCTTGCACAACAAATCAGCTAGCTGAGCACCAGTGAGAGCTGCACATAGTTCTAGGCGTGGCATAGACAGCTGTTTCTTTGGGGAAACCTTCGATCGAGCCATAAGGAAACTGACATAGATGTTTGCTCCTTTGTCTGTTGTGCGCAAGTATGCTACTGAACCATACACTCTTTCAGAAGCATCACAAAAGATGTGTAGTTGTCGGTCTGCACTTCCAGAGTCCACACTATGAGGTGTGTAACACCTTGGTAGAGTGACATTGGGATTTCTTTTCCCTTTTCCCAGGTCAGCCATCTCTCACAGATGTCCCCCTTTTATATAGGGTCATTCCAGTTTCTCTTTGACTTCAACAAGTCCTGTACTATGATTTTGGCTCGTGCAAGGAATGGTGCCAAGTAGCCGATGGGATCATACTGACTAGCATTGGTATTTGTACTGTTCCGTAAGGTGTGGATGAATATTCACCAGGTTATCCAGTGCCATCTTAAGCAAGGCAAAGTCCTTTTCTCTTCCACTGGTGAAATTGGTAATGTTGGTCTTGGTATGCCATAAGATGAGGAAATCAACAGTTCAGTGAGGTTAGGTGTGCCAACCTGAGGTATCATACCAGTAATCGCTGGCGGTTGTGTTCGTTGTTCGGTTGGAGGCAATGTTGGAATATCTGGTTGGAGCGCTTGATGCTGTTGTGGCTGTGACTGTTGATTCGGTAACGGAAATGCTTGTGAATCCAAGAACAATGGCTGAGGCACAACCATTTCTGGTGTCAAACTTACCTTGGGATTGCTCCTTGGATATGAACCAATACCAGTACCATAACCCACTAGGGAAGGTTGCTGTGAAAGTACACCAGTGGCTGTTGGGAAAGTACTTGACATGTCGTTTGTTGTGATTTGTTGGGCACTGGTTAACATCTGACCTTGAAAGTGGTCATTCTGTCTGTATACTGGCATACAAGTTGTCAGGTTACCAGGATTAGGGTTAATCACTTGATGAAGTACACCAGGATGTACTCTGTCAGATGGATCTGGGCCCCGCTGTATCTGGTTCCCAAGGGTTTGACTATCACCAGTGGGTAGAATTTGGGAGGTGTCAGGAATTGTAAGCTGCTCTGTATTATAAGTGTTACTTACATTGCCAGACTGAATGGCATTAGGGTCAGCAGTAGGTGGGACCTGCCCAGTTTCTGACTACATTTGAATGTTACCATCAAAACTTGGTTGTTCCGTTAGTTCCTCTGGAGGTTGTACATTCTCTGCATTGCTGTTCTTTACCATGGTAGCAATTAGGGTTGCTTCAGCAAAGTTCTGTTGAGCTTGTCTCAGTTGCCTCTGTCTTGACAGTATTTAGTACCTCTCTGCGGCGAATAGTGTCATGCTCTATTTCTACAGTCCGTCTCTTAGCGGCATTCACCTCATCCTCAGCAGCAAAGCGTGCAGCATAGGCCTGGTCATCTAATGCCTCATCAATTGCTCATCAACTCTGAAATCCTCTTGCAACCTAAGCACGAGTTCGTCAAGCTGAGCTCTTGTTCTTTGCTGTCTTACCACTGCAGACTGAGATTCACTTAGTCCAGATATCACAGAAATTTTTGAGGACTTACTTCTTGAACCAAGTGACCTTTCACTGTGACTAAGACTATGTGATCTTGAAGATCTAACAGTATTAGTATCTGGTTGTAACGCCATGTCTTCAGATAATTTACCTCAAAATTAAAATATTTGAATCTGTAACTTGTTGATATGTTGATGATGACGTGACAAAGATTGGCTGCCGGGCTTAGAACTTAAAACAACACAGGTTCAACTTTGAATGACAGTTGCAGGAGTACAGTTCTAGAATCAGTTAATGTAACTGTTGCATATGGCGAACGTGACTTGGTAACAAGATACTTGGCACGAGATATATACTGTCTCATGATTGAATGTGGAGTTTAACATTCAGTGGCGGCATGGGTAATGCGTACGTACAGAACACTGTTTATATTTGGAATTTGGCGTCACCTGGTTATTGTATCCGCCTCGCGGGATCATGAAAACACGGTGCTTGGATGCACGGGCGAGGGCTGGGCGGTTCGTGATGGATATAGGACGCCAAGGCTGTTTTAGACACAAAAGACTGTATTTCTGTTGGTCAAGCACATGGTCAACACTCCTGGCTGGAGGATGCCATTTTGGTACATATGGAAATTGGAAAATGGTAAAGGAAACGAAATCAAATATAACAAAAGTGGAATTAAAGAACGAAACGAAATAATAGACATTTGGGCTCAAAAGGCTTTCTGACAGTGAGCACTATATCCGTGCTGGTGGGTTTCACCGAAGTGGTAAACGTCGGAGACATGCATCACTATGGGCTTTCCTCCAACATTAAGCTGACACGCCGCGATATAACTGGAATATTGTTGAAAGCAGCATTAAACTAAACAGTAGTATAGGGAGTGACAGTTCTGCCACTCTGCCCCCCAATAATGCTACTACAGAGGTATTTTTTTATGCTAACACCACGATGCGATGCAATGATGGTCATGGATCAAGATGCATATCCAGGAAACAATCTCCAACCAGTTCTTTGGTTTTGGCTCAGAATAATTGGCTCGCTTGTTGTCTCCCCTGTTCTATGAACTTTTTTTTCTCGTCTTCACTAATGCAACTGTTCTTACGAGAATTTGATCGAATCTCCTGCTTCATTGCGTTGTATTTGGTGAGTTCTGACAACACTGTACGAGAGTCCTCCTCAGATATCTTACAATCAGCCAATGCTGTTTAGATATGATCCTCAATGATATTTAACTTTGCTTTGACGAGTACACGAATACTGTCATGTTTTAATGCTTTCTTTTGCAACTTACATGAAATGAATTTAAGAGCTATTCTTCCCAGTCCAGAGAGTCCGGCTGCAATTTCAATGCAAGTATGAAAGGCGTGGCGATTATAGTTGATAATAAACCACCACTGGCCACACCGAGTCCCATGCTAGCAATTACAAGTGCAGTGTTACCTCCATCGAGAGCATTCACATTTCTGCGATACTGTTTATATAATCCAAGTCTCAACTCCCTCTCATCTATTCGATGTTCTATGTCACTTATTTGATGTAATAAATATCCATCAACTGTATCCAGAGTCTTGATCGGCCGACGATGTCTTGAGATTATACATCAGCTTTATTGGGTGTATATTTATAGGGCATAAATACCTTAGTAAGCAAATGCTCCCCTCACTATTAACTTGGATGCCAAGGTTTGTAACGGACCTTTCTCCCGACTGAATAATAATAAAACAACATTGACGTTGGTGTTTCTTAAGCCGTTGAAGTTTTAGACCTGGTAATATCTCGAAGGCATCTTCTGATGCATCCCCAAACAAGAATTCCATAAAAGTGTAGCGCTTGGGGGTATATCCTCCAAGATATTTTTAATATCATTGAATTTAGTAGCCGAATTTAAGCGAATATCTTTTAATGCTGGGCGACTCAATAACAGATGGCCTGAGTCATCTGGCAAGGGAGCGACTTATACAGTCTTCCGTTTTGAGGGAATATAAGTCTCGAGTATGATCCCACTATTCATTATCTTAATTAAATGATGTGCCTTACTCGTCGTCACATATGGTGGGGCAATGACGACATTCAGTAGCCATTCGATTTTTGCTTCGAACATAGTCCATTTATTGTTAGTGGTGTAAGCAAGATTGTATACAGTGTTTTCATGAAGTCTACTAACGTCGACATCATTTAAATCCCCTAGATTAGGTGCTGGTGCTGTAAATATAACTTCTTTCCCTTGTATACATTATCTTGGAAGTGTAAAGCATATAATTTGCCATCGGTACTTGGTTCATCAAATCCTTCTGTGTCTCCAAGATCGGAAAGAACAAATGTATTGCATTGTCAAAGGTTATGCGTTCCAGGACCACAAGAATCAACCATTATTTATAATATCAAGTGACACACTCAAATATCCTATATGTACAGGTTGATATTTTACTTCTGGTACAGAGAGTTTGAGCTCTGTAATAATACCCCGCCTTAACTTCTTATACTTCAATGATGAGTGTTCTACCACTATTGTATTTTTCATCTTTGACTGGAATAACTCTTAGTAGATTTGAAGGACTTTCGAGTTGAATATTATCCGTTTTACTAATCTGATCAAGATGGATGCACAACTCTTGATAGGGAACTATATCGGGTAATTCAACTCCATGCTCTGTTGTGATGGGTGCAACTTCTCTTCTTATAAACCCAAGTATATTTGCTAAGTCCCTATCAAGTTTTATAGAATGTGCTCCACTGCTTAAAATCAGTACAACATTTGACTCACATTTTAGTGTGAGACTAGCCCTCAAAGGCTTGAAAATTTCATCACTGAGTGAGCATTCGCTGTAATACCCATCAGGTATAGTACAACATTCTTTTTCTAGTAATAACTTATCATTTCCTCTCGCAGTACTTTTATTGGTTCACCGCGGTTAATACGTAACATCTCAGAGAGCAGCTTCAAGTTGCCCCGCTGAGTTATCGATAGCATGAAGCAGTTGAATAGACTGACTATTTATTATTCCTGGGAATAGTCATAGCCAATAGAGTAACATATTTTTTGTCTTCTTTTAAGACATCGTCATAATCAGTAACGGTTGATTGCAATAGGATTCCTCAATAAACCTGGTTTCATCAGTACCCCCTTTGACTGCAGTAGTATCAGTTAGGTTATCAAGATTAATATCGTCTATTTTTCTATTAAACATTTGGAAACATAATTTTATTATAAACATTGTTTTCGCAATACGGACGCAAGTTAAATCCACAACGTAGTCTTCAGGATCCATTAGGAGCAATTCGCCAGTCTGTAACTATAACTAATAGTTGGCAAATATCTCAGAGGTTGGAAGATGGATATCAAATCCAACATGGATATTAATGATGTTAAACCTATCCTATCGAGCCAAATTAATGAGGAATTAGATGTCATTGAGTAAAAATAACATAGACGATAGCAACGAATATTCTGTACATTATTTCAGGGGCAACCAAGAAGTTATAACCGAATCTGAGTGTATAAGCGTACCATAAGATGCTTCAATTCAGCAGATACAAAAAAACTTCAGAATGTTGGACTAATAAAAGTTCGGGCTGTGGGCGTGGATAAAATCGATACTATATATTTCGATAAAGCAAATTATATGCCTTTGAAATGTGGATCTTATATAGATTTACCCTCATATAATAAGAAGAAAACAGTCATAATTAATGTAAAAAAAAATGATGATAACTGTTTAAGATGGGTGTTATGATCTGCCTTGATTCCTGTAGATTCTAAAATTGCAAATAGACTTTCGAGCTATCCCCAAAACGATGGACTCAAACTTGAAGGTATAGATGAACCTTCTTAAATCTCTCAACATGATAAGGTGGAAAAGCAAAATAATTTAGCTATGAATGTTTTCGAAATTTTTTCTAAAGGAACTGTTGTACAAAGGATAAGCTCCGCCCCAGAACATATTCCCAGAATCAGTTCATTTCTGATCGAAAAAGATGGTAAATATAATTATATGTGGAAAAAGAGTTTAAGCAGGCTATTATGCAACCAAACAAAACATGATGGAAAGACATATTTCTGTAAAAGATGTCTGCTTGGATATTGCAGACAAGATCTTTCAGAAGCGCATAAAGAATACCGCAGAGCTGTTAGGCAGACTGCTATCAGGATCGATATGCCTAAAGAGGGTAAATATATATTAAAATTTGAACATTATTGTGATCAAATGCCAGTACCGTACATAATTTAAGCTGACTTCGAAGCACTTATCAAACCGATAGAAAATACCCAACACAGTACGGTATGTAGTTTTACATACAAAACTCAAGAACATACTCCTTGTGGGTTTGGATATATAGTTGTAAGGTATGCTTGTAAAACAAATACACCCGTGATTTACAGAGGTCACGATGAGACAGAAAAGTTCCTTGAATAATCAGGGAAGATTTATCGCGTAAACCCATGTGTATTACATCGTTCTCTGGCAGTAAATTCCGATGTCAAGACGACGTTAATTGGACGGCAAAAACACGACGTTTTCGTGCTTAGAGTGTGGGGCGCGAAGACATGCATCAATCAAGTAAAAAAAGTCTCATTTATTAGTTCTGCTTATGTGTCATATGCAGTCAGCCAATAATGTTCATAACCTGCACAAGGTCTTCTCATCGCTGTTCTTCAGTCACAGCCATTTAACATTCACAGTAGCATATATTCATACTTGTATGTATTTGATTTTAACACAGGTTTAATTACATCACTTTCCGTCCTGGAAACCACACACTCAATGTGGAAACAGACCACTTCCGGTCAAAGTGACCTTGATTTGACGCAATCATGACGTGTGATTGGTGTCTAGTTAGTTAGAGATATGCTTATGATACAGTCTGAATATAATCATACAATGCTTTTGTTGCTTATTTTTATTATTATCTTTACTGGTTGAAAAATGCTTCGAACTTTCATGGACTAAGCGAGTGGTTGATAAAACCATTGTGCAACGTTCTGTAATGGGGCTGCTCAATGATAAGAGACTTTGTAAGGATGAAAATAAAACTTGTGTAATAAAAATAAACATAGTCTTTCGACTCCAGGGCCACCTTGAAATTTGTGGTAAAACAATCCAGATGATCAAGTTCCATTATACATGTCATCGTAAGAGCCCGTTATGTTCTGGATGCCTCGCAGTATTCACAGTATACTCCTTTCCAGACATGAAATATACCTATTTCTTTCCTCGTTAAAGCTACAAACACGTTTTGTAAAGGTATTTCATTTCTGTAACTAACTTAAAACTATTCTTTTACAGGAGTGTTCCTGATACCATTTTTATTCTTCACCTTTATGGGCGCAATTCCATGTGTGTTCTTGGAGATGGTGATTGGCCAGTACTCCCAAAGCGGACCTGTTAACGTTTGGAATATATGTCCACCATTTAAAGGTAAGCTGAAACTGTAGTTGCCGGATACCAAGAATAGAGCATCCGCTACTGGATACCAGGATTCTTTTCAGGTAAGTGTCGAATGGTATCCCCGAGGATTCCGGAGGATGGAAGCTACCCTTTTCAGGAATTAAAAAGATGATTCATCACGAGTGTTTTTGATATGGGAAATATCAACCGAGTCTTAGTTAATCGGTATTTGCCGAGCCTCTGGCGAGACAAATACCGATTAACTGGACGTGGTTGATATTTCCCATATTAAAAAACACGAGTGATGAATTCTATTCATCATTTCCCTTTTAAGGAATAATTGCACTAACATTAACTTGACGAAATCTTACGTATAGATCGTGCGTCTCATGTTTTCCATAGCCGTGTAGACCAAAATAATCCACCTCTGCATGACGGGAGTTTCATCAACAAGCTGGGATGTCAGAGTGTGGGATGGGGTGTTTCGTGAAATGATGTTTGATATTTGCTTGTGCTGGTCAGGATTAATATGGCAGTAATTGTTCACAGAATTGTGGCCAGTTATCTGCATTATTTGATTTGGCGTGCCGATGTAAAAGGGATCGTCATCTTGACAGAAATCGAGTGGAGGCATACAACACCTGCACAGGGCACCGAGAGGGATCAGCAACATAAGCCCACATTTTGGGCCTAACGCGACGTCGCGACAATCACGAGGATTCTCACAGGACCTATTGTTTTCTTGTCTCATGGACAGTTCAAGATATTCGTGATCGTCTCCATCAACATGCAATGTGATGTCGCCCCAACACATGTTGTAGTGATCATTGACACCTCTTAACCCGAAATGGATTGTGTTGTAGAGCCATAGACAGTATATTATGCTCATTGGATAACTGATTCCATTGGATCCGGACTGCCACAGGGACTCGATCTCTTCATCACCAATCGGGTCCGCTTTCCTTGGTAAGTTGCCACGCCCTCCTTTCTTTAGTTCATTTTTCTCCCCTTTATTACTTCCCGTGATCGTGAAAATTCTAAAGATGACGTGAGTGAATAGCCATACCCCCTTTGTTTTAGTGATCTCTCGATGCTGCTCTGAAAACCCGTGAGACTGATTGGTTCATAATTTTCCCCATTTGTTTTTCGAACACTAATGAAAAACTTGCAGAGAAGTGTGTTTAGTTCGTTTGGGGGGGATTTCGTGCATTTGGCGAAATTCATTTGGGACTTTTAGAAAGTTATCGAACAGTTTCAAATCGTACAAAGTTTTCTTGGCTGTGTTTTTGTTTTGATTGTCTAGGATCACACCATCGATCATGCCGTCCTCAACAGCCACAAATCTTCCTAGGGCATCTTTCGGTTTTGTGTTCGTCGTCTGCTTCGCCGTGCTCGACGATGGCGTTTCGATGATGAAAATTTGGCTACGGGGGAGTTTTGATAATCTGCCTTCATCACAGTCAAATTCAAATTCGGTACCATCAACCTGTAACCTGTAATATCCATTCGTCAACACGGATATCACTGTAGCACTTCCCCTTTGATCTATTAAAACATTATCTCTAACATCAAAGGTATCCATGTTGTTTGTAAACACCTACTCACGTGCACCGGCGAAAAAAGTTCCACTTCCGGTTATCTAATTTGCGTATCTAATTTGCATACATATGTCATTGGGGTATGACATACCTGTTTTTATGTCATAAGCTCATGTCATGGATAAATACTTTAGTTAAATGATAAATATATTTATATGATATCATACAAAATGAAATCAATGTATTGTAGTACTGAGTTTCTTTGATATTTCAGGCATTGGTCTCGGGATTGCTCTAGTTAATTTTATCTATGTAACCTACTACATTGCCATATTCGCCTGGTTTATGTACTACTTCTACCACTCGTTCTTCGTCAACCTCCCCTGGACCAGCTGTAACCAGTCCTGGAACTCCCCTGGATGTATAGCAGACATCGACAACAGCGTCCGGAACAGCACATCAGCCAATGTTACCCAACTCATTCCCAGTGCTTCTGACGAACACAACCTCACTGACATCACTCAAACAGTCCCTGGTATGACTGCTGCAGAAGAATTTTGGAGGTACATTTAAGTTAATTAGACCTATTGGTTGAAACTGTATGAAATTATAGTAAGCATGTAAATATTTGGGACTGAACATGAATTAATACGAACTACAAGAACTCGACAAGCTCGTCACATTCGGTCTTGTATATGTATCATGAGTCACAATTTGATAACCCCTAGGCAGCTCACTGTCGTGTTTTCTGTGAAACGAGGACGTATATCTCGAAAACCTCGTCACTTTCGGTCTTGTGTATGTACATGAATCAAAAATTGTTAGCCGCTGTGCAGGCCCACCGTTGTGTTTCACTGTGAATGCTGGTCAGTTAGCAGTTTACGTTTTACACAAAGCTTCATCTGTTTGGCACACGAGAGAGTTTATTTTGGCACATTTGCGACAGGTTACTTTGCCAGTTAGGTAATATATTTTCCCAGTTGAAAAAGTACATGTAGTTCCGGTCGCAATAAGAACGTATTATGAGTTTTTGCTTTTCTGTAACGTTAAGGTTACGTATTTGGCTGCTCTGTTTCTGCGTTTTGATGATACAACCAATTCCAATTATTTATTTGACCAAATGACATCTCATTCATGCCTAAGGTAGGAGTTATGTATATCAAACTCACCTATACGGTCCTCCTTTTCACGAGCATGTCAATAATGTAACTGCCTTTGGGAAGTCGGGTAACCTTGTGGTTAAAACGTTCGCTCGTCACGCCGAAGACCCGGGTTAGATTCCCGACTTGGTAACAATGTGTGAAGCCCATTTCTGGTGTCCCCGCCGTGATATTGCTGGACTATTGCTAAAAGCGGCGTAAAACTCACTCACTCATCGTTACTGCCTTTACCACTTCGTACAATTTTTTCTTTATCAAGTCAAACGTCTGCACTGTTGAGCCTCCTTTCTAGATTGCAAGTACTACAGATGACTGACGGCCTGGAAGACCTCGGTGGAATACGCTGGCCGCTCGTTGGGTGCATGGCCGTTACCTGTCTGATCATGTTCTTATTCGTTTTCCGAGGGATCAAAGTGTCGGGGAAGGTAAACAAAGGTCCAATTCATGATGGTTGGTAAATTACTAATGCCAATTCATTTCAATCATGTCAGCTGAATATATTTATATTTCAAGAAATTACCTTACAGTGAATATCACATTACAATATTACAGAAAGCTTTTCAGTTGATATCTACTAATTGAGTAGGTTTCACCCATTTTGTAAACACAGAGTGTTATAAAGATAACATTTATTTTATTTCATGATTATATGTTCTTCCATTTGTCGCTTTCTTAGACTCGTACCATTGCATTTAGAGACAACCGTGTCATTATAATTTATATGTAAAATAACTTGTTACAAATGCAAAGGAGAAAAGAAGTGTTGAGGTTCTTCGTGGACACCGTAACTTACGCAATCTTACAATATATCAGTTTGCCCAGCCGATAAACTAAAAGGGTAGGAAATGTTCTTCCTTTCTGTTTAAAGTTACTTTGTAGAGGGGGCGGTCGGGTAGCCTAGTGGTTAAAGCGTTTGCTCGTCACGCCGAAGATCCGGGTTCGATTCCCGACAAGGGTACAATGTGTGAAGCCCATTTCTGGTGCCCCTGCCGTGATATTGCTGGAATATTGCTAAAAGCGGCGTAAAACAACACTCACTCACTCACTCACTGTGCTGATAACTGGCAATTTCTATTGTATAAACATGCATAAAGAGTCTCTGTATCTTTGGACATTTCTCTTGTTATTTTGGTAGGTCGTTTACGTCACTGTTGCTGTTCCCATCATTCTCGTCATAGTCTTCATCATCCAGGGATGTCTACTTCCGGGTTCTGCAGCAGGAATTTACTTCTATGTTTATCCTCAATTTAAACAACTTTTGAAACCAAGAGTAAGTTATATGCTTTTTAAGGGTATCGCTGTCAACGAGATTACATGTGTATGCGTGTCTAAATGTACAAAACGAGCTTAAAAGTAATTGTTGTTCTCTGATATATAAAATCGTTGCTGATGATTCAATTTGATAAATTGTACATGATGTATTGAAGGACATCATATGCGTGTCTGTGATTGCATAAAGCCAGGTGGAACATTGTAGCTCACCTGACTGAAAGTCAAGTAAGTTTACGTCATGGCATGTTTGACCCGCTGGCATGTTTGACCTTGTCAGTGATCCATCGTGTGTCGTAAACATCTTCTCAGAAACCACTGGACCAAAGAAGCGGAAACTTCACATACTTGTCCCCACCAGTGAAGACACCTCAAATGATAAAGACGTTCGAACCCATTTTGTAATATAGACACCACAACAGCCATATTACAAATCGCATTCTTTGCCTCTACTCAGACATTCTTGTTGCAAATGGTAGGGACGTTTGGTAACTGATTAGTTAGTAGTGGGGATCAACATAATTACATGGCACTTTTAACATCTTCTCAGAAACCACTGGACCCATGAAGCTGAAACTTGTAATCTTGGTGAGAACAAGGACGTTATCTGAATTGTTCAAGAGGTTCGAATCCGATTTTCAAAATGGAATATAATGTGGCACCTGTGTAGTTAAGTCTGCTTAACACTTGTTCTGGGTTTTTGTTGTTGCTATATTAGAAACTTTGACTTGTACGTTTTCACTTTAACCATGCATCTAAATTATCTCAATATACTGATCTGCCCCTGTAACCTTCATCTCTTCTGTAATCGTCTGACTGACAGAGCTGAACCTTGGCTTTTATGTTTCTCTTCCAGGTGCAATCCTGTTTTATATTTCATTAGATTTTAGTGTTAGCTTTCAGTCCTTAGTTTTTATG
The DNA here is from genome assembly GCF_022045235.1 of Haliotis cracherodii. Lineage (NCBI taxonomy): Eukaryota > Metazoa > Mollusca > Gastropoda > Lepetellida > Haliotidae > Haliotis > Haliotis cracherodii. The sequence goes on from NW_027266266.1 coordinate 41,409,750, forward strand.
TTGAAAATATTTGAATATCAATGTTGACAGCAACTCTTGTTTAGTGTCTGCCTTTGCTGTGCCATTATTTTTAATGAAATGTAACAAACACGTATTTTCAAACATATGAATTGTGTAAGCCGTTAAACATTGGTATTCATCATTCGAATAACTCATTTCCTTATTGTGTTTTCATTTGTACAGATGTGGATTGAGGCGTGTAGTTCTGCTCTATTCTCTTTGAATATTGGCCTTGGGAACATCATAACTATGGCCGGGCACAACAAAATAACACGCAACTGTTTTAGGTAAATGAACATACAATACAGTAAGCTGCACAAACACACAATTTGATAATTCCAAGATGAGGTCACACTATCATCATTATTCCAATAAACAGTGACAGTTTTATTAGTTTTGATTTGCGATATCGGGCGGTGTCTCCCAAACACTTCCTCGTTAATACAAACTACCTTGTATGAAGCTTTTACCAGGTATGTAACATACATGGACTCAAACGTGTTCCACAAATTTAAAGTCGCCAACATATAAAAATATAGCGAACTCCCTAATTTAAAAAAAAAATCGGATTTCATCTGCTCATAAGAATGTAGTGATCAATTTTTATAATACTTCAATCATCGGGAGAATCGCATTCAAATATGGTACGCATTTATAATACACCAAGAGTGTAGAGAATATAACCCTTATGTATTTCATTCACCTTACGAACTGCATAATGATATCGAGGGCCCTATCCATAACAATCATTTGCAATGCTAAAGCATTATTAAATTGATCCGTTAAAGTAGCTGTAAACGAAACAATATCTGTGACTTATAAAGTAAGTATGAATAGTGAACACTTTTTATAATGGTATCCAACTGTTTGCAGTATGTGAAACGTCATACTTTCAATAATATTCACGATAGAAACCTTTCTGTTTCAGGGATGCATTACTTGTCAGCATGGTTGATATTCTATTTCTTGTATTAGCTGGATTCGCGTTCTTTGCCACTATTGGACATGTTGCCCACCAACGTGGCGTTCCTGTAGAAACTTTCGAATCATCAGGTATCTGGAGAACTAATGATGTGCATATATGCAGAATGATTTGTGATAAACCTTCACAATATTTATTTAAATAATGAACTAATAATAAGCAGAATCAGTTAATTTGTAAAGATATTCTTAAATAAAAGTGACATAACCATTTCTATAATCATCAGAAATCTCTGCTGATAGAGAGTCTGTAGTATGATTCCGACTATATCATAAGCATGTGTTTGTGAATCACTGTCAATTAGTGATGATACCAGGGAAACTTGGAACTCGGCACCAGCGGGCATTATCGACAGTACACCAGAATAAAAAAAAATAATGACAAATAGTCAGCATTGCTCTTCGGTGTTCTTCACAGGATTTTAGGCAAAAAAATTTTTTCTTACTTTGAAGTTTTTTATTTGTCATTTGTGTTATGTCATTTGAGGGGAAATAATCCTTCTGTGTAGCCTCATCCTACATGCTTCGGTCATCCTGAACTGGCACACGTTCATTCAGCGAAATAGACTTCATATGCAAATATAAATAAGATATTGTTTTTTGCTTAAGTACTTCAGCATTTAAAAAGACAATTACAGATAAAACTTAAGTTTGTTTTCCTTTGTCTCGATGCATTTCTAGCGTGTGGTGTTCGAACTATGAATGTAGCGGAAGTAGTCCCGTAAAATTCAGGGTTCACAATCAGCTAATCAAATGACTAGAATAACTGAAAAGTGATATATGTACATCTTGCAAGTATCAGAAAGTTGTGCACCAATATGTTGTCCCCTTGGACAATACGTTCATAGATCCCAAGTCCTAATACTACGGTCCTTGCGTTGTTGTTACGTTAGGCAAGATCAAGGTCGATAAGGCTGTTGAGAAAAGTGGATGTCTTAGTGAGTTGCATGGACATGTTATCACGACCACTGTATGTTGTCATTGTATGCGTCAAACGTGTAATTGCACCTCATTATTAAACCTTAATTTCGCCATTAAGTATATCCTTTTCGGATAGATACAACATTGAAAGTCTTTCAAAATCTGTAGAGTCAAAGTCATTAAAAAAATCACATTACATTAATTTTGAAAAGAACGTTTTGTTTATTTTCATATTCAACCATTTTTCAAAATTATTTCCCATATCAATTTGGCAGGGGCAAGGAACACAATCCTTCATTAACGTTTTGTGCGATTGATACACACATGAAGTACGCTCATCAAATTCACAAACACATTTAGCTCGTTAATTGAATTTATCTGTAGATGAAATATAACTGAGAGTTCTTATGTTTTATATTTAATATCAAGATAGACCTGACCACCCTGATCCATCTAGTCACTTCCCAAAACCGACTTATCCTGGGCACCAGTTCTGATCCAAAAATCTTCAACGTGTGGCTCTAAATCTTTTGAAAATTGTAATAGTCATGTTGTACACATTAATATAAAGGGTAAATCTGTTTCAGGCTTCAACCTGGCTTTTATTGCCTACCCTCAAGTCCTGACGTATCTCCCACTGCCGCATGTCTGGTCGGTGTTGACCTTCCTTACACTGATGACCCTTGAAGTGGACACACTGGTACAATTCGATTTATGTCTGAAAACATGTTTATTAATCAACCATTACAAACAGAAAAGGAAACAATTTACATAAAAAATCATACTGAGGGACGTTTCGAGCAGCAACAGTAGTAACTATGTACATGATGTGCCTTATGTGTAAGTTTAAATTCAACACGATGAATCGTGGCTTTGAGTATATATTTACCATAAAATATTAATTAACATTTATTGTGGAACACCGTACACCAATTTCTCCGATGTTTAAGGCAGACTGTGTGTAATAAAAGCTTGGCCAGACAAACCACAAATAACACAAAAGTAGCGTCCAACGCTATCCGTGCATCGAGGATGACAACCCAATCCATGCATTCGCCTCTCACAAAATCGATGCTTCCAGGAATCTTTCGAACACAAGATCCTCAATCAAATTAATGAAATTCAATTGCAAATGTTTTCTGTTTACTTTAAGTTACCAGCGACAGAGATAATACTTACCGCCATCACAGACACGTTTATTGGAGCATCAAAACGACGATGGGTTATCATTTGCTTAATTCTCCTAAGCAACTTTCTGTTTGCCCTGCCCTGTGCTACACAGGTAACTTGATCCACATATACAAAAAGGTTGCTCAATTGATGTGTACAAACTGTTTAAAATGTCCTTACCTTAGTTTCACTGTCCATATACTTTGATGTCATACCATTGTTGACATTTGAGTAATTGTAAGGTGCTTTTGCAACAAATGCATTTTTATATTGTTCGTTCGTTTGATGCAAAACTCAGTAATATTCAGTTTTATGATGGGCTTCTGTGAATAATCGAACATTAATCCACACAATTAGGAAACATACAATTAACCATTCGATCCATTTAGTCGCACCTAAAGGGACATGTATTCATACTCGGAATCCCCTTGGTCTGTTATGTTATAAATCAGTACTGCATTAAAGGTGGTATTTGCATTCCGACTATAATGATGTTTTAAGGGAGGTGTCTACATTGTGACACTAATGGACTGGTACGCCTTCTTTCCTGCCATAGCTGTGTTTGGAATGCTGGAGTGCACTCTTGTAAGTTGGTGCTATGGTAAGGACACTTTAACTGATTTCTTACCATGATAAGGATTCAACTGTCCATAATACAATAACGTCAACTAATGAAGAGAAGTATCAATACAGTAAATGTCTTAAAATTTAAAAAGAAATCTAACTTATCACATGTATTCCTTATTGACAGCCTTTACCGTATAAATCAAATATAAGGAAAATTGATACTAAAATTTGCATAAGATATGTACCGTTTCTTCGTTGTTACTAGCATTGTCTCCAGAATTAGACAAAAATAATTGGAAACGTATATCTTGTTCTTTTTCTTTGTCTAAGGATTCGAGAGACTCAAACGAGATATCAGTATTATGTGGGGGAAGGCAGTCCCCAAACTTATGATGCTGTCCATCAAATATGTCTGTCCTCTCCTTCTGTTGGTAAGACTGGGAAATTCTTTGCCAATCAATAACCATTTTAAATATAAATAATTATCACCAATGCTACACTACACCATCATGAAGTCAAAATTCATCCATTCCTTCACAAGTCTGGAAAACTTAATACTGTATAATTAGTCTTTGAAACAATATTTCATACATGACGTATTTGCATAAATACATAAACTACAATAATAACGAATTATAAATAAGAAATATATTAAAATTTCAATTCATGAAACCTATTAGAAGAACACAGAACCATATCAAATTTTGGAGTTTGAAAAATAAAAGTATTAGAATAAATGCCTTGCCCATGTTTTAAATCCATGTACTGTTTTACCCTCAATGGTAATGTCCAAACTGTAATAAGTAATATATCCATAGCACATTGCATTCCATTTGTCCTTTTATCAGGCCATATTCTGTTACTCTCTCTACTCCCACCGACCACCTCAGTACGGAGACTACAGCTACCCAGCCTGGGCAACAGGAGTAGGGTGGATGATATCCTGCATTTCCATAATACCGCTGCCGATTATTTTCATGTGGACCGTGTACAACACAAGTGGTGCTACGCTAAAACAGGTATGCGTATGGCGTTATCAAATGCATGTTTATACCCAAGTATGGGTATTAAGGCAATACTATTTCATTTGAAGTAAAACATATTTTATGTTCATTTTGACAAAACTGAACATTATTTGTATTTCTTTTATCTTTACACTGCAGGATTTATAGTATTGTATACATTTATAAAATCATTGTACAATAAATATATGATGGAATGTTTAAACGTGTTTCAGAAGTTACGGACATCATTTCAACCCAAAGATCAGTGGCGTCTACAAACACACTCTGACACAGCAAACAATGATGCGCTGCAACCAATGCATCCTGTGCAAAGCAGGGAATGCTAAGGATTTGTGAACTTTGACGACTTTAAGCAAGAAACACGACGACAACAAACATTATGGACATTGTTTCCACTACACCATCACTGATATATGCCATTAAAAGAACTCATTTACTACTTGTATACACATTGCAATATAGTTAACAAGGAAGCACAACATTCACGATCTACGTAATGCACGATTTCTTTGTAATATAATTTGCAATCATCTTTTAGTGACACATCAGTATATAGTAGCCGTTTCCACCTTTTTATATCCTGACCACCAAACGGAAGATGTATTGAAATCTTTATTAGATTTAAGCTAATCTATTGATACATGATGAAAAATTAACACACCCACGTAAAAGTTGAATCAGTAAAACGAATCTAATTCGGATTAATATTTGTATATAATAATAATATTTAAACAAATATACATTATCATATGTTGATATATTGATGATTGGATACCGTTCAATAATGGTAATATAGTCAATTTCCCTCCATTGATTTACTCACTTGATCTAGAAATAAAAGATTCCTGCAAAACCGTCTCATCTGTTAATATTTACATCTACGCACAAAGATTCAGAATGTCAAAAGGCTTTACAAGACAAGAGGGATGACTTCAACTTTGCCTTGATGTCATGGAATATTCCTGCAGCCCTATCCCTTGGTGTCTACACTTTACAACTTAGTCTTTGTGACAGGGATTTGGTTGGGCACTTGCTTCGTCCAGCAATATATCTCACTTTGTACGGATTATTATGGAGCTTTGGAATCCAGTCCAAAAGAGGAACAGACATGTCTTCAGAGTCAAGCCAAGCCTTGATGGGACTGTTGCATGGTTTTGGCAGATGGCTTCCTCAGTTAGCATACTGGCCTTCTATGTGACATCATTTGATATGTCACTTATACCAAGTTCTTTGATCAAACAATCAATGTAGTGATGCCTACATTTTCTGGGTTTTTTTAGGCCTTTATAGTGGAAACAACTGCAATTGTTACATGTAGGGCAGCCAGCCTTTGGACTTCTGTTTCCTCCTTTTCAGTTTGTGCATTCTACCAATGACAACATCACGTACTTAACCCACTCTGAAAGACGTTCAACAGGTAGAAAACATGACACTTGTTACAGATAGATACAAAAACGCAAATTTTATCCATACTAAAACTCACAATAGATATGTGTACCCTACTCACACACATGAGTCCCAAAGAGACTGGTCATGATCAGACGAAGTTGATAAGGCTGAAGGCGATCTCTTAAACTCTGAAAGCAAAAGCAACAACGCTTACTTCGTGTTCACCGGATGAAAGAGCAAGAAGTATCTCTCACACGTCGTGACAAAGAATAAAAGAAGTTCTCCAAAGTTCGAAATGTCTATCAAAGACTTCATTCAATAGGTAATTCTTCTCATTTTTGTCCATTTATTGGCCTAGACTTTGACAACGTCCATAATGATCTTATGATTGTGATCTCAATTGGTCAGGGGATGCTCGCGATATTTTGGTCCATATTTGATGATCCGACGAAGGTTGTTTTTGTCATTACTAGAGAAGTCACCTGTGATTACATGACCTACAGGTTGGTAGCAGTATGATGAGTCTTGGCAGCCACAAGTAGTGGAATTTACATCAATTCCATTTTTTGTCAAATTTCAAATTCCAGAACACGCTGTCTTTGTCTGATTTAGAGGAGCCGGTTTTTGGTTTGGGCAAACGTTTCACAGCTATATCGAGAATTATACTCTCTTGTCGATGTTGTGGGCTCTTTCTGTTTGATTAATTTCTTTCAGTGACACAGAGTATAGTTTGGTTCATTCATATATATTTCACCACTATTTAACCTTTTTACCCAATGGACGCGCTACGTTTTATATTTATTGTTACTAATGTCACAGAGTTACTTAACATGCCAAGCGTGCCAAACCACTTAAGCAATTATGCCAGGAGCTAAATAGTTGATCCAAATAATGAACAACAGTACAAGTAGTACCACATTGACGACAAAAGCATTTGCTTTGTAGGACAATGTACATGCATATAATTAATTCATTAGTGTTACTGTCGTTGCTATGTATTTTATCCGTATCTTTGTCCATCGTAGATTAATACATCCCCTAAACCATAAGGCCGTAAGGCCAATTTAACTGAAACAGTGCACTGGTGATCAAATGACATGACCATATTTCAAGCAGTTCTTCAGGGGCGGTCGGGTAGCCTAGTGGTTAAAGCATTCGCTCGTCACGCCAAAGACCCGGTTTCGATTCCGAAATGGGATATTGCTGGAATATTGCTAAATGTGGCGTAAAACCATACTCACTCACTCACTCACTCAAGCAGTTCTGGCCCACTATTCAGCGATATGTGCATGATTCTGCCAATAAGCAGCCTTATAAAGATATCAATGCCTTTAGATGTTCCTTTGACATGTAAGAAATGACAATGGATACAATAACACAGATACATTTGCTGTAATTTGTTTCAGAAATTCTCAAAGCCACAGCTGTAAAAATAGTTTATTTTCTCGAAAAGCGTTTAACATACATGTCATTGTGAAATCAGTTACCTGCTGAGAGACCTCTAAACCTGTCACCATGAAGATAATTCGTAAAGGACGAAGTGTATATTGTTGGCAGATAAAACTAGTAACATATAATCCCTAGGGTGGGACATAAAGTGGTAAATAGTTTCGAGTGACCTTCATTGAAGCGGCTCGTGTTAAAATAATACGAGATCCCTGAAGATCCGGGGAAGAATAGCTCTTCAGCAACCCATTCTTGCCGCAAAAAGCGACTATACTTGTCATAAAAGACTACTAACGGGATCGGCTGGTAAGGCTCTCTGACTTGGTTCATGCATGTCATCGTATCCATTTTGTGTGGATTGATGCGCGTGATGTCAATCACTTGATTGTCTGGTCCAGACTTGATTATTTACAGACCGCCGTCATATAACAATCTACTGTATGAGATATGCATGTGTGGTTTTCCAAACAGGCCCGTGATCAGAAACAGATCAAAAACAGATCTAGATTCAGCAACCCATGCTTGTGGTTAAGTGGCGACTAACAGGATCGGGGAGTCTGACTCGCGGCCTTTGCTGATACATGTCATTATATCCCATATGCCTGATTAGATCATTGGGAGCTCTTCTGGGCCCTGCTACGACATGGGAAAAAGGAAACAACAGATCCCATGTTTGAATATCAAAGAAAAACAGGTCCAACACGCAAAACATGATAAGTAATGCCCTTGCAGACCACCTCAAAGATGTATTTATCGACAAATCTGAACCACATTTTAATGATGTGGTTAACGTGGAAATTGACAAAGAAGTAGAGAAATACGTCAAACAATGCAAGCAGAAGGTAACAAGGCTGAACTTCTATTTCCCTCACAAGAAGAGATATTTCGCTTCTTGTTCCTCTCTTAAAAACAACAAGGCACCACGTGAAGACAAAACTACCTATTATCACTTGAAGTATGGCGAAAATATTTATGAAGATGTCTTGCTTTACTATCCAACTTTTTAATAGAATATGTTTTTATAACGACGTGTTCGTATCGTTATCTATCGTGTAGTTGTCCGATTTTCGATCACAAACATTGATGCTTATTAATTTTGTTTATCCGACATACTCGTTAATGAGACATCATCATATGCAACCGACCATGTTTGATTAACGGAACTGGACTGTATATCCCAACAGCTTGGACGAATGGGGTTATAGTGCTAATATTTAAAGGTGAAGATATATCTAAAAGTTCTCCAGATTTTTATAGAGGTGTAACACTTCTTCTTGTTATGTTTAAACTGTTTGAACTTATGCTATTAAGAAGACTTCCACAGATCACAGATTCGGACACCTTTCCATGCAAGCCATAGAACGGTTTCAAAACCGAATGTCATCAAGCTTACTATTACTCAGAGCGTTCTGATGTAGTTCATATAGCCTTCCTTGATAGCTCTAAGGCTTTCGAATATAGGTTTTTATCTGAACAATCCATTTTTACCCTTGAATGTGATATCGACTGAGGTTTTAGTGATTTTCAGCATCACTTTTATTATGTTTGATTCCATATGGTCAGATTAGGCCGCGAATAGCTGCAAGATTGCTGATGCGGCGTTAGGCAAAAATTACTCACTCTCTAAGGCTTTCGACACTGTCTACCAGCCTGGCCTTCTCCTTACACTCTGCTATATGGAAGTCTTACATCTTCTTCTGGACAAAATTTGATCATATTTGCATGAATATGAGAAGTTGCCTGCTAGCAAACAACGAGAAGTCACACTGGTTTCACACAGGTGTTCGACAAGGGAGCCTTTTATTTGCAAAGCTACACCTACTGTGTATAGATGGTGAAACTCAGGAGAAAGAAGGGATCTGTTGTACTGGACGTCAGCATTACAGCTCCCTCCCAAGCTGATGGCATCGCTTTGATCTCTCCAGTGTCAGCACTGGAAGAAATGGTGTCTATTTAAGAAACATTTTCTCCTTCAAAGAGCACATTATAGACCTTTTGCCCATCAAGTGCTGCTTACATCAATATGAAGTAACAATCCCTACTACAAGAGAAATTAAACATGTTGGAACTTTACTTGACTCGGCATACAGTTCCTGGGAACGGACATTAGACGTCTGCTCAAAGATGAAGTCTACCGCGATGTCGCTGTTAAGAACAGTAGTCCTATGAAATAGCAGAAAAAACGTTCCTTCCGAGAAGAATCTTCAGTACTAGGCTAAATATAATCTTTTGCAATTCCTAAACAGCTTTAGCCCCAATGGCACATTCGCCACCTGTCATACCTGGAAGAAAGTTGTGAAAGATGCCATTAAAGTGAATGAACTTAAAGCCTGGAGAAGACACTTGAACTCTGATCCAGATCTAAAACACTTTGAACAATCACCCCTCACAAAGAATGGGAAATTGCTAAAAGAAATCTAGACCTGAAACAAGCTGCAACCTTCGTGATCCAGTCCTGAGACTTGGGAAAGTGAGTGTGTGACATGTGCAAGTTTGTCCTCCAGGACCACGTCCACATTCTCTGTCCACAGACAGAAAATCTCAGAGACAATTTGTGGTGTAGCATAGTGGACACTTGTGCGGTGGAAGTCAGCGTGTCTCTCTATAACAAGCAGGAAATAGAGTTAGTTTGTTGTCTGCTAGCATGTAGAGAACTTTGCAAAAGCTGCAGTCAAAGGTTTCTTCCAATTGAAAAAATACATAGACCTTGTGAAGAAACATTATATTCTCTGACATGTGAGCAGGCATAAACTTAACATAAGAATGCCTATTCGTGTACATTTGTAAATACTGTATTTCAATGTCTTTAACTCTCCTATGGAGGAATAAAGAACGATTCGCTGTGCAGAGTTGCGTCCCTTGGGCACGCCGGAAACCTATGATTGTGGGTTCGAATCCCGGTTCGCCCCGATTATGTTTCTAGGTTTGTCAGCACCATACCCGTGCTCGTGGGTTTCACCGAAGTGATAAACGTCAGAGACCTGCATCACTTCGGGCTTTCCTCCCACATTAAGCTGACACGCCGCGATATAACTGGAATACTGTTAAAAGCGGCGTTAAACCCAACTCACTTACTCACTCACTCTATTTTGCCCCGTACGTGTCCAAATCTTGCATTAAAGTTATGACACAGTTAGATAATACCTCGAGTTTGATAAGTGTAGAACTGATTTTGAAGATCTATTCAGTGTCAAGTATCCCCCTAGAATCAATTTGGGGGAATTTCGCGTTATTTACGTGTCGATGCTTTGCTTTAACGATGTTACGATCTATCCAGTTCTAAAAAGTTGTACCTACCCATGAGACTTGCGCTTTAACTAAATAGTTTATTCTGCTTTCTTAAACTTTGCAGCCATGGGTTGTGTTTTTGTATGGAGACTAGATATTTTTATCAGCTACAGCTGCAAAACCAGAGGCCTTTTTAATTAAACCGATATTTGATTCATACAATTTCGGGGTTTTCTCTAAAATCGCCTGAGGCACAACACAGAAACGCCGCAATACAACTGAAATACTGTTAAAAGCGCCGCTGAACACAAAGAACTTCAGAACGACATTTACAACAACGACATGGATCAGAAACTGCGCTTTTTGGATAACCTTGAAGCTCTCGCTGTGCAGGTGTTCGTTGATGACGCATTCCACGGCTTTCCATGACGCTTTGAGTCATTGCTTTAAAAAAAATAATACTAAGAATCTGTTCACTGGTCTTTTAAAACCCATACATGTGAAAATAAATATATGACGTCAACGTCAGAGACCAACTCGAGTAACCGCCGAAACAGACACAACCGGTTGCAAAAGCTAAATAGCAGCATGTCATGGAGATCTTATGTATCTTAAAAAGGTAATTTAAGTACATTATTCAAGGACATGATACACTAAACAAGAATGGCTGTTGGTTGGTTTGTTGTTTAACGCCGCACTCAGCAATATTCCAGCTATATGTCGGCGGTCTGTAAATAACCAAGACTGGACCAGACAATCCAGTGATTAATATCATGAACATCGATCCATGCAATTGGTCAGCGATCCTGACCACCCGATCCCGTTAGTCGCCTCTAACGACAAACATAGTCGCCTTTTACGGCAAGCATCGGTTGCTGAAGACCTATTCTACCCCGGATCTTCAAACAAGAATGGAAATGAAATAAATATATAATCTTGATTAAACTAAACTAAACGTTCTGAATGATACGGGTTTGGGATACTTCAGTGGGAAAGAACCCAAGAAGATACGCGTTGAAATTGGTCTTCAGCAAACCGTATCTCAAGTGCGTACATCAATGTTCATGATGTCAGTCACTGGATTGTCTGGTCCAGACTCGATTATTTACCGACAGCCGTCATATAGCTGGAATATTGATGAGTGCGGCGTTAAACAACAAACAAACTAGAATGGAAAAAGCGTTCTCCGACCGGATGTGATTCCCAACATGGGTACAATGTGTGAAAAGAATTTCTGGCATTCTTCCACCTGACATTGCTGGGATATTGCTTTAAACGCCGAAACAAACACTCAATCACTCTGTATCTGTTTTTCCTAGCAATTGTATTACCTGTGTAAATCATGTTAAATTCAACATTGGAAGCCTTCAATTAATTACCGATCAAATATACAGGTGATACAGTTTTATACCATTGATATTTTGCAAGTAGAAAATGCATGCAATGTTTACTCACGCCTTTCTACACGTCAAATCCTCCTCATTAAATCATGCCATTTATGGTGAAAGTGGTTGTTATCCATTATCAATTGGAATGTTCTAGTCTTGTAGGAAGCAGAGTGAGTTGCTTGTCTTGTGTGAAGCAGGTTGTGCTGCTTGTCTTGTGGGAAGCAGGGTGTGCTGCTTGTCTTGTGGGATGCAGATTGTGTTGCTTGTCTTGTGGGATGCAGGTTGTGTTTTTGTCTTGTAGGAAGCAGGGTGTTGTGATTGCCTTGTGGGAAGCAGGGTGTACTGCCTGTCTTGTGGGATGCAGGTTGTGTTGCTTGTCTTTTTGGAAGCAAGTTGTGTTGCTTGTCTTGTGGGAAGCAGGATGTGTTGCTTGTCTTGTGGGAAGCAGGATGTGTTGCTTGTCTTGTGGGAAGCAGGATGTGTTGCTTGTCTTGTGGAAAGCAGGTTGTGTTGCTTGTCTTGTGGGAAGCAGGATGTGTTGCTTGTCTTGTGGGAAGCAGGATGTGCTGCTTGTCTTGTTGGAAGGAAGATATGTTGCTTGTCTTGTAGGATGCAGGTTGTGCTGCTTATCTTGTGGGATACAGGTTGTGTTGCTTATCTTGTGGGAAGCAGGTTGTGTTGCTTGTCTTGTGGGATGCAGGGTGTGTTGCTTGTCTTGTGGGAAGCAGGATGTGTTGCTTGTCTTGTGGGAAGCAGGTTGTGTTGCTTATCTTGTGGGATGGAGATTAATTTGCTTGTCTTGTGGGAAGCAGGTTGTGTTGCTTGTCTTGTGGGATGCAGGGTGTGTTGCTTGTCTTGTGGGATGCAGGTTGTGTTGCTTGTCTTGTAGGTCCCATATGTGTTGCTTGTCTTGTGGGAAGCAGGTTGTGTTGCTTGTCTTGTGGGATGCAGGTTGTGTTGCTTGTCTTGTGGGAAGCAGGTTGTGTTTTTTGTCTTGTAGGAAGCAGGTTGTTGTGATTGCCTTGTGGGAAGCAGGGTGTACTGCCTGTCTTGTGGGATGCAGGTTGTGTTGCTTGTCTTTTTGGAAGCAAGTTGTGTTGCTTGTCTTGTGGGAAGCAGGATGTGTTGCTTGTCTTGTGGGAAGCAGGATGTGTTGCTTGTCTTGTGGGAAGCAGGATGTGTTGCTTGTCTTGTGGAAAGCAGGTTGTGTTGCTTGTCTTGTGGGAAGCAGGATGTGTTGCTTGTCTTGTGGGAAGCAGGATGTGCTGCTTGTCTTGTTGGAAGGAAGATGTGTTGCTTGTCTTGTAGGATGCAGGTTGTGCTGCTTATCTTGTGGGATACAGGTTGTGTTGCTTATCTTGTGGGAAGCAGGTTGTGTTGCTTGTCTTGTGGGATGCAGGGTGTGTTGCTTGTCTTGTGGGAAGCAGGATGTGTTGCTTGACTTGTGGGAAGCAGGTTGTGTTGCTTATCTTGTGGGATGCAGATTCAGTTGCTTGTCTTGTGGGAAGCAGGTTGTGTTGCTTGTCTTGTGGGATGCAGGGTGTGTTGCTTGTCTTGTGGGATGCAGGTTGTGTTGCTTGTCTTGTAGGTCCCATATGTGTTGCTTGTCTTGTGGGAAGCAGGTTGTGTTGCTTGTCTTGTGGGATGCAGGTTGTGTTGCTTGTCTTGTGGGAAGCAGGTTGTGTTTTTTGTCTTGTAGGAAGCAGGTTGTTGTGATTGCCTTGTGGGAAGCAGGGTGTACAGTTTGTCTTGTTGGATGCAGGTTGTGTTGCTTGTCTTTTTGGAAGCAGGTTGTGTTGCTTGTCTTGTAGGAAGCAGGATGTGTTGCTTGTCTTGTGGTAAGCAGGATGTGTTGCTTGTCTTGTGGAAAGCAGGGTGTGTTGCTTGTCGTGTGTGAAGCAGGATGTGTTGCTTGTCTTGTGGGAAGCAGGATGTGCTGCTTGTCTTGTTGGAAGGAGGGTGTGTTGCTTGTCTTGTAGGAAGCAGGTTGTGTTGCTTGTCTTGTGGGATGCAGGTTGTGTTGCTTGTCTTGTGGGATGCAGGTTGTGTTGCTTGTCTTGTGGGATGCAGGTTGTGATGCTTGTCTTGTGGGATGCAGGTTGTGTTTTTGTCTTGTAGGAAGCAGGGTGTTGTGATTGCCTTGTGGGAAGCAGGGTGTACTGCCTGTCTTGTGGGATGCAGGTTGTGTTGCTTGTCTTTTTGGAAGCAAGTTGTGTTGCTTGTCTTGTGGGAAGCAGGATGTGTTGCTTGTCTTGTGGGAAGCAGGATGTGTTGCTTGTCTTGTGGGAAGCAGGATGTGTTGCTTGTCTTGTGGAAAGCAAGTTGTGTTGCTTGTCTTGTGGGAAGCAGGATGTGTTGCTTGTCTTGTGGGAAGCAGGATGTGCTGCTTGTCTTGTTGGAAGGAAGATGTGTTGCTTGTCTTGTAGGATGCAGGTTGTGCTGCTTATCTTGTGGGATGCAGGTTGTGTTGCTTATCTTGTGGGAAGCAGGTTGTGTTGCTTGTCTTGTGGGATGCAGGGTGTGTTGCTTGTCTTGTGGGAAGCAGGATGTGTTGCTTGTCTTGTGGGAAGCAGGTTGTGTTGCTTATCTTGTGGGATGCAGATTCAGTTGCTTGTCTTGTGGGAAGCAGGTTGTGTTGCTTGTCTTGTGGGATGCAGGGTGTGTTGCTTGTCTTGTGGGATGCAGGTTGTGTTGCTTGTCTTGTGGGATGCAGGTTGTGTTGCTTGTCTTGTGGGAAGCAGGTTGTGTTTTTTGTCTTGTAGGAAGCAGGTTGTTGTGATTGCCTTGTGGGAAGCAGGGTGTACAGTTTGTCTTGTTGGAAGCAGGTTGTGTTGCTTGTCTTTTTGGAAGCAGGTTGTGTTGCTTGTCTTGTGGGATGCAGGGTGTGTTGCTTGTCTTGTGGGATGCAGGTTGTGTTGCTTGTCTTGTAGGTCCCATATGTGTTGCTTGTCTTGTGGGAAGCAGGTTGTGTTGCTTGTCTTGTGGGATGCAGGTTGTGTTGCTTGTCTTGTGGGAAGCAGGTTGTGTTTTTTGTGTTGTAGGAAGCAGGTTGTTGTGATTACCTTGTGGGAAGCAGGGTGTACAGTTTGTCTTGTTGGATGCAGGTTGTGTTGCTTGTCTTTTTGGAAGCAGGTTGTGTTGCTTGTCTTGTAGGAAGCAGGATGTGTTGCTTGTCTTGTGGGATGCAGGTTGTGTTGCTTGTCTTGTGGGAAGCAGGTTGTGTTTTTTGTCTTGTAGGAATCAGGTTGTTGTGATTGCCTTGTGGGAAGCAGGGTGTACAGTTTGTCTTGTTGGATGCAGGTTGTGTTGCTTGTCTTTTTGGAAGCAGGTTGTGTTGCTTGTCTTGTAGGAAGCAGGATGTGTTGCTTGTCTTGTGGGATGCAGGATGTGCTGCTTTTCTTTTGGGAACCAGATGTGTTGCTTGTCTTGTGGGATGCAGGATGTGTTGCTTATCTTGTGTGAAGCAGGTTGTGATGCTTGTCTTGTGGGAAGCAGGGTGTGAAGCAGGTTGTGTTGCTTGTCTGTAGAGGAGGCATAAGGCATAAATCCACAGCATGGTACAGATGAAGGCATATTTAATAATATGTATACATTAAAGAAGGTGCGGTATTTATGGTACATCAAATTATGTTGCAAGCATCAAGTGAATAAGTTATTTTACAAATTGAGTAAACAAAGCCCATTTTCTGTTAAAGGCAGATAAGTAATTATTTCTACGTGCAATATGATATTCAACGTCATAGATACTTCTTATTGTGTTCTTAAAAGCAACAAAGTCAACATTTTCATTCTTAATACACTGGACAAAGATAAAACTTTTAGCAGCTACAATCAAATGGTTAATTAATACATCAGAGGTACCAAAAAGGAGCTCGTTGTCAGTTATATGAATTTTTTCTATGCAAAATACGAGTCAAGTAAATACAGAAATCTGCCCAAAAATTCTTAACAACATGACATTTAATATAAACATGAAAAACATTTTCTTTGTGAGTATGACAACACAAGATAAACTTGCTTTGGGACAACTTTTGCATCACATGAGGTTTACATATGCGGCATATAACAATCGTACATCTCGTTATAATAGTCATCATTAAGTGCCAAACGTAACAGATCACAAATATGGTGGGTGGCGCTTAACTTTTGTGCATGTGTATATAATGAACTGTTTATGCTTAGTTTGAGTATTTATATATTTGAGAGAAGTTAATAATGGTGTAATTCTGCTGAAACAATTGAACTGTCATTTCGTAATCTGTATGATGTGGTTCTTGATCTAATGACAGTAGTGCTAGCAACTGCGTCAGTATCCTTGGATCCATCTGTAAAAATAGATTTGTTTGTTTCTTCCCTGATTATATTCTTGGTGATAAATTATTTGATTAGTGTCTGATTTCTTTGGCTTTGTTAATGAAAGATCTACCTGTGGCTTCACCAGTTGCCACGGAGGAGGCGACAGAATATGGGTGGGAGATATGTTATTGAGTTTAATATTGACTCAGAAATGTCAGGTTTGGTTCTTAGTCCAAGAGGTGGAATAAGGGATTGTTTGTTATGATACAGATCGCCACACAGATGATGATAAAACGCACTCGTAAGCTGGGTTAGATTGATCAGAAAAAAGTTCTGTGATGTATTGTAATGATAATTTTATGCGGCGTTGTTTTAGGGATTGCCCATCAGCTTCTACGTACAGACGATTAATGGGAGAAGTTCTGATAGTACCAAGCCAAAAGCTCAGTGAGTGAGTTGAAATTTAACGTCGCATCGGCATTTTTTCAGCCATATAGTGACGAGACCAAGTTAACATAATTTATGCAAAGTTATATTTAAAAACTATTAATGGGGAACGTTTTTTAGCATACTATATTTAGAAACAATTTAAGAAACATATTTGAGCATAACAATATTATATATTCAGTTTTAAAACACGAGCTATAGGCCACCAGTAACCAAAGCTAGGCCACCTCGCTGGGGATCATGGGGACTTACAGTACCACTGCTTCCTGCATGATACCCCAGCAGGATTTACGTCATCACTTTAGTTACTGGTTGTTGTGCACAATACTAGACAATATAAAAAATACTCAGCAATGAGTTGGCTTAAAAACACTGGTTGATGATAGTTACATCGATTGTGCTGGATTGACGTGTCAAACAGGGGACAATAATTTTACGATACTTTAACCTTCTGGACAGAGCCTTCAATAATGTCAGTTGATAATAGCATGACACCAAATTTAAAAACAACCATTTAATTATTCATATACACATTTTAAAATTATTACACAGACCAATTTCTTTCAAGTAATTTATGATGAGATGCCCGGTTTCAATTCGTAAGGTTTATTGCGTCCTACCTGGGTGTAGGGCACACTATCCTATGATCAAGCCATAATCAAGTTTAGAGTGGATGAGCGCTATGTACAGTTGGCGGAAAGTTTTCTGATCACCTCCCCATTTTGAATTTGAAACTACTTTTAATAAATCAAGGGCTTTCATGTATGTACAGTAGAACACGGATATAACGAACACGGATATAGCGAACAAACGGATACAACGAACTGTTCAAAAATCCCCGATTTATCTCCTGTGTAAGTCATTGCTGCAATTACGTGTATGGTGTTTTATTGTATCCAAGATGGCGGACGTCTCAGAGTGAAAACGTATATAACGAAGAACGGATATAACGAACTGATTTCTCTGGTCCCTTGCAGTTCGTTATATCCATGTCCTACTGTAGTCTATAAATAATTTATGAGCGCTAAAAAGGTCAAGTGATGGTCAAAAATAATACCAAGAAACTTAGTCTTTCCACAACTTTGTGAGAAGAACCAGCCAAAGCTAAATCGGGGTTCTTATGCGGCTTATATTTTCTACAAAAATGAATGCAGTTGGTCTTGGTTTTTGAAAACTTAAAACCATTTTCAAGAGACAATTTATGAATTTTATTTCAACACCATTGCGTTGCCTACTAATTGTATGCATGTTTTTACCACAAGAAATATTAAAATCATCCACTAATAATGATCCCTAAATTGAATCGTTTAAAACCTTCGATAAGCTATTGATCTTGAGACTAAACAATGTGACAGACAAGATGCTGCCTTGTGGAACACCCTGATCCTGATTCTAATGGTCAGACAGGGTTGAACCCACCATGTTCTTGAAATTGTATTTGAAATCTTAACTGCCTTATAAATTGGAACAAACGATCCCTAGGACCAAAATCAGGAAGATCTTATAAAATTCCGTACTTCAATTTTGTATCATATGCCTTTTCGAGATCGAATAAGAGATACAGCATGTTGTTTATTTATCATAGAATGTTTAATAAAGATTCCAAATATACTAAATAATCGATGGTAATTCGATTTTGTTCTGGAAACAACAATGAGAATGTTCGCAATGAGATTGTTTGTTTCCTAGGACAAAACTTAACGATTATTTACCATAGACTTACAATTTGGTTAGTTTGTTGTTTAACGCCACACTCAGCAATATTCAAGCTATATGACGGCGGTCTGTAAATAATCGAGTCTGGTCTGGTCTGGACGAATCCAGTGATTAATATCATGAGCATCGATCCACGCAATTGAGATCGATGACATGCATCAGCCAAGTCAGCGAGCCTGACCATCCGATCCCGTTAGTTGCCTTTTACGACAAGCATAGTAACGTTTTACGACAAGCATGGGTTGCTGAAGACCTATTCTACCCCGGAATCTAATAGTCTTACAAACACAGCTAGTTAGGGATATTTGTCTGTATTAGTATGATTATGACCAGGTTTAGGTATAGGAACGACATTAGCATTTCGCCATGATCATGGGAAATTACCAGTACAAATAGTATCAAAGCTATTAAGCATTGTTTCCAAACCTGAGGTAAATGTTTAAGGAGCTGATAATGAACATGTTCGGGCTTTGAAACAGTATCATGATCTTGCCCAAGGGCAGTATGTAGCTCATGAATGGAAAATATGTCATCATATTCCTCACCATTATCGGAATTAATATTAATTTTCTATTTTTCTTGCTGTTCCTTAAACTAAAGGTCCGGGGTTCGATCCCCGGTCGCGTCATACCAAAAGACGTTAAAAGATGGTACTTGTTGTTACCCTGTCTGGCGCTCGACATTAAGGGGCTAAAATAAGGAGTGGTCGGCTCGGAGTGAGTATGCTGAGTAAGAGCGGGGTATTCATGTTAAAACTGCGGCATGGTATCTCAGTGAGCTAGCACTATAAATCGGCATCAGTCCGGACTAGTACAAGCAGCCACACACACGTGCATGCACGTCGCTATATAAGTGCAATAATCTTGGACGCGACGTTAAACCCAATTTCATCTCACCTCACCTAATTCACCAGAAGAAAGACTTGAATAGCATCATTCACACTTCGAAATAATTCGGGCTTTAATCTTTCAGTGCATAATGTGTGAAATAAAGACAAATTGGCCTTTGTAAAATTCCACCTTGATAATAATGGGGCATCAGTCGAGTTTTACAATTTGAGACTCACGTTTCCATGTGGGACATTCCTTAGAAGAAGAAGCATTGTTGTCCCGACAAAATTCAGACATGAGGCCATAATGCGGACACTTGTGGCTTCTCTGTGGATTAGGGATGTACATATCCACTACAATATCCTGCACTAATTGGTTCTAGAATTTTGGGATTACCAAAAGTAAAAAAAGTATGTATTGGTTTTAGTGATCATTTATCTTAGAAGAAAACCGTTTGACAGATATAACAATTTGGTTTCTGAGTTCTACCATTAACAGCAAGGACACGATCTCTATCTCGCACAATTCTCTTACTGGTGTTCAGGGTCCTATGCGGAGAAACCACAACTGGAACATTTGCAAGTGTTTTAATGGAAAGAAGACCAGAGGCTTGTTTTGTCGTTTGCATTTAATCAACAAGCGTCAACTGCATAGTCATCTTCAACATAGCCAGCTATGCCTTTTATAGCTTTTTCAACAGCAAATGGATTGAGCTTCAGACGAGTGTCATACAGAGCAGAAGAGAGGCCAATTTTCAAAAGTAATAGGTGTCCATATCAAACCAATCATGTGATTCATGAGAACGTTTTTTTCATTGGAGGTTCCATGCTGGTAGTGATTGTGTTTCACTCTCTTGACTCTCCAGCCACAACGGAGTGTCAACAAGGACGATGTCATAGGCCTGCCTGTGGGTCATTGATCCTGAGCCTGTCCATGTATGTACTACTCAGTATTTACTAAGGATTATGATATGGCTAATAATATACAATCATTCGTCACCACTCGCCCCTTTCCGTAACCTGCAAGAAGACTCGTCCCCCCGTCGATGAATATTATGTGCGAAAATTCGACAACCCAATCAGAATGCGCGTATAATTTCAAGTTTTTCGTCAAAGAATCCCTCAGAAATAACTTTTGATTTTACATAGGTCTTGCATCTAAAAATATACCCAAGACACAGTTAAATGTGTTCAATTATACTGTATAATTCCACATGGCCAGACGTGCTTTAAACTGCATCTGAAATATATATAATATATGGGGAAATATATGTGAACCATTACGCAACGAGTTGACAATTGTTGGTTAATGCATGTCATCGATCCCAATTGCGTGGATCGATGCTCATGCTGTCAATCACTGGATTGTCTGGTCCAGACTCGATTATTTACAGACCGCCGTCATATAGCTGGAACATTGCTGAGTGCGGCGTTAAACAACAAACCAACCAACCAACCAATCAAAGCATGGGATTATCCCTATCAAAGATCGAGTGGTATATCTGTATCGACTTACTTGCAATCAACATTGTCACTGATCGCGAGCCCCTAATCCAATTTACTTACGACAAACAATGAAGAATGTTCGGGGCATATGATTATATCCCCACTCATGTTACAGACCAGGGTCTCCTTTAAAACCCACATTTATCGTCTGTTCTATTTCACCTTTCATCGTATATACATAGATGTCTGCTCCCTCCTTCATTTCAATATGAGAACAGAGTACATAAAGTCGATCACACCTAATTTCCCATCGACCAACAAAGTTTCCTTGACGGAATGTACTGAAAGGACATTTGGTGATTCTCCACTTTTGTGTAGAGGTGATGTTATAGGCATACACAACAGCGTCGTCACTGATCCACACCAGTACATCGCATACTAGTGTCATGTCCTGTAGCGTCGTGTCTTGCATCAGAACTAAATCCTCATGTTTAGTGGCACCAGTTCCATTATAATGTACATATTGAAACTGATATTGGTTATGTTTAGCAACACTATCCACAAACACAATCCGCTGCATCTCAGAACTTCCGAAAAAATAAAACTCATCGTTTACCTCGAGCTTACACATTTGAATTGGCTTGCTCGTGGGGGGAACAGATACCACCATTAAACTTCG
Source organism: Haliotis cracherodii (assembly GCF_022045235.1). Lineage (NCBI taxonomy): Eukaryota > Metazoa > Mollusca > Gastropoda > Lepetellida > Haliotidae > Haliotis > Haliotis cracherodii. The sequence continues at coordinate 41,431,278 of NW_027266266.1, forward strand.
ATCCGAATCCTTATGATAATTATCCACAAAGTATAATAATTGTGTGAATCGGTCATAGAAGAATGCTTCGGTATGTGTTCGAGTGATAAGTTTGTTTTCATTGCGATCAATTCTCGAGTATAGAATCTTCTTCATGGTATCCCCAGAATCGTCTTCATCGTAAATCGAATATATTACCAGACCACGATTTCGAACAAATGTGAATTCAGAATCCATATCTAATTCAAGGCGAACCTTACTGAATGCATAATTTAAGTCATTATAGCATGATAGGTTTCTCGAATCATCAATGTGGATGCAGAGGATAAAAGCAGTTTGATTGTCAATGGTAGCATCCACTTCGTGACTGATATTTACTGTTCTCGAATAATGTTCTAAATCGTGCCTTTCGTTCGGAAACATATTTGAAACACTCGTACTTTCCCGCGCATAGTCCTTCTCATCAAGAGTAACGACTCTAGCAAAGTGACAGTTTAGACGTATGTCCATTTGAATACACTGGATAAAGAAATTTGATCTTTCTGTTGTCAGTATGTAATTATGGAGTATATCTTTTGGATCTGTTTGTTTCCTCCATTGTGACGCCCCACACACGGATGTCGTGCTGATAATTAGAAAAGAACAGATGATGATCCACCGAGTCCAGTGCTGTATGTAGCAGTCAGGAGACATTGTCAACTGCGCAGGCAATGAGTGGACTTCGACAACTGATGAAGACAACGAACACGAAGTTGTTAGTGATGTTATAGACACCGCTCTGCACGAGTCAGACAGTTGGACTTATGAATATTGCTGTCCAGAGCTTAGCCGGCAGAATGCAAAGGTACAGACTATGTTTCCCACGACAGATACTGAATTCTTTAGCTATTCTGATATCAAGTTGTCTTTTCCTGCATTATTGATTAACATATCAACAATCTTTAAAGGAAACATGGTATATGAATATTATCTGAAGCCTTCATCAGAACTTAACCCGGATCTCTTAACTGTGTGTGTGGATATCACAGGACTGTGGAGACGTACTTTCATGCAGTTATTTAGATATATATCCAATAATGGAAGGAAAACATAAGCAAATATGTATCAGTTCGGTAGGAGCTTGTAAGAGTACTGGCGAAATTTCGTTGCTTAACGCATGGTTTTTAACACACTTGTTGATCCATTATGAATGTTTGTTTGTCCATACCAAATGCAAAACCGAGAAACGTTATTTCCACGTTTTTTTTTACCCGTAACCATCAAGACAAAACCTTGTGTGTCCGTCCCTTAAGCATAAAAAATGGTCCAAGGGGTTTTGCTCCTTTTAGAAATAAATACATATTATGAGTCATATTCACATATCCCCATGTTTCTCTCTCTCAAAAGTAATTGTTTGATTGTTGCCTGACCCATCAATAATCTTGCCATATGAGGGGCACGTGTAGCCTTGTCGTCTAAGGCGCCGCAATTAGCTGTGCAGAGTTACGTCCCTTTCGAAAGCCAGAAACCAGTGTGGCTTCGGATTCCGGCTCGACCCGATTATGTTTCAAGGTTTCATAACACCATACCCGTGCCCGTGGGTTTCCTCAAAGTGCGATATGTGTTATCTATCCCTAAATTTGACAAAGATTATGTCAACCCGGAAATAAAGAAAAGGGCATCCACAGAGATTCATAATCGGGGAGAATCTTAGATTAGAACCCACAAAGAGAGGAACGCATTTCTGCACAGCAGGGTATGATGTGTTATATTTCAGGACATCTTAAAAGTTGCTAGCCAATACACTGTACCAATGAAACCAAATATGGTGTACGTCAATGGTTTATGAAGTCTTTTGCTTTCATTTATTCAGATACTGATCGCAAACAATGATGAATTAAATTTGTATAGAATTTAGTTGATCGGACAATCATTAAGGTTGAAAGATAAGATAAGCACTTGATCAGGGACTACGAGATAATATCTGGGGTAAAGCAAAAATAGAACTTAAATTTTTAAAGAAATAATCTTTGCGATAATTGTGGAGAAACAATAGTTTGTTCGTGAGAATTAGAGAACATATGTCAAGAAAAACGGTGGTCATTCAAGTAGATTTAGCATAGTTTAAAAGAGATGTGATCTGGTGTATGTAGCAAAGAGAAGATTGTTAAATGTTTTTACGGTGGCGAAAACACAAACGACTCTAGTTTCCGGTCCTCGGCCACTGTTGTTACTTTTAAAATATAGCGTCAGGGAAACAGTATATTCGTATTTTTCCTGTTCAAAACTCATCGATCTGTTTAGATGTACTTAAAGGTAAATTGTTTTGGAATTTAGGGTATAAATTGTCTGTGATATTCGTCAATGTTTACTTTGAAATTGACCTTAATAATAAAATATACTACTCAAAGTTTGCTGAGGGTCTCTTTAAAAAGTAATACGTCAAATTGTGTACATCTGTTGAAATAGCCAAAATACGTCAAAATATCACAAAAACAAATCCATTGTCGAAAACAACTCTCAGTAGCGCGTATGTCATCCACGTGATCCACGTGATCCACGTGATCCACATCCTGGTACCGTCATCACATCCTCCCAGTAAATATCTTCAGGAAGAGCACTGCCGAGTTTCTGTACAGTTGCCGGAACAACAGGCTGTCGTGAGAGGGTGATCTGAGGCGTGTTCCAGATGTGTTCGATAGGATTGAGGTCTGGTGAGCGAGCTGGCCACTCCGTGCGGACAAAAGTCTCCTGCTCTAAGTAGGCATCAACGACCCTTGCACGATTAAGTCATGCGTTATCGTCCATGAGGATAAAGTCCGATCCGATTGCCCCAGCCTACAGCCTCGCGTACAAATCCACAATGTCATCCCAGTGGCGCTCACGTGCCATCGTGCCCCGCTGTATAACATGGAGATCGGTTCTTCCAGCTCTACTGATCCCACCCCGAATCATGATTGAGCCCCCTCCAAAGCGGTCATTTTCGGCATGCGTTATCGTCCATGAGGATAAAGTCCGATCCGATTGCCCCAGCCTACGGCCTCGCGTACACATCCACAATGTCATCCCAGTGGCGCTCACGTGCCATCGTGCCCCGCTGTATAACATGGAGATCGGTTCTTACAGGTCTACTGATCCCACCCCAAATCATGATTGAGCCCCCTCCAAAGCGGTCATGTTCGGCTTTCGATGGAATCTTGAAATCTTTCACAAATTCACAAAGTCAAGACAGTATCTGGGATTAATCAGTAAAAAGTATAGGAGCCCAGTCCTGGTCTGTCCAATTGACGTGATCTTCAGCCTGAACCTGTAATATCGGGTCACTGGGATGCGAATGCATGCCCTCCCTAACCGGACGCAAGCCTGAAGGAGGCGAATACGCACAGTCTCAGTATTAACGTTAACGCCAGTGGCGTTCCGCAGGTCTTTTCTGAGTGTAGGGACAGTCGCGAAGTGATGACGGCTTTCTGCAATCAGGAGAAACCTGTCTCCCCACTGCGTGGTGGAACGCTGTCGACCTTCTCATGTCGCTGATCCACACTTTCTAACCGTAATGTTGTAGAAAATGAGTATCATTTTATGTTTGTATGTAAACTTTATCTTCCATTAAGAAACAAGTATGTTCCAAAGAAGTTTACATCTTATCCAAATATCAGTTTGTTTTGCATACTCATGTCAGCCTCAAATATTACTTGATTACAAAATATTTCATTGTACATACATCATGCATTGTTGGTTAGGAGAAACACACATACATTGTAAATACGTTGAACTATGGGTCTATGGCCTTTCAGTTTGCAATGAATAAACAATTTTGAGAGTCAGTCCATTTTTTTTCAAAAACTATTTTTTGATCAAAAACAAGTAGAGAAAGGTCTTTGACTTGTTCGTCTTGGATACACTACAATTTTATGGATTTTATGGATGTCAAATTCTTTATTATGAGGAATGTGACGTTAAAGTTTAACTCCCTCACTATTATGAGGACTACAACGTTTGGAAGTACAGTAAACTACTGTTATAACGAACTTATGGGGCAGAATGGAAAAAATTGACACTCGCAAAAAGAATTTACAGACATTGATCGACTGAAATATTTTAAAATGTGTACTGTGTCACTGACCTGCCAGCGGTCCGATGTACGTATACAATGGTAACCAGCGTGCCATCCTGCATCATTGACTACAGTTGCTCCCCGTGTGGATTCCAGGTTAGAATTGATACTAGTGGACTTAATGGCTCGGGGGGTCGGGATCGGTGAGTTATAGTTTGTCATCGAACACCGATGGTGTTGATGAGAGAAATGTTTCAAAACCAGACTTGTTCTTGTCATCGTGCTCGACGGCAGTGATGCTTTCTCATCATGTTAAATGACCCGTGAAGATCCGGGGTAGAATAAGTCTTCAGCAACCCATTCTTGCCATAAAAGGCGACTATGCTTGTCGTAAGAGAAGACTAAGGCGATCGGATGGTCAGGCTCGCTGACTGGGTTGATGCATGTCATCGATCCCAAGTGCGTGGATCGATGCTCATGATGTCAATCACTGGATTGTCTGCTCCAGATTATTAAATGACCGCCGTCATATAGCTGGAATATTGCTGAGTGCGGCGTTAAACAACAAACAAACAACAAACATCATGTTAAATAATTATTCAGCTATCCATAGTCTGTTAAGCAGTAACCATGATACAGCATGAATTTTGCTGACTGTGTCGTAATGCAGGCTTCCTACACTCACCTTTAGCCTTTGCATAAGTATTTATAACCCGGCGAATCTGCTGTAAACTGATGTGCATTGTTTTGAGTTGCTACCATGAAGAATTAGGTTTTCATTTGCAGAATCATTCTGTGTCAATATGTTATGTATCAAGAAACAAACTCAAATGAGTAATTTTTTTATTGTAGCTCCAGATTTAGATTCTTATATTTCAATCGCTGATCCTCATGGCGTGGAGAACGTTCTTAATAGCCCACAAGATCTGTAACAACAAGCAGTATATGGTAAATGTTGAGATAAAGAAATGTTTGTAATGGCAGTTGTCAAAATGTCTTCTCTTCTCTCAGAAGATTTGATTTGGTTTGTTTGTTGTTTAACGCCGCACTCAGCAATATTCCAGCTATATGACGTCAGTCTGTAAATATCGAGACTGGACCAGACAAGCCATTGATTAATATCATGAGGATCGATCCATGCATCAACAAAGTCAGCTAGTCTGACCACCCGATCCCGTTAGTCGCCTCTTAAGACAAGCATAGTCGCCTTTTGCGGCAAGCATGGGTTGTGAAGACCTATTCTACCCCGGATCTTCACGGGTCTCTGTCAGAAGAGAATCTAGCTGTCTTGTGCTCACAGATCAGCCGACATCATGTATCAGTATTCCTCATTGGTCGAGATGGCAAGGTCATGTGTCATTCGACTGAGTCTTATAATTTAAGGCATTTAAAGAAGTTTCACTTTTGTACTAGACAGTGTAGTTAAGACCATAATGCAAATTTTGTTATTACTCTTACTATCTCGATTAACTATGGGTGAATTACAAGCTAGAAAACGTGAACGAGATGAATAACATAATTGTTTATTGTGATATTTCTCATAAAGGAATACAACTGTTCAATCAATGTGTAAGAAACTGTCCGATAAATGATGATATATTGATGCCAAAACTCAAAATTCAATTCCAGTCGGTTACATTTATCAACAAACCATAATATTTGCTTGTTTGTTTGTTTGTTTGGTTGGCTGGGTCTTGTTGTTTAGAGCCGCACTCAGCAATAATCAAGCATTCTGTAAATTAACCAAGTCAGCGAGCCTGGCCACCCGATTCCATTAGTCGCCTCTTAGGACAAGCATGGGTTGCTGGAGACCAATTCTAACCCCGCCTGTGGCGGGGGAGACAATAAGAGTTAGATAATATAAATAAATTTTAATATAAATTATAAACTTGATACTAAGTCATACTTACAAGGATCAAAGAAGGGATCGTATGGGGCATAACCTGCGTCTGTGGGAAACAAGGTTATATTATCAGAGATGGAATATTGAATCAAGTCCAATGTTTATCTGCTTTCCACTGCCTTAAACATCAATCGATACACCTGCCCTTTGAAAAAAAAACAAATCAGAGAAAACTTTTCAATATATACACGACTGCTCACTGTACTGTACTGTAGGTGAGGTGAGGTGAAATGGGGTTTCACGTCGCGTCCAAGATTATTGCACTTATATAGCGACGTGCATGCACGTGTATGTGTGTGTTGCTGCTTGTACTAGTCCGGACTGATGCCGATTTATAGTGCTAGCTCACTGAGATACCATGCCGCAGTTTAACATGAATACCCCACTCAGACACAGTACACTGACTCCGAGCCGACCAGTCCTTGTTTTAGCCCCTTAATGCCGAGCGGCAGACAACAAGTACCATCTTTTAACGTATTTTTGATATGACATGGCTGGGGATCTAACCCCGGACCTTCCGCTCTCCGGGCGGACGCTCTACCATTAGACCATGGAGGCGGTGTATTGTACTGTAAGTTATGAATGAAAAAATCATGCACTTAATATAATGTGTAACCGCGATAGTGTCGCAAAAGTGTCTGTGACCACTCATTGCCTGTTTTTCTCTTGCTTTACGACACAGCGAGGAATCTACCAAGTTATATGCGGGCCACGGGTGGCCCAGTCGACTGAGGCACCGCGATTCGCTGTGCAGAATAGCGTCCCTTGGGCATGCCAGAAACCTATGATTGTGGGTTCGAATCCCGGTTCGCCCCAATCATGTTTCTAGGTTTGTCAGCCCCATACCCGTGCTCGTGGGTTTCACCGAAGTGGTTAACGTCTGAGACCTGCATCCCTTCGGGCTTTCCTCCTACATTAAGCTGACACGCCGCGATATAACTGGAATACTGTTTAAAGCAGCGTTAAACCCAACTCACTCACTCCAAGTTATATCACGGCGGTCTGCATCGGGCAAACCAGTACTTTCACAATGTTGATGAAGATGCCACACTATCAGTCATGAGTCTGAGTCAGACAACACCATGGTGTACTGGGGATGTATTCTGATCTGTAATCACCACGGGGGAGACCCTGTGAATGTATGTATGTAGTAATCCATGCTACAGCAACACCAATTCGAATATTAACAGTGTGAGGAACGGTCCATATCGCCGTTTTACTGGGACAGACAAACGCTTCCCACTCTCTGTTTTCCACGGCTCACACACAAATTTTAACTCGTTATCACAAACATTGGTTGAAGGAACATTCACTGGATTTCAAAATCGGTTGAAGCAGTTTGTATTTGGTGATGATGGTAATTGTCAATGCAAGAGAATAACCACTATAGATGATCAGCCGAAACAGATACCATAAAAGGGCAAAATAGCTCTGAAAATTTAATGAATGGACCACTAAGCTTACCGTAGCTGGCGCCTGTGGCTCCAGTGGTCGCGGAAGCTCCCACGCCTGTTGTTGATGCTGCTGCAGCTGTTTCCGGTAGTGGTGCGCCTGGTGACACGAACATATATGATTCAGAGATACGTATGTAACTTGCAACGAATGATTAGCACTTCATGTGCAAGACTGCATCTTACAAGTCTGAGATGCCTACAGCTGAACCGTCAACTCTAACAGCTTTCTCGGTTATCTGCAGTAACCGTATCCTTGTGCCGCTCCATATATATGATTTTGTTGTTGTCACTCTGGAAAAAAATGTTAAACAGCCCGCAGCTGTGAAGCGACAAGTCAACATCAAAATCAATTACAGGGTGCCTACACTCTAACGCTTAACTGGCAAATTTAATAACAAGCTTTACGCCTGCAGCCTAACGCATATCTGGCAAATGTGGCAACAAGAGGTGGCTCAGTAGCCAGAAACCTAATGCATATCTGACAAATGTGGCAACAGAAGGTGTCTCAGTAGCCAGCAACCTAATGCATATCTGGCAAATGTGACAACAAGAGGTGTCTCAGTAGCCAGCAACCTAATGCATATCTGACAAATGTGGCAACAAGAGGTGTCTCAGTAGCCAGCAACCTAATGCATATCTGGCAAATGTGGCAACAAGAGGTGTCCCAGTAGCCAGCAACCTAATGCATATCTGGCAAATGTGGCAACAGAAGGTGTCCCAGTAGCCAGCAACCTAATGCATATCTGGCAAATGTGGCAACAAGAGGTGTCCCAGTAGCCAGCAACCTAATGCATATCTGACAAATGTGGCAACAAGAGGTGTCCCAGTATCCAGCAACCTAATGCATATCTGACAAATGTGACAACAAGAGGCGGCTCAGTAGCCAGCAACCGAAACGCACATTTGACGACAATAGTACCAGCTATGTCTCATTTGTCCAAACATTAAACACATCTAGCAACAGCATTAACAAAATGTGTCTCAGAAGCACACAACATGAAGGCAAAAAAGCAACTGTAGTAAGAATCGGTGATTCTTCACTCGACTGTCTGTATCTGCTATCCTTATGTCCCTGGAGCACGCGGATCCAGCTTTATGGAGCATACTTATCATTAGTTTGACTGGCATTTTTAGAAATTGGTAAGTAACAGTAAAGACAAGATATGTTTATGGATGACAACTTCTTTATTCTATTATGATGCGACGTTCCATTAAAGACCATTATACATTGTCAGGCAAGAGTGACGACGGTATAAGGATCGAATACCGAAACGTCGCATCATGATAGAATAAGAAGACGCCATACATATCTTGTCTGTACTGCTATACTTATCATTTTGTTTTCAACATAAAGAACATTTAATTTGGGGTAGAAACCGCAGCTGGCATTTAGTATTTTTAGTGCACAACCTTTTATGTCCCCCCCCATTCGCGACTGTGAAGCCGACAGCAATATATGTCTCTGGCGACAATCGTATTGCAACAAAAAACAATACATCAGTCACAAAAGTTACGATCAGTATGACAAGGGCTGTCACGGATTGAGGCAGCGTGATGGACGTTTTTTAATCGGAACGGACGCGATGACAAGGACTTCGTGCAGTTGAACTTGCATTCAAACCGACAAGTAGTTCGGTTGACAGATTGGACGCCAGTAATGCATTGTTATGTGACAGATATAAGCAGGGAATGAAAGTTATAGGTTTCCTATGTCACTATGGTTAATGGATGTGTTTCTGTTCATTTCGTCTATGTACGGTTCAGTATTTCATACATAAAAAAAATCAACTTTTAAGGAAGAAGCATGACATTTGTGGAGTGTACGATTTTTGATGACTCGAATCTCGGATAACTCGAACTGTTTTCCAGGTCACCACGCGTTCGACACAACAAGTTTCGACTGTATCATAGAACAGGTCCTCACAGAGGTCATATTCGTGTCTCGTTATATTTGAAAAGGCCCAGAAATTGTGAATGATTCCGTGTCATTTGATTTACTATCCAAGCGGGGGCACGGGTGGCCCAGTCGTCTAAGGCGCCGCGATTCAGAGTTGCGTCCCTTGGGCACGCCAGAAACCTATGATTGTGGGTTCGAATCCCACTTCGCCCTTATTATGTTTCTAGGTTTGTCAGCACCATACCCGTGCTCGTGGGTTTCAACGAAGTGGTAAACGTCTGAGACCTGCATCACTTTGGGGTTTTCTCCCACATTAAACTGATACGCCGCGATATAACTGGAATACTGTTAAAAGCGGCGTTAAACCCAAATCACTCACTCACTCACTAACTCACTCACTCAAGCAAATTTGTTTGCGTTTATGTTTCCATAACCCAAAAAAATGCCACGCCGATTAGCGGAGTATTTCAGCAGTCTATGTAGTTATTATTGTTGACGTATGTATTTATAAGAATTGATTTCAATATGTTTTTGCGTTTATGGAGTTACGAACATAAAAATCGGTGTGAACTCTTTGCATAAATGCGCTACACGTATTTACACAGTGTGCACACTGGTTTATATACCTATACTTCCATAAACGCAAAAGATATTGAAGTCAATTCTTAAACAAATGCGCCAGATCACCTGAACCCTTTTAGTCAGGCAAGCATAGTTAACTGGGTGCTTATCCTACACCAGAATCACTACAGGGACAAGAATATGTATCTAAATGAAAATAAAACCTAAAAAATATTACTTCTTATATATCTAAGACCATTTACATTGTATAAACCAATTTCCCTGTGAAGACCCAGGTTAGAACTGGTCTTCAGCAGCCCATGCTTGTCGCAAGAGGCGACTAACGGCATCGGGTGGTCAGACTCGCTGACTTGGTTGATGCATGTTCACGATGCCATTCACTTCGTTGTCTGGTCAAGACTCGATTATCTACATACCGCCGTCATACAGCTGAAACATTGCAGTGTGCGGCGAAAATCTACAAGCAAACGAAAAGCATGAAACAAAGTGTGAGAGCATGTACCTAAGGTGCGACGCAACAAGGCCTGTTGAAGGAGGTAATCGCTGGATGGGTACATGTCGCCATAGACTGCTTCAGCAATTCCAAGAGATGCCAAAGGTGGCAGATGTGAACCCGGAGCAAGGGGATCAAGTTGCCCAAGGGGATTCAGATGCCCAAGAGGATCCAGCTGCCCAAGAGGATCCAGATGCCCAAGAGGATTCAGATGCCCCAGAGGATTCAGATGCCCAAGATGACCCAGTGGGTAATCGACGATGTGATCCGGGTAAAGGAGATCAGGGTCAAGTAACAAGGGGTTAATTCCATTGTACAGTCTCCTTCTTGGGTGGCCAAGCTGGGGATTTGTCCTTCCGGCATTAACTGCGGAGTTAACTGCGGAGGCACCTGCAGAGGTACCTGCGGAGGCACCTGCGGAGGCACCTGCGGAGGTACCTGCGGAGCTTCCTGTCGGCAGGTTAGGGCGGTAGATCGGCAGTTGTGGTCCTGTGGCCGGTGCAGCAGTAGGAGCAGTTGCAACAGCAGCTTTCTTTGCAGTGGGAGCAGGATTTTGAGCTTTTACTAGTGTCAGAAAGAACAAAACGTGTCAGAACCTTCTTGTCGTTTCAACCGGTTCCATATATCTCATAACAACCACAAGTGTCTCTCAATGTTCAATTTTTACATTATATGAATACACAATGCCTTTCAGAAAGTGGTCAAATGTAAGAAATGATATATTTGGGATAAGGTCGCTGGCGATTAGGTGCATTACTCTGAGGGAGTGAGTTCGAATCCCCCATGGCACACAACCGCCAAAAGCACGAGAATTTGTACTTTATTCAGACAGTGTAATCCCAAATATAACATTTGTTTTAAATTATAGTTTACAAGAAATTGTTATTTTCAACCCTCGTTCGCAATCAGCAGTAGCTATTATGAACAATAATCATACATTATATACTACTCAAGGAAGCTAAAGAACACACGATTCTTTCATATTACGATAGTTAATCTGTCATTGGACGCAGTTAAACAAAAGTAATATGAAGGAATCGGGTGTTCTTTGACGTGTTATAAGTAGCATATTTATAAGATGACTTACAGTTTAAAATGAAATTGTTAAATTGATAAACCATTACGCACTTAACTTTTCCTTACGTTTTATATAACATTTCATGTATATAATGGCCGATAACGCTTTTAAAACTTTTAAAACGCATAAAAATATTCCCATATTCAGGATGAATCAATGGTTTGACCACAGCTTTGAACAGTTTGTCATTATATAGCGGCGTTTTATTTCAGTGGAAATGCTCTAGCGAAGTGTGACGTCTTGAACCAGAGGGTCATCCATAGAATCTAGGACAATCACCCAGTTGACTTCAACTGGAACTATTTTCATGATACATTTATTTGCTTGTTTCCAAATACTCACCAGCATCCAATCCAGTCCCAGCCACCGCAATCACGACCAAAACCCCCAAAATCAGCATCTCGAAAGTTAGGATCTCTGACAAAAAGTATTAATGCAAAACATCGAATACCATGTAATGACGATTATAATATGCAACCCTTCAACCCCGAATAATGAGGACAAGTATGTATCTAAAATAATCACTTAACACTGGGAAAAAACTTAGACACATTATATCTGCACTTTTTTAATACTGTTCCACAAACGTGTGACAATGGCATCCCAAAATAAAAGTGCATATAAAGGCTCATTAAAGCTGCTCTGGCCAAACTTAGATATGCATTCATCTAACTGTGAAATGTGCACAAGAAGTGTGCACCATGTGCAGAGATAACGGGGCATTTTGTACCAAAATCTGATTGATTTGCGCAAGTTACATGGTGTCCAAATGAGGTTGTATAACTGATAATGTAGCTAAGGAGCATACAATTGCTATTGCATTTAGAGACAACCGTGTCATTATAATTTATGTGTAAAGTAACTTGTTACATATGCAAAGGAGAAAAGAAGTGTTGAGGTTCTTCGTGGACACCGTAACTTACGCAATCTTACAATATATCTGTTTGCCCAGCCAATAAACTAAAAGGGTAGGAAATGTTCTTCCTTTCTGTTTGAAGTTATTTTGTAGAGGGGGCGGTCGGGTAGCCTAGTGGTTAAAGCGTTCGCTCGTCATGCCGAAGATCCGGGTTCGATTCCCGACAAGGGTACAATGTGTGAAGCCCATTTCTGGTGCCCCTGCCGTGATATTGCTGGAATATTGCTAAAAGCGGGGTAAAACCATACTCACTCTCTCTCTTTCTCTCTGTTTTGTAGAGAGGCTGTTTTTTTTCAAAAACAAAGACATAACAGGGTGAAAAGGTGCATATACCTTATATAATTATGTATTGAAAAACTCCACATATGGAAGGTTCCTATCTGATAAATCGAGTGAGGATGCAACTGAATTTTGATGCATTGTAAATTTGATATTATAAGTTTTCTTTGGAATTTTCAGGATTTACGGATGGAAAATATATTGAAAGAAAAGTGACCCAAACATTTCCATAATCATAAAAAATATCTGCTGAAGGCAGAGTCCATTGTACGATTCCGACTACATCATGAGCATGCGTGAACACTTCAGTATCAAACGTGATGATACGAGGTCTTTGAAAGGCATTTAGAAGTGTTTCATATAAGGAAGAAAATATATGGATGTCAACTTCATTATTACGAGGAACACAACGTTTCGGAGTATATGCTTACCCCTTCATCGGGTAAATGAAGGAGTAATCATATACTCCGAAACGTTGTGTTCCTCATAATAAAGAAGTTGACATCCATATATTCTCTTCCTTATGTGATGATATGAGGTTAACACATGTGTTCATGGACAAAGAATAATGTCTTGAGTTCCCTTAATACTCCTTATAGGCATAATTGATTACTATTTAGTCTACAAGCCCATACTACGTACATGTTACAGAAATTTAGTGTTCATCTAGTATGCGTAGTATAGACGCAACTATTACGGGTTTGTCCAGAAACCTTTTTTATAAGATCAAAATCATAATAGTTTCTAATTTCTAATTCTAACGCACGAGGAAATATACTTCATGTTTCACCAAGATATCTACCCCTGAAAGTTTGAGAAACATGAAAGATGGAACACGACAAATGGAACATGGAACACGAGAACACAGCAACAGGATGCACACTCACCACAGGCAGCCCCTCAAAGTATGTTTAGCCTAACAGTCAAACTTCTGCTCGACAGATAAACGATCAACTGGCATTTGACTGGCTGAAGTGACGGAAACAAGGGTGGGGTGATTGATAGCTGAAGTAACTATTATAGGAGACGCACATTGTCAGTTATGAATTATGCTCGTCTTTGTCACGAATAACCAGATTTGTGAGTATTATGCTAATGCCTCTAATTCATGCCATATATTCTCTACCTTATGTGATGATACGAGGTTAACACATGTGTTCATGGACAAAGAATAATGTTTTGAGTTCCCTTAATACTCCTTATAGGCATTATTGATTACTATTCAGTCTACAAGCCCATACTACGTACATGTTACAGATTTTTATTATTCATCTAGTATGCGTAGTATAGAAGCAACTATTACGGGTTTGTCCAGAAACCTTTTTTATAAGATTAAAATCATAATAGTTCAAAATAGGTGAAACAAAATGACATTTATGTCGATACTGGGAAAGAATTCTCCTGAGAATATGACGCCATATGACAAGTTGGTCAAAAAAGGTGACATTATGAATATGAACCTATCAACATTGACCTGACCTATCACATAATAATAGATTAAACGTCAACGCAAATCTCCCGATTCAGATTCCATTGCCATAATGGGCATGATGGTGAAAATTATATGAATGGGTAAGTGAAAATCAGTGACGACACCAGACCTACTGGAAACGGCGTGATGCCATGTTAGTCCAGGCAACCGCTTGTTTGACTCATCATATATTCTATGTAGAAATGTAAAATGTAGAGGATCGTGGGAATCATTAAGACATATCTTCTGATCTATATGGTATTGACAAATAAAAATGATATGATCAAGGGGCACGGGTGGCCCAGTCGTCTGAGGCGCCGCGATTCACTGCAGAGTTCCGTCCCTTAGGCACGCCAGAAACCTATGATTGTGGTTCGAATCCCGGTTAGCCCCGATTATGTTTCTAGGTTTGTCAGCACCATACCCGTGCTCTTGGGTTTCAACGAAGTGGTAAACGTCTGAGACCTGCATCACTTCGGGCTTTCCTCCCACATTAAGCTGACACGCCGCGATATAACTGGAATACTGTTAAAAGCGGCGTTAAACCCAACTCACTCACGGATATGATATCTGCTGGAGAGGAGGCAATCAGATCTAAAGGGTTCTCATCGTTGGAGTCATGAGATGGTGGCGCACGACGTCGTTAAAGAGGTCTCATTTTGTAACCCACGTCACTAATATCGGGATAGACCACATTCGTTTGCCAGACATGCACAAAGTTTTCGAGGCATGCTTCTAATCAGTCTAATAAGTCGACCAATGTCAGATTGACTCATCAGTAAGAGCAACACCGAATTCATTGAGAGTGATGGATGGATTTTGACGTTGACGTACACGTCTTTTAATGGCGTCCCAGACGTGTTCATTGGGGGAAGGGTCAGGACTGAGTGTTGGCCATGGCATGACATGGATGTTCTGCTGTTGGAGGAATTGGGCTACCACCTTGGCACGCTAAGCACCTACATTTTCGTCGTTAAAGATGAAATGTTGCCCAACACGTTGTGCAAATTGCAATGATATTCTCCCCATAAGATTGACCTGTAACTCTGTCACGGACAATATGGAGCACAGTTCGGCCAGTCATTGTGATACCACTCCAAACCGTTATGGAACCACCCCCGCAACGATCATGCTGTACGACGTTGGCGTCGGCCATGGAAGTCGTGAATGAGAAAACATGACATTACACAAGTGACACCTCTAATTCAAATGGCACGCAGTAAGTTGTGGGATGGCAACTGGAAGTCGTGCACGCACATGTCACCTGTGCAGACGATTTCGCACCTTCTGAGCATGTACTCTCACACCATTTGCCTGTCGCAACCGGTTCCTAATCTGAGTTGCAGTTTGCAATCGATGCCCCAATGCCATCGTTCTGACTGGTGTGTCCTGGGCTGTGATTGGTGCGTGCGTAGGGTGTCATTCCGGGTTTTGACTTTCAAGGAAGGTCGATTTATTTCTGTGTACCATTATTTCTGTCAGTCTTCTTGATGCTGCTTACCAAAGAATTGTGATTTACTTGATTCCATTCATTATTTGTGTATGACCTAGTGTTGCGGCGTCTTCGGGGGCGTCATCGAGACGTCTTCGCGCGGAGGGTCATCGGGACATTGGTATTCTGGTAACTGGCAGAAGTGAGTGTGCAGTTACCAATAAGTTGAATGTTTCACAGTCTGTGTTTAGGAGACTATAGAACAGGTATCAACAAACCCAAATTGTTGACGATCGATCCCGTTTAAGGCGTTCAAGGTCAACGGGAAGAGAACAGGCTCGATGGATCCGAAACCAGGCTCTACGAAATCGATCCCAAACAGAGAATAAAATTGATGCAACTTTTCAGAAGGCTACATCCAGCTCATCTCAATACTCGACGGCCGTCATTTACAAATCGTCATATTGCCAAAAGCGTCAAGGGTGAAACAACGTCAAAACTGGAGTAATCGTCGCTAGTTATGTTCCATGTTTTCAGGTGAGTTCCAATTTGCCTCATGATAGATTTGGCGCTGGATCAGTTATGGTGTGGGTTGGCATCACTATGACTGGGCGAACCCCACTCCATACTATGCACGGAAAGGTCACAGGACAGATCTATCAGCTCAACATATGGACACCCTTTATTGTCCCGTTTGCAAGGCGTGTGGGGAGAAGTTTTGTCTTTCAGGGCGACGACATCCATAGAAGCCGTGGCCAGAAATGAACCCAGACCTTTCCCCCTGTGATATGGAGATGTGTGCGTCAACGTTATATGCCAGCGGCTACTTTAGCTGAACTTGGCCAGGCGGTGCAAGAGGAGTTGGACAGACTCCCTCAAATTGCCATGGTAGAATCATACCCAGTATGGTCGAGTGAATAAATGTTGGACAAAGCGTGGCGGTATTTTCCAACTACTCAACCACAAAAAGTCAACTTTGAAATTTCCCATCTTACCCCCATCGTTCTTCAGGATCGTTGGCGGTCATTACATTTACTGTCATACTTCACTACCGGTTATAATGTGTTCCCAATTCGACCATTATGATTATACAACTATAACTGGAAATGAATATATCTTACAATTTGGGAAAGTTCAAGTTATTTTTCGAGTATCCCCTACTTTAAAGATTATAGTACACTATAAAAGTCAACGCCAGAGAATAACCAGGATATAAATTAGACTGTGGTTCGAATCCCGGTTAGCCCCGATTATGTTTCTAGGTTTGTCAGCACCATACCCGTGCTCTTGGGTTTCAACGAAGTGGTAAACGTCTGAGACCTGCATCACTTCAGGCTTTCCTCCCACATTAAGCTGACACGCCGCGATATAACTGGAATACTGTTAAAAGCTGACTGAAAACATTAGCAATCGTCCACGTCATCGGGGACACAAAGTCACAGAGCCCGACCACCCGATTCAATTTAGTCGCCTTATACGAATAGCAGTAGTGTCTGAATCTATTCTATCCCGGGGAATGAAAATACATTTACACAATTCAGAAATAAATATCTTCTCAGTACAAATTCTAATTTCACAACGCACGAGGAAAATTACTTCATGTTTCACCAAGATAGCTACCCCTGAAAGTTTGAGAAACATGAAAGATGGAACACGACAAATGGAACATGGAACACGACAAATGGAACAAGGAACACGACAAATGGAACACGACACAGCAACAGGATGCACACTCACCACAGGCAGCCCCTCAAAGTATGTTTTGCCTAACAGTCAAACTTCTGCTCGACAGATCAACGATCAACTGGCTTTTGACTGGCTGAAGTGACGGAAACAAAGGTGGGGTGATTGATAGCTGAAGTAACTATTATAGGAGACGCACATTGTCAGCTATGAATTATGCTCGTCTTTGTCACGAATATCCAGATTTGTGAGTATTATGCTAATACCTCTAATTCATGCCCGTACGCTCGGGTGCAGGCAGTTTGTCTGAAGTGTGATTAGTGCCAATACATAACCAAGAAAGCATCAGCACAAATTAAAGTTGTTATTTTGGTGATGCTTTAACCTGTTTATTGCAACAATTATTGCTCAAGTTGGACAACCTTTCTAAGAGGAACATAGCACAGAAGTTCACATTTAAAAAAAATAAAAAATCTCACTCACGCTTATTCTAAATTTGATAGGTTTAAAGCAGCCGACCTACTTCCTCAGGCAGGAACATAAAGTAGAAATTCACCTGGCAACATCTTATGGATATGGTACGTATTGTATCCTGTGGGAAGTGATATGGTACGTATAGTATCGTGAGGAAAGTGATATGGTACGTATAGTATCGTGAGGGAAGTGATCTTGTACGTAATGTATCGTGAGGGAAGCGGTATTGTACGTATTGTATCCTGAGGGAAGTGAAATTGTACGTATTGCATCGTGAGGGAAGTGATATGGTACATATTGTATCGTGAGGGAAGTGAAATTGTACATATAGTATCGTGAGGGAAGTGAAATTGTACATATAGTATCGTGAGGGAAGTGAAATTGTACATATAGTATCGTGAGGGAAGTGATATGTTACGTATAGCATCGTGAGGGTAGCGGTTTTGTATCGTGAGTGAAGTAATATTGTACGTATTGTATCGTGAGGGAAGTGATATGGTACGTATTGTATCGTGAGGGAAGTGATATGGTACGTATTGTATCGTGAGGGAAGTGATCTTGTACGTATTGTATCGTGAGGGAAGTGATCTTGTACGTATTGTATCCTGAGGGAAGTGAAATTGTACGTTATAAGTATAATATCGTGAGGTAAGTGATATAGTACGTATAGTATCGTGAGGGAAGCAGTATTGTATTTTGAGTGAAGTGATATAGTACGTATAGTATCGTGAGGGAAGTGAAATTGTACGTGTAGTATCGTGGGGGAAGCGGTATTGTATCGTGAGGGAAGTGATATGGTATGTATAGTATCGTGAGGTAAGTGAAATTGTACGTTATAAATATAGTATCGTGAGGGAAGTGATATGGTATGTATAGAATCGTGAGGGAAGTGAAATTGTACGTTATAAGTATAGTATCGTGAGGTAAGCTATATGGTACGTATAGTATCGTGAGGGAAGCAGTATAGTATCGTGAGGTAAGCTATATGGTACGTATAGTATCGTGAGGGAAGCAGTATTGTATTGTGAGCGAAGTGATATAGTACGTATAGTATCGTGAGGGAAGTGAAACTGTACGTATAGTATCGTGGGGGAAGCGGTATTGTATCGTGAGGGAAGTGATATGGTAAGTATAGCATCTTGAGGTAAGTGAAATTATACGTATAGCATCGTGAGGGAAGCGGTATTGTATCGTGAGGGAAGTGGTATTGACCAGTCCTTGTTTTAGCCCTTAATGCCAGGCAGGCAAGGTAACAACAAGAACCATATTTAAACGTCTTTTTGTATGACGCCGCCGGGGAAACAACCCCCGACTTTCCGCTCTGCGGGCGGACGCTCTGCCACTAGACCACGTAGTCTCTCTTGATTGCGGAAGTTTGACAAACCAGAGCTCGATCATGTGCCCGCATGCACATACATGTACTCCAACATCAGACTCATTGCCCTCTCACTGGGGAAGGGGCGGTCGAGTAGCCTAGTGGTTAAAGCGTTCGCTCGTCACGCCGAAGACCCGGGTTCGATTCCCGACATGGGTACAATGTGTGAAGCCCAGTCCAGGTGTCCCTCGCCGTGGTATTGCTGGAATATTGGTAAAACAGGCGTAAAACCATACTCACTCTCTCACTCACTTGGGAAAATATCAGACAGCATAGAAGCTATTGCCGATGACCAAAAAAAGGACATTATCTGAAAAAGGTTAGAATTTACATAAAACGTTTGTTCCGCAAGGACTTTTATCCCTGTGTTACCTACAGTGTCTTTTCATTGACATTCCGTTATGTCCTCCTGGAAATACCTATCTTTCCTATGCGCTGTCGCAAAACATAACAATCAAATGACGATCTCAAGTTAGACAGTCTCTTTGAAAGAGTTCTGTCAGACAGTGGTTGTCAAGAGCAAATAGTTTGCACGTCAACAAGTGACTGAAATATGTTTCCTTTTGGATGTTATGATAAAAGATCACCCAGCTGTGAAAGTGACAATGTAGTCAATCATAAGATGACATGCTCATCACGTTCCTCCTCCGTGGCAATTGTTAGGCTGACTGAGGATTAGTTCCAGTGTAATATATTAATAATCGATCTTTCTGTACATTTATCCATCTTTATATATGTCCGTTGTCCTGTCTATTGTTCTATAATCATACATGATATTGCGTTTGACTTTCCATCTGGAGATTTTCCTTATATCTATGATTCTGGTTGTCGTTTGTTGTATATCGTTCTCTCTCTCTCTCTCTCTCTCTCTCTCTCTCTCTCTCTCTCTCTCCTCTCTCTCTCTCTCTCTCTCTCTCTCTCTGTGTGTGTTTGTGTGTGTGTGTGTGGGGGGGGGGGGGGGGGGGGGGGGGGGGGGTACGTGTGCTTCTGTGATACATGAGGCTACAAGAGATAAATAAAAATATTTCTGTATTCATTCTGGAATGAGTGAGTGAGTTAGTTGGGTTTAACGCCGCTTTTAACAGTATTCAGTTATATCACGGCGTGTCATTCTGGAATGAAAATACTATTGTATAATTAATGCTTGTGTAGTGTCTATTTATCATATTTGATGTGGTGTCTATTTATCATATTTGATGTGGTGATTACCTATGATTTAAGGAAATATTAAGTAAAATTATAATTCTCGAGATTACGTATTGTATCGCTCATTATATTTTTTTATCATCATTCGAGCATGATATTTCTCTCTATGTTTTATTCTGCTATAATATCATTCTACAAAATATTTCTATCAACATTCTACCATTCTCGTTATCATTCTGTTTGTTATATCTCTTTCTGCACAGTTGCGTTGATTAAGCGCGTCAGAATTGTGTGGTCCTGGATTTTCATCCAGGTTCCCGTCCTGATAATGATCTTGGTTTGTTAGCACCATATATCTGTCCTCGTGGTTTTCATCAAATGTGACAGCGTCTAAGACCATCACCACTTCGCTATCCTATTACTGGGTCACGTCATGATGCTGCTGATAGTTCTGTTCACGACCGGGTAAAAACCCCAAACAACTAGTCACTCACGTAGCTGTCTGGAAGCTTCTAAAAGGCTGGATGTACCTCCATATACTTCAGCAACCCATGCTTGCCATAAAATTCGACTATGCTTGTCGTAAGAGGCGACTAACGTGATTGGGTGGTCAGGTTCGCTGACTTGGTTTGATGCATGTCATCGATTCCAATTGCGTGGATCGATGCTCATGATATCAATCACTGGATTGTCCAGACTCGATTATTTACAGACCGCCGTCATATAGCTTGAATATTGCTGAGTGTGCCCTATAACAACATACCAACAAACCAACTTCTATAATTCGTCACGCCGAAGATCCGGGTTCGATTCCCGACATGGGTACAATTTGTGAAGCCCATTTCTTGTGTCCCCCGCCGTGATATTACTGGAATATTGCTAAAAGCGGCGTAAAACCATACTCACTAATTCACTTTTACGTACAGATTTCTGGGTTAACATATTGTTTCAATTCAGGAATCGACACCTAACAATAGATTCCCTCGGTACAGCTTACACAATATGTCGTTACAGAAACATATGTAGCCCTCGGTACAGCTTACACAATATGTCGTTACAGAAACATATGTAGCCCTCGGTACAGCTTACACAATATGTCGTTACAGAAACATATGTAGCCCTCGGTATAAACAACATAATAATGTCATTACAAAAATATATGCGCTTTTCAGTGTCGACAACATAATTGTGTGATTACAGACATATTTGATCTCTTCCGTTTCGAGAAAATAATGTTTCCATTACATAATTATATAAGTGCTCCAGTATCGACAATGTCATAATGTCACAACAGAAATATATAGGTCCTGTAGGGTCTTAAAGATTATCACAACATTACAGAAATAGATTGAACTCATTTGTGTCGACAAAGTTTAGTCCTCACAGAGTAAACTACTGCCCAGACACTTTCAGTTCTTATCTCCCGGATTCAAGGGCCAACATTCTCGTCTTATCACCTTAACCAACTTGTTAGACACTAATGGTCACCATGTTGAAAACATTAATCCTGTGCCTGGCCATACCGCTTGCTGGTAAGATCACCTGTGAACATTGTAGTGTCTGCATAGATTGAACACACCGACGGTCAGGACACGCAGTCTGTATCTGTTCAGTTAAGACATAATCTAACTTTGATATAATTTCGTTTCGTACCGAACTGGTCAAATAATGACTAGTCCGTAAAACCAAGAGGACAAGATGGACACTTTCATTTCAATGTGTATTTCTTCGTTATGCTACCGTCCTCATCGCTGTGGTTTCTATTTTTCATGTTTCAAGATATTTATTGTTAAACTGTAATTTCCTTTTCGATAAAAAATCATATGTTTTATCTCGCGGTTTTCTCGACCTGTCTGTAATATATACTGAACCAAAATAAAAACTTCACAAACCTTAAATTTTAAGATTTTGACCAGTTATCATTGTGGGCTCTAATTGTGTATTTAAACAGTAATGGCCACGTATTGTCTTCAGAAGGTGAAGGTGAATCGATCAAAATCATGTGCACAGCACTATAGTGGCAAAAGTGGTTTTTCACGTGCAACTGGTCACGTGGTCATAATAACGCACGTGTTTTCAGCCATACTTGTTAGCAGTCATTAAAAAAACAAAAAACACACAAGAAAACAAAAGTCTTTTCGGCCATTTGTCATGCCACGCCTTTCAAATGTGCAACGTGAACGTGCCATCGGCATGTTGCAGACGGGAACGTCCGTAGCTAAAGTCGCAAGGACGATGGGCTGTCGACGGACTGTTCAGGATTTACGCCCTCGGCCAGGTCGACCACGTGTGACGTCACATGCAGAGGATCGTCAGATTGTCTTACGTCACATCCGTAACCGATTTTTGACGGCTACATCAACCAGAAATGAACTGTTTAGGGGTAGACTGAGTGCGCAAACTGTTCGAAACCGTCTGAGAACTGCTCACCTTCAAGCACATACTGCGGCCCGATTCTGACTTAATTACACAGACGTCAACGTCAATTGTGGGCACAGCGACACTTACGATGGTCGTCTTCAGTGATGAATCCCGATTTAATCTTCGATTTACTGATGGTAGGGCGAGGGTGTGGAGGCGCCGTCATGAACGTTACGCCCAGTGTTGTGTACAGGAAGCTGACAGATTTCGAGGCGGAAGTGTCATGGTGTGGGGTGCTTTCTGTGGCAATGCACGTTTCAGGCTTCTTGTCATCCGTGGAAACCTCAACGCTGCTGCTTACCGCGACCAGGTACTGGCACCAGAACTTCTCCCTTTTATGGCAGCACATGGACCCGGTTTGATCTTCCAACACGACAATGCTAGACCTCACACAGCAATTTTGACCAGGAATTTCCTTCAGAATGCGGGAGTCAACGTCATGGACTGGCCGTCAAGGTCTCCCGACCTCAATCCCATCGAACACGTCTGGGATGCTCTTGGCAGAAGTCTGCGCACTCTCCAGAACCAACCACAGAATTTGCAAGATCTTGGCACCATTTTGCAGCAACAATGGCGTCGTCTTCCCAATCATGTGTTCCCAAGCATCACAAGGTCCATGCGGAGGCGTTGTGTGACAGTTGTCAACGCACATGGTGGCCATAAACGCTACTCAACTTGTGTGCCATCAGATTCTCGTGCTTGGGACTTATGATTTAAACTGTTGATGTTATTACCGAATACTGTAGGTGCTTGGAACAAATTATGGTTACCACCGTTAATTAAAATCCTTCTTTGGACATAAATGATTAAAAATTACCTTCTGTGATACATTTGTCCGTTGTATATCATATATGGGATTGCTTTTAAAAATGTGAAGTTTTTAATTTGACTCAGTATACATTCGATCATAACATATGTATGTTAGTCTGATGAAAATACCTTGTGTTTCCCTTATTGTTGAAGTATTTGGGGTATTTGAATTCGAATTTGAATTTGTCGACTCCATCGTTTTGAACTCGTATGTATCAAGGGGGGCAAGGGTGGCCCAGTCGTCTAAGGCGCAGCGATTCGCTGTGCAGTGTTGCGTCCCTTGGGCTCGCCAGAAACCTAAGATTGTGGGTTGGAATCCCGGTTCGCCACGATTATGTTTCTAGGTTTGTCAGCACAATACCTGTTCTCATGTTTGTTTGATTTGTTTGTTTGTTGTTTAACGCCACACTCAGCAATATTCCAGCTATATGACGGCGGTCTCTAAAATAATCGAGTCTGGACCAGACAACCCAGTGATTGACATCATGAGCATCGATCCATTTGGATCGATGACATGTATCAACCAAGTCAGCGAGCCTGACCACCCGATCCCGTAAGTCGCCTTTTACGACAAGCATAGTCGCCTTTTACGGCAAGTATGGGTTGCTGAAGACCTACTCTACCCCGGAATCTTCACGGGTCCCCGTGCTCATGGTTTTCACCGAAGTGGTAAACGTCTGAGCCCGGCATCCCAGGGCTTTCCTCCAACATTAAGCTGACATGTCGCGATATAACTGGAATACTGTTAAAAGCGGCGTTAAACCCAACTCCCCCACTCACTATTTTGATAAAGGGGAACATCCTTACATGTTTATTTATACAAATATATGTGTGACAGCTACGCTCTGTGTGAACTTTTACAACAACGTCACATAAGCGTTCGTAGCATACTGTCTTCAGGAACATTCCAGACAGAGTGAGTGTTTGTTTTGTGTTTGCTGTTTACCCCCTCACTCAGCAATATTCCAGCTATATGACATCGGTCTGCAAATGATCGAGTCTGAACCAGACAATCCAGTGATTGATATCATGAGCATCGATCCACTCAATTGGGATATGATGACATGCATCAACCAAGTCAGTGAGCTTGACCACCTGATCCCGTTAGTCGCCTCTTACAAGTATAGTCGCTAGTTAGGACAAGCATCGGTTGCTGGTGACGTATATTCTTACCCGGAATCGCACGGGTTGATTCCAGACAGATAATAGGAAGCGTTTACTTCTGCCCACAGCTTCCTGGACCTTGGACTGCACTGGATTGGAGAACGGCATCTACTTGTACACCTGCTTCTCCTATACCGAATGCGTCAACGGCAGTAAGGGAGTCATCAAGTGTGCCTCCAATGAAGTGTTCAGTTCAAAGGATGGTTTATGCATCAAGTAGGTGTTAAAAAATCACTATGCCTTAAGCTACTGCCTAGAGTGAGTACGGTTTTACGCCGCTTTTAGCACTATTCCAGCAATATGACGGCGGGGGACACCAGGAATGGGCTTCACACATTGTACCCATGTCGGGAATCGAACCCGGTCTTCGGCGTGAAGAGCGAATGCTTTAACCACTAGGCTACCCGACCGCCCCGCTATTGCCTAGAAGGTGCTCCTTTGTTTGTAATTGTATAATCCGTATGTACCAAGTTTTATTTGCTTATGAAGATATTTGCCATATATTGGCTTGTATTACACTCTTCAAGAAAGAAACACGATAATGAGAATGTTGATTTTGTTTATTTATGAAACATTCAATACAAATGCAATGATTGATCAATTTTTGATTGAACGATACTAGTCACACATTCGTGTAGTGCATAAGCGCAACCGTTTTTGACTTTTGTAGCTTTAATCAGCACATATGACTGTGCGAAAATTGCATGGAAAGAAAATTAAAGCAGAATGCACGTGCTAGTTGTGACAATCACGTGCAGTAACAATGACTATAAAAGGTCAAAACGTCAGTCAACATTTTGTCATACGTTTGTCGACTAATGTAAGTGGGAAAATGCCGAGAGTGAATGCTGCCAATGGCAACATCGCCATAGGACGTCTTGAAGCTGGAGAGTCCCAGTTTGCAGTCGCACGTAGTTTCATCTAACCAGAGCACCATATCGCATTTATGGGATCGGTACTCCCGCCTCTATTCAACCCAAGACCCGAAGAGTTACCACCCCTGCACAAGATCGCTACATCGGGTCTTACACCTACGTTATGGACATGCTACTACCCCCGCGACTGCATGACATGTGCCTGGTTTGAGGTGGGTATCGGACCAAACAATCGGGAATCGTACGCGAGTGGTGGGATTCAGACGCAGAAGACCGACATTTGTCCCTGTATTGAGACGTTTGCATCGACGACAATGAATGGCGACGAGTCTGGTTCAGTGACGTGATGAATCACGATTTCTTCTCCAACGCCGAGATGGAAGATAGCGTGTCTACCGACGTTGAAATGGGCGTTTTGCACAGAAATGCGTTCCACATGTCAAAAGATTTTGTGGCTGACGTGTGAATGTGTGCGGAGCCATATCCAACACACTCGGCAATATTCCAGTCGGAAGTCTGTAAATAAGTGAGTCTAACATCAATTGGGATACGATGACATGCATCAACCAAGTCAGCGAGCCTGGCCACCCGTCAGTCGCCTCTTTCGGCCAAAGTTTCTGAAGACCTATTGTCCTACCCGGTAAATGAATAGATTAACTTTCCCCTTGAAGTATTTTCCACTCGTGTCAACGGCAGGGTTGTTTCATTGGAGACACGAAAAACATGTTGTTATCAGATAAGAAATTACAGTGCAATGACGTTATAATGAAGGATAATAACTCACACAAAATACCCGGCTCCTAAAAAATATGTGTATTATTATTTAATGATTATTTTAATGCATATAATTCAAGATTTGACATTAAATTATGATTCACAGGTAAGGTGTTTCTGTATTAGAAACATACTGACTTGCACTGCAGAAATGCCATCATTTCTTTTTACATTCTTGATGAAGACTTATATTCATCTATGCATGACATTCCCGTGTCATTGACTTCAGTCTGAGTGCACTTTGAGTCTAAAATTTACGAGTTAATGATGAATTATGAGCTGAAAAAGTTTTGTTAAATCTCTGTTAAGAACATTTCTTACGGCCAATTGAGCTTAGCTGTCAGAAACTGTCTGTCAGCGAAAACAGCCACGATTGTGTTCAGTAACCTACTTGAGTCGGGATTTTTTGGGGTTAGAAACGTGAACAAAAATGAAAATCCCGCACGTAAATAGCAGTGATGAGTTATGTTAATTCGACAGTTTCAGTTCTTATGTTAATCAGTTCTTGTCTCCAGGGGAAATCAATGAATGATTTCTTTGTTTTAGTACATTTCACTTCTTTATATCCTTGAAGTCTGTCAAGATAAACTTTTGACATTCCCTTTGAACTTTAATCTAATATGAAGCGTGATGCAATGAGAAACCTGTATTAGCAAAGCTCACAATTTGAGCGAATGAACAATGATATACAGGATCTAGTTAGGAAAATACCCTGAAAGGGAATCAGAAATAAAATAAAAGTGACAAAACCCTTCCCGTAATCGTAAGACTCCTCTAAGAGTCCTTTGTACGATTGCATCTTTATCTCTAGCAATCCTTCAAAGAATATTTAACATCGGAAAAACATAAATGCATAATATGATCAAAAACACAAGTCATGTTCGTAATGTTTTCTAAGAATGTAGGGTCAGTAGGATGAGAAATTTAATTGTTCATATTTTCTATTTCCGTTTGGATTGTGTGAGGATGTGACAGGAACGGTAAGCTCTGGGAACAAAGCCACACACTGTTTATAGCGCCGGTGAATTAATAAATAGTACTTGAGCATGAGTCATTGAGTACTACTTAAAAAACTTAAAAAACGTACACCAACGCGTCATTATCAGTCTCCGCGTTAAAAAAATACTGTACTTGTGTTATTTAGGTAACGATTGTTAAGTCGGGTGTCAATAAACACAGTTATACAAAATAATACGCTTAATCATACTTCCGTAACGACTCCGTCGCTATTCAAATTGATGTATTATCAACGGAGCTGCTACATTTTTACAGATGTCCCCTGTCGACAAACCGTACTCTTATTGGCAAACGATTGGTTTTTAACCCCCTCGTAGCACTAGTATCCCAAATGTTTCAGGGGAGGCTCTCCCTGTATCCCACCTTATCCGACGTAAGATGTAATGTTCACCACAGGAATATATATTTTGATCTGTAAGCGCATCCAGTTACTTAACGCATATTGGTATATATGCCGTGTGTCTCATAGGCTATATGGCTTGACATTGTATATTTGTTATGAACATTTGTATTACCTTGCGTGTCAAATTAATGAAACAATTTTCTTCTCCTCCTTCTCCTCGTTCTAATCTCCTTCTTCTCCTCCCTCTAATCTCCTTCTTCTTCTCCCCCTCCTCCTCCTTCTTCTCTGCTCCTTCTCTTCCTTCTCATCTCCTCCTTCTCCTCCTCCGTCCCTCCTTCTTCTCCTACTCCTTCCCCTGCTCCTTCTTCTTCTCCTTCCCCTGCTCCTTCTTCTCCTTCTCTGCTCCGTCTTCTCCTCTCCTCCTTCTCCTCCTCCGGCCCTCCTTCTTCTCCTACTCCTTCCCCTGCTCCTTCTTCTTCTTCTCCTTCCCCTGCTCCTTCTTCTCCTCTCCTCCTTCTCCTCCTCCGTCCCTCCTTCCCCTGCTCCTTCTTCTTCTTCTCCTTCCTCTGCTCCTTCTTCTTCTCCTTCCCCTGCTCCTTCTTCTCCTTCTCTGCTCCTTCTTCTCCTCCTTCTCCTCTCCTCCTTCTCCTCCTCCGTCCCTCCTTCTTCTCCTACTCCTTCCCCTGCTCCTTCTTCTCCTACTCCTTCCCCTGCTCCTTCTTCTTCTTCTCCTTCCCCTGCCCCTTCTTCTCCTTCCCCTGCTCCTTCTTCTTCTTCTCCTTCCCCTGCTCCTTCTTCTGCTCAACCTTATTCTCCTTCTCTCCTCCTCCTCCTTCTCCTTCTACCAATACTTCTCATTCATCTTCTACTTCTTTTTCTTCTTCTTCTTCTAGACCCATAGATAATTCGTGGCCCTGTCAGGATGTGGTAGACTGTAAGTCGCTCCCGGACAAGCGCTACGCCGACGCAAAGGGAGGTTGCCACACCTACTACACATGTCAAAACGGCTACTTCTACGGACACAACTACTGTCCAGACGGTACCAATAATTAACTGGTCATAAAGCCTCTGGTTCTCTTCACCTAAAAAGCATATCATATTCTTGCATATTTATAACACAAACTTGGAGCGAAATGTAATTATTGCCACAGAGAATTCTTTAAAAAAATATTATGCTTCAGACTGTTGAAAAGATTGTCTGCCACAAAAATTACATTGTTGCAAAGTAGTTCTGTTTAAATAATATTCAGGCACGTAGTTTTAGTTGATAAAATATCTGGTTATGCAGCTGTAACTGATATAAACTCCAGCCAAATCCCGTGTTTAATATTGTACATCGACAACCAAATAGTTTTTCTGCTTGCATAAAAGGCAGCTCTGATTAATCCATTTTCTTTGGGGTTGTCTACAGGTTGTGTCACATGTATTTTGAGACATCTTTGTGGACTGAAATCGAACTTTAGATACAATTACTTGTGGCATTTCCGGTATAAAGGTATTTGCTGTCCTAATCAACTGACATCTGAAACAACACGATTCCCGTGAAGATCCGGGTTAGAATAGGTCTTCAGCAACCAACAGATGACCATGCTTGTCGTAAGAGGCGACTAACGGGATCGGGTGGTCAAACTCGCTGACTTGGTTGATGCATGTCATCGAATCGATACTAATGATGCCAATAACTGGATTGTCTGGTCCAGACTCGATTATTTACAGACTTACGTCATATAGCTGGAATATTGCTGAGTGTGACGTTAAACAACAAACAAACAAATGATACAACAAGATGTGCTATCATTTATATTTGTCAACCGACAGTATAGTGCTGTTATTTTAACATTTCAGGAACGGTGTTTGACGAGGAGCATCAGTTCTGTAACTGGCCGTCAAATGTAAAGAAACCTTGTGGAACTGCAGATTAGAGAGTATACTGAAGACGTTCCTTAATATTTCGAGCTTTTTTTACACAATAAAAGTTGCTCCAATACTGCTGTTTGACCGGCTTGGTGTGCATAGGTTTGTATATAGTGAGTGAGTGAGTGATTTGGATTTAACGCCGCTTTTGACAGTATTACAGTTGTATCGCAGTGTGTCAGCTTAATGTGGGAGGAGAGCCCGAAGTGATGCAGGCCTCAGACGTTTACCACTTCGGTGAAACCCACGAGCACGGGTATGGTGCTGACAAACCTAGAAACATAATCGGGACGAACCCACAATCATAGTTTCCTTGCGTGCCCAAGGGACGCAACTCTGCACAGCGAAACGCGGCGTTTTAGACGACTGGGCCACACGTGCCCCCGTTTGTATATATACTAGCCACATGAAGAAACTGTGCACGGAGAAAATATATTCTGGATTGAAATACAACACAGCAAGAACAAAATGATGCAGACGCTGTAGCAGCTGAATGATCGGACCCTAAGAAAATGTCAAGGGGACCTGAACATCTGTTACGATGACGTCAGAAGATCAAAATGGAGTAGGGGGTCAAACGACAAAGTCACTAAGTCAATAACGGGTATGACCACCCTGTGCGTGAATCACAGCAGTGCATCGGCGACGCATGGAGTCCACCAAATGGGCATGGAAGGCCTGGGGAATGGCCTGCCATATCCTCCTCAAATCCTGTGCCAAGTCACGGACGTTATCTAGAGGATGTGGAAGACGACGCAGACGGCGCTCCATTTCATCCCATACCTGCTCTATTGGGGAGAGATCTGGAGAAATTGCAGGCCATGGCAGTAACATGACATCGTAATGATGAAGGAAATCCATTGCGACCCTAGCCGTGTGAGGACGATCGTTGTCCTGTTGAAATGTCAATCCCGGGCCATGACGTTGCAGGAAAGGAATGACCACAGGCCTCAGAATTTGATCTCTGTAGCCAACACCGGTGAGATTGCCCTAAACAACCACCAAACGGGTTCGGTGCCGTGCTGTTATCCCACCCCAAATCATCACAGAGCCACCTCGAAAACGATTCCTCTCCACAATACAGTTGCGTGCATAACGTTCTCCCAAACGCAGGTAGACACGTTGGTGCCCGTCACTGTGGGAAATGTTGAACCTCGATTCATCTGTAAAGACCACATTTCTCCACCATATTCGAGGTTGGCGAACATGATTTCGACACCATCTTAGACGGTTGAATCGATGACGGTGTGTCAGGATGGGACGTATGGCAGGGCGTCGTGGTCGAATCCCGTACTGACGTAAACGATTCCTGACAGTGTTGGGATGGATACGGCGCAGTCCAGGAATTGTCTGGGACGTCGTTACTGCCATTTGGAACCTGTGTCGGAGATGTGTAACTCGAATCCATCTGTCCTGTCTTGGCGTCGTTACTCGGGGACGTCCTGAACGTGGGTGGTCGGCAACGCCATTTGTTACGATGGCATTGGAAATGTGTTGCCACCTGTTGTTGCCTCCTTCCTGCTCGGATCATTCCAATGGCTTCATGACGCTGTGCAGCTGTCAATCTTGGCATGATTTGCTTGTGATATGCTTGTGTCTGCGCCTGAGAAGTTTTGAATTTTTGAATGACCACAGATCATACTTCCCAAAGTGACAGCGAATTTTGAGTTGCACATGCTGTGTTCAGCTGCACAGGATGCACGTGCAGTAACACATTGCACGTCCATAGGCCCGCATCAATGACGTCATATCGCATGGCACGTGCATGAGCGTTTGAATGTCTCCAATAATTGCTGTGTTCAAACCTATCTTTCATATATGGACGGTGTGCCCTTATATCTATATTTTCTCCGTGCACAGTTTCTTTATGTGGCTGGTATAGATCAGGTAGTATGTAATGTGTGTGTGTTACTCATCTCTATGTCATGTCAAAGACTTATAAATGTTCAACTTGATATTGATGGTAGAGCGTCTGACTGGAGAGCGAAAGGTCGGTGGGTCGATCACCTGGACACGTCATACCAAAAGACGTTAAAAGGTGGTACTTGTTGAATTACCCTGTCTGGTGCTCGTCTTTATGGACATTAAACAAGGACCGGTAGGGTCTGAGTCAGTACACTGTGTCCGAGTAGAGCATCCGTGTTAAACTGCAACAGGGTGTATCAGTGGGCTGGCACTATCAAGGGAGCATTAGTCCGGACTAGTACCAACAGTCACCTACGCACGCACAAACGCGCGCACTTGTGTGCACGTGGCCGTACAAGTGCAATAATCTCGTAAGCAATATTAACCTCACTTCACATCACCTCCACACTAGCCTAGATCTTACACACTCGTGATAATCCTCCACACTAGCCTAGATCTTACACACTCGTGATAATCCTCCACACTAGCCAAGATCTTACACACTCGTGATAATCCTCTACACTTGCCAAGATCTTACGCTCTCGTGATAATCCTTCACACTTCCCAAAATATTACGTCATAGTACTACACGCTCGTCATAGTACTACACACTCGTCATAGTACTACACACTCGTCATAGTACTACACGCTCGTCATAGTACTACACACTCGTCATAGTACTACACACTCGTCATAGTGCTACACACTCGTCATAGCACTTCACACTCGTCATAGTGCTACACACTCGTCATAGTACTACACACTCGTCATAGTACTACACACACGTCATAGTACTACACACTCGTCATAGTGCTACACACTCGTCATAGTACTACACACTCGTCATAGTACTACACACACGTCATAGTACTACACACTCGTCATAGTACTACACACTCGTCATAGTACTACACACTTGTCATAGTGCTACACACTCGTCATAGTACTACACACTCGTCATAGTACTACACGCTCGTCATAGTACTACACACTCGTCATAGTACTACACACTCGTCATAGTACTACACGCTCGTCATAGTACTACACGCTCGTCATAGTACTACACACTCGTCATAGTACTACACACACGTCATAGTACTACACACACGTCATAGTACTACACACTCGTCATAGTACTACACACTCGTCATAGTACTACACACTCATCATAGTGCTACACACTCGTCATAGTACTACACACTCGTCATAGTACTACACACTCGTCATAGAACTACACGCTAGTCATAGTACTACACACTCGTCATAGTACCCCAGGCTCGTCATAGTACTACACACTTGTCATAGTACTACACACTCGTCATAGTACTACACACTCGTCATAGAACTACACACTCGTCATAGTACTACACACCCGTCATAGTACCCCAGGCTCGTCATAGTACCCCA
This sequence comes from Haliotis cracherodii, assembly GCF_022045235.1. NCBI lineage: Eukaryota > Metazoa > Mollusca > Gastropoda > Lepetellida > Haliotidae > Haliotis > Haliotis cracherodii. Next base: position 41,464,103 of record NW_027266266.1, read on the forward strand.
GGCTCGTCATAGTACCCCAGGCTCGTCATAGTACCCCAGGCTCGTCATAGTACTACACACTCGTCATAGTACCCCAGGCTCGTCATAGAACTACACGCTAGTCATAGTACTACACGCTCGTCATAGTACCCCAGGCTCGTCATAGAACTACACGCTAGTCATAGTACTACACGCTCGTCATAGTACTCCAGGCTCGTCATAGAACTACACGCTAGTCATAGTACTACACGCTCGTCATAGTACCCCAGGCTCGTCATAGAACTACACGCTAGTCATAGTACTACACGCTCGTCATAGTACTCCAGGCTCGTCATAGAACTACACGCTAGTCATAGTACTACACGCTCGTCATAGTACTCCAGGCTCGTCATAGAACTACACGCTAGTCATAGTACTACACGCTCGTCATACGTGTGCTCAGTATGGTCCTCCACTGTACTTTGCACTTTCTGACCCTGCATCAAAATGGGTTATGCTTTTGAGCTGGTTTTATTTCTGTCAAAGGTTTACAATTTCCCTGTCAGTTCAGGCTGTGCCACATGGAGGCGGGACGTTGAAGGGCCAGTTGCACAATTGTTTTTCAAAGTCGAACACAAGACCTGAAAAAAGATTGTTACCAGTAGTACTACCTTACAATACAGGGGAGACTTGTTTTGTCTATATGAGTTGGAAATACCATCATCAGATTAGTTTTACCCGATTGCTTACCAAGCTGTAGAAGAGAAACACTCGGCTCTGAGTGAGTGAGTGAGTGAGTGAGTGAGCGGGTGGGTGGGTGGGTTGGTGGTATTGTTGGTGAGTGAGTGAGTGAGCGAGTGGGTGGGTTGGTGGTATTGTTGGTGAGTGAGTGGGTGAGTGAGTGGGTGGGTGGGTTGGTGGTATTGTCGGTGAGTGAGTGAGTGAATGAGTGAATGAGTGAATGAGTGAGTGAGTGAGTGAGTGAGTGAATGGCTGGGTTGGTGGTATTGTTGGTGAGTGAGTGAGTGAGTGAGTGGGTGGGTGGGTTGGTGGTATTGTCGGTGAGTGAGTGCGTGAGTGAGTGAGTGAGTGAGTGAGTGAGTGAGTGAGTGAGTGAATGAATGAATGAGTGTGAAATATCACGGCGGGGAACACCAGGAATGGGCTACACACATTGTACCCATGGGGATTCGTACCCGTATCTTCGACGCGGAGAGCGAACGCATTTACCACTAGGCTGACCTCTGTGTCAGGTATTACATTACTAATAAACACCAAATAAAACATAAAACATCTAAACACTATAGCCCTTTATACAATGCAAAACAGGAAAATTACTTTCATTTGAAATGCATGGATGAGTTCATCAATAAAATAAACATTAGTGATTTATTCCGCATAGACCTACCATCGGGACAGAAGCTGTTTCCCAAGAAGAAGCCGTTATGACAAGTGTAGTAGGATTTGCAGCCCTCATTGTAGTCGGGGTATCTGTTGTCGTCCAGGTTCTGGCAGTTTACCACATTTGTGCATGGCCAGTACCCTCCGGTAGGACTGATGGTAAAAAATATTTACTATTAGTGTTGTAGTGAGTGAGTGAGTTGGGTTTAACGCCGCTTTTAACGTTATTCCAGTTATATCACGGCGTGTCAGCTTAATGTGGGAGGAAAGCCCGAAGTAATGCAGGTCTCAGACTTTACCACTTCGGTGAAACCCACGAGCACGGTTATGGTGCTGACAAACCTAGAAACATAAACGGGGGAACCGTGATTCGAAACCCGAAATCCTAGGTTTCTGGCGTGCCCAAGGGACGCAACTCTGTACAACGAGTTGCGGTTCCTTAGACGACTGAGTTATCCGTGATACACTCCCCCCCCATATGCATTGTGTCCAATATGCAGCTGTGAGGACATTACAATGTGTTATCCAGTATTCCATGCTCTAAGACCACCTGTTGTTGAGTGGATGGAGCGTCTGCCGGGGGATCGGAAGGGCGAACTGGGATTCGAAGGTTTCTGGCGTGCAACCCTGCACAGCGAATCGCGGCGCCTTAGACGACTGGGCCACCCGTGCCCCCTAGTGTTGTAGTGAGTACGTAGTGTGTACTTCATTGTGAGCGATGTTCCAGACACAGAATGACTGTGAGGTGAGGTGAGGTGAGGTGAGGTGAGGTGAGGTGAGGTGGGGTTTGTAGCACTCAGGGTGCGTGCGTTCAAGATTATTTCAGATATAGTGCGTGCGTGCGTGCGTGCGTGCGTGAGTGTCATGCCGCAGTTTAACATGGATATACGACTCAGACACAGTTTACTGCCTTCGAGCTAACGAACTACCTTAATGTCGAGCGCCAGACAGGGTAACAACAAGTACCACACTTAAACGCCTGTCTGTGCCGCGACTGAGGATCGAGACACCCACCTTCCGCTATCCGGGTAGACCACGGAGGTGATCGTGGATTAACGTTAACGATTAACGTTTGTGTTTGTATAGAATGAAGCTCCTGTCTTCTACAAAATAGCATTTACTGATAAACCAGATGAAATAACTTTAAAATGTAGATGTATTTTGGTTTAAGCAGAAATACAACTATCGTCCTAGTTGATTTTAGTAAACTATGGTACTATGATGTAATTATGCAGCGCGCTGTATCTATATACTATCGCACCTCGTTGTGTCGAACTTGGATGTGTCGAATTTCCGGTTGTCTCGAACTCATATTCCGGTCCCTGCGAATTCCATTATTAGATATTATCATTTATTCTTTGATCTGAGAATTACCGGTTGTCTCGAACTTATTATCCAAATTAAGCATAATATTCCCCATATGACTCGAAACAGTATCAAAACACACAGCGATGACGGTAGGTTTGTTTCCATAGCCCCTCCGTGGTCACGTGAATAGAGCGTTTACCAGGACAGCGGCAGGTCGGTGGTCCCGACCCGGTCGCGTCATACCAAAATATGTTGAAATTTTGCCTGGCGCTAGCAATTAAGTGGATAAAACAAGGACTGGTCGGCTCAGAGTCAGTATACTGTGTCCGAGCTGGGTATCTATGTTAAAATGGGGCATGGTTTCTCTGTGGGCTGGTACTTTTAACCCGGACCAGTACAAGCAGCCACACACTTGCATGCGCATCGCTACAAAAGTGTAATAATTTTATAGCCAATGTACCCTCCCCTCCCCTGTTTACATAATTTCCTAATGCTAGTCATTAATCCTTCACCTAAATAAAAGAGACAAAACACTCTCCATATTCATAAGAAATGTCTGTCAAAAGCAGTGACGAATGTACGATTCCGACCATATCATGCGCATGTGTTTATGAATCGCTATCAAACGGTGATGATACCAGGTTTTCGCCAAAAGATGAGCCTATCCTGCCCCATCGGGGCAACCCATCACAAACACATGCAAAGTCAAGTCAATTGTTTACCTGAAAAAACATATTGTACAAATGTAAATATATGTCCTTGCGTGAGTCTCATGTTTATCATTTCTGCGCATTATTGTATACCACTGCGAATATTTTGCATTTTTTTTAGATATGTCTTGTTTCAGTTAAATAATCAATGTTATGGTTCATGGTTATGATCATAAAGATGATGTCAAAGATATTAATATTATGACTATTATCATATTACTTACGTCACACATCTTTGCTGGTTGGGATCAAAGATGTCAGTGCTGTTGCATCTGATCTCTACTGCCACTCCTTGTATGCAGCGCGTGTATGAGAAGCAGGTGTACTCGTAGATCCCATCTGGCTCACCGGTGCAGTCCAATGCCGTTGCCGCTGAAATATAAATGTGGGTATTGCTGTCAAAATGTAACCTAAACGTGAACAATCGAGGTAGAATAGGTCTTCGGCAACCCATGCTTGCCGTATAAGGCGACTATGCTTGTCGTAAGAGGTGACTAACGGGATCGGGAGGTCAGGCTCGCTAACTTGGTTGATGCATGTCATCGTATCCCAATTGCCCGGATCGATGCTCATGATGTCAATCACTGGATTGTCTGTTCCAGACGCGAGTATTTACAGACATATAGCTGGAATATTGCCGAGTGCGGCGTCAAACAACAAACAAATCTAAATGTACTCCATTGTGCCCCTTCGTCTATCATCACTATAACTATGTTCATCGGCTTCGCCAAAGTGAGACACGTAAAGAACATCTTTCATTTCGGCCTTTCCGTGTAATGTGTTTGCAAACCCTGAATTTTAAAAAAAGCAAGCTGAATACCGCGACACCGATGATCCACAACATCGAATTGTGTAAGACCTCAAATGGACCACTAATTTTAGTTCGTTATAACCGTAGTTCGTTATAAGCATATATACAACATCTATACAGTAAATGGCCGGGACCAATAATAAAGATCTTTCGTTATAAGCGTGTTCGTTATAAACGTATTTTACTGTATTTCTATCGCTCCTAAAAGAAGATAAAATGAAATATGTCAAGGAATCTAAATTAAAGTAATTATCACGAGGAATGTCCGAGATCGTCATCTCCTGGAGATAATTGAGTGAGTTAGTGAGAGAGTAGGGTTTAACGCCGCTTTAGCAATATTCCAGCAATATCACGGCGGGGAACACCAGAAATGGGCTTCACACATTGTACCCTTGTCGGGAATCGAACCCGGGTCTTCGGCCTGACGAGCGAAGGCTTTAACCTGGACGCGACGTTAAACCCAAATTCACCTCACCTCACCTCACCTCACCTCACCTCACCTCACCTCACCTCACCTTAATTCAATGACTGAATCGTTGCTTACCTGCAAAAATTCCCAACAGAACCACCAAGAACAACATGTCGGGTCGCGGTGATATCTTTTCTGCAGACACAAACGTTACAACAGTCACATGAAAAAACCCATGGAAAGTGACAGATGGTTTATGCAATTAGATAAGTAAAGTAGTTGTCCTCGTGACTTCATATCTCAATGGTTTTCATTGGGTCTGCTGACATGTAGACTATCAAATAGCATGATTGCAGGAACTTACAGAATTGTTCCTTACATATAGGCAGGGGACATATGTACTGGTTTACGAGGCGACTTAACGGATCAGGTTTCCAAGGCCGGTGCCTTAGATGGTTGCATATCATTGTATCCAGACTGCCTGGATCGTTACTTATAACATCAATAACTGGATTGTCTTATTTGGACTCGATTTTTGTCAGGGCGCCGTCATAATTTTGCAGACTATTGCTGAGTCAGGCCGAAATCAATAAACAAACAAACAAATGAACGTCACACAACGCTTAACTTAATCAGAACAAACATCTGATGAAGACAGAATCCATTAAATGATTCTGCTGATGAATCGCAAAATTCATATGACGATCTTTGAAATCTAGGAGAAAGAGTATGCGCGTTTTTACTTCAAAAGTTATGAAATGTAGACACCAAAGGTTGGCCCTGCTGGAATACTGTTCGACATAAAGCTATGGTTGACTATTGGAAAGTCATACCCCATTCCTTACAGGCTTGAGTTTTGTGGATACATTTTTGTGTCACTCTGAATATTTATGCATGAGTCCCAAAAAGAAACGGATGAGACTGGGGAGTGGCTATTTGACCATTATTGAACGATATCAGATCATCGATATACCTTTAGCTTACATTAAAATTCTTGGAGAAATTTCTTTGTTTTGATTTTGCCAATCAGTGCAGAAATTCTGACTCAGAAATTTAGAAAATCTAGATGCAAAGAAATACACATGGTGGAAGAAAAAGCCTAGACTAGCTAGACTTGACTTCCTTTTGGTGTCACAAGACATTGCAAATATAACTACTGATTCTACAATTATACCAGGATACAAATCTGATCACTCTGCAATAATAGCGACTTTTTCAAATACACTTAGAAAAGAAAGAGGTAGGGGCTACTGGAAGTTGCATACATCTTTACTGTTTAACAATGAATATATACAAATAGTGAAAGATACACTAAAAGAAACAAAGCTAGAATATTCAAACAGTAAAATTTCAGATTATAAGTTAATCAAAGCGGTCAGACTTGTCTAATTATAAAATACTTTTTGAAAGATTAAAAGAAGAAGAATCAAGGGGGAATACAAATAAGAAACAGAATCCAGTGGTACGAGGAAGGAGAAAAACAATCAAAATGTCTTTGTCATCTTGAAAACAGGAACTATACCAATAAACTAATTAACAGTATTATAACTGAAAAGGGGGAGTTAATAACCCATGGACAATCCATCTTAACTGAACAAAGAATTTGTTTATGAGAAACTATACTCTTCAAGTGGAGAAATAACTAATGAATCCAAAAGTTTATTACACGAACTTAACACGCCAAAACTTAGTTAATCACAGTTTGATTATTTAGAAAACACGATTAACATGAATGAAAGAACAAAGGCCGTAAAATCTATGAAAAATAACTAAAGCCCAGGTATTGATGGATTCCCTGTTGAGTTTTTCAATTTTTTCTGGAAAGATCTTGGAATATGGGTATACAGATATATTACAGAAACATTTAGAAATAACACTTTAAGTCTAACACTGAATAGAGGTGTCATTACCTGTATACCCAAGGGCACTACAGATAAACAACTACTCAAAAACTGGCGACCAATTTCTCTCTTAAATTCATTGTATAAAATTTTGAGTACATGTATTGCAAACAGAATTAAAGCAACACTTAATACTCTCGTACACTGAAACCAAACTGGCTTTATCCAGATGTACTAGCGAAAACATACTACTACATGATATTTTGTTTGAAACAAAATTAGAAACTAAGCCTGGTTTACTATTACTTATAGACTTTGAAAAAGCTTTTGATACTGTTTCAAAACAATTTACCATGTTGACACTGGAAAGGTTTGGCTTTGGGCCTAATATAAGAAAATGTATACACATACTTATAAATAACGCTTCATCTTGCATCATACAAAATGGACATCTATCTAAATTCTTCTGTAACGAAAGGGGATGTAGACAAGGACACCCATTGTCTCCATATCTATTCCGGCTCGTTGCTGAAACGTTTGGAACAATGATTCGTGATAATAATGCAATAAAAGGTATCAAACTGAATAATGTGGAACATAAACTTTGACAATATGCTCATGATACTGAAATATTTCTAGATGGGACTGATGATAGTTTAAATATTGCGACTGACACCCACAATGATTTTTATAAAATGTCAGGATTAAAAATTAATATTGATAAAACAAAAGCAATCTGGATAGGTTCAATGCTGTCATATCAAATTATGTCAGGATCTGAAACTAGACTGGCACAATGGGGACTTTGAAATATTGGGAATAAAACTTAATTCGAACTTAAAAATCTGGGGGTAATCATCACAAAGAGGAGATTTGAAATTAATAATCAAATTTTAGGGAATTGGAGGAAAAGAAATATAATTTGATAGGTAAAATTGCTGTTGTCAAAACCTTGGCCCTGTCAACCTTAGTACATATATTTTCCTCTCTTCCAAACCCTCCAAGTGAATTTATTGATGAACAAAACAAAATATTGTACAGATTCATCTGGAATGATAAAAAGGACAAAATAAAACGAACAACTTTAATTAGAAAATATGACGAAGGCGGACTGAGAATGAAAGAGGTAAGGTCCTTTATAATTTCTCTAAAACTGTCAGTTCTAAAACAGTTGAAGGTTGTTATTGTCAACAGGAGAGAAATCACTTGACTAACAGGTTAATTGCAGTATGGTGATTTTTGACAGCATGAAGCATTGGAATTTACATCACAACCTGTCAAGTCCGGGTTCCAATAACTGGACAACTTGGATGAGATGGTGTTCGTACAGGAACACATTAATGATAATAAATTCAGAGGACATCAAATATCCTTAACACCAGATGTAATATTTCTTCATGTACTCATGGTGTTCGTTTGCCCTTTGCTAAGTCTGGATAAAGCGGTCGCCAGATAGGACATTTAGTCTAAGGCGTCGTTGACGCTGAGCCATGCCAGGATCCGCTGAGTGTGTGTTCGAATCCCAGAATCTCTTTGTCCTCTTATGTGGTAAATGCCTGAGACCGGGTCACTTTGGGCTTTTCTTCAACAATGATACGTGACATTAATACGTTTAGAAAAAGGCTTTAATCAATACGTCTTCAAACTTAATAACTGGATATATTCACATGTGATTTAATACCATATTTAGAGGAAGACTGGGTCTGAAATAGTTGTACGGTACTTTTGGTTTGTTAAAAAGTACTGCGCTGTTGAATTATTATGTTATCGTGTTACGCTGCAATCGGCAATATTCCGGATATATCACGTAACTTTAGATATTAGCTGACTGCACGTCATATACCACGTCTTACGTCGTCGGGGTAAGATACAAGATAAAACTCAATTGAGAGCACTTTGTAAATTTAGAATACAAACAACTTCCTTGTCAATAAATATCGTAGAAACAAGGATAGTGATTTTGAAAATTATATATGTTCTAACTGTACCAACCAGGAGATTGAAGACGAGTTTCATATGTTCTTATGTGAAAAATATAAAACGTTGAGATGAAAGTTTCTACCTAATTTAGACATTACACACAAAGCCAATCAACTGATGATCAATTTGTTGAATTCGACCAATGAAGAAGTTATCAAATCTTTAGCAATGTATATGAAACATGTATTTAGACTAAGGTGAATATATTATACTATGTTCAAGATCATTTATTTTTATGTGTTTGTTAAAACTGAACTGTACTAGGGGCCTTATGGCCTTGCATACTGAATAAACTGTCTGTCTGTCTGTCTGTCTGCCTGTCTGTCTGCCTGTTAAGAAACACATAAAGAGTCAGGTCACAGACCCTGAAAACATGATGTACTGGGGACCTTGTCCTTCCCTGATTTCCCATTGCTGTCTTATTTGACCCTATCATGCCACAAAATATGCATACTCGCATATTCATAAATCACTAAACATTTGAGCATCATGATTTTAACAAATAATCTGTGAAATATAGAGGTTTAGAGCCTTGAGAGAAAACAAAATCCACCAGTTCACACTCAGGCATGATAGACTACGCGTTTCTGATACCATTCGGGGGAAGTTGCTTTTGCACAGTAGTGTATCTCATTATCGTGTCGCCTGGGTCAGTATTAACACCAAGAGGACATGTTCATTCAGTGCCTTATCTACAGCTATTGTCTCAAGTACTTCTTATCTTCGTAGCAGGTCTCAAAATGCCACCGCAGTGGTACTTTATTGTTGCTGTCTTTTTTGGCTTCACTGCAGGTAAGACGACGCCTTCCTAAACACGACTGACGGTTCTCATATACCATTGTGAAACTACAGGTCATTTGTGGGGCGGTAGCCTGGTGGTTAAAGCGTTCGCTCGTCACGTCGAAGACCCGGGTTCGATTCCCGACATGGGTACAATGTGTGAAGCCCATTTCTTGTGTCCCCTTCCGTGATATTGCTGGAATATTGCTAAGAGCGGCGTAAAACCATACACACAAACACACTCATTTGTACATCGTTATACGGAGTTGCGTCCCTTAGGCATGCCAGAAAGCTATGATCGTGGGTTCGAATCCCATATTTGCTCTGATTATGTTTCTAGGTTTGTCAACACCATACACGTGCCCGTGTGTTTCACCAAAGTGGTAAACATCATATTGTCTTAACCGTGAAGCAGCAAGGCCTTGGTATAACCAAGTCACTATATATCATGATGTAAGGGGGCACGGTCGTCTAAGGCGCCGCGATTCGCTGTGCAGAGTTGAGTCCTTTGGGCACGCCTGAAACCTATGATTGTGGGCTCGAATCCCGGTTCGCCCCGATTATGTTTCTAGGTTTGTTAGCACCATACCCGTGCTCGTGGGTTTCACCGAAGTGGTAAACGTCTGAGACCTGCATCACTTCGGGCTTTCTTCCCACATTAAGCTGACACGCCATGATATAACTGGAATACTGTTAAAAGCGGCGTTAAACTTAACTCACTCATGGTGTAAGTCGTGAGTGAATGATTCCGGTTTGACACAAGTTATTTCAGTGAGGCGTATGAATCACTGTCAGCGCCATGCTTGGTTTTGACACAGGGGTCCTCCCATGGCACGACCCAGAACATGTAGAGGCGTAATGGAAAATTATGATTATAAAAACAATTGGAATAGGTCAGAAAACAGTCCCAGGCGTATCCAGGCAAAGAAACCTGGGTGCCGTTGTGCAAAACAACCTTAGCACTACGACAGTCGTAAGTATATGTTAAGGTATGGGAGTTACGATCAACTTAGCGCTAATATCGCTTTGTACAATGGATCACATGCCTTCTTTTCATGCCAATTAAATCGTTCATGTTTTACTAGCTTTTGTCCCTTTTGACATTTATATGATTGGCAATGACATGGCAAATATGCGGACCTCGCTTTCGAAAAGTCACGTTTGACATCTCCCCATTGGACCCGTGAAGATCCGGGGTAGAATAAGTCTTCAGCAACCCATGCTTGCCGTAAAAGGTGACTATGCTTGTCGTAAAAGGCGACTAACGGGATCGGGTGGTCAGGCTCGCTGACTTGGTTGATGCATGTCATCGATCCCAATTGCATGGATCGATGCTTATGACATTAATCACTGAATTGTCTGGTCCAGACTCGATTATTTACAGACCGCCGTCATATAGCTGGATTATTGCTGAGTGCGGCGTTAAACAACCAACCAACCAACCAACCATCTCCCCATTGTTCTCGGTGCCTCAGGGTTGGTACCTCGAAATCTCTTGTCTGACATTGGGAGAGTACCCGGGTTTACAGCCTTTCTGACAATCTGGGTAATGCAGAAGGCTGCAGCGTTGGGAGGCCTCACATTCTCCGAAAAGTTCTGGGTGGGTTTGACCAGGCAGCGCTTCCCGGGAGATGTCCCATTCTCTGTCGGGCTGCGTGTAGAGGGGGCAAGGGCCCTGAGCTCATGATGAGCCAAACCAGCCTGACTGTGCCAGGATCACCCAAACCCTCTTTGCTGCATTTTTTAAATATTAATCTGTACATAATAATACCTAATATACATTTTCTTTCTTGTAGTTGTAGTGTTTGGCCTTGACTGTACTGGCAAGCCCAACGGAATCTATGAGTACTCCTGTTTCTACTATCTGGTGTGTTTGCGGGGTGTGGCTGTTAGGATACGGTGCAATAGTACTGAAGTATTTGACCCCGACCACCAGCGCTGCGTTCGGTATGTGATCTGATCATTTGATGTAATAAATGTATTACTTTCAGAAAAAAAAATTTCTGTTTCTAATGGCACTTTTAGTATACATGTTGATATCTTAACTAAAACTTAACAAAACCAGAAACAAGTGTATATGTTTATATTGTTATATTTAACGCCGCACTCAGCACTATTCCAGCTATATGACGGAGGTCTGTAAATAATCGAGTCTGGACCAGACAATCCAGTGATTAATGTCATGAGCATCGATACGATGACATGCTTCAACAAAGTCAGCGAGCCTGACCACCCGATCCCGTTAGTCGCCTCTTACGACAAGCATAGTCGCTGTTTACGGCAAGCATTGGTTGCTAAAGACCTATTCTACCCCGGATCTTCACGGGTCACAAGTGTATATGAATATCGGATAACGTGCATTTTAGAAACACAAACAAAAGTGGATAACATATATTCAGTGAACGATAAACGACAATATTTTTGTCGACTAACATCCGCGCCAGTGACGTGTACCAGTTGTATAATAATCAGTAATAGTCGATAAAAGGTACATGCAGTGAGTGAGTGAGTTGGGTTTAACGCCGCCTTGAACAGTATTCCAGTAATATCACGGCATGTCAGCTTAATGTGGGAGGAAAGACCGAAGTGATGCAGGTCTAAGACGTTTACCACTTCTGTGAAACCCACGAGCACGGGTATGGTGCTGACAAACCTATAAACATAATTGTGGCGAACCGTGATTCGAAACCAGAAATCATAGGTTTCTGCCATGCCCAAGGAACGCAACTCTGAACTCTGTACAACGAGTTGCGGTGCCTTAGACGACTGAGGCATCTGTGATACCCCCTATATGCATTGTGTCCAATATGCAGCTGTGAGGACATTACAATGTGTTATCCAGTATTCCATGCTCTAAGACCGCCTGTTGTCTAGTGGATGGAGCGTCTGCAGGGGGATCAGAAGGACGATGATTCGGTCCCCTGGGCACGTCATACCCAAAGACGTAAAAAGATGGTTCTTATTTTGTTGATGCCCTTGGTGGTGCTCGGCATTAGGGAGATAAAGGTGGTGAACTCTGAGTTAGTATACTGTGTCTGAGTGGGATATCAATGTTAAAGTGCGGCATGGTATCTCAGTGGACTAGCGCCATAAAACCTGCAAAACTCCGGACTAGTACAAACACCCTGGCATACACCTGTGAATTGCAGGTCGCTATATTATAAGTACCCTAATGTAGAGAGTGACGTTGAACCCCATCGTCATCATTTGTCTCTTTAGTATGGATTGGCGTGATCCTGGGAAGATGCATGAGTTACCAGCGAGCTTTATGTGGAAATTACTCACGAACATTTCTATTCTAAACACATTAACGTTGGTGTATTGTGTATACGGTGAGGTTACATAACGGCTTGGTTGTCTCACTAGTTCTAAGTCATTATCTGTTGTCACGATAATTTCCTTTGTAAGTCTTATCAGCCATAACGTCCATGAGGTACCCTGGGTTACGAAGAGTGTTATGAAAGTCATAGCTGTGAGAGAACGCGGCTCTTGGAGCCATATGTTGTAAAACGCAGATAGTAACACTGAATGATAACGTTATTCACAAAAATATATATTTGTTTTTTTCACTTTGGTAAATTGGTGATTTTCTCAGCAGATTGAATACATTTTTTGTTAGTATAAATGATTATTCCCTTTAAGAAGCTTTTCCTTGAGACAGTCATGTAATCTGTTTGGTTTTGATCGACACGTCTTGCAAGGAAAAGTAGTATCCCGAGTTTGTTTCAACAAGAACTATTCAATTTGTTAACTTTGATTATGTCTCTTTAACACCACTCATTCCTGAAACGGTTTGAAAAAAGTAATCTGTGGCTGGGTAATTTTGTGTAAAACGAGATTGGTTTTAAATAAAGAGGTGAGGTGAAATGGGGTTTAAGGTCGCGTCCAAGATTATTGCACTTATATAGCGACGTGCATGCACGTGTGTGTGTGTGTGTGGCTGCTTGTACTAGTCCGGACTTTATAGTGCTAGCTCATTGAGATACCATGTCGCAGTTTAACGTACCCCACTCAGAATACTGACTCCGAGCCGATCTGTCCTTGTTTTAGCCCCTTAATGCCGGGCGCCAGACAGGCTAACAACAAGTACCATCTTTTAACGTCTTTTGATACGACGCGGCCCGGGAACGAACCCCGGACCTTCCGCTCTCCGGGCGGACGCTCTACCACTAGACCACGGAGGCCGTCGATTCAATAAAGGCTGTAGTAATTAGATGTATCTGCAACCATAAATGTTCAATGTTCAATGTTCAATTTGTGTGGATTTTCAAACATAAGATGGCTAACCTACCTATCAGCTGCAGCAGTTGCGTATTATGCGAATTTCTATTTTGAACTTTTAAGTTTTAAATCAAATTCTATTTTTAAAAATTAAACCATGTAGAAGTATTCTTTTGTTGCTGACTAAGCGCCAGTACAGTTTATTTCTGAGATATCACTAAATGCGATAAAATCAACTAAGAGGTATAATTTCTTTTGCTCTTTTTTTTTACCTACGATATTCATTTGAAACAGTCAATTTGTATGGGTTTGTTTTTTGTTGTTTTTTGTTGTTTAATGTCACACTCAGCAATATCCCAGCTATAAGATGGTGCCAGTTGGTGTAATCATTGCAAAGCCAAACTCGGACTGGTTGAACTCTGGAGCTGGTTAAACCTTTCCTGTACTTAATTAGATGGAGCTGATATTGATGTCCTGACATTATGTAGAACACATTGGGCGATTTAAAATTCACGTTTTGTTTCGTTAAAAACTCTGATTCTGATACAGTATCTATGACTGTCCTTTGTGTTTGGATATTGTCCTTGTCGAGACTGCACCACCATATTTGCTGACTAGTTGAATTGCAAAAATGACTTGGTAGCCTGGTCACTTAAATCATGTCCTCACGAGAAACAGTAGTTATTCTTGACCAAAAGCAACAACCATTTAGATAAATATATCCCTTTGTAAAACAATAATGCAAGTGTCATCTAAAGTTTTCTAAGAACGCAATACGTGGAATCTGTTTCATATTTAGATATTTAGATGTACGCATAAATATTCAGAATGACAACAAACTCTCCAAGTAGTGACTTCATCTTTTCCATTGTCGAGTTCACAGAATTGCTAGAAAAACTGGTTAAATTGACATGTTTGTACTCACAACTTCAAGAGGAACGGTTTTTTTTCAATTACTAAGATTGTTGATGATGAACAAAAGAAACGTTACGATGCTAAGATGTGGACATCTTTGGTCCACACTCTGAATAGTGTTACAGAACGGTTGAGAATCAATCGCCCAAACGAAAACCAAATCAATTTGCTGGGTAGTGCTCTGGTAGACATATCAGTGGAACTTGAGTTAAGTGAGACGTTTGATGCACTTGCAGGATGCCAACCTACAACAATTGGTACATAAGGAATGATGTATTGGCATTCACACTCAAACCGTTGGACAGTGACAAACAACATGCTAGTGTTAACGCTGCAATAGGGAGCATTATTAGCCCAGTCAGTGATGCATTATTAGCCAAGTTGCAAGTCAATGCGGCACCTGTAGGTATATCAAATGTAGCCAAGTCAAGACAGATCTGGAGAATTTGGAAGGAAACATCACTGGACAGTGTTACATTGACCTATCTCTGTACCCTGTTGTACTACCGGACCCTGTTTCAGCAAGATAACACAAGGCCCCATTCGACATCTTGCCATGACCAGCTCAGTCACCAGACTTGTCAGCTATAGAACACCTTTACCGTCAGGTGTGACCACGACCAGGTAGCCCTTATTACAAGGATCAGTTAGTACAGGCCCTCCTAGAAGAATGGCGTCAAATCCTATTTCTTTTGCATATCTTGACCATCGTCGAGTTGAGCTATGCGTTGATGCTCATAGTGGGCATACACGATATTGACTGACAACTGTAACATTCTGAAGGATTATGTGCTGATTTCAGTCTTCATGATTGTTCGATGACTGAACAACTGTCCCCATCCTCCATACTGTGGACATTACACTATCATGTTTGTTCTCATTCACGCATAACTTGAAATGATGTTCTTAATGCATGCCTATTAACAATGTAAGTGTCTTTTTTTAAATTGGTCCTGTTCTGTTGGTAAACTTTTTTTTGCTCATTAGTGTCCGTTATTGCAATAAAGTATTTGTATTTATATATTTGTTTATGGTGTATTTGTTTTTCCAAGTAAGAATAAATGATGGTTGATGGGCATTTCACATCACAGTCAACAACTGTTTCATTCGTATCACAAGTCGATAACCTTGTCCAATGATACAACACAGTGACTTGCATGACATGGCATCTTGAAATGGAAGCTTTGAAATGATTATAAATTGTCATGCTCATGTCTCTGTGTCAAGAATATGACTTTGCCAAAGATGACAGAACCTGTTCGTCTGTACGTTGATATACACAGTGCCAATCCAAACTGCTTTCTCCTGCTAACAATAGTTGTATTAATTTTTTACATCTTTTAGTCCGGGCGCTGGCTATTGGCCGTGCACGGATGTGAAGAACTGCGACAAGTTGGCCAACAACAGGTACCCTGACTTCAAGACTGGCTGCCACACATACTACACGTGTCACAACGGCTACTACTACGGGCACAACTTCTGCCCCGAAGGTAACCACCCTTAACAGATAAATTAAAGAGCTCACCTGGGCCACACATAACAAAGCAGCCTTGGTTAAGGTAAATCGATTTTTTAAGGTTGACAGACCCGTGTGCGATGCAACCTTAAGCCCATCAGCATATTTAGAGATATATCAGGTATTAATTCTGTAGATTAAAAGTTTTCATTTTCAATATTTTAAAATATGCGGTATAAAAACGGCTCAATTGTTGAATAGTGAGTGAGTATGGTTTTACGCCGCTTTTAGCAATATTCCAGCAATATCACGGCGGGGGTCACCAGAAATGGGTTTCACACACACACACACACACACACACACACACACACACACACACACACACACACACACACACACACACACACACACACATATATATATATATATTCATGATTATTTTTTACCCTGGCCCCAGTCGCCCCTGGATGGCTGCGAATTTAGGCCTATTTAGGCTTAAATTAGTAGCCAAGTCAATTCAAACCCATGTGCCAGAGGAAGTTGCTAAACAGAGACGGAGACGTCACTTCAAAATAGAAACTTCAATTACGCCTGAATCAAGGATGTTTAATACTTTGGAATAAAGACGATCCGCGACTCTGTCTGCCTTTAATTTGACTATGTTTCACTCTGGCCCTTTGGTGGATACTTTTATCACATATGATCAGTCAAACTCTACTCAAGGGTCATAACTGAAATTCTTTCGGTTGAAGTATTATTTTTTTGAACGATACCCGTCGCGTGATAATTGCTGCGGAGGAATATTGCAGTTGTTGATTCAACGGTTTTTGAATGAATGAATGGCTGTTGATGAAAGCTTGACGTGAGAGGAAGGCTCGAAGTGATGCAGATGGTAGGGTATTAGGGTATGCTTCTGATGAACCAAGGACAATGCGGACCTCCGCGAATCTTTTTTTATAAGTTCCACAGATGTCAATGATGTACAGTTAACTACGGTTATAACGAACTAAAAGAGACCACTAATTGTAGTTCGTAATAACCGTAGTTCGTTATAAGCATATATGCAGCATATATACAAGAAATGGCTGGGACTAAAAAATAAGTTCATTTTATCCGTCAGTTCGTTATAAGCGTGTTCGTTATAAACGTAGTTTACTGTATTTTCATTTCAGGTTTAGTGTACGACCCGGACGGGCAGGTCTGTAACTGGCCTGCTAATGTGAGTCCTCCGTGTGGCACCAATGGACACATTGTTGGCTGACTGTGTATTTTACGTGCTTGATCAGTATCACGGGAATAAAGCGTTTCAGTCATATTCAAATATGATGGCGGTCTGTATACAATTCTGGACCAGACATTACAGTGATTACTATCACTAGCAACGGTCCATACCATGACTCGCAATCAACCGAACCTGACCATCCAATGCATTTATCGCCTATTACGACCAGTAAAAGTTCGCGGGGTCACATTTTAACCAGGACGTGGTATTGAGTGAGTGAATGTGGGTAAAGTGCACAGTCATCACTTTTCCATTCATCAGGACGGCCTGAAAATAAAGCAGCCAAAAGCAGACGGACAACCGACTGATGGCGTTAGCAACGTCTCACAATATATTGGCCTCGATATGAGCCAAATGACAGAACCTGAGCTGTCAATAAGCATGGGCTACTGGGGACCAGGGTCCACTTGCACGAAGCGATCTTAGCGCGACAATTAACTCATAAGATCGCGATCTTAAATCCAAGCCGTTTTACAATCGCGCTAAGATCGGTTTGTGCAAGTGGAATAGGACAATTGTATGGTGATTGTAAAATTGATTGTAGCAGCCTAAGATCGATTGTAACTTAGATTGTTCTGTGCAAGTGGGCCCAGTTCTACTCCGCAAGCTCATGACCATTCTGTCAAAGATACACAAATACTAGTATAAAATACAAACGCCCTGTTATCTGCTCGAGGAGACGTCTGAAATCTAACCCAACCCAAGCGCCCAATTGTTGACATAAATATTTAATATAAATATCTTACCGAAACAAAACTCCGGTATAGACTAGGTACCCAGCACCTGTTCTTGCTGCACGGTGACGAGACCCCTCTACGGCGTGACTTGTTGCTAGTAATATCACTTACTAGTTTGTTTTGTCACTCGACTATTGACAGGCCGCCGAGTGGTGTTTAACAACAAAATGAGTGAGTGAGTTGGGTTTAACGCCGCTTTTAAAAGTATTCCAGTTACATCACGGCGTGTCAGCTTAATGTAGGAGGAACGCCCAAAGTGATGCAGGTCTCAGACGTTTACCACTTCGGTGAAACCCACGAGCACGGGTATGGTGCTGACAAACCTAGAAACATAATCGGGGTTGACCGGGATTCGAACCCACAATCAAAGGTTTCTGGCGTGCCTGAGGAACGCAACTCAGCACAAAGGCGCCTTAAACGACTGGGCCACCCGTGCCCCCTAACAACAAAATGAAACAAAAGGAACATTATTTCTTGGTATCTTAGGACATTATCTTTACTTTAGCTAACTAACACATCTCCCGTGAAGATCCTGGTGTTAGGTGTCGATTTCCAAATTGAAACTATAAGTTCATTAATCTGTACGTAAAAGAATTCAGTTTGAAACCAACAAACAACAATGGTTTACAATTAACAATTGTATTATAAATTAACTAGGAATACAAATCAATGAAAATTACTGCAGTGCTTTTCCAATGGCAGTCAACCATAGAGTGGCAGTACAAAATTCAATGGATTTGCAATTACAGTGACATTATAAAATACAACAGCAATGGTTAGCAAAAAAATCTATGATAAGAAAATTCACTTCCCAGCAACAGTGGAGAAGCTTCCAAAATAGGCCTAGGCTATTGTGTGATCTTCACACAAGCGCTGGTCTTGATGTAATGTGAGACGAGAGAGGCACGCACTTGTGCCCTTATATAGATTAAAAATCCCCAAGAAGCTTCTGTACAGTGCTGGATTAGTCTTGCTGTTCTAGAACATTATAAACTGCACTTGACTCCAAAGAGAATCTAATTACTAGTATAGTAACTTCCACACCACTGCTCATATAGATTGTGCAACATTCTTGACAACTAATTATTGTCAAAGCACAATGCTATGAACTTGTACTGAATCTCAGTAGAAACAATGTAATACAATTACAACATTGTTTAAAACTAAATTACACTGCCACACAACACGGGTTACTGTTGGTTTTTAACAACCCATGCTTTTCGTAAGAGGAGACTCGGGGATCAGGTGGTCAGCCTCGCTGATTTGGTTGATACATGTCATGGTATCCCAAACGAGCAAATCGATCCTCATGATGTCACACACTGAATTGTCTGATCTAGACTCGATTATTTCAAGACAGCCACCATATAGCTGCAATATTGCGGCATGAAAAAACAAACAAACAAACAAATAAATTACACATAAAATAGAGTACTTAATTCGTTTTATTAACTGAGTAAAATATACAATACATGAACATGCACATGTACAATACAAAAAACTTACTTACGTGCCTTTCAAAAATGCATGCGTAATAATTTCCATATTTTTCACGTTGCCATGAATCAATTCGTGTATATGTCTTGAAATTCCAACCTGCTCACACCTGCTTTTGACCTGAATCTTTACAAAAACAACATTCAAGATATGTAGACATGAGTGACCGCGTAAATGTACAGATCTAATCTGTAAAAAGTATCTGTAAAAGAGCATGTGGAGATTGTGTTTAGTTCAAGGAACGTTTAGCAAAACGTTTCATAATAATTACAGTATTTACAGAATCAAAGCAATCCTCAAAATCCATCAGATCTAAAAAAATTCAAGATACCATCACCATCAAAGGGCATCCGTTGCAATGGAAGGTAGTGCAAGACCATCCACCATGGCCCATCATGTATTGTATCATATCAGATATGGGGGCATGGGTGGCCCAGTTTTCTAAGGCGCCACGATTCGCTGTGCAGAGTTACGTCCCTTGGGCACACCAGAAAGATATGATTGTGGTTTCGAATCCTGATTCGCCCCGATTATGTTTCTAGGTTTTTCAGCACCATACCCGTGTTCGTGGGTTTCACCGAAATGGTAAATGTCTAAGACTTGCATCACTTCGGGCTTTCCTCCAACATGAAGCTGACACGTCGTGATATGACTGGAAAACTTTTAAAATCGGCGTTAAACCCAGCTCACTCACTCACTCACATCAGATTTCATTCTATCAGTCAGCAAAAAAGAGGAAACCAACTATTTGCAGTGGTACTCAAAATGTTTCTCTCACCTATGTACCGTGAGCACTCAGCACTATTCCAGCTATTTGACGGCGGTCTGTAAATAATCGAGTCTGGACCAGACGATCCAGTGATTGACATAATGAGCATCGGTCCACGCAATTGGGATACGATGACATTCATCAACCAAGTCGGCGAGCCTGACCACCCAATCCCGTTTGTCGCCTCTTACGACAAGCATGGGTTGCAGAAGACCTATTCTGGTCCGGATCTTCACGGGTAAAAAAACAATGATTACAGAAAGGCGGAATGACAAAAAAACTCATTCAGTCAAGCTCAGTCCGTTGCAAAGAGGCACACAACTGGTGAAAATACACACTAAAAACAAAATAGCATTTCGTTCCGCGTTTCTAATATTATATTTCGATAAGTAACAAGTGAGATGAATGTGATTCAGTGTGTGAGTGTTTAGCTTTGGACAGTATTTCAGTAATATCACGTGTGTCAGCTTGATGTGACGGGAAGGTACGCAGTGGTGTATTTTCTCAGTCTTTTGGTGAAATCCATTGGTATGGGTAAGACAAACCTAGGAACATCTTCAGGCCGAATCTTGGATAAGAACATCCGACCACAGGTTCTGGCAGGCTAGGCCTAAGGTACGCAACTCTACACAGAGAATTGGGTCGCCTTTGACAACTGAGACCAACGTTACAAGATATTTGTTTTCGAATGGTTCCCATTTGCATTTTAGCATACAAACGACATAACTCAGAATAAAGGCTGTACTTCTGACATTTGGCTGGTCAAAATCTATGACTAAGACACCATTCAACTTTTACTGTCAGCGCATTTTGAATGTCAGCAATCTATTCCAATGCTATCGCATGCCCATGACCTTTAAAAGCCAGTTATCGTTCGAGAGTTTTGCGTGGTTAGCCGTTGACGACTTAAATACCATATGCGGATCGTGCGGTGTGTGATTGAACATGTGCTTTATGAACATGGACCGGAGGCCTATATTCTTCAGGAATAAAAAGATATATTAATATATTGGTGTGTGGCTGACGTAATGTTACTGTGGTAGACTTGTTCTTAACATATATATCTATTTTAGTCACCCCATTGCTATATTTTCGCATACGCTGGTTCTTTTGCCGTCAAGTGTCATAGAACCTCATTGACCCTGGCTAAGCAAAACACTATTATCCAAGTTGACACGTTCCCATGTGTTTATGTGCTGCCCCCAGTAAACCACATGTCGCATAACCTCCTAACAGCGATACATGTCTAATAAAATACAATATGGTGCGAAGTGTAAAGGATCTCAGATGGTCTGTTGAGACTAGTAATCTGGCATCCCCGAAACTATTGACACGCTGATTTTGACACAGTGGATCATGATAAGTTCACAGACAATAGAATGTCTATGTACTACAAATTCCCCTGATGGTATCTTGTGTTGTTTCTCTGAAACGAACATGGGTTAACGGTTGTATTGCTGTTTGTATTACAGAAAGTCCCTCTGTCCCAGTGATATTCTACAGAATGTCCCCCTGTCCCAGTGATATTCTACAGAATGTCCCCCTGTCCCAGTGATATTCTACAGAATGTCCCCCTGTCCCAGTGATATTCTACAGAATGTCCCTCTGTCCGAGTGATATTCTACAGAATGTCCCCCTGTCCCAGTGATATTCTACAGAATGTCCCCCTGTCCCAGTGATATTCTACAGAATGTCCCCCTGTCCCAGGGATAATGTATTGAATATCCCTCAGTCCCAGGGATATTCTGTAGAAAGTCTGTCTGTCCGAATGATAGTCAGGAGAAAGTCAATCTGTCCCAAGAATAGTTTGGAGAAAATCTATCTGTCCCAGGGATATTCTATCGGAAGTCCCTCTGTCCCAGGGATATTCTGTAGAAAGTCCCTCAGTCCCAGGGATATTCTATAGAAAGTCCCTCTGTCCCAGGGATAGTCTGTAGAAAGTCCCTCTGTCCCTGGGATATTCTGTAGAAAGTCCCTCTGTCCCAGGGATATTCTGTGGAAAGTCTATCTGTCCCTGGGATATTCTGTAGAAAGTCCCTCTGTCCCAGGGACATTCTGTAGAAAGTCCCTCTGTCCAAGGGATAGTCTGTAAAAAGTCCCTCTGTCCCAGGGATAGTCTGGAGAAAGTCCCTCTGTCCCAGGGATATTCTATAGAAAGTCCCTCTCTCCCAGGGATATTCTATAGAAAGTCCCTCTGTCCAAGAGATAGTATGGAGAAAGAATGTCTGTCCCAGGGATATTCTGAAGAATGTCCCTCTGTCACAGGGATATACTGTAGAAAGTCCCTCTGTCCCAGGGATAGTCTGGAGAAAGTCTACCTGGCCCAGGGATAGTAGAAAGTCCCTCTGTCCCAGTGATATTCTGTAGAAAGTCCCTCTGGCCCAGGGATATTCTGTGGAAAGTCCCTCTGTCCCAGGGACATTCTGTAGAAAGTCCCTCTGTCCCAGGGATAGTCTGTAAAAAGTCCCTCTGTCCCAGGGATATTCTGTTGAAAGTCCCTCTGTCCCTGGTATATTCTTTAGAATGTCCCTCTGTCCCAGGAATATTCTGTATAAAGTCTATTTGTCCCAGGGATATTCTGTAGAAAGTCTATCTGTCCCATGGATATTCTGTCGAAAGTCTATCTGTCCCCGGGATGTTCTGTAGAAAGTCCCTCTGTCCCAGGGATATTCTTATAAAAAATCTGTCCCTCTGTCCAGGATGCAGAAGTTGTGAGGATGAAGGGTTTGTTTTGGTCCGGATATGCAAAGCTGGGGGCTGTTGTAAGGGCTATCTTCAGCTTTTCGAATGCCTGTTGGTAGTTGTTGGACCTTTCGACGGACGTGTTTTTTTTCAAAAGGTTTTATAGAGGGGAGGCGAAATTTGCGAAATTTGTGATAATGCAAGACCAAATCTAAGAAATGAGACACGTCACGGACATTTTTAAAGGCTGGTATCTGTATTTTTGAAGATATGCCCCAAGTATTTACATTTACAGTGAGTCCTGCTTCTTTGATCTTTTGGAATACTGCCTTGAGGTGATTCAAATGTTCCAAAAACTAGTATGTACTTGATTTCTTTATTGCCTCTGAAATGGTTTGCAGAAATGCCATGCGAGCATTCTTGAGGTCGAAAGGGAGACGATTCCATCCAAAAAACACCATTTTGGTCGACTCTAGATAGAGTGGTATTTGCCAAAGGAGAGTGCCATTCAGAAGAAGTGGGGTGAATGATATTGGCTTCAAACATTTCTTGTATCTGTCTGAAAAATTCTTTCCCAATGGGTGCGTTTTGCCTATAAAGTCTAATCAGTCTGGTGTCGCCTGTTTCTATTTTGTCGTGATGTAAGTGAGTGTGTCTTAAGTCGACCAATCTGGGGCAAAAACTGATCTTGTGATTGGAGAAATGCATTTTACTGTTTACTTGGACTTTCGATATTTTTAAAATGCTTAATGATGTTCAGGGGTATTATTATGGTGCATGACTAGTCTAGGCGTTGGCGAGGGCGGCCGCCTCACCAATGACATTGAGTATCGCCTGTCTCCCGCCTAAAATTTTCACTTCAAACTCAAGTTCTACTGATCTGGTTAATGTAGCACTACATTACTCATCAAACCGTTGTGGTTGTGTTTAGGCGATTGATTCTCAACCATTTTGTAACACTATTCAGGGTTTGGTCCCAAAGTGTCCAACTTCCAGTTTGGTAACGTTTCTTTTTTCATCAGTTTACATCCAAAGTTATGCAAATTATGTCTATAATCCACAATCTAAGTAATTGAAAAGTACGTTCCTCCAGTAGATGATGTAAAAAATGTTTTTGAATTTATCATTTTATAAAATGATTTATTATACTGCTATTTTCATTGTTCTGTTCGGAAATCACCTACATCTGTACAGTTATTGTTTTAGTGAAGAGTGAAAAAATTGTAACGCAGTGAGTGAGTGAGTTATAGATTTAACGTCACTTCAGTTTTATCTCAGCCAATGTGTGATGGTTTTACGCCACTTTTAGCAATATTCCAGCAATATCACGTTGGGGAACACCAGAAAGGACCTTCACATGTCGTACCTATATGGTGAATCAAACGCTTTAACCAGTAGGCTATCCTACCGCCTCAAAACTGTAATAGGCAATATTACGCTACAAACGGTGGTAAATATATATCAGACTACAATCAGAGACTTCCCTTCAAAGGGCAAATAAAATCAACATAGCAACTTCGCAGATTTTAATACTTTATGACCTACTTAATCACAAATGCTTGACCAAAATTATATTTGAAAAACGAAAATAGCGTTAAAACAGACTAGAAAAACGACAGGCATAGAAGGGATTCCCCTAACTTGGTTCAAAACCAGTTCCCATTTTTTACAATCATGGCGACTGATAATACCTCCGTCACTTGTGACGCTGTAACGTAGATGCAGACTGACGTTGTCATTGCGTCGATGAAACGTAGCTGAAGACTGACGTTGTCATGGCATCAATGTAACGTAGCTGAAGACTGACGTTGTTGTGACATCGTTGCAAGGTAGGTGCAGACTGACGTTGTCGTGGCGTCGATGTAACGTAGCTGAAGACTGACGTTGTTGTGACGTCGTTGCAAGGTAGATGCAGACCGACGTTGTCGTGGCGTCGATGTAACGTAGCTGAAGACTGACGTTGCAAGGTAGATGAAGACTGACGTCGTCATGAGGTCGTTGTAACATGAAGTAGACTGACATTGTCATGGTGTCATTGTAAACGTAGATGTGGAGTGGCGTTGTCGTGGCGTCGTTGTGTAATACAAATTGTTCACATATACCCCAGGGGTCACCTCTTCCGAGTTTTCAGGCCGGTCTATAGTGAGCCCCTGGGGATTCCATCGAAAGACAGTCTCTCAGTATCCCAAGTATGTTTATCACAGCGACTGAACAGAATTCGGATGATGATGCTGTGTGATCGTGTCACGTTTAAATGGTTTGGTTTAGTGGTAAGTATGGTCCAAGCGTGATCTAAGACGTCAGTGGGATGTACTGTAATATTTCTGCAGCATTAAACAACATTCATTCACTGTGTTATTAGAAGGAAGTATGCACACACAATCTGCCATGCTGATCACTCACAGTGCCGCGTCAGCCCCCAGAACAGACCGCCTTACCAGATCACGTTTCACAGTTGAACACATCCAATGAATATCCATGACATTACCACCTTATAATTAACATGGCCGTGTATGTATCCATTACCATCGATCTCATCCCTATATAAAAATGTCCTCTTGTCTTCCTCAAGCCATCTTTCAATATGCTCAGGTCGTGTCTGTATTGTACTCATTCGGCTCGTTCTAATTCCAATGTATATCTCGGTCGGCACTATGCGGTATCCATACTAGAACTCATTTCATTACCGTCACAATCACACATGCAACCTGCGACAACTGTTAAACGCTTGTTAAAGAGTGTAGAAGATTTCTCTTCAAACGGAGGTGTATGCACAACTTAGGTTACACAAACAACATGTCATCAAGAACGATCATGTTGGACGAAGTTAGGGACCGGCCACTTGATATTCTGGGGAAAACATAAATCGTCATAGAAGATTCTGGTAAATATGATTTTTGCTCCAGACTGTTGGAAAAAAATGCTGCTACAAAAATTATATTAAAAATAATTCAAGCCCATAGATAAAAACATATCTGTTTTTTTGGATGTATCTGAAAATATTTAATATCGAAATTAATTCCCAGGCCTCCCGCTCTCCATAATATGAAATCATCGATCCCTTAAGTATTACTATGTAATTATGGCCACTCCATTACTGTCCGAAGTTTTAAGGAGGTAGCGGAAACTGCCGAGCGGACTTGATTATTTCGGACAGAGCACTTCAAACGATACACAAACCGGAAGGAGGAAATTTGTCACAATCCAGGTGAGATGGCCATTCGGCCGCTTGGCAACTGTTCTTGGATCTCAAGCAGAGGTTTTTACAGGGTGGAATAGCTTCCTCGAGGACTGTGCAGATTGAGAAGTACATGGTGCAGAGAAAGAAAATGGTGGCGTTGACATCGCAGCTACCTCCTGTATTGATAAGGGCAAAGTCCGCTGTAAAACCGGAACGGGCTTCTTCGACACTTGATTGGTTGAAGATGTTCGGGAAAACTGCTTCATTGTAAATTTCGTGGCATGGTTGAATTGCAGGTTGACATCTCTGGCCTGATGTCGACACCAGCAGTGCGTGTGACAGAAGAACGATGAAGACGAAGGTGGCTGCCATCTTTCTTTCGCAGCAGTTCCGATCTGCAACCCAGTTTGTGAGCTTGGACAGTTGAGGGGTGGTTTTATAGGGATCTAAATCCTGACATTTGTGTAAGTGCCCTGTAATTTACTTAATCTCACATGTTCGAACAATTTTCCATGAATCATTTGATAGTAATTACCCCTTAAGTGATGGAAGATTGACAGGAAACTATTAAATTTCACACTGGCCAAACAGAGTTGACGTTCTCGTTTGACGTTGAACGTCGCACGCAGGCATGTGCCAGCTTTATGACAGCGGTCTGTAAACAGTCAAGTCTTGACAACAACAAAAACAAACAGTGAGCATCAATTTGCGCAACTAGAATACGATGACGTGCATCAACCATGTTAGTGGAACCTACCAGCCGATCCTGTTAGTCGCCTCTTGCGACAAGCTCGGGCTGTTGAAGACCAAGTCTGACCGGGGTCGTCAGGGGGCAAACAGTTATAAGAAAGGTCAGGAGCGATAACGAATGTGACATACACAGTTCACCGTGAATGTCAAAATACCTTATCGCGTAAAACCCTATAGTTGGGTCAGTTTAAATTGTTTAAATGCAGGTGGCCAGTAAATTCCTGGCTCAGACCTACCGGATGGAAGCCCCCAGGCGTGACAGGTGGAAAGATTGACTTTTAAGGATGAGCGGATGGGGGAAATCCGATAACCAGGGCTAGTAGTGGTATATGCGTTACTGTCAATGTGCAAATTGTGATTCACTAAACAACTTATAAAATGCCTTAATATTTCAGTTATATTACAAATTGACTGAAATATCTAAACTAAACGTTATTAAGAAGTTCAAAAGGGCTTAAAACATCACAAGATGTTGTAAACTAACTGAAATACTTAGGTATTTTGTAATTTGCAACATTCTGTCATTTTACATTTTAACTGTAAAATATGCAAGTCTACGGTAACATAAACTTGTGAGAGTTTACAACGATAGTATAGCAATGACTGAACCCCAGATTTGGAATTATGAGAAATATGGGTACTTTCAAACTGAGGTCATTGTCATAACATGGAAGGGCACTCGTGAAGAGCAACCTCCTCGTGGTGAGTGCTGGGTAGCGCTAATAGCTCTTCCCCCGTGTGGAACCGGGGCAGAGTGTTTCCACAGCACCCCATTGCTTGTCGTATGAGGCGACAAAATTGGGCAACCTGTTTGCCGTGGGTTGCGCCCCTGTGTCGGCGGAGGACGGGATTCTGGTGGTTGAGGGCATTGGAGCCAGGAACCGGTGTTCCCTTTGCCCAACACACCACTTTGACCCCTACTTCGCCTAGACGGGTGGTAGAATGGGCCCGATTCTATCAATCGGCTGGTCACGCCATGCCCTGTGCATGGAAAACATTCATGTTGAAATTCTTCTACATTATTTTATTGCTATACTTGAATGTTGTTAACCAATATGTTGCAAACCGAAATGTTGCTACCCAAAATGTTATGATATAAATTTTTGCCTAGAGTCCAATGCCAGAAGGCGGTGGCTCATGGGCCAATCTGGTGTTGTTGACCTCCAAATTCAATATGTATCCATTTTCTTGTCATGGGCAGAACCAGCCTGGCATTTAATTTGGTATACAAATATTGCTATTTGTGTCATATTCGCTGGCGTATAACAACCCTGTATCCCTGGTGTTTGCATCCTGGAGATCCGATGCAATTTAACACTGTCCTTGTTGACGCTCCATGGTGGGTGGGGAGCAGGGTTGCTGAAATAATTCCTTTCAATATGGCTCACAATCATCCTGGTTCTAAACGAAGACATGTAGATACAAGTACATCTGCTGAAGCTGATACACATGTTGATTCCTGGGCTCGATTCCTTGTGATCGAAGCTGCAGATCATGAACCAATCAAGTTAAACCCCTTCGCTATATCCAAAGCTGTCCATGGCTATTGTGGGGAGGTTAAAAACGTTACACGTTTACGCAGTGGATCTCTTTTGGTAGAATGTGTGAGAAAGCAGCAATCTATCAATTTGTTATCAATAACTCAGTTTGCTAATGTGAATGTTACTGTTTCTGCACACCGGACGCTGAACTCCTGCCGTGGCATTGTCCGTGACAGGACACGTTCACTGTCAGATATGTCAGAAGCTGAAATTGTTTCAGAACTTCAACATCAAGGTGTTCAGTCAGTCAAGCGTTTCACCCGAAAGGATGAAAAATCAAATATTGTTAACACAAATACCTATCTGTTCACCTTTGACCGTCCAACGATTCCGAACTCTATTAAAGCTGGTTATGTCAGCATCAGAGTGGAGGTGTATGTCCCCAATCCACTCCGATGCTATAAGTGTCAAAAGTTTGGCCATGGTTTGAAAACTTGTACACGATCTATCGTTTGTAATCGTTGTGGTGGAAACCATGACAGTACCGACTGCAGTCTAGATTTAAAGTGCATCAACTGTGAAGGCCAACACATGGCCTCTTCCAAATCCTGCCCCATGTATCAAACGGAAACACAAATTCTGAAACTAAAATGTGAACAAAACATATCTTTTACAGATGCTAGGAAGCTTGTCCATCAGTCAAGATCTCCTTCAACTATAAACTACTCTGCTGCTGTGGCAAAGCCTGTTAAAATCACTTCATCTGTTCAGTGTCAAACCAATTTGACATGGGTCACTTCTCTTCAGCCAGTTGAAACTGCGTCTATTGCAAATATGTCTGACAGTCAATCTACAACATCCGAGAGTCAGACAAATTATTCCGTCAGTCCATTTGATATATCTTCGGCATCTCCGGTTGTGACTCTGGCTGTGGCCCCATCACCACCAAATCCGACAATACCATCTTCTGTAATGTCAGCTCCAAACAAACCTTCAACGGAAATGGCAAAAAAACAAAAGAAAAAACAAAGTAAAAAAATTACAACAAAGATTCCCACTGTCACTGAAACATCTGTAGATGTTCATAACTTTTTCGAGCCTCTTGAGATGGATGTTACCCCATCTTCACACCACAACAATAGTGGTGACTCATCTTCACATTCACGTGAGCGTTCTCCTATAGAACCACCATGAATCATTCTAGTCTAATTCAATGGAATTGCAGAGGGCTTAGGCACAACTTTAATGAACTACAGTTATTAACAACAGATTATATTCCATCAGCAATTTGTTTACAAGAGACGTTCTTAAAATATACAGATAGATTTGAATTAAGGCAGTATAGTTCCTATCATTCTTTTTCTCCTCCAGGAGATAAAGCTACTGGAGGTGCTTCTATGTTGGTGCGGCGGGGCGTTGTTCACAGTCCTGTTCCGCTTGACACGAATTTGCAAGCAGTTGCAGTTAGAATTACACTGCATATTGCCTTCACACTTTGCTCCTTATACATTCCTCCATCTTCAAATCTTCAGCGTACTGATCTACAAAAACTATACGACCAGCTCCCAAAGCCCTGTGTCATCATGGGTGATCTAAATGGGCATAATCCTTTATGGGGAGGTTCAACCATTAATCAAAAGGGAAAAGTGATCGAGGATTTTGTTTCCGATAATGATCTTTGCATTTTTAATGATGACTCCAACACTTACTTACACCCTGCTACTGGTACCTATTCATCTTTAGATCTGTCTTTGACGGATTCAGTTTTGTTAAATGAATTCTCATGGTCCGTCCATGATGACCTATGTGGGAGTGACCATTTCCCCACGGTGCTTAAGCACATTAATCCCGCTGATGATCCACCTTCACCTCGATGGAATTTTGTGAAGGCTGATTGGCCTTTATTTCAATCTTTATGCAAAGATAAATTAAAACCTACGTCTTTTCATAATGTTACTGACCCGATTCAGTTGTTTTCAGATCAACTAAATGAAATTGCTAATGAATCAATACCTAAGTCCTCTGTCAACCCACGTGTTCGTAAACCATGGTTTGATGCTAATTGCAAACAAGCTAGGAAATGTCGTAAGAAGGCGGAGAAGTACTTCCGTAAACACCCCACTGTCCATAATTTAAATACTGTTAAAATTTCAAATGCCAAGGCAAGACGTCTATTTAAGCAAAATAAACGTCAATCCTGGCAGACTTATGTCTCCAAAATTAACTCTCGTACCCCTATCTCCAAGGTATGGAACATGATCAAAAAGATCAAAGGCAAGGGATCAAATTCTACAGTTAACCATCTGAAGGATGGCGATACTTTGTTAACTGATAAATCTGCTATTGCCAATAGCATTGGTGAAACTTTATCTCATCATTCTTCTTCATCTAATTACGCTCCTGAATTTCAAAAATATCAGCTCCAACAGGAAAAGAAAAAGGTAAATTTTACATCTGATAATGGTGAAGATTACAATGAGGTATTTTCACTACATGAGCTATATACTGCCTTAGGGCAAGCTCATGATACAGCAGCAGGCGCTGATAATATTCATTATCAGCTGCTGAAACACTTGCCCGAATCATGCCTTGAAACTATGTTAACTATATTCGATGGTATTTGGACATCTGGGATGTTTCCAGCTTCATGGCATAATGCCATTGTTATCCCCATTCCCAAACCTGGGCGGGATCATTCTGATCCATCAAATTACCGACCTATATCTCTCACTAGCTGCGTTTGTAAAACTATGGAACGCATGGTAAATAATCGATTAGTGTGGTACTTGGAAACGAATAATCTTCTTACCAATATACAATGTGGTTTCCGGAAGAACAGAAGTACTATCGATCACTTAGTGCGTTTAGAATCATTCGTTAAAAATTCCATTGTAAATAGACAACATGCTGTATCGATCTTTTTCGATTTAGAAAAAGCATACGATACAACATGGAAACATGGTATTTTAAAAGATCTTCATGATTTTGGATTACGAGGCCGTCTGCCTCATTTTATATCACAGTTTTTAACAGACAGGCAATTTCAAGTCCGCGTGGGTTCTACCCTGTCTGATCATTATAATCAGGATCAGGGTGTCCCACAAGGCAGTATTTTGTCTGTCACTTTATTTAGTATAAAAATTAACAGTTTGTCAAAAGTTTTAAATGATTCAGTTGATGGATCACTTTTTGTGGATGATTTTAATCTATCTTGCCGTGGTAAAAATATGCACACAATAGAAAGGCAATTACAATTATGTCTCAATAAAATTAACAAGTGGTGTCTAGAAAACGGGTTTAAATTTTCCAAATCAAAAACTAATTGTATACATTTCTGCAGAAAATATAAGCCACATAAGGACCCTGAACTATTTCTGAATGGCACTCCTATCAAAGTTGTTAAGGAGGCCAAGTTCTTGGGACTTATTTTTGATAACCACTTAACTTTCCTTCCACATATTAAATACCTGAAAGCTAAATGCCTGAAGGCACTCGACTTATTGAAAGTAGTTTCTAATTCAAAGTGGGGAGGGGATCAAACAACTCTCTTACACTTATACAGGTCACTAATTCGTTCAAAACTTGATTATGGCTCCATCGTCTATGGTGGAGCCTGCAAAAGTAATTTACAAAAACTCGATACCATCCATCATCAAGGCCTGAGGCTTTGCCTTGGAGCCTTCAGAACGTCTCCCATTCACAGTCTTTATATAGAAGCAGATGAGCCTTCTCTTAAACAACGCCGACTAAAATTATCTTTACAATACATCACTAAATTATATTCTAATCAGTCCAATCCAGCTTTTGAATGCATCTTCAATCCTCTCTACGAAGATCTTTACAATAAGAAATCAACACTTACTCCACCACTCGGAATCAGAATAAAATCTGCAATATCAGCTTCGAATATTCAACTTCAAGATATAGCTCCTACTAAACTTTTCTCATCTCCTCCTTGGCAAATGGTAAAGCCAGAGGTAGACCTTACATTAACAAAACTAAAGAAATCAGATACTAACCAATTAATTTACCAACAAGAATACCTTCAACTAAGAAACACTTACGACACTTATAAATCTATATTTACAGATGGATCCAAGGATGGTGGTGCAGTTGCTAGTGCCACTGTCATTGGATCCAGAACAATCTCTTCACGTTTACCTGATAACAGTTCAATATTCACTGCAGAAGCAAACGCCATTTTTACAGCACTTAAATATGTCAGTAATCAATCTAAACATAAACAATTCATACTGTTTTCAGATTCTCTTTCATGTCTTCAGGCAATTAAAAATATGTCTTCAAAACATCCACTTTTAATCCAAATTCTTGAGTTATTTAATGATCTTGCTACTGGCCAATATGACATCGTCTTTTGTTGGTTACCAAGCCATGTTGGTATCATTGGTAACACAATGGCCGATGCTGCTGCTAGAGCAGCGCTCAACAAATCTGTGACACCACTTCTGATCCCATACACTGATTTTAAACCCATTATTCGATCTTACATCCGAGATCTTATGCAACAGAAGTGGGACGCCCAAGTAGGTATCAATAAATTACATGAAATTAAACCAAATATCGGATATACCTTCTTGGGCTGTCAGTCCAGATTTGAGGAGGTCATTATGCGACGATGTCGTATTGGCCACAGCAGATATACTCATGAATATTTACTAAAAGGTGAGGATCCTCCGTTTTGTATCCCTTGTGATGAAAGAATCACAGTCAAGCATGTCCTGCTTGACTGTGTTGATTTTTCCATCACAAGGGATAAATATTTCAATGTAAAAACAATTAAGGACCTTTTTAATGATGTTAATTCTCGTTTAATATTATGTTTTTTAAAGGAAATAGAACTTGTTCATAAATTTTGATGTGTTCAATGTATTGTTTTAAAAATTGGTAGTGCGAAATTCATAACTTAGATTGTTAGTGGCTGTACCCTTGAGGGGGGTTGAAGTAGTGTAAAATTATTGTCCCCCTAAGAGGGTATGTAAGTCCCAAATCATTCGAAGTATTTTTCAGCACACTAGGATTTTAAACGTAGTATCTTCGTTATTTTAATCTAAGGCTTAACTGGTTCACTGTCGCCAGTGACTGAAGGGATGATATAAATCCTGCCGGGGTCCATGCAGGAAGCAAAAGTACTGTAAGTCCCCATGGTCCCTGGTGTGGTGATCTCCCTTTAGTTACTGACGATCTCTAGCCCATTTTTATATTGTGTTGTTCCTTACTACTTAATGCTTTTAACTGTTCTGCAACTAGTTTTAAATCTTATCTGTGATATTCTAGTTCTCATACTGTCCTTTGATGACAGATTTTTATAAAGTTTAAATATTTGTATATTTCATGTCTAATTTCTCGTCACGATATGGCTGAAATATTGCCGATGTGACGTAAAGCAGTACCTCACTCACTCACTCATAACATGGAGGGTTTTTTCTTGAAATATGATGCCTCATATCTCTGCTAATTACGAGACAGTTAAGAAGGCTATTCGTGATTTTTACACAGATGATGGAGCTCAGAAATGAATACTACATGTCAGACTGGCAAACAATTACAGGCCATGGACATGTACCACATGTCAGACAGGGAAACAAGCACAGGTCATATGTACCACATGTCAGACAGGAAACAATTACAGGTCATTGACCATGTACCACATGTCAGACAGGGAAACAATTACAGGCCAATGACCATGTACCACATGTCAGACAGGGAAACAATTACTGGTCATTGACCATGTACCACACGTCACACAGGAAACAATTACAGGTCATTGACCATGTACCACATGTCAGACAGGGAAACAATTACAGGTCATTGACCATGTACCACATGTCAGACAAGGAAACAATTACAGGCCATTGACCATGTACCACATGTCAGACAAGGAAACAATTACAGGCCATTGACCATGTACCACATGTCAGACAGGCAAGCAATTACAGGTCATTGACCATGTACCACATGTCAGACAAGGAAACAATTACAGGCCATTGACCATGTTCCACATGTCAGACAGGGAAACAATTACAGGCCATTGACCATGTACCACATGTCAGACAGGGAAACAATTACAGGTCATTGACCATGTACCACATGTCAGACAGGGAAACAATTACAGGCCATTGACCATGTACCACATGTCAGACAGGGAAACAATTACAGGCCATTGACCATGTACCACATGTCAGACAGGGAAACAATTACAGGTCATTGACCATGTACCACATGTCAGACAGGGAAACAATTACAGGTCCTTGACCATGTACCACATGTCAGACAGGGAAACAATTACAGGCCATTGACCATGTACCACATGTCAGACAGGGAAACAATTACAGGCCATTGACCATGTACCACATGTCAGACAGGGAAACAATTACAGGCCATTGACCATGTACCACATGTCAGACAGGGAAACAATTACAGGTCATTGACCATTACCACATGTCAGACAGGGAAACAATTACAGGCCATTGACCATGTACCACATGTCAGACAGGAAACAATTACAGGCCATTGACCATGTACCACATGTCAGACAAGGAAACAATTACAGGTCATTGACCATGTACCACATGTCAGACAGGGAAACAATTACAGGCCATTGACCATGTACCACATGTCAGACAGGAAACAATTACAGGTCATTGACCATGTACCACATGTCAGACAGGGAAACAATTACAGGCCATTGACCATGTACCACATGTCAGACAGGAAACAATTACAGGTCATTGACCATGTACCACATGTCAGACAGGGAAACAATTACAGGCCATTGACCATGTACCACATGTCAGACAGGGAAACAATTACAGGCCATTGACCATGTACCACATGTCAGAAAGGAAACAATTACAGGTCATTGACCATGTACCACATGTCAGACAGGGAAACAATTACAGGCCATTGACCATGTACCACATGTCAGACAGGGAAACAATTACAGGCCATTGACCATGTACCACATGTCAGACAGGGAAACAATTACAGGCCATAAACCATGTACCACATGTCAGACAGGGAAACAATTACAGGTCATTGACCATGTACCACATGTCAGACAGGGAAACAATTACAGGTCATTGACCATGTACCACATGTCAGACAGGAAACAATTACAGGTCCTTGACCATGTACCACATGTCAGACAGGGAAACAATTACAGGCCATTGACCATGTACCACATGTCAGACAAGGAAACAATTACAGGTCATTGACCATGTACCACATGTCAGACAGGGAGACAATTACAGGTCATTGACCATGTACCACATGTCAGACAGGGACACAATTACAGGCCATTGACCATGTACCACAAGTCAGACAGGGAAACAATTACAGGTCATTGACCATGTACCACATGTCAGACATGGAAACAATTACAGGTCATTGACCATGTACCACATGTCAGACAGGGAAACAATTACAGGCCATTGACCATGTACCACATGTCAGACAAGGAAACAATTACAGGCCATTGACCATGTACCACATGTCAGACAGGAAAACAATTACAGACCATTGACCATGTACCACATGTCAGACAGGGAAACAATTACAGGCCATAAACCATGTACCACATGTCAGACAAGGAAACAATTACAGGTCATTGACCATGTACCACATGTCAGACAGGGAAACAATTACAGGCCATTGACCATGTACCACATGTCAGACAGGGAAACAATTACAGGCCATTGACCATGTACCACATGTCAGACAGGGAAACAATTACAGGTCATTGACCATGTACCACATGTCAGACAGGGAAACAATTACAGGTCATTAACCATGTACCACATGTCAGACAGGGAAACAATTACAGGCCATTGACCATGTACCACATGTCAGACAGGGAAACAATTACAGGTCCTTGACCATGTACCACATGTCAGACAGGGAAACAATTACAGGTCATTGACCATGTACCACATGTCAGACAGGGAAACAATTACAGGCCATTGACCATGTACCACATGTCAGACAGGGAAACAATTACAGGTCATTGACCATGTACCACATGTCAGACAGGGAAACAATTACAGGCCATTGACCATGTACCACATGTCAGACAGGGAAACAATTACAGGTCCTTGACCATGTACCACATGTCAGACAGGGAAACAATTACAGGTCATTGACCATGTACCACATGTCAGACAGGGAAACAATTACAGGTCATTAACCATGTACCACATGTCAGACAGGGAAACAATTACAGGCCATTGACCATGTACCACATGTCAGACAGGGAAACAATTACAGGTCCTTGACCATGTACCACATGTCAGACAGGGAAACAATTACAGGTCATTGACCATGTACCACATGTCAGACAGGAAACAATTACAGGTCATTGACCATGTACCACATGTCAGACAGGGAAACAATTACAGGTCATTGACCATGTACCACATGTCAGACATGGAAACAATTACAGGTCATTGACCATGTAACACATGTCAGACAGGGAAACAATTACAGGTCATTGACCATGTAACACAAATATGTTCATATTGCTGCTCAAGGTATTTGATGCACTTTGTGGGGTAAGACCCGTTCTATTACAATAAAGATCATGATTACCGATCAGATCGTCGTGACTGGCGCCGCCATTTTGTTTGAAGCAAATGCAAGTGATATCAGAGGTGGAATCAGATTGGTCAATAGGAAGGACATAAACGGGATATAACTTGTAATGGTGACTGGTGGCGCTACGATCGAGCTCAGAAATTCCAGTCTAGTTCGGCAAGGGTAGAAACTGGACTTTTATAGTCAGTTAACTCCCTTGCCTCGGGAAGATGATCGACTGCTGGGCATTGATAGGTATTTTCCAAATCTTTTCATGTTTTTATTCAAGGTGGTGAAATGATTTGATGCACTTCGTTTTAATGTATATGTGAGGTAAAATTTGATTGGTCAATAGGAGGGACATAATTCGTAATGGCCACTGGTTATTGTGTGACTATCGGAAAAGCTGACGAATGAGTGACCTAAGTTCGTTTAACGCTGCACCTTGCAGTATTTTAGCTATATCATACCCTGTCAGGAACGCCTAAAATGATGGTAGGTCGTTTACTTTTCCGCTTTGGGGAACCGAAGAGCACGGTTGTGCTGCTACCAAAGAATCATATTTAATTCCAATCTGGTATTCAAACCCGCGATCATCGGATTCTGGATACCCTAGTTTGGTTGTGGTAGTGTTGATAGAGTTCGGTCACACATGTAATTATGCTCAACCCCTGTCAAAGCCATGTTCATACTGTAGCCACGAGAATCCTATAACAGTGAGGTGATGTGAAATGGGGTTTAAATACACTTATTTAGCAATGTGCATGCACGTGTGTGTGTGTGTGTGCGTGCGTGCGTGCGTGCGTGTGTGTGTGTGTGTGTGTGTCTGTGTGTGTGTCTGTGTGTGTCTGTGTGTGTCTGTGTGTGTGTGATCGTCCGGGTTGATACCGATTTATAGTGCTAGCCCACTGAGATACTATGCCGCAGTTTAACATGACCACCCCACTCAGACACATTATACTGACTCCAAGCCGGGCAGGCCTTGTTTTAGCCCCTTAATACCGAGCACCAGACTGGATAACAACAAGTACCATTTTTTTAACGTATTTAGGTTTGACGCGGCCGAGGATCGAACCTCGGGCCTTCCGCTCTACGGACGCTCTGCCGCTAGACCACGGAAGCTGTCCCCCGTAATAGTGACCTCAAAGTACTACAGAATAAAGTACTTACGATCGTTTTTTCCTTCATATTTATATTAAGGGTGTAAAGATTAATCTGACTATCGATGCATCCCAATTGTCCGTGTCACGATGACAAAACGTCGATGACCTGTTATACTGCCAATGGCCCGTGAAGATCCGGGTTAAAATTGATATTCAGCAACCCATGCTTGTCGTAAGAGGCCACTTATGGGATCAGGTGGTCAGACTCGCTGACTTGGTTGATGCATGTCATCGTGTCCCAAATGCGTAGATCGATGCTCATGATGTCAATCATTAGACTGTCTGGTCCAGACTCGATTATTAATAAACCGACAAATACAGCTGGAATATTGCTGAGTGATGCGTTAAACAACACACAAACAATATAATGTCAATGGTTAACACCGACGCCGCATTAGACTATCGCTAGTATTGATATACGTTATCAAATAAGAATTTTTTTTTACTTTGATATTTGTTGCAATCTAAAACAGACCTTTCTTGAGCGATACGTTGGTATTCATTTTTGTGATAAACAGTGATACATTTATATTAGACAAATCACAGACAATAACTTAACTTAACTAAACTTTTTTTCAAAGGCGATTAGGTTGGTGGAGTAGCCTAGTGTTAAGATCGTTCGCTCTTCACGCCGAAGACCCGAGTTCGATTCCTAACATGGGTACAATGTGTGAAGCCTATTTCTGGTGTCTCCCTGCCGTGATATTGCTGGAATGTTGCTAACAGCGGCGTAAAACCATACTCATTTCAGGTGAGGTGAGGTGAAATGGGGTTTAACGTCGCGTCCAAGATTATTGCACATTATGTGTGTGTGTGTGTGTGTGTGTGTGTGTGTGTGTGTGTGTGGCTGCTTGTACTAGTCCGGACTGATACCGATTTATAGTGCTAGCTCACTGAGATACCATGCCGCAGTTTAACATGAATACCCCACTTAGACACATTATACTGACTCCAAGCCGACCAGTACCATCTTTTAACGTATTTTGATATGACGCGGCCGGGGATCGAACCCCGGACCCTCCGCTCTCCGGGTGGACACTCTACCACTAGACCACGGAGGCGGTCCCATCCGCACTCCAAGGTAATCTAGGACTTTGCAGACGAGTGATGCCCTGTTACAAGGTATGAAAATGCAAGGAAATGTATAATAGTACAATCATATTTTTTGCAATATTATATTGTTAGTATAACAATAGAGTTTTCAATTATCCTATTATACTGAAGTCACCCGTATGTAATGTGTATCAGTACATCAACACCCTTACGAAACCAGCTTGCCCCAAGCATCACGCAAAGCTTGCAAAAACTAAATGCAATTATGTATTTCGAATCTCGCAAAGTACATTGACAGTTGTATCAGCAGTTCAGTTACACATAAAGATGACAGTATTTAAATATTATCTCCTTCACTTGTGTCCTTGTAACGTACATGTAGACTGACGTTGTCATGGCGTCGTTGTAACGTAGATGTAGATGACGTCATGACGTCGTTGTAACGTAGATGTAGATGACGTTGTCATGACGTCGTTGTAACGTAGATGTAGATGACGTTGTCATGGCGTCGTTGTAACGTAGATGTAGATGACGTTGTCATGGCGTCGTTGTAACGTAGATGTAGACTGGCGATGCATGGCGTCTTTGGGGAATATTTGCTATATATAAGACAGAACGCATATATGAAAACTATCAAAAATACACAATATATTCTTACAGATCTATGAATGTTTGATTGTTTTGAACATCCATTATGCAGAGTCAAGGGAAACTCTAAAACTTCGCAGGAAACAAAAGCCCTCCTCATCTTTTGGTAATACAAATTGATCACATATATCCCAGGGTCACCTCGTCTATGGACAGACATCGACATTCAGGCCGGTCTAGTAACACTGTAGGGAGTCCGCGGGAAAATAGGCCTTCGATACCACAAGCTTGTAGGACAACGTGACTGATAAGGATCTGACGGTGATGCTGTGATCGCATCCCGATCAAATGGCGTGGATCGTTGCTCTTGTTTTCAGTCAGCAGTTTGTCTAGCCAAAGCTCGATTCTTTCACGTCGGCGTTTTGTAGCCTGATTATTGCTCCAGCATTAAACAACATTCATTCACTGTTATAAGAAGGCAGTATGCACACAATCTGCCATGATGATCACTCGCAGTGCCGCGTCAGCCCCCAGCACAGACCGCCTTACCAAATCACGTTTCACAGTTGAACACATCCAATGATTATCCATGACATAACTGCCGTAACGTGGCCGTGTATGTATTCATTACCATCGATCTCATCCCTATATAAAAATGTCCCTTTGTCTTCTTCCAACCATCTTTCAACATGCTCTGTTCGTGTCTGTATCGCACTCATTCGGCTCCTTCCAATCCCAATGTCTATCTAGGTCACCGGAACTCATTTCATTAACGTGACAATCACACATCATACCCGGGGCAATCGTTAAACGTTTGTTGACAAATTTAAAAGATTTGTGTTCAAATCAAAGTATATGTAGAAGGTAATGCGTAGATATCCGACAGTACAGAGACAACAGTATAACCATGTTCTCAGGGCCACTCCAGTCCTGTCCGAAGTTTTACGAAGCTTGCGGAAAAGGCCGTGCGGACGTGGGTATTTGGGGCTCAGCGCTTTAGTGTCCGATACAAAACCCGGACTTAGGAAATTGGTCACAATCCAGGTGAGATGGCCAGTTCTTCATTTGGCAGCTGTACTTGGTTCTCAAACAGAGGCTCTGACAGGGTGGAATAGCTTTGTCTAGGCCCGTGCAGACTGGAAAATATATGTTGCAGAGAAAGAAAGTGGCAGCGCCGACATTGCAGCTACCTTTTGTATTGACAAAGGCGAAGTCCGCTTTAAATCCAGAACTGGCTTTTGCGACACTCGATTGGCCAAGGTTGTTCGGGAAAATTGCTTCATGGTACATTTCGTAGCATGGCTGAATTGTAGAAATACATCTATCGTCCATTGTCGATACCAGCAGTGCTTGTGACAGAAGAACGATGAAGACGAAGGTGGCTGCCATCTTTCTTTCAAAGTGTTGTGATCCTCAGCCCAGTTTGTGAGCTGGGACAGTTGAGAGGAGGCTTTATAGGGATCTAAATCCTGACATTTGTGTAAGTGCCCTATAATTCACTTAATCTCACATGTTCGAACAATTGTCCATGAAACATTTGTTAGTAATTACCCCGTAAGTGATGCTAGATTGACAGGAAACTATTAATTTGCATTTGAAAGTGATCTAAAAGGCAAACAGTAATGTTTGTTTGTTTGTTTGTTGTTTAATGCCGCACTAAAGAATATTCAAGTTATATAACGTCGGTCTGTAACTACTCAAGTCTTGAGAGGATTATCCAATCATCTGATTGACATCATGAGGATCGATCTACGCAATTGGGATACGATGGCATGGATTGACTTGCAGAACTCATTAGTGCTCTGTTTGAAATTGACACCCAGAGCTCCAGATAACTTTTTGAGCAATTGAGTTTTTACTCGAAGGTTTTTATTTTAATTGGGTTATTACATTTTTCATTGGGTAACCAATATTTTTTTCACTCATCTTTACATCACTCTATTGGGTTCCCCAAATAAGTTAACATTTAGAGATTTATTTTTTTTAATGCTTTAGATGTATATAAGGGTTCTAACTATAGGCTTGACTCGGAAAGTAAATTAGCTCGTAATTGTGTATCGGAAATTAGCTCCATTGTACGCATGCTGAAAAAGTTTCATTGGGTATTTACGCATTGTGTTTTTATACATTTGAGTTTTTCATTCAATGCATGCGTTTCTGTACGGAAGTTAATTGAAAGTAATTGGGTTTGGAATTTTTTGAGAGAGTATTTTACACAAATACGCAGATTATCTGTAGCTCTGGACACACATCATTAGTGAGTGTTCTCTCAACTGGACCCCCGTGAGGTATCTGCATCATAACAGGTCCCCAGCAACCTATGCTCATATTATCAATCACAGTTTTTTTTATCAAAACTTTTTTTTTTACAGCCGTCAAATAGCGAGCATATTGCTGAGTGCGGCATACAAAGAAACTCTAAAATATCTATTAGAAGGATCATGTCCAATTTATGTCTACGTATATGCGTTGTCATATGTGTTGTGTGAAATATACATAATATATATTACTCATAGGGTAATATACTTAATATTTAAGTTTTAAATGACATGAACCAAAGATGCTTTTGGACTGCAACACAGCCTAAGGCAGCCCTCTACATGAGCGTGGAGTGGTGCAAATTACCAGATTCATGACTATTAAAGCAATAATTGCTGTATAAATACCATCTATATAGAATTCCCACACAAAAAATATGTTATCACTACAAATTACACACGCGACCAAATGTCAACTGAATCAGAAACTGCGACGCCAAAACTATAGCGTTGCTATTTATTTCCAGTGAAAGAATTGGAAATTAAACTGTGCCTTTCAAGATCGACATGATATCAAGTAATACAGTACTGTAATGAGGTACATATTTAGAAACCGATCCATTATCATGCTTGTATAATTAAACACGTGCGTGACCTTTTTGGACAATATGCGTCTACGTTTATGCGTGTGATCTCTGTCGTATGTGCAGTTCTGATATCACACGATCATATCTTATTAACTGTCAGCAATATTGTGTTTGTAAAGTGTGCCATGATTTGTGAACGCCACGTACCTTTTATCACCCTCGAATACATATACGGCTGCTGTGCGATGTAGTCATGACGCATGTTTATTTGTAGTTAATTAATGAAACGAGGCTGTGTGCAACTCTTGGAAGTCAAATGAGACGGACTCTCTGCAATTTTGTGCGAATACTATGATTTGCCTGATATTGATTTGTTGTTTGTTTGTTTGTTTGTTGTTTAAGGCCGCACTCAGCACTATTCAAGCTATATTGAGTCGCGATATTCAGCTTGCTTTTTTAAATTCAGGTTTTGCAATTTTGTTTGTTTGTTTGTTGTTTAACGCCGCACTCAGCACTATTCAAGCTATATTAAGTCGCGATATTCAGCTTGTTGTTTTTTTTAATTCAGGTTTTGCAAACACATTACACGGAAAGGCCGATATGAAACATGTTCTTTACGTGTCTCACTTTGGCGAAGCCGATGAACATAGTTATAGTGATGATAGACGAAGGGGCACAATGGAGTACATTTAGATTTATTTGGTGTTTGACGCCGCACTCGGCAATATTCCAGCTATATGTCTGTAAATACTCGCGTCTGGACCAGACAATCCAGTGATCGACATCATGAGCATCGATCCGGACAATTGGGATCGATGATATTGATGTGAAAGACGTGTGCGTGTGTGCGTGTCGCCAGACAAGGTAGAAACAAGTACCACTTTTTCACTTATTTTGCTCTGACACAGCCAGGTAATCGAACAACCGACCTTCCACTCTCTGGACATAAGCTTTATCCACGCTACCGGCATGGCGGTGACAACCAGCAGAAGGTCGCTATATTATATATTTGGTATATGTACTGACAGGCTTTTATGACGAAAGCATTGAATTCGGTTTACCTCAAACAACATCACTTACAGTACCTTCCACGGTGTGTCCCCCTTACGTGTCATGTACACATTTCTATACAAAATAACATGATAGTTTCTTAAAGAACTTCATCCGTCATGGGTCTTAAATTAAACAAAATTCAGGTTTTGTCGGGTACAGGGTATTCATGGTCAAGTACCGTATTGATGTTCCATACACTTTTCCGGATTTCGAGTTATTTGCAATTCATCGTTC
The DNA here is from genome assembly GCF_022045235.1 of Haliotis cracherodii. Classification (NCBI taxonomy): domain Eukaryota; kingdom Metazoa; phylum Mollusca; class Gastropoda; order Lepetellida; family Haliotidae; genus Haliotis; species Haliotis cracherodii. Next base: position 41,507,797 of record NW_027266266.1, read on the forward strand.
TCATTTGGAGTCAAACGGACTGTAGTATTTTTTTCAGGATTTACAGTCAAAACTGAAAAGTGTCTCGGTTTTTTTGCGCACACACCCCCAGCTTTGTTTTTGGAAACTTACTTCACATATTTTCAGGTGAACAATTAACTTTCCAACTGCATGGTCGTTGTTTATGATCGGTGCCACCGATGGGTCAGGATACGCTCACCTTTGCGCGGACACCTGGTATCGTCACGGTTTGTTTGGGAATCGTAGACACATGCTCAGATGTGGTCGGAATCGTGAGTAAGAGAGTGAGTTGGGTTTAACGCCGCTTTTAACAGTGTTCCAGTCATATCACGGCGTGTCAGCTTAATGTGGGAGGAAAGCCCGAAGTGATGCAGGTCTCAGACGTTTACCACTTCGGTAAAACCCACGAGCATGGATACGGTGCTTACAAACCTAGAAACATAATAGGGGGCGAACCGGGATTCGAACCCACAATCATAGGTTTCTGGACAACGAGTTGCGGCGCCTTAGACGTCTGGGCCACCCATGCCCCCCGGAATCGTTCAAAGCACTCTCCTTACGGCTGAGATTTCTTATGATTATGGAAATGGATTTCGTCGCTTGTATTACATTCAGAAATGCTATAGGTGATCAGGAATGCTATAAGCAAACATATGGGCAGAACAAACATTTGGTTATGTGTTCAACACAATTATATACAATATTACAGAACGACACTTTCCAAATAAAGAATAACAGCATCCCTCCTTTTTTCCAGAAAGATGTGTGAGAGCTTGACCTCTGTCACTGCTAGCATGGAATTTCTTTGAAGGTATATTTCTTTTTTACCTCCTTGAACTGTGATGGAAACGTCTTTCTATTTCTGACACATGATATATAAAGATGGACAGTCAGGTACATGATTCTTACAAGTTGTTTCAGAACGTATCAATCGAGCAAAAGCGAGTTGAATAGGTTTTGAAAGAACGAGTGAGTGTGTGGTTTGGGTTTAACACCGCTTTTAACAGTTTTCTACTAATATCACGGCGTGTCAGCTTAATGTGGGAAGAAAGATCGGGAGTGATGCAGGTCTTGACATTTAACACTTAGTGAAACCCACGAGGAACACGAAACAAACCTGGAACCATGATTCGGGCGTTATGTATTCCTGTTAATATATAACAAACTTGTAAACAAAGATTGTTTTTCATTTTTACACATTTGTAAGAGCAATGGCTGCACAGTCTTTCGTCTCTTGGAATATTTTCCAATCTCCCTTTTCCAATATTTAAGTTACGGTTTCCACATCTGAAGTTAGTAAGAGCTCTCTTGAAATGAAGACTTGTTTTATGTAAATCAGATACATTTTTCGGTTCTAACACAGTGAGTTAGTGAGTTGTGGTAAACGCCGCTTTTAACAGTGTTCCAGGTATATCACGGCGTGTCAGCTTAATGTGGGAGGAAAGCCCGAAGTGACGCAGGTCTTAGGCTCTTTACCACTTCGGTGAAACCCACGAGCACAGGTATGGTGCTGACAAACCTAGAAACATAATCGGGGCGAATCGGGATTCGAACCCACAATCACAGGTTTCTGGCGTGCCCAAGGGACGCAGCTCTTGCACAGCGGCGCCATAGACGACTGGGCCACCCGTGCCCCCGGTTCTAACACAGATGTAAGTTGTTGGTATAGTCTAGTTTATTGTGTCCTTGTAAATTTGAGTCCCACGTCTGAAGATGAAATTCTTAAGACGTTGAGTGAGAGTTTTTAGAAATATAAACTGTTTCAAAATAATAGCTGCCTCTTGTTCAGTGTCACAAATATGTGTTTAAAGAACAAAGAAAATGGTGGCACATCGCCCCTGTGTACAGGGCACAGGCCACAAATCCGGTGAAGTTATGCAGGGTTGGTGGATGGGTGACCCTATTCGGCAGCGTGACTCCTGAGAGTTCAAGGGCTCCGGTTCTACTCCACACTGACACACGACCCGTGAAGATCCGGGGTAGAATAGGTCTTCAGCTACCCATGCTTGCCATAACAGGTGTCTATGCTTGTCGTAAGAGGCGACTAACGGGATCGGGTGGTCAGGCTCGCTGACGTGGTTGATGCATGTCATCATATCAAAATTGCATGAATCGATGTTCATGATGTCAATCACTGGATTGTGTGGTCCAGATTTGGTTATTTACAGATAGCTTGAATATTGCTGAGTGCAGCGTTAAACAACATAAAAACAAACAAACAACTCCACACTGAAACACGCGTTACATGTGGTGTCTCCCGAGACAATTGACTTTGTTCAAATATGCCTGTTCATCCAGCAGGGAATGAGATGGTAATGGGACCATTAGGCTTCTTACGCCTCACCCATGAGGCAGCTCGTGCTGAGAATAAAATTTGACTACACACTGATCCATTGAGCAGTGTAATAATTATGTATCGTCATGATCTACTTGGTGAAAGGAATCTAGGGCATTATAAATGGACTATTATTTATTCATTATTGTTACAAATTATTTTTTCTCCAGTCAACAGCATTATTCATTCAGATTGCATTCTCAGCTCTTTATATTAGACGCCAGAACTTTGCATTCACAATAACATATATTGCTACTGTGAACCAATTAACTCAAGCAGAAACAGAGAGACTTGACCACAAGTCACATGCTGAAGTAGACATCACGTTTTTCAACCTTGTTCCAATAGTAAGTCAATAAGGCGTTTTATATAATGCGTCTAATATCAAATCATTAATTAGTTGCTCATGATGCTGCATATCTAAACATAAGTAATTCGAAATCTAGACAATGGCGCTGAGTCATGTGCATTGCCAGAGATGTGGTACACCTTTATACTATGTAAATCTAGACAATAGCGCTGGGTCATGTGCAGTGCCGGAGATGTGGTACACCTCTATACGATGTAAATCTAGACAATGGCGCTGAGTCATGTGCATTGCCGGAGATGTGGTTCACCTTTATACTATGTAAATCTAGAGAACGGTGCTGAGTCTTGTGCATTGCCGGAGATGTGGTACACCTTTATATCATGTAAAACTAGAGAACGGTGCTGAGTCATGTGCATTGCTGGAGATGTGGTACACCTTTACACCATGTAAAACTAGACAATGGCGCCGAGTCATATGCATTGCCGGAGATGTGGTATACCTCTATACCATGTAAAACTAGACAATGGCGCTGAGTCATGTGCATTGCCGGAGATGTGGTACACCTTTGTACTATGTAAAACTAGACAATGGCAGAGTCATGTGCATTGCCGGAGATGTGGTACACCTTTGTACTATGTAAAACTAGACAATGGCAGAGTCATGTGCATTGCCGGAGATGTGGTACACCTTTGTACTATGTAAAACTAGACAATGGCAGAGTCATATGCATTGCCGGAGATATGGTACACCTTTGTACTATGTAAAACTAGACAATGGCGCTGAGTCATGTGCATTGCCGGAGATGTGGTACACCTTTGTACTATGTAAAACTAGAGAACGGTGCTGAGTCATGTGCATTGCTGGAGATGTGGTACACCTTTACACCATGTAAAACTAGACAATGGCGCTGAGTCATGTGCATTGCTGGAGATGTGGTACACCTTTGTACTATGTAAAACTAGACAATGGCGCTGAGTCATATGCATTGCCGGAGATGTGGTAAACCTCTATACCATGTAAAACTAGACAATGGCGCTGAGTCATATGCATTGCCGGAGATGTGGTAAACCTCTATACCATGTAAATCTAGACAATGGCGCTGAGTCATGTGCATTGCCGGAGATGTGGTAAACCTCTATACCATGTAAAACTAGACAATGGCGCTGAGTCATATGCATTGCCGGAGATGTGGTAAACCTCTATACCATGTAAATCTAGACAATGGCGCTGAGTCATGTGCATTGCCGGAGATGTGGTTCACCTTTATACTATCTAAATCTAGAGAACGGTGCTGAGTCTTGTGCATTGCCGGAGATGTGGTACACCTTTATATCATGTAAAACTAGAGAACGGTGCTGAGTCATGTGCATTGCTGGAGATGTGGTACACCTTTACACCATGTAAAACTAGACAATGGCGCTGAGTCATATGCATTGCCGGAGATGTGGTATACCTCTATACCATGTAAAACTAGACAACGGCGCTGAGTCATATGCATTGCCGGAGATGTGGTACACCTTTATACTATGTAAAACTAGACAATGGCGCTGAGTCATGTGCATTGCTGGAGATGTGGTACACCTTTGTACTATGTAAAACTAGAGAACGGTGCTGAGTCATGTGCATTGCCGGAGATGTGGTACACCTTTGTACTATGTAAAACTAGACAATGGCGCTGAGTCATGTGCATTGCTGGAGATGTGGTACACCTTTGTACTATGTAAAACTAGAGAACGGTGCTGAGTCATGTGCATTGCTGGAGATGTGGTACACCTTTACACCATGTAAATCTAGACAATGGCGCTGAGTCATGTGCATTGCCGGAGATGTGGTTCACCTTTATACTATGTAAAACTAGACAATGGCGCTGAGTCATGTGCATTGCCGGAGATGTGGTAAACCTCTATACCATGTAAAACTAGACAATGGCGCTGAGTCATGTGCATTGCCGGAGATGTGGTACACCTTTATATCATGTAAAACTAGACAATGGCGCTGAGTCATGTGCATTGCCGGAGATGTGGTACACCTTTGTACTATGTAAAACTAGACAATGGCGCTGAGTCATGTGCATTGCTGGAGATGTGGTACACCTTTGTACTATGTAAAACTAGAGAACGGTGCTGAGTCATGTGCATTGCTGGAGATGTGGTACACCTTTACACCATGTAAATCTAGACAATGGCGCTGAGTCATGTGCATTGCCGGAGATGTGGTTCACCTTTGTACTATGTAAAACTAGACAATGGCGCTGAGTCATGTGCATTGCCGGAGATGTGGTAAACCTCTATACCATGTAAAACTAGACAATGGCGCTGAGTCATGTGCATTGCCGGAGATGTGGTACACCTTTGTACTATGTAAAACTAGACAATGGCGCTGAGTCATATGCATTGCCGGAGATGTGGTAAACCTCTATACCATGTAAATCTAGACAATGGCGCTGAGTCATATGCATTGCCGGAGATGTGGTAAACCTCTATACTATGTAAACTAGACAATGGCGCTGAGTCATGTGCATTGCCGGAGATGTGGTACACCTTTGTACTATGTAAAACTAGACAATGGCGCTGAGTCATATGCATTGCCGGAGATGTGGTACACCTTTACACCATGTAAAACTAGACAATGGCGCTGAGTCATGTGCATTGCCGGAGATGTGGTAAACCTCTATACCATGTAAAACTAGACAATGGCGCTGAGTCATATGCATTGCCGGAGATGTGGTAAACCTCTATACCATGTAAAACTAGACAATGGCGCTGAGTCATGTGCATTGCCGGAGATGTGGTACACCTTTATACCATGTAAAACTTGGCAATAGCATGGTATTTCACGAACTAGAATGTTTTCAGTCTTGACTGCAAGGTGTTTAGTTGGATATTCCTTGATGGTGAGAGATAGATTGTCCCAAAATATAAGATTGCTACGCGATAAATCGCAAAGAACAATACAGAACAGAGCGTGGTTTATTTCACGGTAAAACGGTGTTCTATCATGACGTCACGTAGATTCGAACATGCGCTCGCAACTTGATGACGTGGGACGTGGGAGAGATACCACAATCTGTATTTGGGAGAGAGGTGTTAGGTTTCCTTTTTTTTCAGTTTTGAGAAGTTTGGAATTTGGAAACTTGGGGGTCTGAGGGGGAGGGTGTGGATGTGTGTTTTTTGGATTTGTGTTTTATTCGTTTTGATTAGTGTTGGTTTGATTTTTGTAGGTGATTAAAGGCAGCCTAGTAGTTTTAATCTTAAATGGTGTCCATCTCTGGGCCCAGGCTTATATAGCCAAGGTCACCTGGCATGGATTAAGTCCTAAATATAAACAACAGTAATAATAAGTGACATAGTTGCACAGCTCGTTCAGGATGGCAGAAAGTCAATGTGCAATATAACGGGGATTAACAGTTGGGATTAGCATCTAATAAATAACACAAGACATACACATGTCATGAGTAATTAGTCTTTGGAATTAAATGTTCATTCGGATAATGGTTGTGCCAAATTGGTCGCTATGACAGCAGATTGTAACACCTTGAAGCAAGTGATGGAAACAGCTGTTAGAATCGATTCCAACATGCCACCTCAACTGTAACAAAGAAGATGTTTATCCATAGGAACATATCCTTTTCCATCACACCAACTTCTAAATGCTGAGAAGACACTGAGAACCAGCTACTACTGTAAGAGTCAGGCTGATTAGACACAAAGGAACTAAAGTCACTATCAACCATTTAGAGATATATTTCAAAAGGGTTTAGCGAGAAGTTTTTCATGATAAATTATTGTATCAAGTTGAGAAAGAAAGGAGATGCAAAATATGGACTTCCCACTTTAGACTGATACATCATACTAGGGGTGACTATTGGTCTGGAAATCACTATTGAGATAACTATTGATATTGAAAGAAACTATTGCTATAAATATCGATAGTTTTCAGTGTATCATTTTAGATGGATTTTAGAGTTGAATTAAACCTTGGAACTGAAATTTCCTTTGAATGTGATAACCATAACAACAAATAAAAAGTAAAGATTGAGACATGACTGATTTGTTTTTTTCTGTACCCTAATTATTTAAGAAAAAGTAATCTCCACATTACCATGTGTAAATTACTACCACTCATGATCAAAAAAAAAAAAAATTTGAACAGCATTGCATGTATACTCTTCAAAAGAACAAACTTGACACTGACTTTCAAAATGTAATATAATGCGATTGTTTCAAAAGAGGACACAGAAACCATAATTGAAACACACAATGTTCAAAACATTAATCGTGTCACCTAGACAGACACACGTACACGATACAGTTAATGTCACAGGGGTACAGAAAATGTCAGTATCGGCTGTGCCCACCACGTGCATCAATCACCGCTTGACACCGACGACCAATAGATGCAATCAAATTGTCAATAACACGCTGTTGGATGTGCTGCCATTCATGCTGAAGTGCATCAAGAAGCGCCGGAAATGTTGGGGCGGTGGATTCCTTCTGCGAACGCGTCGACCCAGCTCGTCCCACAGATGCCCAATCGGGAACAAATCTGGTGACCGGGATGGCCAAGGTAATGTCTGGATGTTGTTGTGCTGTAAGAAGTCCTGACAAACACGTGCAATCAATATGCGGTCGAGTGTTGTCCTGCTGGAACTGTCAGCCATGAACGTTGACGTGAGGAAGAACGTAAGGCTGTAGGATCAAGTCTCTGTAACGCACACCTGTCAATGCACCTGCCACATGCACGAGAGGCGTCCTACCGCCGTGATAAATTCCGGCCCGTACCATGACACTCCCGCCGCCAAATGGGACAACCTGCTGCACGAAGTTGGGTGCGTAACGTTCACCCCGACGTCTGTAGACACGTGCGCGCCCATCAGCACGTGTGGATAGGAAACGGGACTCGTCAGTAAACAGTACATTTCTCCACCTTGCACGTGCCCATCTAACCCTCTGTTGGCACCAAAGCAGACGGTCCGCCAGATGACGTGGGGTCAATACATGACGTCGAACAGGTCTTCGTGCAAAATGTCCGGCCTCCCTCAGTCTGTTGCGCACCGTTTGATCTGCTATTCTGCGTACCCCAGGGATCTGTGTGGTTGTAGACGTGGCTGTGGCAGTGCGGTCTCGGAGGTGTCGCAGCCGGATGTATCGATCTTGTGCTTGGGTTGTCACCCTTGGTCTTCCTGACCTTGGTCTGTCGTCAACTCTGTTGGTGTTGTTGTATCGGGTCCACAGTGCGGAGATTGTCTGTCTTCTTGCTGAGTTGCTCCAGCTTGTAACCTCCCAATGGCGTTGTTCCATTGAGCTGCATTCAGTAGTGGCATTCTGTCACCGCCTCTACTGCCGTTATAAGGACTGTATAAACAGCCGTTGATGTGGATTTTTATACCCATTCAGCAGGGGGGCCTGCAAGCCTAAATGCAGGATCCTGTGCTGCACGTGTTTTACAGGCGGCTGCAAAATAGCGTCAGCGACCCAACAAGTCAAGTCCAATCAAGCCAAGTTTATTCCCATAAATCCCAGATGTGACACAGGGAGGATATATATGCATATGTACACATGCCCAGATAGAAATAATAATAGTAAAAATAATAGTATACGATATATACATAGTATGAGTGAGCATAACATATATACAAATATATACTAGTAACATTATTTATACAATTTCATTGGTGCATTGATATACTTGAATAAATGTATACGGATAGGCCTATATTCTACATAAGTGATATGTATTTTTTCATTGAAGGATATTCGCAATAGTATTTTGGAAGATATAGATTTCGGAGGACATTTAAATTGGGGAAAATAACATGAAATGTAACTCATCACCTATTCCAGGATTACGTAATGTACAGATTATATATGTTCTCTAAGTACCTGGTACCATCAACCAGTTTCTATTGGGAGATGATGATTACCTAATCTTTATGTGTTTGTTTGTTTGTTTGTTGTTTAACGCCTCATTCAGTAATATTCCAGCTATATGACTGCGGTCGGTAAATAATCGAGTCTGGACCAGACAATCCAGTGATTGATATGAGCATCGATCCACGCAGTTGGGATACGATGACATGCATCAACCAAGTCAGCGAGCCTGACCACCTGATCCCGTTAGTCGCCTCTTACGAAAAGCATAGTCGCCTTTTACGGCAAGCATGGGTTGCTGAAGACCTATTCTACCCCGGATCTTCACGGGTTCTAATCTATCTGGAGTTAAGCTTAATCAGTTTACAGGCAGTGATAACAGGTATGGTTCAATGATATGTCACAGCTTAAACATGGAATATGGACACAAAGGAACTAAAGGAACTGAAGGCACTATCACCCAGTTGGTGACAGCATAATATTTCAATAGGGTTTATCGCAAGGTCAGTGTTACAATCAACAATCTCCGGTGTTTTAAATGAGAAATTACTGTATCAAGTTGGGGGGAAATGGAGATAAAAATTATGGACTTCCCATCTCAGACTGATGGATCACCCCAGGTAGATCCGGCTAAGTGTAGATGTGCAAGACTAAGTCGTCTGGAAACAAGGTTTCCTGTATCACAGTTTTACTTTATCCGTACGTTGACAATCTAAATAACAAGGAATCTCATTGGATACACTATCAGTGAGGAAGTGTTACATTACAGACTCACTACAGCTACAGTTAATGGAGATACACAATAGAAATAAATAGTGACCGAGTGAGTATAGTTTTACGCAGCTTTTAGCAATATTCCTGCAATATCACGGCGGGGGACACCAGAAATGGGCTTCACACATTATACCCTGTTGGAATCGAACCGTGTCATCAGCGTGACGAGCGAACGCTTTAACCACTAGGCTACCCGACCGCCCCTATAGTCATAAATAACACAATTATTAATATACACATGAGCATTAATAAAGCACCACCGACCTTTTCAGATATGTGCTACATTAAAAAAAAAAAAAAAAAAAGGACTAGTGAAATTCATTGTTGAATATGACAAAAAAATAACAATCTGACAAACAGAATGTCTGACACTACCAACACACAAATAAAGCTGGCACTGAACTAGCTTTTTATTGGCGTTATGTTAGGTTTCATTTCAACAACTGCTTAGAATCAGCACCCTACCCACACCATTAAATTTGATTGTCACATTAGGAAGTGAAAAACGAGTATTGTCAATCTTGGAATCACCACTGACCATGCAATCAGTGTCTGGAGTATCCACCACTCTGATGGATGATTTGGTTGGTTGGTTCGTTGTTTAACGCGGCACTCAGCAATATTCCAGCTATATGACGGCGGTCTGTAAATAATCGAGTCTGGACCAGGCAATCCAGTGATTAATATCATGAGCATCAATCCACGCAATTGGGATCGATGACATGCATCAAACCAAGTCAGCGAGCCTGACCACCCGATCCCGTTAGTTGCCTCTTACGACAAGCATAGTCGCCTTTTACGACATCTGATGGATGTTATTCACAAGGCATCAGCTCATCCTGCTGATTCGTCTGATGTTTAACATTGGGATCCTCTGCCATTCCGGGTACAGCACCAGTGTCACTTCATTCTGGTTTTGAACTGTAGGGTCCCTAGCTCTCACTTGGCGGCCAAGGTAACCCCAAAGGTGTTCAATTGGTTTCAGATCAGGGTCTGTCATTAATTATTCGGAAATTTGAATCAGGTTTTGCTTTACTAATGCTCATGTGTACTGTTAGATTACCAAATTATTTGAGAAATACGAATAATATTAATGTGGTGCATGTGATAAGACAGTATTGGATATAAGAAAGTCCCTTTGATTTTGTATAATTGAAATGCCAGTTCCTAAAGAAATATTTTCATCAAATCATCGTCTATTAGAAATCAAATATAATACTATAATACACCATCTAGGTCTTTGGTCACAATTAATTTGTGTTTTTTGTGACTTCCTCTTCTTGCCCTGAGCCAAGACAGTACATTTCCATGCCCTGTCCTGCAAATGCTGCTAGATCACATGTTACTTTGTCTTACAGCTGCACATCTTACAGCTGTATCAAACATGACCATCAGTCTCCTTACAGCCGTTTCAAGGTCATTCAAACATTCAAACATGACCATCACTCACCTTACAGCTCCATGAGTGAGTGAGTGAGTGAGAATAAGGTTTTACGCCGCTTTTAGCAATATTCCAGCAATATCATGGAGGGGGACACCAGAAATTGGCTTCACACATTGTACTCATGTGGGGAATCGAACCCGGGTCTTCGGCGTGACGAGCGAACGCTTTAACCACTAGGCTACCCGACCGCCCCTACAGCTCCATGAAGGTCAGTCAAACATTGCCTCCTTAAACTCCTTACAGCAGTATCCAGGTCAGTTTGTCTTGTTTCATTTGATAATTTCTTTGTTGTTTGACGCCGCACTCGGCATTATTCAAGCTATATGACAGCGATCTGTAAATAACCAAATTTGGACCAGCCAATTCAGTGATGGACATCATGAGCATAGATCCACGCAACTGGGATAGGATGACATGTATCAGTCAAGTCAAAGAACCTGACCACACGATCCTGTTAGTCGTCTCTTATGACAAGCATGGGTTGCTGAAGAATTACTCTAACCCGGAACACTGGTATATCAAGGTCAGTCAAACATGACCCATCACTCTCCTTACAGCTGTGTCAAGGTCAGTCAAACATGACCCATCAATCTCCTAAAAGCGGTGTCAAGGTCAGTGACACAAAACCCCTTCACCATGTGTCGCTCTCGCTGTCTGCTTGGGATTCTCCCTGAAATGTCAAAAACACAAACCTGTTCACACTAAAGATAAACATTGAGTTTTAGCATGCCCCAATATTGCACAACTTATTGCCTCAGAAGTTAGAACAAAGTGTTTTTCATATATTCTCAGCACAAAATATACAATTTTTATTACTGGCATTGTTTTGCAATTGTTTGGGTTCATGAAAGAACAAATAGTTTTCATGGACATTGAAAAACAATACTAAAGTACTGTTGGAAATGCTAGAAAACTGCTTTTCTGGCTTCATGTAATAAATACGAGTCATAGGACTGTAAAAAGAGCATATATCAAAATAATGCGAATTGACCTAATCTAGCCTGTCCTAACTGACATTGTGATTACCCTTAAAATGTACTTTTACAGGTAAAATGATTAGAAAATATGAAGAGAAAATTTTCGTGTGTTGTCATGTATGTATGAAATGGCCTATAACCTGAGGTAATTACCGAACACCTGTACCGAGGTGATGACCTCACACAACCCCGTGCATTCTCCTAGGTGCAAATGTCACCAAGTTGGGGGGGGGGGGGGGGTCTCAAAATATTGCTGTTATTGCACTTAATTGACATGTGTTTATGGGGTAGCAATTTAGGATATGTATTGCATTATATTTGCTTGGAAACATGATGGAATAGTTAAGAGCTATGAAACAGGATGAGTATTGGAAGGTTGCGGTTTTTGAATCCAGAGGTATTTGTTGTTCTACAGATGATTTCTTGAGGTAGACTTTATCTCCGCTGATGACGTATATGAATCTGTACTTTTGAATGTTGTGTTATGTCTTGCCACGAACCCGTTACACTAAGCCAAGATGGGCACAACAGGGTTGAGCTCACAATGTCTGACTGGCGTACGTAAGACAACGTAACAGTGTTGTGCCACCAGCACATATGTCTTGTACTTTACTAGTTTCTTATTCTATTTTTCTCCATGAGTTGAACTTTCGTTTCATATGGTCTGAAGTCGACAAGGCCATATATTCCTGTATGGTCGCGATAGTTAGTGCAGTCTGGGAAACATTAATTGTATCTTTAATTCCTCCCAAATTCTACTACCAGTCAGGGTTACCCTCTGCTCATAAAGCTTGTACACTATACGCCTAATCACCCTGTATCAAAGCTGTCTAATATCCTTTTACGCCCCAGTTTTGTTTTCTTACCATACCGTAGACTTAATGGTATGAATTGAAAACCCCATAGCTTGGACAGTTCGGTAATTCACCCTATCTAAATTAATAAATGGTTTCCCTCTATCTCAAAAAGTGTAAGGAACTTGTATACATTTCCCAGTACAGACTCGATATCGTGTACCATGGTTATGGCTATGCAAGTGTAATCTAACATGCATCATGGGAGCAATGTTAACAAACAAATCGCAGCGTCATTTTGTCATTTTAGAAGATGCACATCTAGAATTTTTCTCAAAATAATTTTTGTGTGTGGATTTGATGTTTTATGAAGACTACATTATTATCATTAGAACGGAGTCATGTGCATATATTTCTATAGTCCATTTTAGACTGTCATCATTGGACTAAGAATAAATGTGAACTTCGTGTTTTAGTTCGAATTTGTCTCCTGTAAACTTGTCAATAGGACTCCTTGTGACTGAAATACTTCAAACCGCAGATAGGGAGATCGGTAGTTACTCAATATTTCAATAACAGCAGTCTGTGAAAAATCATATCCTTTTTTCAGAGGCAAAAAGCAGTTTTCTCACATTTCTGACAGTACTTTACGGTATCTGCAGTATTGAGTCATACTATGTCATGTATACCAGGGTTCAGATAGAACTTCCTCGTCACAATATGGCCGATGTGACGATATATATTTTAACTCACTCAGATAGAGTTTTAATCATTTATCTATTCATGTTTTAATTCTGTATTGATTTTAAAAGATAACATTTATTAAGACTTTGCAACAACCTGACATAACTACAGGATTTTATCTAGACTTAGGCTAGGTTGTAGTGATTTAAAATCACATTTATTTGACAGATTTCTGATTGATAATCCCATCTGTCCATGTGGCCTAAATAGAGAAGATGCTTTCCACTTTTTGTCTAAATTGTCCACGCTATGCCAAATTTAGAATTGATAAATACTTTTTTGTTAACCAGCTCAGTATACATACTATACTCCATGGCAATGAAGATTCATCTCCCTCAGACAATGAACACATTATAAAATCAGTTCACAATTACATCATTGAAACAAACCGCTTTACGTTATTTATGCGTCAACTTAAGAATATAAACTGCATTTGGTATCTTGCTTTCCATTTTATTTCATTTTGTGTTACTCATTAATTACAATCTACATGTATAATGTACAATATTAGGAGAAGCATTAATATAGGCCTTTTTGGCCTGTTTGCTATTCCTTTTTCCATTTTTTAAAGTTATGTAATGTAAAATCTGAACATTAATGGAAATAAAATACTGTTTAAATCAACTACTGGGTGTAGCAGTACCTTACCAACTTTCAAACATAATACTGTCATAACAAGCCTTAAACACAAATTGGTTGGGCTCAAGTATCGTGAGGTAATGTGACATGAGAGCTGGGCAATTGTTTACTGCTCTACAATCCGTTGCTCCAATATCATACCGATGAAATGCAAAATAGATATAAATCCAAAAGCAACAATACTATCTAAAAGGCATGAGAGTTATTGATTTGTCCATACCAACTTGTCACTATAATTTCAGATATTGTCATGAAGTAGAGAAAAGTTGTTTAAAAAACTTTCATATAATTGTTGGTGTTTTAATGCCAGTGTGACCCTTACAGTGCAAATGGCTAAAAGGTAATTTGATCAACTAATCAGGGATCATGTCTTAAAATGTGATCAAAATCAGAACAAGGAAGTAAATACATTGCCATCAGGTGGACTAGTGATACTTACGATGTCAACATTTTTTCAAAGGGAGATTACCCAAGGATCTTCTTAACCGTAAAGTTGTCCGTGGACAACCGAAGCTGATATTTTGTGTTTGTCCGTCAATCTGACATAAGAGGTCAGGCAGGCATTGATATTCCACATCCCCTGAAGGGGCGGTATTACAGTGGGGTAAAAGCACAGGGCCACGGATAGCCATACTATACTGACTTCCTGATAACATCAAAAAATAAGAGTCTTTTTTTAATGTAATCAGTACAGTCAGTATAGTATGGCTATCCGTGGTCCTGTGGGTAAAAGATCTGACTTCAATGACATTGCAGCAGTACAACTCACTTGGGTTGACGACTCAGCGAGGTTCTGGTAGCAGCCCCGCTTATGCCTGATGAGGTCGCCCCACAGGAGGGGCTGCTTACACTTGAGACAGAAGCCTTCGATTGGGATTATTTGACCTGGGTCATACAGGAAGCGTTGAGCCAGACACAGGATGTGAGCCTCCATCTGACATTGGGGATGGTAGCAGGATACAGTCGTGTCATCAGGCTACAAACATGTGCAAAATATGAGTCGGATTAAAATCATTCATCATTACTTGTTGAGGAATCTACCTGTATGATTGGCCAATGTCGCATAAATATAGTGAGCTTGTGAGCGTGTGTTTTTCACGTGTGTGTTCATACCAATACCTTTGGTCTTTTGGTGTACAAGACCATTCAGATTGTAAAATACTGTTCATGTTGGTAGGTGTCTCTCATATCTGGTCCCAAGAGTGAGTGAGTGAGAGAGTTTAGACCTTGGTTTATCGCTGCTTTGAGAAGTATTTCAGTAATATCATTGTGTGTCACCTTGATGTTGGAGGAAAGGCTGTGGTAGTGCATGTCTCGGACATATACCAATTTGGCAACATTTATGAACATGGGTTGGGTGCTGACAAGCCTTGAAACATGACCGGGGCAAAAATAAATGACATAACTCTGCACAACAAAACACAGAGTGTTAGATAACTGAGCCCTCACAACAAGGACTGCAGGGATATCTAATTAGTAGTTCCTTTTATAGTGCAAACTTAGATACCATGCCTCAGTTTAACCTTGATACCCGTTGTAATGTGTGGGTAAACACAAGTGCCATCATTTAACATCTTTTGGTATTAGGCAGCCCAGGAATTGAACCATAGACTATCCACTCTCTGGGCAGATGCTTCATCCACTAGACCACAGAGGCCATCTCTGCTAAAGCAGGCCATCAAAACAAGCCACTGGGATTAGTGATTTTACTGCCTCTTCCCACAATTTGTAAGAAAAAGAGATAATGGGGTATTTTACTTACAAAAGTAAGTGTGATTATAAATTGTTTGATAGGCATTACTTAGACGCTGACGGATGACAAGGTAGACACAATATTATGGATAACAACTTCTTTAATACTGTAAAAAGTCTTGCTTGACAACGTTATAAGGATCTATAGAGAAACATCACTTTTTACAGTATTAAAGAAATTGTTATCCATAAAATTGTGTCTAAAGTGTGATCATGCTCTTTATCCTCTAATTGTGTTTTAGTCAAGTCAATACTCTGTTATTTGCAGATATAAATTGTTCTGGTTAATTATCAGATTGAAAACGGACCAACCTCTGCAACATCAACAACATCCCAGCAATATCCCAGCAATATCCCAGCAATATCATGGTGGCCTGTACATTGTGGGGACCAGACAATCTAGT
Organism: Haliotis cracherodii; assembly: GCF_022045235.1. Taxonomy (NCBI): domain Eukaryota; kingdom Metazoa; phylum Mollusca; class Gastropoda; order Lepetellida; family Haliotidae; genus Haliotis; species Haliotis cracherodii. Next base: position 41,523,840 of record NW_027266266.1, read on the forward strand.
GTTTGTTTGATTGTTTGTTTGTGTTGTTTGTTTGTTTAACGCTGAACTCAACAATATTCCAGCTATATGACGGTGGTCTGTAAATAATCCAGTGTGGACAAGACAATCCAACCAAATGAGCAACCCTGACCACCTGATCCTGTTAGATGCCTCGTACGACAAGCATAGTCACCTTTTGCAGCAAGCATGGGTTGCTGAAGACCTATACTAACCAAGACAATCCAGTGATCGATACTGTGAGCAACATGACACCATCGGAGTAAGTGGATATACAATCAACCAAGCCACTGAGCCTGACAGTTGATCCATTTGGCCTCCCTTCCGAGCAGCATACAGAGCCTATTCTAGCCAGGAATGACATGACTGATCAACCTTCAATTCACTGCAATATTCTCAGACCGATAACAATACATTGACGACCACAGCAGACAACAATAATAAACACCAACACCGCACAAGTTTCAATAGAGAATAAATTACTTAAATACCGATAATCTTGTCTGAAGTGGCATTCCTGCAGCTGTCCATACATATCATGTACGTAACTTTAGACCCCTGAATTCTTGTCGAACGAGATGACCAGTGGGATCGGGTGGTCAGGCTTGATAGATGCATGTCATTATTTCCAAATTGTGCAGATCAATGCTCATGATGTCAATCACTGGATTGTCTGATTATTTACAGACCGCCGTCACATAGGTGAAATATTGCTGAATGCGCATTTAACAACGACCCGATCCCATTAGTCGCCTCCTATGACAAGCACAGGTTGCTAAAGACCTATTCCAACCTGGAATCTTTACGGGTCAATTGAGGGCGTGACGTCACTTACCACACATTGGTGGTGAAAGGATCCAGGGTATTGGGTCAAAATAGAATGGATACTGTAAACAGCTTCATTTCTGCGCTGTTAAAATATTGCGAATACCACACCAAAGACAATACTGCGACGAGATATTTTTGCGAGTTGCTATGTTGAGAAGTTGAGAAGTGACAATGTGGATTTGAAGATCAGTGTCATGAAACCGATTCACGCAAGATGGCTTGTTTCCTGTGTGGACAAAATTGCAAAGGACACCGACGCAATCAAGCGAGGTTGGAAGAAGGCAGGATTACTGTGAGGTAACAGTGACACTAATTGGTCTGTTTACACTGTCATTTGTGATGTATTGTGTGACCATTCTGCATTCATTTGTGTTTTTAACTTATTGAGTAACTTGTGGTTCTGGTTGATGATTTCAACATTTGATGACGTGTTGCAATGAATAAAGTATGTATGTATCATTTATACTTATTTTTGCGTTTTTAATTTTTGCGATAAACCCCCTTTGCAAAACTCGCAATAATAAAACGGTTGCAAAAAATTTCCTGTTCACAGTATATTCCCCTGATAATCTCACCTTCAATCTCTTGTAGCACACGGGGCAGACCCTGTGTCTCACATTTAGACTTGTGATCTCGCTCTGGTTACATGTCTCCTCCGTGCTCTCCTTCGGAGTCTTCCCCTTGCCTGCCTTCCTGACCTTCATGCTCCTCACGGGGCCGTACACGATGGGCATGTGTGAGGGTGGTGCACTCGCTGGGGGGAAGTCAAGACAGTAGTCTTGCTTCAACCAGCGGATCGTAAGTGGGAGACGATTCCATGGACCTGTTCGGAGCATTTGGGAAACAATTCGGAATCGGAACTGATGTGCTGTTTCTTTGCGTGCTTTCTTCGGTAGATGGCGGAGACGTCTGGACTTTTCTGGGTGCTGCCAGGCCCACTCAAACTGAAATGAAAACGCGTTGTTTTGACATGAACAGTCAAACCGCTGGTTGATAGAGTGAACACTGAGCAATGTTGTCAGGAGCAATCTTGAAGCCCAAGAAGCTTTTGTAAGTTGTTTTTACAGGAACAAACAGTGAGTGCTGGGCACAGAAGTGTCTGAAATACATTTTTTAAATATATTTGGAACTAGCCTGTATTCAGATTTGCAGACCAGAATTAGTAAATACATGCTAGAGTAGACATTCATTTTCTCAGATTTACTTTATTCTGTGCCTTTATTATTCCAGCAATATTCCAGCCATACAATTGTGGTCTGTAAATAATCGAGTCTGAACCAGAAAATCTGGTGACTGATATCATGAGCATCAACCTACGCCACTGGGATACGATGACATGCTTCAAACCAAGTCAGTGAGCCTGACCACCCGATCCCATTAGTCGCCTCTCACGACAAGCATGGGTGGCTGAAGAGCTATTATAACCCTGATCTTCACAGGGTCACAATCACAAAGGTAGCTCTTGCTCTAAGGTAAGTGAGTCACATATCAATGTCTCGTTCAAACTTGTCAGCGCGGTTATGAAATTTTCAACCAGACAGTCAGGCAGGTAGGAATAAATTTGACATATCCCCATACCCATTACCAGGCACAGGATAGCCTGCAGCTATTTGGACACTAGGGGACACACAAAGACATGCACCCTACCCGTAATGCTGAGATATCATTGGGGAAGCCATGGATTATCAGGATCATCTCCCTGAAAAGAAACATAAATTGTAAAAGATGAAGAATTAAATGTTTTTGGTATTCACTGCAATCCCTGCAATTTGATTGGCCGAATGGGTCAATTTCTTCTGCTTTCATTTCGCAGTGATGAATTAAGGCACTGCCGAGATGGACTACTTTCATCACAATGGAATGTCACGGAATCCCAAGGCAAGGCCATCACTGTTTCAAGTACGCTTGAACTTTTAGCTTTGTTTCGGTATCAAACATGGCGTCACAAGCTGTTAATTATGCTAAGAGTAACTTGTGAAATAAAGATTGTGTCACTATTTTTTATACATATTGTCTGGTTAACATGGTTAACACTTTCCTCCTGAAACGACACAAAAAATAATCCAGGGTTGTCTAAGCAGCCATGACGCACCCTGCGACAAACGCATGTACAAGCCAAATGATGACAGTGTCCTGTCAATGCGCTTCATCAACACCTTGATCATCTTCCTGAGGCAAGGGAGTTAACTGACTGTAAAAATCCAGTTTCCACCCTTGCCGAACTCAGCTGGAATATCTAGACTCAATCGTAAGCACCACCAGTGACCATTAAGAGATAAGTCCCTTCTATGTCCCTCCTACTGACTAATCAAATTCCATCTCTTATATCACTTATATTTGCTTCAAACAAAATGGCGGTGGCCAGTCAGGACGATCTGATTGATAAACAAGATCTATTTTGTTACAAAACGGGTCTTACTTCACAAGTGCATCAAATCACATGAGCACCATGATAAAAAACATGAACAAATTTGGAAAATATCTGTTGACACCGAGTTGGCAGTACACATGCTTTGAAAATCCTAAAATCGACTGAAATCTGCACGGTATTTTACAAACCAGATGTCAACTTTGTTATGCAATTTTGATTGGATTATGCATAGGCCTGTTAGTCCAGCCAAGATATAACTCCATAATTCCAGCCTATTTCAGCAAGGGTGACTTTTAGAGATTAACTCCCTTGCCTCAGGAAGTGAGTGAGTGAGTGAGTGAGTTAAAGTTTAACGTCACATCGGCAATATTTCAGCCATATCATGACGAATATGCACCTTGATAAAAGTAACCAAAATTATTTTTTTCATTGACAAAAAGATGCATTTCGTCCCTTGTCTGCTTCTGGCCTACCAGTACAAAACTATGTTGGGTAAAAACTCATTCCCCCAACTCCCTTCACTTATAAAAATAAAAAGAATTTTTTTTTTAAATAAATTAAAAAATAAATTATTAGTATAGGCTTTCCTTGTTTGGTATCTAGCCACTTTACATCTGTTAAAGAGAACAAACTTTCTTACTGCTACAAGTGAAAGCAAACAACATTTGCCGTTTGGATAGAAACCGTCTCTCATTGTACACTGGCATTCACTGAGAACGGTGTGGCCAATAGATCAAGGGAGGTAACTCTTACAGCCTCCACACCAATGAGTATTATCCAGTATATGGGATCTGGTAGACAAACTAGGGTAAGCAGTGTACTATAACAGAACTGCTCTGGAAGTGATCACATGTTCTTGTGTGCTGAATAATAAAATATCATGTCTGTTGTCAAACCTCTCTTCTCATTATTTTAATGCCGAGTTTGAATTTAAACAATCAAACATGGTCTCAGATAAATTTAAGTGATTTTTTCTTTCAAATGTTTTTGAATGTAAATATTACTGGTATGATCAAAAGATTTCAAACCATAGCTAAACTATCAGTTACAATTCACAAAATATTGAAAAAGAGCACATAACAAGATATACCAACAAAAACATTTTTGTGGGTATTGAGCACTTTGATTACAATTTTTAAAAAAGCGACAAAACCCTTTACATTTTCAAAAAAAATCTCTGCAAAACATGCTAAAAACAGAGTCGACAGCAAGCCAGATCATACTTATTTTTGATGGATAGTGAAAATTAGTTGTTTCACACTTTATTATCTAAACCACAGTAACAAAGTACAAAAACTTACATTAACTCAGTGATAATACTTTTTTGTCAAAAACAAAAGCACCCTACACAAAAATACAATTGGCTATTTTTCAAGTTATCCAACCTGTTATCTGTGCTGCCTTTTCTGACAACCTTGTATTTTGTTCCATAAGCTGTCTATATTTTTCTGATATGAATTAATAATAAATCTTTATCCACAATATTTACAACACACTAAAAATATGTACAGATAAATTAATATTTTAATACAATATTGTTTTGTTCACCGAGAGCTATGAATTTATAAAACGAATTGCAAACTGTATTCATCTGCCAAGAAATGTCTCAATTTTCCAATTCTGTGTATTCATTCATGTTTGCATAAATAAACAACCTGCCTTGCCAAGATGTAAATTTCTATACTTGTTAGGGCTGTTACGATTCACTCGCGTAATCGGGGCGGTTGGGTAGCCTAGTGGTTAAAGAGTTCGCTCGCCACAGCAAAGACCCAGGTTCGATTCCCGACATGGGTACAATGCGTGAAGCCCATTTCTGGTGTCCCCTGCCGTGATGTTGCTGGAATATTGCTAAAAGCGGCGTAAAACCATGCTCACTCACTCACTCACTCGCGTAATCGGTGAATTGAACCGTAAATCGAAGCATGACCATTCATGAATTGAATTTGTTATTCGTGGCCACTAGAATCAAATATTTATGAATATGCAGTCATATGTATTTACATACCCTGAACCTAAAAATATCCATAAGAACATATTACATGCATAGATATCTTTCAATGACAACACTCTTATAATATTTAATTTGACAGTATTGTGGTCACTGGTCATTGTCGCAGTTGAGCAGACACTAGTACCTGGATAAGTGCAGTATATAAATGTATATTATATTAATAATTAACAAACCATGTCAAATAATTTATGTTGTTATTGTTTCACTGAATATAATTAATAACTATACATAAACTGCTGACTTGTTATTGTATTTGTGAATTAATATTCGTATTCATTACCCTATCTTCGTGATATGAATCGTATTCACTTCACAGTGTATTCGTTTGCAGCCCTAATACTTGTCATTCAGTTCAGCGATCACTAGGGGGCAGACAGCATATGACTGCCGCACAGTTAAACACATATCAATGTGGGTCATTGTAAAATGTTTATTCTTTACATATTCAAACATCCTTAAGCAAATATACCCCACAGCGGTTCCCCAGATAATAAATATCTAGATTGCTGAAAATGGTTCAGGGAGAATGGCCTAGTTTCCTTTTCAATTTATTGAGTTATGAACACAGAAGAAAAGATTTTGATTTGATGGAGGTGTCCTCAAATCTTCACACACAGAAGCATTGTATCAGAGAACAGGATCTGATTTTACTGAATCTTCCCATGGGTCCAATCTATTTTAAGAATGAGACAGTTTTAAATGAGACAGTTTGTGCAGTACCGTATTCGACATAATAAGCGCCCAACCTTACCTGCTGATTACCGGTACTTCCTGTTTGGAACAATGGGCATCAATGATAATTTTTTCTCATCATTAATGTGGAGTTTCGGTATCAAAAATACATCGATATGTAAGTTAATAGTATTATTTTTAAGAGAAATATATATCTAAATGGGTAAAATACTGAGATCGATCGTTTTCTGCGTTTGCCAAACAACGAAATTTACGACCTTTCAATTCTGAATTTTTTTTACCAAAATTATGTTCTTATAACCACCTCCTATTTCTAATTTTGAGAGTGCCCTGGGCGCTTATTACATCGAATACAGTATTCACTGCAATAGAGTTCATGTATGTATACAAGACACCTGCATTAGATCAATAAAAATTCTCTATACAGAAATACACTGCAGATAACAAAGTTGAAAAGACTCCCTAGGAGGGGTGTGTTAACAATACTCTGAGTAATTACCGAATGTATATCCTTTTTAACTTGCATACCTATATTTAATTACATCCTTATACAAAGAATGAATGCAGGAATTACACACACACAAACTCTACTGCACTGAATACAAATTAATAGACACCTGAAACAGCATTTTAAGCCGAGTTATTTTAAAATACCCAATAGCGAGTGAGTATGGTTTTACGCAGCTTTTAGCAATATTCCAGCAATATCACGGCAGGGGACCCCAGAAATGGGCATCACACATTGTGCCCATGTCGGGAATCGAACCCGGGTCTTCGGTGTGACGAGCGAACAATTGAACCACTAGGCTACCCGACCACCCCAAAATACCCAATAGACTGGACCACAGGAATAAGAATATACTGACTACAGAAAGAACACTATCAATACCAGTGTGAATGAAAACTTGTGAGTAAATACTCAATGTTAAAAAATATTATCTGGAGACCTATTGCATAATAGTGGTTGCTGGGGACCAATTCTAACCTGGAATTTCCACAGGGTCATAGTTCATTGAGAGTCTAATCCATCAGGAATCAGCAATGAACTTTATCCCCCAACTGACAGATGTCTTGGAGTAAATATATTGTTTGACCAAAGTCCGGCAGGTCAAACTCCAGGCTGTAGAGCCAGTGTAGATCTGTAAGCCAGATTAACATGCGTCTGGTAATGGCCCAGGGGTCTCTCCCAGCAGAGAATAGGCAGGGGGCATTAATTACATGGAACTCAAGGCACATTTGACAGGAAGTAGATTACCTCTGTCACGTTTACACTCACTGGCTACTTAATGCTACACTGTTACAACAGGCCAAACATTGATGATTGAGGTGTTATTCAACAGCTTTTAGGCCAATAACTATCAAAAGGTACCATGGATATTTAGTGTTCACGAAGGTACTCGCGCTTAAAACAGCATGGCTTATGACATATCCTTATTATGTTTTAATCCTTAATCTTTGATCCCATCCAGGGACTTCTCCAGTCTTTTAAACTTAGGGCCCCTGGCAGGCAAACTGAGAGGAAAACATAATTTTGTTCAAAATTGGGATGGTATTTTTAATGTTTTATTTTCCTAACTTCGGGGTGTATTGTATTTTGCTACGGCATTCAATATAATGACATGAAATGAAGTACCGTTTTCGATGTAACAAGCGTCCCGCACTAATAAGCGCCCACGGCGACATTTGCTAAGATATTGGCTATTGAACAATCCCAATCAGCACCCCTTCTGAGTGATCAATGTACACAAGACTTATTTATTCGAGTATAATATGTACTCGTGTGTTTTACACACCCTTAATTATGGGCATTTAATTCTGGAAAAATATATCTGTCGTACATAAACATTTCAGGCTGTCAGCATAAACCACGAAATTTATCTTTCAACTCTGTTTTTTCCACCAAAATAACATTCTATTGAGAGCCCCCTATTTCTAATTTTGAGAGTGCCCTGGGCGCTTATTACGTCGAATACGGTATTTGACACATCTTCTTTTTTATTGCTCCTGTACAGGTTATCTCTACAAAGCCATAAAATTTGTTATTAAGTTTATCCATAAAATTTGTTTTTAAGTTTATACATAAAATTTGAATAGAGACATGTTTATTTCCAATTTGGGAAGATATAATACATTTGCTCCAGATTTGAGGTTGAATATCACACTCCGACAAGGTCTAGATAACTCCATGTACATCAGTAATGCAGGGATATTTGCCAGGATTCCAACTACCATATTCGCAATAATAGCCGCCCTGATCCAAAAAATGCCCCTGACCAACTTCTAGACAAATCTTTTTAAGCACCCGCATCTAAGACTGAAAATAAACATGGCACTTTCTTGTGTATATTACAGATTTGTTAAAAACAACAGCAGAATACTACCAGTGTAGAATACATACCAGCATATAATTACAAAGTAACGATTATGGCAACAAGGTTAATTTCATCAATGTTTGAAGTAATTGCTCACTACCGCCAGATCACTGACAACAAATTTAACTCACTGTATGGGGTTTAATAAGCGTCCCCATTTGTCAATTTTCTGTTAACCCAGGCGCTTATTACAGGGAATACAGTATTGGCACATAATGCATTATTTGTCCAAAATTAGACTTTTTAACATTTTTATACTGCCTTTTTGAAGGCATTTTATCAAATGTTAAGACATTTTACAAGGCAGATTCTAAATTGTTACCTGATAAGTTAAAGGCATGTTCAACCCTGTGCGAAACTTGTCCTATCGAAGAAAAGAACTTTTAGGTCCACTGGCAACCCAGAGAAGTCTACAACTGATTTGATTTTAATTACCAGTCTCCAAGAACCTTCTTTCTCTAAATTGCAGCTCTCATTTTCTATGTATTAATATTTTGATATTTCATCAATGTTTTTACTGTATTTTATTTCACCTTATATCATTTTTGTACTTTTTTAATGTTTTATATCATCTGATTCTATTGCTGTGTGTCAACTTACTTACCTCATTGTCATTGTTAATAGCATCTTATTTTCCATATCAAATGTTACTGCTTACAATACTATCTAATCCCTTGTACAATACTTCACTGCATGAAATACGAACACAAATTATCTCCCTTCCTCTTCCTTTTCCTCTTCCTCTCCCTCCTCTTGACAGTGATTGGCTGATCAGAAAGATCACCTGTCTCATCCTCCTTTTGAGGTGTCCGGAGATCTTCATGCAGGGAGATATTGTCTTCACTCATCCTGTATCTATATTGCACCACATGATACAGTGCCTGCTGTAGTCCGATGGAACAAAAATATCTAAATTCTGTGGTTATTTTTTTTAAATTCTGAGACCAATCATTTTTTAATAATTCAGCACAAAATTCTGCAAACTTTTAAGCTCAGTTGTTGTGTATTTCATAGTTTTGACTTGTGGCAGGCATTGTTCTGGCCGACTTTGCCATGGCTAAGATAGTTTATTGTAGTGAATTAGGCAATTGATCACTATTGCAAACATTCAGATATACACACTTTTAGAACCAATTTTCGACTCACATGTCACACATTTAGACTAACATCTAGTCTCTGAAATGAACATATCGTCCAGAAAAAACAGTTGTTCAGTTATCTTAATAAAAATATAATAAAAGGGAGCCCAGTGACTCTCCTCATCCATGATACTGCAGTAATCTAGACTTGCCCAACATTATAGACTTGCATGGGCTGTATTTGATATATATTTGTATCAGGGTCTGTAAGACAGACTAGTCACAAATTCTGCAGTGTATTTGACAAATTCTGTAACAAGATAGGTACATTTCTGCACTGAGTGGACATTTCTGCAAAATAGTGAGTAACCGTGAAATCGAGGATTCAGCCAGGACTGCTTGTTGTGGCATTACTTTCATTTTTATTTTAATTTTTGATCTGCCATCCTGAAAATGGGAATAAGGAAACAAATAATATTTCCAGTTTAAAGTGTTTCATATTATCATATTTTTTATAATCACACTTTTCCTGCGAGAACGAGAACAGTTATACATGCTGGGTTGTCGCCACAACAAATACCCCAAGCAAGCTGTGTGTGACATAGTTCCCATGAAAACGCAGGGATTTATCTAGGATTCCAAACTAAGTGCCCCTAGCAAGCAAACTGGGTAAAAATCATTAGGATTTTTGTTAAGGTTCTTGTTTTCTAAAATCAGAAGGTATTTTAAATTGCATTCATTGCAAAAGTGTAAAACTGGGCACTTTAGCCTTTAGGCCCCTTATTATTGGCCCTGTTATCAATGAAATGCCAGACACCTCTACAAAGCCATAACATTGGCTATAACCACATTGGTAAATTTGTAATTCCAATTTGGGAATCTGTACAGACATTTTCTGCAGACTTTGAGCTGTCGGCCACTGAGCAGGTGGCCACACGTTTCGTTTTTATTTCCATTTAAAAAAAAACAAATAAAAAATCCTTAAATATTCCATGTCCAACAAGAGTCAAATACTGTATTCCAGTATTTTACTCATCAAGGAATACATTTATGTAGGGAGGCCCTTTCCCAGGTTGATTATACACAACTGTTTATTATTTACACTTCTGTTAATTGGTTACATACTAGTTTGAACAACAACAACAACAACAAAAAGACACCGCCCGCCCGCACTATATTTTCGAAAAACATTGCCTGAGAACCAATTCTTTTAAGATTTTAAGCCTTACGACCACATGCACTCCTTCCTCTACCCCGTTAAATAAAAACAACAAGTCAAAAAGATCATGTCGGACATTAAATGAGACAAAAGACATAAACAAAAACCTTCTTGCAAAACTGAATAAGTCCCCTAAAAATGACACTTTTTCTGTATATTCAACGGAAGTGTGAAAACTTGATCACTTTCTGTTACAAAGTGGTTTAACTTCCCGATAGTTCATTCAAAAGCAATCTCATGAGTCTTCGTCCCACAACCAATAAATGTCAACTAAAAATCTTACGCTGTTCAACATAGTGGTCTGTCACATACAGAGCATGAAAAGCACGAGATTTACAAAAAAGAACATATGCAAGTGATACAGCAACGGGTGTGTTTGGGCGAGCTATACCAAAACAAACCGAGAACAACTGTTCCCTTCTGTTCACGAGATGTTGCACAAATGTGCATTATTCACAGTAGAGTTCTTGTATATGTAATACTAGCATTCAGTGAGTAAGAAAAGGTCTGTAAATACATACGTGTACGCCGGTGAAAAAGGTACATTGGGTTACTATGCAGTGAAATACTGTTGGGTTATCAAATTTCTTCATGCGTATTTTATGCAAGCAACTCAAAATTCATTGGGATATGATTTAGTTTGCTGTATTTTACATACATATGCAGCTCATCTGGAGATCTGGGGCGGTCGGGTAGCCTAGAGTTTAAAGCGTTCGCCCGTTACGCCGAAGACCCGGGTTTGATTCCTGACATGAGTACAATGTGTGAAGCCCATTTCTGGTGTCCCCTGCTCTGATATTCCTGGAATATCGCTAAAAGCAGTGTAAACCTTACTCACTCACTATAGGGTGATGACATGGCTGGAATATTGCTAAAAGCGGTGTAAAACCATACATACTCACTCACTCACACACTCTGATACAACTTGGATTTGCTGATCTCTACTCACCAAGGTCCTTTCCCGTCTGTGCGCCACGCCCCTCCTGCCTGTGCCCCTGTGTTGTGCTGTTTGATCCTCCTGTTGGGGTCCACGGTGTACCCAATATAGGTCCTTCCCTTGTACCGGGGGTTCAGATTGTACAGGAGGTAAACGCCATAGAAGTCTTCGATCTCGTGCACCATGGTGGCGATGGCGGCCCTTGTGTCTGAGCTGGTTCACCTGTTCCTCTGATGGACTGGTGGCCTTCCTGCCGGTGCTTCTCAATCACTCATTACTGGGATTTATCTAGGATTCCGAACTAAGAGCCCTTGAAACATAAATTGGGAAAATAATATAATTTAGTTCAAAATTGGGATTTGGTCCTTAATTTCTTAAATTCATATGTATGTTAATATGTTATGTATTCCATGAAAAATGTAAAATTAAACATTAAAGCCCCTTCTTGTTTATTCGTCCTGTTATCAGTGAAATGCAAGTCACCTCTGGAGTGAGTGAGTGAGTGAGTGAGTGAGTGAGTGAGCGAGCTGGGTTTAATGCTGCTTTTAACAATGTTCCAAGGCGTGCCAGCTTTATGTGGGAGGAAAGGCATATTGTTAATACAAATACACAGGTGATCTGGAGCTCTGTATAGCAACAGGACCATATGTACATGATGTTAGTAATATATCTATGTTTAATCATGTTAATAGCATTGTTCATGTTTGATTTACGACTGATTTTCTTCTTTAAACGACATAATAATTTTTATCGTACTTCATAGACTCCTGTGAGTTACTATTGCTTCATTCCTGCGCAGCACTGAAGCACATACAGGTGAGTGACATTGTTTGAAATACTGTATTCGACGTAATAAGCGCCCCATTCTAATAAGCGCCCACGGCAATATTTGCTAATATATTGGCTAGTGAACAATCCCAATTAGCACCCCTTCCGTTTGATCAATGTCAGAAGACTTATTTATTCGCGTATAATACTCACTCGTGTGTTATATGTACCCTTATTTATGGGCAATTAAATTCTGGAAAAAATATGTTCGTCGTACATAAACATTAACCATGAAATTTATCTTTCAACTCTTTCAACTTTTTTCACCAAAATGATATTCTAATAAGAGCCCCCTATTTCTTATTTTGAGAGTGCCCTGGGTGCTTATTACGTCGAATACGGTATGCCTCTGTCCACCAAGCAGTGAATTGGCAATGTGACTGTTAACTTTCTGGCGCATCACGGGCAGCTTAGAGATGAGAATGAAATCGAGTGCACACTGATCCACACACCAGGGTAATAAAAGTGCAACACTTTGAGCAAGCCCCAGATTGGTGTGGAAATATAGCGCAATATTATTATTATTAATATCATTAAGCATAGAGGGTTATATATATGTACATTCAAGCTTTTGATCACAAACATTTCAAAGCACATATTCATCGCACCCTCTAGCTCCAATAGGCTAATGCGTTTTAATATTTAAAGGGTTAGTGAAATATCTAAATGGTAAATAATGTAAATCACTGGCCCTTAAGTCAGTTAATAGAAGTAGCCAGAGACCATATAATATTATATGGTCTCTGAAGTAGCTTAGGCTTGTAAGTGTCGACAAAATGGATCGGGTGATCTTGCTCGGTGACACGGTTAATGATTGCATGTCATCGTATTCCAGTTTCCATTGCGTGGATCAATGAATATCAATCAAGAATTGTCTTGTCCAAACTCGATTAAGTACAGACCGTCGTCATATAGCTGGAATATTACTGAGTGCGACGTAAACAACAAACAAAGCTTATGCAATTGTTGAGTGTCTGACGCGAACATTGTCTTAGCATTTTCCCACACAATAACACTGGATGAAACGCACTAACCGGGTCTATTCTTCGGCTACCATTAATTATCAAGGCTGTCCTGTACACACACTCAGGACAGGATAAACAAACATATCACGGTCCAACATACGCGTACAATCACTTTCTTCCAATCAATCAAACCTGCCGCCATTTTGTACAATCACGTGATGGCGTACTACAAAGGTCGAAGTTCAGAGTTCACACCACGCCACATGTCCCTTATCGTTCTGTCTTCTGAGGTTTCATTCATTCAACCACTGTAAGCCAGTCAACGCGGACAGACAAACGATCGTTCTGTTTCCATTCCCGAGAAGAATTTTCAAAAATGGCTTTTGCTGAGGGTAAATGGCACCTTGTCGACAGCGATAATTTTGACGCCTACATGCAAGCAGTGGGTAGGTACCATTCCTGGCAATGTCCATACTTGTCTCATTTATTATTCTGCAGATGCAAAGCGATCTGAGTTCTTCGGATCACGCGATGCCTGTTGTTTGTTAACGGTGTTGGCTGTTAATGCTCTCAGTCTCACATAAGACCTCGACATTATATTTTAGAAGTGTGTTCTTGGGGATACAGCTTTGAATGAAACACATCGCAGTGCTATAAATGTCATATCGTACGATCGCGGCTGTAAATCGATTTCTTAAGTTACAATAATGGTACATTGTGTTAACTGATGTGGCGTTCGTTTTGATGTCTTAGTAACCATGCAATTGATTTTATGGAAGCTTTTTTCATAGTACGAATGTTTTAACTGGTTAGCTGTTTTACATGGTTAATATTACTTGTAATACACTAGTGATAATTTATATAGAAAACATAAGATAATGCGTTTATATCAGCATACATGTGATAAGCATATTTTCTGTATGATTGATCAAGATGCAAATAAATTTTATATAAATAGATAGGTTTGGATGTTAAACATTTTAATTGAAAAAAAAAATTCATCATTTGGAAGTGTTTGGAACATGTGGAAGAGAATTTAAATGATTATAAAAATAGATTGTTTTAGCTAGATTGCAAGGCTCCATAGAAGGGCTATTATGGAAGGCTTTTAGGGCCATTCCCCCCCCCCCCCCCCCCCCCCCCTCCCCCGATATTATCTTGAAATTTCAAGATACTAAGTTGAAATTTCAAGATACTGTCTTGAAATTTCAACTTAGTATCTTAGTATCTTGAAATTTCAAATTCTGTATCTTGAAATTTCAAGATAGTATCGAAAAAAATAAATGACCCTAAAAGGCTTCCATAGCTTATTGAAAATGTTTAAACATTATTTTACATTTTTTCCCTTTAAAGAAGTTAGCATATTTTAAATTTAAACAACAACGATAAAAGCATGTACACAAACAATCATATTGATTTTTTCGTCTATATGTAGAATTCATTAACTTTGACCCCCAAAATACGCTGTTTCAAAATTGCACTTGATGTTTATTTTTTTGCAAATTCCTGCATGCACTCAACACTGCAGCATTTAGTACACAGTGGAACAAGCAGCTATTATATGGGAAGGGTTGTCAGTCTCGTTTGAAGTAATTGACTTTCATGCTGTAGCCAGCATTTATCTAATGCATACTGATATGAAGGTGAGACATCATGAATGCTGTCTGATATCAGCCTCATGACTCACTGATGTAGGGGGACTCCCAGATAAAAGAAGAAAGTTGACCTAAAAATAGTTCAGAGTTTACCAAACTTGAGCTTAGTGGGATAGTGTTTGGGCAATATTTTAAAAGAGCTTGAAATACAGAACAGGATGGGAGACCTGAATGCACATCTTTTGGAGTATTTCACATAGAAAAGTTTTGTGACTGTAGTACTTATAAGGTGGTTGAATGTCTTGTTTATGTACTTGTTTGTTTGTTGTTTAATGCTGCACTGTTTGACAGCGGTCTGTAGATAATTGAGTCTGGACCAGACAATCTAGTGGTTGACATCATGAACATCGATCCATGCAATAAGGGTACAATGACATGCATCAACCAAGTCAGCGAGCCTCTGACTACTTGATTTTTACAGAAATTGTCTTGTATACTTAGCATGATTACATTTCAGTAGGAACTAGGGCTGGGATGAGTCCAAATTTAACTACCCGGGGACCCCCCCTGCCTATTACCAAACCCTCCCCGGGTACCCACTGTAGGTCTCAGGAGATGTCTCAGGAAATGTCTCAAAATGTTTCAAAATGTCTCAAACATTTTTAGCATAGCCCTGGCAAAACGTATTTATATACATGTATAAAACAATCTGGTCATTCATACAATGAAATTAAAATAAGTTATATAACCATATGAAAAATCAGAAGGAATGGGTGCATAGTCAGAAAGAAATGAGAACATTAGTGACTTGTAGTGTAACCATAGAGTTCTAAACAATTTTTGTCATTAAACAATATATTACGTGACTAACCACGGGTCCAGGTAGTCCTTAGTGTACTTGGGTCCTACACATTACACACCCGACCCTAGAACGAACATTTGTGTTGAATAACTCTTATGTCCTAGTCTAGCGTCATGACTGTGGAATATATATATATATATATATATATATATATATACTTATTTATTTTTTTACTGACAGCCTAGGCAAGTCTAGATGAAACTATACCAAGTTTAGTTTTCTTGATACCAAAGGTTCTTTTGAAAAAAAACCATTACAATTATTTTAAATAAATGTTTTCTTAGACTAAGTGTTATTCTAATAATGTCCAAACCCCTGTGGTGATTCTGGATTAGAATTGGTTTATTGAGTGGTCAGACTTGGTGATTGATACAACTGGGTCCTGATGGCTATCCTGAAAACAAGTTTTTGGTTTTATTTAGGCCACATCTTTTTTGCTTTTTGGATCCACCAACCATATTTGAAAAAGTTGAAATTGGGACGAAAAATCAGAATTTGCTTTTTTTTCTTTATTCCCCAAAATAATCTGAAAGCATGTTGCATCCAAAAAATATTTTCTGAACAGGGACCCACTGAAGGTGATATAATATACATTGGCATCAAAATAAAGTTTGTTGTTGTTCCTGAAATTGATAGGATGCAGAGACCCACAATAGTATAGGCAGGTTTGCATGGCTCAGAGCATCGGCCCAGTTGCAGTGTTGCATGCTCTCATCCCACATTAAGCCATTTTAAAAACAAAAACAATTCCCACCTAGCAATAGTTATTTCCCTGTTAAAAATCTGTAAAGCAAGTGAAAAAAGGTGTGATCTTAATGAAAAAATAATTGTGTTTGTGGAAAGGCTGAGAAATATGCAAGTTCAGTAATCCATTACTTATAACAGTATATATATTTCTCAGGTGTCTAAGGGAATGGTCATTTATTAAAGGGGGGAGGGGGGTGACAAAATGTATCGCAACTATAAGGTTGCTGGGGGATGGAAATGATACAGTTCTATTTATTCAAATGTATTTTTATGAATTTGTCCATTATTTAAGGTTTGTGGAAATGCTGAGAAGTATGCAAGTTCAGTAATCAATGACTGATAACGGTCAAGGGTTACAGCAGATGGTATTAGTTGTGCATTCCTGTCACCTGAAACATTGACCCAGATATCTGACCTAATATCTTTGTAATTAAAGGTTGATAGATTAATGTTATCTCTCACCTGATTCTACAGGCCCAGACAGGATGTGTCGCCTGACATCATGGCGACACCCATCTTCTGAATTACTGACTGTGTACTCCTATCGGGGCTGAAATACTCGCAAGGCTAGATGTCAACTGCTTTTGAGGCCTATATACACCTATATGTAGACTGTCTCCAAGACCCTTGAGAATAAATAAAAAAATGAATCCAACTCAAGTTTAGACTAATTTGGAAAGTCTAGATTGCCTCAGTTGTAAGCATTGATCGCTCCGTTTGGATGTTTGTTTTGTAGATATATATTGTTAAATAAGATATCTGTATTTTGGGGGTGAATGTATCACATAACAAATTTTCTGAACCCAAAATGTTTAAAAAAATGGTTATTCCTAAATTATGAAATACTTTTGTTGTTATTTCTTTAATGGCATCAAAACGTTAGACACGTTTTTGTTGACAAGTTGTTTATTTACATTGTTAAACTGTACCACTTGACTGACATTTTCACCAAGAGCATGATAAACAAGACTGAACTCTACAGTCAATGCAGTTTGTCACAGTTTGTACCATTATTTGAGGAGTTCTTAAACCAATACATGCACAGGCTGAGCCTCTGATGTGTGGGATAATAGATTCAAGATTAGACTGTGCTTATCCTTTACTGAGAGCTGTCAGGATCCCAGGTGTAATTACATAATGGCAATAGTCACAGCAGGAGCAACATGTGGTGTTCCTTTCAGCTTGCCAGGTGGGGAATAGGAGGAGGGGTGGGGGGAAGGAGGAGGGGGGTAGCTTACTGAGAGGTGGTGGAGTGAGTGAGTTTGGTTTAACGCCGCTTTTAACAGTTATATCGCGGCGTGTCAGCTTAATGTGGGAGGAAAGCCCGAAGTGATGCAGGTCTCCGACGTTTACCACTTCGGTGAAACCCACGAGCACGGGTATGGTGCTGACAAACCTAGAAACATAATTGGGGCGAACCGGGATTCGAACCCACAATCATAGGTTTCTGGCGTGCCCAAGGGACGCAACTCTGCACTGCGAATCGCGGCGCCTTAGACGACTGGGCCACCCGTGCCCCTTTGAGGTGGTGGAAGAGGGGGTAGGTTACAGTGAGGGTAGTGGTGAGGAAGACATCTCCATCTTTATAAAGGATATTCATCTTGAGTGACTAAAAATCAGTTACATAATTTTGATTAAAATTTAAAATTGGAGGCAAGGCATCTATACTTTCTTGTTTTAAAGATGTCCGTTCCAGGAATTTTAAATAAAGTTGATGAAATGAAATTAACCTTATATAGCATTAAACATGTTAAACATATTTCTTCCTTATTATTTGTATTTCATATCATATTGAAACAAGATGTCTTTTTTACTTAAAGACAGGCACATGCATCAAATAAAAAGAACTGTAAGGCGATATAGGGTTATGGTCTTTGTCCCTGGCACAGAGTACAAGGCTGACCACCACAGTAGCCACTGTCCATGTGGCTTCTGCCATGCAGGGAACAGCTGGTATTGATTGATGGGTAATTAGCATGACCAGGGCTTAGAGTCAGCAGGTCACTGCAGTGGTCAGATCCAGCAGTTGGACATTTGTCAGATGCTGAGCCCTGGGTTGTAAATCTGCTTGTGATATCAGCAGGGTTGAACAAAGAGGCTTTGTGTATGTCTTGAAATGCACATGATGTATATTTCTAAGGTGTCTAAGGGGGGAATGGTCATTTATTATAGGGGGATGGGGGTGACAAAATGTATCACAACTATAAGGTTGCTGGGGGGTGGAAATGATACAGTTCTATTTATTCAAATGTATTTTTATGAATTTGTACATTATTTAAGGTTTGCTCATTTATTTTAGAGCGGGGTCAATGAAAAATGTTACATTCATTTTGGGTGGCCGTGGAATAATGTCATATAAAATTTAGGTTCAGGGCTTGAGCAAATCTCACCACTGCCACACTAAAGATACTTGGGATCCACAATATTGAGTGGACCCTAGCAAAAAAAATTTCTGGAACTGCCAAGCTAGTCTGTCTTACAGACCCTGATACAAATATATATCAAATACAGCCCATGCAAGTCTATAGTATTTGGCAAGTCTAGATTACTGCAGTATCATAGATGAAGAGAGTCTCTGGGCTCCTTTTTATTGTATTTTTATTTAGATTATTTAACTACTGGTTTTTTCCTGTACAATACCGTATTCGACGTAATAAGCGCCCACGGCGATATTTGCTGATATATTGGTTAGTAAACAATCCTAATTAGCACCCCTTCCGATTGATCAATGTACACAAGACTTATTTATTTGCGTATATGCAGTCGTGTGTTATATGCACCCTTAATTATGGGCAATTAAATTCTGGAAAAATATATCTGTCGTACATAAACATTTCAGGCTGTCACCATAAACCACGAAATTCATCTTTCAACTCTGTATTTTTTTTCCACCGAAATTATATTCTAATAAGAGCCCCCTATTTCTAATTTTGAGAGCGCCCTGGGCGCTTATTACGTCGAATAATGTATGTTCATTTCAGAGACTAGATGTTAGTCTACTGCCGTGCATGTCTGCGATACTATGGCAAATCTAGATTAAACTGAAGAAATTCCACGGCTCCTTTGGGTTACGTATTAATAGACACTCTTAAGATATTTTCATTATTAAAGGAGTTGTTAATCAATAGTGTTTGTGACCGGTGTTCAGAAAGATGTTTGTCATTTTGTGTATGCTAAACATGCTTAATGTTGTCTCCTTATTCTATAGATTGCTGAACCGTGTTGAGTAGAAAAGCACTAATGACCAGCTACTCAATTCCTTCAGAGTTTGATTATCATCATTCTGATTATCATCATTCTGATTATCATTATTCTGATTATCATCATTCTGATTATCATCATTCTGATTATTATCATTCTGATTATCATCATTCTGATTGTCATCATTCTGATTGTCATTATTCTGATTGTCATGATTCTGATTATCATTATTCTGATTATCATCATTCTGATTATCATTCTGATTATCATCATTCTGATTATCATCATTCTGATTGTCATCATTCTGATTATCATCATTCTGATTGTCATCATTCTGATTATCATTATTCTGATTATCATCATTCTGATTATCATTATTCTGATTATCATCATTCTGATTATCATTATTCTGATTATCATTATTCTGATTATCATCATTCAAAGTTTAATTACAAGATTCGTATAACTTGAAATTCTAGATAATTAAAATATATTTTCATGGGCCCTGATTTGATTAACATAGATGGGGGATCAAGTTTAATGGCCGGGTTGATTATGTGTTCTTCATAACACTTTTTCGATAATGTTTCAACAATGCAAGTTAAATACCCACAACTGCAGTGTACAGATACTGCGTTTTGAGAAATGCATGGGTGGCATGCTGTATGTGCATGTCGTGCTGCGATGTGACGTCAGTCGCCATTGTATACTGTCTATCATTTCGACGAACACCATCCTTGACATACTCAGTACGAAATTTGCAGTTGTTGTGAATGAGGATATTTCAGCATTAATTATTTCCAGGGGTGCTTTACCCTTTTCTTCCTGTGTATATTATCAAGTATTAATTATGGCTGTGTATCAGGGCCCTGTTCCTCAAAGCGATCTTAGCGCTACGATTGTCGTAAGTCAGTGTTAGAGAATGGGAGTTACGATCGACTTAGCGCTAAGATCCCTTTGTGGAACGGGGCCCAGATGAAAACGTTGGAATAACCTGAGTTAGATTAATCGTATAAACATGATAAACAGAAGCCGGAAGCACATAGGTACTTCTGTCTCAATCCCTTGAACCAGCTGTTGAATAATGTTGTGCAAATTCATGCATTTGTGATCTACTTGATATTTTCTATGTCAGCACACAGGCACAGCATGATATGGTTTAGTTGATCACAGCTCTAGAAGATGAGCAACTTTATTGTCAACTACATATCATAGGGGGCGGTCGGGTAGCCTGGTGGTTGAAGCGTTCGCACGTCATGCCGAAGACCCGGGTTCGATTCCCGACATGGGTACAATGTGTGAAGCCCATTTCTGGTGTCCCCCGCCGTGATATTGCTGGAATATTGCTAAAAGCGGCGTACAACCATACTCACTCACTAACATATCATAGTTACATATCAACTCAACACACCCCAAATTAAAAACCAAAAAAACCCACAAGGGACAATTTGTTTATTAAACAGTCTATAATAATAATATCTATATTATGATGAAGAATTTTTATTGCAAAATATGTATTAGGTTAAAATCACATCAAGTCCTAGTTACCCCCTTATCTAGCCCTTACCGCTCTTTCTACATCAACAACAAATTAACCTGATCATGTCACTCAATAAATATAATTATTCTAGTCCTGAACAGATTTTATTAACATGATTAAGTCAATTAAAATGTACCTATTGCCATCTGTATGACTCATCTGGTGACATCCTGGTGCATGTCATTTGTTCAAGTTGTTACCATGTTGATACATGCTGGGTATTTTTGTGGAGCTGAGCTTTGCCTGTCCCACTCACACAGTGGGAGGACCTGACTCTGAAGCCTGTCTCCGCCAGTGGGCTGGCAGTGTATCCTGTTACATGAACCTCACATCCTGTCACATGATGTAATGTACTGTCATCGACACATGTTGAATTCTTAATTGCTGTGTTGGCCCTTGTGCAATTGGTCTGAGTAAGTGAGGATGGTATTACGCTGCTTTTTGCAATATTCCAGCAATATTATAGCAGGGGCATCTGACATCATCTTCCCGAGGCAAGTGAGTTAACTGACTATAAAAGTCCAGTTTCCACCCTTGCCAAACTAGGCTGGTATTATGGAGTTAACTTTTGGCTGGGCTAACGAGTCTCTATGAACAAACACAGGTAACCTGAGAGCTCATTGGTCAGACCCCTCACCATCTTCCCGAGGCTAGCGACTATCAAAGTCCAGTTTCCACCCTTGCCGAACCAGGCTGGTATTATGGAGTTACATTTTAGCTGGACCTAGAGTCTATGCATAGTCCAGTCACAATCGCGCAACAAAATCAAAATCCAGTTCGTAAACTGTCGTGCAGATTTCGATCGATTGCAGGATTTGCAAAGCATGTGCACCGCCAACTCGTTGTCAACAGATATTTTCCAAATCTTTTCATGTTTTTAATCAAGGTGCTCACGTGATTTCATGCACTTGGCGATGTAAGACTCGTTTTATCACAAAGTAGATCTTGATTATCGATCAGATCGTCTTGACCGGGCCCCGCCATTTTTTTTGAAGCAAATGCAAGTGATACGAGAGGTGGAATCTGATTGGTCCATAGGAGAGGCATAAAAGTTACGTAACTCGTAATAGCCTCTGGTGGCGCTACAATCAAGCCCAGGAATTCCAGCCTAGTTCGGCAATGGTGGAAACTGGACTTTTACAGTCAGTTAACTCTCTTGCCTTGGGAAGATGGTGAGGATGGTATTACGCAGCTTTTTGCAATATTCCAGCAATATTATAGCAGGGGCATCTGACATGGGCTTCACACATTGTGGCCATGTGGGGAATCAAACCCAGGCCTTTAATGTGACAAGAGAATGTTTTAACCACTTGGCTACCCGACCACCCCAAATAAATCTGAACACTGACACCTTTATTTTGGTAGACTTACATCTAGTCTCTGAAATGAACATATCATACAGAAAAAACAGTTGTTCAATTATCTTAATAAAAATGTAATAAAACGGAGCCCAGAGACTCTCTTCATTTTCAGATTCTGCAGTAATCTAGACTTGCCAAACATTATAGACTTGCATGGGCTGTATTTGATATATTTTGTGGGTAAAATCCAGATAGTTGTCCATGTCTGTCAAATGAACTTATCCAAACTGTATTGAGTATTTTAAGGTTTTACATAATTTTTGAATTTACCATTTCAAACCAAAAGAGCCTGCGGAGAGGCCGATATTCTGCCCCAATTCTGCAGCAAATGTCAGTAAAAACATTCTTTAAAGAAAAGAAATAAAAATTCACAATTCATGTTAATACAGTACAATTAATGTGATGGTTTTGTGGAGATTGTTGGTTGGTTGGTTTGTTGTTTAACGCCGCACTCAGCAATACTACAGCTATGTGACGGCGGTCTGTAAATAATCGAGTCTGGACCAGACAATCCAGTGATTGACATCATGAGCATCGATCCACGCAATTGGGAGGTTTCGTTGAGGTACGTTGCAGCACACTGATAACGGGACCAATAAAGGAAGATGCTTTCATGCTTAGTTTAACATTGTTGCATTGAATGCATAGTTAAAATTCAATGTTCAGACAACGGTACCTCTGAAATTATGAACTTTAAAAAATCCCAATTTTGAACATGTTGAACAAAATTTGTAAAATTTCCCCACTTTTCCTGCCAAGGGCACTTTAATATTAGTTTTGAATCCTTCATAAATTCCTTTACACATATTTATTATGTCAAGCTGACAGGACGGAGTAGAGTCTTAAGCCTCTCTAGTTGAGCAGATGTTTTATGAATGATCAGGAATATGTTGCATCATCAGAGGTAGTACAGACCATGCAGACAGCACATGTCCACAGCTGTTTGTAAATCTATAGCCTCAGGCTTGAACAGCTGTTTGGTATTTACATTCATGACATTGAGATTAACAAGTCAATATTGGTAACTGTGTAATTCTCAAATACAACAATTGAAAGATACATTTTTCAGATATGCACAAAGAAATTTGGGGGTCAACGCATGAACATTGGGGTTCCCGGTGAAGCTGGTAACATGTGTCACGCTTCTCTTGAATTCAAAGAATTGAATTGATGTCACATCATTGAGCATAGTCAGAAGCATAAGTCACTATCAATGGGGATTTGAATGTTAGATTGAAATAAATCAATGCATACTCTGGTCTATTTCTTACTGATGTGTACAGTGGGGGCCCAGTCATTCAAGGCGCCAAAATTCGCTGTACAGAGTTGCGTCCCTTGGGCATGCCAGAAACTTGTGATTGTGGGTTCGAATCCTGATTCGTCCCATTATGTTTCTAGGTTTGTCAGCACCATAACCATGCTCGTAGGTTTCACCAGTGGTAAACGTCTGAGACCTGCATCACTTTGAGCTTTCGTCCCTCATTATTAAGCTGACACGCTGTGATATAAAGTTCAGGAATATTGTTAAAAGCAGTGTAAACCACAACTCACTCACTCACTCACTCGCTCGCCCGCCCGCCCGCCCGCGTAAGAGGCGACTTACGGGATCGGGTGGTCAGGCGTACCTACTTGGTTGATGCATGTCAACGATCCAAATTGCGTGGATCGATGCTCATGATATCAATCTCTGTATTGACTAGCCAGACTCGATTATTTACAGACAGCCATCTTATAGCTGGAATATTGCCCTGTGTGGCGTTAAACTTCAAACAAACAAACAAACAAACAAACTCGATCACTCTCACCAGAATTTGTATTTGTGTTCTATGAGAATACAATCTACAGTTTTTAAGTTATAGTTTTTTGCATCCCACAGTAAATTATTTGTCTCCATTCTCTATTTATATGTGTTTAGGGCCAATATTTTGCATCCAAAACCCTGCCTGAAGATTTAGAAAGATTGAATGAAGTGATATTTTCATTTCACTCTGAGGCTTTGTCATGTTTATTATTTTGTTGACACAGAAATCTCTCTGTTGTATTATTTCTTTGTATCGGTATTTTTAATGCATTGACAACTGACAATTAAACTCGAACATGTTGTATAACACTAACAACGTCTGGAATTTACAAGGTTTAATCAAAGTCCAGACTGGATTGATTCAACAAGGTCGAGGGGGGTTCTGGAGGTCTGTTTAAAATATCATACAGCTATGACGTCACTCTATTGTTTCAACTGTAGATTATCTGTAATTGACAGTTTACTGACCTACTTTCTGCAATGCATTAATGCTAAGCATGTGCATTACGAATGTATTGGCTACAAAGATCAAATGGCACAAAATGCATGTACAGTACAAGTTTTGTTTGTTTGTTTGTTTGTTGTTTAACGCCGCACTCAGCAATATTCCAGCTATATGACGGCGATCTGTGTAAATAATCGAGTCTCGACCAGACAATCCAGTGATTGATATCATGAGCATCGATCCACGCTATTGGGATCGATGACATGCATCAACCAAGTCAGCGAGCCTGACCACCCGATCCCGTTAGCCGCCTCTTACGACAAGCATAGTCGCCTTTTACAGCAAGCATGGGTTGCTGAAGACGGGTGTACACTATGAATATACAGGCTAGTTCAAATGCAGCACAGATTTCAAAGTCAAATACTCTCACTTATTACAAATGAACCACTTGAAATACATTTCTGATGTAATTATTTTTTATTTATTGATCTATTTTAACTTTCAGGCAGTATAATAAATCTGATTATGCAGTATTTTATTACTTTCATGTTGTATTTTAAGTCAGATAACGCATGCCTAACTGGACATTCGTTAAGAATATTGATACTCTCTAACAAATCCCAGCTACTTGTGTGTAATCCTCAATGTAAAGAGGGGGCACAGGTGGCCCACTCGGCTAAGGCGCCGCGATTCGCTGTGCAGAGTTGCGTCCCTTGGGCACGCAAGAAACCTATGATTGTGGGTTCGAATCCCGGTTCCCCCCGATTATGTTTCTAGGTTTGTCAGCAGCATACCCGTGCTCGTGGGTTTCACCGAAGTGGTAAACGTCTGAGACCTGCATCACTTCGGGCTTTCCTCCCACATTAAGCTGACACGCCGTGATATAACTGGAATACTGTTAAAAGCGGCGTTAAACCCAACTCACTCACTCACTCACTCACTTAATGTAAAGTAAAGGTAATGTCGGATTATAACATTAAAGACAGAGTTAAACATGTGACAGCCACTAGCATGACGAGTCTAATGAACATCTGAAATGTCAGCTATGGACAAGTTTGATATGACCATTATTGTCTACCCCTGTAAGAATTGAGAGAAGTTTCAAAAATATCCTGTTGATTATTAGATTATTTTGCTGAATGAATTTTTGAAAAACTCACTGTGTATGCAATTTTATTACATTTTGACGGAAATCTTCACTCAACTTAATTCTTTTCTGCATTCTTCAATAAGTTTTTGTTGACTTACTGATTAAAACCTTTGTATTCCTGATATCAAGGAGCAAATACTCAACTCTACAAATATGAAGACACTTACTGTTATCATCTGAAGGAGACAGGAAGCTGGAGGATGAGTAGGGACACTTGTTACCATCGTTGCTAACGGCGACAGTGATAGCGTGTAATAGGGATGTGTGAGTGAGTTTGAACTGCAATGATGGTGAGGTGAGGTGAAATGGGGTTTAACATCGCCTTCAAGATTATTGCACTTATAGCGATGTGCATACAATTACGTGTGTGCGTGTGTGCGTGTGTGCGTGTGTGCGTGCGTGCATGCGTGCGTGCATGCGTTTGTGCGTATGTGCACAAGGCATGGTAACAACAAGTACCACTGTTCCCTAGTTGACTGGCAACCCTAAAAACTACCAGTCCCACCCTGTTTTGGGCAGTCCCAACTTTTAACAAATATAAATCGTATGAAAATTACCTGGTTTTAATTGTTTCAACATCAACTTCAATGCAATGTACTTTCATTGCTGATGGGTTCAGTGACGTCATTTCTGAAGTACCGTATTCGACGTAATAAGCGCAGAGGGCGCTCTCAAAATTAGAAATAGGGGCTCTTATTAGAATATTATTTTGGTGAAAAAAACAGAGTTGAAAAATAAATTTTGTGGTTTATGCTGACAGCCTGAAATGTTTATGTATGACAGATATATTTTTCCAGAATTAAATGCCCATAATTAAGGGTGCAAATAACACACGAGTGCGTATAATATGGATTGTGTACATTGATCAATCGGAAGGGGTGCTAATTGGGATTGTTCAATAGCCAATGTCTTAGCAAATGTCGCCGTGGGTGCTTATTACGTCGAATTCTGTAACTTATTTAGATCTTCACATCATTCACACAAAGTTCCATCACTCCATATTTTTGAATATTTCACTTTGATTCAAGGCTAAATTACTACAAGTAGATATTTAACCTCAAAGCAAAGCGAACTAGTTTTTGCTTGTGCTAAAATTAGACAACAGTAAATTCTGATGATAAAAGACAAGCTGACTTTGTTTGAAAAATCTGCATATTTTTACTATAGACGATGTTTTGTTTAACACCAAAGATTAATGAGATGTGACACTTGCCAGTCCGCTGGGACTGTCAGTAACAAGAGTTACAGGTTCAAGGCTGATTTTACTGGTATAAAACTGGTAATAACCGGTAAACGGGAACAGATTATCTTTTATCATCTATTGGTATGACACACTGATCCTGTGGACCTTCCGCACTCCAGGCATGCAATCTATCCACATGATCCACTGGACCACTGAGGCAGTCTGTTCATGAATAGATGGCCACTGATAATTACTGATAAATTCCTTTACAATCTTAATAACCAGACTGCAGTACTCAGATGAGATCAATTTGATTGACACTCCTTGAGAAAATTAGCATAGGGCACTTAGAGTGAGTGAGTGAGTTGGGTTTAACGCCACTTTTAACAGTATTCTAGTTTTATCACGGCGTGTCAGCTTCATGTGGGAGGCAAGCCCGAAGTGATGCAGGTCTCAGACGTTTACCACTTCGGTGAAACCAACGAGGACAGGTTATACCCGTGCTTGTGGGTTTCACCGAGGTGGTAAATGCCTTTCTTAATTTGAAAAAAATGTCCACCCAGACAAAACTACCAATTTGTTTTTCGTTCATCTGCAGGCTCCTCACAGTGATACCTCATTTAGTAACAGTATATACAGAGTGTCAGGCACTGTGATGGAGTGCAGACTTGGATGAGCTTCTCTATCAGTTACAGTTTCCAACTGAGTTACACAGCAATCTGGGCTATTTCAGTGCCACAATCATTTTCCAGTGCAGGTCATATGTACACAAAAATTATTAACAGAGTCATGGCCCTTGCTCCATGTTTTTCAAATTAGTAAAACTGTGTGAAATGGGGACAAGTTTTCTCAGAAACTACTGAAAGTACATGAATGAAAGTTTCCATACTTATATGTATATATGAGAGATACTTGGCAAGACTGTGTTTGAAAATTCTGAATAAACATGTTCATTATAGATCTACATGTATTAATTATTTGTCAGAGAATCTGTTCTTTTTCTTGAAACACAAGAAATCCAAAAGTACTGTCATCCTGCTTGGGAGTTTTAGGATAGGTTTGTTTCAGGATCTGTAGGAGAGACTTGTAAACATGACTAAGTTCAAGCTATGTGACTGTGCTGTTTCCCAACAAGTTGTCCATCAGGTGGAAATGATGTGGAAAGAGTGTTTAACATCAGTGATGGCTATTTTTACACAAGGATGTGGGGATATGGTATCCTGTTGGTGTTTGCTGACACACATTCAGTTTTATGAATCCATGGACTTTTCTTTGCTGAGTACAGCCTTGGAGCAAGGCTAGGTCAATGTCACCAGTCTAGCTTGATGCTTGTTGCATGTGTGTCTTGCTGCTTGTTGTCATGTCTGTCTGTGCCTTAATAACTTCATCAAATTAAGAAACAAGACAATGCCATTTGATCACTGAATGGCAAATGAAACATGAATGTTTGATATTACTTGAACCCTATTTAGAGTGAGTGAGTGAGTGAGTGAGTTAGGTTTAACGCCGCTTTTAACATTATGCCAGTTATATCGTGGCATGTCAGCTTAATGTGGGAGGAAAGCCCGAAGTGATGCAGGTCTCAGACGTTTACCACTTCTGTGAAACCCACGAGCACGGGTATGGTGCTGACAAACCTAGAAACATAATCGGGGCGAACCGGGATTCGAACCCACAATCATAGGTTTCTGGCGTGCCCTAGGGATACAGCGAATCGTGGCGCCTTAGACGACTGGGCGACCTGTGGCCCCCCCCCCCCCCCCTATTTAGAACACTGTAAGATAAAAAAACCCACCGTACTCACTTCACCACGCTAAGGCTGTGTGAACCCAGACTAAAACTTGAACTGGGTAGAACAGGACCTGGCCTACACCTTACAGTGGAAGAACATCTCTGTGATCACTGCTCAGTCCCTGCAGATGGGTAGAGTAGGTCTTCAGCAACCCATGCTTGCCGTAAAAGGCAACTATGCTTGTCGTAAAAGGCGACTAACGGGATCGGGTGGTCAGGTTCACTGACTTGATTTGAGTCATTATCGATCCCAATTACGTGGATCGATGCTCATGATATCAATCACTGGATTGTCTGGTCCAGACTCGATTATTTACAGACCACCGTCAAATAGCTGGAATATTGCTGAGTGCGGCGTTAAACAAAAAAACAACTAACCAACCTTGCAGATGAAGAACACTATCGGATGTCTAGTAGTACATATTCAGATGTAAGGCACACCCTATCTAATTCTGTTTCCTTAAAAAATGATTGTTTTGAAAGCCTTAACATCCCAGAAATATTCAGTCTACTTTTTTCAAACAATGAACCAAGTAACATAGTCTGATAGCTATCATCTACAACTTCAAATGAATCTGAAGTACTTATTATAGATAACCCAAGGTCATAAAGTAATATTTTATATTAATACTTTGTGTTGTTATCCTGACTTATTATGTACCTGTTCATGTAGTTTATTGAATAGCGTCACGGTTTCTCCTTGGAATGTTTGCGCAATAAGATCTTGTATCTTGTATTACTATGTATATGGTGTATTTCTCTCAGCAAGTTGGGGCGGTTGGTTAGTCAAGTGGTTGAAGTATTCGCTCACCACAAGTAAGACCCGGAATCAATTCCCGACATGGGTACAATGTGTGAAGCCCATTTCTGGTGTCTCCCGCCGTGATATTGCTGGAATTTCGCTAAGAGCATCATAAAACCTCCCTCCCTCCCTCACTCACTCACTCACTCACAGCAAGTTGAGCAACGTGAAGATATCACATCTGACGGATGTGTTATGTCTGTAGACACTTAAAATTATGACCACATGGTTCAAAGTGGCAAAACCATTAATTGCTCTAACTGTATTCATTTCTAGTCAAATTATGGCTTATATCAATCAACGTATGTATTCAGAATAAGTACATAGAAAATGGCAAAAATACAAATAGGTTGGTCTTTCACCACATCAAACATCAACAACAAAACAACCAATTTTGTTCATTTTCATCGTTATCATTAAATGTCAACATATCAAAACGATACCGTCAGACTAATTACATAACTGCCTGTTTTGTTGGGGTGACCTTGGACTAACACTTAGTTAGAAAACATTTCCTTTAAATAATTGTAATTTATATTTTAAAGAACCTTCCTTTTCTGCTGTTTTCAAAACATTTCTTTAAAATAATTGTAAGTTGCTTTTCAAAATAACCTTTCCTCTTCAATGGAATCAGGGAAACTAGACTTGGTTTAGTTTGATCTGGACTTGCCCAGGCTTTTTGTAAAAAGAATAATATAAATCACACAGGCGACCCATAGTCAAATGAATTTTCAGATTTCAACCACGATCCTATATCCCTCCAAGAACATGTTCTGTTAATAGTTTAACGCCAGGACAAACCCTCTGTCCAGACAACCACGACCACTCTCTCCACAGTATACACTGCAGCATCTGCTCTGAGGTGTGTTTACACTGAAGACATGGCTGACATAGTGTAGGAGAACCACATCAACACCTTCTTTTGAGGGAGCAGTTAAAGCCCCACCCTGACTATAAATAGCCCGCAAGGTGGCGGTGTTTCAGTTTCGAACAATGACTGACAATGTAAACACAACCGAGTGTCGGGAGAGGTTTTTTGAAAACCATACGGGAACCAGATCACCATTGACCGTCAAACTTCGTATCAACTTGAATAACAAACCATGGATACAAAAAATGGCTCCATATCAAGATATAAGTAAATAAATTTTCTGTAGTTTTATCATAAAAAATCGAATCGATCGTGTTTGGCGTCTGCATCAATCACAGTGGGCGGAGCTTAATTACGTTAGCGCTATAAATAGCAAAGCACATGGTCATGTGTACATGTGACACATTTAATGCATTTGTGGTCAAAGTGTATTGTGTTGTATATTTTTACGGCAGAACATCAGTTTCGGTTAATGTAACAGTAACGATACTTAAATACGAAATTGACGACGCGATTCTTTCAGTTCTATCCGAAAATTACAGATACTTGCTTAGTTTTGGTCATTTGCATTCAACAGTTAGATTTATGCCACACAATAATCAGTTTATATTCATAAAACGTAAATTATTACAGATTTTTCAACTAATGTTTAGGAAGGGGCCTAACTTGAAGCACCAGAAGTTACGCCAATATTCCTCAGCTTGACTACAATAGATGAATATGTCACGTGTATCAAAATAACAATGCACATAAGCAACTGGTAAATGAGTAACGAAATATATTTCATGATTTGACCTATAGAAGGCGTATCCAGATAATATTGTACTTACGATAAACGAAAACTCCAATACACATATTCCAAGACAACTTTAATTATGAACTTCCTTCACTTTCACAGAATTTTCACACACAAAACTGAGTTTGATCATTAGATCCACACTTGTCCCATGTATTTTTGTTCGGGGTATTTGGATACACTTAGCGCACAAGTTTTAAAATAGAATCTGGGATCCCTTTCCCGTTTTGTCCACACCAATCCTTCATCTGCTCAGAGACCATATAATATTATATGGTCTCTGATCTGCTGCAACGTTTAATTCCGTTTCTTCAAGTCCAAGTATCTACGATCTCTCCAAACACTTCGTCCAGAAGCAATGTGCTCGAATCGACGAATTTCTGCAACATGGTGGCCGCACCATTCCTTAACTGCGATTGCCTGTGCCGTGTCGCGCATGGTTGACAAAAGAAGGGCGAACATACATATTCGGCTTCATCTGGTTCCACAATGAAATCTAGCTGTGACACTGATTCACTAATCCCAAGAATCGTCACTGAATTTATCAAAGTTTCTGTTGCCCTTGCAAGGGCGGGAAGAGAGGCGCCATCTTGTCGATTCGAGTTGTGAATCGGAATGATGTCAACTTGAATTGGAACTTTCTCCACGATAAAGTCACCAATGTCATAATCGAAATGACATAAGGCTCCCTGATTATCTCGAACAATTCTTCGTCAAAGTAGGCTTCACATGAAAATCTTCTGTTGCTCATATTGAAGACAAGCGAAATTGCAAAGATCTTCACAGTTGTAAGCAGCAACTCGATGCGCTCATGGGGCGTGGTTGCTAGGAGATCGCGTGGTCAGAAATGCGAAAATAAAAAGTTTTAGAAAGTAATAAAAGAAATACCCAGTGCAATGAAAAAGTACCATCTAGGGGATATTTTTTAATTATAATATTCACGAAAAAAATAATATTTTCTAAAAATGCAAAATGATTTATTAATTTATCCCAAGGTCGTAACCCTGATCACATGGTGGGCATTTGGAAGAAATCTTTACGATGACGCCGTGAATGAGGCCGTGTGTATTACATTGTTGAATTCAACTGCGCAGATATTCGTCATGAATGGAGAGAAAAATGTATCTGAGAGAAACATTGTTGCTTTGAGCTTCGAGACATAACACGACTGCCAAAGTAGCAAGCGACCTGAATGTAAGCTTGATGAAAGTAATGATGAAACCCATTTTCACGCACATGACAGAACTAATGTGAACAAATATTTATCTGAACATCGTTTCGAAGTCTGTGAGGCTGTCCGTATTTGAATATTTTTATCTCCATTCCGACGTGAAATAATATAATGTCTTCGTGTCTCAATTTTGCTGCGGCAGTGGAAAATTGCCCACCGATCTAATAAAAGAAATACTTCTACATCTACAACTGTACCGTCATAAAACCAGGTCAACTTTATCTTTGTTCCGTTGTTTATTAAAAATTCGTTTCCGAAGCAAAGCGAATCGATCTACATCATAAATTAATTCATAGACTTGATTCCAGTATCAAGTGTTTTTTTAAAATGTCATAAAATTACTTACACAATTATTGAAAGACATTTTTTGATGAGTCATATATTTTATTTCGTCCGCCCGCTCTCTGATTAGTTGAGGCTTGAGGGGAGAAACACATACAAACAATATAGATGGCCGTATGCAAATGACACTTGGCATGCCAATCAAAAGGGATCTGGGTCACTCGGACCCGCCAAGTTTCACGGATCGAGTTACTTCGGCACGAAGAGCTTCTTCGGACAAGTGAGACTTTGTCAAAATACATTGCTACTGGGCAATGAAAAAACGACAAGAAACTACTTTGATCAATTGAAAATATTTTTGACCAGGGTTTTTTACACGATCGTTGTCATCCAGATGAGGCAAGACGAACACAACGAAGAAAAACATTGTTGAAATCACCGATTGCCGTATATATTGTGAGAAATGCTATTTATAAACTGCAGATATACCGTACACCACAGGATAACGATTGGTGCCCCAACACATATTATGTTTCTTGTTCATTTACACTGCTCATATGCATTACGACAAACATATTTCGTTCTAGTCTAGAAATCTAGAACTATAATTTGTGTGTTGGATAAATCGTGGACATTCACACGGTATCATTTTATGAAGATGTGAAGACGACATGGCAGGTAGGTTTTGAAACCAAAGATGAACGCGTGTGTTGAAAAGTCTTGTAATCGTTTGTTAGATATTTATATTACCATTAAAACTTACGTCCTTGTTGTCAAACGGCCCACGTGGGTGGGTGTTTACATGACGTCACCCGTTTACGCATTAACCAATGAAATCTATGTGTTTATGATGACGTCATATTGACCTGTCAGATCACTTGTATAAGCTCCGCCCACTAGAGTGCGGTAGTTACTACCGCAGATGGGGCTTAAAGCCCCACCCTGACTATAAATAGCCCGCAAGGTGGCGGTGTTTCAGTTTCGAACAATGACTGACAATGTAAACACAACCGAGTGTCGGGAGAGGTTTTTTGAAAACCATACGGGAACCAGATCACCATTGACCGTCAAACTTCGTATCAACTTGAATAACAAACCATGGATACAAAAAATGGCTCCATATCAAGATATAAGTAAATAAATTTTCTGTAGTTTTATCATAAAAAATCGAATCGATCGTGTTTGGCGTCTGCATCAATCACAGTGGGCGGAGCTTAATTACGTTAGCGCTATAAATAGCAAAGCACATGGTCATGTGTACATGTGACACATTTAATGCATTTGTGGTCAAAGTGTATTGTGTTGTATATTTTTACGGCAGAACATCAGTTTCGGTTAATGTAACAGTAACGATACTTAAATACGAAATTGACGACGCGATTCTTTCAGTTCTATCCGAAAATTACAGATACTTGCTTAGTTTTGGTCATTTGCATTCAACAGTTAGATTTATGCCACACAATAATCAGTTTATATTCATAAAACGTAAATTATTACAGATTTTTCAACTAATGTTTAGGAAGGGGCCTAACTTGAAGCACCAGAAGTTACGCCAATATTCCTCAGCTTGACTACAATAGATGAATATGTCACGTGTATCAAAATAACAATGCACATAAGCAACTGGTAAATGAGTAACGAAATATATTTCATGATTTGACCTATAGAAGGCGTATCCAGATAATATTGTACTTACGATAAACGAAAACTCCAATACACATATTCCAAGACAACTTTAATTATGAACTTCCTTCACTTTCACAGAATTTTCACACACAAAACTGAGTTTGATCATTAGATCCACACTTGTCCCATGTATTTTTGTTCGGGGTATTTGGATACACTTAGCGCACAAGTTTTAAAATAGAATCTGGGATCCCTTTCCCGTTTTGTCCACACCAATCCTTCATCTGCTCAGAGACCATATAATATTATATGGTCTCTGATCTGCTGCAACGTTTAATTCCGTTTCTTCAAGTCCAAGTATCTACGATCTCTCCAAACACTTCGTCCAGAAGCAATGTGCTCGAATCGACGAATTTCTGCAACATGGTGGCCGCACCATTCCTTAACTGCGATTGCCTGTGCCGTGTCGCGCATGGTTGACAAAAGAAGGGCGAACATACATATTCGGCTTCATCTGGTTCCACAATGAAATCTAGCTGTGACACTGATTCACTAATCCCAAGAATCGTCACTGAATTTATCAAAGTTTCTGTTGCCCTTGCAAGGGCGGGAAGAGAGGCGCCATCTTGTCGATTCGAGTTGTGAATCGGAATGATGTCAACTTGAATTGGAACTTTCTCCACGATAAAGTCACCAATGTCATAATCGAAATGACATAAGGCTCCCTGATTATCTCGAACAATTCTTCGTCAAAGTAGGCTTCACATGAAAATCTTCTGTTGCTCATATTGAAGACAAGCGAAATTGCAAAGATCTTCACAGTTGTAAGCAGCAACTCGATGCGCTCATGGGGCGTGGTTGCTAGGAGATCGCGTGGTCAGAAATGCGAAAATAAAAAGTTTTAGAAAGTAATAAAAGAAATACCCAGTGCAATGAAAAAGTACCATCTAGGGGATATTTTTTAATTATAATATTCACGAAAAAAATAATATTTTCTAAAAATGCAAAATGATTTATTAATTTATCCCAAGGTCGTAACCCTGATCACATGGTGGGCATTTGGAAGAAATCTTTACGATGACGCCGTGAATGAGGCCGTGTGTATTACATTGTTGAATTCAACTGCGCAGATATTCGTCATGAATGGAGAGAAAAATGTATCTGAGAGAAACATTGTTGCTTTGAGCTTCGAGACATAACACGACTGCCAAAGTAGCAAGCGACCTGAATGTAAGCTTGATGAAAGTAATGATGAAACCCATTTTCACGCACATGACAGAACTAATGTGAACAAATATTTATCTGAACATCGTTTCGAAGTCTGTGAGGCTGTCCGTATTTGAATATTTTTATCTCCATTCCGACGTGAAATAATATAATGTCTTCGTGTCTCAATTTTGCTGCGGCAGTGGAAAATTGCCCACCGATCTAATAAAAGAAATACTTCTACATCTACAACTGTACCGTCATAAAACCAGGTCAACTTTATCTTTGTTCCGTTGTTTATTAAAAATTCGTTTCCGAAGCAAAGCGAATCGATCTACATCATAAATTAATTCATAGACTTGATTCCAGTATCAAGTGTTTTTTTAAAATGTCATAAAATTACTTACACAATTATTGAAAGACATTTTTTGATGAGTCATATATTTTATTTCGTCCGCCCGCTCTCTGATTAGTTGAGGCTTGAGGGGAGAAACACATACAAACAATATAGATGGCCGTATGCAAATGACACTTGGCATGCCAATCAAAAGGGATCTGGGTCACTCGGACCCGCCAAGTTTCACGGATCGAGTTACTTCGGCACGAAGAGCTTCTTCGGACAAGTGAGACTTTGTCAAAATACATTGCTACTGGGCAATGAAAAAACGACAAGAAACTACTTTGATCAATTGAAAATATTTTTGACCAGGG
This sequence comes from Haliotis cracherodii, assembly GCF_022045235.1. NCBI lineage: Eukaryota > Metazoa > Mollusca > Gastropoda > Lepetellida > Haliotidae > Haliotis > Haliotis cracherodii. Next base: position 41,560,341 of record NW_027266266.1, read on the forward strand.
TTTTTTACACGATCGTTGTCATCCAGATGAGGCAAGACGAACACAACGAAGAAAAACATTGTTGAAATCACCGATTGCCGTATATATTGTGAGAAATGCTATTTATAAACTGCAGATATACCGTACACCACAGGATAACGATTGGTGCCCCAACACATATTATGTTTCTTGTTCATTTACACTGCTCATATGCATTACGACAAACATATTTCGTTCTAGTCTAGAAATCTAGAACTATAATTTGTGTGTTGGATAAATCGTGGACATTCACACGGTATCATTTTATGAAGATGTGAAGACGACATGGCAGGTAGGTTTTGAAACCAAAGATGAACGCGTTTGTTGAAAAGTCTTGTAATCGTTTGTTAGATATTTATATTACCATTAAAACTTACGTCCTTGTTGTCAAACGGCCCACGTGGGTGGGTGTTTACATGACGTCACCCGTTTACGCATTAACCAATGAAATCTATGTGTTTATGATGACGTCATATTGACCTGTCAGATCACTTGTATAAGCTCCGCCCACTAGAGTGCGGTAGTTACTACCGCAGATGGGGCTTTAAGCAGTTTCATGTCATATCAAAGGTTTTGTGACATCCTCTTTCCTCACGCTTTTCCCTTCTAAAACATCATTGCCAAAGTATTAACGTCCTCAAAAAGATTTTCAAAATGAAAAACACTGAAATCCTTGTACCAGTGCATAAATTTTATCTTGCTGGTGACTATGCTTGTCGTAAGAGGCGACTAACGGGATCAGGTGGTCAGGCTCGCTGACTTGGTTGATGCATGTCATCGATCCCAATTAGTTGCATTGATGCTCGTGATGTCAATCACTAGATTGTCTGGTTCAGACTAAATTATTTACAGCCCGCAGTCATATAGCTGGTATATTGCTGAGTGCCTCATAAACATGATTAAACAACAAACAAACAAAACAAAATCTTGGTATATGTATTTTATCTGGTTTTATCTTAGTCCTGCACCATGACTGTGGAATATATTTATTTTATGAGAGAAAAAATAATTAGATAAATATACAAAAGCAAGTCTAGCTAGCTCTGTTCTACAAATCAGCTTTAGGAACAATTTTTGTTATAATTTTAGAGGAGAGAAGAGTTTTGTGTTATATAAGATTTCATAGACTGTATGTTAGTCTAGTTTTACCTGGCAGGGCTTGATTTAAGGAACTGATTTAACTTGCACCAGGTACATGTTGACATGAAAAGCTTGTTGCACCAGACAAAACCAGGTTGCACCCTGGTGTGTGAGACACAGGTATAAACTAGTCGAAATAAGTGAGGTGAGGTGAAATGGGGTTTAACGTCGCGATTATTCCACTTATATAGCGACGTGCATGTACATGTGTGTGTTTGTGTGGCTGCTTGTACTAGTCCGGACTGATGCCGATTTATAGTGCTAGCTCACTGAGATACCATGCTGCAAATTTTGAATTTTTCGATCATACACTTGGTGCATGTAGACATAAATATTAGGATGCATTTTACAATAAAAGGTTGCACTGGTGCCTGTTTTATATATGCTTAAATCAAGCTTTGTCTGTGATAGTGATACTGGTCAGTTTCAACCACACCAGCTGATATTAAACTACATGTATTGAATATATCTGTAAAAGCCCTGATGAGTTTACTTTGTCAGATGAAGACAGGTGTTAACTGTCTCTACCAAGAATTCGGATTTTTATCCGACATCAAACTGTTGAACCTCTCCCTTACTGTGGAGGGGGGATGAGAGAGGGTGGGGAGCTGGTGAGGGGAGGGGGAGGAGGAGGGGGATAAAGTGAATCGGCCAGATGGCTGCAGGTACAGCTGCAGAGTTGAGGAAGGAGTGTGGTTAAATAGGGTGGGAGGAAGATAAAAAAGATACTTGTTGCAATGAATGTCTGGGTCCTGATGGTTTTGCCATTGAATGTGAATAAGATGTGCTCAGATCCTGAACCAGGGGTCACAGTCAAGTGATGCTCTTGTGGAAGGTGAACCACAAATCTAAATAAAACTCAATAAAGTTAGTGACTCTGCACACACAAATGGCAAAATGCAGCTTTTAAGTACACTCTGTCCATATATTCCATCACCTCAATTGACCCGTGAAGATCCGGGGTAGAATAGGTCTTCAGCAAACCATGCTTGCCGTAAATGGCGACTATGCTTGTCGTAAGAGGCAACTAACGGGATCGGGTGGTCAGGCTCACTGACTTAAAAAAAAATTGGTTGATGCATGTCTTCAAATAGGAAAAAACATTCATCATTGGGCTGGAAACTGATCAGATAGGGTACGGACCTATATACAAATATATAACATGTAATATACAAAGTTTTTGGTTTGGGTGATAATTGTTTTTAAACATTGAATGCTCTTTTTGTTATCAAAAAGGTGCATTTCAATATAATCAGTGTGTGAGTATGGTTTCACGCCGGTTTTAGCAATATTCCAGCGATATCACGGCGGGGGACACCAGAACTGGGGTTCACTAACTGTGCCCATGTCGGGAATCGAACCCAGGTCTTCGGCGTGACGAGCGAACGCTTTAACCACTAGGCTACCCGACCGCCCTCATTTCAATATAAGAAAGAGTTGTGTATAATCATGGTAATTGTTATTTTTTGCTAAATAACAACAATAGGCAGGAATCAGTCAAGTGTTCACAGATCTGTGTCACCAGTAGGACATGCAGAGTTATTAAATGTGCACTTCAGAGACTTTGTACCCGAATTAAATAGTAGTTGGAATTAAAAACTCACATTTTCAAGAGGCCACACTGCTTGCTGATACCCTTTCACACTGAGGTACCGTATTTGACGTAATAAGCGCCCACGGCGATATTTGCTAATATATTGGCTAGTGAACAATCCCAATTGGCACCCTTCCGATTAGTCAATGTACACAAGACTTTTTCGCGTATAATACGCACTCGTGTGTTATATGCACCCTTAATTATGGGCAATTAAATTCTTTAAAAATATATCTGTCGTACATAAACATTTCAGGCTGTCAGCTTAAACCACAAAATTTATCTTTCAACTCTGTTTTTTTCACCAAAATAATATTCTAATAAGAGCTCCCTGTTTCTAATTTTGAGAGCGTCCTGGGCGCTTATTACGTCGAATACGGTATATAATAAAGAGTGTCATCATCAAACTAGCTAACTGCCTCAGGCCAATATGACTGTCACCTTGGACCTATTACTAGGCCAACATGATTTGTTTGTTTGATGTTAAACGCCACACTCAGCAATATTCCACCTATATGATGGCGGTCTGTAAATAACCGAGTCTGGACCAGACAATCCAGTGATTGACATTATGTGTATCGATCCACGCAATTAGGATACGATGACATGCATCAACCAAGTCAGCGAACCTGAGCACCTGATCCCGTTAGTTGCCTCTTACAATAAGCATAGTCGCCTTTCACGGCAAGCATGGGTTGCTGAAGACCTATTCTATGCCGGATGTTCACAGGTCAGGCCAATATGAAAACACCCATATAATACCCCCAGTAACATAATAGTATAACTGACCGCCTCCGTGGTCTAGTGGTTGAGCATCCGCCCGGAGAGCGGAAGGTCCGGGGTTCGATCCCCGGAAGCGTCATACCAAAAGACGTTAAAAGATGGTACTTGTTGTTACCCTGCCTGGCGCTCAGCATTAAAGGGCTAAAACAGGGACTGGTCGGCTCGGAGTCAGTATACTGTGTCTGATTGGGGTATTCATGTTAAACTGCGGCATGGTATCTCAGTGTGCTAGCACTATAAATCGGCATCAGTCCGGACTAGTACAAGCAGCCACACACACACGTGCATGCATGTCGCTATATAAGTGCAATAATCTTGGACGCGACGTTAAACCCAATTTCACCTCACCTCACCTAATAGTATAACTGAAATATTGAAACGCACCAGTATATAACTGAAATTTTATTAAGCCAACTTACTGACTAATTGTCCTTTTATCTTTGCAGGTGTTGGGCTTGTCACAAGAAAGATGGCTGGAGCCTTGAAGCCGAGCCAGGAGGTCAAGGTTGAAGGAGATAAATGGGAGATTAAAACTTCCTCCACATTCAAGAGCTCCGAGCTGAAATTCACCGTTGGGACAACATTTGACGAAAATACACCAGACGGCAGGAAGTGCAAGGTAGGATCTTTGATATTGTCAAAGTCTGAGCTACTTGTATTTCGACAAAGTTGTAACTTTGGTTTCTTTTGAACAGGGGCACATGTGGCCCAGTCGTCTTAGATGTCACAATTCCCTATGCAGAGTTGCATCCCTTGAGCATGCCAGAATTCTGTGATTTGGGGTTCAAATCCTAGTTCACCCCCATTATGTTTCTAGGTTTGTCAGCATCATACACAAGCTCATCGGTTAAAAGTCTGTGACCTGCATCCCTTGATGCATCGGCTTTACTTTCACGCTAAGCTGACACGTTGTAATATCATGGAATACTATTCAAAGCGGCCCAAAAAAAGTATGAGAATCTGTACTTTACTAAGAAAGTGTTATTCCAAATATAACATTTGTTACATCTGACCACTTTCTAAATGGCATTGTGTGTGTTCATGCCAATTTATAGTTCATATACAATAGCCATGTTTTGAAATTGTATCCTGTAAAAAGTTTCTGGAGAACCATTTCTTTAGTTTGCAACTCGAAGACCGCACCCATGGTCTCGTGGTAAAGTACTCGACTTTAAAGGGCTAAAACAAGGACTGGTCGGCTTGGAGTCGTGTGTTATATGCACCCTTAATTATGGGCAATTAACGCTGCACTCAGCAATATTCCACCAATATATTCTGTAAATAATCGAGTCTGGACCAGACAATCCAGTGATTGACATTATGTGTATCGATCCACGCAATTAGGATACGATGACATGCATCAACCAAGTCAGTGAACCTGACCACCTGATCCCATGGTAAAGTACTCGATTTTAAAGGGCTAAAACAAGGACTGGTCGGCTTGGAGTCAGTATACTGTGTCTGAGTGGGGTAAGCATGTAAAACTGTGGCATGGAATCTCAATGGGCTAGTATGATAAATCGGCATCAGTCCGAACTACTACAAGGAGACACATGTGCATGCACATTGCTATGTAGGTGCAATAATCTTGGACATGACGATAAGCCCCATTTCACCTCTTTGCAACGTGACACGACTCAGTACTTGTGACTATCTGGTTAAAATGTGTTCATCAGGGACCAGCAGTTCCTTTGACATTTAACAAAATAACATCAGTGTCATATGTAGATAATTTTTTTACATGACCGCGAAATTGACGTTCATAAGTGTATGAACAACACAATTTGACGTTCATAAGTTTTTCACGAGTCCGTGTTCTTGAAATGACGTAAACACTGACGGACGCATTCCTGGGGAAACCCCTGGGAATTCCCTAGCACGAAAACATGCATAAGCGTTCTTTCTGATCATTTAGAGCCTTTATTCTTGGTCTCAGCGTTTCAGTATACTTTGGGAAATGTCAGGGAGCGTGACTGCATGATTGTTCACGAATATCCTCGCTACGGCCCATCCTAATGAACAAATGAAGAAATGCACATCTAAACTATCGTAGTATCGACTCGATCCGTGCCTAGGCTGACATTGACCGCCTCCAGCGATCTATGAATTTACCTTTGTGTCTTTTTGACGCATCTTTATTCACCTTTCAATGATCGGCCAGTTGATCAATGATGACTAACACATGTAACCGCCAAAGGTTCATCAACAACTTTGGAAATCTCTCCCGTCACGTTTATCGTGTCAGCCATTTTGACGTCTTGTATTTGATGTAAATGTATTACGACGCGCTGTCATTGTGACTAACTTTCTGAGGTAGTTCTTTACAGACCTTTCTCATCTAATGAGGATATGATTTGAACACATGTGCTGCGTAAGATGTTTCTGGAGAGCAAGTTGTGCATCCATACGTCCATGTCACCTCTCTTTTTGAGGGACTATTTTACTCCGCGATATAGCTGGTTGTTGTATGGCTGTCAGTGTAAACATGAAGTCACACGTACTAAATAAAATTGTGTTTAGATCTAGGCCTACATCTTTTGAGGTAAGAAATTGTGATAAAAAAATGATAAGAATTGACCTTCACTTTGTGTGAGTTCATTGGAGTATGAACCTTCATAGAGTGTAGGGCCAAACATTGTATGAACGTCATCGCAAGCTCCGACGTTCATACAGTTTGGCCCTCACTCTATGAAGGTTCATACTCCAATGAACTCACACAAAGTGAAGGTCAATTCTTAAATATTTAAAAAAATCCCAGGCAAAAGAAAGTATACACTTATAAATTGGATATTTTCCAAAAAATTACAAACATTATCAAAAAAATTTCTAGTCTGAAAACAGTACTAGACTGAAACACTGCAAACTTCAGGTGCAAAACACAACTATGACCAAACCCTGAACAAACAAATCCCCATCACGTAAATATTTCTTGTTTCTTTCATTTTTAGCCACCATCAAACATGGGTGTATACTTTCTATCGCCCGTCTGTTTAAATTGCCTCAGCTGTTATATTGCTGATATAGATAGTTTGTTATATATATGAAAAGATTTAAGGGACGGCGATCATTTTCCCAGCTGTATGTTAAGAATCAATTGCATAGTTTTATCTAGGATTCCAAACTACTGTATTCAATGTAATAAGCACCCAGGGCGCTCTCAAAATTAGAAATAGGGGGCTCTTATTAGAATGTTATTTTGGTGGAAAACACAGAGTTGAAAGATAAATTTCGTGGTTTATGCTGATGGCCTGAACTGTTTATATACGACAGATATATTTTTCCAGAATTTAATTGCCCATGATTAAGGGTGCATGTAACACACGAGTGTGTATTATACACGAATAAATAAGTCTTGTGTACATTGATCAATCAGACTGGGTGCTAATTGGGATTGTTCACTTGCCAATATATTAGCAAATATCTCTGTGGGCGCTTATTAGAGTAGGGCGCTTATTACGTCGAATATGGTAAGTGCCCATAGCAGGCAAATTTAGCACAAATTGGGATATTGTTCAAAAATGGATTTTTTTACTTGTTTTATTTCCATAAATTCTAAGGTTTTGGGACATTTTTGTTCAAATGGGGACTTTTTCCTGTCATTTGCTGCAGGCTTGGGGTCAGTTATCGGCCTCTGAGCAGGTACAGGTAAACCCTAGTGCTGTTCTCTATCTATGTATCTGTTTGCTTGTTCACAGACCACAGCCTCTCTGGACGGTCAGAAACTAACATTAGAACAAAAAGGTGACGTGGACTCAACGATAGTAAGAGACTACAATGGCAGTGACATGCTAATGGTAAGTACTGTTTAGTCATTGGTAAAGTGTCCCAGAAACGCATTGAACCATTGGTTCGCTTGCGATCTGAGATTGTTGTCACACTGGTGGATAGTGGTCAGGAAAAGGTATCAAATCAGATGATACCCTGGGCCCATTCTCCATAGATTCATTCCGGAAGTGACCGCCTCTGTGGTCCAATGGTAGAGCGTCCACCCGGAGAGTGGAAGGTCCGGGGTTTGATCCCCAGCCGCGTCATACCAAAAGACGTTAAAAGAAGGTACCCTGTCTGGCGCTCGGCATTAAGGGGCTAAAACAAGGACAGGTCGGCTCGGTGTCAGTATACTGTGTCTGAGTGGGGTATTCATGTTAACCTGCGGCATGGTATCTCAGTGGGCTAGCACTATAAATCGGCATCAGTCCGGACTAGTACAAGCAGCCACACATGTTAAACCCCATTTCACCTTACATCACCTCATTCCGGAAGTGGCGTGACCACCTCCATGTCTCTCGTCACTTTGTTTGTTTGTTTGTTTGTTTGTTGTTTAGCGCAGCACACAGCAATATTACAGCTATATGATGGTGGTCTGAAAATAATTGAGTCTGGACCAGGGAATCCAGTGATTGATATCATGAGCACTGGGATACAATGCATCACCCAAATCAGGGAGCCTGGCCACATGATCCTGTTAGTAACGTCTTCCCACATGCATTGGTTGCTAAACACCAACTCTGACCCAGATCTACACAGGTTTCATATTGGAGTTAAAGATCTGATTTTAATGAGATTGCAATCTATCATTTGCTGCTGCTGCTGTTGCTTATTTATGAGGATGCTGCACTGACTGGATACCGGTACTCAGCTGATAACTTGTTGGATTCACACTTTTATCAAGTGATAAATTTAGATATAGTTTGAGAAAAAAATTACATTAATGATCTCAAAGATAATGCCAAAAAGACAGACAGATCGGATAATGAGCAGGCACCTTTATGAAAAATAAAATACCTCTATATTGCAACAAACTAGTAAGGAATAGTAATATGAACACACAATGCCATTTAGAAAGTGATCAAATGTAAAAAAAAAGAGTTATATTTGGGATAACACTTTCTTAGTTAAGTACAGATTCTAGTACTTATTTGAGTTGAGTCCCATCTAACATTTAAATAGTAATATGATCATGATGATAAAAAAAAAGAAATTTGATACATACACAAAGTTTGGAAATGAGACTTAGATCTTTTCAATACTTGTTTTTTATTTGCACACATTTCTATACATGTCTAAATTACGCAGAGCATATTTATCATCCTTAAATAGCAGCCATTGAAGCTAATAAATATACATTGCCTAAATTTGTCAGATTATTTACTCAACAAACTTCACATTAAGCAAATAAATCATAACAAGTCAAATGGGTGGGTTTTTTCCTAGAGACAGCCATGACATTTGTTTGCTCCGTGCGATGACATTGCCTAGCTTATGCTGCCTGTCAATCATGTACGGGACAGTGATCAATTTCTTTGCACCAACTAGTGTTGATTTGATATTGATGTACATGACATGTTGCTAATTTCAGCCTCGGTGTTGTTAATTTCTGATGTACATTTCAAAGGTGAAAGACCTTTGTAAATGCTGTCATTCAAGGTGTTAATTTCAGCATCTCCATAATATATTTCAACAGTGTCCTTATTAACAAGCTCTCAAAATGTAATCTCTTGTTAGAAGTGGGTTGTTTCAAAATAAATACTTTAACCAAGGCATTAATGTCAGAAAAAAGGTGTAAAACTGCTTATCGGGAAAGTGACAAGTTTTGAAATTCTATCCATCACTCATCTGTGGGTTTTCTATATAAAGAGTATCAGTACCAGGCCAGACATGATATTTTTATAGGAGTCACATCTTTAAGGTTAGCTCTCCCACTCAACAATTCACAGGCCCGACCAACATTAAGTGTTGATACAGCCATTTTCCTGAGGCAAGGGAGTTAACTGACTATAAAAGTCCGGTTTCTAGGCTGGAATTTCTGGGGTCGATCGTTGCGTCACCAGTGGTTATGACAAGTTGGTGTCCCTTCTATGCCTCTCCTATAGGCCAATCAGATTCAACCTCTTGTATCACTTGCATTTGCTTCAAACAAAATGGCAGCGCCAAGTCAAGACGATCTGATAAATAATCATGATCTATACTGTGAGAAAACAGGTCTTAAAGTGCATCAAATCACGTGAGCACCTTGATTATGAACAAGAAAACATTTAGAAAATATCTGTTGACGCCGAGTTGGAGGTGCACATCCTTTCCAAATCCTGCAATCGACTGAAATCTGCATGACATTTTACAAACCGGATTTTGAATTTGTTATGCTATTTTGATTGGACTATGCATAGACTCGTTAGTCCAGCCAAAATATAACTCGATAACACCAGCCTAGTTCGGCAAGGATGGAAACTGGATTTCAGTTAACTCCCTTGGCTCAGGATGATTGGACACAGCAGGTAAAGTTAGGTGCAGTTTGCAAACACAAGTTAACATGCTAGATCAATGCAATTTATCAGTGAAGCCTTGTTTGTTTGGATACGTTTTTGTTTAGATATTTAATGTGTTTTATTACAGACATTTAGTATGCCGGATTATATGTATAAATATTCCATATGCATAAATGTTTACCATGCTTCAATATTAAAGGGGGGGCACGGGTTGCCCTGTCGTCTAAGGCGCCACGATTTGCTGTGCAGAGTTGCATCCAGTGGACACTCCAGAAACCTATGATCGTGGGTTCGAATCCCAGTTCGCCCTGATTATGTTTCTAGGTTTGTCAGCACCATACCCGTGCTCGTGGGTTTCACCGAAGTGATAAACGTCTGAGACCTGCATCACTTCGGGCTTTCCTCCCACATTAAGCTGACACGCCGCCATATAACTGGAATTGGAATTGGTTAAACACAACTCACTCACTCAATACTAAAGGACATAGCCCTGTAACAATTCAGATTTGGGTATAGGAGATATCTTGATCTGACTGTATGAACATGAAGTACCTTAGTCCTAATTATCCCCCCAGGAATTTAAACAAGTAAGAAACCAAAAGGGTATTTAGTGGGAGACAATGTCATCGGTAATTTTACCGATTGTGGAAATGATTTACATATTTGAGCTAGTCACTGTGGTACACTGCTGATGATTAATCTGCTCCAGCTGCAAAAGCATGTCAGTCATGCTGACAGTGATTGACACATTGTCATGTGTATCTGTGTCACACGTCATACAGGAAGCCAGTGGAGGGAGAGAGTCATGGGTCCCCAGTGGAGGGGAGGGTCACACGTCACACAGAACCCAGTGGAGGGTTAGGGTCACATGTCATATAAGAACCCAGTGGAGGGGGAGGGAGAGAGCACCCAGTGGAGGGGGAGGGTCTCACGTCATACAAGAACCCAGTGGAGGGGGAGAGTCACACGTCATACAAGAACCCAGTGGAGGGGGAGAGTCACACGTCATACAAGAACCCAGTGGAGGGGGAGAGTCACACGTCATACAAGAACCCAGTGGAGGGGGAGAGTCACACGTCATACAAGAACCCAGTGGAGGGGGAGAGTCACACGTCATACAAGAACTCAGTGGAGGGGGAGGGAGAGAGCACCCAGTGGAGGGGGAGAGTCACACGTCATACAAGAACCCAGTGGAGGGGGAGGGTCACATGTCATACAAGAACCCAGTAGAGGGGGAGGGTCACACGTCATACAAGAACCCAGTGGAGGGGGAGGGTCACAAGTCATACAAGAACCCAGTGGAGGGGGAGGGTCACACGTCATACAAGAACCCAGTGGAGGGGGAGGGTCACAAGTCATACAAGAACCCAGTGGAGGGGGAGGGTCACACGTCATACAAGAACCCAGTGGAGGGGGAGGGTCACATGTCATACAAGAACCAAGTGGAGGGGGAGGGAGGGAGGGAGAACCCAATCGAAGATGACACATTCCTGATATAGTTTTATAGGTGAACATTTAGAAGTGAAATCATGTTTTAACTCTAAAACTTATTCTTTATTGATTTGTTTGCAGGAGAAATAACAAGAATCCAAAAAGCAAATTACTTCAAAACTATTTCCATTTATCTAGAACTTGTATGTAAACTTTTGATCTCAAAATCCACGCCTTCCTTTCCAAAAAGCTCTCAGTATCAGTACTTACAAGAAGACAGCACAACATCTTATATATCACCAGTGTCAACTTGTGCAACAATAACTTGTAAATCTGCCATCGTTCTGAGGTGACCCGTAATGGGATGTCCTCAGATCTTTGTTTAGCGGTAGGAAAGGAGATTGCTCAATCTGTCTTTTTGTAGAAGCTGAAGCACCTATAGCTTTGTCAACTGTCACCTGGTGAGACAAGTGCGTGTGTGCGTGCGTGTGTGCGTGCATGCGTGTGTGCGTGCGTGCCTGCGTGCCTGGGTGCGTGCGTGTTGCTTAACGCCCCACTCAGCAAAGTATCTGCTATATAACAGCAGCCTGTAAATAATAAAATCTGGCCCAAGAAATCAGGGTATAATCACAGGCAATCAAGTCACCAAGTCTGAGACCCAAACCATAAAGTCACCTCTTCAACCAGCATAGTTCCATTTGGGGCGGTCTGGTAGCCTAGTGGTTAAAGCGTGTGGTAAGCCCATTTCTGGTGTCCCCCGCCGTGATATTGCTGGAATATTGCTAAAAGCAGCGTAAAACCATACTCACTCACTCACTGCTTGGGACCTTTTTTAAATTGGTTTCCTCACACAGTCAAGGAGTATGTTGCCCTCATCATGAATGTTTTGATATCATAAAAACCCAAGTGGAAGCGTTTTATATATCAACCGAAAAAATGAAATTTTAAACATCATTTATCAACATTTTTATGTTTCAAACATGCTTTTCATGTACCTTAGGAAATGGTATCAAAATGTTACTGGCGTACAGTAATTGAAAAAGACATTCTTCAAACCATTGTGACTTATCAGCGCCCCTGTAGCCAAGTGGTACACTCACTAGGCTACAGATAAGAAAGTTGTGCGTTCGATACTCTGAAATATGAAGAAAACATTTGTCATTTGATTTAACATTTACATTGTGTTCAAATGCAAAATAAATTTCTAGCGAGAAACATTAATATGCTACAGTCTAAACTGAAGTTGTATTATTAAATTCCCAGGGATATTATAACATCTCTGTTTATGAGATTTATCCCAACTGGAGAACAAGAGGATGATGTCAATGGAGGTTTATAAATGCAGACTGCACTGTGTTTTAATCATGAAGTGATAATGATCGTGTATTACAGTAATGAAGTGTATGTGTACTTGTCCCTGGATACAGTAACTGCTGAGTGTTATATTAAAACATAAGCCGAATGATGAGTAGTGAGTGAGTGAGTGAGTGAGTGAGTTGGGTTTAACGCCGCTTTTAACAGTATTCCAGTTATATCACGGCGTGTCAGCTTAATGTGGGAGGAAAGCTGCAGGTCTCGGACGTTTACCACTTCGGTGAAACCCACAAGCACGGGTATGGTGCTGACAAACCTAGAAACATAATCGGGGCGAACCGGGATTCGAACCCACAATCATAGGTTTCTGGCGTGCCCAAGGGACGCAACTCTGCACAGCGAATGGCGGCGCCTTAGACGACTGGGCCACCCGTGCCCCCCGAATGATGAGTAAACTGAGCATTGTCGGAGAGAATTTCTTTTTCTTTTTTTTTCTTTTACTTTTCCAGTAAAGTAAGTGGTCCAGGCTGTTGTGTTATCTGAAGTGTGCACAAATGCAGTGGAGGAAAAAACTAAATCGCACCATGTTTTTTATTTGAGTGTTTACTATGACTCAACTACAAAATCAATACGTTCAATATATAATACCAGAGTAGTTGGGTTGTAGAACCTGTGATGTATTGATTTATTATCTGTGGAAGGAACCTTTTCAAGGACAGTAAGCTATAAGCAGAAGCCAGTCAATTATGTTTTCAGACCAATGAATTTTAGTGATGGGACGATACACCAGCTGTGATCCGATACATATCACGATACCTTGCTCTTTATCGGATACATACCATGATACTTGCAGGTGCTCTTATCGGTGGTGTGTAAGCCATCTTTTTGATAGACAGGATGGCCAAATACCTGCCACACTGACAATTTACAGTTGGCAATGTCATGTATGGCACAATAAATGAAAATATTTACCTTTTCACTACTAATAAGTACTTGATGTAACAGTTATTAATGAAAACATTTTAGGTTAGAATCAATATTTTTTTACTTAGTGTACAACTGTGAGCAATACTTGTATTGATAAGTAAAAACTCGTAATGCATCGTTGTATCGTCCCACTACTTATGAATATATACTGTATGTGTATAATGCACATATAAGGTCACACATATTTTTTCCCTTGCTTTACAGATTTTTTTGTTGTAAAAAACCTGTTGGTAGGTGGAGTAAATTTTTTTTAAAAAGGTGTTGTTTGTTTACATTGATGCAAAATTATTAAAAATGGTTTTTGTTTAGAATAAAACATGGGGTTGCAATATTCTATCAGTTTATCGGCTGGATAAAAAAGGGGCAAATTGTTCATTTATTTTTGTTCATTTCAACAAAATCTACAGTCAGCGGATCCTAAAGCAAGTAAAAAAAGTGTGACCTTACACCCAAAAGTTCCTGCAGCAGTCGTATCCTTTGGAGAGTACAGAGAGAAAACATACAGAATGCAATCTTACCAGAATCATATTTTTTGTCCCGATTTAATACTATTCTGAAAAATACTCCATAAGAGGTCACATCAGGTGAACCCTGAGCAAACTTTGACCGCCCAATCAAAATGAAGGGCTACAGCTTATAAGCCAATCAGATGTCAGCTTCCTGAAAAGGGCGTTTCATTGTGTGAGTGTGGAGTAGTATCCAGACGATATCACAGTTAAATAACTTGTGCCTGGTAACAGCAACCACTGGGAAACACTACATCCGGTAGGTCTCGTATAACTGCTGCAGCAATTAGCACTCACACAGGGAATAATCTGGCGTAAACACTGCGAGACAAATTTCAGTTAAAAACAGAAACAAGTGCCATAATATGACCTCATGTATACTTCATTCAGTACAATGTTACTAAAAGCTAAGACTGGTATTCTGCAATATACCGCTTTTCAAACAATATTGCAATATTCTTTCTGTGTTTTGTTGAATTGGGTAAAACAAAACTATATCGTTTTGTGATCACTTGTATTGTTTGGCCTAAAAGCTGCACAGAAAGTCATTCACAAATGATGTTTCAATAAAAAATTGATTGAAGATTGAAGGGCTTTTTCTATCATGTTGGTATTTCCTCTGTATCCATGACTACGAAATGGCTTGACTGACTTTGCTGACTTTGACATCTTAATATTTTCTTTAGTATGTAGTAAGTAGGATCTGCATGTACAAACAGTGTCGTATGTATCGCAATACAGATACCTGTTTTGCAGTATAGTGCAGTACAATTCTTTGGCCAATACGCAGCCCTAGCAAATAGTGTGAGGCAAATTTCAAAAGCTCCTCTTTGCCATGTCCAATACATAGGCAACTGCTATAGCTTCTGTAAACTCTATACTGCACCACCTTGCCAAAAGCAGATTCTTTGCTAACATTTGAGATGTCTCACTATCAATATTTGACAAACCCTCAATAGCCTTTTTTATCCATAGAAAACCCCCACAGAACTCAAATGTTCAGAAACATGTACGTCGGTCTGGTCTCATGGGAGTCCAAAGGTGATGATACAATGAACTGTTATGCCTGTCTGGTAGTGGAAGATTTATTACAGAACAGTTCAGCACATAACAGTAACTGTGATTGCACAACTAGCCTACTAGGGCTGGGAAGGGTAACTCAGGGTACTCGGGTCACGTGGTGGCAGAGTAGGACCCCTGTACCCACAGGACTACCCAGACCCGTTGTTAGTCACGTGATATGTTGTATAATTACAAAACTTGTCTAGTACTCCATGAAATAGTCTACAGTCACGAATGTTCACATTGCTTTCGGACTATTCACGCATTCCTTCTGACTTATATATTTTTGAAGAAAGATACAGCTTCAGTCAACTTCAGTTATGCATGACCAGATAGTTTTTATAAGTGTACCTAAATACTTTTGGCCAGCACTGTGGTCAATCAGTTCCGTATCGGACATTTTGTACCGATCTCTTGAGACCTACAGCAGGTACCTGGGTAGGGTCGGGTAATAGGGGGGTGGGTACCTGGGTAGTAAATTTCGTCTCGCTCCAGCCCCATTGTCTACACTCCAACTGGTATAGTAGTAGGCTCAAAGAAACCCTCTGTCTGTGTGTATGATTTTTATGTGTGTGTGTGTGTGTGTGTGTGTGTGTGTGTGTGTGTGGAGGGGGGGGGGGGGGGGGTCTGTGTGTAGGTTTGTGTGTGTGAACTGAATGCATAACGCATCAATGTACCATACATATATATGGGTAAAATCATGCATACATACATAATTTCGGGGGGGGGGGGGGGGGGGGGCGTAAATAATATAGTGCCTTTCAAGCTCAGGTAAAGAGTTGGTCAGGCATTATTTTAACACCATTTTTATTAAGTTTCAACACTTGTAACTGAGCACAGAGTACTCGTAAATGTGTTTTGCTGAAAAAACAAGCTCGCTCTCTTAGAGGGCTCCCATGGATCAGTCGGGCTTTACGACCTGCCATTACCTATGTCCATGGCTACAAACAACAGATTGCCTGACTCAAGTGTTATGAAGAAGTTCACTGACTCTTTGCACAGACTGAATAAACATTCAGAATATATGTCAGCACAGAGGTGACAGCAAGAGGCTTATCCCGTCAGCTCTGTGTCGCACATGAGCAGTCTTTTAATGAGAGGTCTACATCAGACCATGTGTCACGCACGTTGTTAATAAGTTAATCAATAAATGAGCCTAACATGGTTGCACATTAATGTAAAAAGCTGGTAAGTAGTATGATCAAGATAGATCTGTTGATATCTGGTGGATGTGGGGAAAGGTGTGTTGTGTAGGTTTCAGTGTGTGTGTGTGTGTGTGTGAGTGTGTGTGTGTGTGTGTGTGTGTGTAGGAGAGTGTGTGTGTGTGTGTGTAGGAGTGGTGTGCAGGGGGAGAGTGTGTGTGGTGTGTATGTAGGAGTGTGTGTGGGGGGGAGTGTGTGTGTGTGTAGGAGAGTGTGTGTGGTGTGTATGAAGGTGTGTGTGTGTGTGTACATGTGTGTACATGTGTGTGATGTGTTTGTGTGTAGGAGAGTGTGTGTGTGTGTAGGAGTGGTGAGCAGGGGGAGAGTTTGTGTGGTGTGTATGTAGGAATGTGTGTGTGTGTGTGTGTGTGTGTGTGTGTGTGTGTGTGTGTGTGTAGGAGTGGTGTGCAGTGGGAGAGTGTGTGTGTGTGTGTGTGTGTGTGTGTGTGTGTGTGTGTGTGTGTGTGTGTGTGTGTGTGTGTGTGTGTGTGTGTGATGCTGTTTAAACCTCCCTATCTGTTGTTCAAGTTTTGAAAATGTCCCTGTAAAAGTGTTTGAAATAGGACCTAAACGTCAGTAGGCCTGTGGCATGGAGGTCTCGTGTCGGGACTGTAGTTTCAAAGTTGTATGGGTCCTTATGGTAAACTTACGTGTCTTTTTATTTGTCACATAAAGCTTCATTTTTTTTAATGATTGCCTGAAGAGTTTAGTCAGTGCCTGCAGCTTTTGAAAGTTTGCAGGTCCAGCTGGCATCCTGCCAACTTTTTTAGTTGCATACACTGTTCCTGTATGAACATGTTAAGTTATTAATGTTTCACTAGATACACAGCTGAAGCGTATGGAAGCAGATACGACTGACTGACCAAGTTGGTATAGGTAGGAAAGGAAGGAAACATTTATTATTATGAATGCATTTTCAAAGAGTGAGTGAGTAAGGTTTTATGCAGCCTTTAGCAATATTCCAGAATACGATGGGGGAAACCAGAAATGGGCTTCACACATTGTACCATGTGGGGAGTTGAACCCAGTCCTTTGGCGTGCCAAGAGAACTCTTTAACCACAAGGCTATGTCACCAACCCTCATTTTTAAGGAAATGTGATTGTGAACTTTTATGACATGAAAGGCAATTAAATCTTTCATTGTCATGATATTTTTAATATCAATGTGTAATAATGTGTTAAATATTGGTTCATTTGTCCCATGTATAATTAAGCCTCAACTGTTTAAGACATCCCGCTTTACAGGGCCTTGCGCTAAAATTAATCCAGCAGGGCAGACTACGAAGTGTGAAAACAATTCCGCAGGCTGAAGGTTGCAAAATAAACCTCTGAATTGCAAATGAACACTTTAAGCCAACCCAAAACTTTTTCGTCAGGAAATCAAGAAATAAATCCATTTTTGTTCCACGGCCTAATACAATATAGTTGTTGATCATGCTGATATTATGATCAAATCACTGCCATAGATGAATTAACAATTATGTGTCAGCAATTATCATTGGATGAAGATTCTCTACAAACACCAGCATCCATATTTACCCAGACTCCGTGTCTACAGCAATTGTACAGCAATTTGTCAAAATTATTTGTCGTGATGTCTAATTATTTCAAGTGATATTGAAAAAAAAACACTTTTACACATCCTTGTTTACAACCTACGAAACTAGTTAACCCAATTTTCGCCTTATTTTTACATGTTTTTTTTTACTTCCGATTCCGCCATTCCAGTCTGTGTCACTTCACCCTTGTGTGTGTACTCAGGTCGACCTGGTGATTCAAGCTGGAGTGGGTGAGGAGATAAAGTAAAAAGAAAGCCTAATGGTTAGAATGTGTGGGAGAGATAAACACGGTGATGCAATGTCAGACACATTAAATCGGGCGCTATTTTCATCAGGGAATTAAAGCCCGTGAAGCATGACTTGCATTTTATGCATTTGGTATGTTAATATGTTATTCTAAGTGTTCTCATTAGGTCGATGTGACTCACTGTTTATTTAGAATAAAAAAGGCTGTTTCCATTATTGATTCCTTACTCTGTTTCTTCATCCATGTTATATATGTTGTTCCGAGGAATCAAAAGGGATACTGATGCTGGTTTGTTATCACCTTTGTTTCCTTTCAACAAATAATAATAATCATAATCATAATCATAATAATTAATAATTAATAATTATTATTATTAATAATAATAATAATTAATTAAAAAAATAAAAATAATTATAATATTTTACCGTTGCAACTGAATGCAGTGCTGTGGAAAAAGTTATAATTCTAAAAACAATTATATGCCATCAAAAATCATATATTTCATACAGTACTTAATTTGTCCACATCCTATATACCGTATTAGACGTAATAAGCACCCCGCTCTAATAAGAGCCCAGGGTGATATTTGCTCATATATTGGCTAGTGAACAACCCCAATTAGCACCCCTTCCAATCGATCAATGTACACAAGTCTCATTTATTCGTGTATAATACGCACTCATGTGTTACATGCACCCTTAATTATGGGCAATTAAATTCTGGTAAAATATATTTGTCGTGTATAATATGCACAGACTTTTCTTTTCTATCATATCAGGCTGTCAGCATAAACCACAAAATTTATTATCTGTTTTTTTTCACCAAAATTTTATTCTAATAAGAGCCCCCTATTTCTAATTTCGAGAGCGCCCTGAGCGTCATTATGTTGAATACAGTAATCAATTCTGCCGACGTTCTAATCACCATTAAAACAAATAGTGACATTTAGTATCAAATGCATAGAATGAGTGAGTAAGTGATTTTGGTTTAACACTGCTTTGAACAGCCCTTCAGTTATGTCACAACATGTCAGTTTGATGTGGGAGTAAGGATTGTTCAAAGTGGTGTAGTGAGTGAATGAGTGAGTGAGTTTGGTTTTATGCCGCTTTTAGCAATATTCCAGCAATATCACAGCGGGGGACACCAGAAATGGGCTTCACACATTGTACCCATGTCAGGATTCGAACCCGGGTCTTTGGCGTGACGAGCGAATGCTTTAACCACTAGGCTACCCGACCACCCCTCAAAGTGATGTAAGTCTTAGATGTTCATCACTTTGGTGAAACCCATGAGCACTTACAAAAAATAATCTGGCTGAACCAGGATTCAAAACCACATCAATTATGGGTTCGGGACATCTAAGGGGCACAACTGTGCACCCCCACCCACACACCCACACCCATCTCCACGCACCTCCACCCACTCCCCACCCCCACCCCCACCTCCACCCCCACACCCCCCTCCACACCCACACCTACCTCCACCTCAACGTGCCTCCACCCACTCCCCACCCCCACCTCCACCCCCACCCCCACATCCACCCCCACCTCCACACCCACACCCACACCCACATCCACATCCACCCCCCAACACTGCATGGTAATGTAATGACCAGGAGATTGATTCAAGTTTTGATAATGTTGACAGAGGGGGATGAAATTACATCACAGCTCCTTGTGCCTTAAGTGCAGCTCAAGGTCTCTGAACAGTGGACAATTTGAGACCTTTGTCATAGCTTCCTTCCACTTGTTTGAAGATATAGACTTGGGTTAAGTCGACGTTGTTACTCAGCACTCTATGTTGACCTTATTTTGTGTCAGATAGCAAGTTCATATTCATAAAAGTAGATTTATTGTGTAAGACCCCATAAAAGTTGCAAATTTGTTTGTTGATGCTGAACTACAGGAGAATGACCTCTTTTCATCATGATTATTTGTGTGGAAGATAGCTTTATTAGTTACAGTGAGTTCAAATATTGTTGATTTAGGAACAATGAGTTATTTATGGCTGGAAATTATAGATTTGAAAACATATGCAACTGATGATGATAAGGTCATTATTTTAGTGACATAAATAATTTTCCTTATTATGAATAATTTTTCAAACAGTTTATTTTTTTCCTGACTGTTTGGTGCTGTGAAGTAGGGCGTGTTTTTCATCATGAATAGTTCTTCATGCAGAGCTACAGATAAGTAGTGTATTTGCATAAAATACCCCCCCCCCCCCCAATAAAAAAAATAAAAAATATTCAAATAACTTGCATACAGAAATGCATGCATTAATTGAAAAACTGATATATATAAAAACAGCACACGTAAATACCCAATGAAGCTATTTCAGCATGCTTTTACAAAGGAGCTTATTTCCGAAACATAATTACGAGCTAATTTACTTTCCGAGCCAAGCCTATATATTTAGAACTGTTATATACATCTCAAACATTATTTCATTTTTGATGAAAAAACATCTTAAAATGTTTACTAAATATATGAAAAATCCAATAGAATGATGAATAGATGATAGAAAAAATATTGGTTACCCAATGAAAAATGTAATAACCCAATTAAAATAGAAACCCTAGAGTAAAAACTCCATTGCTCAAAAAGTTATCTTGAGCTCTGGACATGTAGAGCTAAGTCTCAGATGTATTGGTGGGTGGCTTAGTAAATGCCAGGAATTGCACATCCCTGCATCAATACAGATGTTGTTTGAGCAGAATATGACAATTCCCAGTTGCTGTGGTGAAATCCATTTCACTTCATCTTTATCTTTATCTGCCATTTTGTGTAGTGATATTTGACCACTGTCTTCTGTTTGTCCAGCTTGAGGAACAAACACAAGCACCTGCTGTGCTCCATCCTCCCTAGCTTATCTCACCATCTTGACCATGTCTTGACAACATGTCAGAGGTGGCTCCACCAGTCTCTTAACTGACCACTGGTCATATTTGTCTATCAATCAAGAAGGTTCTTCTTATTCAACCGTGGGGCCTTTGTTATTCAATAGTACATTGTGTGTTATTCAACAGAACACTTAATAGTATGTTATTCAATAGAATAATGTTGCAGTGTGTTATTCAATAGAATATGTTACAGAGTGTTATTCAATAGAATATGTTACAGAGTGTTATTCAATAGAATATGTTACAGAGTGTTATTCAATAGAATATGTTATTGTGTGTTATTCAATAGAATATGTTACAGTGTGTTATTCAATAGAATATGTTACAGAGTGTTATTCAATAGAATATATTATTGTGTGTTAACCAATAGAATATCTTGAAGCGTTATATTCAAGAGAATATTTTAAAGTATGTCAATCAATAGAATATTTTACAGTGTGTTATCAATAGAACACTAGCAGTGTTTTATTTCAACAGGACAATAATTATGAGAACAAGAATTTGAAATATGAGATCGGCAATATCAGATACAGATTCAATCACACATCCTGTTTCTTCATCATGATGTGTGCCCGAACTGACTATTAATATAATCTATGCTAGAGTGTGTAGATGCCATGGCACTCAGAAATGGTAGGCTGTATAAAGTATTTATAACAATATAGTGGCATGGCTTCTTCTTTTTTCGATCAGAACTCCTCAATTACATTCGCTTTAAAAATGCAGAAATCAGATATGCTTGTCTGAATGCTTAGCTCACTCCCTCCAAGAATTTAGAAGCCTTGATGCTGATTGGCTGATGTGACCTTCTATAAAGGTGTCCTCAAATCTGATTTAATGAGGTTCATCTTCCTTAGGCAAGGGTGATAACTGACTATAAAAGTCCAGTTTCCACCCTTGCCTAACTAGGCTGGAAATTCTTGGCTCCATCATAGCACCACCAGTGACCATTATGAGTTTGTCCCTTCTATGTCCCCCTATTGACCAATCAGATTCCATTTCTCATATTATTTGCATTTGCTTCAAACAAAATGGCGCAGCCCAGTCAGGACGATCTGATCGATTATCAAGATCTATATTGTAATAAAACGAGACTTACTTTGCAAAGTGCATCAAATCATGTAATCACCTTGATTAAAAACATGAAAAATTTTGGAAAATATCTGTTGACAACGAGTTGGCAATATACATGCTTTGCAAATCCTGCAATCAACCTAAATCAGCACGGCGTTTTAACAACCAGATTGAGATTTCGTTATGGGCTATGCATTAGTCCAGGCAAAAAATAATTCCCACTTCATAAAATATATTACATATGACAATATGTAACTGTTTTAGCATTTTTATTTTTTTTATGATGATATATTGGAAGATATGAAAACTTTGATGGATAGTGTTCTCATTTACAAATTCTTCCATCAAGATGTTGAATGTTTTAATTGATAATAGTGGGTCATATTTTATCTGTGGGAGGACAAATATGTACTTAGTATGTGGCATCTTCCTGAGACAAGAGAGTTAACTGACTTTAAAAGTCCAGTTTCCACCAACTGCCGAAGTAGGCTGGAATTACTGGGCTCGATCGTACCGCCATCAGTGGTTATTACGAGTTATGTCCCTTCGAAGCCTCTCCTACAGACCAATCAGATTCCATCACTTGCATTTGTTTCAAACAAAATGGAGGCGCCCAGTCAAGATGATCTGATCGATAATCAAGATCTGTATTGTGATAAAACAGGTCTGACATCGCAAACTGCATCAAATCATGTGAGCACCTTGATAAAAAACATGAAAAGGTTTGGAAAATATCTGTTGACTAGTTGACGGTGCACATGCTTTACTAATCCTGCAATCGACCAAAATCGTTTTAACAACCAGATTGAGATTTCGTTATGGGCTATGCATTAGTCCAGGCAAAAAATAATTCCCACTTCCAGACTAGTTCGCCAAGGGTGGAAACTGGACTTTTATGGTCAGTTAACTCCCTTGCCTCAGGAAGATGGATGTGTGTGACTTTAGATGCTGTGGTATCTGTGACAACACAGTTGACTTATGGACTCAAACTGTCTTCACATCAGAAAGATTATATGAGTGCTTTTATCAGTTGTTACAGAAAATGCATACATCCGTGGTCTGGTGTTAGAGCGCTCGTCCAGAAAGCCGTAGGTCCGGGGTTCGATCCCCGGCCGCGTCATACCAAAAGACATTAAAAGATGGTACTTGCTGTTACCCGGCCTGTCTGGCGCTCGGGATTAAGAGGCTAAAACAAGGACTGGTGGGCTCGGAGTCAGTATACTGTGTCTGAGTGGGGTATTCAGGAATGGCTAATAGATGGTCTAGATTGAATGGATTCAGTCGTTAAACCCATACCTATCAGCCATTGTGACCAGCTGATCACCATAATTGTCATCTCATGGGTTCCAGCTATCAACTCTGGAATCCATTCTAGGAATTGTTACCAAGGGAAAGATTTTTGTGATAGCTGTGATATTCATTCATTCTGTGGTGATTCCTGGTTCAAGTTGCTTCCAAGCAACTTATACTGGTCATAGAGACGATCAACTAAATGCATTGGGTGGGCGTGTCGTTGTTCCCCAACGGTGAGGAGTGTTGCTCATGATATCAATCACTGGAATATTTATTGGCCTCTGTCAAATACCTGGAATTTCACATTCATTCATTCATTCATTCATTCATTCATTCATTCATTCATTCATCTTCCCACGGCAAGAGCGTCCACTAGCCTTTTTATCAGTCTTGTTTCCACCCTTGCCACATCAAGCCCACTTTCCTGTGCTAAATATGATTGGACTATCACACATATCGATAGTCAAATCAGAGAATGTTTTACAAAATCAACATCCACGGCTGGTACACATTCGTATGAAAGTGATTTACCGCTGTCTGTCCGTGTTGACACGAATATGTCTTTTGTCATCTTTAAACCCCCTCATGATTGCCTATGTTTCTGTGTCAGGGATGAAATCACAAATATTTTCGATAAGAGATTGACCAGGTCGTCGCCTATAGTAGTCACATCTTTGTGAAGCTATACGAGATAAGAACAGCGATCTGATTGGATATCACATTTTCATTACAAGGGGCACAACTCATGATCTAGCGAGGTGGTGCCAGGGTCGAGGCAAGAAAAGTGGCCTTGAAGTGGCTAGGCTAGAAACTAGGCTTTGATATAGGCTAGTAGACATGCTTGCCTCGGGAAGATGGTTATTCGTGTTTGTTACCCATCTTCTTTGTGTTTTTCAGACTCTCACAGCAAAGGATGTGACCTGTACAAGAAAATACAAGAAGGAAGAATAACACCTCAAAGACTTGTTTGTTTACTTACATCATCGACCAATTCCTTCCTTCCATTGAACAGTCCAGGGATTCCACTGATTGGCTGAACATTTCGAGATGCGTTGGCGACTCTGAATCACCAGAAGCATACCCCATGAGAAGTCTTTTATTTCCAGGAATGTTAGTAACCTAGCAACGGTTTTTGTGTTAAAATTGCTCAGTGTCACAAAGCAAACTTTTTGTTTTGACTTGAAAACTATAAGAAACAAAATAAAAAATAAAATTTTACAAATAAGACAGGCAAATAATTCAAATACAGTCTGTTCACAATCAACACAATTCCAATGTATTCCTCAGCATGCAAAAATCTCAAGAAAGCCTTCATGAAATATTGTCCTGTAGTCTGAAGCAATCCATCACACCAAAGATTATTATTAAAATATTTAATTTAAAGAAAAAATAAATTCACAAGGTCTTTTCTTCGAGGTGTACTGTGACGTAGTCAGATTTCTTGCCAACAAAAAGTACATTGTTTATTTGCATATGTCAGCAACTCTGAAATTCATCATATCTTTTAAATCCAACTTGGCAATTGTTATCTGATCGAAAAATGGTTGTTATCTGATTGGGCAATTGTGTTATCTAATTGGGCAATGGTTGTTTCTGATTGGACAATGAGTGATGTTCAGATAACAGATATGTTTCTGTGATTCAGTACTTATCAACAAGTGATACCTGGCAACTCATATGAAAGCATGCTTTAGTATATTGCAAACAAACATCTGACAACTTACAAATATTGCAATAGCTGTTCCAGGCCAGCTTTGAGTTCTAATTTGATTCCAATACCAACTTTGTTTTAGTATAGTCTCCTGTAGAATAAGTCAGTTTTCAAGAGTTTGGTAAGAATATTTATTCAGAAACTAAAAGAACTTGACCCATGGTCTCATCAAATAGTCTAGTCAGCACATATTTTGCCTTAGAAGTCAAAGTTTTTTTTTGAATAGTATTACCGATATGTAAGTTTATTTATGTTTTTTACAACATTTTTTTTAAATGTACCTATAATCCGTAGGTTGCTTTTCATGAACAATGTTTACAGCCTGTCCTGTGATTTTTACCTTGAACATTTAACGTTTGACATTTACTTTGAGAGAAAAAGGATCATTATAATAATTTAATTTAATCATAAAATATATTACATATGACAATATGTAACTGTTTTAGCATTTTTATTTTTTTTATGATGATATATTGGAAGATATGAAAACTTTGATGGATAGTGTTCTCATTTACAAATTCTTCCATCAAGATGTTGAATGTTTTAATTGATAATAGTGGGTCATATTTTATCTGTGGGAGGACAGATATGTACTTAGTATGTGGCATCTTCCTGAGACAAGAGAGTTAACTGACTTTAAAAGTCCAGTTTCCACCAACTGCCGAAGTAGGCTGGAATTACTGGGCTCGATCGTACCGCCATCAGTGGTTATTACGAGTTATGTCCCTTCGAAGCCTCTCCTACAGACCAATCAGATTCCATCACTTGCATTTGTTTCAAACAAAATGGAGGCGCCCAGTCAAGATGATCTGATCGATAATCAAGATCTGTATTGTGATAAAAGTGCATCAAATCATGTGAGCACCTTAATAAAAAACATGAAAAGGTTTGGAAAATATCTGTTGACTAGTTGACGGTGCACATGCTTTGCCAATCCTGCAATCGACCGAAATCTGCATGACAGTTTACAAACCGGATTTCGATTCCGTTGCACAATTTTGATTGGATTATGCATCGTCCGGCCAAAATATAACTCCATAATACCAGCCAAGTTCGACAAGGATGGAAACTGGACTTTTACAGTCAGTTAAATAACTCCCTTGCCTCAGGAAGATGAGTATTTTGATGCTGTGAAGAAGTCAAAGAGGATTACAAAATATTTTTTTATTGGGCTCACTGAAGTACAGATATTGGAATAACTGTTACCATGGTAACATAACTTTTACAAAATAACAATTCTAACATTTCTGGCCAGTCTGAATTACTTTTTTTATTGAATTTATTTATTGAATTTATTCCAAATATTGTTGGGACCCAACTAAATATTGAATTAAGAACAATATTTATTTCATGAACAGAAAGATATACTTTGAAATTCTTACTGTTGTTTATGCTTTGAATAGTTTTACATAGGTTTAGGAGTGTGGGACACTATGTGGTGACCTCGTAGAGAATTGCTTGGCACATTGCCATGTTTGTATGAACTACAGCATATTAACTATGGCAATAAATTATTTAATCTTACATCATGCTATTTTTATTCTTTCTTTTTCATACAACTGAAAAATGAGTGAGTGTTTGTTTGTTTAACACCGCACTCAGCAATATTCCAGTGATATGACGGCGGTCTGTAAATAGTCGAGTCTGGGCCAGACAATCCAGTGATTGATATCATGAGCACTGATCCATACAAATGGGATACAATGACATGCATCTACCCAGTCAGTGAGCCTGAGCACCCGTTAGTCACCTCTTACGACAAGCATAGTCGCCTTTTACGGCAAGCATGGGTTATTGAAGACCTATTCTACCCCGGATCTTCACGGGTGCTCTTACATATGGCCTGATGAGGCAAAAGGAAATTGTTTCTCCTATTTATTATTTTTACCTGTCAACTGCCTGAGAGTTGAATTTTATTAAATTTATCGCACGCATGCACGCACACCAACCGATGCCTACATTGTTATCTTCTCACAAGAAGATATATGACACTCCACTAATACAGGATAATTATACAGTAATCTTCTCAATCATATTGGTCATTAAATAGAGATCTACTTTCTTCCTTGTGTTATTTAGATGAAAGTAAAAGAAAATCGCCATTTTACTGGAGTAAAAAACACTTTAGTCCGGAACTACTTCAATATACCTCACAGGCACAAAGCCATAGAAGAAAATACATAATAAGTAGATTATGTGTCTATTTCTTGTAAATAACATGTTAATGTCATTGAGTGACCTGCAAAGTTGATATTTTCATGAATGTTTTCAAGTCAGTCTCCATATAAATTAACTGCCCTTGACATGAAAGGTCATGGTCATTGCATGCAAATTTGTACTCTGCTAGTGTTTCAGCCGAAATATATGAGAAAGGTATATTGTTTCATGTAACATCTTGCATGGAATGATTGTTGAGCTATCATCTGTTATTGACTCGCAGATTGGCATAAGTCAGAATCAGTAAATATGATGTTTCAGCAGTGTTTGCCAGGATCTATATTGCTTCTGTTTTCAAAGTGCAAGTGGAAAACGCACTGTTTTGTGGTTAAATGATACAATAGACCTACACTGTCGAATTGTTTTCGTCAACATGCCTTGTTTTGACTGCCATAAGCTCCTAAAACAGCTCCAACATTGTCTTAATTTTTGTGTTTGTTTGTTTGTTGTTTATCGCTGTTTTCAGCAATATTCCAGCTATATGACGGCAGTCTGTAAATAATCAAATCTGGACCAGACAATCCGGTGATTGATATGAGCATCGATCCACACTATTGGGATATGATGACATGCATCAACCAAGTTGGCGAGTCTGACCACCCAATCCTGTTAGTCGCCTCTTACAACAAGCATGGGTTATTTTTGTGGTAAACTTAAGATAACTTGGTGATAAGAAAGCTTTGAGAATAAACTTGGCTAAGATTTTTTTCACTACAACGCCTTTACGCCAATCTTAGTTCTAAGTGTGCATAGAGCTAATCTCAGTGCTTCGTGAATAGGCCACCAGGCGTTTATTCAAGACAGGCGTTTATTTCTTCCAATGTACTGGCTTTTATTAAGTGTTGTATCAGGAGGTCAGGCTCTACGGCTTGGCTGATTGTGTCATCGTGCCCTGATGCAGACATGTTTTCATCACACTTTTAGTCACAGGTTTGAGTGAGTGAGTGAGTTGGGTTTAACACCGCTTTTAACAGTATTCCAGTTATATCACGGCGTGTCAGCTTAATGTGGGAGGAAAGT
The DNA here is from genome assembly GCF_022045235.1 of Haliotis cracherodii. Taxonomy (NCBI): domain Eukaryota; kingdom Metazoa; phylum Mollusca; class Gastropoda; order Lepetellida; family Haliotidae; genus Haliotis; species Haliotis cracherodii. The sequence continues at coordinate 41,588,664 of NW_027266266.1, forward strand.
CCGAAGTGATGCAGGTTTCAGATGTTTACCACTTCGGTGAAACCCATGAGCACGGGTATGGTCCTGACAAACCTAGAAACATAATCAGGGCAAACCAGGATTCGAACCCACAATCATAGGTTTCTGTCGTGGCCAAGGGACGCAACTCTGCACAGCGAATCGCGGCATCTTAGACGACAGGGCCACCCGTGCCCCCTCACAGGTGTAACTTGATTATGACATCTAGGTTTCTTTGATAGGATTAATACAAATTGCTTACTGCGTCCTTAAACAACATTCACCAACTCCAAATACTTGTTAGTTCAGATGTTTGAGAGTAAATCATGATGAAGTCAACCATAGTCTTAAATGTAAAAAGCAGAATTTGCTAAAAAATCAAAATTGCAGTGGGACACCCTATTGCGGGAATGTGATCTGAGCTTGTGATAATCGATTCATCCTCGATTATCCAGTCTATCATATCTCCATTCTATTGCGATACGTACACTGGAGCTATTGACTACCCTACCTTTGTTTTAAGTGTGGTTTGAATGACACAGAGCTAAAAATAGACCCCTGATCAAATTACACTGTTCTTATGTGATTGAGAGAAGCTGCCATATGACTCAACTTTTCAGTGTCAAATACAACCTCTTGAAGCAAAAGTAGAGTGAGGCAATACCTAGGGTCTAGCAGCCTGACGGTTATAGGACTCTGGAGTCAGGGTGATGTGCGATTGTGGGCCAACACCCGTGTGAGGCTCGGCGACTTGGTTGATGGCATGTCAACACCCGCATGAGGCTCGGTGACTTGGTTGATGGCATGTCAACACCCGCATGAGGCTTGGTGACTTGGTTGATGGCATGTCAACACCCGCGTGAAGCTCGGTGACTTGGTTGATGGCATGTGAACACCCGCGTGAGGCTCGGTGACTTGGTTGATGGCATGTGAACACCCGCGTGAGGCTCGGTGACTTGGTTGATGGCATGTCAACACCCGCGTGAGGCTCGGTGACTTGGTTGATGGCATGTCAACACCCGCGTGAGGCTCGGTGACTTGGTTGATGGCATGTGAACACCCGGGTGAGGCTCGGTGACTTGGTTGATGGCATGTCAACACCCGCGTGAGGCTCGGTGACTTGCTTGATGGCATGTCAACACCCACGTGAGGCTCGGTGACTTGGTTGATGGCATGTCAACACCCACGTGAGTCTCAGTGACTTGGTTGATGGCATGTCTACACCCACGTGAGGCTCAGTGACTTGGTTGATGGCATGTCAACACCCACGTGAGGCTCAGTGACTTGGTTGATGGCATGTCAACACCCGCGTGAGGCTCGGTGACTTGGTTGATGGCATGTCAACACCCGCGTGAGGCTCGGTGACTTGGTTGAATTGCATGTCAACACCCGCATGAGGCTCAGTGACTTGCTTGATGGCATGTCAACACCCACGTGAGGCTCGGTGACTTGCTTGATGGCATGTCAACACCTGCGAGACTCGGTGACTTGGTTGATTGCATGTCAACACCCGTGTGAGGCTCGGTGACTTGGTTGATGGCATGTCAACACCCACGTGAGTCTCAGTGACTTGGTTGATGGCATGTCAACACCCATGTGAGGCTCAGTGACTTGGTTGATGGCATGTCAACACCCGCGTGAGGCTCGGTGACTTGGTTGATGGCATGTCAACACCCGCGTGAGGCTCGGTGACTTGCTTGATGGCATGTCAACACCCGCATGAGGCTCGGTGACTTGGTTGATGGCATGTCAACACCCGCATGAGGCTCGGTGACTTGGTTGATGGCATGTCAACACCCGCATGAGGCTTGGTGACTTGGTTGATGGCATGTCAACACCCGCGTGAAGCTCGGTGACTTGGTTGATGGCATGTCAACACCCGCATGAGGCTCGGTGACTTGGTTGATGGCATGTCAACACCTGCGTGAGGCTCGGTGACTTGCTTGATGGCATGTCAACACCCGCGTGAGGCTCGGTGACTTGGTTGATGGCATGTCAACACCCGTGTGAGGCTCGGTGACTTGGTTGATGGCAGGTCAACACCCGCGTGAGGCTCGGTGACTTGCTTGATGGCATGTCAACACCCGCATGAGGCTCGGTGACTTGCTTGATGGCATGTCAACACCCGCGTGAGGCTCGGTGACTTGGTTGATGGCATGTCAACACCCACGTGAGTCTCAGTGACTTGGTTGATGGCATGTCTACACCCATGTGAGGCTCAGTGACTTGGTTGATGGCATGTCAACACCCATGTGAGGCTCAGTGACTTGGTTGATGGCATGTCAACACCCGCGTGAGGCTCGGTGACTTGGTTGATGGCATGTCAACACCCGCGAGGCTCGGTGACTTGGTTGAATTGCATGTCAACACCCGCATGAGGCTCAGTGACTTGCTTGATGGCATGTCAACACCCACGTGAGGCTCGGTGACTTGCTTGATGGCATGTCAACACCTGCGAGACTCGGTGACTTGGTTGATGGCATGTCAACACCCGTGTGAGGCTCGGTGACTTGGTTGATGGCATGTCAACACCCACGTGAGTCTCAGTGACTTGGTTGATGGCATGTCAACACCCATGTGAGGCTCAGTGACTTGGTTGATGGCATGTCAACACCCGCGTGAGGCTCGGTGACTTGGTTGATGGCAGGTCAACACCCGCGTGAGGCTTGGTGACTTGCTTGATGGCATGTCAACACCCGCATGAGGCTCGGTGACTTGCTTGATGGCATGTTAACAGCTGCGTGAGGCTCGGTGACTTGGTTGATGGCATGTCAACACCCACGTGAGGCTCAGTGACTTGGTTGATGGCATGTCAACACCCGCATGAGGCTCGGTGACTTGGTTGATGGCATGTCAACACCCGCGTGAGGCTCGGTGACTTGGTTGATGGCATGTCAACACCTGCGAGGCTCGGTGACTTGGTTGATGGCATGTCAACACCCGCGCTAGGCTTGGTGACTTGCTTGATGGCATGTCAACACCCGCGTGAGGTTTGGTGACTTGGTTGATGGCATGTCAACACCCGAGTGACGCTCAGTGACTAAATTGATGGTGTGTTAACATACCGACAATGGTGTGTCAGCTTAATGTGGGAGGAAAGACTGAAGTGATGCAGGTCTTAGACGTTTACCACTTTTGTGAAACCCCGAGCACGGGTATGGTGTCGACAAACCTAGAAACCTATTCGGGGCCATTGAGGATTTGAACCCACGATTGAAGTTTGAGTGCACTGTTCAATACACAAACAAGCATGCAAGCTGTGGTGATTTGTATCTCTCTAGTTTGTCTCCCAATCTGGAATACTGTTTTTTTTACATATGGACATCTATGATCAACAATAAATGTTGACGAGAAGGCAATCGTATAACATGATTTAATCAAGATTTAATTTCAACAAGAAAAGATAATTATGCCAACAAACAAACTCTCACTTCGTATTTGTTTATCAAGCAAACAAATGTTCAATAATGACTTCAAATTGGTCACAACTGATGAACATGCAAACATTAATGTTAGATTAAGGAAACCATAATATATGTTTAACACAAATGAACTTCTCAACTCAGATCGCAGTAAGAACGGAAACTACGTCCTTTCATATATAACAAGGGGCGGTGGGGTAGCCTAGTTTTTAAAGCGTTCGCTCGATATCCCACATGGGTACAATGTGTGAAGCCCATTTCTGATGTCCCCCGCTGTGATATTGCTGGAATATTGCTAAAAGCGGCGTCAAACCACAATCACACACTCTCTCACACATACCACATCCTAGGATGCAACTTGTGTCGAGAAATGAAAGAAATGATTACCGTAACATGCAACATACATCAGTGAATGAGTGAGTGAGTTTTAGTTTCAACCCACTTTCAACAGTATTCCAGTCATATCACGATGTGTCAGCTTGATGTAGATGGAAAGCCTGAAGTTATACCGGTCTCAGATGTGTACCACTTTGGTGAAACACACGAGCATGGAGGTGACAAACCTAGAAACGTACCATTTTCGACGTAATAAGCGCCCACGGCGATATTTGCTGATATATTGGCGAGTGAACAATCCTAATTAGCACCCATTCTGATTGATCAATGTACACAAGACCTATTTATTCGTGTATAATACGCACTCGTGTGTTATATGCACTCTTAATTATGGGCATTTAAATTCTGGAAAAATATATCTGTCGTATATAAAGGCAGGCCGTCAGCATAAACCATTTAATTTATATTTCAACTCTGTTTTTTCCACCAAAATAATATTCTAATAAGAGCCCCCTATTTCTAATTTTTAGAGCGCCCTGGGCGCTTATTACGTCGAATACGGTAATTCAGACAAACAGCAACAAAGATCACCTTGGCCTACATTTGTAACCAGTACACAGGTGCTATTTGATTGATGCATTTAAAGAGGGAATGAGTGAGTGTAGTCATCTGTGAAATATTTCTCCCATATAGCGGACACTAAGAAGTCTGCCCATTCAGGGGAACCAAACCTGGATCTTTGGTGTGACGAGCAAAACTTTCACTACTTGGCTATCCCTCCAGCCCTGAGCAGCACGAGTTGTTTGATTTGGTTATATAAATATATCATGTACTTGTATAAGATCGAAGTTCATTGGTTAGCCAATTCTCTGTGGATCTCATTAAAATCAGATCTGGTTCTCCGATACGATACCTCTCTGTGTGAACATCTGACAAGCCCTCCAATGACTCAACAGTTGAACTCTCCAATCAGCCAATCAGTGTTGAGGCTTCAAAATTCTCAGTACAAGTGAGCAAATCATTTACAGTAACCTATCTAAAAAAGGTTGGTTGGTTGGTTTGTTGTTTAACGCCGCACTCAGCAATATTCCAGCTATATGACGGCGGTCTGAAAATAATAAAGTGTGGACCAGACAATCCATTGATTGACATCATGACCATCGATCCACAGAATTGGGATTCAATGACATGCATCAACCAAGTCAGCGAGCCTGACCACCAAATCCCTTCAGTCGCCTCTTACCACAAGCATAGACGCATTTTACGGCAAGCATGGGTTGCTGAAGACCTATTCTACCCTGGATCTTCACGGGTCTCCCTTTATGTAGAGTTTGTCACCCTTGTGTCTTTTCAGATCAAATACATCAACACAAGTTGACAAAACACCTCCGAGACTTGCCAAGGAGTTTTAAACTTTTATCTGTGAGTGGTGATATGTTTGGTTTCACGGTGAGGTGATGTGAAATGGGGTCAACGTGGCATTCAAGGTTATTGCACGTGTATCCGTGGCAGCTTGTACTAGTCCGAACTAAAGCCGACTTTCTAGTGCTAGCCCACTGAGATACCATGCCGCAATTATAACATGAATACCCCACTCAAACACAGTATCTATGTTATAGTTCCTTAATGCTGAGCGCCAGGCAGGGTAACAACAAGTACCATCTACTAATGTCTTTTGACCAGGGATCGAACCCCCAACCTTCTGTTATCCCACCAGACGCATACGAGACCACAGGGGCGGTCATTTGATATCAAAAGACACAAGGGTAAGATTCTCTTGATCATCTAAAATCATTCTAGGTTGTAAACAGTACGAACCAGTATTAACCAGTGTCTTGATTTTAAAAATCTCACAGCTAACCAGAGAGATTAGTGAAGTCATTTGATTCTGCCGTCATGGCAACCGATGATGTCACAATGTAGTGAAAAGCAGTGTGATGCAATTTCTTTTTCGAGACATCGCTTGATCTCACCCAACCAATATCTCCTATGGAGGCCAGTTTTTCAATGATAAATATCTATACCCTCTGTCTCTTATGAAAATCAGCTACCAACATGGCACTTCAGTGGACACTATTGCTACTTTTTAGACAAGACTGCAATTAGATTAGCTACTACCATGTTATCTATGGTAAATGATATACAAATATTATAAGGGCTATTAAAATTGACATGAAAAATAACATTACCAAAATACCCCATATTTACTAACCTCCCCAAAATGGTCTGTTTTTTCATACCCTCCTAAATGCATATCAGAATTGAAGGGCTAGCATCTGTGGTTTGGTGCCCTATTTCCATGTGGGCATAGACACTGTGAAGTGCCTTGAATGAAACTGCTACAAAGACTGTAATTACGGCAAGCTGGACTGCATCATCATAAAGTCTGCCGCACGTTTTGTTTATATTTTTATTTTCAAAAAATTAAAATAATCCTGTTCTTAAAAACAATGTGATCTAATATAGCTCACAGTTACTTCTCTTTACATGCACCCTGCTTTACTGTGCATCTCCTGTTATGGTCATGGTGGCAACAGGAGTTAGTATACTAGTTTATGTAGGGAGACCCTTTCCCCGGTTCATGGACCACGACTGTTTATTCAGTTACATACTAGTTTCAACAAGCAAAAAAACCAACAAAAAAACAACAACACCTGCCCGCACTATATTTTCATTCTTTTTCTTTTTTCAGCAATTCTTTTAATCTTTGCCGAAGCACAGTCCCAGCTGCCATACTGACACATGTGATAGTCACAGTCCTCACAGTACATTAAGAGTGACATTGGATTTTAGCATCGGTGTCTCTTCCTCAGATCAGCTACTGACGACTATGAACATGAGACAATATCATGCACAGCAGTGAGAACCAAGTCACCTTGGAAACAATTTTAAAGAAAGACTACAATGATCTGTTTCAAATACACACAACAGTGAGTGAGTACGTGAGTTTGGTCTAATGCCAATATAAAAAGTATTCCAGTCATATCATGGCGTGTCAGCTGAATATGTGGGGGGAAAGCCTGAAGTGATGCAGGTGAAGCCCCTAAGCACAGGTCAAACCTCGAAACCTCGGTGCGAATCAGGATTCGAACGCACGACCACAGGCACAGCGAATTGCAGCATTATACAAAACACAACAGATACTGTTTAACTGTTAAACATGTGCATATCAATGTAAAAGATTACAAAGACCAAAAAGAGTTCAACTTTTGTTGATGTCCCTGTACCAGAAACACCCCAGTTGACTTTCCAAACTGCAGAATTCTGTTGATCCGTGGAAACTAGTCATCCCTGTAATATGCAACAATATAGGTACATAAGATTTATTCAAGCACTTCACTGCATGGGTATATAAATATAACAGTTCTGAAAACAATTCTGGTAGCACTAAGAGAATATTGCACTGAAACTTCATAATCTTGAAAACTATAATAGAAAATGTAAATACATGCACAGAATTGTATCTCTCAAAGATGTTAACAAATGGTCTTTCATAGTCAATATACATCGCAGGTGAGTGAGTTTGGTCTAACATGTTTAACGCTGCTTTGAACAGTTGTATCACGGTGTGTCAGCATGGAAGGAAAGTCTCAAGTGATGCAGGGACGAAGATGTTTAGGACTTCGGTGAAACCCATGAGTAAGGGTATGGTGCTGACAAACACAGAATCACAATCAGGGTGTATCTGGAATTTGAAGTGACAATCATAGGATTCTGGCATTCCTGAGGCAACTATGCACAGTGGCTGTGGCACCTTAGACTATGACCCTAAACATTGTAAGAGAATGGAAATAACAGAAATTGGGCCAGTGCTGATACATACCCTTTGTCATGATCTCAACAGTAAGGAATACACCAGTAGAAACTTGAAAACTCCTTTCATGACAAGAAACTGGACTACATTGTCAATGGCCAAACCAAGATATATTTAGTACACTTGAGTCAATCAAACCAACAATCACTGGAGAATGTATGTACATATTGCCCAGGCCCCATTCCATAAAGCAATCGCAAAGATTATCATAACTCCCACACTTTAACATAGACTTACGACAGGGATCATTTTGAGTAACGAGCCAAGAATAAAGCATTTTACAAACAATTCTCTTACTATATTCATATACAGGAGTTTGTCTGGGATTTTAAAGACTGGGGAGAAATATATGAGTCTGTGGCAGGAATATTTGTAAAAAAGAATTTTTCGTCAAAATTGAAAATTCTATTTTCTTAAATTCAGAGGTATTTTAACATGCATGCAGGGCAGTAAATTTGAACTTAGTATTAAAACTCTCTTCGTCAAGTTTATTGGCACTGTTATCAGAGCAATACATAATAGTTCTATTGTGCCACTGTTCACACGAATTGCTCGTGAACTCTGAGACTGACCATTAAATGTCATGGATTTATCTATAACTGCAAAGAGGACAATACTGCTCAGCCCCATGTCTGCAGCAAATATCAGTACAAATACCCAAATTGGAATCATAAATCTGTCAATTCTAGTATTTCAGTCATAACTAACGTTACGAGTGAGTGAGTGAGTTGGGTTTAATGCCGCTTTTAACAGGCTAATATCGCGGCATGTCAGCTTAATGTGGGAGGAAAGCCCGAAGTGATGCAGGTCTCAGACGTTTACCACTTCGGTGAAACCCACGGGCATGGGTATGGTGCTGACAAACCTAGAAACATAATCGGGACGAACCAGGATTCAAACCCACAATCAAAGGTTTCTGGCGTGCCCAAGGGACACAACTCTGCACAGCGAATTGCAGCGCTTTAGACGACTTGGCCATCCATGCCCCCACTAACTTTACGCCTTTGTAAAAGTGACTTGTATTTCACAGATAACATTACCAATAGAGACGAGGAGGCTTGAAAGGTAACTTTGACATTGCAATGTTACGACATCTAAATTAAGAAAATAAGAACTAAGAAAAAACAATTTCAAACAAATTACATTTGTGCTGAGGGCACGTTGTTTGAAGTCCTAACAACTGACACTTACCTGGTATAACTATGAGGCAATAACACACATTATTATCAATATGTTTTGAAATAACCGAGTTCATAAAGATTGCATGTGCATTGGTGCAAATTTCACTTCTTGCGCATCAGTGTATTGTTACAGTCATCCGAACTGAATTGTTGATGTCATTCGAATTTTATGGTCGGAATGACGTTAGACCAGAAATAACGCCATAGCTGAAGATTGTTGATATCATCCGACCAATTATTGTTTCCTAGGACAGCGGTGCAGATCAGTGTATTTTTCTACAGGGAAGCTCCAAAGGATGAAGAAATAATGAGTAATAAAGAAATGATTAAACTCACATATGTGTCATGCTGATTTCACAAAACTTGTGTAAGAATTCATGTCTTGCCCTCACTCTCGCTCGGGAAGTCCAAAAATACTGACACTCAATTAGTACTACACACGTGCTTGAATAATAATCTCCATCACTAAAACATCAACCAGTGAAGATCTGGGTTAGAATAGGTCTTCAGCAAACCCATCCTTGCCGTAAGAGGCTTATGCTTTTCATAAGAGGCAACTAACAGGATCGGGTGATCTGGCTCGCTGACTTGGTTGGTGCATTTCATCGTATCCCAATTGCTTGGATCAATGCTCATGATATCAATCACTTGATTTCTGGTCCGGACTCGATTATGTACAGATCGCCGTCATATAGTTGGAATATTGCTGAGTGCAGCATTAAACAACAAACAAAACAAAGAAAAACACTACAACATCTATATACTGTTCTCCACAGAGTGAGCCTCCACAGTAAAGGGCACTGTTCGTATAATCTCCGGCATGCTGTCATCACTATAGCCGTGGGCCTTCCTGTAGTGGATCTGCAGACACTGCTTGGTGGTGTAGGCAGTGCCACAACCCTCATGCTGGCAGGAGAAGGGTTTGATCCCAGAGTGAGTTAATAGATGCACTTTCAGGTTGCTGCCGTCCCGGAAACCCTTCCCGCACCGATCACAGAAAATTGCAAATTCCTGCGTGTGGGTTTTGAGGTGGCGTTCGAGTCCCATCTTACTGTTGAAAACCTTGTTGCACTTCTCACAGGAGAATCGCTCCTCGGAATGGTTCCGTCTTATATGATGTTTCAGCCTCCACGAATTTTTGAATGTCGAGCCGCATACGGAACAGGTGCTTGCTTCGATGTTATCCTGTTTGTGGACTGTCTGTATGTGACGGTTGAGTTGTCTGGCATACAGATAATCCCGTCCACATTGTTCGCATTTGTATGCCCCCATGCCTCCATGTTCATTCTGAGCGTGATTGGCAAGGTGGGCATACTTATGAAACACTTTATGGCAGATTTTACACTTCTCTTTCTTCCGAGTTATTCCTCTAGGGTGGACGATCCTCACATGCTTGATGTAGTTCACGTTGCTGTCAAAGTCCAGATTACACCGATGGCACTTCAACTCATCGTTGGATAACACAAGATGTTGCTGATCGTCCATAAATGCCGCATAAAACTGTATCTCTTCCCCCTTTTTCACATTCCGACGGGTGATGAAATAAATCTCCTTGTCCGTTTGAACATAATACAGATTGCTGTCCACAAACCGTAAAGTTGGCATGAGAAACCGGCACCAGTTGCTGTTCATTTCATCCTCCGTCGTCAGAAATGTCTGAACCTCCTCCTCCCCATCTTCATCCCCTTCTTCGTCGGGTCTGACAGGATGGTTCAGACGGGGCTGTATGAACCATATGTACTTGAGATCAGTCAGACATTGAATACTCTCATAGTCAATTTCTTGCCCCATCACAGGACCGAACGCTGTCCCTGCTAGGATCTTCTCCGCTGCATATATGGTATATCCTCTTATGGTCTCGCTGATGCCCAGGTAGAACTGGGAAGGCAGGGAGGCATATGATAAGATGTGGCTGTTGGTGGAAGTCAAATTGTCGGGGATGAAAGACTTGGGATTTTCTATCACACATAATCCTTTCATATGGTTCAACCTGCACATAGCACACTGAGTGGCCATTTTAATTTTCCTTCCATCATCTTCTAACGGCCTTTTCAGATTTTTCAATTTCTTCAGAACATTTTGAATGGATTTATTTTCAGTTTTCAAACGTTTCAGATTCAAGGTTGATTTTGAGTTTTCATCACTCCTTGAACGGAGCGATTTCTGTTCCTTGAACGATTCCAAACTGTCCTGGTCTGAATCAGGCTCTGCTTGACCAGCCTTCATTGAATCAACTGTGTCGTCATCGGATACATCCTCCTTAGACTCTTTGTCCTCCTTGTCCTCAAGTCCATCTGTCCCGCAATCCTCTTTTGTCTCTTCTTCCCCATCTTTCTCAACATCATCTTTATCGTTCTCGTTACTTTTATCAACCTCTTCCTCCCTCTTCTCAACATTGTACACCTTATTGGAAGGGTTCTCACTCACTGTTAACTTCATATTCTGAACTGTTGTCAAAACACGAACCCCGTCCTCAGGATTCGTAATCTCGACATCATTCAGCTTCAGCAAATCTTCAACAGCCATCGCGGACAGCAAATCGATTTCATGATTATATGCAATAAGATATATCAAGTTATCCTCCTCCTGGCATAGGTTACGTACAGATATGTTGTCGAAGTTGATTGCGAACATAATAAAAGGCTTGGCGTTGCTGGTGCTGGTCACTCCACGACCACTGACTGGACCACTGAACTCAGTCATGTGACGTGGTGATATATTGTCTGAAAAGTTGTCAAAATGCTGTATTGGTAAATCTGTGGGATGGGATGAAAACTGATTCGGCTGTAGAAAAGGTCGAACTGGTGATTCAAATCTGTGATGAGTTGGAGGTAGATGGTTAGTGTAAATCGGATTGAAAGATCCGTATCGCGGTTGTCCCACAGGTTGGAAAGGAGGGGTCAAGGTCATGTCCATTCCATTCCAAGTTCCAAACGAGGCTGGATTGCCTTGGAAACCAGTCCATTGGTCCATTGTCTGCAAATAAATATTGTGTAAAAATAAAACTGTTAATCATATTTTATGCAGCATTTTGAAGCAATAGTGATAAAGAAGACAGGACTGAATAGTTAGATTCAGATACTTTCACCTTTTTAAGCAAATGTTTGAAAAAGTGAGTGAGTGTGGTTTTACGCCGCTTTTAGCAATATTCCAGCAATATCACGGCGGGTACACCCGAAATGGGCTTCACACATTGTACCCATGTCAGTGTACCACTAGGCTACCCAACCGCCCCTGTGTTTTTTAAAAAGACACCTGTATCTGTTCTGAAGCAATGCAAGACATGATGGAATTTTAAGAATAAAACAGGTTTAATCCCGTTGTCATTGTAAGTTTTAGTAGAAGCTTCTGAAATTACTTGTCAAAGTTTACCACTTTGTTGAAGAAACCCAGTGGATACTGTCACAATTAAAGGGACACAACTCTCGACCAGCATCTTAACCAATGGGCTATCTGTATCATGTAGGAACTGCATGGATTAGCATTAGTGAAACAACTGAAATGAGAATTCAAGTATTTCTTGCTTATCATTTCACCCCGACAACAAGTGAAACTACAATATGCCACCATGTCCAATTGAGTTAACTCAATTCATTTAAACCTAATGTTACTGGTATATTACAGAGGGCATGACTGCTTAAAATCCTGGTCGAAATATCAGCGGAGAGGGATATCAGCTTAGAGACTACTGGTCAAAGCCATGCTTTCTAGTGACCAGGCCACTTGAGGACTAAAATCACAATTCACAGACATTGATTGACTTAAGCAATTAAGGCCACTTGAGGACCAATCACAGACATTGATTGATTTAATGGGCTGATTCACCAACTAATGAAGGAATGTTTGAAATGTATAACAATGTAAATGTAATAATGCTATGAATATCTACTATGGTTGGTTGGTCTGTTGTTGAACGCCGCACTCAGCAATCGTCCAGCTATATGACGGCGGTAAAATTACTATGGAAGTGCATGACAGAATATATGAGAATTTAGTGCTGAATAAATTATTAGAAACATATATATTTGTATCTTTTATGGTCTATACTGGTCAAAGCAATCCGGTTTCAACCATCTTGCTTTAAAATGAACGGGTCATTCAAATTTCAGTATGGTTTTTCCAAATTTGGGATATAGTCCTCAAAATTTGGGTACACACAGCAATTTAAAGCATGAATGCTCCAAAACAAGTACTAAACTGATGAGAATTTTAGGTACGGGTTAGCGATTTTAGTTGTGTACAAACCTGCAGTGGAAGGGATCGTCTAGTATCCACCCCACCCTCACCCCCCGACCATACACACTCTTACGATCCTTAGGGTCAGTTGTGAGTTGGGGTATGAGTTAGCTTTCTCCCATCAACTATCAAATTGTACCAATGTTAATCAGAGGAAACTCTTGTAAAATCAATAGGACAATGGCTACCACACATATGCATTAATGTATTCAGTTGGGTGTTGATCACAAGGCATACTAGGTAAATGAACACCAATTATTTGTGATAGCGCCAGTGGTTCCATGGTAAAGTATTGACTAATTAAGCTTACTCATCAGCCTATCTTGTCTTCAAGCAGGCAAAGCATGGTTGAACCTCAGCACGGAACTAATTAAATCCGAAAAAGTGCATCCGGTTAAGTGTAGGACTAAATAACTGACAATCACGTCTAAAACACTGGCAATCACAAAATTGCACTGAAAGACCAAGACATTCAGGCTGCAAAACCGTTTGTTAATAACAATTATCTCAACTCGAAAACTAAAACACATATAACAGTGAGACATTTTCTCTAAACAGACAGATACTGATAACTCGGGTGTAATATAACAAGTTATTAAAATCAAAATGTCAAATATTCCAAGGTCCCTCCAATATTCCATGAACCGTGCTGTACATTAGACAATCACTGTCATGACATCAAACACACCTTTGATCTATGTGACGGGTTTATCTCTGGCAAATGCACTTAACGTTTAAGTCCATGCATAGTCCTACAGTGTCTGTGGTCATTAACATTGTTGACAATTTCATACTTCTGTAACACCCTCATACCGGAAGTGGAATAGCGGAAGTTGATAGGGGGGGAGTAATCTGTGTTTGAAAACAGAACATTTTCCCAAATCTCCAACATTATACATGTGTGAATATTAATGTTCAATAAACATCGGTTGTTGTTACACAAAATCGTATTGTTCCAAGCAAAGATGGAGTAGTAATCAAATATAAAGACGATTTGTTACGAAAAAATATCTTGTCGATTATGTAGATTCTCTAGGCCTTGTTCTCATTTTCTCGCAAAAATATTGCCGATGTAGATCTAATGAGATTGAATATAAAAATCTTGCAATATTTTTTTAATGGTAAATATAATTATGTTTTTCGCGGATAACTTCAGTGCTTTGACATGCATTACAGAGAGTTGTTCTAAATCATAAAATTGTTCTTCTCAAAACACAATGAGAGTCCAAGGGGAGTAACTCTAAATTCGCTCTCCAAACGTTGCCGGTACGCGCTCCGCCATTTTCAAAAGCGTGATCAGTGCGGAATCTTTGTTTACAATCCATCGCATCTAGACCTTGTATGTGGAGATAAAGGTTTGAAACATAACGGAGGTAAAGACGGAACATCACCATGTCTATTGGTGTGCCTATTAAAGTTCTGCACGAGGCAGAAGGCCACATCGTAACCTGCGAAACAACCATGGGTGAAGTGTACAGAGGAAAGCTTGTTGAAGCCGAGGACAATATGAATTGCCAAATGGCTAACATCACAGTTACTTACAGAGATGGCCGAGTTGCACAACTAGAAAATGTTTACATCCGTGGAAGCAAGATTCGGTTCCTCATACTTCCAGACATGTTAAAAAATGCTCCAATGTTCAAGAGAGTCCAAGGCAAGGGTGGCGGCGCAGGAAGAGGAAAATCTGCAATTCTTCGTGCACAGGGTATAAACAATGCATTGGTTTCGTTTATTGAATGTATCATTTATAGTTATTATATGAATTTTGCGATAGTCAATGCTCCTTTTCGCAGTGAATGTTAAAAGAATGCGAGAACTCGGTTCTTGCATATCTACTAGGCCTAGTTGCATGCTGTAGATCTACACACTTCGTAAGATAATCATGGCTATGGTGAATCCACTCAATCCAGTTAACCATAATATATACATCAGTGACATTTTCAAGTTTATTGCGTTATGAACAAGTGAAACAAGAAAACAATGGTGTTGCCCATTGTTCAAATGTTTTGAACTGCAGTCAAGTTTTACACAATTAAGAAGTATCAGACATGTGAAACTACCAAACTATTATATCCTTTTAGTGGACAGGGATGATCTTATTTGCTCCTTTAGATCATTAGGCTGCCATACCACGGGATGTCAATTGGGCCCTCAAAATCAGTAGAGGTGGTGAGGTAGTCTAGTGGTTAAATCGTTTGCTTGTCATGCCAGGACCGTTGTTCAATTTCCCCCTGGGGTAAAACGTGTGAAGCACGTTTCTGGTTCCCTGCCATGATGTTGCTGGAATATTGCCAAAAGCTGCATAAGACCATAAAAACTCAATCACTTAAATTTCAATACTGACATGAATGATCATATAAATGTCTGATTTTCTGTATACAGGGATGTAGCTTGGCACTAGGCCAAGTGGTTTATCTGATGTAAATGACTTTCTGAGGGCTAGTAGAATATTAAGCATTTTAGCATGTTCAGGGTGGATTTATGTCACTTTTTATTATTATTATCATTAAATGTTTGTTGCACTCTGGAATGCATATATTTCTAGATACAACACCCCTTGAAACTCTGCAGTCAACAATTAAGTGTGTTAAAAATCATTCCGGCTACTATTCCTAACTTAGCATTAATTTCTGTCAATTTTGTGTTATTTTATGGACTATTATTTCTGAGCTCACTTGACCAAACATAAATTTCCTTGCCTCAGCTTTGGGTTAGTGGTTAAGATCATAGGCATGTGTTAATATTCATGATGTTAAATCTAGAATCGAGCTCTGAAATATTATTTCTAAATCCCTGACAGGGGACAACGTAAATATGACGACCTTGTCCTGAGAATCTACGAGTTCTAGTTTTCACCACAAATCTAGTTGTGTTTTAGGAAACTAGTGGCATCATTTCCCTGAAGATAGTATACAAAAATTTATGTTTAATATATATGGGTAGGATATGTTAATTACCTGAATGAATCCATTCAATATTGATGAATAAAAAAGTGTGATAAATTTGACATGCATGCAAACAATTCATATCTTTTTCATGGTTTGTGGATTGGCTGTGAACTGATTACATGGTAGCTATATAGAAAAATGATTAAAATCAAAATGAGTTTACTACTTAGCTTTTGATAGGTGTACTGTGATATTTCAGGTTGCAAAACTATGTACTATTTGTAGGCATGGGTATTGGATGTTTAAAGTGTTACAATAGTTTACAATGCACAAGGCCGTATTGTGATACGTATCACCATATATTGTATAGTTCTATATCATTTGTATATTTTGAATTCAGAAGCAATCTGATACATTTAGGTATGAACTGAAATTCATTTATGTTCCAAACAAGATGCTGGTACAACATAACGTTTACTCAGTCAATAAATACAAGCCGTCTTGGGGCCACGGTTGCATGCCCTGGGGCAGCGAAGGCATTTGCCAAGTATATGACATTAAACTTCTGATAAAAATCACTATTTGAAATCACCCGATATATCTAGCATGAACAAATTATATTGTGATAATATTGTGGAAAGAATGAACATCAATTTTCCGATAATACCAAACGCCCAATACTAATCAATACAGCATCTCTCAACAATAAAGGTTATTCAGTATGCCACCTGAACACAGAATATTCCTGTCAAAAGTCGAGCAGTATATTTGTAATTTGATATTTGTTTGAGAGACTTGAATCTACAGGCAATACCACTTGTTAGTTCAAACCAATTATAACGCTTTTTACTGATATTTAACCATTACGATTTATTCTGACATTTTCTAATAATACCAGACACCAGCTCTATTTTAACATTGTAAATGACCTGACTCTGTAGCCCTTGCTTTCTCTATTAACAAAAGTCCTCCTTGTACTTAGTTCCCTAGCATATGCATGATACATGATTTTTATGTTGCCCTTGTATATTTCAGCTGCCCGAGGGAGAGGAAGAGCTGGTGGGCGTGGCAATGTGTTCCAGAAAAGACGTTGATCATTCTCTATTTCAAACTAGCCAAGATGGCGATGTGTTGATTTTCTTTAAGACATTACATGAGGCCATGATCATGGCCAGTTCAATCATCTACACTGAAGATGTGGAAATACAATTGATAATACATCAAGAGAAGTTTACTGCGTTCAGTACAGATATATTTGTCTAATGCAAACACATGATCATGATACATTGTATATATATGCTTTCTAAATCAAGGTTTTGTCATTTCATCACCACTTCATTAAACTCATTTAATCTATACATGTTGCTGTGTTCTTTTTCTTGGGGTTTTCATTGCATGAGCAACACTTTTGATCCCATTTTTGACTGAGCAATTAGTCCCTCTGGATTTGTACGAGCATCGGGCTAACAAGTGACTGTTTGTATACTCTGACATAAAATAGTCCCCATACTCGCTCTCTTCAGTGTCCGAGTAAGTCCCAAGCTTACAGTGCTCATTGAAAGCTTTGTTGTTTAATGCTGCACTCAGCTATATGACAGCGGTCTGTAAATAATAAAGTCTGGACCAGACGTGGGCACTGGTGGCCCAGTCGTCTGAGGTGCTGCGATTTGCTGTGCAGAGTTGCGTCCCTTGGGCACGCCAGAAACCTATGATTGTGGGTTCAAATCTCGGTTCGCCCCGATTATGTTTCTAGGTTTGTCAGCACCATACCCGTGCTTGTGGGTTTCACCGAAGTGGTAAACATCTGAGACCTGCATCACTTCGGGCCTTCCTCCCACATTAAGCTGACATGCCGCGATATAGCTGGAATACTGTTAAAAGCGGCGTTAAACCCAACTCACTCACTCACTGGACCAGGCAATCCAGTGATTGACATCATGAGCATCAATCTAGGCAAGTGGGATATTATGACATGCTTGTCGTCAGAGGCGACTAACAGGTTGAGTGCTCAGGCTCACTGACTTGGTGGATGCATGTCATTGTGTCCCAATTGCATGGATCATGCTCATGATGTCAGTCGCTGGATTGTCTTGTCACTTGATTATTTAGCGTGCAGTGTTAAACAACAAACATATTGAAAGAGATAACTTATAAAGATTGGGTGGCAACTATGTGTGTTTCAGTTGATTGTGTTATGATCCTGTGATATTGATGGTTTCATATGTTGCCAAACAATGGTTTGACAGGCACAAATTTCATACATGCTGTTCAATGGCTGGAATAGTACTTAGTGAGACCCTAGTTTCTCTTCAACAATGATTATTGTCTGCAGGGACAGGGGTAGCCCTGTTAGGGTTGGTGAGGCAAGGGTTCGAATCACCACATAGGTACAATATGTGAACCTGTTCCTAGTTACCACTCCAGTAATATTTCTGAAATATTACCAAGAGCTGCTTTGACTTGTGTGTCCAATGATGAAATTCCATATTTCTTAACCAGGCTAATGCATTTTTAGAGAGAGACCACTATTTAATAGGACAATAGATAAGTATAGGTGTCAATAAATATAATATGTCAATGTACTATGTGAGTAGAGTTTTGCTGACCTCAAATGGCGTTTATCAGTGATGGCATCATCCATATGGTAGTACCATGACAATATTACATGTTGATGGTGTTGGTTGCATAGCATACATGTAGCTATATGGGGCAGGCCTGTTCCTGGCCCTCTCGACAGGCAGACCCCGCTACACAGAAATTGGTCAACGTTTCCCACATAGCGATTTGCTGTAGGTGTCCCCCTCCCTCTCCACAGACTGACCCGGTTGACGGAAATGGGTCAACGTTTTACGGCAGTGAAATGTCCTGGGAAATAGTTCAGATAGAGCTAGACTGGTACCTTGCCCTTCGCCCCCTAGCGGCACCAGGCGAGGAGCACAAGCGCTCTGGGGCAGCTCCCATTCTCATGATTGTTGCCGAATAAGAAACATGTTTAGTGTAATAATTATCCCCCGCCCCAACCAAGTTGTAAGGGGGATATTAAAATGGGTTCCGAAATCGTTTCCGGAGCGTAACTCAAAACCCATTCAATACTTTCTAACAAAACTTTGGACACATACTGAACTGGTGCCTTTTGCTATTTAGGAATTTTAGAATTTTTTATTCTTTACGTTTCCATGGCAACGAGTTGGACTTAGGTTCTGTAAGGGTGGTGTTCGTTTCCTGAGCGTAACTCAAAAACCGTTAAATACTTTCTTACAAACCATTGCATGTCTACCAGGCACATACTGAACTGGTGCCTTTTGATATTTAGCACTTTTAGAAATTTATATTTTGTACGTTTCCATGGCAACAAATTGGACTTCGAACACAATAAGGATAGGGTCCAATTCCGGATGAAATTTTCCACATCTATCAGACACATGCTGAATTCTTGCCTTATGCTATTTCTGAATTTTAGAAATTTATTGAAGTAATAACACAACTTACAAATACAGTTACATATTCTATCATAAACTGCAGAAGGCCAAACAACACCAGTAATAACTTTTTAGGGCTGCAATTAGGCCATTTACAAAAAAAGGTCATTTGAACATAGTTCACAGGAGCTAATGCACTGTACACAACCGGACATGTCATTGGCGGGGGATATGAGTATTTCATGCTTGTTTACAGTTAGGAATGTTTAAAACAATATCTTCATAAGTATTTATGGATTTCATATGTACGCATATCATATACTGTTTTACACACGTGAGACAAAGATTAAGTATCTTTAAAGAGTTTGGTTACATCTTTCCAACGATTACTCATCCCAATGGCCCATGTAATTTGGTCAAACCCACAACAAATAAGGCAATGAAGGCATTCATCACGACTCGCCCCTTCCATCACCCGAATGACACGAGTTGGCCACGAATGAGTATCAAGGTTGACTATTTAATATATGAGGACCATGTATGTATATTATATATATTGTTGGTTTTGAGAAAGACCTTCACAATTTTGACGGGCGGTTGGGTAGCCTAGTGGTTAAAGCGTTCGCTCTTCACGCCGAAGACCCGGGTTCGATTCCCGACATGGGTACAATGTGTGAAGCCCAATTCTGGTGTTCCCCGCCGTGATATTGCTTGAATATTGCTAAAAGCGGCGTAAAAACATACTCACTCACAATTTGGACATTGTGCACCCCAAGATTGCGAGTGGTGTGATCATGAGCAATCTTGGTAAATATAGACTGAGGGGCAAAATAAGCTATACCTCTCAGTTGATTTTATCATGTTTGATTTTTATTTGAAAACATCTTAAGTTAGCGATATTCTATCCTAAAAATAAACTGTACTGGCGCTTAGACAACACTCAGAGAATAACTTTAAGTGGGGTTTTTACAAATATAATTTGTTGTAAAACATTTTAAAAAATTGAAAAAATACGTGCGCTAGATACACAACCTTTGATGGGTTTCTTAGACATCCTTTCTTTGAAAATCAATCATTTTCCTTTTTTTGGCACAAATTTACATTCCAAACATGGTAGGGGTCATGTGGTTGCAAATTTATTTCTTAACCCCGTCTTCATTTTTACACAAAAACTACCCAGCCACAGATTACTTTTTACAAACTGTTTCAGGAAGGAGTATTTCTGGTGTCCCCCGCCGTGATATTGCTGGAATATTGCTAAAAGCGGCGTAAAACCATACTCACTCACTCACTCACATAACCAAATTTATAAACAACTCCTTAAACTTTTAAATTACTGCTCGTTTAGCATGGTGTATTGCGCGACAGAATTGGAATGTGAGAACTTGGAGACGGATCCATCAGTCAGGCGATAGTCGCTTTGTGCTCCACGTCACTGATGGAAGAACGAGAGTTTGGAGGTACCGGAACACGGCCTACACCCCCAGAATCACTGAACCGACTGTTGCTTATGGCAGGGGGGGGGGGGGGGGGGGTAATGGTTTGTGGGTGTATCTCTCATGATTTCAAGTTGGATTTGGTTACCATTAGCGGCAACTTAACAGGGGCTCAGTGCATCCGGGACGTTTTGAGGCCAGTCGTCGTTCCTCATTTTGACAACCACCCTCTTGCTACTCGACCTCAGTACATGGACGACAATGCCAGGCCTCATCGTTCGCATGCAGTCGTGGATAACATGAGGGCCAATGCAATAACGACTCTACCCTGGCCAGCAATGAGCCCAGATCTGAACCCCCTTGAACATGTTTGAGATATTCTGGGGCGGCGCATACAGGCACGAGATCCTCCTGTACAAGAATTACGCCAATTGGAAGCAGCATTGCATCAGGAGTGGTTGTTGTAGACCCATCAACAGATCCAACGTCTGACCGGAGGCATGAGACGTAGGGTGGAATGCGTCATCCGGGCATGTGGCGGTTATACCCGCTACTGATCTGTTTCACGTGTCATGTCAAGTAGAGACTTTAAGGAACATCTTCACATGAAACACCAAACGTTACTCGTTTACTTAATCCTACAGCTCCATATTTTTTAAAGGTATTTTCTAAGGTCAAAAACAGTACCCGTGTTACCATGTTGTTTTTGTCAGTAAATTTCAATCACAACTCGCCAATATCTTCTTAATTTGTTGTCAAATGTTTGTTCTATCCGATGACATTGTTATCACCCAGCTCCTGTGGTCAGTCATCCCATGCCATGATTTTTGCCATTGGTCATGGTTCAGAAATAGGGGTGTGCTTAACTTTCTTCTTTGTGTATATTTCGTTTTGTTAAATGGATTTTGCTTCTTCAAACCACACGAGGATGAAATGTAACAAACAGCAGAGACTCGTTACAATTCACAATTGGAACCTCACAGGAGATTCACACCAGAAGCAGTAACAATGAATGAGGTACGTTGTGGGATTTGTAACCTGTATAACATGCCATGTCAGGTGAGTAAGATGCAAGATATTTAAGATATCTTCACATGTAGAGGTGTTTTGTGATGCGAGGTGGACGTGATGGCCGTTTTGGATGCGAGATGGAAGTATGGCCGTTTTGAATGCGAGGTGGAAGTAAACGGCCGTTTTGGATGCGAGGTGGACGTGATGGCCGTTTTGGATGCGAGGTGGAAGTGATGGCCGTTTTGAATGCGAGGTGGAAGTGATGGCCGTTTTGAATGCGAGGTGGAAGTAAACGGCCGTTTTGGATGCGAGGTGGACGTGATTGCCGTTTTGGATGCGAGGTGGAAGTGATGGCCGTTTTGGAGCGAGGTGGAAGAAAACGGCCGTTTTGGATGCGAGGTGGAAGTGATGGCCGTTTTGGATGCGAGGTGGACGTGATTGCCGTTTTGGATGCGAGGTGGACGTGATTGCCGTTTTGGATGCGAGGTGGAAGTGATGGCCGTTTTGGATGCGAGGTGGAAGTAAACGGCCGTTTTGGATGCGAGGTGGACGTGATTGCCGTTTTGGACGGAGGTGGACGTGATGGCCGTTTTGGATGCGAGGTGGAAGTGATGGCCGTTTTGAATGCGAGGTGGAAGTGATGGCCGTTTTGGATGCGAGGTGGAAGTGATGGCCGTTTTGAATGCGAGGTGGAAGTGATGGCCGTTTTGGATGCGAGGTGGAAGTGATGGCCGTTTTGGATGCGAGGTGGAAGTGATGGCCGTTTTGAATGCGAGGTGGAAGTGATGGCCGTTTTGAATGCGAGGTGGAAGTGATGGCCGTTTTGAATGCGAGGTGGAAGTGATGGCCGTTTTGGATGCGAGGTGGAAGTGATGGCCGTTTTGAATGCGAGGTGGAAGTGATGGCCGTTTTGAATGCGAGGTGGAAGTGATGGCCGTTTTGAATGCAAGGTGGAAGTGATGGCCGTTTTGGATGCGAGGTGGAAGTGATGGAGTGAGTGAGTGAGTGAATATTGCTTAACGCCGCATCAGCAATTTTGCAGCTATTCGCGGCGAGGAAGTGATGGAGAATGCGTAGAAAATATGAACTATAGAATTCTCTCCCTTTATTCAATTACACTCTGAAACCGAGAAAAGATATATCGGAACGGATACCAATGTACAGACCATCATATTGAACTCTTAATTATCAATAAAACACAAGGGACGCTGGGCAGAGTAGTGACTCAACATTGTAGAGAAATTTCGTAACCATAGGATTTTAGTGATTTCAAGAATTCGTGGCATCTTAATATTGACGTTAATACCATGATGCCACAAATTCGTAACTATTTAATAATATCTTCAAATCGATCCATGTCTCGTCAAATTTAGACAAGGACCTCTCCCTCGACGCCGCACGAAATAGGAGAATGTTGGTAATATGCAGAAATCTCCATGCTACAAAAATAATCTTTTACCATCTCATATACTGAATTACTTGAACTATGTCCAGCACAAATAACAGTTTTCATGTTAGATTCTTCTGAACAATTACATCTTAATTTCTTTCGGTTTTCGTTGGATAAGGATTTATTGGTAATAACTTTTCAAGAAGTGCATTTTCTAGACAGACGTAAACCTACTTCAACATGTACACCTTGCCAAAGCGAGGTTTGATTTCGCTGAAAGAGTAGATATACATCTAAAAACGTTTATCGTAATTTGACATGGAACAGATTAATTGAGAGGCAGGTGGAGTTTACACGAACGTGTAATAGATTTGTTGTGGCCTAAGTATGTTTGAATGAATTTGAGCTCTTATTTCCGGACCCGACTGTCCTAACACGAAGGGGCGATACACGCATCGTGGGGACGGGACCCGAACTATTTTGTCTCTCAGACCTGCGCCCTGAAGCTGGAAACTCACTACCACTGTGAGGCAGGGGACACTCTCGCTTTTGCAGGCTCGGTTGGTTGGTTGGTTTGTTGTTTAACGCCGCACTCAGCAATATTCCAGCTATATGACGGCGGTCTGTAAAATAATCGAGTCTGGACCAGACAATCCAGTGATTAACATCATGGGCATCGATCCACGCTATTGGGATCGATGACATGTATTAACCAAGTCAGCGAGCCTGACCACCCGATCCCGTTAGTCGCCTTTTACGACAAGCATAGGCGCCTTTTACGGCAAGTATGGGTTGCTGAAGACCTATTCTAACCCGGAATCTCGGCTCGGAGCCCTGTCTTGGATCCTGGAAGTCCAAGAACGCATTGATGGCTCACGAGTACCTGGAGATATCTGGCCACTGGTTGGTAGGTAGATAAGTGCAGCATTAGGTTTGTTGTATATTCATGACGGCTGCAAGATAATTCACAACATATAATATGGAGACACCATAACTTCGCGTGGTATCGGAAAGAAAATTTCCTTTATGTATAAAATTCAATTACATCTATCCAGGTTAGATTTATTTCCAAGGATAACATGACTAATATGCTATGTGTTACCCTTAAAGTCATTTCCCATTAGAGCTACAATCGTATTCATTATTTATATATATTCCGATTTCAGTTAGACATCCCCACATGACAGTAGTTATCATAATTCATTCCATGTTTTTTCAGGCAAATACTCTAGTGGACGTCCACCGTGACTACCAGTGGAAGTGGGCGGTCGTCGACGTGAAGACGAGGAAGGTGAAGAGATGGGAGGAGTGTGGCAACAGATTTATCTCCACCAACTGCGAGCAGCTCTACATCCGGGCACCCTGGAACGCGCCATCGTTCACCTTGTCCCACTCAACCATCATCCAGGAGCAGACGATCGACATGGCCAAGGTCGTCAAGTTCTATGATACCGCGGAGAACTGTGATGATCTTGTGACCTCGGAGATGAGTCACTTGATGTCTAGCTGACAGTCACGACAGGAGACAAACAAGAAACCATTTGTGAGTAAGTACACGTCAGATATTCATTTCTATTTCAAAAAGGGGCAAGGGCGGTCCTGTGGTCTTAGCCGCCGACGTTTGCAGTACAGAGTTTAATCCTTTAATGGTGTCGGTGTATTTGCTGACAGTGGTTTCGAATCCCCTTGGTTTGTCTTGAGCATACCGGTGCTTGTGGGCTTCACCATGGTGATAGACAGTCTGCTCATGTGACTGAGGGGGTACGGGTGGCCCAGTCGTCTAAGGCGCCGCGATTCGCTGTGTAGAGTTGCGTCCCTTGTGCACGCCATAAACCTATGATTGTGGGTTCGAATCCCGGTTCGCCTCGATTATGGTTTTTGGTTTTTACAGCACCAACATGAACAGAAGACAAAAAGTCACAGCTCATTTCTCAGAAAGGTTCCCGCACTTGCCTGTCACGTGACCAACTTCCTGAGTGACTGTTACTACTGGTTGGAGTAGAAGAGTTGTCATGGATACAGAACTGTAGATAGAGCCTATTTTCTGCGAAGAGTTTGTATTTACACTTATTAAAACTATTGTAAATAGTTGCATAGTATCATCTTGTAAATATCGGTCAAATGTATTGTCATTAAAACAAATTTACAAATCGTGTGATATATGTACTGTGCAGCTGTAAAAAGAAGCAGCATGTCATGTGTACATATAGCAATCAAGCAGAATCATAATCCATTCTCGAAAACATACATATAGTCAATGTTGTGGTGTTTCCTCAACCATTATGAGACCCGTGAAGATCCGGGGTAGAATAGGTCTTCAGCAACCCATGCTTGCCGTAAAAGGCGTCTATGCTTGTCGCAAGAGCGACTAACGGGATTGGGTGGTCATGCTCGCTGGCTTGGTTGATGCATGTCATCGATCCCAATTGCGTCACCTGGGCAGAATGTCAGATCGATGCTACAACATCAAAGTAGTCTGGTACACCGTCGTCAGTAATAGCAACAAGTGCGGTGCGATGACCTTATCAACGTGGTGGTGTACTGCCGTCGGTGCACGCGCAGGAGCACGGGCTTTGGGGCCGGGGATGATGTGCACGATTTATTTGTGTGCTTCCTCTGTCATATTCCAAGACGGCCGTTCCTTACTTACTTACTTACATTGGAGATTTTACGTGCGCTTTCCGGCTTCAGCGTATTTCGCACACGGGACCCATCCTTACAAGGTTGCAGGATTAATCGATCCTTATTGATAGATATGTGTAGTTGGAGGTATTTTAATTTAATAGGTGATTTTAATGGTGTCAAGTGTGTACAAAGTCAAAGTAATAACTACACAGTGAATTCTCGCTAAGTGGGAAAATTTGTAACGGAGACAAACCGTTTATCTTGAAATTTCAGCATATAATCTTGAAATTTCAACGTCTACTAGTGAGCGTAGCTCAATCACCGTCAGTGTCTACCTACCCATCACCTCTAATTATCCCCCGCAAGGCAAAGGATTACCGCAAGGCAAACATTATACCAGATGCATTGTTTTTTAGCAAGTAATCCTCTTATCGTTAATGTCAAACAGTAGGTTAGTAAAACTTGAGAAATCAGTCAGTCATTACAAGCCTTAGGTCAGAAATTCTTATCCAATCAAAATTGACGTTACATACTTTGGACCAATAACAGTAAAGGCCCAGTTCTTTCGCCATCAACTCTGTGATTTATATTCTCAACTTTATGTTCTAAGGTTACCCATACATGTGAGAGCGCACAGCGCGCGTTCTCAGTTGGTGGAAAGGAAAGAAAACGGTACCCCCATGAGTGCAACCAAGTCAAGAGGAACCTTCGAACTTCGCAGTCAAATCTCCCAAGACCAACCGGCCCCCAACAGCCACCTGCAAATTCAACAAGAAGACCAGCTCCGAGATATTCAGCAGAACCAGCTGCAACATCAACAACAAAATCAAATCCAAATCACAAAAAACAACTAATCCATACCTCCAGGAAGAAGACCCAGAAGTTCCTGATATTCCATTTACAATGGCGGCAAGTGTAGCATCTGTTATAGACAAATTCACTGGATCTATTTATAGGTCGTGTAAAAGATGCATTTAGGATATTAAATGCCAACCCTTTTAGACCCTAAAGTTAAAGAATGGTTCAATAGCAAGGCATTCTCTATGACAACCTCTATTGATACCCAATTACAGGCTATTAAGGATAGATATGTTAAAAAGACCTTTAACAATTCATCCTTATCTATCAAACAGTCACCAGTAGAATCTGTATATGTCTATCTAGACAGGTATCAGAAATCTATTGTAGGCCAAACTATACCTGAATACCTATAGCTACAAAGAGTTATGACAGGACTTCGTAGCTTTGAGAGATTGCATGTAGATATCCTTTGCCCTCTCACCAAAACTCCACGAGGAAACAAGTATGTTCTGCTAGCCATAGATTCCTTCAGCAAATGGACAGAAGCCTTTCCCATGAAGACACAGGAAGCTAGTGAAGTTGCTCACCTACTCTTCAATGAAGTCTTTACCAGGTGTGGCGCCCCAAGAACACTTCTCACCGACAATGGTAGACAATTTACATCCAAACTTGTCAATGCCCTCTGCGAACTCATGGATGTTAAGCATTATACCACATCACCTTACCACCCTGAATCCAATGGAGTGTGTGAGAGACACAATAGCACCATTACCCAGGGTACAGGGTAAAATGGGTTGGACATCCTTCTTCATGGGTTCCTCCAGAAAATATACAGCGAGATATTTGTGATGACTTCCATTCCAAGTGGACAGCAAGTTGACGAAGAAAGAAGAAGAAATCAAGATTCTTTCAGAAACAAAATCCAAATGCACCCTAAAACATTCTCCTTTATTTTCACTTTCTTTGTTGGCCACCACTCTAACCTTACTCTCTACCCTCTTTAGAACAGTATGTAAATGAGCCTCAACCCATACAATTTTCATATTGTATCAGTGCTAGAAGGTGGTAATGCCTCCTCACCCAGACTTATTTACATGTGATGTCAGGACCTTTTATTCTCGTCAGGTTCCTCCCTCTTCAACAGCCTTATATTTGGATTGTTTCTGTTCGCCTTCTTGTCCACTGCCTCTACAGAAGAAATTATCCAGCGACTTAACTACGGTGTGATCTTCAAGCCAACCTTCACAGTCCAGTTTGGCAGTGACTACTGGCTTCACACTTATGAATTCGATCTGCCATCACACATCAATCTCACCCTAATAAATGAACGCCACCGAGATAATGCCACCTGCCATCTGGTACATTTGATCTAATCTAATAAAAATTCTATTAAAACTAGATGTGCAACTTTCATAAATTTAACACTTTCACAAATTAATCATCTTCCCCCAATTTCAAAACTTTCCAAACATCAAAGTAGTAAAAGAGCATTTCTCTCTTTCATTGGTCAACTATCAAATTAATTATTTGGAACAGCAACAGAAGATGAAATTCAGGTTTTAGCTAAACATATAAATGTATTATCAAAAGATAAGCATAAAGTGGCAACTTCTCTGGCACAATTTTCAAAAAATATATCCTCTTTCATGTACACTGTTGGCCATCGATTAGAGAACGCTCTTCATGGTATCCAACTGAACAATGAAGCCATTAATTATGCAACAGCAAGCATTAAAGCTTCCTATGACAGCCTTCGTGAAGCCTTCGTCTCCCTCTCCTCTATCCTCACCCATCAGAATGAACAGACTGCCATCATCGAACACAAGTTAGAAGAAATTAAACATGGAGTTCAAGATCTGGCGAAAGGAAGTCTTTCACCATTACTGCTACAACCCCATATCCTCGCCCAAACTATTCATCATATTCAACGCCTCCTCAAGGATCAGTTTCCCAGTTTTGAGCTTTTACAAACTTCACCAAATTTTTATTACAACCATGGCAAATTTGTCTTTGCACGTACAAATTCTAATAAACTATACATTACTATTACATTTCCAGTTGCAGCAAACCCCCAACCTTTCACTCTCTATAAGATTATATCACTTCCAGTTCCCGCGAACGAATCCTCCAAGCAAGCCACACAGTTGTTGGATCTCCCACATTTTATTGCAGTCTCACGGGATCAACAACATTCTGTCACTCTTAATAACAATCTTGTTTCACAATGTTATGGCACGAATATGCACCACTGTCCTTTTATGGTTCCTTTTGTAGCATCAACAGTTCCCTCTTGTGAAACCCCACTATTTCAAAATAACAAGAAGGTGGTAAAACATCTGTGTAATTTCCGTTTTACTTTACAGGAACAACCTTCTAAACTGTTAGAGCTAAAACCATCCACACTTTTGGTTTATAACAACTTCTAATCACTTGTGTGTGTCCTCATGGACAAAAGGTAATTCAAAGTTGTTCTTTTTGCATGATTCACATTCCTTGTCTCTGTTCTGTCAGCACTCAATCATACTTAATACCTGCTCGCTTAGGTAAAAGCCAACATTATTCTCAAAGTAATATCACATATCTTCATCCTGTAAATTTGGCTCTCTTGCAACATTTCTTTCGGGATAATTCATTAACAGCTATTGCTGCGGATACAACATACCCTTATCCAATTAAAATAAAAATTCAAAAATTCCATATGTATTATCATACATTTAATACTATCGTTGCCAGAGATCAAAAGGATCATCTAAGTCTCGCACGCATGGCCCAAAGTGTCAAAAATAAGCAGACTATCTTTCAGACCCTTACAGAGTCCCATCTGGATGGTCAAATAAATGTAAAATCTTCAGGCCTTAGTTATCAGTTTTGGATGACTACTGTATCTTTCATTATTTCAGCTTTATCATTTCTTGCCATGGTTTGTATGTTCTTGAAATTAAGAAACTGTTACTGCAGCCTTATACTTAGTAAATAAAGCAGTCCCAGTCAAATCACCCTTTATTAAAAACTGTGTATGATAATATTCCTATTGCTTTGACATGTATTTGTCTTCTTATTCTTTGTATAATTTTATACAAATTATTCAAAAGGAGATCCAACCACACTTTCATTATCATTGAAATATCAACTGGATCTCTTTGTGAATTAATCCCAGATATGTCATTGTCGTTATGTCCTTCTTATTGGTTTATTTACGCCCCTTCTACTGTCACTGACCTTAAAGTTCCCCATTCCTTCATCTCAAATGGCCCAACTTTACAATTGCAAATAAAATCACAAATCCATCCTTGTTTTTACTAAAAATCATCCCTATTTCAGCTTTAGTGGGTAGACGCATAGAAAAAATTCTCAGACAGCCATTTTCAGTTAATATTCTTTTAGTGCATCACAACATTTGTGAAGTTGTACATTTAAACCCCAATAATCATACTTAAACAAAAGTAGGCAAAGTATTTTCTTTTGAGGACAAAAGATTCGTGTACATATCTGTCCCAATTCGTTGAAAATTCCTTACATTATTTTAAATCCAATTTATCAAAACTACAGCTTATATTATAATTAAATATTCCCAACTTGATCTTATATACCTGTATATCCAAATTCTTGTACATTTAAAATTAGCTACCTTTATTATTCTACTTTTATTTCATTTTAATTATTTTACTTTCCATAGGTTTTATATAAACTTACTATTACTTTGATAAAAGTTATCCAGGCTTAACAATAAGCCATCCAAGTTCATACCCATAGGCACAAACTCAACATGCCCTGCTATTTTGATTCTATACCCGTTACCGTCTACTAGTGAGTGTAGCTCAATCACCGTCAGTGTCTACCTACCAATCACCTCTAATTATCCCCCGCAAGGCGAAGGATTACCGCAAGGCAAACATTATACCAGATGCATTGTTTTTAGAAAGTAATCCTCTTATCGTTAATGTCAAACAGTAGGTTAGTAAAACTTGATAAATCAGTCAGTCATTAAAAACCTTAGGTAAGAAATTCTTATCCAATCGATATTGGCTTTACTTTGGACCAATAACAGAAAAGGAGCAGTTCTTTGGCCATCAACTCTGCGATTTATATTCTCAACTATATCCAAAAATATGTGAGAGCGCACAGCGCGCGTTAAAAGTAACAGCTACTTTGTTGTAATAAATTTTATAATGAAGTGGAGACATGCACCTTTCACGCATAGCAATATGCTACGGGCCTGTCCCCGACCCTCTCGACAGACAGACCCGCTTCACGAAAATGGGTCAACGTTTCACCGCAGCGATATGATGATGGAAAGTTTGGTCGGATAGAGCTAGACTGGTTCCCTGCCCTTTGCTTCCTAGCGGCTGCAGGCGAGAAGCGCAAGCGCTCTAGGCCAGGTAAACGAGCGTAGGACCGGTCATGCCCAGTCCCTCTTATGATCGTTGTCGAATAAGATAAACATGTTTTGTGTAATAATTTACAGTGAGGAATGTTTTAAAAATATTTTCATAACTATTGATGTATTTCGTATGTATACATATCAGAGACAAAGATAAAGTATCTCTTAAAAGTTTAGTTACATCTTTCCAATAGTTACTCATCCTCATGCCCCATGTAAAGTGAGGCACGGCACTTGGCGTCATGCAGTCAGTGGATGCATGCAATGTTACCATTTTACACAAGTTTTATATAACCTTGTACAATACTTCCTTATAAGAGTTACCTCCCAAATGCTGAGCATACTGAACGTTTAGTCCTGTAGTCTGGCGCGTCAATTATTCAAGCTATCTGTTTCCCACCTTTTCACGAAACAGACCTTGCCTCCATTCGATAATTGTCCGGGACAATCATAAACGTTTTCAGAGTAATAATTTACAGTAAGGTTTGTTTTAAAATTATACTCATGATCATGTATGTATTTCGTATGTACAAATAATCTTGTACATGTGTGAGTCAAAGAAAAAGTTTCTTTTAAAATTTTGCTTATGTTTTCCGAACGAATACTCACCCCCCATGTCCCGTCCCCATGCTCCCGAACCAAGGTCTTCTGCGTGACGAGCGAACGTTTTATGCCAGATTCACACAGTGCCGATTACGGCACTCGTTTGAGATCAGACAGCGCTACGACACAAAAAGTGAAAAAGTCTGATTACTATCCTCAGTGATCTGGAATGTCCTATCATTGTCTGAACGCAGTCGTATACGTTCGTAACAGAGTCTTACGGATCGGGAAAGGTCCAGAGAGGTCGGCCAAGCACTCCCGACAGTATGGTGCGTCCCGCAACATTCGGGAAACTCAGCCGATTTTGTCTAGTCGGATTACAATCGATATTCTGTCGTGACAGATTCTGCTGTATCGGATCAAAATTGTAACAATGTTATGTATTGTCAGGATGGTGTCCTGTGGATCGGGCATGATGAACGGACATGAGTTGTTTATTGCCGTCTCTTGCCGATTGAGTCCAGACTGCGTCCAGATCTTGCCAAATGCGAACCGTCTGTCGGTTAACTGTCCGGTCGCATACGGGAGAATCGGGACGCTGTCGCGACAGATTCGGACGTTTTTTACCATGCAGAAGATACAAATCAGATCAAATTGAGGACGGGAGAATTAGGACAAATTCGGCTGGAAATGGCTGAATCGGGACGCTTCCTGAACAATATCTGATTGTGAATTTCCCGGCACGAATCACAGGATCTTGATAAGATTTTTGACAAAGTTTAATCGGGAAATCCTGAATGTGTGACTGAGCCCTTAACCACAAAGCTACCCCACCATCCCCGTACGTTTGTTTTGCTTGTTTGATGCACCGAGCAATATTCCAACTATATGATGGCGGACTGTAAATAATCGAGGCTTGACAATCCAGTGATTGACATCGTGAACATCGATCCACGCAACATGCACCAACCAAGTCAGCGAGTCTGACCACCCGAACCCGTTAGTCGCCTCTTACGACGGGCATAGTCACCTTTTACGGCAAGTATGGGTTGCTGAAGACCTACTCTATATCAGATCTTCACGGGTCACAAACATAAGAATATGGGATGCAATTACATACATATATTTGCAGCAGCTTAATTAACCCTCGCATCATGGACCTATAATTTGAAATGATGTTTACTTTATGATGCCCAAACACTCACTTTCTATAAGGAGTGTCTCGAATGATAAAAAAGGCATATTGTACTTTAGAGAATTTTGATAAAATAAAGTTCCAGTATATATTTCTTAAGATTTTGGTATTAAATAATTAATCTTTGAGTGAAAAGGTTAACACACCCTTTTCACATTTGGTGTCAGAACATACAGCTTAACACACATAGATAAGATTTATTTGGCCCCAAAGAACTTCACAGAAACACAACAAACACAAGCAGGGTTCCTTACCGGCATTTTATTTGAGATTGCAGTGGTGGTGTTTATTATCATGTGACTTTTATGCATTATGTGTTCAAATCCACCAAAGGAAGGTGAGGTGAAATTGGGTTTAACGTCGCGTCCAAGATTATTGCACTTATATAGCGACGTGCATGCACGTGCATGCGTGTGTGTGGCTGCTTGTACTAGTCCGGACTGATGCCGATTTATAGTGCTAGCTCACTGAGATACCATGCCGCAGTTGAACATGAATACCCCACTCAGACACAGTATACTGACTCCGAGCCGACCAGTCCTTGTTTTAGCACCTTAATGCCGAGCGCCAGACAGGGTAACAACAAGTACAATTTTTTAACGTCTTTATGTATGACGCGGCCAGGGATCGAACCCTGGACCTTCCGCTCTCCGGGCGGACGCTGTACCACAAGACCACGGAGGTGGTCCACCAAAGGAAGAAAAAAACAACAACAACATATAAACACAACACGTCAGAGACAGAGAGTCTTGATTATCTGTGATTAACGTCACAACCACATGATTCATTGATCGGGTATAACGAAAGAAAATGCGCCCATTTGGGCACAGATGGCAGACAAAGTGTTTGGAGACGATATGAGAGGTACTATACGACAACAGTCCAAGAGCACGATAGGTACGGCGGTGGCAGCATCATGGTCTCGGCCGGCATCACATACGACAACAGGACGGATCTGATGCTCGTGCAGGTGAACATGACAGGTCAACGTTAAGTGGACCAAATGTTACGCCCAGTAGCCATCCAATTTGTCCAGTTCGTAGGTCAGAACTTTGAATTCTAGAATGACAAGGCACATCCTCACAGAGATTGTGTTGCAGTCGACTGTCTGAGACAGCAAGGTGTCACAACATTGACCTGGCAGATTGGTCACCAATTTATCACCTTTGGGATGTTATGGGCCAAAGGGTTCGCAACCTCCTCAGCGTTACCAGAATTTGCATCAGCTTGGGTAGTCCTTACAGGCGCAGAATGGCAAAGGATACAAAGAGAGACAATCTTGCGATTGTGAGTGGAGATGATAGGTGTCTTTCAGGTTCACAGTGACGGAGTGGCTCAACAATTATCTCAGAAAAGGCAAAGGATTATGGTTACTATTACAAGTGTACTTCAAGGCTTTTTAAAGCAATTTATTAGTCCAAGGGGATCGAAAACTTCCACTTTTCTAGAGTTGTTTTTCTTTGCAGCCCTGGATACTATCCTCCTCCTGAATACACAGATGGCCAGTTTCACAGAACTTCTGCTGTATTGTCTGTACTCCATGAACCCCTTGCAAATCTTTAAAGGCTAATACAACTGCACCAAAGTTGAGGTCTCAGAATTTACCCAAAACCAGTCAAAAGAAGTCAATGAATTTTCTCCCTTGTAGTTCATTTGTGGAAATCCAATAAAACCACCAAATACGAATATTTGAATATAAATCTGAAAACGTTTGATCCACTGCTCATTCATGAACATTATTACGTGAAGAATAGTTGCAATGTTGTCATGGTGAATGTTGTTGATATACGTTGCAAGGTCATTACACCTCGAAAGTCTCCCGTTTAGCACCACACAGGAGTCTGACCTTGGAGTGAGTGAGTATGGTTTTACGCCGCTTTTAGCAATATTCCTGCAATATTGCGGCAAGGGACACCAGAAATGGGCTTCACACATTGTACCCATGTCTGGAATCTAACCCGGGTCTTAGGTGTGATTTTGGAAGGATGGTATTCTCATTAACTGCCATATCTGTTTTCATGCCACACAGCAAAGTAAGCACTGGAATCAAGCGAGAAACATGCAGTCAGGTTGTACACTCCGGTCTTTCATCAACAAAGAAAAAGTGTCGCTCACCGAGGTACGTAAATTTCATTATACACATGAACATTAATTAATTCCGAAGAGTAATGACTAACAATGCAGCCCTAAGTTGTCAGCATGTTGTACACATGTACATCCGCCGTCCCTCCAGTTCAACACCTGAATGAACTGACCAAGGAACTGCACCAGATATGGCAGAAGATCCCAGTGTTAAATATCAGACGGCTGATCAGCACCGCAAATGTCATCCGTGAGATGGGTGGATACTCCAGACACCGATTGCAGAGTCGTTGGTGATCCTAGGTTGGCAATAACCGTTTTTCACTGCATAATGTGGCAATCCGATCCGTGGTGTAAGATGAGTGCTGATACTTCTTAGCGTTTTTAAAGTGAATATTTTGAAACTTTTTCACACAACGCCAGTAAATAGATACCGATTGCCAATGGCAGCTTCATTATTTCTGTGATGGTAGTGGCAGGCGTTCTGTTTGTCAGTTTACTTCTCTTTTGTCATGTTGCCAACAGTGATTTTATTGGAAGAAATTATTTACCAGGAAATTAGCTTTCATTCTGTTGTAAATACGAAGATCTTGCGGCCTAAAAATACATTGTTGCAAGGTTGCAAGGCGCTTTTCTTAAAAAAATATTGAGGCTCTGTAGCTGTGGCTGAAAGAAATGTCTGATCGACCTTATCAGGAATATTAAATTGTCGGTCCCTGAAGATGATTCTAAAAGTTTAACTATCGTAGCCAAAAAATGTGGTGTGTTGAGTGGTCTGAGGTGAATCAGTTCTTTCAATGACCTACCTTTATTCGCCTTCACCATATCCGAAAATCCATGTCCACTATCTCCAAGCATAAAGGCCTGGTAATAAGGAATGTAGGACATAACAATGTAACAGGTGCTTGTCTTATCTCATTTTACAGTTGCACGAACGCTTGCCGACTCCAAGGAAGCACAGCAGTTAACAGTCTTACCCTGTTAGCTACCTATTGTGCCTCAACTGAGCATGTCGTCCCGACCAGATATGCTGTTTTGGATCGTTCTGCTGGGACTCATTGCCGGTACGTTTATTAACCTGTGACCTTGCTACTATACCTACTTGCTTAAGTCCTTAAGTAGTGCCAGGATCCGAGGATCTTTGGGTCGAATCCCAGTTTCCTCTAATCATGATACTTGGTTTGAAAGCAGCTAAACCACTTTGCGTCACCTTTGACGTTTCTAACACATTATGCTGACACGCCATGATACCTAAAATCCTCCCAATACGCCTTCACGCATCATACTCCTTGTCCCTGAGCTATCACTGCCTCAAGGGGATCCCGGTTAAAACAGGCTTACATCAACCTATGCTGTTGGTAGTCGACTTAATCGAAACGGTGGTCTGGCTTGTGGACATGTTTTGTGGTATCTTCGTACCCTGTCTCCATGGATCGTTGTTCACTATAGAAATCACTGGATTGTCAAGTCAAGATTTTATTATTTACAGGCGGCATCGTACAGCCGCTTCTTGCCCTATCACTACAGCTACTCCTTGCCCCACTCCTAACATTCTTTGAGTATAGTTGAACATTCCAGTGACCACCGGCATGGACTGCACTGGCCAGCCTGATGGAATATATGAGTACAACTGCTTCTCTTACGTGATATGTTCGCAAGGAGTGGCCACTGAGATATTGTGCAACAGTACACAAGTGTTCGATCCTGACCAACAGAAATGCGTGACGTAAGTTATTATGCGTATGAACAATTATAGACTTTATATGAGGTGAATAAACACATGCAAAGGCGAGTCAGTTGTTCACGTGATAACACAAGTGAATGTATGTCTAGCATAATTTCTTTTGAAAGCTTTAAAAGGTATTCATAAATCATGGCAACAACTGGTTAAAGATACAGGGTGGTAATTTGAGGGATCAGTATGATTCCGGCCAGGTTTTGGTATGGGGACGAAAATGGTATTTAGTAGGAAAAATCGCTGATGTCCATATCTGGGCCCACTTGCACGAAGCAATCTTAGCGCTACGACTATTGTAAGCCTATGTTAAAGTATGGGAGTTAAGATCATCTTAGCGCTAAGATCGCTTTGTGCAAGTGGGCCCTGGTCAAATATGTCCAAAAGTGTCTCAAGACATGATTCAAGCAAATGCTTCAGTAACTGATATAGGATATTATCACCTTCTGCAGTATCATGAGTTTGCTCAAGTGCAATATGTAACTCACGCAACGAAAATCGTCACCGTTATTAAAATAATAATTTACCCTTTTCCTTTGAGAAGTTTATTTGCAATGTCAGATTTATCAGTTAGTACTTTGTCACCTTGTTTGTTTGTACCATGTTCCACACCTTGGTTAGCAACAGCTTGAAGATTAGTATTTAGTTGAACATCACTATGAATGACGACCTACCTGATTAAATAGTAGAGCCTCCACTCGCTTTATCACCCTGAGGAAGAAATGAATGATGACAGTTGTACTGCCTCAGGTCTAATGTGTCTGTATGGTTTTTTTATGTGTCTCTTGGGGAGAGATTGCTGATGGCTTTTAATCTTGTATTAATAAGTGTCCCTCATTACAAATTGTGTTAGCAGGTGCGACTAATTTCGCTTGTGTCCTGGCATCTTAGCAGCTGATCTTTTGCTCGTATTTAATTTTTTGTACAAGGGACTGAAAGTTTCAAACTTGTATTCACTGCAGTCAGTTGAAGATGACGTATGATCACCTTGACAGTTGGAAGCATTCAGAGGCTAAGTGGACGTATTGCCATCATGGGGGGCACGGTTGGCCCAGTCGTCAAAGGCGCCTCGATTCGCTCTGCAGGGTTGTGTCCCTTGGGCACGTCAGAAACCTATGATTGTGGGTTCGAAATCGGTTTGCCCCATTTGCTCGTGGGTTTCACCGAAGTGGTAAACGTCTGAGACCTCAATCACATGGGGCTTTCCTCCCACATAAAGCTGACACGCCGTCATATAACTGCAATAATGTTAAAAGAGGTTTTAAACTCACTGACTCACTGTTTCAATCATGATCGATTTCAGTCACATTTTGACTGCGACGTTCTAATACATTTTCATCATTGGTTTCATCAACTTGACTGCGATCAGGGTCATGGAGTGGGCCTTTGCCGAAATTAAGGTTCTTATGAGCAGAACAGCTAACTGGTATATCAGCCAATTTAGTCAGTGTTATTATATCAATGGCTTGTAAAAATCCGAGTACATTCAATCAAAGTGTTCCAGATCGTCATTTCATTACACCCTTCAAACTCACCAATTTTACATATGAGTCCTTTTCCCAAAAGAAATAGTGAATAAGAGGCTAGAGTACGGTCACCCTGAACTTTCATGACAAGGAACCAAGGCTAAGTATCGATAGAACCAGGACCATTCTTCCACCCGTCTAGGTAAAGTCAAAGTAGTGTCATAGGCAAAGGATCCGTCTATCAGGAACCAGTGCCCTCAACCACCAGACTCCCTTCCTCCTTTCCCAGACTGACACAGGGGCACAACACAGGGCAAACGGGTTGCCCAATTTAGTCGCCTCTTACGACAAACAATGGCGTGCTGAGGACACATTCTACCCTGTTTCCCACGGGGGAAGAGCGATTATCCAGCACTCACGATGTGGAGGTTGCTCTTCATGAGTGCTTGGATTTGGAGGAATGACCAAAGTGAAACAGGTCTTAGACGTTTACCACGTTGGTGAAACCCACGAGCACGGGTATGTTTCCGACAAACCTTAAAACCTAATCGGGGCGAACCGAGATTGTTTTATAGTCAGCAAACATATGTCATGTCCTCTTTGTTCAGTATCCGGAGACCAGTGAAGCTGACCCTAGCCGTCCTGAAAACCTGTAGATAGCCATTCTTGTTAAAGAATATAATGAAATATGGTATTTATTTATTCAGTAGAGGGGTTTAACATATATGTTTTGTGATATTTAATCTTTTTGACCTTTTTTTTACCATGTTCTTAAAAATGCATGAAATTGCAGGAATCAGATTTTGCATATGTTTCTCCTTATCGTTAAGATCCAAAGTGTTGTTTCTCGTTCTTTATATTGATATTATTTAATTATCAGCAATTCATTATTATACTGACAGCAACTATCGTTATGTAGCGGGCCTTTTTGCCATTTCGCACTGTTATCTACACAGGTAGACGAGCTACAAAGCCGTGCGACTATATTAAAGAACATAATCCAACTCTTGAAATGATACTGCTAGGGAAGCATTACATGCAATCCACAGAGAAACTGCTGGTTTTACCTGTTTGCGGTAATCAAGAGTGCATCTTTACCACCAGCCCTGGTATCGACAACTGGCCATGTACTGACGTTCAAAGCTGCCTGAACCAACCTGACAGCAGATACCCCGACTACGCCAACGCCTGCAAGACCTATTACACCTGCCAATTCGGTATCTTCTACGGGCACAACTTCTGTCCACCAGGCAAGTTGAATGACACTAAAAGTTCTCGGGAAAAGAAACATATCAGTTCGGTGTTAAAGGCAACTGTTAAAAAATAAGGAAACGACGCCACGTCCTACTCAAACTGCCTGAGCCCTAGGTTAGAATTCTTCAGCAACTAATGCTTGTAATTGATGTTGTAACAAACATTCCCAGGGTGCCTCAGAAAATGAAAAATATGAGAAAGTTATCTTGGGACGTGTCCAACAATGACCTCTCCCTTGAGGACTGCAATGGCACCGATCTTCAGCAACCCATGCTTGACATAAGAGGCGACTAACGGGCTCAGGTGTTCCGGATAGCTGACTTGGTGTTTGCATGTCATCGTACTGCGCAGATCAAAGTTCATGGTGTCGATGTTGTCTGGTCCAGACTCGACCCGCTGTAGTGTGGCTGTACTATTACTGAGTGCGGTGTTAAACAAACAAAACACACGAAACCGGCTTACTTCTAACCTTTCTTTCTTTGCTTCAAAACTCTGACAGGAGGAGCAACACACTTTTTTAACAACGACACCTCTGCTTCGGGGATTAGGGTTGTTTAACGCCACACTCAGCAATATTCCAGCTAAATGACGACGGTCTGTAAAGATTGTTTGTTGTTTAACGCCACACTCAGCAATATTCCAGCTAAATGACGACGGTCTGTAAAGATTGTTTGTTGTTTAACGCCGCACTCGGCAATATTCCAGCTAAATGACGACGGTCTGTAAAGTTTGTTTGTTGTTTAACGCCGCACTCAGCAATATTCCAGCTAAATGACGACGGTCTGTAAAGATTGTTTGTTTATCGCTTATCGCCGAATTCAGCAATGTTCTAGCTAAATGATGGCAATCCAGTGTTTGAAATCATGAGCATCGATCCACCCGAATGGGATACGGGGACATGCATCAACCAAGTCAGCGAGCCTGACCACATGATCCCGTTAGTCGCCTCTTACGACAAGCATGGTAGCCTTTAACGACAAGTGTGCGGATTGTAAAGAATCTGGATAAGACAAACCAGTGATTGATACCATGAGAAACAACAATCCACACCATCGGGGCAGGTTGACACGCAACCAACCATGTCACCTATTGGGTTGAGTGGTATGAGTCTACGATCATATTGCAAGGCTGTTAGAATACCAAGCCAATTTTTCCATTTAATAGTTCTGTCAGGGGTTTCATGTCTACAGTAGGACTCCATGAAATTGTTCCCACAAAAATTGTACCTCGGACGCCTCATTACATGCACGCCATTGCAGTGCTAACATTGTTGAAATGTCCCAAGAGAACACTCTGGGAATGTTTGTTAACGACATCAATCATAGACACTCAGACATTGGTGGATGCTGCTTAACGTGGGTTTTATCGAGAGACAGGTAGCAGCCTTTCTATGGATGATTGATGTAGTTGGTTTACAGTTTAAAAAAACCCCCATAAATCAATACGATTAACAGTTTTAAGGTACAGATCGTGAACAAAAAAACATACATTTGATGTAAATATCCCCTTCATAACGCTGTGTGTCGGGACCTTCCGAAATATACTACTCAAAAGAAGTTAAGGATCACCCGATTCTTTCATATTGTAATGTTAATCTGTCATGACATGAGAGATTAACTATTGTAATATGAAAGAATCAGGTGATCCTTAACTTCTTTTGAGTACTATAAATAAAAAACGCAGGCGGTTTATTCAAGGATTTATGGTATCTTCAAATTGCCTCCTTGGGACTAAAGAATAGGGTAAATACTTTGTCAACTGGTACTACATCCAGAATATTTCGACAATATTGTTCGGCATCAATGCAGTACCAATACCTAACCTTTCTGTTTCAGGGCTTGTGTTCGACTTTAAAAATCAGCTGTGCAACTGGCACTTCAACGTCCTGCCTCCGTGTGGCACATGTACGGAGGATTGTTGATGCGGTTGCAGCACGATGACACAGCCGAAGGGTGTGAGGTCTGTTTGTTTGTGTTTGTGTCGAAAAAGACACCCGTATCAATGAATGCAATAATAAACACACTTTTTCAACACAAAATGCACATACAACCAAAGCAGATTAAAGACTAATCTACTACACCTATAGGATATTCATGTTATACTTTTCTACAACCATAAGGGGGCATGGGTGGCCCAGTCGTCTAAGGGGGCAGTCGGGTAGCCTAGTGGTTTAAGCGTTCGCTCGCCACGCCGAACACCCGGGTGCGATTCCCGACGTTGGTACAATGTGTGAAGCCCATTTCTGGTGTCCCCCGCCGTGATATTGCTGGAATATTGCTAAAAGCGGCGTAAAACCATACTCACTCACTAGCTCAGTCGTCTAAGGCGCCGCGATTCGCAATGCAGAGTTGTGTCCCTTGAGAGTAGCGGATTCTTACAAAAGTTTGTACATCGGTTTTTCGATTCATACCTCAATAAACCGAAGAAAATACACAGTCAATGCTGAAAAATATATTCGACGACGAAAACATATAATAGTTTAACCAAAAACAGTTGTTTATATCAAAGCAGACAAAAATGACGAGATTGAGAAACATTCCAGATGTAGGAATACATACTGGTGAGTGTTTAATTTATGCACATAACTTGACACGCCCACAAAGTCAGTTGCCAATCAACGGAGAGTAGGATTTAAACAAAGTTCATAGGACCTGTCAATCAAGGCAAGAGACGAGAACTCAGACAGTAACAAGTCGGAACAAATATGTCCGGGAGAAGGCGGCTGTTTCAAATGACATGGTCAGTTACCGCCAGATTCGAACATTAGTTCCCTGAGAACGGGAAGACCCAGTTAGAAATGAAACCCGAAGTCATGAAAGTTGTGGAACCAAGGCGAGCGGGACAGAAAAAGGCGAGCGAGCCTGCACGTTTGCTGTTTCATTCCTTCTCAGCCTTCGGTCTCAAAGGGTTGTTTGGACAAGGAATATGCATGAATTTCGCTAAATGCTCGTGCAAGGCGATACACGTGAACGGAAATGGAATACCCTCCCATGTAATATTGGGATTCCCCGACATTCCGTAGTAATAAAAGTAGTCCGCTTGAGTGGGCGAGGCTTAATTTTTTACATTCATTGGGAAATGAATGCAATAACACGTGATCAATTCAGAATGCAGGAATTTCAATGAACATAATATTTATATCAATTTCTTCCACTAATCAGAATGATACATTTATGAAAACACAAAAAAATATGTATGTATATATACTCTTCAAAAAAGAAACGCACATGTAGATTTTCAGAACATTTATTGTACCTAATACAGTCGATATATTTGATTTAATATCATATATACAAATATGAAATTTTGAAGCTCGATAGTCACATGTTGTCGTCCAGCCTCGCGAAGATGGTTCCTGACAGTCTGGTTCGATATCCTCCTCAAACCAGTGATGCGTCCTGCAGTCTCCGCAGCTGTGGCATTCCGATGACGTAGGTGGATCAGTCGAATGTAGCGATCCTGTGCAGGGGGGCTAACGCTTGGTCGGCCGGTTCTCGGACGGTCTGCAGTGGAATTGAACTCTGTGTGTATCGGTCACAAAGGCGGCAAACGGTGCTGTGGTGGACGTTGAAGTGGTGTGCAACAGAAGACTGCGATTAGCCTCTTTGGATACGTCCTATGACGATGTTCCGATCGGCAGCGCTGCGTCTAGGCATTTTAGAACTAGAAAAATGTTGACAATTGAATGACAAATTATTGGCTTATACTTGCCTTTTTATAGACACTATCGCGAGTTACGAATGCCATATCTTGCACGTGCATTTTGCTTTACTGTCGTCCGTCATGACATTTTTGAATAAGTGTGAAAACAATGCCGTTTAAGACATTGCAAATTGACCAAGATTGCGTTTTGACGCACCGTTTGTCGAATATCAGACCACCAACATTTTCCAATAACATATATCCATTTTATATACCGGATTTTTGGTGCAGTCAGGTTCAATGAACTACATACACCTGTGCGTTGCTTTTTTTTTAAGAGTGTATGTAGCCAAGGAATCCCAATGGTGTGTATCTGGGTGGTACAATACATCAGTCCTCGCGATAACCTGTTCCTGATATGAAACACATCATGAAGACATACATTCTCATTTATATACATAGACTATCATCGCATCATGAATATACAATATTAGTCACTGAGTACACAAATTAATCCATTTAACACCCAGACCAAAACACATACACCACACAAAGAAATATGTCTAGTACACACACGCACAAACTCTAGTATTTGTAACATGTTTAAATACTATTAATGAGATACAGGCATTTATTTACCAACATTGCTTTATACATTACACAGGCATAAATACAATATCATAACAACTTATCCGGGGTAGAATAGGTCTTC
The DNA here is from genome assembly GCF_022045235.1 of Haliotis cracherodii. Taxonomy (NCBI): domain Eukaryota; kingdom Metazoa; phylum Mollusca; class Gastropoda; order Lepetellida; family Haliotidae; genus Haliotis; species Haliotis cracherodii. Next base: position 41,632,230 of record NW_027266266.1, read on the forward strand.
AGCAACCCATGCCTGTCATAAAAGGCGATTAACGGGATCGGGTGGTCAGGCTCGCTGACTTGGTTGATGCATGTCATCGATTCCAATTGCGTGGATCGATGTTCATGATGTCAATCACTAAATTGTCTTGTCCAGACTCGATTATATACAGACCGCCGTCATATAGCCGGAATATTACTAAGTGCGGCGTTAACCAACCGACCAACAGACCAACATTTTAATCGTATTTTTCTTTGCCTGTTAAAAATAGTGCCCACATTCGCTAGCAGCTGAAGGAATAGTGTACACCCTTTCGGATTAACATGCATGTAGCAAAAATACCGTGAGTGTGGTGGACAAACTTTAGTTTCATGTATTTTATGTCTGTTGTACTTTATGGTTACATGCTAGTTTTAAATATACATATGTGATAGTATAGTTGTTTTATTGACCATTGTCGACATTACTGTTCCAAAATGCTTATTAAGCTAAAATTTTGAATCTCTAAAACTGGTCATGACCGCAATGATAAGTGTAACAATTGCCTATTGCTCAGTTCCCATTCGATATGTTGCACCCGTGACATCTGGGTAGAGAATAGGTATTCAGCAGCCCATGCTTACTAACGGGATCGGGTTGTCAGGCTCGCTGATTTGGTTGATGCCTGTCATCGTAAGCCAATAGCGTAGAACGATGGAATCGCAGCGACTTTCAACAAATCAGAGCCTTCAGGTAGTATGTGTAATAATATATTATCAAATTTATAAAATGTGATTTGTGACCCAGTCATGGTGTTTTGACTTGCAATGACTTTCACTTCTTTCTCGTGTTGCTGAATTTCCGACACTCTCACTCTCTAAAAACCCTTAGGACATGGATGGCCCAGTCATATAAGGCGTCGCAATTCCCTATGCAGGGTTGCGTCCCTGTGGCACATCAAAAACTATGATCGTGTTCTCGAATCCGGTACGCGCCGTTTGTTTCTAGGTTTGTCTGCACCATACCCGTTCTCGTGGGTTTCACCAAAGTGTTAAACGTCTGGGACCTGCATCCCTTCTGACTTTCCTACCAGAATAAGCTGACACGCCGTGATATTGCTGGAATACGGCTGAAAGCGGCGTTAAGCCCAGCTCACTAACTCTCTCCAGTCTGAATCCAAACAACAGTCAAAACAGTGGGAGCGCACGGGGTAGAATAGGTCTTCAGCAACTCATGCTTGCCGTAAATAGCGACTTTGCTTGTCGTAAGAAGCTACTAACGGGATGGGGTGGTCAGGCTCGCTGGCTTGGTTGATGCATGTCATCGTGTCCCAATTGCGTGGATCGATGCTCACGATATCAATCACTTGATTGCGTTGGTCAGACCAGATTATTTACAGACCGCCGTGACATAGCTGAATATTGCTGAGTGCGGCGTTAAACAACAAACAAACCAAACCACACCTACCATACACGAGTGTGGCTTTGAACTTCTTCAGCACCATTCTTCTTCTCCTGCTCGGGAACCTTCAGACATCCATGTGTTCCCAAACATGAATAAAGCTTTACAAAACTTTGATACAGTCCCTCCAAAATCGTTGGCAAAGGTGTATCAGTATGGAAGGGGATCATGTTGAAAAAGACAGACAGACAGTTTTATTTCAGTGAAAGGCCACAGGCCCATAATACATGTTACATCACAAGAACAGATTGAACCGCACATAAAATGTTTACAATTTACAAAACAGGGTTTCTACGTTTATTTATATATTTTAGTAAAGAGCATGGATTTGTTTGGACATTTTCATTACAAATGATGTATATTAGAATGTTTAGGTTTTCTAAATTATGAAAATAAGGAGCGATAAAAATATGTATAACATCATTTCATAATTTACAAACAACAAAACAAGGATTTCATCTTCAACAATAAATTCTCCATTTGTTTGACAATAAGTACGTAACCTTTGCTCGAGAGGGGTATTTGAATATATTCTAGTCTCTATTTGTATACCAAAGTTAAGTTGAACAAGAGAATATTCTAATGTGTTTCGGTTAAGTCTTTCTATGCGAGGCTAAGAACTTTGAATCAACCGTGCTGTTACAGAGAAAAGTACAAGAAGTACAAGACCTACCAAAGACATGTAAATGCATGTGATCTAACCACATAGTCCCAACCTCTTGAACTCTTTTTTTAACAAAGATATTTCTGAATTTCTAGTTTTTATTGAAACCTGAGAACATATATCTACTATGTATAGAGATAACCTCTCCCATTTAGGCTTAAAATATGTATATGTTAATTTTGATTGCGAACCTGTAATTTCCCTTTCGTTTGCCTTTTACGTGGTGAAATGATTTTACTTGACACAATACGATCGGTCATCTCTATGCTTTGTTTTTTTTTTGTTTAACGCCGCAATCGGCAATATTCCAGCTATATGACGGAGGTCGTTAAATAATTGAGTCTGGACAAGACAATCCAGTGATTGACATCATGAGCATCGATCCACGCAAATGGGATACGATGACATGCATCATATAGCTGGAATATTGCTGAGTGCGGCGTTTAACAACAAATCAACCAACCCACCAAACCCTAGAACCTAGAAGGCTAGAACCACCCGATCCAAACACGACACCCAATTCTCATTTAACACGGATCCGACAATGGTTTGCGTCTATCCTGTGATCGCATACACATTCCATCCTCTAAACAGCGGGGCATACCCACCGGGTGCTTCTCTGTAGAGAAGGCAGTTGTGTGGAGTCTTGGCTGGTCCATACCCCAGGACTACACACTCTGGATTGTAGAGACAATGCATGACACAAACGACTTCATCTTCGACCATCAGAAGGCTCATCAATTCAATGTCTCGGGACGATTCCGGCACCTTTAACGTAGCCTCTTTGTCCACAATCTGAGGACTTGCTGGGTCATACACATTGGGCACTGGGAAAGAGAACAAACATTAGATTCTGGCTTTCCGGAACATGGATTAATTCATGTACACAAAGGTCACAAAACACTAGTTCTTATTTTCAACTGGCATTAATGCACATGGGGTACAAAATCCTGGCTTACTCGGGACCACAGTTTTGTTTGTTTGTTGTTTAACGTCGTCCTCAGCAATATTCCATCTGTATGACGGCGGTCTGTAAATAAACGATCCATGACCAGACAATCCAGTGATTGACATCATGAGCAACGATCCACGCAATTGGGATACGATGACATGGACCAACCAAGTCAGTGAGCCTGACCACCCGATCCCGTTAGTCGCCTCTTACGACTAGCATCGTCGCTTTTAACGGCAAGCATGGGTTGCTGAAGTCCTATTCTATCCCGGGATCTTCTCGGGTTTTATATATCAGTTCAACATTGTCATAGGTGCTTATCCAGCTGTACTTACCTGGTTCGCTGTTAGATGTTATTTGACACACGTAATAGTAGAGCTCTTCGCACTCCTTGTCTTGCCACTCATAGCGCTCGTCAATCGCTGTACAGTTCTGGTCATCATCGCCGTTTGGCTGTTCACTTCTCCAGTTGAACCATGTGACGCTATTGCCATCTGTCCACACAAATGATCCCTCAATCGCCAAATCGTTCATGCCAAACCAGGTATATTTATTATTTCTGTAAGTAAGAGAAAAAAACGATTATGCTCAATCTCCTAAAAGACCCGTGAAGATCCGGGGTAGAATAGGTCTTCAGCAACCCATGCTTGCCGCAAAAGGCGACTATGCTTGTCGTAAAAGGCGACTTACGGGATAGGGTTGATGGACATGGTTGATGCATGTCCTCGATCCCAATTGCGTGGATCGATGGTCATGATATTTATCACTGGATTGTCTAGTCCAGACTCGATTGTTTACAGACCGCCGTCATATAGCTGGAATATTGCTGAGTACGGCATTAACCAACACACCATTATAAAACATAAACGCAAATATTCTGCCGAAACACATTCCATTGCGCGTAAAAGGCAAAAAGAGATGAAAATAATATAAATTGATTACTGGCTATTAATGAAAAAGTTGGTTGTATTCCATGGGTATAATTTCAATATAAAATTCAATATATCAGACAATTCAATGGTTGTAATATATTGTGAGAGATCCTATGTTGAAGTGAGTTCCAAGGGATCTTATTTTAAGTATTTAAAGAATCAACCTTCCTTCTGTTTCAGATCCAAATAATATTCAGTACTACAAATAATAAATTATCAGTTGAATCTGAAGATGGTTTTAATAAAACATGTCCAATGAAGACCGTCAGTGACAGCTTTGCAAATCTATTGATGCTGGAGCTGAGTTCGGCTCTTTAAGAAGATTTCCTATGAAAGAGTTTTGTCACTTTCCATTATTTGAAGCAAATATACAACAAATATATTCAATTTACGAACCTGTTGAAGTTGAAGTGAGTTCCAAGGGATCTTATTTTAAGTATTTAAAGAATCAACCTTCCTTCTGTTTCAGATCCAAATAATATTCAGTACTACAAATAATAAATTATCAGTTGAATCTGAAGATGGTTTTAATAAAACATGTCCAATGAAGACCGTCAGTGACAGCTTTGCAAATCTATTGATGCTGGAGCTGAGTTCGGCTCTTTAAGAAGATTTCCTATGAAAGAGTTTTGTCACTTTCCATTATTTGAAGCAAATATACAACAAATATATTCAATTTACGAACCTACGGGACAAAATACTGACGACCAACAGCGTCAAGGAGTTACACGTATCATGTTTTGGAAACATGAATCTCCCAGTGGGGACCCGGGGTAGAATGTGTCCCTAGCACCCCATTGCTGGTCATAAGAGGCGAGCGAATTGGGCAAACTGTTTGCCGTGGGTTGCGCCCGTGTTGGTGGAGGACGGGATGTGGTGGTTGAAGGCACTCGAGCCAGGAACAGTGTTCCTTTCGCCCAACACACCACTTCGACCCTTACTTCACCCAGACGGGTGGTAGGATTGGCCCAAGCCTATCAATCGGCTGGTCATGCCAAGCCTGTGTATGATATTGTGTATGCGCATGTGTGATTTATTTAACTGTATTGTTTGCTCTATGTCTACTACAAATTACCGATGTAGTTAATTGCCTAGAATCTTATGCCAGAAGGCTGTGGCTCATGGGCCAATCTGGTAATGTTGACCTCCGAATAATGTATGTTTCCAATTTCTTATCATGAGCCGAACCAGTCTAAGGAGTTTCTTGTCAAAAACGTCACCCGTCACTGTAGTGGTTCGCTTCTGGTGGAGTGTGCACGGAGACAGCAATCTCTTTTACCAATCTCTAAATTTGCCAATATTGAGGTTGCTGTGTCTGTGCACAGAACATTAAACTCTTGTTCATGACAGGGCTCGTTGTCTGTCCGACATGATCTGATGAAGATATTGCTACAGAATTGGAAGACCAGGCTGTTACCGCAGTTAAACGTTTCATGATCAAGAAGGAGGGTTTCATCACATCTCATGACGTTTGCCAGAACATCCCTTCTCCAGTCAATTAAAGCAGGATATTTCAACATCGGAGTGGATGTGTATGTCCCCAATCCGCTCCGATGCTACAAGTGCCAACATTTCGGTCATGGTAACAAATCCTGTCACAGCTCTGTGGTATGTCATCGTTGTGTTGACAGCCATGAGGCACTGACTGTGAGAAAGATTTGAAGTGTGCTAACTGTGCTAGCCCACATGTTGCTTCATCCAAATCTTGCCCGGTGGCAAAATTGAATCACAAATAATGAAACTTAATTTTGAAAGAAACATGTCCTACCTGGATGGCAATAAACTATTTAAAAATAAGACCACAACCCCATCAACTATTTCCTTCTCCACTGCAGTCTCCCGCTTTGTAGCAACATCATATATTCGTGTCAGACAGACCTGACCTGGGTCAAGTCAGAACAACCTGTTAATACTGTTCAAATCAATCGGCCTATTCCTGCCATCAGTCAATCTAGTTCAGGATCTGAGACTGAGATTCAATCTGAGAAACAGTCTCAAACGTCTGTGAAACAACCAGTTCATCTGACAAAAATGAAAGAAAAAATTGAATAGAAAACGGCCATCTATCGTTCCTTTACAGAACCCCCTTGGGCCTCTGGACATGGAGGTTACTCTGTCCTCACAGGACAGGCGGAGGAGTAGTTCCTCCTCACAATCACGCGAGCGATCTCCAATTGAGCCACCATGAATCAATCGTCCAATATAATGCAATGGAATTGCAGGGGACTTAGGCATAATTTTAACGAGATACAATTAGTGATACAGAATGTTCAACCGTCAGCATTTTGTCTTCAATAAACATACCTAAAAACTACAGATCAGTTTAACTTAAGACAGTACAATGACAATTATTCCTTTTCTTCTCCGGGAGATAAAGCAACAGGAGGCTCTACTATCTTGATGTGACAGGGGATCATACATAGCCCCTTTTCTCTTAATATGAATCTTCTGTTAATACCAATACTATTGCTGTTCGTCTGACTCTGCACATTGCTTTTACGCTGTGCTCTTTGTGTATCCCTCCTTCTTCTGATCTTTGACAGTCTGAGCTTCAAAAACTGTATGACCAGATCCCAAAGCCCTGCATCATCATGGGTGATCTCAACGGACACAACCAGCTATTGGGAAGTGCAAATACTAATCTTAAAGGGAAAATCATTATGGAATATATTTCTGACAACCTATGTATGTTTAATGATGATTCCATCGCTTATATACATCCAGCCGCTGGAACGTATTCTGCCCTCGATCTGTCACTCACAGACTCAACCTTGTATAATGAATTTGAATGGTTGGTCCATGATGACCTCTGTTGGAGTCATCACTTCCCAACCATTCTTAAAAGTATTAACCCTACTGATGACCCACCTTCATCAAGGTGGAACTTTACCTAGGCAGATTGGTCATTATAATTGATACAATGTATTGACATCTTTAAAACATGACCTTTTCAAGAATATCCCAGATCCGATACAGTTGTTTTCGGACGAACTAAATGACATTGCTGACCAAACAATTCTTAAGTCCTCGGCGAATCCTCAAATTCATAAACCATGGTTTACTACTGAATGCAAACAGGCCAGAACGTGTCGGTAGAAAGCAGAAATATATTTTCGCAGACATCCTACGGTCCATGATTAAGCTAAAGTTAAAATCACAAATGCCAAGGCTCGATGCGCTTTTAAACAGAATAAGCGTCAATCGTGGATGAACTATGTCTCAAAAATAAATTGTGGTTCAGAAAATAAAAGGCAAAGGTTCCAAATCTTCTGTTGACCATCTTAAGGACAGTGATCAATCATTAACTGATAAAGACATCACCAATACACTTTGTAAAACACTTGCCAAACATTCTTCATCATCTGATTATGTCCCTGAATTAAAAAAATATATCAGAAACAACAGGGGAAGACAAAAATAAATTAACTGTGAAGACTACAATGAAGTCTTTTCTTTACATGAGCTACAAACTGCCCTTGGGCAAGATCATGATACAGCAACAGGGGCTGACAATATCCACTGCCAGCTATTGAAGCATTTGCCTGAATCATGTCTCATAATCGTTTTATATATATTTGATCAAATATGGACATGAGGGAATTTTCCCTATACCAAAGCCTGGTTGTAATCATACGATCCCTCTAATTGCCAGCCTATATCTTTAACCAGGTGTGGCTGTAAAACCATGGAATGAATGGTAAATAACAGATCAGTTTGGTATTTGGAAACCAACAATCTTATCAGAAAAATTCAATGTTGTTCCCGCAAAAATAGAAGTACCACTGATCATTTAGTACGATTAGAATCCTTTGTTAAAAATGCTATTGTAAATAAAAAACACATAGTATCAATATTCTTTGATTTCGAGAAAGCATACGATACTACTTGGAAGCATGGCATTTTTAAAGGATTTACATGACTTTTGTTTGAGAGGTCGTTCGCCTCATTTTATATCGCAGTTTTTGACCGACAGGCAATTTCAAGTCAGAGTGGGTTCAACCCAGTCTGATCATTATAATCAGGATCAACGTGTCCCACAAGGAAGTATTTTGTCTGTCACACTATTCAGTATCAAGATAAATAGTCTTTCAAAAGTTTTAAGCGATACAGTAGATGGATCGCTATTTGTGGATGATTTTTATATTTCTTGTAAAAATATGCATACTATTGAGAGACAGCTACAACTTTGCCTCAATAAAATACATAAATGGTCGCTTGGCTTCAACTTTTCCAAAGCTAAAACTAATTGTTTCTATTATTTCTGCAGAAATTATAGACCGCACAAGGATCCAGAACTATTTTTATCTGGCAATCCCATCAAAGTGGTCGAAGAGGCCAAGTTTCTAGGACTTATTTTCGACCGACATCTCACATTCTTGCCACATATTAAATATCTAAAAGGTAAATGCCTGAAAGCACTTACTGAAAGTCGTATCAAACACTTAATGTAGAGGAGATCAGAAACCCCTTCTACATCTGAACAGATCCCTCATTAACTCAAAACTGGATTATGATTCCATCATTTATGGTGCAGACTGTAAAAGTAACTTACAGAAATTGGATTCAATACATCCTCAAGGCTTGAGGCTCTGTCATTGGATCTTTCCGAACCTCTCCTGTAGACAGTTTGTATGTGGAGGCTGATGAGCCTTCGATCAAAAAACGTCTTCTTAAACTCTCATTACAATATGTTACAAAATTACACTGAAATCCTTCAAAACCAGATCATAAGTGTGTTTACCATCCTGTTTCTGAAGTATTGTTTCAGTCTAAACCTACACTTGTTCTACCTTTTGGGATCAGAATTAAGCCACATATGGTGGCAGCTAACATAGATCTTGATATTATCACGACATATCAGCTGTTGTCTACACCCCCTTGGCAACTAGTCAAACCTTGCTAATTTTAGAAAATCCGAAACAAACCAATTAATCTTCCAACAGGAATACATTCATTTGAGATCCAAATATGATTCTCACCACTCTATTTTCACTGATTGGTCCAAGGATGGTGGCAAAAATGCTAGTGCCAATGTCGTTGGATCAACAATTATATCTTCTAGAATACCAGATAATAGCTCCTTATTCACCACAGAAGCCAAGGCTATCCTAACAGCATTGGACTATATTCAGCACCAGAAACAATGCAAACAATTTATCGTATTCTCCAGTTCATTGTCTTGCCTACAGACACTACAAAAATGTCAACTCTACTGATCCACTGGTTCTTGATATTTAAGAATATATAATAATCTTGCAACAGGCCAATACGACTTTGTCTTTTGTTTGTTACCCAGCCATGTTGGAATCGTTGGTAACACAACGGCTGATGCTGCAGCTAGGGCAGCACTCAACAAATCTGTGACACAACTTCTTCTTCCATACAGTGACTATAAGGCTGTTATCAGATGTTACATCAGAGATCAAATGCAGAAGAAGTGGGACACCCAAGAGGTTATAAATAAATTACATACAATAACACCAAATATTGGTTATACCTACTTAGGCTGTCAGTCCAGATTTGATGAGGTCATATCATGACGATGTCGTATTGACCATACACGATATCCTCATGTCTATTTATTAAATGGTGAGGATCCTCCATTCTGTATCCCTTGTGATGAAAGATTCACGGTCAAGCATGTCTTGCTTGACTCCATTGATTTTTCCATCATAAGGGATAACTATTTCAAAGTTTCAAGGCTCAAGGATCTTTTTAACAATGTCAGCTCTCATTTAATTCTCGGGGGGTTTTTTAAACAGAATTGTTGAATACATTTTGGAACGTGTTAATTAATAATATGATCTTATTAATATTGGTGGAATAAATTGTATAACTTAGACTGTTAGTGGCTGTACCCTCGAAGGGGTTTGAAGTAGTATGTAAGGATTGTTCCACGGATATGATACATAAGACCACGTCATTCAACATTATTTTTATTACTGCCCCGGTTATAATCGTAGAGTGTGTGTTTCTTTAATTCGGCTAAATTTGCCAATAATCGCCAACACCTGAAGGGATAATGTAAATCCTTCTGGGGTCCATGAAGGAAGCTAAAGTACTGTAAATCCCCATGGTCCCTACTATGGTGATCGAACTTCAGTTGCTGGCGATCTTTTGCCCTTTTTTATAATGTATTGTTATGTATAGTTATCTATTGGTTGGTTGGTTTGTTGTTTAACGCCGGACGCAGCAATATTCCAGCTCTATGACGGCGGTCTGTAAATAATCGAGTCTGGACAAGACAATCCATTGATTGACATCATGGGCATCGATCCACGCAATTGGGATCGATGACATGCATCAACCAAGTCAGCGAGCCTGACCACCCTATCCCGATTCAGCCGTCTTTAAACCTCGTCCCACAGGAGCGCAATGAGACTGAGGGCAGGCCACTGCATGGTTCTGATGCCATTCTGCTGGAGGAAGTCTCTTGTTGCTTTCACAGTGTGGGCACGGGCGTTATCATGCGGAAACTCGTGGTTGCGGCGACGTGCCAAATGAGGTATGGCATGTGGTCTCAAGACTTGATCAATGTACTGAGCTGCTGTGACACCATTGCCTCTCCCTGGACCGATGTTCTGGAAGACAACAGGGCCGACCCTCTGTGCAAGACCAATTCCACACCACACAACGATGCTCCGACCATCCCACGAGTCTCTCTCAACAACACAAGCATCCGAATAACGTTCCCCACGGCGTCGCCAGACTCTCTCTCTGCCTTCTGCTGTTGAGATACAGTAATGGCTCTCGTCTGAGAAGAGGACTCTTCTCTACTGCTGGTGGCGCCAATGCTGGTGCCGTGTTGCCCACAAAAGACGGTCCCGGCGATGACGTGGTGTCAGAATGGGTCCTCGGTGTGGCCTGTGACATTGGAGGTGTCTGCTCGTCAATCGTCGACGCACGGTGTCCGCACTAGTGTGTCGCTGGTGTGCCCCCATGGTCTGTTGAGCAGTTTCCGTATCAGTAACTAAGCGATCTTGAAGATGCTGTCGCACAATCTGACGATCCTGACGTCGGGTGGTAACCCTTGGTCTTCCACTCATCACTACGTGGTCGGTCATCTGTAGTGTTGGTGGTCTGGTACCGTTGCGGGAGCCTGTATATGGTCCTTACGTGGACTTAAAATGCATTGGCTACTTGCCGGGCGGTTTGTCCAGCTTTGCAATCGTCCAAGGGCTTGGTGTCGCTGATTTCTTGACAATCTTGGCATGTGGTAGCAATTCAATAACGAATGAATGTTATCCGATCTGGGTGGATATTTATAGGGCAAGAAATGGGGGAACGCATGTGCATTTCAATTTGCACGGAACTCACGTGCATCGGGTTACCATGGCCGTAGCCGTAATTCGTTTGGGCGATCGGTTTTATTGTCATCTGCTTTTTTTTTTTATCATCAAATTTCATTTTAACGGACAAGGTAATGTTAACTTTTAGAAACTTTGACAAAAAATTACCCAGATATTTAAATGACAACTTTTCATGCAATGTTACTTGGGTGACGTTTCTTTTGCGGTTCAGTATATATATATATATGATAAGACCAGTTATCTTACTGTTGACTGGCTTTTATAGTTTACATATATTTCTTATGTATACCTTTGATAGTCACGATATGGCTGAAATACTGCTGATGTGACTTTAAATTTTACCTCACACACACAAACTCAAAACTGAATTAAAGGGTTGAATATAAGTCTGTGCGAATAAGGAACACACACAGATAAATATACTACTCAAAACAAGTTAAAGAACACCCAAACGTGGAAGGCAATGTGTTATGTGACCTTTGATTGTCCTTGATGTAGTCCTGTTGTTTGTCAGTTTCTATCTTCACCAGTGTCCCACCATTCGTCTCGCACACATTCAGAGCGTCCACCCAGTTCAGCTGGTCACGTGACACGGCGAGGCAGGGGTAAAGTTCAGGGTCATTTGAAGTCACGCCTTCCAGGGGGCAATACGAATCTGAAGATAAAATCGACGTTATAGTGTAGGATTAACCAAACATCTCTGGTCAATATTCCATCTATGTGACGGCGGTCTGTAAATACTCGAGTCTGGACCAGACGAGACAGTGATTGACATCATACGCATCGATCTACGCAATTGGAATCGATTACATGCATCAACGAAGTCAGCAAGCCTAACCACCCGATCCCGTCATTTCTCAATGGTGTTAGGGTAACCATCTGTTAGAGCCATCTGCATCATGCAGACAACAGACAAAGTGGTGTTTGAAAGACCTGAACCAAACTTTACTGGATTGCCCCATTACCCTTTAAATGTTACACAAACGCTGAAACTGTGGATAGGTTGGTCAAATGGCGGCCTACGTTTATGTAGGTTTTACGTTTATTATGAATAGAATATTATTAGGAACCGACAATCTTTTACGACATGCTGACGAAATAATCTTGCTTCACATGTACATTACACATACTATGGATCAGAATCAACAATACATTAACGTTTTTATAGTGATGGAGGCACAAAACGAATGAAACAAACGCATGAAAGCGTGCAATGAAGGTTAAAAGCTTAAGTAAATCAAGTAAATTTCGTTAAACTAGTCCTACCATGACTGCACCATGCAAATTGATTGAAAGTTGGGAAAAACAATGAGTACTTATGGCGGTTGCGAATGATTTGAAGAATACAGTATAGAAACAGTTGGTTTGATTAATATGCCTTTAAGTGGTCAACAGTTGCTGTAGAATAACCCACATAACGACACTGTGTTATAAGTACGCAAATAATCAATGAACACACGGTAAACCAGCAATATTTTGTGTGTTGGTGTTTGTGCAAGGCTGGGAAATAAGGGAACACAGGTTTGCAATTCCGGCCCCAAGGGAAGGAGATTGTATTTCATGTAGTGCAAGGGGGCACGGGTGGCCCAGTCGTCTAAGGCGATACGATTCGCTGTGCAGAGTTGCGTCGATTGGGAACGCCAGAAACCTATGATTGTGGGTTTGAATACCTGTTCGCCCCAATTATGTTTCTAGGTGTGTAAGCACCATACCCATGCTCGTGGGTTTCAACGAAGTGATAAACGTCTGAGACCTGCATCATTTTGGGCTTTCCTCCCACATTAAGCTGCCACGCCGTGATATAACTGGAATAGTTTTAAAAGCGGCGTTAAGCCAACCTCACTCACTCTTGTAGTACATGTTACAAGTTCGCCATGGTAAGACCGACGAATAAGAGAGGTAATTAAGACGGTAACATCACTTTCATTTTAAAACAGTACATTAAAGTGCATTAAAAATTGGTGTAAAATTAAGTGTACGTAAAGGTTTGGGGTTAGAGATTTGAGCAAGAAGCAGGATCCCCATGGGCACCAAATGTGCAGCCATTCTTGTGGATCTGTTTCTTTATGTATATGGATCGGAATTTCTGCTCGGCTTGGCAAAGTCAAAACAAGGTAATTTGGCCAAGACGTTTAACTTGAGCTTCAGGTATATCGATCATCTGATATCGTTCAATAACAATCAAATAGCCAATTCTCTTCCACTGATTTACCCACCTGAACTAGAAATAAAGGAGACCAGTGAGAACGCCTCATCTGTTTCATATTTAGAGCTTCAGAGTGACAAACCCAAGACTGTATGACAAGAGGGATGACTTCAACTTTCCAACTGCCCCTTCATGTCGAGCAATATTCCAGCAGCTCCAGCCTTTGGCGTTTACACGTCACACCTTTTGAGATACAATCGAGCATGCTTTCTGCCAAGGTTTCAAAGAGCGTCCTGTGAATCTTGCTCAGAAGTTGTTTGTTCAAGGTTACAACTTTCAAGGCCTCAGTAAAGCTTTCAAAGGGTTTTATGGAAGACATGTGGAGGACATTTCCAAATGTGACGCACCAGTGACAAAAATGATGCCCGATGCAGTTCTCTATTTTGACTTGTACCATATGTTCCCGTGTTTGTTTTAGGTGAACAATTGACATGCCTTTGCATGCTTTTGCTTCCTCCTCCACCGATGGGGCAGGATACGCTAATGTTTTCGCGAACTCCTGGTACCGTCACTATTTGACAGTTCTTCCTAAACACATGCTTATGACATAACATGAATCATACTATTGACTTTATGCAGAGATTTCCATAGGGTTTTGTTGCTTTATTAGAATTCGGTACGAGTCGGGCTTTATCCCTGTCGCTGTGAAACTACTCGGATAACGCGTTGTTTCTTTGCTGTACAGGGCTTAAGCAGTGAAACTTCACGGATAACCTTGCACCACTGTGGCCGAAGGAAGCGAACTACATGGAAAACGCGATACTGCCCTGCATCGCTGACTCTTATCACATCGTTTGAACACCCCCGTTCCCGTTGTTCCTCTCCACAAGGGTTGTACGGGTGGCCAAGTCGTCTAAGTCGTCGAATCCCGGTTCGCCCTGATTATGTTTCTAGGTTTGTCAGCACCATACCCGTGCTCGTGGGTCCCACCGAAGTGGTAAACGTCTGAGACCTGCATCACTTCCGGCTTTCCTCCCACATTGAGCTGACACGCCGTGTTATAACTGGAATAGTGTTGAAAGCGGCGTTAAGCCAACCTCACTCACTCACTCCTATCCACAGGCCACGTTTGCAAACGCAGCCGTGTTAAAGTCAACACTAATATTCCGGGTACGACTGACAGACATGCATCACTTCGTACGAGTTTATAGCTACCAGGGACAGCCTTCTTAAGACGTTTTCAATAAATATATGATATCCAATTACATTTGATTGATTATCTACAACAACCGCCATGGTTGATTAAGTATGTCGAAATAAGTACCACATAACGATGAATAATACAGTTTATTTTGCCCCTCAAGTCTAACGATCTGTATTAACTAGTTAACCAGTCATCGATTTGGCATCAACGTGAATTCCTTAACAAAAGAAAAAATTTAATGACAGGCTGCATATCATATTCTCATGAACACGATCAGTAAATAAATGATAATTATTATTGTTTTCATGACATATAGGATTTGCCATACTTTTTGATGCGAATTGGGTGGGTTGCGGGTGCTACGAGGAGGGCAGGGCATGTTTACCCTTTTCACGAACACCTGGTGTCATTGTTTTTAAGTGAGTCATTCACATACCTTTAACCGCTACCCCAAACCTCCCATCCTCCCTTCACTCTACGACCCGTGAAGATTCCGGGGTAGAATAGGTCTTCAGCAACCCATACTTGCCATAAAAGGTGACTATGCTTGTCGTAAAAGGCGACAAACGGGATCGGGTGGTCAGGCTCTCTGACTTGGTTGATGCATGTCATCGATTCCAATTGCGTGGATCGATGCACATGACAATAATCACTGGATTGTCTGGTCCAGACTCGATTTATTTACCACCGTCATATGGCTGGAATGTTGCTGAGTGCTGCGTTAAACAACAAACCAACCAACCAACCAACCCTTCACTCTACACCCCCTTTGGGGATTCTGGGTTATACCAGGTCCCTAGAAATCTCAGCTTGATGTTCGATGTGACTGTTTAACATATGATTTATAGTAGCTGATATTGCTATATAAATACTGTTTGTTTCTTGTTTAACCCTGCACTCAGCAATATGACAGATGTATGACGGCGGTTTGTGCATATTCAAGTCTTGGCCTGACAATCCAGTGATTGACATCATCAGCATCGACCTACTCAAATGCGATACGATGACATGCTTCAACCAACTCAGCGAGTCTGACCACATGGCCCCGGAAGTTGCCCAAGCCTGGTTGCCGCTGAGGAGGTTACCAAGATTGGATTAATGTACATGCCGCTGGATTATACATGCAAAGGAGGCCTAAAACGACATTAAAAATAAAGTGAGTCCTATTGATTTGCTTAACATAAATCAAAACATGATTCTATGTGTGGTTGTCCTGGTACTAGTATTCATATGTTTGTCCTCCGTCTCCACGGGAATAGGCTTCGTCTGGAATTAACCATACAGATAAACGTCCTAATGTAATACACACATCAGCGGTACTATTGTTTCCTCTGCCACACGCGTCTATAATTCAACACACTTGAAGCTCTCAGACAGTGACTCTGTTAACTTGACAGCAAAATTTCATCTCTCACAACGCTGTGTTTCTCATTGAGTCAATTTGAAATAATCAATCCTGCCTCGCGGCTCGCTTCCCGTACATCAACTTTAACACCGTAGGTCAGTTAGAGACATCGATAATTAGTCGACTTTATATTACTGTGTACCATAGCCATGTTAATTTATAGGAAACTGGAGAGAGTGGTTCTTACACAGGGCCGACCGAAATAGAACTAGAAATAAGGACACTTTCCTGTCGTGACGGAAACGTCAAAGAGTACGAGTCATGTCTCACTAATAAAAAACCCAATGTTGAACTAGTTTGTCTTAATTCAATCGTAGCTTTCATACCCAATCAAAGTTATTCAACATGTAGGATTGGAAACTATTCTACATGTAGGAATGAAAACATATTCTACATGTAGGAATGAAAGCTATTCTACATGTAGGAATGGAAACTATTCTACATGTAGGAATGAAAGCTATTCTACATATAGGAATGGAAGCGTATTCAACATGTAGGAATGGATGCGTATTCTACATGTAGGAATGGAAACTATTCTACATGTAGGAATGTCACTCCTTATAAATAAATATAAATGGCAAAAACCAAAGTCTAAAAAATGTCCGTTTCAATATTGAAACGTTTTTCATCAAAACGAACCTTCACCATTCTGAGTTCATTACTGCCTGATTTGCGTAAATCTCACCGTTGGCGCTTGATGGGACAAGGTACGACCACAGTAAATAACGACACAGCATGAGGTATGTACTATTGGTTCTCTTACGTACATGTACCTGTGTGTTGCTGTTATGTATTGAGCTGTAGATTCTTCAAGGTTACAAGGGTGCATGCTGGGTGTGAACATCAATATGTCCCTCGGCAGCTCTTGAAGCACTCTCTGATGACGACGAATGTGTGAGGCTTGATATAGCCCACACTGAGTACTCAAAGACATCACCCCCTTATTGCTCTTAAGCTGTATAAGAACAACATATGACAACATTCAACAACGCGTCAGTCGATGATTGACTGTGTATTCCTTAGAAAATAGTTTCAAAGTCGACATTCAAATAAACAACCCCATTTTTATTGCGTGGCTTTTTAGGTTTTGCTGGAACATTGCCACCGCTTCAACGCGCATTTTGTTTGTTTCTGTTCAGTTTAGGATCGATTTCTGTTGCAATGAAGTGAGGTGAGGTGAGGTGAAATTGGGTTTAACGTCGCGTCCAAGGTTATTGCACTTATATAGCGACGTGCATGCACGTGTGTGTGTGGCTGATTGTACTAGTCCGGACTGATGCCGATTTATAGTGCTAGGACACTGAGATACAATGCCGCTGTTTAACATGAATACCCCACTCAGACACAGTATACTGACTCCGAGCCGATCAGTCCTTGTTTTATCCCCTAAATGCCGAGTTTTTGGTATAACGCGGCCGGGGATCTCCGGGCGGACGCTCTACCACTAGACCACTAAGGCGGTTTTGTAATGAAGAAAGTTTTGATATATTCACATATAATGCACAAACAACTATGAAAGGTAGGCGGGGTATTTACATTCTATACAGCAGTGGGTTTGAACAATGCAGACGCTTATTACATTACATCATACAATGTACATTTTTTCGTCCCTTTTGTCAGATGACAAGCCATATGGACAGCCAGTCTACACACCTAATAAGATTGAACTTTGCAAAGCTATTGAGGACTCCTTAGACAATTCTTATTACGTCAATACTGTCTATGCTACGGACACTAATTAGATCTAATTACTCACGCATTAGATCTTACTGAGTGAGTGAGGTTTTACGCCGCTTTTAGCAATATTCCAGCAATATCACGGCGGGGGACACCAGAAATGGGCTTCACACATTGTACGTATCGGGATTCGAACATGCGATCGCAACTTGATGAAGTCATATATTGAACGACGTATTTTTTAGAGGGAAGTGTCAAGTGAGATGTTCCCCATTGATGTAGCTGGACAACGCAGATGGTTTATTCTCCCTGCTGTGTTTTATTGTACAAAAAACAACGACCACGAGTCGTTTATTTCTTAAATATAGTCCAACTGACGAAATACGTATAATTTCAATTTATTTCTTTTTCAATTTTAACATTTCTTAGATGAGTGGGCTATTATACGCACCAAAGTGCTCACATTCGGCGCAATATTTTCGCATTGTTCGAAGGAAGGAGCATGCGTACTGAATGATTCAGCTGTTGTAACTTGGCCAGTTAAGTATCTTTGTAATCACCTACGTGCTCCAAACAATGACGTCATCTCGTATCGTTCGTACAGTTCACATCCCAGTAAAATGTCTCGAAAATGACACAATAAATGATACACCGCGAGTATCGACATCGCCTTCTAGCTCTCGTTCAGCAAAGCGAAATTGCGAGATTTGCTTAGTGAATTGGCGATTTATTAACTTCCGAAACAGCACTATGCTCTTCAAAATATTAAAACGTCAACATCAGATATTAACCAGTCTCGATTATCTGCCGAAACATATTCCATTGGGCGTGAAAGGATCAAGATGGCGACCTTGTTCCATGTTTATTGTTCAATTCTGTAGACAGATACAGGTTAATTGAATGGTTCGAAATTGGGTGATGCTTGACACAGTGTTACATTGTTGCAAGTATGCTTTTAGCGTGTATATATATATAATTTTATAGGGAACACACAATACGTATTTTGTAACTGCTACGGGAAACATGACCCGTATGAGTGTGTGTGTATGGTTTAACGCCGCTCTTAGCAACATTCCAGCAATATCACGGCGGGGGACACCCGAAATGGGCTTGATACATTGTACCCATGTCGAGAATCGAACCGGGGTCTTCGGCGTGACGAGCGAACGCTTTGATTACCAGGTTACCCGACCGCTCCCTGACCCGTATGAAACTCGCCACAGTGTTATCGATATATCGCACGTCTTTCAATTTTACCGTGTATTGCTAAAACACACGTCATGACAACTAATGCAAGCTTAATATTATCTTAGCATTTCTTTCTATTCCATTCGTCAAAGATGTTTTCTTTGATTAGTACCTTGGGTATTTGGTTTGGATTTAAGGGTATATTCGGGAATATTCCCTGTCTTTTTCGCCATATTGTCATCATTGTTCACTCATGTTATGGTGACAACTTCAAACAACAGGACAGTTTTCACAGTTATTAACATGCTAATTACATCACACCACTGTCAGATTCAGTAGGAAATTTATATGTTTTTGTTCATGTCACTTTTAAGAGACCGTTGAGAACTAAATCAAAGTTGGAATTTCACAACGGAAATCAAATTTCTTATTGTAGAGTATTAATGAACGGTACTTGATTTAAAGTTCTCATTGCACAGTATTAATGAACGCGTACTTGAAATAAAGTTCTCATTGCACAGGATTAATGAACGGTACTTGAATTAAAGCTCTCATTGCATTGTATTAAAGAACAATATTTGAATTATAGAGTAGGTCAGGACAAATATATATATATATATATATATATATATATATATATATATATATATATATATATATATATATATATATTGCATGGATCGATGCACGTGATGTCAATCAATTGATGGTCTGGTCCAGACCATTGATTATTTACAGACCTCCGTCATATAGCTGGAATATTGCTGAGTGCGTCGTTAAACAACAAAAAAAACAAAAAAACAATCCTACAAAGCGACAAACGGGAGCGGGTGGTCAGGCTCGCTGACTTGTTTGATCCATCACATCGCATCCAAATTACGTAGATCCATGCTCATGATGTCAATCTTTTGTCCAGACTCAAATAATACAGACCGCCGTTAAACAACAAACAACAAACACATCTAAAGTGTCTTAAAACTAAAAAAATGTGAAAATTCTTTTTTAACATACCTGTGACGTAGAGCCAAGAAGTGAAAGTAATAACGAGACATGTGACAGCGTCCTTCATCTTCGCGAATGCCTTTCACTCTGCAACGAAGGCACCGTCACATCCAAATATAACAAAGTACGAAGCACAAAGAGAAATCTACAATTAACCTATGATCAATGAACCAGTGAAAAACATCGTCTCGGTGTGATTTTACTGCGGTATTGAGAAACGTTTGGTCGATAGGAAACAATGATTTCACCGTCACCAACCATCATCGGGATTGACGTGATCAATATATGTGCCCTAATAAACAAAGCAGTTGAGTGTCCTCGTTAAGAATGTTTAAAAGTTATTGTTTTTTTATCTTACATAAAACAAGTCAATGCTTTCTGTCATTGTTACATCTAGTGATTACATTTTTGCTCAGTCATTGCTACAGCATTTGGTGTTTACTTACTTTCTCAGTCATTGCTACAACATTTGGTGTTTACTTACTTTCTCAGTCATTGCTACAACATTTGGTGTTTACTTCCTTTCTCAGTCATTGCTACAGCATTTGGTGTTTACTTACTTTCTCAGTCATTGCTACAACATTTGGTGTTTACTTCCTTTCTTAGTCATTGCTACAGCATTTGGTGTTTACTTTCTTGTTTTCCCCATTTTAATTCAGTTTATGATGTTACGTAGTTTTACATAGTGAGCGAGTGAGTGGGTGAGTTGGGTTTAACGCCGCTTTTAACATTACGGCGTGTCAGCTTAATGTGGGAGGAAGGCCCGAAGTGATGCAGGTCTCAGACGTTTACCACTTCGGTGAAACCCACGAGCACGGGTATGGTGCTGACAAACCTAGAAACATAATAGGGGCGAACCAGGATTCGAATCCACAAACATAGTTTTCTGGCGTGCACAGCGAACAGCTTTAGACGACCCCCCCCCCCCCAGTTTTACATAGAGTTACATGACATGTAAAATACTTATTAGGTGTAGGTTAGTACCTATACAACAGACAACAAATCTTAGTTGGCTACAGGTGTACAACAATGTTCACAAATAGTGAAAATAGTAGGCAACTTTTGCCATGCTTATTGGGGTCACCGTTATCTAAGTGTGAAGCTAAATCCTTACAGCTCATTAGTAGAAATTGTTCAAGTAAAACAGAGACATATTAACTAGACAATTCATTTGCCAATTTTTTAGCACTTTCTGTGAAACTGTCATATCACATTGTTTTTGTGTACAAGTGATTTCTCTATCCGAAATATATCGATTAAAGTCTTCAGAACGTTTTCAAGTGACAATTTGTTTTTCTTAATACTCGATATATGTATATGTGATGTGATTTAACAGAATGTTGGAGTTGTACCCAATAAAAACAGAGTATCTTGTAAATGTAAATTGTTTTGTACATTTTGCATTCAGAAAACATTCATCTTTGGCCCAAAACTCTTTAACGTGCTCCAAATCCCAATATACACGAAGTCAGGATTCAGTATCAGTTTCACAGAATGAATGAACACAGATCATCATTTAAACAATTCTTTCTTTGTATAGATGATGCGATGAATAAATTCATATTGAAAGTCAAGAATTTTTTACATTTTTTTGTACATATTTTGTGTACATCTGATAAAATCTTTCTTCCATGATATATCTAAGTCAAGAATGGTCACATACTGTTGGCAGATTTGCTGTAGTTATAGTCTTATCATAAAAAAATACATCTGGAGCCTTTAGGCGCTACAAGTAAGTCCATCAAAGTTGAATTTTAATTTGATTAGTTTTGATAACATCTTTCCAGGATTTTGGTATGTTCAGTAGAACCTGGTAATAGTCAATAATTGTGCCTTTAATTTGGTATTTTCTTTTAAGTTCATTGAAGGGCAGTATATCATATTTATTACAGAGATCTTAAATATTGTAAATTCCCTTTAAAAAACAATTCCTTAAAATGAAATCAGTTTTTTTTTAAATGTTTTTTTTAACAAATGTTTGTGGAGTTAGTTTTGTATCTTCTATACAGTGTTCCTCAAGAAGCCAAAACATCTCTCCAGGAAGGGTTAGCTAAGTGTATACAGTTTTCAATATTGGCCCCAAGTAGGAATATGTTTTTAGTGGAATGAATGAATGAATATTATTTTACGCCGCATCAGCAATTTTCCAGCTATTCACAGCGAAAGTGGAAAGATGCTAGGGTTATTATAGCTTTTGTTTTAAATATGTATTTCTTAGAACTGACAGTTTTAGAGAAATGATAAAAAAAACTACCTCTATTCTCCTCAGTTCGCCTTCGTCATATTTTCTAATTTATGTGGTGTGTTTTATTTTGTCCCTATTATCATTCCTGATGAATCTGTACAATATTTTGTTCAGTTCATCAATAAATTCACTTGGAGGGTTTGGAAGAGAGGAAAATATATGTACTAAGGTGTCAATAGCCGTACTTAAACTTTCATCAGTCCCTTCAAGAAATATTTCTGTAGCATATTGTCCCTCTTTATGTTCCTCATTAGTCAGTTTGATGATCTCAGCAGGAAAATGAATAGAACATGATTAACACAATCCATCTAGAAATGTATTACAGAGTATTTGATGCCATTCTTAACAATAGTTGATAGGTAGTTGAAACTTTAAACTCTAGGTGTAAAGCTTATTGATTAGAGGGACGTTGGGGTAGCCTAGTGGTTAAAGTGTTCGTTCGTCACGCTGAAGACTCTGGTTCGATTCCCCACGTGTGTACAATGTAGGAAGAACATTTCTGGTGATATTACTGGAATATTTCTTAAAGCGGCGTAAAACAATACTCACTCACTCACTGATCGATTAGATTAACAATAATTGGTATGAAAGACTGGCGGGCCTGTTTTGTCCTCGTTTTCGGAACACGCAGCCGACATCCTGGAGGTAAGAATTCATATGGTTGGGTTTTTTTTCCGAAATTCTCTAATCTCATTTCTGTACGCAAATTCAGAGTCCTTTGTCAAACAGGTAAGCGACTTGTGATCTGCATATTTCATAGTGCAAAGAATGAATAATACCGGCGATAATATACAACCCTGTAGAACACAGGGGGAAGTGTGCAAGAGACATGAAAGGAAAACCGGCCACAGGCACAAATTGCCATTCTGTATTATAACAGATGTTAAATGCAGAGGAAAAGTCACCAAAAAGATAGTATTCCTACCACTACTGCTACTACAACGTACCACGTCTACCACTACTGCTACTGCAACGTACAACGTCTACCACTACTGCTACTGCAACGTATAACGTCCACCACTACTGCTTTTGTAACGTACAACGTCTATCACTACTGCTATACAACGTACAGCGTCTACCGCTACTGCTACTGCAAGGCACAGCGTCTACCACTACTGCTACTGCAACGTACAATGTCTACCGCTACTGCTACTGCAACGTACAATGTCTACCGCTACTGGTACTGCAAAGTACAACGTCTGTCACTACTGCTACTTCAACGTATGCCTACCGCTACTGCAACCTACAACGTTTACCACTACTGCTACTGCAACGTACGTCTACCGCTTATGCTACTGCAACGTACAACGTATACCGCTACTGCTACTGTGACGTACAACGTCTTCCGCTGAAATCGGGTTTAACGTCGTGCCCAAGATTATTGCACTTATATAGCGACGTGCATGCGCGTATGTGTGTGGCTGCTTGTACTAGTCCGGACTGATGCCGATTTATAGTGCTAGCCCACTGAGATACCTTGCCGCAGTTTAACATGAATACCCTACTCAGACACAGTATATTGACTCCGAGCCAACCTGTCCTTGTTTTAACCCCTTAATGCCGAGTGCCAGAAAGGGTAATAACAAGTACCATCCTTTAACGTCTTTTGGTATGACAGGGCCGGGGATCGAACCCCAGGCCTTCCACTCTCCGGGCGGATGCTGTACCACTGGACCATGGAGGCGGTCGAATCCATGTGGGGTTGTTACAGTAGTTAAAAATTTGGAACTCCGTCGACTGTGGGAAGTATGAATTTTTCACAGGAAGACATTATGACACGAAGGTGTTTTTTTCTTTTGCATTTCTCCGATGTGTATTTTCAACGTCCTTTGGCTTGTTTCCCCATTCTTTGGACTGTTTTCTCGCCAAGGTTACCATATCCAACTCAATAAAATAATCAATATCGACTGTGTTCATTCACCATCCTGTAATCAGTGTAACTGCCCTATCGATTTCATTTGCCTCCACCAACAAGAATACTTTAGCTTTTGGACGATGTAAGACGAATCTGCTGTCATATATTCAATGAGTTTCAGTGTATTTGTCCACATTACTGTAGTTGTTTAAAATACAGCCTTCAAATAACGAACCCAGTGCTGGCTTGTTTTTCGTTATTGGAAAAACGAATGACGAATAACGAACCCACTGGAAATACGGTATCTTATATTTGTTATACCAAGTCTGAATAACGAACACGGTGCTGGTTTGTTTTTCGTTATTCAAAAGTTCTGAATAACTAAACAGCTTTTGAATGATGATGTAAGACGAACCTGTTGTCATATATTAAAATGAGTTTCAGTGTATTTGACCACATTTCTGAAGTTTGATATACTGCCTTTGAATAACGAACCCGGTGCTGGCTTGTTTTTTGTTAATCGAAAAACGAATAACAATAACAAACCACTGGAAATACGGTATCTTATATTTGTTATAACAAGTCTGAACAACGAACCCAGTGCTAAACAGCTTTTGGATGATGACGTAAGACGAACCTGCCATCATATATTAAATGAGTTTTAGTGTATTTGACCACATTACTGTAGTTTAATATACAGCCTTTGAATAACAAACCCGGTGATGGCTTGTTTTTCGTTATACGAAAAACGAATAACAAATAACGAACCCGCTGCTAACTTCAGGCCCCTCAAATGGTCAGTCTATTCAACTGCTTCATGCTTTTGACAACTCGGCAGGGAAACTTGAAGTTCCTCTCTGTGATATAACGTATTACCCATGGTGGACCATTATAAGTGCAGTGAGAGGTAATAATAAGTTATATATAGATAAGGCCCTTTGCGCTATATCTGATGGGTATTACAGGGTATGCTCACTCAAAGATGAAATTTTTAAGCCTTTGGGAGCTAGTCTCACACAAAATGAATCAAATGGGTCGCTGACCTTTATCAGAGGAGCGACACATGCTGTAACACTTGAAAGGGACTTAACAAATACACTTCGATTTTTACAAGAGGAGAAGAGAAACACCTGAGGATACCAGAAGTGTATGGAGTTAAATGACCTGATACAGTTCCCTATCAAGAGTTGTGCATCCATCTTGAACAGATTGGTACAATGGATAATATTCAACTCGAAAGTCCTTCAACTCTGGTAAGAGCTATTCCAGTCAAAGATGAAAAATACAATAGTGGTAGAACAGAATCTTTCTCATCATTACAATATAAGAAGTTTAAGCGGGGTATTACAGATCTCAAAATTTCTGTATTAGTTGTAAAACATCAACCTGTACATACAGGATAGTTGAGTGTGACACTCCATAATATAAACAATGGTTGATTCTTCAGCCCCTGGAATGCATAACCTTAGACAATGAAAAAACATTTGCACTTCCTGATCAAGAATAGACACAGGAGGATGAGATAAACCCGGTACCAAGGGCAGGTCATATGCTTTAAACTTCCAAGATAATGTATACAAGCGGAAAGAAGTTCTTTTCACAGCACCAGCTCCAAATTTAGGGGATTTAAATGATGTCGACGTTAGTAGACTCCGTGAAAACACTGTATACAATCCTGTTCGCAGCAATAACAATAAATGGACAAGGTTCAAAACAAAAAACGAATGACTACTGAATATTGTCATTTCACCACCATATGCGACTACGGGTAAGGGACATCATTTAAATATGATAATGAATAGTGGGATCGTACTCGGGGCTTATATGCCCTCAAAACGGAAGAGTGTGTAAGTCACTCCCTCTTGGGAGAATGCGCCAGAACATGTCTTCAAGATATTAACGGGTCTATAACATTAAATGGCTTAAGAAACACGAGTCAACGTTGTAGTATTATTCAGTCAGGAATAGGGCTCGCATCAAGAAAGAAAGCATCAAAACATGACTGTGTATGTGTTCTCACTGAAGCAAAGTTACATAGTATTGAGGATCATACTTTAACTGCACTGGCTGATTGTAAGATATCCCAGGAGGAGTTTCGTTTAGTGTTTAGAAGTCACCAAATACAACGCAACGAAGCAGGAGATTCGATCAAATTTCGTAAGACCAGTGGCATTAGTGAAGACAAGAAAAAAATTCATAGAACAGGGGAGACAACAAGCGTGACAAGTATTCTATGCCAAAACCAAAGAATTGGTTGGAGATTAAGAATAAATTGTTTCCTTTATACATCTGTGGATCGAACTGCATAAATAATCAGACAATCATTTACACGAATGTTCACATCAGTTTATAATAATGGAGAATTGCAAGCAAACAAAGGAAGAACTTGAAAAAGCCATCGAAGCATTTATGCTCCAAGACGTAATTATCAAATGACGAGAATTACCACAAGGTATATATTATATCAGGGATCTCAAACCATCCAAACAAAGTTATCAATTGTTTCTTTCCAGTTGTGAAGAAGAGTATACAGGCTGGTCTCCTAGTAAAATGAACGAAGAACTAAAAATGTTGGATATCACTTTGTTCAAAATAATGGTATGCGTATGAGCAAAAATGATAGAGAATAATTTCATTACAATTTAGTTTTGAGTCATAACGATCACTGGGTCGCATCGCGGGTTTGGCGATGACCTCTGTGGTAGCATTATTGGGGGATGAAGCTGGCCCAGTGGAGTTTGCGGTCGTACCGCCATTCCCTATACTACTGCATGTCATCTTATCCCAACTGCGTGGATTGATGCTCATGATGACTGCCGTCATACAGCTGGAATTTTGCTGAGTGCAGCGTTTAACAACAAATAAAAAAAATAAAAAAACTACTTCCCGGGCCATGTAAACAGGCAGTGACATATGATTTCCATGCCCGTGACGGGATGTGCGTCCACATGTATCTGTTATCAAAATTACTGTGACAAATGATTTGCAGAAAAGTGTTTGAAACGTATTTGTGTTAAAAACTCAAAAGGTATATTCGGCCTTTGAATGAAAAGAAATTGTTTTCTCCTATCAAAAGGAATCGTTTACGTGAATAGAGATCGACTATTACCCAACCCATTTGTCTTGTAAAATATTTTCTTCTTATCTCGTTCTGGCGTGACCTGTAATGGGATGTCAACAGATCTATGTTCAGCGATAGCGAGAACAAAGATGAAATTTAATGAGATTGACCTCATATATATTTTGTTGAGTATATTTCTTAGTCAAACTGTTGTTCACCACTTATAGGATATTTCGCGACGGACCTGAACTTGATACTAAAGTGAGTGTAATATTCTATTTATTACCACAGATGTAATTTGTAGAGTTTGTTTGTTTGTTGTTTAACGCTGCACTCAGCAATATTCCAGCTTTTTGACGGCGGTCTGTAAAATAATCGAGTCTGCACCAGACAATCCAATGATTGACGTCATGAGCATCTATCTACGCAGTTGAGGTCGATGACATGCTTTAACAAAGTCTGCGAGCCTGACCACCCGATCCGGTTTGTCACATGTTACGAAAAGCATAGTCGCCTTTTACGGCAAGCATGGGTTGCTGAAGACCTATTCTAACCCGGGTCTTCACGGGTCGTTACCAAAAGTAATGAAGACATGAAAACATGAAAAACGCAATACATGTTCAAATCATTATTCAACGGTCGGTCTAACATCAAAAGACTCCAACCGTCAATCAACCGTGACCAAGGCTATTACATACCCCCGGCGTACCATCAACACATCAAAGACCCCCTAATCCTGTGGTTCACATTACACCGAAACGTCGTTCTTAATTGTAATAAAGAAGTTGTTCATCCATAAATTCTTATCCTTACTTACTACTCCAACTGCTAAATGCCCATCAAAGAAGTTATTTGTTATTTATTGTTATATGTTGTGCATAAAAAGATCCGGGACAGCGATGCCGATTTTGTCCTTGATTTCCCCAAGAGCAAGTCCCCGTCAACAAGTGCATTGACAGCTCCGACAAGAAGTAGACCCGTGAAGATTCCGGGGTAGAATAGGTCTTCAGCAACCCTTGCTTGCCGTAAAAGGCGACTAACGGGATCGGGTGGTCAGGCTCGCCGACTTGGTTGATACATGTCATCGATCCCAATTGCGTGGATCAATGCTCATGATATCAATCACTGGCTTGTCTGGTCTAGACTCGATTATTTACAGACCGCCGTCATATAGCTGGAATATTGCTGAGTGCGGCGTTAAACAA
Source organism: Haliotis cracherodii (assembly GCF_022045235.1). Classification (NCBI taxonomy): domain Eukaryota; kingdom Metazoa; phylum Mollusca; class Gastropoda; order Lepetellida; family Haliotidae; genus Haliotis; species Haliotis cracherodii. The sequence continues at coordinate 41,660,495 of NW_027266266.1, forward strand.
CAAACCAACACTAAACCGACAAGTAGTAGCATAGTTTCCGGTTGGTATTAACATGACTTAAAGGGGTCTATGAAGTGCTGAGCTCCGCCTCGTACTAATGTGTGAACCATATTTGGTTATTGATGATCTAGAACACATATCATGAGAAACACTGTAGGTTATGTTATGGAATCGATAGACTTGCGTCGTTGTCATCAGAAATAAGTGATAGGCTTTTGAGTTGAAATGTATCTGTCTGTGCCTGCATGTTTGCATCTCTGTCTGTCTGTCTTTCTGTCTGTCTGCCTGCCTGTCACTTTAGAACTGATATATCCCTTGATTACTGTAATTGCTTCATTAAGGGAAGACCAATGGGACGGTGGTGTAGCCTTGTGGCGCAAGAGTTGGTTCCGTTCATAGATAAAATTCGTCAAGCCTGTATTCTGTGTTTCCTCGCTGAGCAATAGCTGGAATAACGTGAGGTGGGGAAATGGGGTTCACGCCGCGGCAAAGATTATTGCACTTATATAGCGACGTGCATGTACGTGTATGTGTGTGTGGCTGCTTGTACTAGTCCGGACTGATGCCAATTTATAATGCTAGCTCACTGAGATACCATGCCACAGTTTAACATGAATACCCCACTCAGACACAGTATACTGACTCCGAGCCCACCAGTCCTTGTTTTACCCCCTTAATGCCGAGCGCCAGACAGGGTAACAACAAGTACCATCTTTAAATGTCATTCGGTATGGTAAGGCCAGGGATCGAACCCGGACCTTCCGCTCTCCGGTCGGGCGCTCTACCACTAGACCACGGAAGCGTAAAATCCTCCTTATTCACTGATTCCCATACACTAACATCTCAAGATTTAAACTATGCCATGGCGGTCTGTAACGAAGTCTGATACAGACAAACAAGTGACAAAGGAAGAGATTATCAGTGATTTTCGTCATCGATCACTCGCAAACACGTTTCAGCATAAGGAATCCTAACTACAGTTTGTTAAACGTTTTATGGTTAAACAATATCGTCTCAATATCTGTGCCTCTCAGACCTGAAAAAAAGATTTTCGCCACAGCTCGACGCTCAACCAACGGTCGTCACGTTTCATTAATGTGTATGTATTATAGGCGTTTGCTTTGTTTAACAATATATCCCGTGCAAAACAAATACTGGTGTTTGCTCCCTGTGTCGCTATTTTGTTTGACAATAAGATTCTGTTTTTATCTGTTCGGTTACAAGATGCCAATACTTTAATGAGAACATTTCGACAATATTGATGGTCATGTGCTGTTAAGCAAGTAACACATTCCATTTTCCATTAAAAACTGCACTAATTTTCAGGGTTATGTCAACATAACTATATTTGTTATAAAACAAAAGTAAACAATCAAACGGTGATTGAGTATTGCGTTGACGACGCCAGTGTCATACTGCTGAACAATTGCAACGAGCAAGTAATGAGGTGAGGTGAAATAGGGTTTAACGACGTGCATGCACGTGTATGTATGTGTGTGGCTGCTTGTACTAGTCCGGACTGATGCCGATTTATAGTGCTAGCTCACTGAGATGCCATGCCGCAGTTTAACATGAATACCCCAATCAGACACAGTATTCTGACTCCGAGCCGACCAGTCCTTGTTTTAGCCCCTTAATGCCGAGCGCCAGACAGGGTAACAACAAGTACCATCTTTTAACGTCTTTTGGTATGACGCGGTCGGGGATGGAACCCCGGACCTTCCGCTCTCCGGGCGGACGCTCTACCATTAGACCACGGAGGCGGTCCGAGCAAGTAATGCATGACATGAATAATATTACAGCCATAATGCGACTGTGCACGGCAGGACATATTGAATATTAAACCCCGTTGGTTACATAAAACAATTACTTTGAAAATGCACATATCAAGCATACGCTGTGAAGCCCCGTTAACTGGTAGAAAACAATCGAAAATGCATCGAGTAATCCGGGTTTTGAAGCAAGCAATGTGCCGATAACACAATAGAGTGTAATATAACGAATAATGGAGTTGACCACCATTTGATATTCTTGAGAGCAAGGATTTAAAAGAGTGAGTGAGTGAGTTGGGTTTACCGCCGCTTTTAACAATATTCCAGTCATATCACGGCGTGTCAGCTTAATGTGGGAGGAAAGCCCGAAGTGATGCAGGTCTCAGACGTTTACCATTCGGTGAAACCCACGAGCACGGGTATGGTGCTGACAAACCTAGAAACATAAAAGATTTAAAAGAAACAATGTGTTTGAAAACACTGAAACTAAAACATTTGCCTCAGGTGTTGCACTGAACATTATATTAGTCGCTGGAATTGCTGGATATCCTAAAAAGAAATATTCCGTAAATACATCTAAAGCCAACGCCAGAGAATAACCAGATACGATTATTCGATGAAACAGATTTCATTGGGCGTGAAAATTGTATGAATGGATCACGGAAAATCAGAGATGACACCAAGTACTCGCCGAAAGGATAAGGAATACTGTTTGGCAATTCATTTCAGAGAAAAATATGTTTCTAAATAAAAATATTCAAGTCACCTTCCCCAGAATATTAAAGTTAGCGTTAACGATGTGTAACTGAGTATGTATCGATTTCTCTTTGATTTGTTTGCCTCTCGTTTACAGTAGTTCGATACTTGGAACGTCGACTGATGGGCGTATGAATCATTCACAGGGGTGACGTTCTTTGGCCAACAAGTGCACTGATTCCCCGCCAAGGTAACCGGTCCAACCAATAACATAATCCATATTAAATCAGAAATCGACAAGGCAAAAACACTCGTATCGATCCCGTTCAGTCACTTGTGACCTGAGTACCTTGTATACAACGTTCTCCTTTATGTCATGGAGACTGATTCCGCTTTAGACCATTAATATTTTCATGTCGATATGTGTATAGTAGGAAATATGAGAACTTCTTTACGACATTTGATGTGTATGTTTATGTGATTAATTAAACATAACGTTTATTTTTAACATCCACTTTGAAGTTGGAAGGTGGGAACATGAATATAAACAGAACGCCTCTATCTGTACTGAATGGGCTGTCATACCCAATATGCACTGAATGATCCGTTGCATTGTTGCCAGTTTAGTTTAGTACAATTGTAATAAATCTACACACTCCAAACAATAAATTTTCACGTATTTTAAAGATAGAAACCGTTTCCTATCGTGCTACAGGTTCCTGAAAATGATAATTCTTGTATTTTGTTACACTCTGTATCCTACAGTATTCTTTCCAGATTTCGCAGCTTTGATGTTTTCGCAAGCTTAACAGTAATGTTGGTGAACTGGATCAAGATAGAGGCATAGTTCCATATGTTAAGTGTTCATGCTGTAGCCGTATCTAGGTTGAATGGAATGAATCGAATTTGGTGATACTTTTCTGATACTCTGTTATCAAGAGGTATGGTTGAGAGTTGCGGTGTTGTGTATATCGGGGAAGGAGAGGAAACGTTTTGAAACTGATACAGGAAAACGAGAAAACATTACATTATGAAATTGCCGCCGAATTATATATCTCTGGTTGTCACGATCTTATTGGATGTGTTCTCTAATTCAGCAACAATATTCAACATGCAGTCTGGTTAAGTCGGTAAATAGCATCTTAAGCCAGCACGAGTTGTACTGTCAGGTCCACTGTGCTGAAGAACGAATCAGCACGAGTGTTTTCCAGTCTTGTTAAAGGTCTTCATCTTGCAGCTGAATTTACAGGAGTACTGATAGTTTTTACACTTTACATAGTTTTCACATAAAACTGTAAATTATTTCAGATATATCGATGTACCACTGTCAATTCCATATACCGTATTCGACAAAATAAGCGCCCAGGGCGCTCTCAAATTAGAAATGGGGGGGGTGGCTCTTAGAATATTATTTTGGTGAAAAACAATAGACTTGAAAGATCGTACATTTCGTGGTTTATGCTGACAGCCTGAAATGTTTATATACGACAGATATATTTTTCTAGAATTTGATTTCCCATAATTAAGGGTGCATATAACATACGTATTATACAAGAATAAATATGTATTGTGTACATTGATCAATCGGAAGGGGTGTTAATTGGGATCGTTCACCAGCCAATATATTAGCAAATATCGCCGTGGGCGCTTATTAGAGCGAATACGTCGAATACGGTATATTTTATTGGTTGATGATGTGGTAAAGAGACCATTGAATTGTTGAAGAAAACAAATGTATTATTTCACTACATTGCACAGTATGGATATAGGGTACATGGGCACAGGAATTGGAGATGCGAAATGTGTAAATCAACAAGCCCTTTTAAGTAAGGATAGGATTTATGGATGAACAACTTCTTTATTACAATTAGGGGCGACGTTTCGGTGTAGGTTCTAACACCGTTATCAACCACTTGCTTGATAACGATGTTAGAACCTACACCGAAACGTCGCTCTAATGTGTAATTAAGAAGTTGTTCATCCATAAATCTTTACCTTACTTAGGACTCCAACTTCTAAATGCCTATCAAAGTTAAGCCCTTTTAACTTGAAATCATACTAACCAAGTGTATGACTATACAACCAATACTTTCTGTTATTACAAAAAGAACAACCACTTTTTAAACAAATCTGTCAAAGTAAACACGGTCTATAAGGTAAATAATTTGTTGTGAAGAATCATCTACTATATTGACATATATTGACATTCCGTAAAGACCTTCATCCAAAACACGCCTCAATGTCCGAAGCTGAATTATGTTACCTGTTTCATTTTTAAAGCGTCTTTTTCTTGGATTTCTAATGGTTATGGAAAGGGTTTTGTGGATGTTATTCATAACTGAAAATCTTAAAATCTATTTTCACATACCTGTAACACACAGCACAGAGATGGTAACCAGATATAAGACATATTCCTTCATCTTCGTGACTGTATTTCACTCTTGAGACCGTCACATCCACATACAACCACGAACACAAGCACAATTAGAAATTGAAAAATGTTTCGGTGATATCGACAAGTTATAGATTAGTGATCAATGAACCAATAAACTTCACCTGCACATTCCTGTGGTTATACTCCGGTGAGAGGAAGGTAGCATCGTTCAATAAATAACTGATTTCATCGTCGCCATCCGTCACTTGTGATCAATATATAATCTCTATTAAACAAAGGAAATGAGATTCCTCGTTAAGATTATTTGAAAGCATGTTGATATCGAATAAACCAAAACAAACCAATGTTTTGTAGTCAGCGCTTCGTCATATGGTGTTTACTTTCTCCAAATAGTTTGTTTGTTTGTTGTTTAACGCCGCACTCAGCAATATTCCAGCTTTATAACGGCGGTCTGTAAATAATCGAGTGTGGACCAGACAATCCAGTGATTGGCATCATGCAATCGATCCACGCAATTGAATGACATGCATCAACCATGCCTGACCCCCCAATCACCTTAGTCGCCTCTTGCAAGCATAGTCGCGTGTTACGGCAAGCATAGGTTGCTGAAGACCCGTTCTACCCCGGATCATTCTCGTAATCGACGATGCAGTGAGCGAGTTCATATTTTTTTACGTCGACGGTGACGTAAATAATGGGGATGAGGCAAAAAATGGTGGAATATAGATGAACAGCTGTCAGCGGTCGGAGTATTAACGTAATCAGCCAGGTCATACATTGTGACCAACCGATCCTTATTTCAGGTCACTGTTGTGATATACATGGGATACTGGGTCCTATTCTGCCATGATTGCTACTGCAACTAACAACGTCTGCCCCTACTGGGACTACAACTAGCATCCCCTACAGCTATAGCTGCTGATACCGCCTACCACTACTGCAACTAACAACGTCTGCCCCTACTGCTACTACAACTAGCATCCCCTACAGCTATAGCTGTTGATACCGCCTACCACTACTGCAACTAACAACGTCTGCCCCTACTGCTACTACAACTAGCATCCCCTACAGCTATAGCTGTTGATACCGCCTACCACTACTGCAACGTACAACGTCTACAACTACTGGGGCGGTCGGGTAGCCTAGTGGTTGAAGCGTTCGCTCGTCATGCCGAAGACCCGGGTTCGATTCCCGACATGGGTACAATGTGTGATGCCCATTTCTGGTGTCCCCCGCCGTGATATTGCTGGAATAATTTCTAAAAGCGGCGTAAAACCATATTCACTCACTCACTACAACTACTGCTACTGCAACGTACATCATCTTCCGCTATGGCTGCTAATACCACCTACCACCACTGCAACTTACAACGTCTACCGCTACTGCGACTGCAACTTACATCATCTTTCGCTATGGCTGCTAATACCACCTACAACTACTGAGACTGCAACGAACATCATCTGACACTACTGGTACTGCAACACACAATGTGTAACACTACTGGTACTGCAAAGTGCAACGTCTCTCCCTTCTGGTACTGAAACGTAAACTTCTAACACTGCTGCCACTGAGGGTGTCCGTCATAACCGCTAGACCCTGGTGTATCGATACAGTCACGGAAGAATTAATATATAATTTAATGAATTTTATCTACGGTATTTGGATCGACGGGATTCATATCTAAATAATAGCGACAAAACCCTTTCCATATTCACAACAGTCGATTGTACGATTCCGACTATATCATGAGCATGTGTTTATGAATCACTATCAAAGAGTATTGATACCAGGTGTTCGCGAAAAGGTGAGCGTTACCTGCCCAACCGATGTCATCCGTCACAAACACATGCAAAGGCCTAGCATTTGTTCACCTGAAAAAAAATACGGGAAAACATGGTACAAATCAAAATAGGAAATTGCATCGGATATCATTCTTGTCAAATTTGGAAATGTCCTCCACATGTCTACAATAAAACCTTTTGAAAGATTTACTGAGGCCTTAAATGCTGTAACCTAGATCAAATAATTTCTGAGCAAGAGTTATGTGGCGTTCTTTGACATCTTTGTAGAAATAGCATGCTCAACTGTATCTCAAAAGTTGTGAAATGTAAACACCAAGGGCTGGAGTTGCTGGAATAGTGCTCGGCAAAAAGAGAAGTTGACTATTGGAAGTCCTGCCTCTTGTCATTTAGTCTTGTGGGGTGCTTTGTCACTCTGAATTTTTATGCATAGATCTAAATACGAAACAGATAAGGCGGTGTCGCTGGTCTCCTTTATATCTAGTTCAGGTGGATAAATCAGTGGTTGATTTGTTGTTTTACGCCGCACTCAGCAATATTACAGCTATATGACGGCGGTCTGTAAATAATCGAGTCTGGACCAGACAATCCAGTGATTGATATCATGAGCATCGATCCACGCAATTGGGATCGATGACATGTATCAACCAAGTCAGCGGGCCTGACCCCGTAAGTCGTCTCTTACGCCAAGCATAGTCGCCTTTTACGGCAGGCATGGGTTGCTGAAGACCTGTTCTACCCGGATCATTACAAAACATAATATTGAACCAGAAGGTCTTGACGCTTATGTTTCAGTTGTCAAAACTATTACGACAAAGGTAGACATGAAAACCTCCTTTTTAAGATGTTGTGCGTTTATGGCTTTAGGCTATTCAATCATTCGATGGATTTCAGAAGTGTTTAAATAAACTCTAACATGTGACGTCTTCGTTGTACAAAAATGAACAAGTGTACACGATGTGAAAATCTTTATGTAATGTATGAGCCACATTTGGTTATTGATAATCTATACCAAAGAACATAACAGCCACTGTAGGTTATGTTATGGAATCGATGGATTTGCGTCATGGACATCAGCTTTATGTTGGTTGGTTGGTTGTTTAACGCCGCACTCAGCAATATTCCTGCTATATGACGGCGGTCTGTAAGTAATCGAGTCTGGACCAGACAATCCAGTGATTGGTGTCATGAGTATCGATCCACGCAATTGGGATACCATGACATGCATCAACCAAGTCAGCGAGCCTGACCACCCGATCCCGTCTGTCGCCTTTTACGACAAGCATAGTTACATTTTACGGAAATAAAGTACAAAATAAGCGTTGAAACCGTCCTTCTCACTGACGTTCATACTCTTATAGCGCTAGATTTACACCACACCATGGCGGCCTGTAATCAGGTCTGATACACACAAACAAGAGACAGAAGATGAAATGATCAGAGATCCAATTCATCGATCACTCGCAAGCAACCAGCATGATACAGCATAATGTATCCAAAAACGTTCGTTATTTTTTATGGTTAATCGACCATCGATCGGACGTCACGTTTCATGAATGTGAATGCATAACAGGAGTTTGCTTTTATAACAATATATCCCGTGCAAAACAAATACTGCTGCGTGTTCTCTAACAGGTTTTGGAGAATAAAATTCTGTTCTCTTATGATCTGTTTTAAGCAGCCAATTCTTTAACGAAAACTTTCCGAAGATGTTGATGGCCATGTGTTGTTAAGTAACATCTTTCCTTTGATATCTAACCCATAAAAATCTCGGGCAATGTTTAGGGTTATATCAACATGACACTATTTGTAATTTTATAAAAGCTGTAAACAATCAAACGGTCATTGGGTATTGCGTTGAAGACGTCAGTGTCATACTGCTAGAAAATTCGTCAATTCCTTTCAGAGAAAAAAAAAACATGCCTCTAAAAAAAAAAATTCAAGGTCACCTCGCCCTGAGTATTAAAGTATCTGTCCCTTTACGCCAACGAGGTTTTTCTGCATATGTATGGATTTATTTTTGATATGCTTGCATTTCGTTTACAGTAGTTCGATACTTGGAACTCCGTCGACTGTGGGACGCATGCATTATTCACAGAGGCAGACAGTAGGACACGAAATATGTTTTCTTCTGCATTTCTCCTTTGTAAGTTTTAAACGTTCTTTGGCCAACAAGTGGACTGATTCCCCGCCAAGGTAAACGGTCCAACCAATAACATAATCCATATAAAATCAGAAATCGACAAGGCAAAACAAATATTCGTATCGGTCCCCTTCAGTCACTTGTGAACTGAGTACCTTGTATACAACGTTCTCCTTTATGTCATGGAGACTGATTCCGCTTTAGACCATTAATATTTTCATGTCGATATGTGTACAGAACGAAATGTGAGAACTTCTTTACGACATTTGATGTGTATGTTTATGTGATTAATTAAACATAACGTTTCTTTTTAACATCCACTTTGAAGTTGGAAGGTGGGAACATGAATATAAACAGAACGCCTCTATCTGTACTGAATGGGCTGTCATACCCAATATGCACTGAATGATCCGCTGGATTGTTGCCGGTTTAGTTTATTACAATTGTAACAATGACTTTCTGATACTTTATTATCAAAAGGTATGCTTGAGAGTTGCGCGTGTTGTGTTTGGAAATATCGGAAATCGAAAGCAAGCGTTTTGATTTTGTGTTTTTTGTTTGTTTAACGCCGTACTCAGCAATAATCCAGTTGTATGACGGCGGTCTGTAAATAACATCAAAAGCCAGCGCGAGTTGTACTGGCAGGTCTTCTGTGCTAAAGCACGAATCAGCGCGAGTGTTTTCATTTCTTGTTAAAGGTCTTATCTTGCAGCTGAATTTACAGGAGTACTTATAGTTTTTACACTTTAAATAGTTTTCACATAAAAATGTAAATTATCTCAGATATATCGATGTACCACTGTCAATTCAATATATATCTTATTGTTCTAAGACGTTGTGAAAGTTTGTTTGTTGTTAAACGCCGCACTCAGCAATATTACAGCTTTATGACGGCGGTCTGTAAATGATGGAGTCTGGACCAGACAATAAAGGTGATTGACATCATGAGCATCGATCAATGCAATTGGGATCGATGACATGCATCAACCAAGTCAGCGAGCCTGACCATCCGATCCCGTTAGTCGCCTCTTTTGACAAGCATGGGTTGCTGAAGGCCTACTCTAACCTGGGTTTTCATAGGTCTGTTGTGAAAGTACATTGAATTGTTGAATAAATCATTTTTTTCAGTTCACTACATTGCACAGTGGGAATAAAGGGAACATGAGGGACACGAGTAAAATATGCTAAATCTGTAAATTAACAAACCCTTTAACTTGAAATCATACTAACCAAGTGTATGAATATACAACCAATAATTTCTGCTATTCAAAAAGAGACCCAATTTTAAAACAAATTTTCAATGCAAACATCTGCCAAAAAGGCCATAATTCTTTTCGGAATTCCAAAAGGTTTAAAGGTATTCATAGGTCTAGATTACTCTAATCCGACAGCTTCAGCAAAATACAATAAGTCGCATTTTCATTTGCCAATAGCAAATACATCGGTCTATGAAGTAATTAATTTGTTGTGAAGAATTATAAAATATTGACATATATCGATATTCCGTAATGACCCCTTTATCAATAATAATCTCAATGTCCGAAGCTGAATTGTTACCTGTTCCATTTCTAAAGCGTCTTTTCCTTGGATTTTTAATGGTTATGGAAAGGCTTGCGGTTGTTATTCATAACTGAAAATATTAAAAATTAATCTATTTTCACATACCTGTAACGCACAGCCAAGAGATGGTAACCAGATATAAGACATATTCCTTCATCTTCGCGAATTTTTATCACTCTTGAGATCGTCACATCCACACACAACCACGAACACAAGCACAATTAGAAATAGAAAAGTGATATCGACAATTGATCAGTAATCAATGAACCAATAAAATATTCAGCAATATTCCAGCCCCATGTCGGCGATACGATGACATGCATCAGCCAAGTCAGCGAGCCTGACCACCCGATACCGTTAATCGCCTCTTATGACATGCATAGTCGCTTTACCACAAACATGGGTCGTTGAAGACCTACTTCTACCCCTCTTCGCGGGTATATATGTAAAATGTGAATCAAATGAATCAAGATGACAGGGAGTACACATTTATATATACACTGCGTTAACGCGACTTCTGATTGTATTCGGTAAATATGACTACTTACTGAAGTCTATTGTCATACCTTCGAGGAACCTACCAAGTTGCTTCAAGTCTTTACATTTAGGAGTACACAAGAGGCGTTTTAGATTAGAAATGTTTGGCCAGTTTAGGTATTTACTATCGATATATGTTATTCTTTGTTTTCTTAAAGCCTCATAACGAAATAAATGGTGAAATTCGTCTGCAATGCCTGGTGAGTTACATAATTTACATAAGCGATCGTCTTCCGGTATTGCTCCATCTCCCGGTCTCAATAGGAAGGTTGGTTGGTTGGTTGGTTGGTTGGTTGTTTTACGCCGCACTCAGCAATATTCCAGCTATATGATGGCGGTCTGTAAATAATCGAGTCTGGACCAGACAATCCAGTGATTAATATCATGAGCATCAATCGACGCAATTGGGATCGATGACATGTTTTAACCAAGTCAGCGAGCCTGACCACCCGATCCCGTTAGTCGCCTTTTACGACAAGCATAGTCACCTTTTACGGCAAGCATGGGTTGCTGAAGACCAATTCTACCCCTGAATCTTCACGGGTCGGTCACAATAGGAAGGTTATGGTTTGATGTTCTTAATGTTAGTAATGGATGTGATACTGATTTTCGTAGCATAAGGAACTTTTCAAAACTAGGTTTATTCTTAAAATATTTGAAATAAAATTCTTTCTGCTTGTTGCCGCTGTACTAAGCCAAGTTCGATCAAATTGATCGTTCAATGTTCTATCAACAGCTGCAACAATTCAGACTCCATTAAAATGTTAGGGTGAATGAAATACGGCAGTTAGACCACAGGAGTTCAATATATATTCAACACAGCTTTGCCATTGGTATTTTTGGGAATGTATATAGCTGTCAGTTTTTAGAAGATTAAATATAACTTGTGATAACGTAGAGGGCTCATTTGGGTTATTTGGGCGGTCGGGTAGCCTAGTGGTTAAAGCGTTCGCTCGTCACACCGAAGACCCGGATTCGATTCCCGACATGGGTACAATGTGTGAAGCCCATTTCTGGTATCCCCCACCTTGATATTGCAGGAATATTGCTAAAAGCGGCGTAAAACCATACTCACTCACTCATTTGGGTTATTTAATTTATGCCCAAAACTGATGAATCTTTTTTCTAATTTGAATATTGAGTGGAACCCGTCCAAGTTCACCATATACACAAAATTCGGGGTTGATGTCCTCAGATCTGTAGAATGCATTTAATGAGTTTTGCAATGATAATGGATCATTCCCAAACAATACTGTGTCATCTGCACATAGCAGTAACGAATAGTGAAGGCATAACGTTGCAGTGAATTTGTCAGTAGTTTCTACTGAAACACCGTAGCATTCATTTGATACCAGAGAGGCTTCCAAATCATTCAGATATATTGAAAAGAGCAGGAGTGACTTAGTAAGAAGTCTGAAATTTAATTTAGACTTTACTCATGACTTGATATTACTGTACATACGAGTGTGAGAAATCTCCCCTCATGATCTGCAATTTTAAACCAAAGCCCGATTCTCCGATCACTGCTAAATGCTTTAGAAAAATCTATGAAAGCACAGTTTAATTTTCTGTTAGCATTTTTCAAGATTTGCACCATCATGTGAATACTCTCTCAAAACTAACAAGAAAATCAATCATATAAATAACTTCATTGCCTTTATTGAAAAGGACAAGATCTGGATTATTGGCAGGGATACTTCTGAGGCTGTATATGGGCCTATTCCATATTTGTAAGGGCATCATTTTCCATGAGTACCCGGACATGTTTCGGGTCATATCATGTATAGACCTCGGGGTCAAAGCCACAAACATGACGAAGCATTCGTCACCACTCGTCCCTTTCCGTAACCTGCAAGAAGACGCGTCCCCCTATCGATGGATGTTATGTGCGAAAATACAACAAACCAATCAGAATGCGCGTCAAAGAATCCCTCAAAAATAATTTTTGATTTTACATATGTCTTGCATCTAAATTTATACCCAACACACAGTTAAATGTGTTCAATCATACTGTATAAATCCGTACGTCCCGATGTGCTTTAAATTGCATCTGAAATATATATAATATATGGGGAAATATATGTGAACCATTACGCAACGAATTGACAGTTGTTTTAGGTATGCCCGTTTGCGCTAAGACGGAACCCGGTCGCAAAGATGGCCACGAGAGGGGCACGAGTCGTTATTCGGCTTGTCCCGGAATAACACGAGTTGGTCACAAATGATGGCGAAGATGATATTATATAATGAACGAGACATGCCATCATACCGTTTGAGAAATACTGTTTGTGCTAACCCAGGGCACCTACTGTAAAGGTGTTGAACTGTCTCAATACATTCACTGAACAATCTACACGTCCTGTCTACATGTTCCAAAAGAATAACATTTTGGTGATTACCAGTGGGAAGTGACTGATTATTTCTGAATATGCCATTGTGATAATTTAATTGTTAATTATTACAATAATAAATCGAAAGGGGATATTTCAGAATCCCTAAAAGCAATAGATGAAAATGACTCGTGAACAAAAGTAAAGATGACTGATTCAAGTAAACTAGTGTCCAAAAGAAACGATACCACCTGTTTGCAACGACATAAAAGAAAAACTAAACAATGCAGAAGTTTAGGATTGGTGTTATGCTTTTGAGAAATCCTTTCACAACATCTGTACAAAAATTTCATTTCAATAAAATCTGTACAACCAATATGACAAGCCTTTAAAGATGGGTGGGGTCGAAAAATGAACATTTCGTTAGAGCACTGATCACAGACACAACGGGAAATGTCACACCACACGTCTGAAAGTCAAGTCAGTAGCGGGTATGTCCACCGTGAGCATCAATACATGCCAGAACACGCCTACGGACTGATGACGTCAAACGTCTGATGACGTTGGGAGTGATGCGTTGCCATTCCTCGAGGAGACATCGTTCCAAGTCCTGGACGTTGACTGGAGGCAAAACCTGTACGTTGGCGTTGGCAAGGAAGTTCTGTGTCAATCTTGCTGTGTGTGGCCTTGCATTGTCATGTTGAAAAAGGAGTCAACGAGGCTGTTGCTGAATAAAGGGCACCACAACAGGCCGTAGGATGTCATCAAGATAACGCTGTGCATTCAGGTTTCCACGAATTACGACCAGCATCGTTTTGACGTCACCACATATGCCACCCCAAACCATTAACCCTCCACCTCCAAACGGCCGGACCTGTTGGATACAGTTAGGGGCCAAACGTTCACCAAATCGTCGGTATACAAGCTGCCGTGCATCGTTTCTGAAGATGAGGAATCTGCTCTCATCAGAGAACATAACACGTGCCCAGTCCCGCCGTTGCCAACGTCGAACTCGCCTGGCCCAGATCAGTCTGTTGTTCCGGTGTCGAGGCGTCAGGAGCGGTCCGCGGTAGGGATGACGTGGCCGGATACCATACTGCCGTAGTCTCCTGTAGACGGTCTGTCGACTGATCCTGTGTCCCAGTGCTGTAGCCGCCGTGGACGTCGCTGTTACGGTGCGGTTCCTCAGGTGTAATACCCGGATGTAACGATCTTCACGGGGCGTGGTTACTCGTGGTCTTCCACTCCTGGGCCTGTCTGACGTCTGACCTGTCTGACGTAACCGCTGCATCAACCTGGTGATAGTGATGCGTGCGCAGCCCAACCTTCTGGCGACGTCGACGTGTGACGCTCCTTGTTGGACCATTCCAACGGCTCTCTATCTCTCGATGGCTGTCAAACGTGGCATATCTTGTGTTCTCATTGTTGCTGTGTCTGATCCGCCGTTTTATACAGTTTTTATGCATGTGCAGAACATGCTAGAGAGGGAAATGTCACTTTCACGAAATTTACGTTTTTTCCCGGAAGTGATCACGTGTTCCCGGTATTTTTTATCGACTATGCTGTGTTTGGGATGTGCAATACGAATTGGCATGTTTTCATACTAGACAATTCACTTAGTAAAAAACAATTTTGAAAATAAGTTGGTATCGTTTCTTTTGGACACTAGTTTATTTCGTATCTTTAGAAAGTTTTGAAAAAGATATGTGGTGGATATTTGTATTTACTTGTCAAATAACATTTTTAACTCATCGAGTAACCTGACAAAGCTAGACACGTTTTCAGATAAATATGGTGTTTGGTCACTAAACAATTAAAATTTGAGTTTTCATATGTACATTTGTACTTTATACGGACACACAATGAAAACGCATGGTCAAAATAAATGACACAAAAACAATTTTAGCAGTAAATATCTACTCGCATGACCTAACATCTTGACAGTGGGACCAAATGAGTGCATGGGAGATAATGGTCAAAGGCGGTTCCAGCTGGAACATGGGGGTTTACAATACCACACAAGATCAACAGGTTATTTTTTTATGTGACCCCCATTCACACAAATAAGTCACAAATATTGCTTTTTATGGGCAGCTGGGATGCTCGTACATTACTCCTGCAAAGCTAAGGTAAAGGATGGACCGTGTCGTCTTCTGTATCACCCTATGTTTGAGTCACCATGGCAACAAGCGATCTAAAAAGTTGGTCATCACATAGTGGAGCAAATAAGTGAGGGAGTTAGTGAGGGTGAGTGAGTTGGATTTAACGCCGCTTTTAACACTATTCCAGTTATGTCGCGGCGTGTCAGCTTAATGTGGGAGGAAAGCCCGAAGTGATGCAGGTCTCAGACGTCTACCACTTCGGTGAAACCCACAAGCACAGGTATGGTGCTGACAAACATAGAAACATAATCGGGGCGAACCGGGATTCGAACCCACAATCATAGGTTTCTGGCGTGCCCAAGGGGCCCAATTCTGCACAGCGAATCGCGGCGCCTTAGACGACTGGGCCACCCGTTCACCCGGAGCAGATAAGAGTACAAATGGATGAATTGTGCATTTTATGAATAAAGCATGAAGCTTTTCTTACAGCAAGACTAAGTATCATATTAGATTTTAAGCTTTAGCGCCATCGTACATTTTGCAAATGGCGGTTTTGGCGGCCATCTTGAAAAATGTCCACTAATGTCCTCCAGTTATTCTATCGGGTTATTATGTCGGGTTGATGTTTTACGATAACGTTGGAAATGAATAAAACATTAAAGTTTGTTGTGACCATTTATACATCATTTATAAAATACAGTTATTATTTGTAAAAAAACCACTTATAACATGCATAATTGCGAATCGAATTCATATTACATTACAACTTTTGTATATTATTGAAGAAGGAATGTAATGATTTCGATTTGCAATAATGCAAGTAATGATTGTTTTAGGGGTTTTTTTGACAAATAATAACTGTACTTTATAAATAGTGTATAAATGGTCACAACAAACTTCATGAAACCCGTGAAGATCCGGGGTAGAATAGGTCTTCACCAACCCATGCTTGCTGTAAAAGGCGACTATGCTTGTAAGAGGCGACTCACGGGATCGGGTGGTAAGGCTCGGTGACGTGGTTGATGCATGTCATTGTATCCCAATTGTGTGGATTGATGCTCATGACATCAATCATCGAATTGCCTGGTCCGGACTCATTTTTTTTACAGACCACCGTCATATAGGTGAAATGTTGCTGAGTACGACGTTAAACAACAAACAAACAAAAACAAAGCATTATCTGGAGAGATCAGCACAACATCCATTGCCAGGTCTACTTTCGATCTTGCATGTCGTGTTGTAAATGACAGCAGCGCAAGATATACTTGTAAGCATGGACATGAATGATCTGATGTTATTATTATAAGGAGATGATGTAAGTATTTTTCTCAAACCCTGTTATTGATCTCCAGAAGCAATAAAACATTCTTGAGTCTTTTTTTTAGTGATGTGGTATTAAGGGGTGTAAAAATAGGGGTGGTGGTGTTATTGACAGGAGTAGAATTAGGGGTTGAGGTGGTATTGACGTAAGGTATATTTATACACGGTGGTGGTATTGACGGGGGTAGATTTAGATGAGCTGGTGGTACTGGCGGGGTTAGAATTAGGGGTGGTGGTGGTATTGACGGGAGTAGATTTAGATGAGCTGGTGGTACTGGCGGGGTTAGAATTAGGGGTGGTGGTCGTATTGACGGGGGTAGATTTAGATGAGCTTGTGGTACTGCCGGGGTTAGATTTAGGGGTGGTGGTGGTATTGACGGGGGTAGCTTTAGATGAGCTGGTGGTACTGGCGGGGTTAGAATTAGGAGTGGTGGTGGTATTGACGGGGGTAGATTTAGATGAGCTGGTGGTACTGGCGGGGTTAGAATTAGGGGTGGTGGTGCTGGTATTGACGGGAGTAGATTTAGATGAGCTGGTGGTACTGGCGGGGTTAGATTTAGGGGTGGTGGTGCTATTGTCGGGAGTAGATTTAGATGAGCTGGTGGTACTGGCGGGGTTAGAATTAGGGGTGGTGGTGGTATTGACGGGGGTAGCTTTAGATGAGCTGTTGGTAATGGCGGGGTTAGAATTAGGGGTGTTGGTGGTATTGACGGGGGTAGCTTTAGATGAGCTGGTGGTACTGGCGGGGTTAGATTTAGGGTTGGTGGTGGTATTGACGGGGGTAGCTTTAGGGAGGGTGGTTTTGACGGGTTTAGATTTAGGGTTGGTGGTGGTAGTGACGGGGTAGATTTAGGAGTGGTGGTGGTATTGACGGGGTTGATTTAAACTGGGTGGTGGTATTGACGAGGGTAGATTTAAACTGGGTGGTAGTATTGACGGGGTTGATTTAAACTGGGTGGTGGTATTGACGAAGCTAGATTTAAACTGGGTGGTGGTATTGACGGGGTTGATTTAAACTGGGTGGTGGTATTGACGGGGTTGATTTAAACTGGGTGGTGGTATTGACGGGGTAGATTTTGGAGTGGTTGTGGTATTGACGAGGATAGATTTAAACTGGGTGGTGGTATTGACGGGATAGATTTGGGAGTGGTAGTGGTACTGACGAGGGTTGATTTAAACTGGGTGGTGGTATTGACGGGGTAGATTTAGGTGTGGTGGTGGTATTGACGAGGGTAGATTTAAACTGGGTGGTGGTATTGACGGGGTAGATTTAAGGATGGTGGTTGTTCCAAATCATACAGCACGAAATCAGGGGTGAAATGATCACATAATCTGAGACTGACTGATTATGGGCTGACAGGGGTAACTAATACCGACTCAAAACGGTAGCTAATAATCCCCGAGGTGTTTGATTGAAGATAAGTCCCCGTACGCAAATCCATCTATTGTTCCCCCTTAACAATGTATTTAACTGTGAATGATGTCACGCTCGAATGGGGAATACATTCACAAAGCCTTGTCCGACCAGGAACACTCCGCTGCCGTTGCCAGTGTTAGTATTGGTGTAGCGACGGTCCGGTATGGTGGTGGCCTTGCTTGTGGGTCAGGTTCAGTCTTGTGTTCTGGTGTTGACTGTTTGATATGAAGTTTACATGACATTAAATATCACAGAAGATGAGTGTTAAGTTCAGGGACAGAGGTAAGTGTTCTCTCAAACTCAAGCAATTTTGAAAATGTCGTAATTTCATAATGTATAACATTATTCTGATTGTCTTAGGTATTGGTTGGAGAATTAATATAGAGTATATGTTTTGTTAAAGTACCGTGACACGTCATGAATGTAGAACATTATTAGACAGAAATACCTGACTATATATGTTTTTTTTTCTATATTTATGATGTTTTTTGGTGTTTATTTATTTTATGATTTACTTGGTATTTAGATATTTTATTATTTAGTTGGTAACGCTGGTAACGCTGGTTCCAAATAAACAGTTTCCGTTGTTGGAGTCTTATCGAGACTAAAAGTTAGGTGCTCGGTCAGCAACAATGGCTAAATGTTTCAATGAACATGGACAAGAGAATGCCTAACACATGATCGTGTTTGTTTTGTATTCCCTTGTATTCCCATTGTATTGGTGAAAGGTCAAACACAAGTTCTTGCGTTTCAGCCACCTTTATCAACAAAGTTATATACTCGATGACAGGTTAGACTTAGGAAACAAAACACAACTCATATTTACTGTATATGTTCTGTCTTGTGTGTGTGTTTATAATAAAAGCGACAAAACCATTTCCCTTATCATAAGAAGAGTGAGTGAGTATGATTTTACGCCGCTTTTAGCAATATTCCAGCGGGAGACACCAGTAATGGGCTTCACATATTGTGCCCATGTCGGGAATCGAGCCCTGGTCTTCGATGTGACGAGCGAACGCTTTAACCACAAGGCTACCGACCACCTCTATCATTAGAAGAGTCCACTGTAGGATTCTGACTTGACAACAGGCATGTGTTTATGAATCACTATCAAATAGGACCCGTGAAGATCCCAGGATAGAATAGGTCTTCAGCAACCCATGCTTGCCGTTAAAAGCGACTATGCTTGTCCTAAGGGGCGACTAACGGGATCGGGTGGTCAGGCTCGCTGACTTGGTTGATGCATGTAATGGTGTCCCAACTGCGTGGATCCATGCTCATGATATCAATCACCTGGTTGACTGGTCCAGACTCGATTATTTACAGACCGCCGTCATATAGCTGGAATTTTGCTGAGTGCGGCGTTAAACAACTAACAAACAAACACTATCAAATAGTAACACTACCAGGTGAAAAGGCTGCCCCACCGGCGGCTTCTTCACAAACACAGGTACCAAAGTCGTCGTTATATTCTCTCTGTCGTAGCAATAACAACTGTAGTCATATTAAGTTTCTGCCTGTTTGTTGTTTTACGCCGCACTCAGCAATATTCCAGCTTTATTATGGCGGTCGTGTCAATAATCGTGTCTGGACCAGACAACCCAGTGATTGATATCATGAGCATCGATCCACGCAGTTGAGACACGATTACATGAATCAACCAAGTCAGCGAGCCTGACCACCCGATCCCGTTAGTCGCCACTTACTTGCTACAAGCATAGTCGCTTTTTACTGCCGTAGCAATAACAACTGTAGTCATATTTATGTTTCTGCCTGTTTGTTGTTTTACGCGCAACTCAGCAATATTCCAGTTTTATTATGGCGGCCTGTAAATAATTTACTCTGGTCCAGTGTAACCAGTGGTTGATGTCATGAGTATGCACTGTCCCACTCAGTCGGCGTGCGGTGACACAATGTCACTGATCAGCCCATTCAATTTCGTCGCCTGTCGGCGGGCAATGGAGCCTTGGGAGGCTGTTCTAACCCAACTGTACATGCATCCATACTCGAGTCATGTGGGACAACCTAGTAGTTAATGGGTATCGAAAAAATAAGTTGTGCCAGAAAAAACCATGACAAAAATAGTTATGATTCTGACTGTTGACATAAAGAAGAAATTGTCCACAATTTTTTTTTTTTTCTTTCAAATCTTGTTTTGAAGCTATAGCTAGAAATATACCGGGGTATATACCGGGGCGAAAGCGTTCGCTCGTCACGCCGAAGACGCGGGTTCGATTCCCGACATGGGTACAATGTGTGAAGCTCATTTCTGGTGTCCCCCGCCGTGATATTGCTGGAATATTGTAAAAAGCGACGCAATATCACACTCTTGTGTATACCACCACTCTATATATTAATCTCATGCGATTAGATTAGTTTAATCCCTCAGCCCTGTTAGAAGCAAACAGTAATATTCCATTACGTAAGCAAAGCTTCATTTTCCCCGTTGTGTATATTATACATCGTGTCTGGCCTTGATCGCCCGCAGCTAAATTATTGTTAATCTGGGTTGGAGCAGCCTCGATCATTCAGTGTGTTTATTATGCCATTAAGAAGGGGGCTTCTCTCTCTTGGTACCTACCATATTCACACTTTATTTTTACTCTCTCTGTCTATTTTTTCTTTTCGTCTTTTTGTGTGTAGATTTTTACCTACGCATTATATGTTAAGTTATATTTTTCTGCACGCTTTCATATTTTTGTTGATACAATTACTACTTAGTTTTAAAGCCTAAGGCTCGCCCCAGTCACGTGGTCCCTCCCAGTTCATGTAAATACGTGGCTCTATACATTAGTTTAAAATATTTACAAAGATTAAAATATAGAAATATTAAGGTAAATATACTGGACCCATTTTCCACCAAATTTCGTTCCGGAAGTGACGTCATCATATTCACTAACTTAGTACCGAAGCTTTCTCTCTAATGTGTAATGTGTTGGGGCGGTTATTTGAGAGTCCTGGCGTTTGGATCGGGAGCTGTGGTAGCAATATATTCAAGATTTCTATATATTTCAGGGTATTGATCCTGGTGGAATTGAGATATATTACACTGGAAAATCGAAGATGGGTCGGTGGAGAACACTACTGCCCCACCCATGAAAATATTAACTTTGTAAGATCACTTGATGAGGTCACGCGAGTGAGTGAGTATGGTTTTACGCCGCCTTTAGCAATATACTGGGGGATACCAGTTGATATCAAATTACAAAAACCTTCTATATATTACGACAGAGTTGTAAGATAAGATACAGTCCCCTGCGTAGATAAAGTCCCCTGCGTTAGATGTTTGGGCATATCTGGTGCATGACAGAAGAGTTAGTCATGTCATACAGATAATGATATTCTTGTGAATTGTTAACCCAAAGATTGCACGGTTCGATTATTTAGAAAAATGAATACCCCGGATGGAACGAATTATCTTCCCGTGTCCTTATTTTGTCAGGAATAGGGGCGGTGGGGTAGCCTTGTGGGTAAAGCGTTTACTCGTCACGTCGAAGGCCCGGGTTCGATTCCCCACATGAGTACAACGTGTGAAGCCCATTTCTGGTGTCCCCTGCCGTGATATTGCTGGAATATTGCTAAAAGCGGCGTAAAACCATACTCACTCACACACTAATAAGTCAGTAATGCGGCGTTGAACCTCTCCTTAATGCTGTATCAGTAAGGATGTGGTAGTACTAAAATATGAGAATGCTGAGTTGCCAATCATTCGTTTTGTTCCGGTACAAGCCGATCTTCCGCGCTTCCCCCCCCCCCCCCCCCTTTTTTTATTTTATTTCGATAAATAAATTACCACCAAAGACAATAAATAGATCTTAATTGTGCCCCCCAACTCACTCACTCACTCACTACTATTTTGTGTCAACTGTGTTAGTGGCGGTTGCTACCAGTAGGGCAGGATGTGCTTACCCTTGCGGACACCTGGTTTCATCACTGATTTTCGGTAATCCATTCATAACATTTTCATCACTATGTTACCTTTGACGCCCAATGGAATCTGTTTCTGCGGATAATCGAGGGCGGTTATTCCCGGGCGTTGACATTTTTTTAAAAAGAAGGGCCTGTTTGGATATAGTACAAATAGTTTAGCGACAAGGGCTTTTTTCAAAGACAATGGCATACATCACACGAATGTGCTATATATAGATCATCATTTTATATTTATAAAAACGCAAAAATATGAAAGTCTCGTAGGCATACATCACACGAATCAACCTAGATTGTGCTATATATAAATCATCATTTTATATTTATGAAAACGCAAAAATATGAAAGTCCCGTAGGCATTTTATGAAAGTATGTAAACCTCGGCACATTTGCAAATGAAAATTGCATAAAGGGATATCGGCTTAGTGCTTAACCTCCTTATTGACTGTTCTGTTTATCCCTGATCGCCCATGTTGTACAGGATTATCAGGGTATGTATTGTATTAAGAGAAAAGAGAATCATTCGTATATATCGAATAACTGTAAACCCGACTTAACTGGCGAACGCACAGGGATTATAGTAGCGTTCACACCTGCAGTCACCGCAAGCTGGGTATAAGCTTATGTTTTCTTGTTAAACACAGTATGTTAATTGGTTTCTTTGTATCAGTATGTGATTAATATTTTGATTTGTTGTTAAATACCGCACTCATATTCCAGCTTAATCATGGTAGCATGTAAATAATCTGTCTAATTCAAAGAAACCAGCGGAGCAATGACCCCGCGCCCCCGTGGGACGATGACACGGGGTTTCTTAGGCAGACATTAGCAACGGTTGGTTGGTTGGTTGGTTTGTTGTTTAACATTGCACTCAGCAATATTCCAGCTATATGACGGCGGTCTGTAAATAATCGAGTCTGGACCAGACAATCCAGTGATTGATATCATGAGCATCGATCCACGCAATTGGGTTGATGACATGCATGAACTAAGTCAGTGAGCCCGACCACCCGATCCCGTTAGTCACCTTTTACGGCAAGCATGGGTTGTGTATTAGCAACGGGAACACAGAAGAGCGACGTGACACGCTATGGCCACCCGATCCTTATCAGTGGGGTACTACCTCCAGCTGGGGCACTTGGAATCTACCCGGCCCCGGAATCCCCACGGGTGGCCTGATTGAAGAAGAGCGGTCATGCCTTCTTAAAACTATATCATGATAAATTAAATAGATATAGCCCATGCAAAATCAATAACTGATCAATGGATATATTACATACACATAATATCTCGCTCCACCGTTAAGCAAAAAATAATCAGTCAGTCAGTGTATCAGATACTCTTTGCTGCAAGACAGACAGACAGACAGACAGACAGACAAAAAGACAAGCTTTCACCTGACCTAGTCGGCACGTTGTACACATTATCAGTATCACACAGCCTGTACCTAGCCTAGTCAGCACATTGTACACACTAATAGTGTCACAGAGCCTGTACCTGGCCTAGTCTGCACATTGTACACACTAATAGTGTCACAGAGCCTGTACCTGGCCTAGTCGGCACGTTGTACACATATCAGTATCACAGAGCCTGTACCTAGCCTAGCCAGCACATTGTACACACTAATAGTGTCACAGATCCTGTACCTGGCCTAGTCAGCACATTGTACACACTAATAGTGTCACAGAGCCTGTACCTGGCCTAGTCGGCACATTGTACACACTAATAGTGTCACAGATCCTGTACCTGGCCTAGTCGGCACATTGTACACACTAATAGTGTCACAGATCCTGTACCTGGCCTATTCAGCACATTGTACACACTAATAGTGTCACAGATCCTGTACCCGGCCTAGTCAGCACATTGTACACACTAATAGTGTCACAGATCCTGTACCTGACCTAGTCTGCACATTGTACACACTAATAGTGTCACAGATCCTGTACCTGGCCTAGTCAGCACATTGTACACACTAATAGTGTCACAGATCCTGTACCTGGCCTAGTCTGCACATTGTACACAGTAATAGTGTCACAGAGCCTGTACCTGGCCTAGTCGGCACGTTGTACACACTAATAGTGTCACAGATCCTGTACCTGGCCTAGTCTGCACATTGTACACACTAATAGTGTCACAGATCCTGTACCTGGCCTAGTCTGCACATTGTACACACTAATAGTGTCACAGATCCTGTACCTGGCCTAGTCTGCACATTGTACACACTAATAGTGTCACAGATCCTGTACCTGGCCTAGTCTGCACATTGTACACACTAATAGTGTCACAGATCCTGTACCTGGCCTAGTCTGCACATTGTACACACTAATAGTGTCACAGATCCTGTACCCGGCCTAGTCTGCACATTGTACACACTAATAGTGTCACAGATCCTGTACCTGGCCTAGTCTGCACATTGTACACACTAATAGTGTCACAGATCCTGTACCTGGCCTAGTCTGCACATTGTACACACTAATAGTATCACAGATCCTGTACCTGGCCTAGTCTGCACATTGTACACACTAATAGTGTCACAGATCCTGTACCTGGCCTAGTCTGCACATTGTACACACTAATAGTGTCACAGAGCCTGTACCTGGCCTAGTCGGCACGTTGTACACATATCAGTATCACAGATCCTGTACCTAGCCTAGTCAGCACATTGTACACACTAATAGTGTCACAGATCCTGTACCTGGCCTAGTCAGCACATTGTACACACTAATAGTGTCACAGATCCTGTACCCGGCCTAGTCTGCACATTGTACACACTAATAGTGTCACAGATCCTGTACCTAGCCTAGTCTGAACATTGTACACACTAATAGTATCACAGATCCTGTACCTGGCCTAATCAGAACATTGTGCACACTATCAGTATCACAGAGCCTGTACCTGGCCTAATCAGAACATTGTGCACACTATCAGTATCACAGAGTCTGTACCTGGCCTAGTCAGCACATTGTACACACTATCAGTATCACAGAGCCTGTACCTGGCCTAATCAGAACATTGTGCACACTATCAGTATCACACAGCCTGTACCTGGCCCAGTCAGCACATTGTACACACTATCAGTATCACAGAGCCTGTACCTGGCCTAGTCAGCACATTGTACACACTATCAGTATCACAGAGCCTGTACCTGGCCTAGTCAGCATATTGTACTCACTATCAGTATCACAGAGCCTGTACCTGGCCTAGACAGCACATTGTACACACTATTAGTATCACAGAGCCTGTACCTGGCCTAGTCAGCACATTGTACACACTATCAGTATCACAGAGCCTGTACCTGGCCTAGTCAGCATATTGTACACACTATTAGTATCACAGAGCCTGTACCTAGCCTAGACAGCACATTGTACTCACTATAAATATCACAGAGCCTGTACCTGGCCTAGTCAGCACATTGTACACACTATCAGTATCACAGAGCCTGTACCTGGCCTAGTCAGCATATTGTACACACTATCAGTATCACAGAGCCTGTACCTGGCCTAGTCAGCATATTGTACACACTATTAGTATCACAGAGCCTGTACCTAGCCTAGACAGCATATTGTACTCACTATCAGTATCACAGAGCCTGTACCTGGCCTAGTCAGCACATTGTACACACTATCAGTATCACATCACAGAGCCTGTATTTGAAAAAAACAAAAAAAATCCAAAAAGCGATTTAAACACAAAGGTAAACGCAACACCCCAACTTTCACGTAGTTGTACTACAGTCGTAGCGTTGAGATCGTATAGTCGGGCCCCGTCCTGTCCTTCAAGAGGTTTAAAGGTTTCCATACTGCTTTGGTTTATTAATCCACTGCTTAAATAATCGCTTCCGATTGCTGGAGACTGCTAGTATAACGCCAACAATAAGCTTCAGGGGTTACCAACCCCACTCAGCAACAACAAACCACGGTGCTAACGTACATTTGTTCTGCAGTAAGCATGCAGATTGGCGGGGTACAGGGTTTGTAGGAAGCCATTTTTCATCTCATCAACCTGTGCCAGGAATTTGCAATGTTCGCTGTTCTAACACATGTCGTTAACGGAAAACCGACGAAACACAAGGTGAAGATCCAGCCCCATGTGTATTGTGGTGAGTTCCTTGGTACAAGCTATAGACACCATGTAACAGATACATTAATTATGTTTCTTGATATTGAAATCAGTGTGTACAACAACTGACTGTTTGTATTTGATATAAATTAGCCGTTATGCGATGTTAATCAGATAAATAGTTTAATACATCAATGAAAATATTCAGGTAGAAACGTCATGCCAGGTAGGGGAGGTGATGTGAGATGAAATGGGGTTTAACGTCGCGTCTAAGATTATTGCATTTATATAGCGACGTGCAAGTACGTGTGTGTGTTTGTGTGGCTGCTTGTACTAGTCCGGACTGATGCCAATTTATAGTGCTAGCTCACTGAGATACCATGCCACAGTTTAACATGAATACCCCACTCAGACACAGTATACTGACTCCGAGCCGACCAGTCCTTGTTTTAGCCCCTTAATGCCGAGCGCCAGACAGGGTAACAACAAGTAGCATCTTTTAACGTCTTTTGGTATGACGCGGTCGAACCCCGGACCTTCCGCTCTACCACTAGACCACGGAGGCGGTCATGCCAGGTAGGAACGCCTGAAAGGATTGTATTGTACAAAGAGGAACTTTGAGGGAACCCTCGTGTATTTGTTGAACCCTGCATTCAGCACTAATCCAGGAGAGAGTGAGTGAGTGAGTGAGTTGGGTTTAACGCCGCTTTTAACAGTATTCCAGTTATATGACGGCGTGTCAGCTTAATGTGGGAGGAAAGCCCGAAGTGATGCAGGTCTCAGACGTTTACCACTTCGGTGAAACCCACGAGCACGGCTTTGGTGCTGACAAACATAGAAACATAATCGGGGCGAACCGGGATTCGAACCCACAATCATAGGTTTCTGGCGTGCCCAAGGGAAGCAACTCTGCACAGCGAATCGCAGCGCCTTAGACGACTGGGCCACCCGTGCCCCCTCCAGGAGAGAGAGGGGTTTGCTGGCGGGCCCGCCCGGCCAATTAGTGGTTTTATCGAGGAGGGTATGTCCAAAAAAGGAAGGGCAACCTGGGGGACTTTAGGGTTGCTTATTTAATTTCGGGGAGACTTGGCGTGCTATAGGTAGGGGAACTAAGGGAGTTTGTGTGGTTGTGTGTTATTTTTTATTTTTTTTTATTTTTTATTTTTATTTAATATTTTTTAAGTTTTTTAAATTTATTATTTGTTAGGGTTCTAGCGTGGTGTAGAATGATTTTGTAGTTTATTAGATGCGGCCCAGTAGGCCTGTTTTAATATGGAAAATGCCTAAAAATGCCCTGAAGTTTCAGGTATGTGACTGCGGGCTGTGTTATTAACACACGCTATAGCATCTCGCAATACAAGGCCTTCTGGGTAGAAAATCCCATTGACGTTAATAAAACATTAACAGTGATGTATAAAACTTATACATTGTACAATATATCGCCCAGCGAACTTAGAAATACATTGTCAGCTACAAACTGCCATGCTTCTAGGCAAAAGTGGTGAATTGCATCTTCTGTTTCTAAAAGAACTATAACCATTTACATTTTCATGTAAAATACAGATTTACGTTATTGGTCACGTGACGAAGAAAATAATAAAAAAGACACCAAGTTATACTTATAGGTATAACAAACATAATTGTTTCAAAACTATTCGTTTATGTATTGTTTCATTAATCTTTATTATATGAAAGCAGAAATACAGAAAAGGCGTTGGGTAAGTCTATGTATTTAGGCAGCATTTCTCCGATAATACACACGTATGCATACATGGCGATATATGTGCACATGTATTACATGCGGATGTCACTAAACTAACGGGGTAAGAAACTATACGCCTATGTTTATTGGTGTCTAAAACAAGAAATGGTTATTCGATGATGATGATGATGATGATGATGATGATGATGAGTATCTGACAGAGTATCATAGTTGTTTTTGAGCTTAAGTTTGCAGTGTCTCGGCCGTTGTTTGGAGCCAAAGTAAGGTGAGGTGAAATAATGGGGTTTAACGTCGCGTTAAAGATTATTGCACTTAAAAAGCGACGTGTGTGCATTCGTGCGTGCGTGCGTGCGTGCGTGCGTGCGAGCGTGCGTGTGGCTGTTTCTACTAGTCCGGACTTCATAGTGCTAGCCCACTGAGATACAAGGCCGCAGTTTAACATGAATACCCACTCAGACTCAGTATACTGACCCCAGCCGACCAGCCCTTGTTTTAATCCCTTAACGCCGAGCGCAAGACATGATAACAACAAGTAGCATCATTTAACGTCTTTTAGTATGACGCGGCCGGCATGATCAAACCAACTGCCTTCCACTCTCCTGGCAGACGCTCTACCCACTAGACCACGGAGGCGGTCTTCAACCTGACTAACGTTTTGATAACGTTTGTAATTTGGAGGGCAAATCCGATATTCAATGGTATGCTTTCTTTTGCCTAGCAATTTACACACACACACACACACACACACACACACACACACACACACACACACACACACACACACACACACATATATATATATATATATATATATATATATATATAGTCGTTATCATACCCATTAGACGGCAGCCTAAAGGCTATTACGTGACGTAGGCTTTAACACGAGGTTCACATAATGGATGGGGTTAGCCAGTTACCTGATTGGGACGATAAGACAACCTTACTGTATGGGGTGCATGTCAATTGCAAAGAATAATTGTGTTCTAGATACTTATAATTGCAGGGTTTTCTTGAGGTCTCGTCACCCCCTGCCGAGAATTCACATAATTGAACTTAAGTCGAGATCTGCGTGATATACTGATCCTGCGTGTTCCCGAAGACTTGAAGTTTGTTGTTTAACGTCGCACTCAGCAATATTCCAGCTGTATGACGGAGGTCTGTAAATAATCGAGTCTGGACCAGACAATCCAGTGATTGATATCATGAGCATCAATCCAC
The DNA here is from genome assembly GCF_022045235.1 of Haliotis cracherodii. Taxonomy (NCBI): domain Eukaryota; kingdom Metazoa; phylum Mollusca; class Gastropoda; order Lepetellida; family Haliotidae; genus Haliotis; species Haliotis cracherodii. The sequence continues at coordinate 41,689,496 of NW_027266266.1, forward strand.
GCAATTGGGATCGATGACATGCATCAACCAAGTCAGCGAGCCTGACCACCTGATCCCGTTAGTCGCCTTTTACGACAAGCATAGCCACCTTTTACGGCAAGCATGGGTTGCTGAAGACCTATTCTACCCCGGAATCTTCACGGGTCCATTAGCAACGGGAACACAGAAGAGCGAAGTGACACGCTATGGCCTCCCGATCCTTATCAGTGGGGTCCTAACCTCTAGCTGGGGCACTTGGGATCTACCCAGTATTTGGGATACGATGGCATACATCAACCAAGTCAGCGAGCCTGACAACCCGATCCCGTTAGTCGCTTCTTACCACAAGCATAATAGCTTCTTCCTACGACAAGCATGGGTTGCTGAAGACCTGTTCGAACTCGGATCTTCATTCCCTGTTTGTTATGAAGACTCACTGATGATAGTATTTTCAGTAGCAAAATATAAGTAAACATTAGCCAGTCCTATTAAATATTTTGTTTTCATATACGCACAGAATGAGGTCAAATATGTAAAAGAAATTGTTTTAAAAGATTAAAACAGGTACCTTGTCAGCGATCTCTACAAAAATATCAAATGTTTATGTTGTTTAGTGCATGAAATAAGCCTTTAAATAAAAGTTTTATATAAAACAAAAATGGAGATAAGCATTTACTTTAATCAAACACGACATTCCATTCATGTTCGTTAAAAATAATTCCAAATTATGGATAAATTTGAATTACAAAATAAAATATTTCCGACCTGAAATATAATAAATACATTATATTTAACTTCAACACAGAGAAATTAAAATATAGGGAAAATATCTGAATGGTTGTTTGTTAACCTGCCTGACGAATGTACAACTACTTCTAGCAGCCTGTATTTAATAGATTACAAATCGGTTAAACTAATGGTTTATAATGAAGGAAATTAACTACACCATTGAGAGTACGACGAGGCACTGGATCAACATGTCACAAGCAGTGCCCAACTGATCCTCATTTCGACAGTCATTAGGTACTTGGGATTTATTCTGCCCAGGAATCCCCATTGAGATTTTATAGATATATAATTGAACCATTCCTCTTAATATTTTTATCTTATTTGTTCGTTTTATGTTTTCACAGAAAAGGTTAAACCGGTGAAATTCCGGCATCAGGATGACGTCATTGAGAATGACGTCGCAGACGAAAGGAGGAAAATGGAGGGCGTGTACCAGTACCGCCACCTATCGGATGAAGACAGAGAGTTGGTGGATTGTCTCCTCTTGGGTACTCTCTCAATGGATGAGATTCCACGGCCCAAATCTAAGGTCGTAAAAATATTCATCAGCTCAACCTTTACAGGTATACTTGTTTGTTTGTTTGTTGTTTCACGCCGCACTTCACAGCAACATTCCAGCTGTATGCTGGCGGTCTGTAAATAATCGAGTCTGGATCAGACAATCCAGTGAATGATGTCATGAGCATTGATCCACGCAACTGGGACACGATGGCATGCATCAACCAAATCAGCGAGCCTGACCACCCGATCCCATTAGTCGCCACTTACTTACTACAAGCATAGTCGCTTTTTACTGCCGTAGCAATAACAACTGTAGTCATATTTATGTTTCTGTCTGTTTGTTGTTTTACGCGCAACTCAGCAATATTCCAGTTTTATTATGGCGGCCTGTAAATAATTTACGATAAGCAAAGTCGCCTTTTACTATAAGCATGTGTTGCTGAAGACCTATTCTACCCCGGATCTAAAAGGGGATTACAGGTAAAGGATTGTTGATTAAAGAACATATGCCACTGTGTTTGTAAACGTGTATCAGTAGTATGTCTCTTATGCTGAGGCAGCCTCCGTGGCGTAGTGGATAGAGTGCCTGCCTTGAGAGCCGAATAACGGTGGTTCGTTCCGCTGGCAGCGTCATACGAAAAGACGATAAATGCTGACACTTGTTGTTACCCTGTCTGGCGCTCGGCATTTGAGATAAAACAAGGACTGGTCTGCTCGGAGTATGCTGTGTCTGAGTGGGGTACTCATGTTAAACTGAGACATGGTATGTCAGTGGGCAAGCACTATAAAACCGGACTAGTACAAGCAGCCACACACACCGTGCATCTACTTCGCTATATAAGTGCGTGGCGGTCGGGTATCCTACTGGTTAAAGCAATCGCTCGTCACTCCGAAGACCCGGGTTCGATTCACGACATGGGTACAATGTGTGAAGCGCATTTCTGGTGTCCCCCGCCGTGATATTGCTAAAAGCGGCGTAAAACCATACTCACTCACTCACTCACTATATAAGTGCAATAATGCGGCGTTGGACCTCTCCTTAAAGCTGTATCAGTAAGGATGTAGTAGTACTGAAATATGAGAATGCTGAAATAGTATTCTGTCACCATAATTTCACAGCAGTAGAGATGTTCCCTCGTGTTGCAGACATGACCCAGGAGCGGAACGCTCTGGCTGAAACAGTGTACCCCAAGCTCCGACAGTACTGCAGACACAAGCATGGTTTGGACTTCCAGGTACGGAGCGGTGACAGATGAAGGGTGGGAGGTAAACTATATATAGGGTGGGAGGTAACATACGGGGTGAGAGGTTACAGATGTAGGTTGGGAGGTAACATATGTAGGATGGGAGGTAACATATGTAGGGTGGGAGGTAACATATGTAGGATGGGAGGTAACATATGTGGAATGGGAGGTAACATATGTAGTGTGGGGGGTAACGGATGTAGGGTGGGAGGTAACATATGTAGGATGGGAGGTAACATATGTAGGATGGGGGTAAAATATGTAGGGTGGGGGGGTAACAGATGTAGGGTGGGAGGTAACATATGTAGGATGGGAGGTAACATATGTACAGTGGAAAGTAACATATGTAGGATGGGAGGTAACATATGTAGGATGGCCGGTAACACATGTAGGGTGGGAGGTAACGGATGTAGGGTCGGAGGTAGCATATGTTGGATGGGAGGTAACATATGTAGGGTGGGAGGTAACATATGTACAGTGGGAAGTAACTTATGTAGGATGGGAGGTAACATATGTATGATGGCAGGTAACACATGTAGGGTGGGAGGTAACGGATGTAGGGTCGGAGGTTACATATGTAGGGTGGGAGGTAACCTATGAAGGGTGGGAGGTAACAGATGGAGGGTGGGAGGTAACAGATGTAGGGTTGGAGGTAACATATGTAGGATGGGAGGTAACATATGTAGGATGGCAGGTAACATATGTAGGATGGGAGGTAACAGATGTAGGATCGGAGGTAACATAGGTAGGATGGGAGGTAACAGATGTAGGATCGGAGGTAACAATTGTAGGATGGGAGGTAACATATGTAGGGTGGGAGGTAACATATGTAGGATGGGGGTAAAATATGTAGGATGGGAGGTAACATATGTAGGATGGGAGGTAGCATATATAGGATGGGAGGTAACATATGTAGGATGGGGGTAACATATGTAGGGTGGGAGGTAACATATGTAGGATGGGAGGTAACATATGTAGGATGGGAGGTAACATATGTAGGATGGGGGTAAAATATGTAGGGTGGGAGGTAACATATGTAGGATGGGAGGTAACATATGTAGGATGGGAGGTAACAGATGTAGGGTGGGAGGTAACACATTTAGGATGGAAGGTAACACATGTAGGGTGGGAGGTAACATATGTAGGATGGGGGGTAACACATGTAGGGTGGGAGGTAACAGATGTAGGGTGGGAGGTAACAGATGTAGGGTGGGGGGTAACACATGTAGGGTGGGAGGTAACACATGTAGGGTGGGGGGTAACAGATGTAGGGTGGGGGGTAACACATGTAGGGTGGGAGGTAACATATGTAGGGTGGGAGGTAACATATGTAGGATGGGAGGTAACATATGTAGGGTGGGGGGTAACACATGTAGGGTGGGAGGTAACAGATGTAGGATGGGAGGTAACAGATGTAGGGTGGGAGGTAACATATGTAGGATGGGAGGTAACATATGTAGGGTGGGGGGTAACACATGTAGGGTGGGAGGTAACAGATGTAGAGAGGGAGGTAACATATGTATGATGGGAGGTAACATATGTAGGATGGGGGTAACATGTAGGATGGGAGGTAACATATGTAGGATGGGGGTAACATGTAGGATGGGAGGTGACATATGTAGGGTGGGAGGTAACACATGTAGGGTGGGGGGTAACATATGTAGGATGGGGGTAACATGTAGGATGGGAGGTGACATATGTAGGATGGGGGATAACACATGTAGGGTGGGAGGTAACACATGTAGTGTGGGAGGTAACATATGTAGGATGGGAGGTAACAGATGTAGGGTGGGAGGTAACACATTTAGGATGGAAGGTAACACATGTAGAGTGGGAGGTAACATATGTAGGATGGGAGGTAACAGATGTAGGGTGGGAGGTAACACATTTAGGATGGAAGGTAACACATGTAGGGTGGGGGGTAACACATTTAGGATGGAAGGTAACACATGTAGGGTGGGAGGTAACATATGTAGGATGGGAGGTAACAGATGTAGGGTGGGAGGTAAAAGATGTAGGGTGGGAGGTAACACATTTAGGATGGAAGGTAACACATGTAGGGTGGGAGGTAACATATGTAGGATGGGAGGTAACAGATGTAGGATGGGAGGTAACAGATGTAGGGTGGGAGGTAACACATTTAGGATGGAAGGTAACACATGTAGGGTGGGAGGTAACATATGTAGGATGGGAGGTTAAAGATGTAGGGTGGGAGGTAACACATTTAGGATGGAAGGTAACACATGTAGGGTGGGAGGTAACATATGTAGGGTGGGAGGTAACATATGTAGGATGGGAGGTAGCATATGTAGGATGGAAGGTAACATATGTAGAATGGGAGGTAACACATGTAGGATGGGAGGTAACATATGTAGGGTGGGAGGTAACAGATGTAGGGTGGGAGATAACACATGTAGTGTGGGAGGTAACATATGTAGGATGGGAGGTAACAGATGTAGGGTGGGAGGTAACACATGTAGTGTGGGAGGTAACATATGTAGGATGGGAGGTAACAGATGTAGGGTGGGAGGTAACACATTTAGGATGGAAGGTAACACATGTAGAGTGGGAGGTAACATATGTAGGATGGGAGGTAACAGATGTAGGGTGGCATGTAACATATGTAGGATGGGAGGTAACAGATGTAGGATGGGAGGTAACAGATGTAGGGTGGCAGGTAACATATGTAGGATGGGAGGTAAAATATTAACACTTAATTCCAGAGTGAAAAGCGGGCTGTTACTAATACACTGTCCTCTTCTTGCAGGCCGTGGACATGAGATGGGGAGTTCCCCCCGAAGCCAGTGACGACCACACGGCCGCCAACCACTGCCTCGCGGAGCTCAGACACTGTCAGGAGCTCTCGATCGGACCCAACTTTGTGGTAAACAAAGACAATACGAAATATCTCAAACATATGATACAATTGTAATTCAGCATATGTAGACCAATAGTGACCAACTCGCAGCAACTTTATCAGTCACCACACAGATGCACATTATATATTTTCGGACAACAAAATGTGAAAGCTTGTTCAAACGATGTACAAGAAAGTACTTGAATGGAATGTACTAACCTTAACCTGAGCTTAAAACATATTAATATTGTTCATGGAATACATCCTCATCTAAACTAAACATTCGGGAGTACTATTTTTGGAATCGTTTGTTGACACTTTAAACAAGGAACTTTCAAATATTTACCAGCAATAACATAGCTGGTATAGCCGCAATGTTGCTGGTTATAGCGTAAAACAACAACCATATGTTACACTCGTCTTTTCACACAAGATTTCGTTTTTTAGGCTTTCGTGGGTCAGCGGTACGGGTCTTGCCCCCTACCGGCTGCAATTATCAGAGCCGAGTTCGAAGCCATCCGTGCAAACCTTGAGACCTCTAGTGAAGACGTCACGCTCCTAGACACGTGCTATCTCAAGGACCAGAACTCGCTCCCAGCCGTGTACAGATTGCAACCTGCTAGTAAAATAAAAGGTATTGATTGCAAAGACTGATTATAGGATCTGGTGAAACTGGACTGAGTGGAGTGGAACGCCACTTGAAAACATTTCAAGTTTTATCACGGAATGTCAGTTTATCATCGTTATGTACCGCTCGCGAAACGGGCCCAGAGGTCCAGTGGCTTTAATTCAATTTAATTTAATTTAATTTAATTTAATTTAATTTCTGTCGCGGTTATAAATATATTGTATATAAATAACGTCATACTATGTTAGAGTGCACTGTGACGTCAAACAGCGTAACGGTATAACTGTACTCTTGGAAATCACATGCGTGAAACCGGTTGAGTAAATTATACAGCTCATCTTTGGACTTTTGTATTTTATATATAAATGGCATTTAGTAGACATTTGCTACATTTATGAAAACGACGACAGTGGGTTAGAGCTAACAACCAAGGGTCGATATCAGGGTGAATCAAACCAACAGTCAGCAGTTCCAGACACGGCTAAGGGAGGCTACCACGAAATATGGCGCTTTCGATAAAGTTATAGATGCAGGCATTGATTAAGATATTGATAAAGGTATCAATACTGGTATTGATGAAAGTATTATAACAGCATTGATGAATGTATTGGTAAAGATATTGCCGGTGGCATTGATAAAGGTATTGATACAGGCAATGATTGAGATATTGTTAAGGTATTAATACTGGTATCGATGAAGATATTGGCAACAATATTTATGAATGTAAAAACGGGATTTTGGTCAATGTCTTTAAAAGAATATCAATAAAGGCATTGATAAAGGTTTTGATACAGACATTGATCAAGGTAGCAATACTGGTATTGATGGAGGTATTGGTGAAAGGATTGTTGAAGGTATTGGTAACAGTATTCATGAATATTTTGATTAAGATATTGGCGATTGTATTTCAAAAGAAAGTAGGGCAACGGAGAATCTTTTTTTGTCTAATTATCTCCTACGTAGGACTTAGTATCTCCTACGTAGGACTTAGTATCTCCTACGTAGGAGATAGGAAGTCCTACGTAGGAGATATGAAGTCCTAGTAAGTCCTACGTAGGAGATACTAAGTCCTACGTGGGAGATACTAAGTCCTAAGTAGAAGATACTAAGTCCTACGAAGGAGATACTTAAACGTCACCGTAGCCCCACTACGCTGCCGTACTTCTATAGGTATTGGTGATGGTTTTAGTAGAGGTATGGATTAAACTATTGATAAGGGTGTGACAATGGCATTGGTCAAGGAATTGATTGAGATGTGGATAAAGGTACTAATATAGGCGTTGATTAAGATATTGATACAGGCATTGGTACAGTGTTACCATGGTATATTTATGTTATTGAAATGACTTTATCTTGTAACACTCTTTGTCTTTTCTTTCAGAGAAGACTGGCCGCCTGTGGTGCAGTATAGCGGGGGACATACGAGAGGTGTTATTTCGGGGTGCTCAGAGAGCCGTGGACGCTTCGGAACTCTCTAAGGAATCATTCCGACTTCTAAAATCTTCAGGTGTGTGCTGGGTGTGTTAAATCGTCAGACATCTATGATCGTTCGAATCCTGTTTCCCCCAAATTATGTTTCTAGGATGTCAGCAACACACACGTGCTCGTGCGTTTCACCAAAATGGTAAACGTCTGAGACCTGCATCACTTCGGGCTTTCCTCCAACATTAAGCTGACACGCCGTGATATGGCTGGAATACTGTTTAAAACGGCGTTACCTCACCCACTCACTCCTTAGCCAAAAGCCCCCAAATGCCCCCTATATGTTGTTAGAGATTACTTATGAGGACCGTGTAGTGACCTGGCTGGCCACGGTTGCACGGATCGCTGTTCTCTGTCGCTGTCTTCCAATGGTTTACCTGGATCACATATAATTATTTAGCAGGAATATATCTGGCGTTAGACTTCACTCAGCCACAATATGTTGTGTGTTTCATAATCGTCAACCCCATCAATCTTATTATTTTTAAGGGTAATCGATGTGCCTTTTTCCAGACAAATATACATTGACATTGATTATGTATACATTGTGATGAAATATGTTTCCCCGAAAATATTAACTCGATATTACTTGAAGTGAAATAACATCTCATGTCGGACCTGCCTTCAGTCTACCTCGTGTTCACCGTGGTTTTCAGAATAAAGTCGTCTAAGGCACCGCGAGTTGCGTCCCTTAGGCACGCCAGAAACCGATGATTGTCGGTTCGAATCCCGTTTCGCCCCGAATATGTTTCTAGGTATGTCAGCACCATACCCGTGCTCGTGGGCTTCACCGAAGTGGTAAACGTCTGAGACATGCATCACTTCAGGCTTTCCTCACACATTAAGCTGACACGCCGTGATATAACTGTAATACTGTTAAAAGCGACGTTAAACCCAACTCACTCACTCTAATCACTTTGAGGAAAAGGACCAAGCACTGTGTGTTGTCAAACATGGGGGCCACTTTTATTTTACATACACTGGGCCCATTCACAAACTTAGCACAGAGTTTGATCTCGCACATACGTGTAATATGATTGGACGGCTATTTGTCTGATAGTGTGTATAATGTTCTGACTAGGCCAGGTACATGCTCTGTGATACTGATAGTGTGTACAATGTGCTGACTAGGCTAGGTACAGGCACTGTGATACTGATAGTGTGTACAATGTTCTGACTAGGCCAGGTACAGGCTCTGTGATACTGATAGTGTGTACAATGTGCTGACTGGGCTAGGTACACTTGCGTCCCTAAGGCACGCCAGAAACCTATGATTGTGGGTTCGAATCCCGGTTCGTCCCGATTATGTTTCTAGGTTTGTAAACACCACACCCGTGCTCGTGGGCGTTAAACCCAACTTACTCGCTCACTCACTCACTCACTCACTCACTCTTGTCAAATAACACGTTTATATCATCTCGTGACCTTGGCAATTGATAATTTCACCTATAGGTCACTCAGTGAGACAAGGATGTTATTTGACGGAAGAGAAGAACCAATTTAGATTATCTGCCGAAACAGACTCCAATGGGAGTAAATGGTAAAAATAGCTTTGGAAATTATATGAATAGATCACTAAAAACCCGTGATGACACCAGGTGTTCGCCAGGTGTCCTACCCTAACTTCCGCCACTCTCACAATTAGCATTTAAAGAATGACACATATCTTTTACACACACGAATGTTAAAAATATTCTATGGGGTTGAGAGTATGAATTTAACATTAATCGTCACAATCTTACCTCGCTACGAAAGTCCTGAATATTTGAGCGTTTTGTTCTATGTCCATGAATAGTGTGTAGTTGTTGCCAGGATTGTACCCATGGTAAACTTAAAGCCAATATCACCTGTCCTCAATAGCCTGACGGGGGCACGGGTGGCCCTGTCGTCTAACGTGTCGCAATTATCTGTTCAGAGTTGCGTCCATTGGGCACGCCAAAACCTTTATTATCGTCAGTTGAATCCCGATTCGTCCCGATTGTTTCTAGGTTTGTCAGCACCATAGCCGTGCTTATGGGTTTCACCAAAGTGTAAAACGTCTGGGACCTGCTCACCCTTCCACATTAAGTGAGTGAGTGTGTTGGGTTTAACGCCGCTTTTAACAGTATTCCAGTCATATCACGGCGTGTCGGCTTAATGTGGGAGGAAAGCCCGAAGTGATGCAGGTCTCAGACGTTTACCAGTTCGGTGAAACCCAAAAGCACGGGTATGGTGCTGACAAACCTAGAAACATAATCGGGGCGAACCGGGATTCGAACCCACAATCATAGGTTTCTAGCGTGCCTAAGGGACGCAACTCTGCACAGCGAATCGCGGCGCCTTAGACGACTTGGCCACCCGTGCCCCCCTTCCACATTAAGCTTACAAGCCGTGATATAACTCAATTGGAAGTTCAAAGTGGCGTCACATCCAACTCACTCACACAATAAAACTGTGAAAGAACGGATCTCTCTAATAATGGTTGCCCTATTAATTACTCGGGGTTTTACACAAGGCAGACATGTGCAACCGGTGCGCCCCACTGCATAGAAAGGACGCCGATAAATACAATATTGCATCCCGTGGGTCGCACAGTAATATTCATTCCATCAAATTCTTCACAAGAAATATATTGTTCCTGTTATTAAATTAAATTATATTATCAAGTTTTACAGTTCAGTACACTTGACCAGGACCCTCATATTTTCAGTAAGGACCCTTGAACTTAATTATTGACCTAGTTTTGTAGGTCAAGGTAAAACCTTGCGGGTATCTCATTCGCTCGTTGTTCTTTCAGTGACAGAGATGGAGATCTACGACGGTCTGATCAACATCGCCAGGGAGAAAGACCGCCAGTCCAACTGTCTGCTGTACTTGAGGGATATAGAAGGACTAGACACAGACAGCGATCCTAAGATCGTCCGGCGCTTCCTGGACCTCCATCCAGACACCTTACAGCCAAACGAGACTGCAGCCAATGCTCTGACAGAGCTGCGTGGACGATGTACCAAGAAGGTAACCAACCAGAACATGTTGAAGATGTCCGTGAAGTGGGAGAAAGATGGAATATGTCCTGTCACACATAATGACTACATACAGACCCTGTGTAATCACTTCTATGCTACGGTGAAGCTCCTGGTGGATCGGAACATGGCTAAGAGGAACAAACTCCAGGATGATGACCTCTACAATGAAGTGGTCCAGCATTGGACGATTGCTAGAAACAGATGCCAAACCTTTGTAGGCAGGGCTCCGATGCTTCAGAGCATCAGGGGGTACCTAGAAGCACAAACAGACCAAGCCTTAGTCGTGCATGGGGAATCTGGCAGTGGAAAGACGTCACTGATGTCCAAGGCTGTTTCTGTGGTCAGTGAAGTGGTGTCCCAGAACGAGAACGAGATGAAGATGGTGACTGTGGTCCGGTTTGTTGGCACCACGCCTGAAAGCTCCTCCAGCCACCAGCTGCTGTATTCCGTGTGCCACCAACTTGCGTACATCAGCAAGCAACACAGATCCGATGTCCCCGAGGACTATACAAGTCTGAAGCTGTACTTCAGGGACGTCGTACAGAAAGGCAATTTCAGTGGAGTTGTGATTTTATTCCTTGATGCTTTAGACCAACTATCGCCAGCAAACGGGGCACACACTTTGGACTGGCTTCCATCAAGACTTGCGCCAAATGTGAAGCTGATTGTGTCCACGTTGCCAGAGAAACATGGTATTTTGGACAAATTACAGAACAAAATTGCCCATAACTTCTTAGAAGTGTCACCTCTTCCACAAACAGATTGCAAGCAGGTAATGAGGGCACTGTTGGAACATTCGGGGAGGGCGATTTCCTATCCTCAGTGGAGAATAGTTGAAAAAGCCTTTACATATTGTACATTACCTCTATTCATCACACTCACCTTCCAAGAAGCCCTTAGATGGAACTCTTATGATGATCTGCCAGCCGATGCCCTTCTACACACAGTGGAGGCAAGCATCAACCGATTGTTCGACAGGCTGGAGAAGACATATGGAAAAATGTTTGTTTCTAGAGCGCTGGGATATATCACGGCTGCGAGGAATGGTCTCAGTATGTCTGAACTGGATGATATTTTGTCCTTGGATGAGGATGTCCTGAACAGTGTCTTCACCCTCTGGGAACCGCCAATCAGAAGGATTCCTTCCAATCTGTGGCCACGTCTCTACTTGGACATTTCCTCTTTCCTAGTAGAACAGGAGGCGGATGACATTGTGGTTCTGTCCTGGTATCATACCCAATTCGTCAGGGCGGCAATGTCAAGATATCTGTCAAACGTTGAGGAACGCATGCTCATACATAGAAACATTGCTGAGTATTATCTCGGGACTTGGAGTGGAACAATGAAAAAACCCTTTGTGTATCAGCAAAGATTGATGGCGCGTCTGAAAAAGACAGACCCACACAGCGCAGCTTGCAGACATGTTCCCGAGCAGCCCCTGATCTTCAATACCAGTGAAACGTGTGAGAGATACAATCTCCGCAAAATGAACCAATTGCCATACAGTCTGGTTCAGAGTCAGCAAATAGACCGGCTAAAGAAGGAGTGCTTTTGTAACTTTGACTGGCTGTATGCCAAACTCAAGGCAGTATCACTGCAGCAGATTCTAGGTGATTTCTCAATGTTCCACGACAGAGAAACAAGCTTTGTAGCTGATGCACTTCGTATGTCTGGATCTGCTCTCAAGATTGATCCAAACGCTCTTGGTCCGGAGATCTCCGGGCGCCTTCTACCTCATATTCACCATTACCCAATTATCAGAGATCTTGTTAGACAGTGCGATCTGAGGTCTCAGCACCAATGTCCCCTGGTACCACACTTCCAGATCTATAGCGTGCCAGGGGGCCCTCTGCAGTATGAGTGGGAGATAGATGGAACAATCCGGTCAGCAGTGGATGTTGATGTCTTCAACAGCCCCGATGGCATTCTAATGACTGCTAAACCTTACTACAGCAAGACCCTGAAGGTATGGGAGTTAACCCAAGGGGAACCGAGACAAGATATGCAGATGCCCATTGGGGAGATACATCCAAGTAAAGATGGAAAATATCTCAACATCTTCTCCAGGAATCGTCTTGTGATGATTTACAAATCGGATTGTGGGGAAGTCCATGCTTCTGTGGATTATGGTTATGGTGAAGTTGCTCATGTGAACATATCCAACCAATACATTGCCTTCACAACACGACATAATGCTAGTCCTTGTGTTATAGACATTGCCAAAGGAAAGGTTCTGCATAGATTCCCCTGTAGGAGCAATGCAGTGGCCATCAGCCCAAACGAAAGATACATAGTGTTCAATGCAGACAGGAATATTATGTTGCACTCTTTGCCTCTAATGGAAAGGAAGTGTGTAGGTCAAGCCAATGATGAACCTATGCAGATTGCTTTCAGTGACGCTCACATGAAGTGCTATGTTCTCACCAAAACGAGACTGTTCCAAGCCATCCATTTTGACGTTGTAAACAGAGTCTCAACGACTTCTGGCATAGTTGAGGATATGGAGATAAAGGAGTTTATAATATCACATCTTGAGCATAGGATTCTTGTCCGGAGTTCCCGTTGTCTGTATCTCGTTGACACAGCCACAGAGACAATTATACACAGGCTGCAGAGGATGCCTCCAGGGCTTTTCGTGAAGACCATGACATCTTTCACGGGAGCTGGTTTCACACCAAAGGATGATCTAGTGGTAGCCTCAAGGGACACGTACATCGCAGTGTGGGAGACCGAGACGGGAACACCTATCAGACTTCTTCAAGCCTCTGTGTCCCCAATAGTGAAGATCTTCACTTCAGATACCTTGAACAAGGCAGTAGCCCTACTCAGAGACAATACTCTTCAAGTGTGGGATCTGGACAATTTGGATGCTGATGTTCAACATTCTAATGAAGTCATGACTACCACAGTAAGGTCTGTGGCAGTTTCATCAACCACCAGGAGAGTTCTATGTCATGGAACTAGGTACCCAGAGGCCAAAATACTGGATATTGAAACGGGTAATATTAAAGCAGTTCTCCAACATACATGTGATTTGGAAGACAAAATCTTGGATTGTGAGCTATCGCCTTTGGGCCTATTTGCTGTAACAAAGGCTCATCTGGCTGAGAAGGGAGAATATAGCAAAGGGTTTAAGACCATTCTCACTGATGACATTGTTTGGAATATGAGCACTCAGGAAAAGATCCACCACGCACCATCCAATAGGTACATAGTATTCAACACCATCAATTCCATTATAGCAGTGGTCCAGTGCGTGTTTTACAGTTCCATTGACTGGTCATGCAACACATACCACGTGAAGGTGATTCAACCAGATGTGATTGAGGAAGAACAACCTGAATTCTCAATCCCACTGATGTCCGAGTTTGTGTGCAAGCCAGTACTACTGTCTATCAGAGAGGGCGAGGGTGTGTTCCATGCCTTCTATACAGTTCTGCAGTTCTGTAAGAAGGAACTACACCCTGTCACTAAGGGAGAACTGTCAAGGAGTTTCTATATGAGACTCTACACGCGGACTCTTTTGAGTAAACAAGCCGAGGAGAAGATCCTCTGTGTCAAAGACTTTCTGAAGCATGCTGATCCAAATGATCAGTTTGTGGACGTGCGGATCATTGATGGCAACAAACTCCTGATGATATATTCGAAGGATCCAGTCACAGCTTTCTTTGACAAAGAGACAGGACTCGTAATCTCAGACGCTTCTCACAAGGCTGCTGTAGTGTACGATCCTGAGACGCAAACCATCATTCGACACCTTCTCCATATTGTGAAACCAGACTCCCTCCTCAGCCAAACAGTTATCTCGCCTCTTAGTTCCGTTATAGTGGATGATCAGCTAAGAGTCTTTGACCATCATGAAAACAAACTGAGAACAGAGATCAAAACAAAGTTTGCCGACGGATGTCACAGGCTTGCCCTTGATGGTGCTTACATCGTAGGAATATCTCATGATCTTCGTTCAGTGATTGTGGTGCGGTCCGTAGATGGGGAACAAAAGGGTCGTCTGTTCATCCATGGGAAGGCAACATGTATTGAAGTCGCTGAAGATGATCGGACAGTTGTGGTTGGATGTTATGACGGTCGGGTGATGATACTGAGCCTTGTTCTGGGGCTCAGTGATCCCGTGACTGAGTTAATTGATAACCTCCCGAGTAGAATCCCCCTCAAAGGTCAACAAGAACCACTGGTCAATGGAGACATCAGGCACATGCAGCGGTCATTGCCAGAACTCACTCGACTTGCTATGAGGATGAAAGAAGATGCAGAAAAGCATGCGAGACGACAAACATCGTTCAGAGCTCTTGCCACAAGTGTGACTGTACTTAACAAAGTCAGGATGAGATCCCAGGCGTGTTCTCTACAATGAAATCTTACTTCACTGGAATGATGATAACGTAACACTGCCAAAAGATGTTATCTTGAATGTACTCGATCTAATATTCCTATGATTATTCCTGCTTGGCCTTTATACTATGCATTAGTAGACATCAGTACAATGGTGGCATGCCACCAGTGGCCATCAGGTCATTCAACAGTGGATACGAGGATCATCAGGTCATGCATCAATGGATATCAGGACAATTGTGTCATACACCAGTGGATACCAGGACGATCAGGTCAAGAATCAGTGGATGCCAGGGCCATCGGGCCATTCAACAGTGGATACCGTGACCATCAGGTCATGCATCAATGGATATGAGGACCATCGGGTCATGCATCAATGGATTTCAGAACAATTGTGTCATGTCATGCAGTGGATACCAAGTGGATCATCATTTCATGCATCAGTGGTAATAGATCATCATGTCATGCATCAGTGGATCCATTACCATCAGGTCAAGAATCAGTGGGTACCAGGTCAATCAATCGTGTCATGCATCAGTGGATCCAGGACCATCAGGTCATTCATCCGTGGATACATGGACCATCAGGCCAATCATCAGTGGATACCAGGACCATCAGTTCATGCATCAGTGGATACCCTGACCATCAGGTCATGCATCAATAGATAACAGGACAATCAGTTCATGCATCAGTGGATACCAGGACCATCAGGTCATACATCAGTGGATACCAGGGCCATCAGGTCATGCATCAGTGGAAACCCTGACCATCAGGTCATGCATCAGTGGATACCAAGACCATCAGGTCACGCATCAGTGGATACCAAGACCATCAGGTCACGCATCAGTGGATACCAGGACCATCAGGTCATTCATCCGTGGATACCAGGACCATCAGGTCATTCATCAGTGGATACCAGGACCATCAGGTCATGCATCAGTGGATACCAGGACCATCAGGTCATACATCAGTGGATACCAGGACCATCAGGCCATGCATCAGTGGAAACCCTGACCATCAGGTCATGCATCAATAGATAACAGGACAATCAGTTCATGCATCAGTGGATACCAGGACCATCAGGCCATGCATCAGTGGATACCAGGACCATCAGGTCTTTCATCAGTGGATACCAGGACTAGCATGTCATGCATCAATGGATAACAGGACAATCAGGCCATTGATCAATGGATGCCAGGACCATCAGGTCATTTGTGGTAACCAAGACCACAATGGCATGCAATATCAAAGCTTTTAGCAACACCTGAAGGGATCTTGATCTTTATGTTTCCTCAATTGTCTCCTGGCAAAACGGATGGTGAAGCGTAAACTATTTCCGAAATGTCAGTCTCACACAAGTTGTGAAGCAGAAAAGGAGACCATACCATCCTCGATAGTCATTGCCCAACGGGAGAGACGTGACTGTCAGTAGCTGTAACGACAACAAATATCGCATTTACTGGACATTTCAACGTTCTCAAAATTAACATTTCGATTTCCCATAATTAGAATGAGGAGGATAGCAGAACTCGATCGGGCTTTTCAAAACTCCACAAACTTCTGAACTAGGCTCTGTCTAGTCTTACTGTGGGCCCATCAAAGCTGAATGTGATACGCATATATATAACATAAGTGGTCGATTATCTTTTACATAATGTTTAATGTACGTGACTTGTTTGTGAAGTCTGGGTTTCTTGTCAGACAGTAAACATTTTAGTGACTGCAACGAGAGGCCGAACCAGTTTACTTTGTAACACCACATCAGTTCAACACAGAATACTACCTAATACCTAGGTTTAACAAAGGTCACTTGTCATATGTATGTTTGTGTACATATCTTAACTGTATTGTTTAGATAATTAAATATATGAATAATACATACACTGTTCTTTTGTGAAATGTTATTACATTTTGCAAAAACGAGGTACCAATTTGCATTTCTTGTTCTTTAAGTAGTTTACGTTACGTAGCCTACTGGGGTACGAATAAAGGCACTTTCTCACATCGGAATGTGTCTATTGTTTTGTACAGTTCCTTGCGTAGAGTTCCCAAGTATTGGGCAGTAGTGTAGCAAAGTGGTTAAAGTGTTTGCCCGTCACACCGAAGACCCGGGTTCGATTCTCCACCGTGGTACAATGTTCGTGTTTCTCCAACGGTGATATCGCTGGAATATTGCTTAATCCGGCGTAAAACCATAACCACTCACTCACTCACTCCATGCTCGTCTTAAGTCGATTAAGGGATCGGGAGCACTGGCGTTTGTCAGACACAAAACCTGTTTTTCCTAGCGTTCGCTCGTCACGCCGAAGACCCGGGTTCGATTCCCGACATGGGTACAATGTGTGAAGCCCATTTCTGGTGTCCCCCGCCGTGATATTGCTGGAATATTGCTAAAAGCGGCGACAAACCTCACTCACTCACTCAAACACTGTTTTTCAGTCACTGCTTCAAGGCTTACTATTGGGGTTTCTCCGAAGCAATTGTCCTTTTCACAACACATCCAGTATGCCAAGCGAGCAACTTGTCCTGGGGAAAGGTTCTGAGTCCACCCGTGTGCCTGGCAGCGCCAAATCCATGTTCACCAAAGCCGTAAATGCCCATAACCTGAGTAAACTATGGCTTTCTTCCTACATGAACCTGACACGTCGAGATATAATCGAGGTAATTATGTTAACGGCTCACTCACCATAGAACTATATATATGTTACAAGAAATATGTATAATCCCTGAAATTTTCAGGGAATATATTTAATGTCTGATTCACTCAGGGAATATACATAATCCCTAAATCTTTCAGGTATTATACATATTCCCTGATTTGTTTTTGTTTTTTTTATCAAGTTTGACCATATAAGAGCCTCAAAAGTAATTTCAGGGAATATGTCTAAAAAACTTGATGTTAAATAAATCAACATTAAATCAACATATCTGCCCTTGAATCCCTTGGGGACACAAACATAAGACACTGATGACCTATACGCCCCAGAATCCCTTGGGGGCAGAAACATAAGACACTGGGGGCCTATACGCCCCAGAATCCCTTGGCAACACAAACATAAGACACTGGGGACCTATACGCCCCAAAATACCTTGGCAACACAAACATAAGACACTGGGGACCTATACGCCCCAGAATCCCTTGGGGACACACACATAAGACACTGGGGGCCTATACGTCCCAGAATCCCTTGGGGCACAAACATAAGACACTGGGGACCTATACGCCCCAGAATCCCTTGGGGGCACAAACATAAGACACTGGGGACCTATACGCCCCAGAATCCCTTGGGGACACACACGTAAGACACTGGGGGCCTATACGCCCCAGAATCCCTTGGGGGCACAAACATAAGACACTGGGGACCTATACGTCCCAGAATCCCTTGGGGGCACAAACATAAGACACTGGGGACCTATACGCCCCAGAATCCCTTGGGGACACAAATATAAGACACTGGGGACCTATACGCCCCAGAATCCCTTGGGGGCACAAACATAAGACACTGGGGACCTATACGCCCCAGAATCCCTTGGGGACACAAACATAAGACACTGGGGACCTATACGCCCCAGACTCCCTTGGGGACACAAATATAAGACACTGGGGACCTATACGCCCCAGAATCCCTTGGGGGCACAAACATAAGACACTGAGAACATATCTGCCCTGGACACAAAGATAAGGTATGAGGACCCACCGGAAACAAACATAACATATTGGTGTCATTTCCCCGAATCTCAAGCAAGACCTATGAGAAGGGAATAAATAGATAAATTTAAATCAGAGGACAAAATACAGTGCACCAATATTTACAGAGATTCGGGGAACTCTGACCCAAGTAATCTCAATAAATACACACTATGTAAGTGGTAGAACCAGACAGCAGTGAACATGCCCTCTGTTACTCCGCAGTTCGATGGAGAATGCAGACACTCTGGCTTCAAGCCAGCACGAGTAACCGGCCTTGTCACGCGAGGGTAGCGTGATGTGAGCATGTTTTGTGTGAAAAAAGCTAGCTCATCGCGACGTTGCGTGGTCGTTTTGCAGTGCGTACCATTCACCTCATTCTATCTGTGGCAGGTTATACTGGATGATCTGAGCATGAAAATAAAATGCCTTGAGTGGTTGATAAGTGGTTATCTGATATAGAAATAGAGCGTGTCTTTCTGTATTGGACGCATAATTCTTATGTGTCTCAGCACGGCGTCACAGCCCATAGATTTCTGGGTTTGTTCACTGTACTATGATCGAAACGAGATTGTATCTCAACCAGTATGTATTAACCTTGCCAGATGAAAAAAATAAAGTAAACAGGTAAATTTGTGTAAATTACAGTACTTTCGAAAGTGGCATCAATATAACAACAGACCGACTGGCTCCAATGAGCACGATGAATTGCAAAATAACTCAAAATTGGGAATAGTCTATTTATTGTCAGAAGGGAACACGGCAATGAATACCCTGTACTACCCAACACTATTTGTTGTTTGTTATCTTTACTCCCATCTCTAAAAAGGTTGTTTAAGAAACGATCATGTTGTTATGTTTACAAGTTGACATCTTGAAAGGGGTGGGGGGGTGGGGGGGGGGGGGGGGGGGGTCACAAAGGTAGGGGAACAGCGCAAGCATGTACTGCACGTGCTATTTAGTATACGTCGGTATTGACAAGATGCGCTACTCAGCTGATGTGAAACAGTTCATTTTTAAGGTGTATGATTTCTTTCAATGTGAAGCAGGAAAGGGAAAACCATTTACATGTAATGCCATTAATAAATACTAGAAACGAGCTCTTGGTATGTCTCCTTACAGGCTAAAAAATGTTGTCCGTCGATAGGATTCCAAAGAAGCAGGTGGGGTCCGACCACTTAGGGTTGATAAATTAGACGCTTTTCCAGAAAATCAAGCCAGACGTGCAATTGTTAAACTGCATTCACAAAATACGTACATGTCACTAAGACTCTTGAAGAAAAACCTTGAAACTGAACATGATTTAATTGTTTCAAAATACAAGCTGTGGCAACTTTTGCATACATTTGAATACAGATACAAAAGAAGTGGAGATAATAAGGCTGCGTTAAGTGAACGATCTGACATCCTTCGTCTCCGAAATCATTGTCTTCGAACCATCAAGCAGAAACGTGAAGAATGGCATGAGCCTGTTTTCCTAGATGAGACGTGGGTAAATGCCTCTCACACAGCCAGCAATCAGTGGTACCCAGAGGGGGCTGTAAGGAGTCTGGGAGAAAGTTACCAATGGGAAAAAGTGAAAGGCGTGTCGTTCTCCTCTTCCTCCCCCCTCCCAAGTGTATATTTCCCTTTGCCCGACAGTTTAGTACCATAGCATGTAAAAATATAATATGACATACGTGACAGTGCACCCAAAATGTAAACCTGTAAATTGTATTTTCATACACTGGAATAACAGAACGCAACTTGTGTAGAATTAACTCGGCAGGTAAGGGTTAAACGATCATTTGATAAAAATATGTGTGAGATCACGGCGTTTAAGCGTAGTGGGTGGGGTGGGGTGTAGAGTGGTTGGTCTAGTCCATCACTTTGGGCCTGTATGGTGCTGACAAACCAAGATTTCATTGTCAGAGTAAATTTGAGATTCAAACCCATGATCACAAGATCCCGTCACGCCTGTGGGATGCATTGTGGAGACTAAGAAGGCTGGGCCACCCGTTCTACCGCCTCTGCATGTTGAGATACTTGCATATTACAATCATCGGGTGTAGCTACCAACAAGACGCATGGATCCTTTGACGCATTGTCAAGCGTATGATCATCCCATTGCTATGCGTAAGAGATGACTGAATGTTAGCGGGGCAGTGGGCCCGTGTGACACAGCCGTCTGGTGTCATCGTGCCCCGATGGTGTAGATCGTTGCCCATGTTTTGTTCTGATTCCACGTCAACAGTGAAAATACCGCCTTCTTTTCATGTCTGGTGCGATTGTGTCGGGACGGAGAAAAAATCAATTAAGTCAACTTTGTTTTATTTCAAAGTTTTGTTGTTTTCATACTTTTTGTTTAAAGTGACAATCTGTAAGTTTAATGCAACAAATGAAAATTCTTATCTGGCCAGAATAACCACGATCTAATGAACCAAGACATTAGAACAACTATTAACCCTTTGTGCTCATGGTTATTACTGATTTTTAGAAGATTTTGTCACGTCTAGGAAAAAAGAAGAAAGAATAGCATTTGCACAAATTGTCCATGCAAAGCTCTTATTCAAACTTTGAGAACATTAACGAGTGGCATATTTTGCTAACATAAACATGTTTGGTTAAGAGGCCTTTGAACAATATTTCAGCACCCTGTCAAATTAATGAGAAAGGGGTGAGTGAGTGAGTGAGTATGGTTTTACGCCGCTTTTAGCAATATTCCAGCAATATCACGGCGGGGGACACCAGAAATGGGCTTCACACATTGTACCCATGTCGGGAATAGAACCCGGGTCTTCGGCGTGACAAGCGAACGCTTGAACCACTAGACTACCTGACCGCCCCGCTGTCAAATTAATGTGAAAGGAAGCCATGCCAGCCACTGATGTTTTTGAGCAGCTTCGTTTGTTTTGGCTGCCTGTAAATAAGTGAGGATAGGCCAGACAATCCCGTGATTGATATCTGAACAACGATGAACATCACAGTGTACAATGACACAAGTCACACAATCCATTTGGTTGACCGTAAAGACCAGGGCCCCGTTCCACAAAGCTATCTTTGCGCTAAGTCGGTCGTAACTCCCATTCTTTAACACTGACTTACGGCAGTCGTGGCACTAAGATCGCTTTGTAGAACGGGTCCCTCCACAGGTTGCGGTTGACTAATTCTAACCCTGAATCCCAACAGGGATTTTACAGCATGTCATGGTGAAGAGAAAACAAGGTTCACATTCTAGGCTCATTTGTTATTCTTATCAACAATCAGATCCTGGCATAAGTGACCATGCTTATTCACAGGCCTATGTCATATGGCTGGAATATTGCTAACTGGCAATAACTTTCATTCACTCCCTCTTGTACCCATTGAACATGTGGAGTACCATAGTTACAGTTAAAACATGTGAGTTAGTGAGTTGGGTTTAAGACCGGTCTTATCAGTATTCCAGTTATACCACTGTGTGTCAGCTTAATGTAGGAGGACAGCCCGAAGTGATGCAGGTCTCAGGCGTTCACCACTTCGGTGAAACCCACAAGCAGAGTATGGTGCTGACAAACCCACAATCATACGTTTTTGGCATGCCCACTGGACGCAACGCCTCAGACGACTGGGCCACTCATGCCCATCAAAAGACATTATTAGTGAGTTAATGTTGCTTTGTGCAGCACTGCAGCTTTACCTCAGCGGCCTGTGCAACATCAAGTCTGGACCAGGAACACCAACAATGTTGGTTTTGTCTGCATCATGAAGATCATTGAGGAGGTTGAGAGCATGGGGAACAATCCATGCAGTCCGGAACAACGACAATCATTCTTCTCACACACAACATCCATACCAGCTCTCACGTTAGTCCACTAGCCAGAAATTACTTAATTGTGCTGAGGACAAGTAAAATTCTAATAATAGTAGTCCCAATACAAGTTGCATTTGAGGGCTATAATTATGAACCTGTTCTCAATGCTTCAATTTGCTACAAATTGGAACTGAATAAAATTGACAGAAAATACGAATGAGTGAATGAGTATGGTTTTATACGCTTTTAGCAATATTCCAGCAATATCACGGTTGGGGACACTGGAAATGGGAAATGGGCTTCACACTTTGTACCCATGTCGGGACAGACCACGACTAGGAGATCATGAGTTTCATCTAATTCCATTCATAAATACTTTAGTTATCATGTACGAGCTTTTGTATGCCAAATACAAAATGAGTGACCACCATCCAACCATATTTCAGAAAAATTACTCGGGGGTACATAGGACGTATATCATGTATAAATATAACATCTGTTACAAGCACACGGTTGAGAAATCTAAGTGGGGCAGTGTTGGCGGTGACGTTCAAATTTTAGGAAACACATCAAACAGCCAACTCACAGGGGGATGCAGGGTTATTACATTTTTCATTGGGTGACCAATATCTTTTCACTCATCTATTCATCACTCAATTGGGTTTTTCACAAAATTGGTGAACATCTTAAGATTTACAAAAAAATGAAATAATGTTTCAGATGTATATAACTGTTCTACATATATAGGCTCGAAAGTAAATAAGCTTGTTATTGGGTTTCGGAAAGTAGCTCCTTTGAACACATGCTGAAAAAGCCGTATTGGGTATTTACGCGAACTGTTATTATACATCTGAGTTTTCATTTAAGATGAATTTGATCCAGCTAGACGTACATTTTTTATTCCTACATTACCCGGCGTATATCGTGTTGACATAACCCGTCTCTATTGTGGTATGATGTACTTTCAACACACACCCTGTATTCATCAAACCAGGTCGCACGCTCTAGCGAGCGCGGGTTATTTGAATATAGGTCCACGTGAGTTGTCAAGCGCGCTCAATTCAAACTGGGCTGCTTGTCTATTTAGGGCAGCACGCTATACACATAGCTCTATTCATAACCCCTTACTTTTGTTTTCTTATGAATTCTTTTCTGCCTTATAAACACACACCATTCATTCCCCCTCACCTGTGACGCGCTGTTGATGCATGAGTCATCCTATCCGATCACGTGACTTGGATCAACCAATCACCTTCCCTATTTTCACTCAACCTCCCTCAACCAAAAAAGGTTCCTGCGGACTTAGACTATACTACTTACGCAAGTTATTTGAAAGTAATTGGGTTTTGAATATTTTAGGGGGGTATTTTACTCAAATACGCTGCTTATCTGTAGCTCTGGCTTAATCAACAAATCATCTCAGAAAGCAAAACAAAGCCAAAAGTTTATGTTCAACAGTTTATCCGATACACTGGGAACAATCCAGACAATACAGAGTGGATATCACAAATCTTAACAATCACCAGACGCCCATGCAATAACATTGCAATACATGAGTCATTCTTCTCAGAAAAGGACAGATCTCAAGATCATATTTCCCTGTACTTCTTTTCCATCCCTCATTTATGAAGTTTTCTCAAAGAAATCAAAACAAAGACACAGGACTGGAACAACTGACTACTAGAAATAGTATACCATTGGCAAATACAGGGGAATCACAGAAACATTATGGAACAAATTATTATATATACAATAACCAATGGTATGGCCAGGATGAGCAAATATATTTATAGCTGTACAAAACAAAAAAGGCTTAAATAAAGACTTCCCTCCCTTAAAACTCACCCATTGCAGATTTGCTTTATTTCGCATACCCAGTGTGAATAAAGCTGAAAATGTTGAGATGTAAGTTGGCATAGTATTGTGAAGAAGTCAGACATCACTTCAACACCAGTTGGATGTCTATTCACTATCCCAATGCTAGCTACAAACACAGAGCTGACCCTAAAATTTCAGATATTTAGCTTGTGATGATAACTTGTAACTGTTCTTCAAGTCAACAGGTTAGTAAGCGTGGTTGGCAACAAAGAGAGACTTTCCGCCAGCAGCACTCTCACTACCTCCTGTGTACTTTCCGAGAGCCGCTAATCCGTTGGCCTGCAACACAAAAGAGGAAAGTGAACTATCGATTTCTATTTGAAAAAAAGTAGCGATGCCGCTGAAATATGAAATATGTCAATACAATATGTCAATACAATACAATACTGTATTAATGTTGAACATGTTGAAATGACAGTCTGACAGTTTGCACTAACAACGTTTGCGACTACTAGCCCGAACATAACTCTTAGCATCATTTTCAGTACATTTAAGTGTTATTGTACTATTATCAGCTGAGCTAACTCCAGACCGAAAAGACTTTTAATCGACTCGGGCTTCGTACAAGCGACTTACGTCATAGACTGATAAGATTCATCAATACAGATATGACCATTTTACCTTGACATGCCTGCATACACTGTCAAAATTCAGCATGAAAGTCAAGGGGTCCTTGTCCATGTCTAGGGGTCCCACTCAATGTTAAAAGTTAAAGATTTAGGGGTTATGTGGAGACAAATACTATGTAGCAGACTAAAGGATATTTTTGTCTATAAGTTGACCACGCTATAATGCTCCCCAGCTGTATTTAACCTTCAAAATCAGTGCTAATTTATACACCCGTCAATACTGCGGAGTGTAGAACATCAGCAGGGCATACAGAGATGTGAAGGTTTCAATTAAATAGATATTTTGTCTCCTTTGCAGTTTAGATAGTCATTCAGGGGACAATGGAAATGCAGTGATGATAAATGTGTACCAGGTAATTTGAGATGATCCCATTTATCCTGACTTAATGCTATCCCCTGAAAGACATTGATATTTTTTTACCATGTCAGCTGGCTTGGTAATCCTATTGAGGCGAGGTTCATTTAAACTTGTTTTGCAAAAAAATATTTGGTTTCAATAACGTTTCAGCCCTTGTACTTGAATTATTCTACCAGTATTAGAGAGAGGGACACCAGAAATGAGCTTCATTGCGCCCATGTGGGGAATTGAACCCTGGCCTTGACGGTGACAAGCGAACCACTGGGCTACTCCACCGCCCTGATGAAACAAGAAACTAGTGAACTGACCTTTGCTCTCTTGAGCAACTCATCCTGACCAGCCTTAATATTGTCGTCCTGGCCCTTCCATGCAGCAAGCACACTGGCCTGGAGGGCACGCCCATAGGAGAAGGTGAGAGCCCAGGGCTTGCGGCCAGGGTACTGGTTGATGGCGTTCAGGTTGAGTGTTGCATCTTCTTCAGACTGGCCCCCAGACAAGAATGTTACACCTGTAAAAAGGAGTGGGGTTAATTGGGACAGTGAGTATGGTCTAATGATGCTTTAAGCAATATTCAGAAATGGGTTTCACAATTTGCACCCTTGAGGGGAATCAAACCTGGGTCTTCGGCATGACGAGCGAACGCTCTAATCACTAGGCTACCCCACATCCCCTAACAGGGACAGTAGTTCAGTAATATCGGTGTGTCAGCCTTATGTGGGAGGAAAGAGGAATTGATGTATAGTTCTGAATCTTTACCACTTTTGTGAAACCCACAAGCAAGGGTGCTGACAAACCAATGATCAAAATCAGAATGAATTTGGAATGTTCAAACCTATGATCATAGGATCCTGGCACATCAAAGGGATGCAACACTACAACTAAATTGCTGTGATTTAGATGACTGTGCCCCCTGATATGCAGCATTTGAAGTAACCTACACCAGTGATGACTAATGAATAGCAAGTGACAATGCGACAATGTCCACAGTTGCAGTCCAGAACAGCGTTCCACAAAGCGATCATAGCCCTACGACTGTCGTAAGTCTGTGTTAAAGCACGGCAGTACACAGTACAGATTGCTCATTTGCAGAATTGACAAGTAATGGTATGATACTCTGCCACCATCATTCAAAGACTTCCTGTTGTACATGTGGATTTTGGTGCCAAATTAACGTAAACATAACCGATACGAGAGAATTTGAGTGTTATTATACGCCAATAAAATTGCAGGACTGGGAGGAAATCCATTTGCTGCTGACGAGAAATGACGCATTCCCATTTAAGAGGAAGGCAATGCCCAATACAGTGAACAGAAGTTTAACAATGTTTTGAAGAATAAGTTTGGGAATAAATAGACATGCCACAGTAACAATTAATGAGCACATATAAGTATTGTTTGCCAATGTATTTGATATGATCGTAATTTGCAACCCATTCGTATTTGACAAGTGTTCATCCATACAATATGCCAATACAGCATCCATCTGGAGCGCTCAACAGCATTCCACTCATAACCTAGGGTGAAGCGGGATTCAAACCCTGGATTCAAACCTAGGATTTGAACCAACAACAATAGGTTTCTGGCATGCCAAAGAGAGACAACACCCAGTTCCACAAAGCGATCTTAGCAAGACTACTTTCCTAAGTCTATGTTAAAGTTATGGAGCTATGATCATATTGGCACTAAGATCATCTTGGCGCTAAGATGGCCTATTTGTGCCCCACACAACTCACAGAAAATTATAAATCAGTGTTGTTATCAACAAGTGCTCATTTTGCATCTCAATCACAGCAAAGCCATTTTGTTTTATGTCATCATTATCACATCTAAGATACAATCAAGACAATCAGTACCTGCAACTGCAGGTGGGACTGTCCTTGAGAGGGCCTGGACTGTGGCACGGGCGTTCTCCTCGTTGCTGTTCTTCTGAGCACTGCTCATACCAGCTGTCACCATGTTGGGCTTGAGAAGAGTGCCCTCCAGGAAGACGTTGTGGTCAGCCAGAGCCTTGTATGTGAATGCCAACACCTACAGGAACAGAAGCTGGTGGTGTTAGCGCAATCTTCAAGATGATGAATACTCATATCTATCAACATTTATTAACACCATTTCTATGAAGACTTTCTTGGATGGAACATTTCTAGGGTAAGAATAGCATGAATCATTTTGGAAATTTTTCAAAAATACCAAGGCATTTTTTAGTAATGTTTCATTTTTTAGATATTATTTTAACAGCAGAGAATCCTTAAAGGCATAGAATGCACACAAATAAGACTGAAAGAACATAGCATGCATGTTGGAATCATTGAAAATAATTGCAGCTTTCCCATCAGATTTAACTGACATGAAATACAAACAAGTATTGAGTACTTGTGAGATTTTCTTCACTCCATCATCAAGTTGCGATTCAAACAAGACCCTGAATGACCCTGAGCCCTGTATGTCGTGCTATGACGTGCTGAAGTCTTACCTGCTCTGTGACTCTCTGCGCTGTCTGGATATCGTGTTCACCATCTGGCAATACTTCTGGTTCAACAATGGGCACTAGGCCATTCTGAAATGATAGACATACTCATCATGCTCATGAGCATAATCCTCACAAAGACTTATAAACTCTGGTCAATGGCTTGAAAATATCCTATTCATCTATACTCTACATTTCCAATACATTGAGGACAGCAAAGAGTATGACCATATTTCAAAACTATTTGGAACCTATGAGACAGGGTGACATGCAGTCAACAAGGTCACGTGTTGTGAGAACCTGATGTCTCATCTCAGTCGGCTCTTACAAACTGGGTGGCTTTGTTTGTTTGGTTGTTGTTGTTGTTTACCGCTGTACACAGCAATATTCCAGCTATATGACAGCGGTCTGTAAATAACCACTAGACCACAAAGGTGGTCCTTTCTTTCTATTAAGGTGTTCCATCGCCGACGATGACTAGCAGTGTGAAACTGTTAATTTTAACCACTTTTGTTTCGCGAGATTAATGAGGTTCTGGAGTCAATTTTGTTTTAAAGATTTGATAATTTTACCAGAATCTGGTTTCAGACAAGCGGCTACAATGTCAGACTGTTACAGGCAGCTTACCTGTTGGCAGATGCTAGCATAGCGTGCAAGAACGTTGCCGTTCTCCAACATGGACTGATAGGAAGGGGTGTGGGGACCGATCTTCAGGACACATCTCCATTTGGCAAACTGGGCTCCATCTTTCTTGTACTGGGCACACCTGGCACCCAAGTCATCCAAACCTGAAATAAGTCATGACGGAAATAAGCTTCAGATTCATCAAATTCATGTAAAAATACAACTAACATCCTCTCTGATGATAAACAGTGACTCCGAGAAGTGTGAGTACATAAGAATATTTGGTGTGAGTATTGTATCAAAATTTTATGTAATTCATGTATTAATGCTAAATGACACACATTAAATGTGGCACCTGTAAAATGATACGTTACTCAAATGCATTTTCTCTGACAGTATTTACACACGTTCTGTTAACAGAAGCTCTTTACTTATATGATTTGGTTGGCTAATATTCATTCCTTGCGATGGAATATCTCATTTGAGCCATCTGTGACATGCATAATGTCTACTATGTATTCAGTAGGGCACATGATCTAAACTTGGGATGAGGAGTTACCATATACATTCATATTCAGAAGCAAACATGGATAATATTGTGTGTCACACTGATTTAATGATGCAGTGTTAGAAATTGGCACTAGTCCTGTAGTCCTTGCCGAACTGCCCAATTTGCTATTTTTAAGAGTTTTGCTATATGTAATCATTATAAGGATTAGTGGGCTAAAAATGTTAGTTTCTACTGCTGTGATGTGTCAGAATGTTTGTATTTCCCAAGCAAGAGCAAAGCAAAAAATTTGATGCATGAATTCTAACAAGTTAGGAAAAATCATTATGACAGACACTTGTGTGTGAAAATGATGAACCTGATTTCTAAAGAAAATATAGCAGGGCCGACTTAGAAATTCTTACAAGCCCACTAGTCCAAGACTTCAAAACAATACAGCTACTGATCGTGCTGATGCTATTCTTTGTTGACTAGTAACATTCGTTGATTATTTTGAAACAAGTGATTCATATTTTGATATGCAGCACAGTTGGGCAATATTCACTTTCAAATCCTTATCAAATGTAGGAACTTATCAGACATCGTTAAAAATTGGCACAAGTCCTGTAGTCCTTGCCAAACTGCCCAACAGTTAAGGTACTGAAGGACTAGTAGAAATTTGCCATTTTTAAGGGTTTTGCTATATGTTATTATTATAGGGACTAGTGGCTTAAAAACATTAGTTTCTACCGCTGTCAGAGACTGTTTATAGCCAATTTCTCTGATGTTTATTGAAAACAAAAACATAGTCATTGATTCTTTTTATTATTCATCTGAATCTTGCTTTCCCCCCATTCTGAGAACAAGTGAACAGGACTAGTGATGACACATTTTTAAGATTGATAAATGCTCCGTGATATATTTTTTTTATATGGGTCTGGTAACCTTAAGCACAGGACGGCATTTGCTGTCTACAAAAGCTGCCAGGTACAACCAAAATGACAGACAAAAGATCACTACACAACTTACCCTGTGTTGTGCATTCATTGAAGGTTCCGGCAAGGGGGACCACACCCTTGTCAACCTTGATGCCGGGGATGATGCCCTTATCCTGAAGGATCTTGACGAAGGGAGTCCCATCGGATGCCTTCTGGTAGAGAGTCTCGTGGAAGAGGATCACACCACTGATGTTTTCTGAAACAGCTGCGGGGGCGGTGAACAGAAGCTCCCTGTATTTGCGGCGGTTGTCCTCTGTGTTCTCAACATTGATGCCAGAGAGACGCTTGCCCATGGTGCCTGAAAATAAATGTTCATCATGATAATGGACAACTCAATCCAAGAAGAATTGGTCCTCAGCAACCCATGCTTTTTGTAAGAGGCGACTAACGGGATCTGGTGGTCTGACTTGCTTGATGCATGCAATAGTATTTGTGTAGATTGATGCTCATGACGTCAATCACCTGATTGTCTGGTCCAGACTTGATTATTTACAGACTGACATACAATAAACAAACAAAACATGGTCAACTCATATGCTGAATGTAAATCCAACATACAAGTTATGACAATAGACAAACAACCAGAGGATTTGAGTGGAAAAAATGCTAGTCTGTCCAAGATAGGGCTGGGACGATACACCAACTGTACGATTCGATACATATCACGATACCTTGCTCACGATCCGATACATATCACAATAATTGCACATGCTCTTATCTGTGGTGTGTAATAGTCTTTTCATAGATAACGCACTAACAATTTACTAACAATTTACTGTTGGCAGTGTCAAGAATTGCGCAATGAATGAAAATATGTACATTTTCACTACTCATTTTCACTTGTAATTAGTGTTTGGTGTAACATTTATTAAAGAAAACATTTAAGGTAAGAATCGTTACTTTTTACTAAGTGTGTGATTGTGATCGATACTTGTATCAAAAAGTAAAAAATCAGGATCCACCGATGCATCGGAGTACCGTCCCACCACTAGTCCAAGACTAGTCAATTTTGTAAACACTTATTACTTTTGTAAGTTTAAGCAGAGATCTTTCCACATTTAAAACCCAATATGACCAGTCAACTTCTCGACTTCAACTTCATTTACTTAAGATTCATGGGGTAACATATACTGAACATACTGCACTAAGTACACATAAACTCGGATAAACACATTGTCAGTAATTTTCCTGGAGACAAATGGTTTTATCAAGTCTTGATAGACATTTTTCTATATCACGATAAAAAATTAATGACGACATTTTAGATGACAATCTGTCAATGTCCTTAAAAATGAACTGAACTAAAATGAGGCTGTATTCATAGCCTACAACATATGAAAGCCTCTACCCAGGCCACTAAAGCTTTACAGTAAGTTCTAACCCTACAAGAACGCCTTGACTTTCATGCATAATCTCGAACACAGTTGAACATTACATACAATATTATTTTTCAAGCAATTATTCTTTGATGCACTCTGGAAATGCAACAGTTACACATAAAATGTATATAGTAAACTCTGAGGAGGTTAAAATACTGGCATAGTCCACGAAAACAGCTGTGACACATGGCCTAGTCTATTCAGCTCACCGGTTGACTCATCAGCTGCGAGGATACCCTTGCCAGGAGCTACAATAGCATTGGCAATGTCACGGAGCTCATTCTCCTGCTCCTTAGTCAAGGCTGGGGTAAAAGCAGGCATGGCTTTCTGAAACACATAAAAAAATCAATAAATTCCTTATTTCAAACAGCCTTGGATATGTTTAATACTGTTACTTTGTTTCTTTAACTGTAATAAGAATGGTAATAGAAGTACTATCTTAATACTGGTAATACTATGTACTAATATCATAAGTGTGAGTACATTCCCTACATTTATGGTCTTGACAGTTCCAGACTAACAGGATCACACTGATTAACTGTTTGTTGGCTTAACCTACACTATGCAACATTCCATCTTTATCATAACAGCCTTGAATAATCGAGTCTTAGTTCACAAAAACTAAACCACCTGCAATAAAGTTGGCCATAAAACAAGCTGTTGAGTCCTCGGACACTGTTGCATTGTTCATATGTATGTCCTTTTCATAGAGATATGAAACATTAACATTCACGGCCTTATCAAGGCTTTCAACTGTCATCTACAAGACTGGGTTATTAGCCATAGTCTGTCAATATTTTTACTAAATCCAGCTTACTATATATCAGTCGTAAAACCTAAAATATGAAAACCCCAAATTTTCCTGAGGATATATATTTTCACAACCCACAAATAAAATATATTTAGTCTACCATGAATGTAAATACTTTGTTTAAACAAGCTTTTATTTTGCACAAATTCAAGGCTTTTAAAGCTATTTTGGAGATTTTCAAAGTGTTTCAAGGTTGACACTAAAAGCCAAGGCTTTTCAAGCAGGATCTTAAAATTCAAGGCCTTTTCAAGCCTTACGAACCTAAATATCGCTATCTATAATATGCAACATCCCTGGGTCAGTAATGGCACGTGTCCATGCAAAGTTAATTTCAGATGCTAGGGGTGTTCTCAAGGGTACCAGTCATGACCGCATTTGGATTCTATTTTGATTTTATATTCCATGTGCTGTGGTCATTGCAATAGTATTTGAATCTAGGACACAGTGAGACAACTATTACTGTTTTGGGTAGCCAACAGGACTATTTCCCACACAAAAATTTGCCAGTCACCATCATACTGTTTTTACACCAAAACTTGCTTAGTCACGACAGATTACGACATTCTTACTCCATTTCATCATCAGAATGCTTCTTTTTGTACAATTCTGGTCCATACACCAGGCACATGTTTGAATATTATAGCAATAACATGGTTGACAAAATTTCAAGTCATATTATTAAATTTAAATG
This sequence comes from Haliotis cracherodii, assembly GCF_022045235.1. Lineage (NCBI taxonomy): Eukaryota > Metazoa > Mollusca > Gastropoda > Lepetellida > Haliotidae > Haliotis > Haliotis cracherodii. The sequence continues at coordinate 41,722,107 of NW_027266266.1, forward strand.
ATGTTTCAAGGCAGATTTGAATTTATTTCTGACCTACAGTCATGCCAAAATCAAGACCGTTTCAAAATGTTGCCTTGTCCTTGACAGAGCTATCATGGTAAGGATATGATCCCCCATTCTCAATTTCAAGGGTAACAGTGCTTCAGATTGCCAAGGGCATCCAGTCATCAAGGTCACTGGCCCCCCCCCCCAAAAAAAATAAAACTAACCTTCCAGTTCGGAACTACCTGTAAAAAGTCAATGATTGCTTATCCATTGTCAATTGATTAACTTCAAACAAGCAATATCCCAACACAGAGATCAAGGACAAGGTGAGTGACAGATGGTTCATTAACTGATCAATGTTAGCCGGTGACTTTTCAGCATGTTTCAGTAATTACACGTCTTGCATTTTGCAATATGGTGGTTTTCAAAGTACTGAATATAGAACATGATATACAAATATAGATGCATTTCCTTCATGATATGTCCATGGTTCGTCCACATACCAGCAGAATCATTTTCTGTAGCTTCTAATCAGGAAAGAGGGTTTACAGATCAGTTCAGTTTCTGGGGCACTGATTTCTTTTCATCCAAAATGTCCCAAAAGAAATTTCAATTTTGATAATGAGATAAAGGAATGTCCTATCAAAATTTGCTTAACATCATGAAAATGAATTTTTCTGTTGCAAAATCACTGGGACATAATGGACTTTTATTAGTTCATCTTACCATGCTTACTAAATCACAAAACATTATACCTGACCAAGGTTTTGGACTAGTCACCATTTGAGTTCCCAACACATCATATACGTGGTCATCAAATATTCATTGATCGATTCGCAGTGTCCAAAATTAAATGGGGACCTTGGGGTTTGCACCTGCTCTGGCTATAGTAATTAGTATCTGAGTGTGGGGAGTCCCCCTCAATCTGAACATGTAACATTAGGGCAATAACAACCAATCATAATTTTGAACAAATGATAAGAACATAAAAAATAAGACAAAAGACTTGACAGAAGAAGCATGTCCTTAGCTAGGTCATCATGGTTAGAGAATAAAGTATGTGCTCTTTACATGTATTACACATCTCTAATGCAGCATTAGAAATTGGCACTAGTCCTTTAGTCCTTGCGAAACTGCCCAAAAGTTAAGGTTTTATAAGGACAAGGGTTTTGCTGTATGTTATCAATATACCTGGAGCAATGGACTAAAACTGCTAGTTTCTATCGCTGTAATGAAACAAAATGTACTTACTCTCATACAACTACTCTGTAAATTAAGCTGATCTGGACAGAACAGTTTTTCCTTTCAGAGAGCTATTTTTCAATGAAAGTAAAAGGTGAAGCAATTTGTTCCTAAAACTACATCAGATCTAGAACATTTCCCAATCTATTGCATCAGTCCAAACTGTCACTCCCTGTTCACTTAACATGCTCAAGGAAGTGAAATTGAATAGCTTCACATTGTCACGTACTTGGCTAAAATTGCATCCTTTATTCATATTTATATTCCATTCGTTTTATCAAAACCCATGGTTTGTTTACATGTTTAAATGCCAATACAATCAATGGACAAATCTAAAAGGCCTGTGCCACTTGTCCCATCAAAAAGTGAAGCTATAAAAGTAATAACATGCATTCTGCAAGTCATTACATACGTAATTACATGGGATGGGAGAGGCTTGCCACTTCTAGACTTCAGTAAGTCAAAATAGCAAGATGACAGACAAATACGTGCGGTAAACTGAGCTGTCTAAACATAGGTTTCCAACTTGATATAAGATCGGTCAAACAAGGAGGTAGGCCTATAAATTTGTCAACAAGCCCTGTTTATCCCTAACAAAGTGCACAAAGCAGAATGCGGTAGCATAACCCCTCTAATATTGACATCTCGTCTGTATAAACGATGTTGTAGAGCTATTCTGACTGTCTGTAGTTAAAATCCATGTAATGTCCTTGCAAAGTAAGGATACCTCAAGGTAAGACGACCTAGACTTCATAAATGAGCTAGTTCAAGGTCAGTTCGTCCTACTACAAGGACGCAGTGATAGAACTGGTTATTATCGAAATGCACAAATAATGCAACATAATAGGTTGATAGAACTCATTATGAATATTCTACATGAACCAATAATTACTTATCTGCATTTGAAAAAGATAAAATTGCGTACTTACCGTATAAGATTCACCGGTGCAGCAAGCAGCTTACTCCAGCAACACACAACGACAAATGGGACTGAGAACGAGGCAGCTTGCCTGTGACATCACGTAATCGTGATAGTTCAAGGGCCAGGGGTCAAGGGTCAATCGTCTCTCGTTTCTCTTCCATGAAAGGATAGAGTAGTTTGTTACAAATTGAGATAAAGTGTGCACATTACTGCACACACCAATAAAATAAACAAGAACTTTTAATAGAAGAACCCTCAATCTTATCTAAACAATACTTTAAAAATATAAATAAGGTATCCTTAAAGGGCAAGTTCACACGGAAATGAACCATTTTTTCTTGTACTTTTTCCACATTAAAAGTGTTAACATAGAAGTGTCATAGACAAAAATATGAAAACATCATATTTAATTAACATATTTTTTGCAATAAAACGATTTATATTTTTCACATTTACCAAGTGTTCTATTTCCATAACAAAAACACCATGGCTTATGCCCCTTGCAATATGACGTCATTGGTGCCAATCGATAAACATTATGACGTCATCATGATTTGTTAGAGCCGCTTCACGTGGTGTAGGTACAGTTTTGTGATTCTAGCATCTCAGATGCCAGCCAGAATTGTGTTATGCTGAGTCACCACTGCGCCGGAGTGTGTCGTAGACCATGTTGTTTTACCGCAAACTGGTCCTTGATATCTTTTGCGTTGAGAATAGACAGGGACCCAGTTGGCCTATTTCGCTCGTAAAACGAAGGCCTCATAACGGCATATCACTTTCACACTATTGTGAGCTTCCTACTTTCACGGTGAAAAAAAATGAGTGTATATTTTCAAACACAGATACTAGCTAATTCTAAAACTGCGTTTTGTTTAGAAAAAGAAAGAAAGTGATTTTTGCGTGTACACTTCCCCTTTAAAGATATTGTGTGATACAATTGTAAGAATGGCATGTTCAGGAAAAAAGGTTCGTGTCTGTATTTTGATAAATTAATTGATATTGTCGGGAATAATAATGCCTCTTTTCACCTCTAAAGCCCTCATAAAGATAATAGACATCTCGGCAAAGATTATGAGAGAGTAAAATGTCTGTAAAAAATAAAGAGGATAACTGTAAACATAATCAACACGTATTTAATTTGAATTATTTAAATTCCTTTTTATATAAATAAACACGCACGCACGCACACAAGTATACATATATATTGTGGTGCTGAAAGTGAATATTTCAATAAAAATATTTATTCTTGAGATAAAGATATAAAATTATATTGATATCAATAACTGTTACATGATATTGTTACTGGTTTGCTTCTTTGGTTGGTTGTTGTTGGGTTGTTTTGGTCTCTTGTTGTGTATTATATATTATTATTATTACTACTATTACTACTACTACTACTACTACTACTACTACTACTACTACTACTACTACTACTACTTTTATAATTATTAATATTTATTTTATTTATTTATTTATTTATTTATTTATTTATTTAAGGGGTTTGCTTTTGAGTCGGGTTTTTTTTGGCTATATCCATCAGTGCCTTTTTTCTGTCTTCTAGAAAGAGCATACTACAGCTGTAGGAAGACGAAAGAATACATACATTATCGATCGTCATTAATTCAATGCTTCCTTATTCATTCTTATATTTTCGGTCATTGCTGCTCACCATCTTATATACACTGTACTCACAGCTTACTCCTAAAGAGGGTCGGTGGGTGGGTCGGTCAGTTTTTTGGTTGGTTGCCCAGTTGTCTACGACGTTGCAATTATAGAAACAAACCGTGGGTTCGAATCCCGTTTCTTCCTTATGTTTAGGTTTGTCAGCACCATACCCGTGCTCGTGTGTATCACCAAAGTTGTAAACGTCATAACCTGCATCACTTCGGGCTTTCTAACATGATACGCCGTGATAATACTGAAATACTGTTCAAAGCTGCGTTAACCCCCAACTCACTCACTCTTACACCTCTCCTCCTCTACAGGGGGCAAGGGTGGCCCAGTCGTCTAAGGTGCCGCACTTCGCTGTGCAGAATTGCGTCCCTTGGCACGCCAGAAACCTATGATTGTGGGTTCGAAGCCCGGTTCGCCCCGATTATGTTTCTAGGTTTGTCAGCACCATACCCGTGCTCGTGGGTTTCACCGAAGTGGTAAACGTCTGAGACCTGCATCACCTCGGGCTTTCCTCCCACATTAAGCTGACACGCCGTGTATATAACTGGAATACTGTTAAAAGCGGCGTTAAACCCAACTCACTCACTCACTCACTCACTCCTTCCTCTACACAAAACAAGACCTTAGACCGAAAACGACCGAAAACGATTGCAATATCATGCAGGAAAATCTCTACTGCGATGTTTCCATCTTGATGGGCAAATGTGAAATAATTACAAGTTAACTATTACATACGTGAGATGTCAGTGCACCTGTACCCATAAATGTATATTTAGAACGTATATACACGAGCAAATTTGCATATGTAGTGTGTTGTTTTTTTATATTTAACTATATTCTGCATATGAAAGGGGTATTGGATGAACACAACATTGAAAATATGTTAAAAGACAATTGATGTAAAAAATATCCCAATATCTATGGGTGACCGACCTGTATATTCTGTCATGGCGTACTTTGAATTGACACAAACGACCTTCACCCCGGCTGAGATAAGCTGTGATCTTCACTTAAGGTCAGGACAGACAAACACCATATGGTTACCCATAAACAGGTCATCTCGGTGAGATAAGAACTGTGTTGTTTGTACCGTCATGTTGACACTGTATAATGGTGGGAACTTATTAACTTATTTACATCAATCTTGAATGTTCATTGACATACATGTATATAAATGTTTATCGTCGGACCCAGATTCCCAAATTTGTAGTTACTTTTTTATTAAATTTCTTTAATCCCAGTAATGTATTTTAATAGTATTTCTTTTTTAATAATCATAGTAACAGTAAAAATAATTACAAAAAACGTTTACTCGACCAAATTGTTATATAAAAACATTTATGATAAACAAGAAACGTATTTCATAACTTGAAAAATAACAAATGTTAAAAAAATGAAATTGATTTTAAACCTTTAGGAAACACTGCTTACTTACGCTTTTATATCAAATTTATTTATGGATTTGAGGAAGAAACCCTTCACAAAAGTGAAATAAAATATGCAAAATATACCCAATATTTATGAATAATAAACATCCGTACTAACTCTTTGACTTGTTATAATTAATGAACAGTCAGAATAGCAGGGCACGTTTACTTAAATATCCTTTTTTTTTACCCCGTCGGCCATACTTTTATAATTACTCTTTTAAAAAAAATACATTTTGGCATTTCTGTTGTTATTTCGGCCATCTACCCACTGGTAACCACAGCAACCCAAGTTGTTAATGAAGAGAGGCCACCCTTTAAGGATTTAAGGAGCGCTTCCGGTGGAACCATAACACATTTACGCTCATTGGTCATCGTATGTCATGTGTTGCAAGGACTCTTTCGATGGAGCCGTGTTAGCACTTCCGGTTGAGACTTACATACTGGCAAACGTACCCTTCTCTTTTTATTTCAGCCTCTGATAGCAGGTGGTAAATGACAGTTCGCAACTGGTGGAGTCAGCTTTGTATTTCTTCTTCCGACTATGTTATATTGATATTATACCTGCGAACGAAAACGACTATTGTTGCTATAGAATATCTCGAAATATCTTTTTGCGGGTTTCCGTGTTGATGGACAACTGTGAAATGATTCCAGAATGATAGATACACACGTGATATGTCAGTACACATGTACCCATAGAAAATATTAACATAGGACGTATATACATGAATACATTTGCATATATGGTATATTTAACAATGCATAATTCTGCATATGAACTGGGTATTAGATGTAAAAAAATATAACAGGTAAAATATCCCGAAATGTATGGATGAACGATCTTTATATTCTGTCGTTATGTACCTTGATTTGACACAAACGACCTTCACCCAGATCGAGATAACTTGTGTTTTTCACTCCAGGTTTAACAACAACAGGTCTTCTCGGTGAGATAAGATAAGTGTTGTTTATACCGTTATGTTGACACTGAATAACGGTGAGAACCTGTGGAGATTGACAGAGCACATAATAACCATACTTAAGTACAGGTAGTTTGATATTCACTCGCATTTATATGTTTGTCTCCCGTATCAGATTCCAATATTTGTATGTTCTAGATCCCAGTCCGACGTTTTAAAAATATTGTTCATAAATAAATGATATTCCTATTTTATATATAAAAAAGTAACAGTTAAAATGATTATAACGAAAATACCGCCGAGCGTTATATATAATCACAAAATGCCTTCTAAAACCTTATTTAGGAAACATTGATTACTTAGGCTTTTATATTAACTTTGGTTGCGGATTTTCGGAAGAAACCCCTCACAAACGTAAAATAAAATATGCACAACATCAGTTTTTATTAATAATAACCCAAATTAACCTTTTGACTTATCATTTAAAAACAGTCCAAGTAGCTCGACATGTTTATTTTTCATTCAAAACTGGCTGCCACGGGAGATATCGCTTGGATTAGATCAAGCGATTTATTACTTGCCCGTGAAGAGATCACCCGTTTAATAATCATACAGCTGTATTACACATTGTGTAATACCAAAACGCGAACAAATATTGAAAGCTCTCGACATCACTTGGCTTATTCAACGACATTGCGTGTGGAGTTGATAGATCACTGAGAGGAGCTTATGCACACTCGAGACCCCAGCAACCTTGTTGCAAGGCTGACGTCACATAGCATTGTTTCGCCGAAGGATCTTGCAACAAAATTCCACAAATTACGTCATCGGGTATTGTGACGTTATTGTAAACTTTGCTTTGAAGACCATTGTGATGCAACTGGTTACCATGACGTCACAATCAAATGACATCACTAATGGCTCTGCAGCTGCAGCTGTTAGCAATACTTTTTACACTGAAGACACTGCTAATTACTGTCTACAAATTGAAAAAGTTGGAAGAATGATGTTGGATGATAAATAAAATCGCACCCTCGTGTCTACTGATATGAAATATATCAACACTTATCCTTTGTTACCCTATCGGGCATAATTCAACTCTTTAAAACATTGGGGGGGGTTTCATTTCCATTTTTATTTTGGCCATCTACCCACTGGTTTTGAAACTAAAATCTGAAACCTTAAGTTGCTTTTAGAGAAAGTCCTTTAATACTAGGATTTAAGGAGCGCTTCCGGTGGAACCACACACGTTTGCGCTCATTGGTCAATGTACGTTTTGTGTTGCATGCTCGCTTTCGATAGAGCCGTTAAGCACATCCTGTGGAACGTTGAAAGGCTCACATATTAGTTAATGCATGTCTCTCTGTCTGTTTCAGCCTCTAGTAGTCTCATCTGTCTGTGATAGTGATCAGACAGATGTCATTTGATTTGATATGATGCTGTGTTCGTGTTACATAACACGTGACATCTGTGAGGAAACGGAGGCAGCTGCACATGCTTGACCCATCCTGACCGACCAGCTTCATCACTTGTGTGACGTAACAGGATGGATGCATATGTTGTTGTACATTGTGTTGTGATCTGTACTTAGCACAGATGTACCAGTACATGTTAATTAGATGGTTGACATTTAAAGGCCCGGGTGATTTTTTTATGAAGAATAATCGCAATTAAGTGTTTCGTATTTGCAAACATTTCATTTTAGAAGGGAAATCTACGGAAGCCTTTAAGGGTCATTTGTTTTTTAAAAAGAATTTCTTTAAGTTGAAATTTCTAGATACATACTAATTTGAAATTTCAAGATAATCGTCTTGAAATTTTAAAATAATAATTTGATGTTTCAACTTAGTATCTTGAAATTTCAAGAGCAAAATAATAAAACAAATGGCCCTAAAAGGCTTCCCTAGAAAACATTTTGTCTTTCAATTTCACTCAGCAATATTCCAGCTATATGACGGGGGTATGTAAATAATCGAGTCTGGACCAGACAATCCAGTGATTGACATCATGGGCATCGATCCACGCAATCGGGATACGATGACATGTATCAACCAAGTCAGCGAGCCTGACCACCCGATCCCGTAAGTCGCCTCTTACGACAAGCATAGTCGCCTCTTATGGAAAGTGAAATAAGCGTCAAAAGAAAGTGTACACATGAACATTGGATTTGACCAAACATTACTAACGTTATCAAAACCATACCAGGCTGAAAACATTCGCCGAAACACTGCGCACTTAGGGTCCAAGTCTCAACTATTCACCATCGAATAACCAGCCTCTGTTTCATTTTCGATGCTATACAAAGTCTGCCTGCAAAGCACGCCAGAAACCTATGATTGTGGGTTCGAATCCCGGTTCGCCCTGATTATGTTTCTAGGTTTGTCACCGAAGTGGTAAACGTTTAAGACCTGCATCACTTGCGGCTTTCCTCCCACATTAAGCTGACACGCCGTGATATGACTGGAATACTATTAAAAGCGGCGTTAACCCCAACTCACTCACTCTTTCCATTAGTTTGACAATGGGATTTAAAACAATTGAAACAAAGGGCCCTAAACAAGGCACGCGAACGCAGCCATAAATTGTCCCGTTTCGTACGCGTTACACAACGATATCGGTCAACCCGTCCTTGACATAACACATATATCAGAGCCTCCCCTGCGCTCGCAAACACTACATTTTGCGAGAGCTTCTATTGCTGTCTGGTTTTTTATTTCAAATGTTTATTATGTGAAGATAACCGTGAATTCGAACATTGACTCATTGATGAAATATAAATTAGATATTCTAATATCAAGTATCACAAGAGAAAATAAATATGTAGGTGAATGATCTCTTATCTAACTTTCTCAACCCATCCTTGTAAGAGGCGACTAACGGGATCGGGTGGTCAGACACACTGACTTCGCTGATACATGTCATCGTATCCAACTTGCGTAGACCAATGTTCATGATGTCAATCACTGGACTGTCTGTTCAAGATTCGATTATATACAGACCGCCGTCATATAGCTGGAATATTGTTGAGTACGGCGTTAAACAACAAACAAACAAACAAACAAACATCAGTCATGAATTAGAATATGAGCATCATAATGTGAGCATTGTCTCTCTGCATCAGGTATATTACAAATAACGGAATCGTAAACATTGATTGATTGATAGAATTCGAAAAACAAACAAAACTAATATGACGTAAGTTTGTATAAAAATCATTACTTCCTACGTTTGAGATTCAAACTGAATCCGAATTACTTTAACAAATTGATAATAGTCATTTGGTGCATGTTTGAATCCCGTACGCAGCAGTAAACCATGTCCACAGCTACAGACGGACATATCAAGTCTAGCTTAGACAATGAATTGGTGTACATTGTGAAACCTAAGGTGCAAGATAACATTTCCAAAATGTGTCAGTTTTTCAGAGTAAGTTTTGGTTATCAACTCCCAAAACGTGACACAATGTGTCCATACATCATGAATAGATTATGGGTGTTGAACAAGACGCCAAGCCCTAAAATTACTATCAGCTAAGAATAGGTACATCTCATACATGAACTCGTGAATGGAATCCGTCGCTACTCATAAATGAGACGCAGAGCACATACAGACTGGAACCAGTATGTAATAAATTGGCTTTATTTACGCACGCGAAAGTCGTGAACATTGTAAATTGTGTATACAAAACTTGTGACGTCAGGATAATCTTGGGTGAAATGGAAAACAGTCACTGTTCCAGCCGTCGTGTCTTGGGCAGATATAGTTATCTAACAGAGATTTAAAAGTCGGTCAGATCCAATCACAATGCTCTCCAAAATCTCACTGACATAATATTTATGTAGCAGGGCGTGGAATCATCCCACACATGACATTCTTACACTGTCAGTGTGCTGACGGGGTTACGGGGTCACGTGGACAAGGCGTCCGACCTCGGATCAGAAGGTCCATGCTCCGAATCACGGTACATTAAGATACCCAATACACACCTGTCGATGTGATCCTAGACCCGGTGATGCAAGTAGCAATATTGTTTTGATATAAAAAAAAAGGGCTCTATGCATCGTTACATATCTATATACGGATAATGGACCGTGGCCACTTTACAGAAATTATAACTATCTCTCTCTCAGTCCAAAAAATATTGTGGGCAGGAGACAGTATTTCACAACTAAGTGACAACTTTGTACGAGTATATTATCTTACGTACGAATTATTGTGTAGAAGTAAGCGAGAACAATCTTAAATCTTTTGTACGGGTTAGTCAGATGCCGTATGCATTGTTAATATATTTTTTAATTAATTGCCAGTTAGAAAGAAATAGATGATATTGGAAATGGTCAATATAATAAATAGCATGTAGTTATCGATGATCAATTTTGTACTCTAAAAAAAATAAAAGTTTATCTTTCAGGTAACCGCATTTTCAGTAATTACTTAATTTATTCAACAATATCAAAAGGATACTCGTCTCGAACGCTATTGTGTTTCATTCAAATGCAATGTGTTGAATACGTATGAAAAGAGTCAAATTTAGAGTTACCTTTCCCTGAGTAGTAAGGTTTAAACTATTTAGTTCTTCTTTTAAACGCATGCGCTCCTGGTTATCCGTAAGCACTGTAAGCTGCTTGAAAGCACACACCGCACCCAGTTTGAACTCACTTTGGGAACAATGGCGTCGGTAGCTAAGCCCGAGAAAGAGCAGCCAGATAAAATAGTAAATACTAATGGAACTAAAACATTTGGCGACAAACCAAAATGTTTTGCAATCGAGGAAGGTGGAGAGACTTACTACATCGGATCAGAGGTACATTTAAGCTATATCTTTCATGTTTTCAACCGCTCTATGATCCTGTGTGATTTACCGGCATAACAAAAAACGTCTTCTTAGTTCTTTGAGCCAATAGGCCGGCCTAGTTTTAGCTTTATATTAAACTATTTCTGAGATTTCACTATAATACTAACTGACAAACGTCTTTGTTTATCATGTTTATCGTACTACTTATGAAAAGTTTCACGTTTTACACTCAAAATGTTTCAAATTTGCCATCACATTTTCCCCATTTCTAAGGCCTATTCGTCATGTTGATTTTGAAATTTACCGAGTCACTATATTTCAATTCATGACAATAGATAGTATGACATTGTCATATGATATCAAATACTTTAGATCGGCTGTTTGAAAACGCGCCTTTGACTAATTGGTAACTAGCCTACTGGCATTAGAGTCTAGGTTATTTTCATGATTGGCTATTATGTTATAGGACATTTTTCTGTATCATGAACAAAATAGTAAAATATATATCTTAGATGGCAATAAGACAGGTATCTAGACAACAAACTGAAAATTTTCTGATGGGAGAGCCATGTGTACCTGAAGTTCTGCAGTGATGATGAATTTGATCAGCTGATAATAATATAATAGTCTTTCATGATGCAGTGTTTGTGATGGTGAAAGAAAACATAGCTTTTCTCATGATGATAAATGAAATGTTCCACATATATCTGATATATAAATTAAGTCCGGTAAGAATATGGGTCCCAGCAACCTATGTTTTTCGTACGAGTTAAGCGACTAAATGGATCGGGTGGTCAGACTTGAGGACTTGGTTGATTGCATGTTATCCCAATAGCATGGATAGATGTTCATGATGTAACTCACTGGATTGTCTAGACCAGATACGATTATTTGGAGACTGTTGTCATATAGCTGTAATATTGCTGAATTTGGCGTTAGACAACAAACATAGAAGGCAAAAGTATGTGTGCTAAAGGCAATGATTCGTTCTGACACAGGTGGGCAACTACCTTCGCATGTTCCGAGGGTCCTTATACAAGCGGTATCCATCAATGTGGAGAAGACTGGTGACAGTTGAGGAAAGGAAGAAGATTGCTACCATGGGTAAACAAACACTGACAATGATTTACCCAAAGATAAACTGTTATATCTGATTCCCTGCTAGGTACTTACAGGAAATTACAGGTTACCTTTCATTATGGCATTTACAATGTATACCATGTACAGGAAAACTGTCAGAAGAGTTCACCCTTATTGGGCTGTTTCACCTTTATAATGAGTATGTTAAAGCAGCTTGCTAAGACTGCCTATTATTTTCCCCTGATGAAGTAAATTTCATCTGACTGGGTATTTTTTATCATTGATTGTCATGATAATGCAATCGGTGTGAATTGACTTTTAAAAAAATAGCTTTTACCTCGCTGTCTTATCTACCATTATTATGCACATATTGGCCACAGCCATGGTTACCGTGGCAACATTGAATGATGTTATGTTGTTTTATGTGCATTCAGTTGTGTGCTTTGCATGTGGTCACAGCTATTGATAAAAAGTCCATTGAATATTGCCAATATTCAAAGATTCCTACATTGGAATCTAAATGTCCACTGAATTCATAAAACAACTGATATACTTTTATCATTTCTAATAACTCACTTTTATCAATACATCATGTACATGATCCAGATTGAAAGTTGTTACTTGACAAGGTATTCATACTATATTATCAGTGGTTATTGAATTTTATTACTTGGAATCTGCATATATGTGGCAGACTAGAAATAAGCTGTTTATTGATAAATTTATTTTCTCTGCATGATCAGTATCATCAGAATAAAATCATCCTGCATCGATGTCTTTACTTCATACATTATTATTTCAGACATAAATCGCTGTTGTGTATATCCTAATATTGTAATTCAAACACATGCCAATCACTCTCGTCTGAGAATAGATTCTTTCGAGTAGATCAATAAATGAATCCATTCCTACATGTCTTAAGGCTTTGCTGTACAAAACAGCTTCATGGATCTGGTCAGCTTGGCTTCATTGCAAAGTATATCATAAGAATCATATTCAGGGTAGGGTATAGGATATCCCTGTGCTTGGCTTGAGAAAAATGTGATGTCACAATTGGTAATCCCGTGGGGATGCCAGGTTAGACTTGATCCCCAGCAACCTGTGCTGGTTGGAAGAGGCAACCAAATGCATCAGTTGGTCAGGGTCAATGACCTGATTGCTGGTGTGTCATCAGATCAGACCAAGACAGTGTGGACTGTTGTTAGCAATATCAATCACTGGATTGTCTGGTCCAGTCGAGATTATTTACAGGCCACCGTCATATAGCTGGAATATTGCTGAGTCTTCACTTAAACGACAAATAAACACAATTTGAAGCATAATTGAGGATGGATGTATTCAACATTCATTAAATCAGTTTTTGTTGTACAAAAATCTGTAAAGTGATAGTGTTCGACCCAAATATTTCTTTCTCAGAACATGCAGAAGAATATACAACATAGAAAATATCATTCTCATTGCAAGTCTGATAATTTGATCATGTTGATTTGTCCTGGTGATGTGTTAACTGTATTCAGTTCAGTCTTTGGTATCTTAAACACTACACTAGATGTTCAAGAAGTTTGTAAATGGTAAACATATGTTCCATGTCATGATTTGATTGTACACAACCATGATTTGTGTCACCCCCATATATGATGCTTTGTGTTGGACATGTTGGGATTTTATATGCTTTTTAGGAGATAGATATAGTGTGATTTCAATGTTGAGGTTTCAAACATAGATTTGATACCTGTAAATTTCATTTGAAAAAGAATGCAATTGCATGAGCTTTCGTAATTGAAAAAATGTACTGGTATCAAATTGAAGTTTGAAACCTCTACGTTGAAAACATACCATGTTTATCTCCATTCTACCATGACACAGTGACAAAACAAACATGACCATTTTGGTTATGGGAAAGATTAGTGTTGTGGCATCGTTTGAGCCTTAACTGTTTCGTAGGCTGAAAGGGTGAATTGAGGGATTAGTGAAGATCAGTTTTAATCTGCATATATCCTGCAAGCATTAAGGGGCGGTCGGGTAGCCTAGTGGTTAAAGCGTTCGCTCGTCACGCCGAAGACCCAGGTTCGATTCTCGACATGGGTACAATGTGTGAAGCCCATTTCTGGTGTCCCCCGCCGTGATATTGCTGGAATATTGCTAAAAGCGGCGTAAAACCATACTCACTCACTCACTCACCTGCAAGCATTATTAAAAAAGTTCTAAACTACATACAAATGTTGTGATGTCATAAAGTTCTACAGATGGGAAGTCTAACTATTTGGACGTTGTAGACATGATGTCACAATGTGATAAAGTAGCATCTGAAGTCAAGCCATGTTGAAGTTACAATACACTGTTAGTATCTGTTCATCAATTTTTCCACCTGAAATATATGGCCACACTTGCTGTAAATTATGTAGGAACTGCAACACATTTAGCAATGTTAAGGAAGTAAGATTGGTATTTGAAATTGCAAAAGAAGTGCTTCTGAATAAATATTTTCTTTTCGCGGTAATGCAGTCATCAGCAATATCATGGTCTATCATTGATCCAGTATCTCTGCCAGGCCAATCAGAATGCAGGTTTCTAAGATGTCATGGTAGAATTCTTGTTCATTACTCTTGCATTCTCTGCATTGTAACATTTGCTGCTTACATGTGGGAAGAAGATGAAGAATTGCCTTCTGATGGAACTCGATAAGTGATAAGTGGAACTATTATCTTAGCCACTCATTCTTAGTTACCAGTTGTAGTTGCAGGAGGAAAATAACTCTTGCATGCAACACTGGATGGGTGGTCAGTAGCCTAGTGGTTAAAGCGGTCGCTCGTCATGCCGAAGACCTGGGTTGATTCCCGACATGGGTACAATGTGTGAAGCCCATTTCTGGTGTCCCCCGTCGTGATATTGCTAGAATATTGCTAAAAGCGGGGTAAAACCATACTCACTCACTCACTCACTGCAACACTGGAAATGGAATGTATCTAGACATGCTCTTGGACCGATATTCAGCCCCAAGTCTTCACAACGTTCAGGAAATGTCACTTCAAATTCTTTATTTGAAAATAATAATTGCCCTAGTAATGCTCATGATATGGATTTGTAGAGGCGTCTTGTATGCCACTGGTAACTGCTTCAATAAAGAAGGAGAATGTGCCTGGGAACCAAGACTATTATCTTTTTTAGCCTTATATAGCTGGAATGTTACTGAGTGCAGCCTTGAAAAACTAACTGTAGTCAGTAATCTATATTTAGTTGCCAGGTAATCAGGAGGAAGTGTTTGTTCATCTTCAGCCCGCATGTTGATGTTTGCTTATTGCACCGCTGGTGTTTTGTGCTGTCTGTGAATTGTCCAGTATAGATCAGGAGAACTGTAGTTTTCGCAGGGTTCGGTCAGCATTCTCTGGCGACAAACATCACCCTGCTGAAGGCAGTCGAGGTGGACGAGATCTTCGAGGGCAACGACGACAAATACAAAGCTGTCTCCATCAGTAGTGAACCGTCATTTACGAGGTAAACATGTAAACAATCAACCTTGTCAAAACTATATCAATTTTCAGATTACAAATTACCCTCATCATCATCTTCTGAATCTCCAGGATTGGGCCATGACCTAAGCTTCACAGAAAGTCATAACGTGTTAGGGCTTTGTATCAGCAAAATAAACTGGTATTATTGTGATACATTGGGAACTAAAGCGTTTGACAGTGATTTACACTTATTGTACATGCTGATTCTATTTTCTATACACTGAAGTGAATATTACTCAGCTTGGTCTGTTGACGCCATGACATTGTCATGGATACAGGGGAGATAACAATGTGAGAGAAAAATCACTTCCACGTTTCCACCGTTTTTTCAATCATTTTCGTAGGGAAACATCATTTGTACATGAATTTCTGTGTAGATTTCAGGTTAAGTGATACAAAGAATAATGGAACTTGTTCAATTTTTGTTACCCATTATAGTGGATTACAGAAAAAATATACTGGTTTGCCAGTCAAACTGTGAAGTCCAACAGTGAATTCTGTTCATACAAGTGGGGTTCACATTAACATGGTTAACTATGTTATTTAGTGACTGATTATTTTAGAATGTCTTCTTCCTGTTTTCCTCTTCCCCTGGCCTCGCCAGAAACCTATGATTGTGGGTTCGAGTTTGCTCCAATTATGTTTCTAGGTTTGTCAGCACCAATTCTATGCTCGTGGTTTTCAAAAAAGTTGTAATTGTCTGAGACCTACATCACTTCAGGCTTTCCTCCCTAATTAAGCTGACATGCCATGATATAACTGAAATACATGTACTGTTAAAAGCAACTTATCACTCACTCCTGTTTTCCTCCTGACATTTTACTGTTAAATCTGTTTCCATATTGAATTACATCAAAGTTGCTGGAGCTGTAGGTCCATAATGAACTCTTTAAGATGAACCAAAAAGAAATTTAAATTACCTTATTCGATGTAATAAGAGCCCCGCTCTAATAAGCGCCCACGGCGACATTTGCCTATATATTGGCTGGTGAACAATCCCAATTAGCACCCCTTCTGATTGACCAATGTACACAAGACTTATTTATTCGCGTATAATACGCACTCGTGTGTTATATGCACCCTTAATTATGGGCAATTAAATTCTGGAAAAATATATCTGTCGTACATAAACACTTCAGGCTGTCAGCATAAACCTTGAAATTTATCTTTCAACTCTGTTTTTTTTCACCTAAGTAATATTCTAATAAGAGCCCCCTATTTCTAATTTTGACCATGGTTAGAATAGGTCCACAGCAATCTATGCTGGTCATACAAGGCGACTAAGTGGATCGGATGGTCAGACTAGTTGACTTCATTAATCCATGTCATTGTACCCCAACAACACTGTTGTAACACCAATTACTGGTTTGTCTGGAACCATCTGGGTAGAGAATTGGTCTTCAGCAACCCATGCTTGCCATAAGAGGCGGCTTTGCTTGTTATAAGAGGTGACTAACAGGATCGGGTGGTCAGGCTCGCTGACGTGGTTGATGCATGTCATCATATCCCCATTGCGTAGATTGATGATCATGATATCAATAACTGGATTGTCTGGTCCAGACTTGATTATTTGCAGACTACAGAATAGCTGGAATATTGCTGAGTGTTTCGTTAAACAACAAACAAAGTACTGGTTTGTCTGCTCAGATTTGATTATTTATGGGTCTCGGTTATGTGTCTGGAATATCTGCGAGTGCTGCGTTTAACAACAAACTAACATGTTTGAATCATTCTTTTCAACAGAGATTCAAAGACAAAACGCAGTACCTGGGTACCCACAATTCCAAGCAGTTCTCACCATCTTGATGCTGTTCCCTGTTCGACTCCCATCAACAGAAACAGACTTGGCAAAGGCAAAGTGCGGACATTCCCTCTATGGTAAACCGATGGCCTCAACAGACTGGATGGATTTCTGCTGCCATATACTTGTCAAATAGTGATAGGAAGTAATGATGGTAGAACTCTCAGAAACAGTGTACATGGTGTTAGGAAAGCTGTCATTTTGTCTACCTAGTAATCATGGCCGTCTAGACACAAACATGCTAGAATTTAGGATGAGAATTGATTAAAGATTTATCATGGATCATTTGTTTAAATAAAGGCAATAGATGATCAATGAATTATCAGTCAGGAAACCCTTGAAGACCCATCAGCAACCCATACTTTCCGTAAAAGGTGACTATGCTTGTTGTAAAAGGTGACTAACGGGATCGGGTGGTCAGGCTCACTGATTTGGTTGATACCTATCATCGATCCCAATTGCGTGGATCGATGCTCATGATGTCAATCACTGAATTGTCTGGTTTATACCAGATTATTTTAAAGACCGCCATCACATAGCTGGAATATTGCTGAGTACGGCGTTAAACAACAAACAAACAAACAAACATCAGTCATGAATTAGAATATGAGCATCATAATGTGAGCATTGTCTCTCTGCATCAGGTATATTACAAATAACAGAATCGTAAACATTGATTGATTGATAGAATTCGAAAAACATGTTCGCAGATTTAGCCTCAGAATTTCGAGGTTTTTTTTAGAATCGTCACAAGGACTAGTTGAAACCTTAGTTACTGGTCTGCATTGCTGCAGTTGATGTTGGAACGAAACTACAAAGGAGACAGTTGTGTGAATATTGGCGTTTGTTGCTGACCTACCACATGTTTGTTGTAGCTTTGATGACACGAATCCAGCTACTATCCACGAGAATGCTGGCCAAAATGAATCCCTCATCCCAATCAGACTTGATATGGAGTTTGACGGCCAAAAACTGAGAGACTGTTTCACATGGAATAAAAACGGTAATTAAGATGTCAGAAGATGGTACTTGTTACCCTGCCTGGCGCTCGGCATTGAGGGGATAAAACAAGGATTGGTCGGCTCGACGTCAGTGTCATGTGTTTGGGTAGGGTATCTATGTTGAGCTGCGTCATGGTACCTAAGACTGGCATAACCCTGGATGAGTACAAGCAGCCAAACACACATGCATGCATATATGAGTGAGTGAGTTTGGTTTAACGCCACTTTTAACAGTATTCCAGTTATATCACGGCATGTCCGCTTAATGCGGGACAAAAGCCCAAAGTGATGCAGGTCTCGGACAAACCTAGAAACATAATAGGGGTGAACTGCTTGCATATATGAGTGAAATATTCTTGAATGCAATATTAAATTCCTTTTTACCTCACCCATGTTTTTTGTGCACAGGTATTATTGGGTATCAGTAATCTTTAAAATAAAACTCACCATGCTTTAATCACCAGATATCATTTAGCTTCAGGAAATGATGAGAAAGCACTGTATAACATTACTCCTTTACCTGTTATCCTCTAGCTTCAGGAAACAAGACACAACTCTATATTTTGCTATACATATTTCTAAACACCAGTCAGTTATCTCGACTTGTTCTACTTGACAAAGCCACCAGACTACATCCTCTTTTCAATTTGGGCTGCAGCGGTTTGGGCGTGTGTGACGGTGGTTGATTTTTCGCCTGCATTGTCTCATGTATTCTGTTCATTCAACACATCCAGCATGCTGAGGTCTACAATTTTGACAATTTAAAAGCTGGTGGCTCAAGTGCACAGGTCATATGCACAATCATATTACAAGCATAGGCTGCTTGGGATAAATTCTAGACCTGTCAAGATCCGGGGTAGAATAGGTCTTCAGCAATCCATGCTTGCCGTAAAAGGCGACTATGCGGGATCAGGTGGTCAGGCTCGCTGACTTGGTTGATGCATGTCATCGTATCCCAAATGCAAGGATCGTTGCTCATGATGTCTATCACTGGATTGTCTGGTCCAGACTCGATTATTTACAGACTGCAGACATATAGCTGGAATATTGCTCAGTGCGGTGTAAAACATCAAACAAATCAACTTGAAATTGTAAGTTTTTGCAGCTGCCAAAGATCTATCGCAGAATTGTTTGATACGTGTTACTTATTTGTAAGTTATTTGTAAGTTGGTGTTGTATTACTGGAAAATACCTGACATGGCAGGATGTATATATGTAAAATCTATAGTTCACAGACTTTTCAATACATGTGTCATGTAATTTCAGAAAAGCTCATCTCACCTGAACAGTTTGCTGAAGTATTATGTGATGACCTTGACCTTAACCCAATCAACTTTGTGTCAGCTGTGGCCCAAGCGATCCGGCAGCAGATCGAAGCATCGCCCACAGACACTATAGTGGAGGACCAGAAAGATCAAAGAGTTATACTCAAAGTAAACAACGCGATATCAACAAAATATAACCTCAAAACCAGTTGTTTTCAAGGATTATTATGACAACACACTAGGAGAGCCTTATAAAGCAAGATATGTATCTGTTCCTATGCTGCCCCAAGTGTGTAACATGTTTCATAAATTCCTAAGGGTATAAAATACATACAAAACTCATTTAACTCAAATTTAAGTGCAATTTAACTCAAATGGAATTGCTTCACCCGAGAGTACAGTTCACAGCAGCATTAGGCAGCCTTCGTGGCCTAGTGGTAGTGCATCCATCCGGGTCATGTCCCGGTCATGTCATGCCAAAAGATGTTAAAAGATGGTACTTGTTGTTACCCTGTCAGGCTCTCAGCATTAAGGGGCTAAAACAAGGAATGGTCAGCTCAGAGTCAGTATACTGTGTCTGAGTGGGGTTCTGTTTAAGTCAGCATTGTATCTCGGTGGGCTAGCACTATTCATCGGCACTGGTCCGTACTAGTACAAGCAACCACATACACATGCTTAAAGTGGTTATATAAGTGCAATAGTGATAGATCCGTCGTTAAACTCCATTTCACCTCACCACAATTTAAGTACATATTGACAAATAAAC
Organism: Haliotis cracherodii; assembly: GCF_022045235.1. Taxonomy (NCBI): domain Eukaryota; kingdom Metazoa; phylum Mollusca; class Gastropoda; order Lepetellida; family Haliotidae; genus Haliotis; species Haliotis cracherodii. The sequence continues at coordinate 41,742,500 of NW_027266266.1, forward strand.
CATAAAACACATTTAGAAATACACGTCTAATTAAGAATGAGTGAGACATGGAGCCTTGTTTATCCATTATTCACTGCGGGGCGGTCGGGTAGCCTCGTGGTTAAAGTGTTCGTTCGTTGGGTTTGATTCCTGAAGACCCGGGTTTGATTCCTGACACGGGTACAATGTGTGAAGCCCATTTCTGGTGTCCCTGCCGTGATATTGCTGGAATATTGCTAAAAGCGGCCTCAAACCATACTCACTTACTCATTATTCACTGCAGTAGAGTTCAAGTATGTGTGATGCCAGCACTGGAACCGAAAAATATATGTAAAGAAATACAGGTACAGTATGAAAAGGATACACTGGGTAGTTACGCAGTGGTGTTATGCCATTGGGTTTTAGAAAGTTTTAATGCGTATTTGTACACATACAACTCAAAACTAATTGGGTAATGGCGATATATTTTGCATATTTTACTCAAATCTGAAGTTCTGATTCCTGCTTGGAAGTATCTCGACTTGTCTATCTGGTTTTGGTTTGGTTTGTTGTTTTAATGCCGCACTCAGAAATATTTCAGCTATATGACGGCGGTCTGTAAATAATCAAGTCTGGACCAGACAATCCAGTTATTAGCATCATGAACATCGATCCACGCAATTGGGATCGATGACATGCATCAACCAAGTCGACGAGCCTGACCCACCGATCCCGTGTCTATCTGGATGACTGTAGACTAGGAAGGTTTCTTTGTGTTTTAGCAATAAGGTTCAGGTTTGATTATTTTCCAGAATTGATATCCAGATGTTTTTTTCCAGTTAAACATTCATGTAGGAAATATCTCACTAGTGGACCAATTTGAGTGGGACCTCTCCGAGCCAGAAAACAGTCCCGAGGAGTTCTCCACCAAACTATGTGCAGAGCTAGGTAAGAATCATCTCAATGCTAATGACTGGATGGTAACACTGAACAAAGCAGCATACCTGACTGTTAGCGTGAGGACAGCTTAGCTATTGGTAATAACCATTATAACTTGCCCGTGAAGAGATAACCTGTTTAATAAACATACAGCTGTATTACACATTGTGTAATACCAAAGCGCGTGCTTATGTACTGCCGGAACAAGTTACACTAGCAAACATTGAAAGCTTTCCACATCTCTTGGCTTATTCAACGACATTGCGTGAGGAGATGATAGATCACTGAGAGGAGCTTATGCACACTCAATGACCCAAGCAACCCCGTTGCTAGGCTGACATCACATGGCATTGTTTCGCCGGTGGAATTTGCAACAAAATTCCACAAATCACGTCATAGGGTATTGAGACGTGATTGTAAACTTTGTGGTGCAGGTCCCATTCCACAAGGCGATCGATCATATTGTAGCCAACGACAGTCGTAAAGTTTCTGTTCAAGTATGTGAGTTACGATAACCTTAGCGCTACAATAACTTTGTGGAACAGACGCCTGAATTCTAAAGGTTGTATGTTATTGAATTAATATGTGTCAATGTTTGACGTGTTTGAAGTATTGTTCTATTAAACTCAATTGGATTACGTTGTGGATCATGTTGGTGTCTGCCTATTCATACATGACAGTGACAGGACAGTGAAATTCTAAAAAAAGTGGTTAAAGCTTTCGCTCATCACGCTGAAGACCCGGTTTCGATTCCTCACATGGGCACAATGTGTGAAGCCCAGTTGTGTTGTCCCCTGCCATGATATTGCTGGAATATTGCAAAAAGTGGCGTAAAAACATACTCACACACACAGAATAATGTAGCAACATTATCAAAGGGAGATAATTCGAATGGCACATGTATGGATTGTCTCCCCTTGGCTTTTGAGTTTATTATTCTGTGCCTTATACCAAAAAGGTATGTAGATGTCGGTACATGTGTTGAAATGTTGCAGGTCTTGGTGGGGAGTTTGTGACGGCGATTGCATATAGTATACGAGGTCAGCTGAGCTGGCATCAAAGAACATATGCCTTCAGGTAAGTGGAAGGGGTTGACAGAATATGACACCCCTGTGAAGATCTGGGTTAGAATTGGTCTTCAGCAACTCATGCTTGTCGTAAGAGGCAACTAAGGGGATCAAGTGGTCAGGCTCGCTGACTTGGTCATCGTATCCCACATGGGTGGATCGATGCTCATGATGTCTATCCTTGGCTTGCCTGGCCCAGACTCGATTATTTACAGACCACCATCATATAGCTGGAATATTGCTGAGTGCGCTGTTAAACAACAAAACAACCAACCAATCATATAGCTGGAATGTTGGTGAGTGCAAACAACAAACAAGTTAATGAACAAACAAGAGAATATATTACATTTTAACTTTGTTATCTCTGATCTGAATTATGAGAATTAGTGATATTATCAGACATTGCCAGATAAACATCATGATTCCTTTACATTTGGGAATAGGGGATTAACAGGGCTACACATTTTTCATGGGGGGTGGATCACTACTGGTTGGGAGGGTGGGGATGATGGAGTTGAGTTGGGGATGCTGGCTTTTGATGGGAAGGTTTGAGGTGGAAATCTGTCATCTAGCCTGGCCTTTTTTATCAGAGTCTTTTTCAATAGTTCAACAAAATAAATATAAGCATGATAAAACTTAGAAAGACAGACAGGTTTATTTGCATTAAACGCCATGTGAGCTAAATGAGAAAACTTTTCACATCATAATTTGAGTTGCCACATGAAGATGTACAGACTCAAATTAACAAAATTAATTATTAAGATCGTCACGATATGGCTGAAAATTGCCGATGTGACGTATCGCAGAAACTCACTCACTCACTCACTCACTTATTAAGAGGAACAGTTCTTGAAAAGACGTGTTAAGAACTTGGTAAATGGCGATAATACATTAATATCTGACAAGTACATAGGCTTTTAAGTGAATAATACTGCTTATTTGACAATTTAGGTAATAACATCTTCACAATGTTTACAGACATACAACATGAAGGAAAAGCATAGAAACGTAACAATGTTTTCCAACTTTCGACTGCCGAGCTGGTGGTGAAATCAGGCTTCATATGAATCTCTGATGTTGCAGCGAGGCACCACTGCCAATTGTTGAAGTTGCTCTCAGGAACCAGAACGAGGCTGACCAGTGGTGTCCATTCCTGGAGACACTGACCGATGCAGAAATGGAGAAGAAGATCCGAGATCAAGACAGAAACACAAGGTGGGTACGACACGGACTCTAGTTAACTCCAGAGTTGGATCTGTAAACTGAGTCTGATGGGATTCAACTAGTCTCCTGCCAGTACTATCACATGGGGTGTGTTTTAGAAAGCTAAGGAAATATGCCTGTAAACTGAGTCTGATGGGATTCAACTAGTCTCCTGCCAGTACTATCACATGGGGTGTGTTTTAGAAAGCTAAGGAAATATGCCTGTAAACTGAGTCTGATGGGATTCAACTAGTCTCCTGCCAGTACTATCACATGGGGTGTGTTTTAGAAAGCTAAGGAAATATGCCTGTAAACTGAGTCTGATGGGATTCAACTAGTCTCCTGCCAGTACTATCACATGGGGTGTGTTTTAGAAAGCTAAGGAAATATGCCTGTAAACTGAGTCTGATGGGATTCAACTAGTCTCCTGCCAGTACTATCACATGGGGTGTGTTTTAGAAAGCTAAGGAAATATGCCTGTAAACTGAGTCTGATGGGATTCAACTAGTCTCCTGCCAGTACTATCACATGGGGTGTGTTTTAGAAAGCTAAGGAAATATGCCTGTAAACTGAGTCTGATGGGATTCAACTAGTCTCCTGCCAGTACTATCACATGGGGTGTGTTTTAGAAAGCTAAGGAAATATGCCTGTAAACTGAGTCTGATGGGATTCAAATAGTCTCCTAGACTGCTTTTCCCGTCTTGGGAACTGTTGCAAGTCAAATTAGGTTCTACATCCTACAATTTGACTTTTGAAGTTTTTAAGCATCAAATTCAAGACGTCATTGCCATTGCCATAATGCTAAATATTACAAATTAATTTTTGTGGTCCATGGATTTAAATCCTATCTAAGGTAATCTCAAGGATCACTGGACCCCCCTCCTTTCTTACTCGGATTTCATATCATGCAGTATTTATATCTTGTTTTCAGACGTATGCGAAGATTGGCCAACACAGCACCTTCCTGGTGAACAAGACGTTTCAAGTGTTGATATTGACAAGTTTGGTCCACCTGGGAAGCCATTGACTTCTTCAGTATGAGTGCAATGTACATGGCAGGTTCTGAAAGTGACATGTTCAAGGTGCTGTCCACTATGAGGAGTCAACTGATGATCTGGTGACAAGACCATGGGGGTCAAGGGCAGGGGGTGGGGGTGGATCACTGCTGGGTAGGAGGGTGGGGATGCTGGAGTTTAGTTGGGGATGCTGGCTTGGGATGGGAAGGTTTGAGTGAATGAGGGGTGGTAATCTGTCATCTAGCCAGGCCTTGTATTTCAGAGTCTTTTTCAGTAGATTTTAGTGTTATCATATGGACTATTATTAGCCGGTTGGTATTTATTGGGATTTTTAGACTTGAGTCTGGGTTGGTTTGGTGAAGTGAGGGCTGCAAATTATGGGAGTGGTATGAGGATGGTTGGGTGGGTATTTGTATGATTGAGTCTTTGTTAGCTTGGTGGAGTGGGTGCAGGGAAATATGGGAGTGGTATGAGGATGGTTGGGTGGGTGTTTGTATGATCAAGTCTGGGTTGGTTTGGTGAAGTGGGCGCTGGGAAATATGTGAGTGGTATGAGGATGGTTGGGTGGGTGTTTGTATGATCGAGTGTGGGTTAGCTTGGTGAAGTGGGCGCTGGGAAATATGGGAGTGGTATGAGGAGGGTAGGTTGGGGATTTGCATGGACGAGGTTGGAATGTCGGGTCAGGAATGGAAAATGGGGTGGGATGGCGATATGTATGGTCGAGTGTGGGTTGGTTTGGTAGACGGGGGGCTGGAGTGAGGTGGATTGGGAAATCTGTAAATTGGCACATGTCATAGATGGAAGGCCTGGTGGACACCTAGTGGACCATTACAGAAGCTTTGAATGAATTTATTTATACTGTGTTACCATCATGTGCAACCCTAGACTTAAACGATGCAACTCCTTTCAACACTGTGAGCATATGTAATGTTATCAAAGGGGATTTCAGGCGTAGAGCTAAACTTTTAAATATCTGACAGTTAACAGCGTTAAAAATGGAAATAGGATGTTTCGAACACAGGTCCCATTGATACAGATAATTTGATATTCAAGTTGAACTGCGGAGGTAATTACATTACCGGTAAGTATGTTAGGGACACATAGGGTTAATCATGGATGAAGACTGATAGTAAGTGTTGTGTATGCGAGGATGCTGGACTATGGACTTCCTACAGCTAACACTGCCACGTCGCACTGTCATATGGTGCACCCAGGGTTTCTACTGGGTCAGTTCATAATGTCAAGTCATTCATTGTCATTATTCATGTACATCATTTATCATTTCAAATAAATCAAATTTTCTACATCATGTTTGTTGTGTTGTGGTTGTACACACGGAGGGTTCAGTAGGCGTTGTGTTTAATATCTTCAGAATTTGGGGAGTGTTGTGTTTTATGTCAAGTTTGCTGTGTGTATGACATTGAGGGTTCAGTAGGCGTTGTGTTTAATATCTTCAGAATTTGGGGAGTGTTGTGTTTTATGTCAAGTTTGCTGTGTGTATGACATATTGAGAGTTCAGTAGGCGTTCTATTTAATATCTTCAGAATTTGGGGAGTGTTGTGTTCTATGTCATGTTTGTTGTGTGTATAACATATTGAGGGTTCAGTAGGCGTTCTATTTAATATCTTCAGAATTTGGGGAGTGTTGTGTTTTATGTCATGTTTGTTGTGTGTATGACATATTGAGGGTTCAGTAGGCGTTGTGTTTAATATCTTCAGAATTTGGGGAGTGTTGTGTTTAATGTCATGTTTGTTGTGTGTATGACGTATTGAGGGTTCAGTAGGCGTTGTGTTTAATATCTTCAAAATTTGGGGAGTGTTGTGTTTTATGTCATGTTTGTTGTGTGTATGACATATTGAGGGTTCAGTAGGCGTTCTATTTAATATCTTCAGAATTTGGGGAGTGTTATGTTTTATGTCATGTTTGTTGTGTGTATGACATATTGAGGGTTCACTTAGCGATCTATTCAATATCTTCAGAATTTGGGGAGTGTTGTTTTCTATGTCATGTTTGTTGTGTGTATGACATATTGAGGGTTCACTTAGCGATCTATTCAATATCTTCAGAATTTGGGGAGTGTTGTTTTCTATGGTGTGGTGATAGTCAGGAAACAATATTACAGCTGTATCAGGGAGGCCTGCAATTAATTGAGTCTGGACATTTATATTCAGGTAAATTATTTATTCACATGAGACGGGGCTATATGAACACAAACAAATGTCCTGACACACAGATTACCTGCCGTGTTGGGATTTCGGACAAAATAAAATTCAGCACTTTGTGATCTGTGACCAGGTTGACTGTCACCGTACCCTAACCATGGTAACATGGTGTTCATGTTATCAACCACTTGTTTGGCCTATCTAGGCTATATTACGTTATAGGGAAAGTAGCAAATGTTTTAACTTATCCTGCATTACTCCGTATTGCATTTACTCCGTATTGCATTTACTGCTGTCTTTGACAGAGAGACGAACTGTGTGAGATCCAGCTGCTGAAGAAAGTTGTTTCACTGGTACAGGAAGCAGCAGCGCCCTCTCACACAGTCGGCACGTGACCCGGAAGTCATGACGTAACATCAAAACACATAACTGCTTTAAACACAACATCTGAAACTTCGTGGGGAGGCAGTGTAGCGAAGGGAGGGCACTTAGACTTCGTAATGCAGGATAAGTATGCAAATGTAAAAAATATTCAGATTTTACTAAATCTGTTGACAATGGTGTTAACACTTTCTTGGGAAGATTCATTTTCACAACACGAATGAAAATGTAAAACATTTGCAATGATAAGGCACAGTATGGGCATATAAAAGTGGTTTACTCGAAAGTAGCAAAACACTACACAACAGAGTTATTTCAATGATAGGGACAGCTATAAATTGGAATGATCTTTCATTATCCTGACACACAAATCAGAAACATTGACACCAAGTAACATAGCAATCAGTTGAGGTTATTACTGCAACTGTCAGTGATAAAGAATAAACGGTAAGATTTGTTTATTGTTTAACACCAAAATCAGAAGTGTTCGGCTAAATCACAGGAGCCTGTAAATAATCCAAGTTACTGATTTATCTAGCCCAGAATTGATTATTTAAAGCTACTGTGAAATAGCTGTAATATTACTGAGAGCAGCATCAAACAATATTCACTCACTCACATAACAGGTCAAACAATTAAGCCTTAATACTAATCAGGCGACTATGCCTGTCGAAAGAGGCAACTAACAGGATCAGGTGGTCTGGCTTGCTGTCTTGGTTGATGCATGTCACTGTATCCCATTTGTGTGGATGGATGCTCATGATGTTAATCACTGTATTGTCTGGTCCAGACTCGATTATTTACAGACCTCTGTCAAATAGCTGGAATATTCAGTGTTTCGTTAAACAACCAACAAACAAACAAACACTAATTTGTCTGTCCAGATGTGATTATTTACGGGTCTCCGTCATTTCTCTATTGCTGAGTGCGTCGTTTAACAACAAGCAAAATCAATACTAATCACTTAAACTCAATGGCCATGATCAGTAACTGCCAAGTATCAACAAAGTGCAGCAGGAAATAACACATTGTCAGTGCTTCCGGGTGTGTATACACCAAGTTCCTCTATCACCTGTGTCGGAACTGTGTGGACCCTTACATTGCCCTATATCAATGCAAGGTGTCGATGAAATTGAAGCAATGTGGAGATTCTTGCAAGGCTATGGCGCAAGCTGTCCAAGAAATATTGCTGTAATCTGAGCACTCGCTCCTAAATCCTTTGCTGAAACTAAGTCATGACTTCATTTGTTCTTACAAACCGAGTGTACTTATGCGCGATTGAGGTACTCAGTGTATATATACCCTGTGAAGTATTGATAATGGAAATAACATTGACACAAAGGTTGGGACGGGTAACTCAGGTACTCAAGTCGGGTGGGTCCTGAGAATGACATGGGTACCTTCAGGACTATCAGGATCTGTGGTAAGTCACGTGATACACTGTTTAATGACAAAAACAATAAAAGTCACTTATGTTTGCATTTCTTTCTGGCTATGCACACATTGTTTCAGTCGACATCAGTGCATGCATGGTCTGATCATTTTATACGTGTATATAAATAGCATCTTTGGGAAAACAATTCCAAATTGGACATTATGTCCCAACTCTTGAGACCTACATAGGGTACCCGGGTAGGGTCAGGTAATAAGAGGTCGGGTAGGGTCAGGTAATAAGAGGTCGAGTACCCGGGTCGTAAATTTGGACTCGTCCCAGCCCTAATTGTCCCCGTCCTCGAAGCAGAAACAGTTGACCCACAATGTTGTTGCTCTGCGCATGTTCTGTACAATGCTTAGATGTCCCAATCACAGAACAACAAAAAGACTCTCTTTCATGTGTTTTTCCTGCCGGAGAATTTCAGATAGAGGCCATTTTCTGCCCGAAGAACGACCTCTGGAGAAGGCACCGCAGGTTTAGCAGGGTCAACCTCGATGTGAAATCTGTGAAGTGAAATATTCCATTATATGACTCAGTTTTCATGTCAAAGCTTGTTGAAAGTTCCATTTAAATCTGTACTAATACAGTATAATACATTAGTTACTCATCCTTCAATTTGCCAGTTTTAACTGCTTACAAAATTGCAGCTTACAGAAAAAAAGCAAAGAATTAATAGTAACATAACTGACATCTGTCCCGCAGTTATTTCCTGAGTAGTGTGATGATAATACAGCAGAAAATATGAAATATTTCTGCATGTATCATGGGGTTATTCCTATGCAGTAAGCTACTGCTGGAGCTGTCAACGAGGGTGCCAAACCCCTACCCTCCTGGCGTCCGGCATACCACATACAGTAACATCTGTTCAAAACATTAGCATTGTTCACAATACTTCACATATGGCCATGCTCTGTTGAAATAATTATATCACCATGTATTCAGATCATGACACTTTGGTCTCCTTCAATTGTTCAACACCCACCGTCTAACAACTTGACACAGCATCACTTTTATTTCATTCACAGCAAAGTTCTGTCCGATACAGTTCCTGAAAAAACAACACAAACATCCTAAATATAGTACTGTTGAAAACTAACATCCCCTCGATGACTGTCTTATATGGACCTGGTTGTGACTATATGTAACTAAGGTGGCCATCTGTAATTTTTTTTGTGGTTTTCATCTGCCGATACGATATTACAAATAATGGCCTGCTAAAAATATGTTCTTATATCTACCTAATCATCCAATTTGATTGTTCATCATCACATCCTAGAATCTGTTAACATTTAAAGACAATCGGTGCATGAATAAAAAATCTGTCTATTTAGCTATCACTATATTTTATCAACAACCAGACCTATTCATCACGGGTGGAACGAGTTGAGTTGATTGGTTCAACTGTGCCATATGGCCCTGTGACACAGGGGTAGCATTATGCAGATGGCCGTTTCAATGAATGCTCGTTCCACCCGTGACGAACAGGTCTGGTTGTTGATGAAATATAGTGATAGCTAAATGGACAGATTTTTTATTCATGCACCGATTGTCTTTAAATGTAATATCCAGTTATGTATGACTGTTAAATAATCTCATACCAACTTTGACTGGAGTAGGTCCGATAGTTTTTCAGATATTGTAGTAAACGTCAGTACCTTAAATTACCTTCCAGACTATAGACAGTGAGACGGAAGTACTGATGTTTCCAAGAGCAACTAGACAGTGAGACGGAAGTACTGAAGTACCCCAGAGCATCTAGACAGTGAGACGAAAGTACTCATGTTTCTGGGAACATCTAGACAGTGAGACGGAAGTACTCATGTTTCCGGGAACATCTAGACAGTGAGACGAAAGTACTCATGTTTCCAGGTGTTCCCTGTTGTACTTGAGACAAAGGCTTGAATACTACAACACCTCAATTCCTGGTATTACTGCCTTGTTGCAGTCATCAAAGGACTGTATTTTGATTGGATGCTATTTTTAGAAGTTTTCGTTTGAACAGAACTCAAAACAAACCTATGGTAGTGAACGGGTCCAGGGTATATTTCATCATGGTGATATAGTAGACTTGATGATCGAGCATGTCATACCTTGGTCCAGCAGAAAATGGCACAAAGCAGTAGGGGTCCCTCCCGGCAGCTCTGTCAAGACTGAATCTCTCGGTGTCAAACTCCTGAAACAAGGGTGGCAATGAGTGCACTGTAGCTCACCTGGCTACACCTGGCAGAGGCTATCTGATCTGTGACACAACTTCTTTTTGAAAAATACATCAAATTCTCCTGGTGGATCCCGGGTTAGAATAGGTCCACAACACCTATGCTGATCGTAAGAGGTGACCATATTTTTGTTTGTTTGTTGTGTAATGCCCACTCAGCAATATTCCAGCTATATGACAGTGGTCTGTAAATAACCGAGCCTGGACCAGACAATCCAGTGATTGACATCATGAGCATCGATCCAGGCAATTGGGATATGATGACATGCATCAACCAAGTCAGAGAGCCTGACCACCAAATCCTGTTAGTCACCTCTTACGACATGCATAGTCTCCTTTTACGGCAAGCGTCTGCCCGGAGAGCGGAAGGTCCGGGGTTCGATCCCCGGCCGCGTCATACCAAAAGACGTTAAAAGATGGTACTAGTTGTTACCCTGTCTGGCGCTCGACATTAAGGGGCTAAAACAAGGACTGGTCGGCGCGGAGTCAGTATACTGTGTCTGAGTGGGGTATTCATGTTAAACTGCGGCATGGTATCTCAGTGAGCTAGCACTATAAATCGGCATCAGTCCGGACTAGTACAAGCAGCCACACACACACACGTGCATGCACGTCGCTATATAAGTGCAATAATCTTGGACGCGACGTTAAACCCAATTTCACCTCACCTCACCTTTTACGGCAAGCATGGGTTGCTGAAGATCTATTCTACCCCTGATCTTTTCGGGTCTATATTCAGGCTTAGTGGCTTGGTAGTCATTGTACAGCGTGGATCATTGCTTACAATATCAATCACTGGATAGCTCGGTCCAGAATCTTTTATTTACAGCCCATAGCTTGGAGCAGCATTGAACAACAGACAAACAAATCAAATATAAAAAGACAGGACGTTTTGAATGTTGACCATTCTGCACATGTTGCTCATCAGAGCTTGCCATTCCAAAAACATGTCTGTGTTGGGAATAAATTGACTTAAATGTGAATACATCTCTGTTTACACATTTGCCTTCAACACTTTGTTGAAAAAAAAGCCTCTTGCCCCACTTTTTTAAAAAATAAAAATCTAAAAATTTATTTGGCCTAAAAGCCTGGGCGATTTTTGGGATATTTTTCCCAACATATTTTTCCCAACAAATGGGCTTCACACAATGTACCCATGTCGGGAATCGAACCTGGGTTTTCAGCGTGACGAGCAAACGCTTTAACCACTAGGCTACCCGACCGCCCCTCAAAAAGAATGAACAACCATTAAAAGACCAGGGGCCACTTGAACAAAGCTATGTTACCGCTACGACTATTGGAAGCCTATGTTAAAGTATGGGAGTTCCAATCATCTTAGTGCTAAGATTGCTTTATGCAAGTGTGCCCATAAGTAGGTAAAAGAGACTATACAAAGTATAACCTATCCAATTGAACCCCTTGAGATATTTAAACTAAATCTGAAATCTGATACTACCATGGGATTTGGCCAGACATTAGCGTTCCGGTGCATCTGGTACATGTTGATGTCGACTATCACCCCTTTGGGAATCTGGACGCCGTCAATGACCAGTGACTGGCTGAGCTGTCTGCTGACCACCGGCACAGGGGGAAACAGCCTCATGCTCTCACGGATAAACATGGGTAAATACTTGAGCTTGGCTAGATCGTCCCTGAAACAGGTACATTAGTCAGTGTGTGATAAACATGGACAAAAACTGGTCAGTGTGTGATAAACAAAGGTAAATACGGTTAATGTGTGACACACATGCGTAAATGAGACAGTGTGTAATAAACATGGGTAACCACTGAGACAGTGAGGCATAAACATGGGTAAATACTGAGACAGTGAGGGATAAACATGGGTAACCACTGAGACAGTGTGTGATAAACATGGGTAACCACTGAGACAGTGAGGGATAAACATGGGTAACCACTGAGACAGTGAGGGATAAACATGGGTAAATACTGAGACAGTGAGGGATGAAAATGGGTAAATACTGAGACAGTGTGTGATAAACATGGATAACCACTGAGACAGTGAGGGATACACATGGGTAAATACTGAGACAGTGTGGGATAAATATGGGTAAATACTGAGACTGTGTGGGATAAACATGGGTAAATACTGAGACTGTGGGATAAACATGGGTAAATACTGAGACTGGAATAAACATGGGTAAATACTGAGACTGTGGAATAAACATGGGTAAATACTGAGAGTGGGTGATAACCATGGGTAAATACTGAGACTGTGGGTGATAAACATCGTTAAATACTGACACAGTGGGTTATGAACATGGCTAAATACTGGTACAGTGTTAGATAAACATGGGTAAATACTGACACACTGGGTGATAAACATTGATAAATACTGGTACAATGTTAGATAAACATGGGTAAACACTGACACAGTGGGTGATAAACATTGATAAATACAGAGACGGTGTGTGACAAAGAGTAACTGCTGGTACACAGGTCACCACAAACACCTCCTTACCACTCGACTTCATTCTTGTCCCCGACTGCCTGCTGGACGTCCTGGAGCACCTTCTGCTGCTCGGCAGGGTACTTGGCCAGCGTGTACAGACACCAGCTGATGGCCGACGAGGTGGTGTCATGGCCTGGGCACAGACAACACGTCTTATTAAATCAGTCTGAGGTGGGGTGATGTAAAATGGGGTTCAACAGCACTTTATTGCACTTTTATATTGTACTTCTATAACGACGTGCATGCATGTGTGTGGGTGCTTGTACTAGTCCGGACTGATGCCGATTTATAGTGCTAGCCCACTGAGATACCATGCCGCAGTTTAACATGAATACCCCACTCAGACACAGTATACTGACTCCAAGCTGACCAGTCCTTGTTTTAGTCCCTTAATGCCAAACACCAGACAGTGTAACAACAAGTACCATCGTTTAACGTCTTTTGGAATGACGCGGACGGGAATCGAACCTCTGACCTTTGCTCTCTGGGCAGACACTCTACCACTAGACCATGGAGGTGGTTCGACAAACGGAGAAGTGATGGAATGAAAATTCTGTGTAATATTGAATTTTAATAACATTTGAGTATGACAGTAACTATGCCATTAAATGATAATCTGTGTGTATACAAAGATGTCTTTCAATACTGAGTGAAGTAAAAACTGTGTCAGTTATTATGTATAGGAACGTGTATAGGGGGTTTACAGAGCATCACACTATTTTGGGAAATGCACAAGGCCATACTGCTATACGTAGCACGATACATTGTAATTCTAAATTTTAAATTCAGAAGCACACTCGTGACAGACTGCAATATATGTCCATCAAGTTTGCCATCTGTATTTTAGACCATAGAGCTTCCACAATTCGTCTTTTCTTGAAGCTCCCGTATGTTGATGACGTGTACAAATGCGAAGGCACATAAGGGAGGTAACTCAGAATTAACCTACATCTTTGTGAACTTGCATTTTGGAATTACGGAAACAAACCTGCATTTTAGAATTATGGAAAGTTTTTGAAGATATTTGGTAAGTGTATAACATTAAACACATGATATAAATCACTATTTGAAACCACCCGATATACTGCGCATTAAAATGTAGATTTGTGAAACTTATTGTGGAAAGAATGAACCTCACTTTACATATATACTGGTAATACCATGCACCCTAATGTAAGGTGTCATGTGCCTTTACCACCATCTCTGAAGCCTGTATCATGTGCCTACCTTCAAACATGAATGTGTCAACCTCATCTCTGAACCCTGTATAATGTGCCCTACCTTCAAACATGAATGTGTCAACCTCATCTCTGAACCCTGTATAATGTGCCCTACCTTCAAACATGAATGTGTCGACCTCATCTCTGAAGCCTGCGTCATGTGCCCTACCTTCAAACATGAATGTGTCGACCTCATCTCTGAAGCCTGCGTCATGTGCCCTACCTTCAAACATGAATGTGTCAACCTCATCTCTGAAGCCTGTATCATGTGCCCTACCTTCAAACATGAATGTGTTGACCTCATCTCTGAACCCTGTATCATGTGCCCTACCTTCAAACATGAATGTGTCGACCTCATCTCTGAAGCCTGTATCATGTGCCCTACCTTCAAACATGAATGTGTCGACCTCATCTCTGAACCCTGTATCATGTGCCCTACCTTCAAACATGAAAGTGTCAACCTCGTCTCTGAAGCCTGTATCATGTGCCCTACCTTCAAACATGAAAGTGTCGACCTCATCTCTGAAGCCTGTATCATGTGCCCTACCTTCAAACATGAATGTGTCAACCTCATCTCTGAAGCCTGTATCATGTGCCACTACCTTCAAACATGAATGTGTCGACCTCGTCTCTGAACCCTGTATCATGTGCCCTACCTTCAAACATGAATGTGTCGACCTCATCTCTGAATCTGTGCCCTACCTTCAAACATGAATGTGTCGACCTCATCTCTGAAGCCTGTTTCATGTGCCCTACCTTCAAACATGAATGTGTCGACCTCATCTCTGAACCCTGTATCATGTGCCCTACCTTCAAACATGAATGTGTCAACCTCATCTCTGAAGCCTGTATCATGTGCCCTACCTTCAAACATGAATGTGTCGACCTCATCTCTGAAGCCTGTATCATGTGCCTACCTTCAAACATGAATGTGTCGACCTCATCTCTGAAGCCTGCGTCATGTGCCCTACCTTCAAACATGAATGTGTCGACCTCATCTCTGAAGCCTGCTTCATGTGCCCTACCTTCAAACATGAATGTGTCAACCTCATCTCTGAACCCTGTATCATGTGCCCTACCTTCAAACATGAATGTGTCGACCTCATCTCTGAAGCCTGCGTCATGTGCCCTACCTTCAAACATGAATGTGTCGACCTCATCTCTGAAGCCTGTATCATGTGCCCTACCTTCAAACATGAATGTGTCGACCTCGTCTCTGAAGCCTGTATCATGTTCCCTACCTTCAAACATGAATGTGTCGACCTCATCTCTGAAGCCTGTATCATGTGCCCTACCTTCAAACATGAATGTGTCGACCTCGTCTCTGATCTCCTGGTCAGTCAGGCCTCGACCTGCATCATCTCGCGCTGATAACAAAATGTCCAGGAAGTCCAAACGACGCTTGTTTAGTAACTCGGGATCTGATTCCTGGAAACAAAAGCTATAATATACTCCAGACTACCAATTTTTTGCATTGCTGGAGTGTTGATATTACCATTGTAAACATATATATCATATAGTTAATGTTCATAAAGTTAGTCAATCACTCAATCAGTGTCCCAAATAACTGCCTGTCCGCCTGCCAGGCTGTTTCTGTCAGGCTGCATGAAATTTTCTCCCACCTACCCAACTGTCTGACAGATATTTTATGACTGCTTACATATTTAGTTTTATTATAACTCCCTGTAGATTCTCAAGTAATTGTTAATAATATTAATTTAACTGAATTGAATCAAGACACAATTTGTCTCTTACTTTATTGTGATTTTTCAATATTTATAATTCTTGAATGCAGGACGGTTACTTTAAAGTTGGTTGTTGTTGGTTGGTTTGTTGTTTAACGCCGCACTCAGCAATATTCCAGCTATATGACGGCGGTCTGTAAATAATCGAGTCTGGACCAGACAATCCAGTGATTAATATCATGAGCATCGATCTACGTAATTGGGATCGATGACATGCATCAACCAAGTCAGCGAGCCTGACCACCACATCCCGTTAATTGCCTTTTACGACAAGCATAGTTGCCTATTACGGCAGATATGGGTTGCTGGTGGTTACTTTAAAGAAGGGCAGGCAACACTTATGGGTCACCTGCCTGACCGGCTTGTGGGGTTCTAAACTTATTTCAAACACTGGACTCTGTCAGCAACATTTAAGCTTTATCCTGGCTGCCTGTAAATGATCGAGTTTGGCCTAGGCAAACATAGTATCTGGGAACGATGACTCACAATTAGACAAGTTATTGAGCCTGACCATCCAATCTTCATTTTAGTTGGTTTAAACAAGTTACTAGGAACCTATTCTGACCTGGAATGCTAACAGGAGTTTCATGAAGTAATCGTGATTGACAACTGGAACACCCATGCCCCCTAATACTGTTGTGAGCATGGGAGGTATATGATAATCACAAACTGGGAAACCTTGGTCATCTTGGTCACATCCTAATTTCCTTGACTACCTTGGTCACCTTGACTACCTTGGTCACCATGATTACCTTTGTCACCTTTACTACCTTGGTCACCTTGACTACCTTGGTCACCTTGACTATCTTGGTCACCTTGACTACAAAGGCTACAAAAGTCACCTTGATCATATTGGATGCTTTGATCAACCACGGACCAGGACCATCTAAAGCTGTCATCTCTGTCACCTTAATCACCTTGATTACATTGGTCACCTTAACTACCTTGATCACCTTGGTCACCTTGGTTACCTTGGACATTATGGTCACCTTTCCAAATTGTACATCATAGCCACCCTGGCTACCTTGGTCACCTTGACTATCTGTGACAATCTTCGTCGTTCTCATCACAGTGCTACTAGAACCACCAACAGGTAGGATACTTACTGCATCATGAGTGTCTATATTGACTACAAATGAAATTCTTACCAGTGCCTTTTTCCTAGCCATGATGATGTCCTCCGAGAATTTATGAACATATTGACAGAGCTTGGCAAACTCCTTCCCATTGGCCGAGAGGTTGTAGATGAAAGGGATGTAGTGCAGGATGTTCCTGGAACACGGAGGACGTGGGTGAGTGTGCATACAACTACCACCGATAAAATACATACACAAATAGCCTTTCACCCAGCAACACGCAAGATAAACAACACGGCCAGTTAACAAGCTAGAGACAGTTAGTGAGTGAGCATGGATTTATGCTGCTTTTAGCAATATTCCAGCAATATCATGGCAGGGGACACCAGAAATGGGCTTCACACATTGAACCCATGTCGGGAATCGAACCCGGGTCTTCGGCGTGACGAGCAAACCACTAGCTTTAACCACTAGGCTACCCGACTGCCCCCAGCAAAAGACAGGATAGCCGACTTTTCCAGTTAACCAGCTAGAGACAGGATAGACGACTTTTCCAGTTAACCAGCTAGAGACAGGATAACTAACATGTCAAGTTAACCAGCTACACGTGATATAAAAAACATATCCTGTTAACCAGTTAGAGACAGGATAGCTGACATGTCAAGTTAACCAGCTTGATACAAGATAACAAACATGTCAAGTTAACCAGCTACACGTAATATAAACAACATGTCCTGTTAACCAGCTCGATACAAGATAACTAACACGTCCTGTTAACCAGCTAGAGACAGGATAGCTGACATATCCAGTTAACCAGCTCGATACAAGATAGCTAACATGACAAGTTAACCAGCTTGACACAAGGTAACCAACATGTCCTGTTAACCAGCGAAAGACACTAAATCCAACATCTCCAGTTAACCAGTCAGTCATGAGGCAAACAGAACGTCAAGCAAACCAGTGGCATCATTTATTAGCTGTTCAATTACTTACAAGGATCTTGCCAGAACCAGGTTTGACAATCTGATGACAGCTTTTACATAAGGATGACTCTGTCTGGAACAAAGAGGTATTTTAGATAAAAGTGCATCTTAACTCCATAAGTGTGAAAAACAAGGAACTGTATGTGAGGCATCAGTGTGTCACTTTAAGTCTGTGCATCAGTCAGTTCTATGGCCAATAAAAAATATTGTTCAAATTTCCCACATCACTTGAAGAAGACTCAGATACGCATGCTTGACGTCATTATAATCAGATCGTAGTTCTCACTACCGCCATACAAAGATCTGAGGGCATCCCATTACAGGTCGCGTCAGAATGACCTTTTACGGACAGCAAGTCAAGATTACAAATGTTATATTTAGGATAACACTTTCATGGTAAAGATTCTAGTACTTTTTGGGGTCGAGTCCTGTCCAGGATTCAAACCCCTACTGCCAGAGTGAGGCACTTAATCGCCAGCACACAAAGTCAGCGACTGAACCCACTGAGCCACCGAGGCTCCCACAAAATGAAAGACCGACAACTGGTAGTCAACATCACATATTTTGTGTACCCCTCTGACAAGGGTAAATTGGCATGGCTCCCGTACATGAAAGCTGAACGACTGAATCCATACAATCTAGACCATCTATTACCAATCACAGAATGTTTTTTGTTCAGGTTTCAAATTTTTAATCGAGAATTTGTCAAAATATGTTTCGAAGCGTAGTCGCCAATTTGAAATTAGTGCCATAAAGTACGAGAAAGCTGCCTTCTGATTGGTCATCCATTGGTCGGTCAAAGTTTGAGCAAGGTCAGCTGACATGACCCGTAATGGGATGTCCTCAGGTCTTTGTTTAGCGGTAGCGTGGACTACGATCTGATTTTAATGAGATTGCTGGTGGTGCTAAGGTCGAGCCCAGAAATTCAGAGTTCAGCAAGGGTGGAAACTTGATTTTTAAGGTCAGTTAACTCCCTTGCCTTAGGAAGATGAACCAAGATGAACCAGATCAACCAAGTCTGCAAGCCTGACCACCCGATCCCGCTAGTCGCCTCTTACAACAAGCATAGTCGTCTCTTACGGAGGGCATGGATTGCTGAAGACCTATTCTACCCAGGATCTTCACAGGTAGTAAACCCTTGTAACATCAAAATAATCAAACATAGTCAAACACCTGAGAAGCATGTTTGATGTTGATAGGAGGCTTATCAAATGAAATGGGGTTTAATGTCGCGTTCAAACTTATAGATTAATGCTGGTTTTATAGTGCTAACCCAGTGAGATACCATGCCGCAGTTTAACATGGACTCCCCACTCAGACACAGTATACTGACTCCGTCCCGACCAATCCTTGTCCTAATCCCCTAAAAGCTGGTGTCAGGTTAACAGCAAGTGATAGCTTTTGGTGTGACAGAGTGAGTGAGTGAGTGAGTGAGTTGGGTTTAACGCTGCTTTTAACAGTATTCCAGTTATATCACGACGTGTCCGCTTAATGTGGGAGGAAAGCCCGAAGTGATGCAGGTCTCAGACCTTTACCACTTCGGTGAAACTCACGAGCACGGGTATGGTGCTGACAAACCTAGTAACATAATCTGGGAGAACCGGAATTCGAACCCACAATCATAGGTTTCTGGCATGCCCAAGGAACGCAACTCTGCAGTGCGATCGGGGCGCCTTAGACGACTGGGCCACCCGTGCCCCCTGGTATGACAGAGCTGGGGATCGAGCCACCAACCTTCCACTCTACAGACAGACTATGTTAGTGTCACATCAGCTGAAACCAAATCAACATAACACCCGAGATATTAAAGATCCAACCATCCACTCTACAGACAGACCATGTCAGAGTCACATGGCTGAAACAAAGTCTACTAGGGCTGGGGCGGGTAACTCAGGTACCCGGGTCAGATGGGTACTGATTAGGACTCGGGTACCCACAGGACTACCCGGACCTGTGGTTAATCACGTGATATATTGTTTAATGATTGAAATGATCTAGAACTCTATGGTTACACACACTATAAGTGACTAATGTTTGCATTCCTTCTGACTTTATTTGTTTGATTAAAGATAGAACTTCAGTCAAGTTCAGTTTATGCATGACCAGATCGTTTTCATTCGTGTATCTAAATACATTTTGCCAGGGCTACGGTCAAACTATTCCCAGTCGGACAATTGGACCTATCTCTTGAGACGTGCAGCGGGCACCCGGGTAGGGTCGGGTAAAAGTGTACCCGGGTAGTAAATTTGGACTCAGCCCAGCCCTAAAGTCTACATAACCCACCGAGATAATAAAAATTCACTGTATTTCTTCATTAATGCCTTTGGAGTGAGTGAGTGAGTATGGTTTTACGCAGCTTTTAGCAATATTCCAGCAATATCACGGCGGGGGACACCAGAAATGGGCTTCACACATTGTGCCCATGTCGGGAATCGAACCCGGGTCTTCGGCGTGACGAGCAAACGCTTTAACCACTAGGCTACCCGACCACCCCTTAATGCCTTTGGAGCCTCTCACCCTTTTTCCTGGATGTCATCCTTATAGGACAGCGCACACTGCAGCATCGTGTCCAGAGTGGCTAGTCCAGCCGGGGCAAACACTTCAACGGAGTTACCTCCCTTACTTTGGCTCTCCACATTTCTCTGAAGATAGAAAAGATTGGGTGCAACTTGCAGTCGTGTTGGGCTTAATTAGATACTGCAACACACCAACTTGTGCCAGGTTATTGAAAGATTCCGAACGTAGAGAAAGTTGTGAAATCGAGATGCATGAGAATGATAAATAAGTTGTAAGGAAGGCATGACAAAATTCAAAGGCTAATTATATAGACTCTAACATTTTGAAAAAACTGTTACTTAACTACAAATAAAGTGAATGATGGATCTTTCATGGGTAGACCCAGTGAGTTAAAAATAAACATTCCATGTACTATTTTCTTCGAGCAGTTTATGTAACATATTTGGGTACAAAACAAAGAATCCTATCTGCTTTTTCACAAGTTTTTTCATTTCTATCCTTGATTATCCAATGTATTTTATCTTAGTGTTATTATTACATTTTATAATATTAATAAATCCTCTGGACAACTGACAATCGCTCCAATCTCATTAAAATTAGACCTCAGTTCTCGCTACCGCTAAACAAAAATCTGAGGACATCCCATTACGGGTCACGTCAGAATGACCTTTCATCCTACCAATCAGAGCATCGCTTACCAGATTATGAAAGTGACAGTCGGAATGTGATTTCTGATCATGCAGACTCGAAAACTTTAACTCCAAACGATAGTTACGGGTTCAACGACTGTATCCATACAATCTAGACCATCTATTAGCCATTCCAGAATGTTCTTTTGTTCAGGTTTCAATTCTGTAATCGAGAATTTGTCAAAATATGTTTCGAAGCGTAAACACCAACTTAAAATTGGTGCCGTAAAGCACGAGAAAGCTGCCTTCTGATTGATCATTCCACTGGTCGGTCAAAGTTCGTGCAAGGTCGGTCTGACGTGACCCGTAATGGGGTATCCTCAGATCTTTGTTTAGCGGGAGCGAGAACTAAGATCTGATTTTAATGAGATTGACTATCTCTCTCTCTTAATTTCTCCAGTTTCGGAGGCTACTCAACGTTTTGTCATTCAACATGGGACTCAACACTAAGCAAGGTAGTGAATGGGTCCAGGCTATTGATAATAGATAGGACAAAGATATTACATACCAAATAACTGAAGATGAGGCTTTAGAGCTTATACTTTGCCGACATCTGTTTAACAAGGTATTGAAGTCACATTTACCATGAACGTCTGAGCGACCTGGTTGTAGACCCTGACATATGGCTGAAGAATATCGAAGTGGAAGGCTGGGGTCAGCAGGCGACGGTTTCTCTCCCACTTCTTACCATCGCTCACTAGTAATCCATCCCCTGTAACCATGGAAACACAACCAGTGGATTAGTTTGGCAAGGATGGAAACTGGACTTTTAAAGTCTGTCAGCTCCCTTGCCCTGGTAAGTTGTCAGCATAACAATGCTTTTGAACCATTAGGCTAGCCAATCGCCCTAAACCCTAAAGTAATGTAGGGTGTAGATTTTTACCACTTTGGTGAAAAGGCTGTGCTGACAATCCAAGATTCTTATTCAGGTTAAATCCGAGATCAAAACAGATGATCATCAGATCCTGGCATGACTAAGGGCCACAACTCAGGTCCTTACACTGCAGGTCCTTTAAACAATGTGCTCCCTGCACCTCATATAACTGAAATGACAATCTAACATTCACCTTGCCAAGGTAACAAATGAGTGAGTGAGTTTGTTGGGTTTAACACTATTTTGAACAGAATTTCAGTACTGATGAGGGAGGAGGGCCCAGAGAGATGTTTGTTGTAGATGTTACCAGACCTGTGAAGATCGGGATTCGAATAGGTCTTCAGCAACCCATGCTTGCTGTGAAAGGTGACTATGTTTGTCGTAAGAGGCGACTAACAGGATCAATGCTCACAATGTCAATCATTGGATTGTCTGGTCCAGACTTGATTATTTACAGACCTCTGTCATACAGTTGGAATATAGCTGAGTGTGTTAAACAACAAACAAACAAACAAAACTTTTCTGTAACCTAATGAGTATGTTTGGGTGTTGATGAGAGAGAGAGAGAGAGAGAGAGAGAGAGGTTTTACGCCCCTTGTACCCATGTCGGAAATCAAATGCAGGTCTTCAACATGACAAGCAGATGCTTTAACCATTCGCATCTCACAATCGAATCACTAAGGGACGTAACTCTGCACAGCAAATTGCAGCACCTCAACCCACTGGGCGCCCTGTGCCAATCAAAGTCAGATGTGTAGTTTACACTCACCTAGCCATGGCAACAAGAATTCATATCCACCTCCACCCTTGGCCTTGGGTTCGGATGTTTTCAGAATGGCCTTCACACTCTCGTGGTGGGCGGCAACTACAACAGGTCGGTAGAACCCAATCCAGAACATATATGCTTGAGATCCATCTTTCAATAATACCATAGTGTCCTCAAAAAAGGTCTTGATACTTTTAATCTGCAAAAAAAAAAAATGGAACATTTCAACCTACCGGAACTGTAAGAGAGTACAGGTCTAATAATACTGCCTTGACATATACTTAATTCCACTATAAGATCATTGATATTTTGTTTGTTTTGTTTGTTTTGTTTGTTTCTTGTTTAACCCTGCACTCAGCAATATTCCAGCTATATGACGGCGGTCTGTAAATAATGAGTCTGTACCAGACAATTCAGTGATTGATATCATGAGCATCGATCCACGCAATTGGGATCGATGACATGCATCAACCAAGTCCACAAGCCTGACCACCTGATCCCTTTAGTCACCTCTTACGACAAACATAGTCACCTTTCACGGCAAGCATGGGTTGCTGAAGACCTATTCTACTCAGTATCTTCACGAGTTCTATTCACGGTATAAGTATCCTGCTGCAAGAAAACGCATCCTGACCGACTTCTAGACCAAGCTGTAAATATGTCCCTGCTTTGCTGGTTGCAAGAGGGGACTTAATGTATTGGGAGGTCAGGCTTGGCTGGCTGATTCCATGTCATCGTACCCCTACATGGATCGCTGCTCATAACACCAATCACTGGATTGTTTACAGGCTGCCATCATATATCGATAATATTGCTGAATGAGATTTTTAAACAATAAACAATATAAATAAAATGTCAGGAAAAAGAAGGCACATGAAAATTTAATCTGACCAAAACAATTCACAAATTGAGCACATTATTAACAATTCACAAATTGAGCACATTATTACGTGATTGAGAAATGTCTTTCTTTCTTGAGTTTGTTAATTAATATGAGTAATGAACATACATAAATATCATCCTTGATTACCAGTGTATGATATCTATATTTTAGTTTGCGTCCCTTGGGCACGCCAGAATCCTATAATTGTGGGTTCGAATCCCTGTTCTCCTCGATTATGTTTCTAGGTTTGTCAGCACCGTACCCGTGCTCGTTGGTTTCACCGAAGTGGTAAACGTCTGAGACCTGCATCACTTCGGGCTTTCCTCCCACATTAAGCTGACACGCCGCGATATAACTGGAATACTGTTAAAAGCGGCATTAAACCCAACTCACTCACTCACTCACTCTATTTTAGTACACTCTCTCCTCTCCTCTCTATTCACCTTCTAGTGTCATTTGTGGAGTAAAGTGACCACCTCCATCTTTCTCCTCCATCCCCCTGTGATAGCATGCTGCCAATCAGGATCAGAGTAGGTGCAACGTATTCATCAAAATATAATGGAGAAATAAGAAACTGGATACTCAAGGATGTATTGAATGTTGTATGCTTATAGGAAATGATTTGGATATAATATATATTATTTAGATCTGTAGTTCATCTGATATGCAGAATATGAGTCTAGTTCCAATTACCTGTCACAGGTACAATGCAAAATGGGGATCCAGTGGTCACCTCCCCGACTGGATACTACTGTACCCTGAATGTGTGGATTGCTGCTCCTGCTATCAATCACCAGTTCTTTCTGGTGCAAACATAAATTTGAATGTGTCCTGAAGTTGCAGGCCCTGAAGTGGCAGGCCCTGACCATATGCCCAAGGCCATATAATTCCCACTTCGTGCTGATTCGTTAACTCCGATCTCAACCACGCACTCCTCTATGTCCTCAACACACATCCTACACAATGTTACAGTGTTATCACAGTACGTTTCTCGTATATTATACCACGTACCTGTTTCAAATTTCCCCACAGCCAATGAATGGGAAAATGGGGAAACTTGTCGTCCAACCCAGTGTGCCATTTCCGCAGTGTCCTGGCGAGAGGAAGAACTTTGAAGACGAAGACACTGATGGCCAGTGCTATCAAGAAGACACCAACAATTCCCAATGCTATCATCTTTGTATGTGTTCAGTGTCAACCTGTTCCTCTTCTGCCACCATTAAATGCCAAGGCAGAGACCATATACCGAGTCGTATGGTCTTTGATCAAGGGTAAAGACGGGCGTGTTATTTTTAACTATCACTCATACCCGCGTTATCAAATGACCCGACTGAACGGGCCCCGGTAATTGAGGCTCTACATTGATAGTACACTCGGGTGTAATTTCGTATTGTGGTGCGTGAAAATCGAGATGTCGCTTTTTTTCCAAACCAATAGAACATCTCACCCAGTGTCGTTGATATCGAATGTATGGAAACAAATCGGTACAAGTTTAAAACTGCGAGGCTTGCCAAAAGACATGATGCTGTTATTTTAACATACAAAATCAGCCTTCCAACCAGTGTCTTGAGTGTAAAGGGTATGCCAACCAGCTACAGAGGTGAGTAGTTGTGACGTCATGGTAACCGATGACGTCACAATGGTCTTCAAATCATTGTGATGCTATCCATTGTAGGGATATCTCCCAATAATGTTTTAATTTGAAGTTTATACGATATACGGCTTTTCCTTTGGACAAGAGGTCGGTCACATGACCGTGAAATTGACGTTCATAAGTTTTTAATTTGAAGTATACACGATATACATCTTTTCCATTGGACGAGAGGTCGGTCACATGACCGCGAAATTGACGTTCATAAGTGACCTTACTCTATGAAGGTTCATACTCCAATGAACTCACACAAAGTGAAGGTCAATTCTTAAATAATTTTTTAATTTGAAGTTTACACGATATACAGCTTTTCCATTGGACGAGAGGTTGGTCACCCCTGGGAATTCCCTAGCACGAAAACACACATAAGCGTTCTTTCTGATCATTTAGAACCTTTATTCTTGGTCTCAGCGTTTCAGTATACGATGAGAAATATCAGAGAGCGTGACTGCCTGATTGTTCACGCATATCCTCGCTGCGGCCTATCCTAATGAACAAACGATGAAATGTACATCTAAACTATCGTAGTGTCGACTCGATCCGTGCCAAGGCTGACATTGACCGTCTCCAGCAATCTATGAATTTACCTTAGTGTCTGTTTGACGCATCTTTATTCACCTTTCAATGATCGGCCAGTTGATCAATGATGACGTACACATGTAACCGCCACACGTTCATTAACAATTTCGGAAATCTCTCCCGTCACGTTTATCGGTGTCTGCCATTTTGACGTCTTGTACTTGATGTAAATGTATTACGATGCGCTGTCATTGTGACTGACTTACTGAGGTAGTTCTTTACAGACCTTTCTCATCTAATGAGGATATGCTTTGAAAACATGTGCTGCTTAAGATGTTTCTGAAGAGCAAGTTGTGCATCCATAGGCCCATGTCACCTCTCTTTTTGAGGAACTATTTTACTCCGCGATATAGCTGGTTGTTGTATGGCTGTCAGTGTAAACATGAAGTCACACGTATGTATTGTGTTTAGATCTTGGCCTACATCGTTTGAGGTAAGAAATTGTGATGAAAAAATTATAAGAATTGACTTTCACTTTGTGTGAGTTCATTGGAGTATGAACCTTCATAGAGTGAGGGCCAAACATTGTATGAACGTCGTCGCAAGCTCCGTTCATACAGTTTGGCCATCACTATATGAAGGGTCATACTCCAATGAACTCACACAAAGTGAAGGTCAATTCTTAAATGTAAAATGTATTATCTCTTGCCCGTGAAGAGATCACCCGTTTAATAAACATACAGCTGTATTACACATTGTGTAATACCAAAACGCGTGCTTATGTACTCTCGGAACACGTTTCACGAACAAATATTGAAAGCTCTCAACATCCCTTGGCTTATTCAACGACATTGTGTATGGAGTTGATAGATCACTGAGAGGAGCTTATGCACACTCGATGGCCCCAGCAACGTTGTTGCTAGGCTGACGTCACATGGCATTGTTTCGCCGATGGATCTTGCAACAAAATTCCACAAATTACGTCATCGGGTGTTGTGACATTATTGTAAACTTTGAGGTGCAAGGCTCGTTCCACAAAGCAATCGTATTGTAGCGCAACGACAGTCGTTAGTCTAAGTTAAAGTATGTCAGTTGCGATAGTCTTGGCCCTACGATAATTTTGTGAATTCTAAAGGTGGACCGCTGTATGTTTCGTACGTTTCAACTTTTGACGTGTTTGAAGTATTATTCTGTTAAACTCAATTGGACTATGCCGTGGATCGTGTAGGTGTCGGCCTATTCATATTCAACAGTAGAATTCTAAAAACGTTATAAATGGCAAGTAATAAATAAAATACTAAACTCGATCCCGTGTAAAACCAATTTTATGAAACTCATGAATAATTGTGGTATCTGACTCGATTTCGCTAACTATTCATTCGTTTCATAAAATTGGTATTACACGGGAGCTCGTTTAGAATTCTATATTTATTACATTATATAAGATAGCAACGCGGTAAACCGCAAAGAACAATGAAGAACGAAGCGTGCTTTATTTCACGATAAAACATTGTTCTATCATGACGTTATTTCTAGAGATTCGAACATGCGCTCGCAATTTGATGATGTCGTATGTTTGACGACGTCATTTTTTAGAGGGGAGCATCTATAGTGAGTTGTTTGCTATAGATGCAGCAGGGCAACGCAGATGAACGCAATTGCCGAACGATCGCGCCCAAAAGCGAGAGAGATATGACAATCGGTATTGGGAGAAAAGGTACCGGTAGTCGACGTGATGATTGTGAAAAAATGCGGGAAATACCCACCTGTGCATAAAATGGACTTGTCCGTCGTTGCCGAGGTCGGATTCTATTGAGGGAGTCATCATTATTTAGATAGGGGTTAATATGTTTCAAGCTTGTACATTTTGTCAACATCCTTAAAGAGGATGTTCATACTGCTGATATCGCATATAAGAAATAAACAACTCCCACTCGTCGTTTATTTTTTAATTCAAATTGTATCAGAATTAAGGATGAAAATTTATGGATGTCAACTTCTTTATTATGAGGAACACAACGTTTCGGAGTATATGCTTACTCCTTCATCAGGTGAATGAATGATATGAGGCAGAGAGCATATACATGTACACGTAAGAACAACAAAAGTAATAAGATAACAAATGGTGGAATTAAATTATCACTGATAGGTAAATGGCAATGGGCAGTGGTTGATTGAGTATGGTTTTACACCGCTTTTAGCAATATTCCAGCAATATCACGGCGGGCGACACCAGAAATGGGCTTCACACATTGTACCCATGTCGGGAATCGAACCCGGGTCTTCGCCGTGACGAGCGAACGCTTTAACCACTGGGCTACCCGACCGCCCTTAATGGGCAATGGGCAAACGGGAGCCTGGGGGTAATTAGCACTGATAGGTAAACGGGAGGCCAGGGAGTCCCCCACCCCCTCTGGACCCCCCTTGGAAAAAATACCATTTAACAAAATTGGGGGTAGATTTCTTCGTCCACAGATAAGTTATGGCGGGCTGAATGGCACGTAGTCGCTACACACGCAAAGCTGGTTCGCTAAGCAAAGACAAGGGACATAACCCCGGGCATTCCCAATCACCAGTACCTGAGAGACTTAAAACGGTGGTTACATGTTCAGTCTGAAAGTTCCTCCCCTATCATATCAAGTCTAGAGTGTGGCATCTCGGGGCACTAACGTGAAACATTCTTTATAAATCAGTGACACAACTGTGTTCTTAAAGTCTCGCCCGATCGAAACGAGAGGCCATGTATCCACAACCGTAAGGGGTCAGGTAAATTAAGCGTTATTTCCCAAGGTGAGTATCCATCTTTTATAAACTGGTTTTAGAGACAATACGTCAGACATCGAACCTTAACTGTTTGACCTTAGATACGAGTGTGAAAAAGAAGAGATTAGACACGGCATTGATCTGTCCGACATCTAATGTCGATTTGTCATGCAGGTCTCAGACGTTTACCACTTCAGTGAAACCCACGAGCACGGGCATGGTGCTGACAAACTTAGAAACATAATCGGGGCGAACCGGGATTCGAACCCACAATCATAGGTTTCTGGCACGCCCAAGGGAGTTAGATACCAAGTTGTAGAATAACTACAAGCCTATGCAAGCTCTGTTTCCTTTATTGTTCGTCTCGATTACATACATATACGGTTCCATGCTTCCGTTTTTCTTGAATTAAAGGAGTAGGGGAGGAAGAGCAACGTATTCCATGTATACGGGATGTGAGTACGTATTGTACGCCGCTTTTTATAGCAATATTTCAGCAATATCACGGCGAGGGACACCAGAAATGGGCTTCAAAAATTGTACCCATGTGAATCGAACCCGGGTCTTCGGTGTGACGAGCAAACGGTTAATCCACTAGGCTACCCTATCGTTTGAAACCTCAAATTGGAGTTTCTGCTGTTACGTGTCGATTCCCAAATTGAAACACTACGTTATTCCAGAAATCTCTACGTAAATGAACTAAGTGTGAAACCAACCAACAAACAACAGAAGGTATACAATCAACAAATGTAATACAAAATTCACTAGGCTTAAAAATCAACACAGCGCAGCAATTACAATGGCAGTACACAATAGAGCGTTAGTACAATATTCAATATGATATGATGGCAGTGGTACGTATCAAATACAGAAATACAGTGGTGAAAGCAAAAGTCAGTTATAACAGAATATTCACTCAGCGGCGACAGTGGTCAAGCTTCTGAGAAAGGCCTTGGCAGGGAATCAGGGGTGATGAGTGATCTTCACACGAAAGCTGGTCTTGATGTAATTAAATGGGTTAGAGATACGTAAACACACTCTTGTCCCCTTATATACAGTTATACCTAGCTACTTGGAATTTCTACACAGTGCCCTCACCAGTCTACCGGCATCAGAACATTACAGAATATTACACATCAGTCCACGGTATACCGGAAGATTACACACAGCACAAGTATCTAAACATAGTAACTTTCTCAAAACTGCTTACATTAAACAGTACTACATTTCTGACAACTAATCACACACAATACAGTGAGCGTCTACCAAACCTCATCAGAAACATTGCAACACAGTTACAATCATTGTTCAACAATAAAATACATGTGCACTACCATTTAACACTACACAGAATTTTAAACATAAATGCATTTATGGTTCAACCATCTGTGAGTTCACAATTTCATATTAAATTGAAAAAAATGTAAGAAATCAATATAACCTCATTTTAATGAGGTTTATGCTTGCAATACTTTTCGCAGGTTCGAACCTGTGTCGGTGTTCCGGAAACAACTTTGCCATAGAATTGTTAGAGTAGCATAAAATTATTAGAGTGACGTCCCTTTGTTGAAGTCATTTCCCACAACTTGGCTGTGGACACGTTATGAGAAACTATAAGCATGAATGGTTCGCTCGATTATTCCGTTGATGTCCTACGCATGATTGTTGGTGAGCATAGCATATTCATTTTCTGATATTCGATTCCATGGTACAAAATTATACTTGCTCTGAGTCCAAATAACACGATCAATATTCAGTCCAACAATGTTGATATTGGTGGCCTTATTGTCATTGTTGAAACGGCGAAAGTGAAATTAGAGCAAGATTATTTCTTCGCTATGGTCTTAACAGCCGAGGTTAATGTTGATTTTCTGGATAACATGTTACACGTGAAATCAAACGGGTAAACAAGTACTACGAGATAAATAAAGTTTTATCTTTATTCAATCATATAGGCCTAGTCAGAAGGAATTTGTGCATAGTCAGAAAGAAATGCAAACAATTAGTCACTGATAGTGTAACCATAGTTTTCTAGATCAATTTTGTCATTAAACAATACATCACATGACTAACCACAGGTCCAGGTAGTCCTGTGGGTACCTGGGTCCTACTCAGTACCCACCCGACCCGAGTACCTGCGCCACCCGTCCCAACCCTACTAGATCTACCCGTGTTTAGATTCATGTTCTAATTCTGTATCTATTAAAAAGATATATGATGATATTTTCTACATTTTGTAACCTGGCCAAGAAGCATGACGACAAATACGATTGCTAACGTTACTTTGAAACACAAAAACAGTGTTAGAAACTGGCACCAGTCCTGTAGTCCTTGCCAAACTGCTCAGTAGTTTAGGTATCATAAGGACTAGTAGAAATAAGGGTTTGGCAATATGTTATCATTATAAGGAGTGAGTGAGTGAGTGAGTATGGTTTTATGCCGCTTTTAGCAATATTCCAGCAATATCACGGCGGGGGACACCAGAAATGAGCTTCACACATTGTACCCATGTCGGGAATCGAACCCGGGTCTTCGGCGTGACGAGCAAACGCTTTAACCACTAGGCTACCCGACCGCCCCTCATTATAAGGACTAGTAGACTGAAAATGTTAGTTTCTACCACTGAAAAATGTTGCAACCTATGGACTATGGAGAATTTAAAAAAACCTGGTGCAAATAAAGTATCACAGTACATCCCTAGTAAGTTGACACATCATAATATGACCAGACATGATAACTGAAATATTGTTCAAAGCATTTTTTGACCCACTCATCAATGGCGCTGACTTACCTCATCTGTTTGAAGATGATAAGTGCATTGGCAGCTGGAATCCTGACAACAGTGCCTAGTGCTTGTTACGGAAATGGGTATTGTTTTGCCAGAATGTCTAGTTAGTGTGTATTGAATGAGTGCCTAAGTCTTGTCTGTGACCTGCTTGAGTTGGTGTGTCATCTTACCCCAAAGATTGGTAAATACATCCAGGGTTACAAATAAGCTGTGTATTTGCCATGTTTGCATAAGATACACAAATTATAATAGAATCACCATAACCTAATTAATTTGGACTTATTTCTTACAAGTAACATGAAAAATGTTTCTTACCCAATGGTATAACCATGATAACTACACTATGTGATATATCTAATGTAGCTTTTTCAGCTGCGTACATATGTCTTTACAGATATTCTTTTACTCGCTGAATGCCGGTATCACATATACATGCACTCTACTGCAGTGAATAATGCACATATGTGCAACATCTTGCTTAATGTAACTTAGACATGTATTGCTATAAGGTTATATGATATGTGTCACACTTGGGGCTAGTACTCACTATGCATTGGTTTACAAAGCCCAATAGACTAGGGACTGCCTCCGTGGTCTGGTGGTAGAGCGTCGGTCCGGAGAGCGTTAAAAGATGGTACTTGTTGTTACCCTGCCTGGCGCTTGGCAGTAAGGGGCTGAAACAAGGACTGGTCGGCTCGGACTCAGGACACTGTGTCTGAGTGGGGTATTCATGTTAAACTGCGACATGGTATCTCAGTGAGCTAGCACTTTAAATCGGCATCAGTCCGGACTAGTACAAGCAGCCACACAAACACACACACATACATGCACGTCATGATATAAGTGCAAAAATCAAGGACGCGACGTTAAACCCCATTTCACCTCACCTCACCCAATAGACTAGACCGAAGGGAGTAAAAATGTATGGACTACCCAATTAAAACCATCAATACCCAATGTGAAGGATTACTTGTGAGTAAATACTCAATGCTCAAAAATATAATCTGGTGCCTCGTTGCTCACCTAGTGAATCATCTTACCTTGCATTGAAATACTCATTTCTGATTGGCTACTCACGTAACTGAACAGGCAGTTTGTCCCATGTACCCCAAGTGGTTCCAATCTCATATACCCTGCTGGGAAATGCTGACTTCTTATCAATATATATGATGGGATTATGTTATGTAGAACCTGTCAACCTGTCAAATGCAGTTTCGAGAAGTTAACACATTATAATGGGCATTAACTGGTTGTGTTTAATGTCGTCTACTAGCCGTCGAGATGTCCATGAAATGGTTCGTTAGCCATACCCATCGTGCCCATGTAGACATTTTAGATACACAAATGACAATTACGTATTCGACGTAATAAGCGCTATGCTCTAATAAGCGCCCACGACGATATTTGTTAATATATTGGCTAGTGAACAATCTCAATTAGCACCCCTTCCAATTGATTAATGTACACAAGACTTATTTATTTGTGTATAATATGCACTCGTATGTTACATGCACCCTTAATTATTGGCTATTAAATCCTGGAAAAATAAATCTGTCGTATATAAACATTTCAGGCTGTCAGCATAAACCACAAAATTTATGATCTTTCAACTCAAAATAATATTCTAATAAGAGCCCCCTATTTCTTATTTTGAGAGCGCCCTGGGCGCTTATTACGTCGAATACGGTATGCCAGTAAGATAAATTCATTGTCAACCAGTCCCTTGAGTCCCTAAAAAAATTAAATGTGGAAAAAAAATACAATGAAAATCAGTGTGTTTTGTACTCTGCCACCCAGAAGTAAGTAAAATGTTTAAGAAATACTCATGTACTGTTACCATGGTTACTATCAACATGATCAATATAAACATGATAAATAAAGTAATTAAAATACAATTAAAACTTGTTGAAAATTTATCATAAGAACCAACCCACTTAATTAAAACACATTATTCCAATCAACATAACAATTTGAGAAATTATCACAAAAAAATATTTAAGATGTCTCACCATCGCATGTATATAAAAAATATCAGTGAACCTGAGTATCTGTGTCAGTAGACTGTGAACCTTTATCAGTTTATAACAATACCATTAAAACTTTCCAGATAACAGTGGCTAATCTCTTTGACCTTTAACATAAACACAACAATGGATACAAACCGCTCAGCAGGGCTGACCAAGCTTCATATCCTATATCCTTGAAGACAAACAAATTATTTTTCATTGACGATAAGTACAGTAGACACCGGTTATAGCAAACTCAGAGGGACCACTAATTTTAGTTCTTTATAACCGTAGTTCGTTATAAACATATATACAGCATATATACAGCAAATGGCTGGGACCAAAAAAACAGTTCATTATATATCCGCCAGGTCTTATAAGCGTGTTTGTTTTAATCATAGTTTACTGTATGTGACTGTTTAACATGTTTACTGTAGGGGACACAGCAAGGCTGTGTACTACTTCCCTTCTCTTGTTGCAAGTGTTTTGATGTTATTAGAAGTCATGCTGGTTGTTCAACAGAATATCAAATGCTGATCTGTCTGTTATTTGCAGTCGAGAAGATTAAGTCACTTTGACAAGACAGTTTCATCAGGTAAGAACATGCTCTGTTTCATCTGTTTATAAATATTCAAGTATTTCTCCATAGATGTCAGACATTTGACTTGTCATGACCTGACATCCTCAGTTATCCAGGGTGTTGTTTACTCAGTTTATTATTACACATACCCTGGGTCTATTCTCTACCCTGCTTGATTGACACAGTACTATATCACCATCAAATATGCTTACAGTCCTAAGCGTCAAATATGTTTACACTCGTAACCATCAAATATGTTTACAGTCCTAAGCGTCAAATATGTTTACACTCGTAAACATCAAATATGTTTACAGTAATTACAGTCATAAGCATCAAATATGTTTACACTCGTAACCATCAAATATGTTTACAGTCCTAAGCATCAAATATGTTTACACTCCTAACCATCAAATATGTAACACGGATTCTTACAAAAGTTTGCACATCGGTTTTTCGATTCATACCTTAATGAAAAATACACAGTCAATCCTTAAATTTTTCCCGATCCCGATCCTGATCCCGATCCTCGTCCGGATGATGAATGGTACAGCATGTACAGAAAAACAGAAATCCAGTGCAAAAAAAACAATTTGGAGTTTAACACGTCATCATCTAACACTCCTGTCATGATAAACAAGAAAAATAGTTTTTCACACCCATGAATATAAAAACCTTGCAAGAAGAAACAAGTAGTTAGTTTCAATTTATACATGTCGTCAGCATTATTTTGTTGAATATTTGAAAATTAAAATCTGGGAATATGGCCAGCCATTCTTTTTGCAGGTGTAACTTTATTCTACTTCTGTCAGAGAATAGAGATTACTATCCAAAATGTCAAATTTATAATTTAGAAATATTATTTGCAATAATAAAAATGTATCAAATCATAATAGTTCTCGGCATTCAAACCTATAACGCGATGTGTGAGAATTTATTGAATTTCTTCCAGATTCACTGAAGTCAAAGTGCACTGATTGAAAGAACAAAGTACACTTACAAGAAAATGACATCCCTCCTGTCTTATGTTTTATCTGTTCTGAAAAGAAGACCCCCACCCAGGGCCAGCAAACACAACCTCCCTCAACCAAGGGTCTGCCATCTTGAATTGGGAGCAGACGTCATTCGGGACAGGAAAGTCTTCGTAATCGGTGACGTTCACGGCTGCTATGATGAACTGTGTGAACTGATTGACAAAGCTAAACAGAAAGAGCCCAATATTCTGTGTGTATTTGTTGGAGATTTAATCAACAAGGGCCCCAAGAGCAAGGAAGTACTAGAACTAGTTCAAAGCATGGATTGCTACTCAGTCCGTGGTAACCATGACGATGTGGTCCTCCATGAATATTACAGATCCATCGGGGACCCAAATTGCGTTATGAAGGATAAAAATAAATGGATAAAAGACCTACCATGGACCGATTTTGAATATTTAAAAGATTTACCATACACGATATCCATTCCAAGTTTGAACGCAACCATAGTTCACGCAGGTCTCATTCCGGGCTGGGGATTCGAAGGGCAAGACTTCACGGCTATGACTCACATGAGGAATATAGAACAGTTGTATACAGTATTTCATGGCCTGTATCCCACCCTCATCCCATCTGAGAGTTCAAAGGACGGAGTTCCC
This sequence comes from Haliotis cracherodii, assembly GCF_022045235.1. Classification (NCBI taxonomy): domain Eukaryota; kingdom Metazoa; phylum Mollusca; class Gastropoda; order Lepetellida; family Haliotidae; genus Haliotis; species Haliotis cracherodii. Next base: position 41,778,036 of record NW_027266266.1, read on the forward strand.
TGGGCTTCCTTGTGGCCGGGCCCTGATCATGTGTACTTCGGTCATGATGCGGTACGTGGTCTTCAGATGTATCAATATGCTACCGGCCTTGACACTGGTTGTGTGTATGGAAAGTGCTTGACGGGTGTTTTCCTGGATGGAACAAGAGAGATGATATCAGTGAAATCCAAACAGCCAGACTTGTTTTCAAAGACTGATTAAAGATCTTAGACTTTGTTTATGTTTGTTTTATGTTTTTTAACATGATTGTGCTCTAAGTCAAACTTTTATTATTTCTTGGTTTATTTGGATATTCATGAACAAGTTTAGTGATAATAAAAAATGTTATGACTTTATTTAGCTTATCTTGCTTATTTTGTGGTCTGGTTGTTCAGGGGCGGTCGGGTAGCCTAGTGATTAAAGCGTTCGCTCGTCACGGTGAAGACCTGGGCTCGATTCTCGACATGGGTACAAAGTGTGAAGCCCCGCCCTGATATTGCTGGAATATTGCTAAAAGCGGCGTAAAACCATACTCACTCACTCACTCTGTTCAGAGCTTGTCGTAATCATCTCATCAGAAACGACTGAACCAAATCTTCACATCTATGCTCCCACAAGCGATGACAATCTGTCTAAGAGGTTTGACAGCCATATTGAAAATGCTCTTTTTTTACTCAGCCATTTTATATAAACATGTAATGTAATTTGGTGTAGATATTTTATTTGTAGGTAAGAGTGAGCCCCAACATGCTCAATACATATGTTCCATTTTTGTTTTGCAAGTTTTTAAATTTTGACCTTCATTTGACCTTCATCCTTCGACCATGCTCCCAAATTATTTTAATATGAATTTTCCCACACTGTAAAAATAAAGTGCTTAGAAACCACTTGACCAATGAGGATGATGAAGATATACCTGTTCCCACCAGTGATGAGATCTGAACTTGTGTGAGAGTTTTAAATCTGATTTTCAAAATGGCGACCACGACAGCCATTTTGAAAAGGTTATTGATGGCCATTACTCAGTCATTGTGTCCAAAATGTAATGCGAGTTGGAACATGTGTAATTAGTTATAGGGCTGAACTATGTGTTGCGTTTTTGAGATATCTTTTATTTTGACCTTGATATGACCTTTGTACTTCGACCCTTCTGAAATCTGGAACTGGCACCAAAGCAGCTGTATGTATGGTCACTGCTCATTCATTTCTGCTCAATATACATTTTTGGCTTTGCGGTCAGCTCTGAAATAGCTGAGGAAGCTGCATGTTTCTCCTCATGATGAGGGCGGTAAGGTAGGCTAGTGGTTAAAGTGTTCGCTTGTCACACCAAAAGCCTGGGTTTGATCATCCATGTAGGTAATATGTTTGAAGATCTCACCATGAGATAGCTAGAATATTACTAAAAGCAGGATAAAACCATACTCACTCACTCTTATGATGACATTAGGAATTTAGTGTGTTCCTCGAGAAACATTTGGAAACATTGTATGGCATTAGCAAAATTGGAATGAAATTTGGAACATATGTAGATAGTATTGGGGCTCAACATACATGTTCCGTTTCACATAAATATATTACAATTTTGTAAACAGTGAGTGAGTGGGTTGAGTTTTATATCGCTTTTAGTTTAGCAATATTCCAGCAATGTCACTTCGGGGAACATCAGAAATAGGCTTCACACAGTGTACCCATATAGGGAATTGAACACTTTCACTAAGTCGTGACTATACTTATTATGCATTATTTTGGTTTTATGTAAGCATTGTACATGGAGACAAATTCTTACCCTGTATTAGTTGCAAAAAACATGTACAAAATTGGGAGATACAAGGTCTTACATTATACAATGGAACTTCATTACCCAACAGACACATAGACTATTACAAGGTGAGGTGAGGTGAGGTGAAGTGAGGTGAGGTGAAATTGGGTTTAAGGTCGCGTCCAAGATTATTGCACTTATATAGCGACGTGTGTGTGTGTGTGTGTGTGGCTACTTGTACTAGTCCAGACTGATGCCGATTTATAGTGCTAGCTCATTGAGATACCATGCCACAGTTTAACATGAATACCCACTCAGACACAGTATGCTGACTCCGAGCCGACCAGTCCTTGTTTTAGCCCCTTAATGCCGAGCGCCAGACAGGGTAACAACAAGTACCATCTTTTAACGTCTTTGACGCGGCTGGGGATCAAACCTCTCTCCGGGCGGACGCTCTACCACTAGACCACGGAGGCGGTCTAGACATTACAAAAACATAGACAGTTATTATTCATTATCTCTAGTTCAGCTTGGATGTAGGCCATCGGCCCATAGAGCTGAAGTTAACCCATGCTGACATTGTTTCTAGAGCACTCCAAAGTAGTAGTATTTAGAGTTATATATTAATCAGAAATTAATATCCAGGTGTGTTAACATATGACAGTGTGTGTCTTTTTGTGTGTGTGTTACTTGGTTCATGGAGATGGTTTTTTTAAATAAAATAAATGGGTCAAAATAAGAATAATGAAAGAGAAACATCACATGTTCAGAGCGATTGCATTGTGTAGCTAGTTAACCCACTGAAGAGTTTAAACATTTCTCATTTCTCATTGTTACCTGTAAGGAAATCTCACAGAAACTAGCCACTTTTGAGTAGCAGGTTGCAATGATAATACAATGAAGTTATAAAACAGGCTGATATTGTTTTATCCATAAGTTTGTTTAAAATACATGACCCACACATGGCAACCCTCTCCAAACACCTATTGACTATTTTCAGCGTCCAATCATTGTCACCCTAGGGTGGCCATTGACCATTCTATTTTATAAGTTAATCTATTCAAACACACTCCAACCTATCGTTATCCTGCGTCGGAATGCGACAACCATTCAGCCCTCGTGGCTTTTTTAAAATAAATTTAGTGAAGCGTCTTAAACCCAATTATCGTTTTCAGGGGAAGTAACTCTTTGGTTCTTTTGTATGAAGCGTTTTGGTACCTTTTATGAGGGCATCATTAAAAACGCTGCTCAGAGCAACGACAGTCGAAAGGTAGCACCCATTTTGGGAAGAGGGAGGGGAGATTTTTTTAAAAGGATAGTTTGTTGGCAGTGGTAAAAAATTAATAGATTCTTCGGTTGGAAAGTACCCAAACGTCAAATGTTTTGTGGTGAAAATGAATAAGGTGTTTGCTGGTGCTCAGTAAATAAATAGTTTGTTGGCTCCAATTGGGGAAAAATAGATTGTTCCGAAAAAAACACATTTCCACATTTTTGACATTCACGGGAGTAACGAATTCTGAATCACGGAGCTCCAGAAAAGTCTGCATATTTGCGTAAAATATACAAAATAATCACCAAATATCAAACTATATTCATGTAATGAGATCCGTGAAGATCCGGGGTAGAATAGGTCTTCAGCAATTCATGTCTGCCATAAAAGGCGACTAGAGGCGTAAGAGGCGACTAACGGGATCGGGTGGTCAGGCTCCCTGACTTGGTTGATGCATGTCATCGTATCCCAATTGCGTGGGTCGATGCTCATGATGGCAATCATTGGATTGTCTGGTCCAGGCTCGATTATATTTGTGACCTCTTGAATATTGCTGAGTGCGGCGTTAGAGAACAAACAAACAAACAAACAAACAAAGTTCTCCAGTTTCATTACACTTTCAGACTTGAAACGGATTTCGAAATGGTGTTTCAATCTTGATTCAGTAGGTAGACAGAACTGGACAAGTAATGTTAGACATATTCTATTTCGTTCATGTTTTAACTATTCCTGGGTTTACCAAGAAAATGGATGTATTTTCTTAACCCTTTTCAAACCAGATTGAAAGAAATATACAGCCAAGAATCGACTATTGCGTAATAACCTAGTACTCGATATGAATATTGTACCATTTTTAAGATAACCCTTGAAGCAATTCTTTTTGGTGTATATTGGATGAAACCACCAAATTAAAAAAATCAGGAATCATCTATACATTGTTACCTAAACAATATCGAAGATCTGTATCATTTCACCTTTGTATCAGTCCATCCTCAGAAAACACTCTAAAGCAATACATACCAAATAATATGCAGACCGCCTCTGCGGTCTGATGGTAGGGCGGAAGGCCCGGGGTTCATCGGCCACGTCAAACTCAAATACGTTAAAAGATGGTACTTGTTATTACCCTGTCTTGCACTCGGCATTAAGGGGCTAAAACAAATACTGGTCGGCTCGGAGTCAGTATATAGTGTCTGAGTGGGGTATTTATGTTAAACTGCGGCCTGGTATCTCAGTGGGCTAGCACTATAAATCGGCATCAGTCCGGACCAGTACAAGTAGCCACACACACGTGCATGTACATATCTATATAAGTGTAATTATCTTGGACGCAACGTTAAACCCCATTTCACCTACAGGTAACAAATAATATGTACTTCGACCTTCAGTCCAAACATTTACTCTCCATATGGCAACCACAAATTTTTAAGATTTAAGTTTTCAAGAATTTAAATCTGTCATGTTTTACTTTAAGAGCAGAACTGTACTGAAATGAAACCTGAATATACTTGTAAAATAATACTAAAATGTGTTGAATGCATTTTATGTATTTGGGCGTATGGCATTTCATACAGTAAACATGGTGATTTCATCCACGATGAGGGGGCACGGGTGGCCCAGTCGTCTAAGGCGCCGCGATTCGCTGTGCAGAGTTGCGTCCCTTGGGCACGCCAGAAACCTATGATTGTGGGTTCGAAGCCCGGTTCGCCCCGATTATGTTTCTAGGTTTGTCAGCACCATACCCGTGCTCGTGGGTTTCACCGAAGTGGTAAACGTCTGAGACCTGCATCACTTCGGGCTTTCCTCCCACATTAAGCTGACATGCCGTGATATAACTGGAATACTGTTAAAAGCGGCGTTAAACCCAACTCACTCACTCACTCATCCACGATGATACCAGGCAATTAAAATGGCATATCTTCATAAGACGGGAACAGATACACGGGCAGACCAGTCGTCTCAGCCACTGCTAGTCCTCCCACACGAAGCTTACATTGCGCGATATCACTGAAATACTGTTCAAAGCGACGTTAAACCAAATTCAGACACACTTTTGAGACGTCCCCTTTTATAAACGCACTTGACACATATATGTACCATGTTGAACCGTGGGACATTTGGAAAATACCTGATGAAAACTGATACTCGAATAAAGAAAAACAATACCACCTGCCGCGTGGTAAATATATTCGTCATGGTGTGAGGGCGACCTTTAAGTCCTGTCTGTCAGCGTGACCCAGACGAAATGGCCGATGAACGTATGTTCCAAACGTGGCTTCACTTGTGCCTCGCAAACTGGTTGACCTGTTCCCAGTTTCTCTTCGGAAAAACATAACGTTTTTTACCGGGTCAAGGCAACTTAAATAATATCACTTACAGTTCTGTCGATCATTCGTTGTAGTAGAGATAGAATCTCTTCAAATGTATACCACAGACGTCTCAGTGGTCTCTCGCACTATACAGAGTTCCGCCCCTTTGTCGCGGCAGGATACGGTTAGCTGGGGTTTGAAATCTAGATCCTTGGTGTGTTAGCGTCATATCAGGCTTGTTGGTGTTACCAAAGTGGTAAGGCCCGTGAAGATCCGAGGTAGAATAGGTCTTCAACAACCCACGTTTGCTGTAAAAGGCGACTATGCTTGTCGTAAGAGGCGACTTACGGGATCGGGTGGTCGGGCTTGGTTCTTGCATGTCATCGGCCCCAATTGCGTGGATCGATGTTCATGATGTCAATCACTGGATTGTCTGGTTCAGACTCGATTATTTACAGACCGCCGTTATAAAGCTGGAATATTGCTGAGTGCGGCGTTAAACAACAAACAAACAAACTCAAAGTGGTAATCCTCCATGGTCTACTCCATTGTCAAACCGTGAATATGTGAAACACTCTTCAAAGGCCGAGTAATACACACGGAATTTCTAGACAATAAGCTTTACTACTATGTGGTGAATGAACATCAGTTGATGCAGATTTGTGTATGAACGTAAGAAGGAAGTCTGCCTATAAAAGAAGCAGGTTTCAACTTGTGTTTCACCTTTCCCCGCTGGTTAACTAAATAATTAATTAAAACCGGTGTGCATAATGTGTGATTCCTCGAAACAAATCGTGCACGCCGTTCTTTACCTATATACCTCAATACACGAAAAAGAACCAATGTTGAAATCAGTTCTTACAAATAAATACGTCAACAATAACAACTTCACAGACTGCTTATGTAATCAGTAAAACATATGAAACTGTAGACAACAGCAAGAAATCAGTGTTCTCAATCAACGAAATAATCACCCTCTTACTTCAAGGCAAATAAACGCAAAGAGTTGCATCCCTTTGTAATCAGGATCCGGTATTGTTCGTCTCTTTGGACCTTCATCCCACATTGTTCGAAAATCCCTGATATACCTGACCGCCTCCGTGGTCTAGTGATAGAGCGTCCGCCCGGAGAGCGGAAGGTCCGGGGTTCGATCCGGTACTTGTTGTTACCCTGTCTGGCGCTTGGCATTAAGGGGCTAAAACAAGGACTGGTCGGCTCGGAGTCAGTATACTGTCTGAGTGGGGTATTCATGTTAAACTGCGGCATGGTATCTTACTATAAATCGTCATTAGTCCGGACTAGTACAAGCAGCCACACACACGTGCATGCACGTCGCTATATAAGTGCAATAATCTTGGACGCGACGTTAAACCCCATTTCACCTCACCTCACCTGATATACCTGTCATACTACTCAAACCCTTGTTGTTTAACCACTTGAACACTTTGACACTTTAATAGTCAATTCTGTATGTTCCAGATGCCAGATGTGAGGTCTGATGAGAAGCAGACGATACTAACAAAATGACGGCTCTCGTTGCCTACCTCATGTCAATCCTACAAAAGACACCAACGGTCCGGAAAAACAAGTATGACCTCCCTTTACCGGACACCTGTCATTTAGACCTCGGAGAGGATGTTGTGGGGGGGAGGGCGGTGTTTGTCGTGGGGGACGTCCACGGTTGCTTGGAGGAACTGCAGGACATGATCCAAGTGGTCAAGAAAATGGAGGCTAAGGTGCTGTTTCTTTTCGTAGGGGACCTCATCAACAGAGGTCCGTCCAGCATTGGCGTCTTGAGGCTGATCCAGAGCGGAGAGATCGACTGTTACGCCGTGAGAGGAAACCACGAGGAAATTGTATTGAAGGAATACAGGTTTATGAAAAATGACCCAAATTATGTCCTGCGAACCAAACACAAATGGATCAAGGACATGACCACCCAAGACCACCACTTCCTCTCCCAACTGCCTTTCACAATCGGCATCCCTAGTTTGAATTCCATCGTAGTGCATGCTGGGATTGTTCCTGGCCTCTCTTTGGACAAGCAAAGCCTCGTGGCCTTGACCCGTATGCGGAACATCATAGAAGAAGACTATTTTGACGGAGGGGGTCTGGTGTTTTCAAATAAGCCCGATAGGGGCGTGCCTTGGTCGTCATTGTGGCCGGGCCCTCAACATGTATATTTTGGACATGATGCGCGGCGAGGGTTTCGGCAGTACGATTTTGCTACATGTGTAGACACGGGTTGTCAGTATGGAAATAAATTGACTGGGATTTTTATCAATGGATGTCAGAAAATTGTGAGCGTGAAGGCAAGGCGGGTTTACTGTGAAGGGAAGCCCGAATGAGAAGACGTTTTGATTTCTCAGTTCAGGCAACAACATTAAAATATTTATTAAGGTACATTATTGTGATGTTTCTGATAGTCATTTCAAATCTCTTCCTTTAGTTTTGTTATATGAGTGAGTGAGTGAGTATGGTTTTACGCCGCTTTTAGCAATATTCCAGCAATATCACGGCGAGGGACACCAGAAATGGGCTTCACACATTGTACCCATGTCGGGAATCGAACCCGGGTCTTCGGCGTGACGAGCGAACGCTTTAACCGCTAGGCTACCCGACCGCCCCTTGTTTTGTTATAGAAGTTTTGGCTATTCTCTACTACTAAGATTACATCAGGTCCAGATGTCTATAAAATGCCCTGCTGTACTACCGTACACTTATTTCTGGTGTCTCCCGCGTGATATTGCTGGAATATTGCTAAAATCGGCGTAAAATCATACTCACTCACCTAACACTTATTGGGCCGTAAGGCATGGCTACGAATCACTCTGTAGTAACGTACAGCCACCCTCGATTATCCAGAGTATGATCTGTCCATTCCATTACAATGACTACCCTGGACCCATTCGCTACCGTAGCCTCGTTTTGAAAAAAATAGCCGTCCAATCAAACAAGTATCATCAGCGAGAGAAACCCTGTGTTAAGTGAGTGATAAGACAGATGGATAAAGTGACGACACTTCCGACACGATGCAGTTGTGGCGTTTAGGTCTAGGGTATTCATCATAACAGATGATGTGGTATTGGGTGTGCCGCCGTAAGTGCATTAGGTCATGTTCTCAAACCCGTTATCTACCAGTATACCAAAATGTGTCGAGTGAAAATGTATTTTGTTGAAGGGTCATAAACCGACTGGTGATTATAGTCGCAATCGGTCTTTAGTGTCACATGTTTGTCGTACAAGTCAACCTGTGATCGGGTGATTACCACCTTCCCGAGGCAAGAGAGTTAACTGACTCTAAAAGTCCAGTTTCCACCCTTGCCGAACTAGACTGGAATTATGGAGTTCTATTTTGGCTTGACTAAAGAGTCTATGTGTAACGAAATCAACATCCGGTTCGTAAACTGCCTTCCAGATTTCGGTCGATTGCAGAATTTGCAAGCCTGTGTACTGACATCTCAGCTTCAACAGATATTTTCCAAATCTGTTCATTTTTGCAATAAAGGTTCTTACGTGATTTGATGCACCTCGCTAAGTAAGATCCGTTTTATTACAATATAGATCTTGATTATCGATTAGATCGTATTCACTGGGCGCCATTTTATTTGGAGTAAATGCTAGTGATATGAGAGGTGGAATCTGGTTGGTCAGTAGGAGGGACATAGAAGGGACAATGTGTAAACGCAGATGATGGTGTGTAAACGTCCACCGACGGCTATGGTAGTTGCTCGTGCAGTCTACAATTATATTAACTGGATCAAAATCAATAAGTTAAAGGTTGTTGTGATATAGTTAAAATATCAGTGACACCAACTTCGATTATCTAGGGTATCATGTCTCAATTCTAGGTAAGATAAGTACCCTGGGCCCATTCGCCACCTTCGCTTCGTTTTGGACGCGCTTGTATCCACCTCGCTTATCAACATCTCAGCATGGAATATCCCTCAGTCGGGGGTGTAAGTAGACTGGAAGCAGTCCCGTCTCCAATATGAATTTAAAAAATAATATTCAAATCCGAGATCAATTTATTTCCTCTTCCCAGGGGTGTTTCGAATGCAAACTATATGTGTCACTTTTTCGGATAAATGTTTAACATTTATTTCTGTATTGCATTTTGTTTGCTTCTCTAAGGTTATTTGATACTGTGTTGTTGCAATAAGATAACGACTGTCCCAGTCTGGGGTGTAAATTGATTGGACGGCGATTTTTAGCATCGTATCATTCGGCTTAAAATGAGGCCACGTAGGGAATGGTGCCATGGTGTTTACCATAACTGTAAGGCCAGGTTCACACACTGCCGATTGTGGCTCCCGTTTGAGATCAGACAGCGCTACGACACGAAAAGTGAAAAAGTCGGATGACTATCCTCAATGATCTGGAACGTCCTATCATTGTCTGAACGCAACAGAGTTCGTAACAGAGTCCTACGGATCGGGAAAGGTCCAGAGAGGTCGGCCAAGCACTCCCGACAGTATGGTACGTCCTGTAACATTCGGTAAACTCAGCCGATTTTGTCTAGTCGGATTACAATCGTGACTATGTCGTGACTGATTCTGCTGTATCGGATCAAAATCCTGAATGTGTGACTGAGCCCTAATGCACGTCTACGTTTTCGCATCTATAGTTTAGTGTATTTAAGTAATCGCAGTGCGTGTAGCCGTTTAAAAGTAACCTTTAACAATGATTAATTTATGCCATAATCTCGGAGTTAGGATTGTGAGTTTATATACCTTGACAAAGTAAGCAAACGCTTGTGGATAACTACTGTATTATACTATAGTAGCGACGTTTCGGTATAGACCCTTCTACCGTTTGTAACAGCGACGTTTCGGTACAGATCCTTCTACCGTTTGTAACAGCGACGTTTCGGTACAGATCCTTCTACCGTTTGTAACAGCGACGTTTCGGTATAGATCCTTCTACCGTTTGTAACAGCGACGTTTCGGTATAGATCCTTATACCATTTGTAACAGCGACGTTTGAGTATATATTCTCATACCGTTTGTAACTGCGACGCTTTGTTATAGATCCTTCTCCCGTGTGTAACAGCGACGTTTCGGGATAGATCCTTCTACCGTTTGTAAAGGCGACGTTTCGGTATAGATCCTTCTACCGTTTGTAACGCGACCTTTGGGTACAGATCCTTCTACCGTTTGTAACGGCGACGTTTGGGTACAGATCCTTCTACCGTTTGCAACAGCGACGTTTCGGTATAGATCTTTCTACCATTTATAACAGCGACGTTACGGAATAGATCCTTCTACCGTTTGTAACCGCGACGTTTTGATATAGATCCTGCTACCGTTTGTAACAGCGACATTTGGGGATACACCCTTCTACCGTTTGTAACAGCGACATTTGGGGATATATTCTATTACCGTTTGTAACGCGACGTTTAGGTACAGATCCTTGTACCATTTGTAACAGCGACATTTGGGGATAGACCCTTCTACCGTTTATAACAGCGACGTTTCGGTATAGATCCTTCTACCGTTTGTAACAGCGACGCTTTGTTATAGATCCTTCTCCCGTTTGCAACAGCGACGTTTCGGGATAGATCCTTCTACCTTTTGTAACAGCGACGTTTTGATATAGATCCTTATACCGTTTGTCAAATGGTATAATGTTGAAGTTGTTATCCATAAAATGTTGCCTCTTTGGTCATACGTCAACTTTTTTAGAAATGCCTATCAGACAATTTACATTCATGTATCTATTTTTAAATTACATGGAATAAATGACTTTTGAATGAACATAGAAATTTGTTGTTGTTGTCCAGCTGTTACACGATCGTTATAAGCCAAGTTATGACGTGTTGTCAACACCTGTGTCTATTGACCGGTCGGACCATCAGCTGTCGATCCCGAATTGCTATTCTGATGTTTGACATCATTAAACACTTTCGAGGTAACGTTGATGACGATACTTGAGCAGCCCTTCTGGGTTTCCTCTACATACAAATCAACTATGACTGTAACTACTCCCCCGATGGGTCAGTAATACAACATGGCCGCTGCAACTGAGCTTCCGGTAAGTTCACCTCCGCTATCATGGTTACACACAACCAAATGTTTTCTCATAGACTTCTATGGTAACGTTATATTTTTTTTAAAATTAACTAAGCATTCACCAGCTATTACCTGTGCGTGTGTGCACAGATTGGCCTTAGAGCAGCATTAAAAACAAAAACATGACTAACTTAGCCAGCTCCTTTTCCGAGTACAGGAAGCTAAACACACCACCCCCAGCTTCGCACCAAATGTCACCTACTTGAAAAAAGCTGTGGTCACATTCAGCATAAGTCATCAAAAAGAAGGACAGTACTAAATATAGAAAAACATGGTCAGTTTTAATAACTGGATGGATGTACATTTAAAAGACATAAAAATCTTACACAATATCCTCCAATCACAGTCTGCAGATATCTCTCGATCTGCACTGAAGGCTACGAAAACCACACTGTCCAAACTGGTTCTGAATTGGTGTAGTAGAACCTCATCCTTTGCTCTCTGAATGTGTTAGGTAGGACATCCTTGGGGGTTTGGGTTAGAATTGGTCTCCAGTAACCTATGCTGGTTTTAAGAGGCGATTTAATGGTTCGGTTGGTCAGGTGACCTGCTGGTTGATTGCGTGTCGTTGTACCCCAACCGCATGGATCATTGCTCATACTATCAATCACTGGTTTGTCCGGCGTCTGAGGGTAAACATCTCGAAAATATATCAAGCAATGAAACTGAAACCTGACATGCTTGCTCTCACTAATGATGACACCTAAATAAGTTCAAGTGGTTCGAATCCGATTTTCAAAATGGCTACCATGGAGCAATGTTGAACACGCATTCTATGCCAATTATTCGACCCGTGAAGATCCGGGGTAGAATATGTCTTCAACAACCCATGCTTCCCGTTAAAAGCGGCTATGCTTGTCGTATGAGGCGACTAACGGGATCGGGTGGTCAGGCTCGCTGACTTGGTTGATGCATTTCATCGAATCCCAATTGCGTGGATCGATGCTCATGATGTCAATCACTGGATTGTCTGGTCCAGACTCGATTATTTACAGACCGCCGTCATATAGCTGGAATATTGCTGAGTGCGGCGTTAAACAACAGACAAACAACAGACAAACAAACAAATCTCCTTCAAAGATTACAATTGTTGGCCCTGGCGTAACCAAATTGAACTACCTCCAGAGAATGATAAAACGTTCCAATATTATATTCATGAACAAATAATATCTTAATCATACACTTGCATTGGTTCAAGGCGTAGTCGAACTTGAGGCAGGACCCGCTTTTAAACACCACTTTACATTACACACAGTACATACAGTATGCATTGTATACATGGATCGTGATATATTGAAACAGCCAAGTGCTTGACACGATAGTGAACACAGCGACATAAGATGTATATATGATCAATAGTCCCCTGCCTAAGAAACCCAACCGACACTTACATTTATTTAACAAAAGCCCAATACGTGGGACACAGCCTGCAGGAACGTGACAAACGCATCTGAATGTGCAACGTGTTTTCACTCGGTTCCCTGAACGGCAGCTACTCCATTGAGCGACATGTGTCTTTGTTTTGCATCAATCGTGCGTTGAATACGCACTCAGTGTACTTTTATTTTCTAAAACTGTGACATAAGTACAGAGCGTATATATATATATATATATATGTTATGGGAACATGGCCGCCTCGATTTTTGGGCGTTGTAAAACGCCGACAGCGATCAGTAAAGAGGCTAATGCCCACGTGTTGCTATATTTGTACGCGGTTGGGAGGTAAACCTGTTGTAAAGTTACATTTTCTCTGCTTTGTACAAGGATGTTAGATGTGTCTGGCTGACCCGGATACCTGCTGCCCGAGTTGCAGGGAAGCGAGCTAATTTGAAGGTATGTGATAATAACATTATCAGTCTCCTCATCCCGTCAACAATGTCGACGTCCGTACAATCATATACGTTGTGGTAGTAGGTGTAGTAGAGGTGGTCCAGTTCGACGACACTCCAGCAGTCCTATCAACGGTATAGTGACGTATAAGTGTGTTAAAACACACATATTCATTCACCGGTTAATGGTATCTCAAATGTCACTGTTACATGGATTTACACAATAAGCTTCATGCATAGTGCACATTCATAGTGCACCCGTTCCTCACAAACTGGCGTGTTCTCGGAAATAGCAAGACTTGATCAAGCTCTATTGTATTATAATGCGATTCGCTTCCAAGTGTTCCAAATTATAGAAATTGTATTTTCAACTCAATCAAATATTTTATATTGACGAGATTCACATAGTATTACCTATTTTTAACGAAACCAAAAAAGAAATATCTCAAGTCTAGCGGGTCAGATTCCACTCGGAGATTTCAGGGTGTGAGTAAAACCATGTATATAGACTCTGAGTGTCTCGTTAAAAGCACGCAGCCTTCAGTGCACGGAGGTAAGTATGTGAGAACAAAGGATCCCGTTAGCCCGGGGACCTCGCTGTCAGATAGTTACTGTTAGAAATGTCTACACATACAGAAAATCTCACCCTCATGTCTTTTGATATAACCTCTGTCAGCACGATTCGACACGAGTGCAAGGCTTTCTGAGATGTTTTAAACTTTTTGGACGAGTATTGATATATTTGATATCAAAAGACACGAGGGTGATATTATATATATCATCCAACATCTTTTTTTCAACTTTGTTTAGCTTGCAAAGCGTTCATTGGTTATGAAACGCTTTGATTTCAGGATAATGAAGTGATGTGAAGTGAAGTAATGTGACGTAACGTGAAGTGAAGTGAAGTGACGTGACGTGAAGTGAAGTGAAGTAATGTGACGTGACGTGACGTGACGTGAAGTAATGTGACGTGACGTGAAGTGAAGTAATGTGACGTGACGTGAAGTGAAGTAATGTGATGTGACGTGAAGTAATGTGAAGTGAAGTGAAGTAATGTGACGTGACGTGACGTGACGTGAAGTGCAGTAATGTGACGTGAAGTGAAGTAAGTGACGTGAAGTGAAGTGAAGAAAAGTAATGTGACGTGAAGTGAAGTGAAGTAATGTGACGTGACGTGACGTGACGTGACGTGAAGTGATGTGACGTGAAGTGACGTGAAGTGAAGTAATGTGACGTGACGTGACGTGACATGAAAGGAAGTAATGTGACGTGAAGTGAAGGGAAGTAATGTGAAGTGAAGTGAAGAGAAGTGAAGTAATGTGACGTGAAGTGAAGTGAAGTGAAGTGAAGTAATGTGACGTGAAGTGAAGTGAAGTGAAGTGAAGTGAAGTAATGTGAAGTGAAGTGACGTGACGTGAAGTGAAGCGATGTGAAGTGACGTGACGTGAAGTAAAGTGACGTGAAGTGAAGTAATGTGACGTGAAGTGAAGAGAAGTGAAGTAATGTGACGTGAAGTGAAGTGAAGTAATGTGACGTGAAGTGAAGTAAGTGACGTGACGTGAAGTGAAGAGAAGTGAGGTAATGTGATGTGACGTGACGTGACGTGACGTAATGTGACGTGAAGTGAAGTGAAGTAATGTGACGTGACGTGACGCGAAGTGAAGTGAAGTAATGTGACGTGAAGTGAAGTAAGTGACGTGACGTGAAGTGAAGAGAAGTGAAGTAATGTGACGTGAAGTGAAGTAAAGTAATGTGAAGTGAAGTGACGTGACGTAACGTGAAGTGACGTGAAGCGATGTGAAGTGACGTGACGTGAAGTAAAGTGACGTGAAGTAATGTGACGTGACGTGACGTGAAATGAAGTGATATGACGTGTCGTGAAGTGAAGTAATGTGACGTGACGTGACGTGACGTGATGTGACGTGACGTGAAGTGAAGTGACGTGACGTTACGTGATGATAATGAAGTGATGAGGTGTGAGTGAGTGTATATGGTTTTACGCCGCTTTTAGCAATATTCCAGCAATATCACGGCGGGGGACACCAGAAATGGGCTTCACACATTGTACCCATGTCGGGAATCGAACCCGGGTCTTCGGCGTGACGAGCGAACGCTTTAACCACTAGGCTACCTGATTGCCCCTGTGATGAGGTGTGATTTTATGTGAATGATGTTATGTCATGTGAGATGAATTGGGGTTTAACGTCACCTCCCAGATTACTGCACCCTATTTCAAACAATTAATGCCGAGCATCAGGCACGGTACCATCAAGTACCATCTTTCCACTAGACCACGGAGGCGGTCGATATGATATGTGATATGATAGCTGAATAATCAAGTACGTCAATATCACCTTGTTGTTTTTTTTATATTCTATAATTTTATTACGTATGTCAATCTTATTCAATGACATACGTAATGTCAATGATTAATACGTCAATGATCACCTTAATAACACAGCAACAATAATTGTCTTTCACACATAAAATTAATTACAATGTATAGACCCAGACTGGAACTAGTCAGTGTTAGCATATCCCCATGAAGATCCAGGCAGAGAATAAACAACAAACAGTGGGAGCTTATCCGTGTGAAGATCCAGGCAGAGAATAAACAACAAACGAAGGGAGCATATCCGTGTGAAGATGCAGGCAGAGAATAAACAACAAAAACTGGGAGCATATCCGTGTGAAGATCCAGGCAGAGAATAAACAACAAACAGTGGGAGCATATCCCCGTAAAGATCCGGGCAGAGAATAAACATCAAACAGTGGGAGCATATCCCCGTGAAGATCCAGGCAGAGAATAAACAACAAACAGTGGGAGCATATCCGTATAAAGATCCAGGCAGAGAATAAACAACAAACAGAGGGAGCATATCCGTGTGAAGATGCAGGCAGAGAATAAACAACAAACAGTGGGAGCATATCCGTGTGAAGATCCAGGCAGAGAATAAACAACAAACAGTGGGAGCATATCCGTGTGAAGATCCAGGCAGAGAATAAACAACAAACAGTGGGAGCATATCCGTGTGAAGATCCAGGCAGAGAATAAACAACAAACAGTGGGAGCATATCCGTGTGAAGATCCAGGCAGAGAATAAACAACAAACAGTGGGACCATATCCGTGTGAAGATCCAGGCAGAGAATAAACATCAAACAGTGGGAGCATATCCCCGTGAAGGTCCGGGGAGAGAATAAACAAACAGACAGCGGGAGCATATCCCCGTGAAGGTCCGGGGAGATAACAAACAAACAAACAGTGGGAACAGAGGCTCCCAATAGCCACCTTCTTTAAACTATCATCTCTCTCAGGGAATACTGTTAAAGCGGCGTTAAAACCAACTCACTCACTCTGACCACTTGATGAATAAAATAAGCTGATGTTGCAACGAACACGCTGACTATGACTAAAGCCTGTGCTTGAAAACTTGGAAAGTTAGTATTTCATAGCGAGTTATTTATTATCAATGGATAATTCCAGTAAGTAATTTAGTCACAGGTAATTTATCACAGCTTTATATCCAAGATGGGCTCGTCTCTTTGTGCCTGCCCTCTGTACGGGGCGGGTAACAAAACATTATAGGTATGAAGCATGGCTCAGAACACAGCGGATCTGTGGATTGGCTTAAACAAGTGATATAAATATATATCTGTTCTGGGATAAAAACAATTTGTCCCCAGCTTTTGCAAACAAAACATAAATTGTTATCTGGATATGCTGGGTGTTCTGCAAAAAGAATGTTATGGGTGAAGACGTGTTTGGTTCCTCCTTGAGGGCAGATACTTGTGTATCGGTGAAGAGTTTTCTAAATTTATATGGTTCGGAGAACTGTTTTGATGTGAGGAAACCAGATTCAGAAAGTGAGCGAGCTTGTTTTAACACCGTGTTGGTCAGTATTTTAGGTACGGCGAGTCCATGTTAAACTGCGGTACGGTATATCTCAGTGGTTAGTCATTGGTCAGGGCCAGTACAAACAGCCACCAGTGCAATGATCTTTAACGCGTCTACCCGTGAAGATCCGGGTTAGATTTGGTCGTCAGCAGCCCACTAACGGGATCGGGTGGCCAGGTACGCTGACTTGGTTGATGCATGTCACCGTATCCCAATTGCGTGGATCAATGCTCATGATGTAAATCACGGAATTGTCTGGTCCTGACTCGATTATTGACAGACCGTCCTTATAGCTGGAATATTGCAGAGTGCGGGGTTAAAAACAAACAAAACAAATCAAAACTTTTAACGCGACGTTAAACCCATTTCACCTCACCTCACCTCACCTCACCTCACCTCACCTCACCTCACGGTTTTAAGTAAAATCATTCGGATGATTAAATGTCCAGATTAACTTCCATGGACAAGTGCCCCTTTAACTACATGGAGAGGACCCAAGCCGTAATCGCCCGGATGGCGGTGGCTGGTTTATCGAGGTCGGGATTAACGAGTTATCACTGTAGACCTTTCTGAATAAAATACACAAAATAATGTTTTATTGCTTGATGAACTCTATGTGAAAGTATTTGTTTTATTCAACCGCACGTGTCTTCACACGTGAACAGTGAAGCTGATATCCCGACTCACACAGACACTCGAATATTGTTACAGGACCAGTATATCAATTTGATAAAGGTGAGGTGAAATTGGGTTTAACGTCGCGTCCAAGATTATTGAACTTATATAGATGTACGTGTGTGTGTTTGTGTGGCTGCTTGTACTAGTCCGGACTGATGCCGATTTATAGTGCTAGCTCACTGAGATACCATGCCGCAGATTAACATGAATACCCCACTCAGACACTGTATACTGACTCCGAGCCGACCAGTCCTTGTTTTAGCCCCTTAATGCCGAGCGCCAGACAGGGTAACAACAAGTACCATCGTTTAACGTCGTTTGGTATGACGCAGCCGGGGATAAAGTAATTTCGTCACAGGTCCTTCCACTCTCCGGGCGAACGCTCTACCACTAGACCACGGAGGCGGTTCAATTTGATAATAAAACAATAACATGAAATATAGTGCTGACGTGTTCAAGTTTCTACGTCGGAGCACTGACAGTGTTAGCAAACAGGTTCTCGACAAACAAGTCAATATATTCAGTACATTCTAAGAGAATGTCAATTTCGCATCATACACAACTGATTTATCAAATAACTTTCATTATTCAGGTCACCTCCCCCGATAAAGAAACAAAAACATCTCGTGATCGTCAATATCTCAGTTGGCCATATACAACCATAGCAAGACAGTAGGCACGCCCCGTAGTCTACCAATAAACATAATTGACCCTCTTACCCAAATTTATTAACATTATTTAGCCTTGTTCTCCCTGACGCCAGCAGTGATGCATGCAGGGGCCCTCTGGTCTATTCCTGTCCAGCTCAACACGAGTCGTGTACATAACATCAGTGAAACGACATTCCCATACAACATCCACATTGCACGTGTTGTCAATTTCACCCTAAAGCTTGTACAGTAAGAAGCGAGTCCGTGCTGGCTTGGTCTGACTCGCAGGCAGGAGGAATATGGTAAATATAGCATGGCCTTCTTATTTCAGTCAACTAGTGCAGTTCGGCGAGATGTATTGATTTTGGTGGCGTGTAAAAAGGCAACGTTTCGGAGCTCGTATATGTCTCACAGATAGTCATGTAGAAGTGTAGTTGAAGCCGGAGATTGGGGTAAATCATCACAGTTTCTTACAATTGACGTCTCCAACAGACTGCATTGATACCAATATAAATATACAACAGTAGTTGAGGGCGAACCATTTGTTGTCCTGGAGGCTGGGGTATCTTTGAAAACAATCTGCTCCCTAAAATCCCACCATCCCACCTATTAGTGTGTCATACGATATGTGTTTGGCAACCCATCTGTCAGTACATTATTACAATATGTGTTTGGCAACGAAGCTGTCTGTGTATTATTACGATATTTGTTTGGCAATCCGCTTGTCAGTACAGTATTACGATATTTTTGGCAACCAAAATGTCAGTGTATTATTACAGAATTCGTTGGGCAACCAAGATGTCTGTGTATTATTACGATATTTGTTTGGCAATCCGCTTGTCAGTACAGTATTACGATATTTTTGGCAACCAAAATGTCAGTGTATTATTACAGAATTCGTTGGGCAACCAAGATGTCTGTGTATTATTACGATATTTGTTTGGCAATCCGCTTGTCAGTACAGTATTACGATATTTTTGGCAACCAAAATGTCAGTGTATTATTACAGAATTCGTTGGGCAACCAAGATGTCTGTGTATTATTACGATATTTGTTTGGCAATCCGCTTGTCAGTACAGTATTACGATATTTTTGGCAACCAAAATGTCAGTGTATTATTACAGAATTTGTTGGGCAACCAAGATGTCTGTGTATTATTACGATATTTGTTTGGCAATCCGCTTGTCAGTACAGTATTACGATATTTTTGGCAACCAAAATGTCAGTGTATTATTACATTATTTGTTTGGCAACCAAGATGTCAGTGTATTATTACGATATTTGTTTGGCAATCCGCTTGTCAGTACAGTATTACGATATTTTTGGCAACCAAAATGTCAGTGTATTATTACATTATTTGTTTGGCAACCAAAATGTCAGTGTATTATTACGATATTTGTTTGGCAATCCGCTTGTCAGTACAGTATTACGATATTTTTGGCAACCAAAATGTCAGTGTACTATTACATTATTTGTTTGGCAATCAAAATGTCAGTGTAATATTACGATATTTCTTTGGCAGCCAAGATATATGTGTTTTATTACGATATTTGTTTGGCAAACGAGATGTAGGTGTATTATTACAATATTTGTTTGGCAAACGAGATGTTAATGTATTATCGCGATATTTGTTTGGCAACCAAAATGTCACTGTATTATTACAATATTTGTTTGGCAATCAAAATGTCACTGTATTATTACATTATTTGTTTGGCAACCAAGATGTCAGTGTATTATTACGATATTTCTTTGGTAATCTGGATGTCAGTGTATTAAGACGATATTTTTGGCAACCAAAATGTCAGTGTATTATTACATTATTTGTTTGGCAACCAAAATGTCAGTGTATTATTACATTATTTGTTTGGCAATCAAAATGTCAGTGTACTATTACGATGTTTCTTTGGCAACCAAGATGTCAGTGTATTATCACGATATTTGTTTGGCAACAAAAATGTCACTGTATTATTACAATATTTGTCTGGCAACCAAGATGTCAGTATATCAATACGATAATTTGTTTGGGCATCCAAGGTGTCTGAAATAATACCGTTTTTTTCAACGGTGTTTGTATGTTTGTCGCTATAGGTATATGTGTATATAATATATATCACTACATTATATATATTTTCCGTGCATCACAGTTGAATCCTGATGTGAACTCTATTTAAGCTGGAACCAAACATACTAGCCAACAAATCCCACCAGCCTACTCTACTCCTTGAGCTGTTCCTCAACTCAGATGTGGCCGAGCTGTCTATTCAATTACTGTCTGTGGTTACGATTTTAGTCAAATATTGAATAAATTTTGAATGCGTGAAATACTGAAAACACAACAAGATGATATAATTCAATAATTACATTCACAGTACCGATCAATACCAGTTACAATGTCACAATAGAGATCATAATACAGAACACTGCCAGTGACATCAAAAGTAATATTTGCACTTGGCCATTTTTCAGTTGTATCGATCTGCGCCGCCGCATCTTGAATGACCTTGAGAGCTGATCGATACATTCTGCCAATGCATTCAATCATTTGGCATAGATAGTCAGGTGAGAATTAGGTCGTTATATTCAATACATACAAATCATATAGTCTTTTGTAACGAATTGAGTTTTTAAACAAGGGACCGGAGTGAGTGAGTTTGGTTTAGCGCAGTATTGAACAGTATTCCAGTTACAGTAAACTACGGTTATAACGAACTCAAAGGGACCACTAATTTTAGTTTGTTATAACCGTAGTTAGTTATAAGCATATACACAGCATATATACATGTTCATGGGCCGGACCAAAAAGCAGTTCGTTATATACGAAGTGTACTGTATATCACAAATGTTGGAGGAACGCCCGAAGTCATGCAGATCTTAGACGTTTTTTCCACCTTGGTGAAACCTCCGCGGCGGGGTATGGTGCTGACAAATCAAGGCTGTGGGATTCGAACTCACGCTCATATTGTCCTGGCAGCCTTTAGACGCGTTCCAATTCAGTCAAGAAGTATGAAGTAGGTGCACGGATGTCGTAGTGGTTCATTGCGGTGCAGTTCGCTGTACGTCTGGAGACGTTAAAACGGAATTATTTACGTTAAGCAATTAACTCAACGAATCCAATGTCGATAACAGTTGTCCGGTCTGTGTAGAATTCAAGTTGTAATCCTTTCCCAGTATACCTAGAGTGAAGCAAATTTCTCAAGTTCCGGACGGGGACATTTCGTTCACACCTCAGAATGCAACACATGTGACGCGCTGCAATGGAGCTCTTGTCTGTTTCGCAGTTATCCTTGATATATAACGGCAGTGATTGACAACATAAGCATCGATCCCTGCATCAACCAAGTCACCCGATCCCGTCGCCTTTTACGGCACGCATGTACAGCTTTGTGATGTGTTTTTAGCGATCCCTTTTGAATACAACTGGCAAACTATTTACTACAATACTAGAGAATCGGCTAAGGTTATGGATGGAAATAAACAACTTGATATCTGAAGCGCAAGCCGGGCTCAGACAAGAATATTCAACTACGGACAACATTTGTACTCTGCAATCTCTTGTTACTAAATATCTCTCTAAACCAAAAGGAAGATTTTATACTGCCTTCATAGACTTTAAAAAGGCCTTTGACTATGTCGACAGAAAAAAACTACTATATGCCCTACTCAAGAAAGGCTGTCATGGTAAAATGTATGTTATTCTTAAAAGTATGTTTAGCTCTGTGAAAGCATGTGTTAAAGTAGATTCTGGTAAAACAGATTTGTTCGAAACAACGGTGGGTGTTAGACAGGGCTGTATGTTGAGTCCGATATTATTCATTTTCTTTATAAATGATCTTGTCACTGAAATGTACCAAAATTGTCAAAATGGAATATTTATTTCTCAAGATATTGAGGATTTGATGCTGTTGCTTTTTGCGGATGGTGTTGTACTCTTTGTTTATAATGTTGTAAGTCTTCAGAGGCAATTAGATATTTTAGAAAGTTTTTGTTTTAAGTGGGGTTTCCAGATAAACTTTAAAAAATCTGAAAGTTTAGTTTTTAGAAATGGGGGTATTTCAAATCGCTTTGAAAAATGGTACTATAACGGCCGTTTATTCAAAACAGTTTCATATTATAAATATCTGGGGGTAATATTTTCTTCTAGACTGATTTGGACGAAATCATGTGAGAACCTGGCAGCTCAGGCTGTTAAGGCATGCATCCCTGTTTATAAATTATTCCAAAAAAAATCATTCCTATCATTCTCCACAGCTTGTAAAATATTTGATTGTAAAATAAGTCCTATACTTTTATATGGTGCAGAAATTTGAGGGCTAAGGTATTTTGCATGTATAGAGAAAGTTCAAACTTCATATTTTAAATATTTTCTTGGTGTAGGTAAATATGCCTCAAACACAGCTATCTTAGGGGAAACTGGCCACCACTATATGTTTGTCCAGAGTCAGATCAGAGCTATAAAATATTGGCTAAAACTATTGCACATGGGATCAAATAGATATCCTGTACGATGTTGTTACTTCCTTAAAAAGCTAGATGAGAAAGGTAAGCACAGTTGGGTGACAGATCTTAAAAATTGTTTATATGTTAATGGTTTTTCATATGTCTGGGACTACCAAAATGTTGGTGATGTAAATATTTTTTTGCATCAATTTCAGGAAAGACTAAAAGATGTTGCATTTCAAAATTGGTTTGCAAAATTGTCTGCTTCCAAATATTTATCTCATTATTCAAATGTTAAATCTTTGCTGAATGTAGAAAGATATATTGATTCTTTGCAGGATAAATCTCTCAGAAGAACCTTCTGTAAATTTAGGATTAGCTTACATAATTTTAATGTTCAGTTACTACGTAAAAACCCTCAGATAATGAAAATAGTGTATGTAGATATTGTAACAAGGGTTGTATTGAAAATGAAGACCATGTCTTTTTCATTTGTGATTATTACCAGACTTTACGGAAACATTATACTACTCAACGACAGGATATGTATGACGGTTACCTGTCACTTCCAAATATTCTTAACTGCAATAATGTCGATGTAATAAAACTGACTTCTGTATACCTGTATAAGATATTTAAATCTAGAAAAACGTGACTAAATTTATATTGTACTGACATTGTAATATAGGCCATGTGGCCCACATTACCGAATAAATCTGTCCGTCTGTCTATTTAGCGATCTAATGAATGTGCGTATATTTACAAAATAACAAGGCGGGACGTGCCCTTTTGCCCCCGATAATTATTGCAACACCCGTGGATAACATTAGAAACCATCCTCAACAAGCCTCCGCGATTTGCTACTTTAATCGACTTTTTTATGTAAAAAGAATATTAGCCGAGTATCATATATTACGAATAAAAGTTGCGTCATGCGAGCCTTTACCGTGCGCAATGCACAGATATTTATTCCTAATATTATTTACGACAGGCAAATACACGAGATGAATAATGTATTTATAAAGTCATTCTTAAAATAAGGGGCTCGGTCGGGTAGCCTAGTGGTTAAAGCTTGTCACGCCGAAAATCCGGGTTCAATTCCCGACATGGGTACAATGTGTGAAGCCCATTCCTGGTGTCCCCCGCCGTGATATTGCTGGAATATTGCTAAAAGCGGCGTAGAACCATACTCATTCACTCACTAAAATAAGCGATGTTTCAGACGTAATTTCGCCCACTGAAGTAACTTTAGAAACCGCGTATGCATGTTTGAGTGAAATGAGTGAATTTATCATATAATTAGGAGATAAATATTTCGTTTTGTAAGATTTGCGTGATGTTATGCTGAATGGATGTACGGAAATTTTTCATTTGAACACGACGCCGTAAGGCGGAGTGTTCAAATGAAAAATTTCCGTACATCCATTCAGCATAACATCACACAAATCTTACAAAACGAAATATTTATCGACATTGTAACATGAACGTTAATTAAATCGATATTTAGGAGGAACTAATTTACTGAGCGCATGACACAACAAAACTGTCGTTAGTAATACGTCTCCTCGTGCTCACCTTCGAAAAGATGCATGATATGGGGTGCCGCGAAACCGATCAATGGTTTCGAGGTACTCCAATAATGAGGGTCCATTTTACGAAAGGGGTGGTCACATGTTCAAGCTCATTTCTCAGAAAATAAACAAACAACAGGAAATATCACAAATTCAATTCTTTATCACAGTTCCTCATCTTACTTGTAATTTGTAGTTATGCGTAACTATGAAATACAAATAATCAAAATTATTTGGAAATTAGCAGAAGAATTAACCTGGAAATTACTCACGGGAGCAGTGGACAGTGGCAGGATATTTGTATCTATGACAGGTACCAAATTACGTTCGTTAGCGAGCTGCTCCTGTCTCTGAAAAATGTTCGAATAATGTCGTTTTTGAGACGAGCACGAGTCAATGGAATACGACTTCAACGATTCATCGGATTTGTGGCCGGTAATTCTGCAAATCTCGCGATTCAATACCTGCGTTTGACAGTAAAGTGACGGCAGTTTGCAGTGTGAAATTCCCGGTCTTGGATAATGTTTATGCTGCGCTCAAATGGCGGCCCCCTGATGTGCCTGTGTATGGCAGCACGCAACCCAACAAAACTCGATTTTGAGTAAAGTTCTCCCTCAGCATTTCTGACTTCGGCATAAAAGAACCTCAGTCTCTCATTCAGTTGAAAAGCAGGAAGCTCTTCGAACGTGGGTTCAAAACCTCGGAAACCAAGTCATTCTGGAAGTGAAAAGATTGCCGTGTTCAGGGTACAAATGTGACGGTAAGTGGGAGTATTTCGTTATTATTACGGTGTCGTGTTTAAATGAAATTTCCGTATATCCATTTAGTATAACATATCTCAAATCTTACAAAACGAAATATTTAATTTATGTTAAGATTTTGGTCAATCTCGTTATATTATTGCCAATTTTTGCGATGACACATTGGTCACGCTTTACATTGCTATTATGGCAATGGTGTAAGGGAGGTAACTCTCGCTGATGTTGATCGAATCTGCGTAGGAATTTTTTTTTATTTGTTTATGTATTCTTTTATGTTTCAATGGCTTACGTCGAAATATTTTAACTCCCAGTAGATTTGGAGAGGTTCCTATCCACGATGTCCTGTACTGCTTTTGTATCAAGGGACGCGAAGCGGTGACTGGACGCTTGAACTTTGGGCTCTACGGAAACGCTGGCTGTATTTCCTAGTTCGGGGGCCATCTCAGAACGGTTTTCAGCTTCAACAGCTTTTTGTGGGTTATAATAAGAACAAAATTAGGTGGATGTATGAAAGTCATTATAGAGTTGCAATAAATGTTTTTTACTCTGTTAAAAATTGATTTTGTTTTGTTTTTTCCTTTGGCCAAGCCCAAGAAAATTACATTATTTATGATTATGATTTTGTAATTAATGGAAAAAGGTAAATTTCATTTACCTTCAAATTCTTGTATTATCTCAGAAAATGTCTCGTCGCCCCATTCACTCAATATTTCATCGAAATCTCCGATGTGGAAGTCAGGGTAAATTTCCATCTGTTCCTCCATGTTGATGATTTCAAAAATAGTTCCATTAATTAATGTATACATACACGGTGATGAGACCCCAAAAATTCAGCGATGTTATGCTCATTCGACAACACTTTTTAACCAATCAGATCAGGGAACATACCTACATTTATGTTACAATGCCAAATGATTTGCAGCATATTTATCTACCTGACACCCCTATCAAAAACAGACGTTGCATCGCTGTAAAAATAGTTCTTGATAGATTACCTCATTTGCATATTTTTCGTATACTTTTCTTAGCAGAGCGTGGTCTCGATCCATCTACCTCTTCGTTATTTTTTTAAAACATTTTTATTATTATTCCATTTCCCATCATATTTTATATGTCAATGTCATACATAGAGTATGCATGGATTTATTGTGACATTATTGGCATGTTTGTATATCATAGTTTTTTCGTATCATGACACTAAGTTTATCGCATCGATAACACTATTAAATATTCTGTGCAGTTTAGATCATAGATATTTTGGTGATGTTATATTTTTATTCATTGACACAAAGCATTAAAATGAAATTTGACCTTTCGTAACATGTGCACACAAAAAATGAACTGGGAAGGACTTGTTTGATTTGGTGTGAAATACGTCTCTTTCTTCATTACATATGTTTCATGTAGAAATGTGTTTTCTGTGTTTGATCCTGGCACCATTTCCAGATCTGTTTCAGTCACTGACATTTCTGGTCGATGGGGTATTGGCTAAAGTGTTTGCTCGTCATGCTGAAGAACCGGCTTCGATACCTTTCTATAACAACGAGTGGAGACCATTATTTGGGCCCTGCCCATGGATAGGACTAAAATGAAGTTATAGCGGCCTAAACATCAACTCACTCTTTAAAGCACATAATCATCCATGGACCTTTTACCTGACCTGATGTAGTTGCTTATCAAAATTGCTTGTTGCATGTTTGTTTGTTGTTGTTGTTGTTTGCTATATGACGTCGGTCTGTAATTAATCGAGTCAGCCAGGGATTGACATCATGAGCATCGATCTACGCAACTGCGACACGATGATAAGCATTAACAAAATCAGCGAGCCTGACCACCCAATTCCGTTAGTCTTCTGACAAGCATGGGTTGCTGAAGACTAACTTTAACTCGGGCTTATCAACTTTGAATAGAGTTAAAACGCTCAACTGAATATAATTATCACTTAATTTACCCACGAGTTGAGCGTGGTGGAATTCATCGATTGTGATGCATTTATCCATATCGGTTTGTTTTCAGGTCGCTGTCAACTCTCACCTGACATGACCACCCGGAAGAAGGGCCACGAGCGGTCAAGTCGATATGGTCTTCCGCTACCGGAAGTGTGCCATCTTACTCTGGACAAGACAACGATTCAGGATCGAGCTGTCTTTATAATCGGCGACGTCCATGGATGCCACGATGAACTCAGAGAGTTGATGGACAAAGCTCGGACGTTAGAGGACACAGTGTTGTTTGTGTTTGTTGGGGATCTAGTAAACAGGGGCCCCAAGTCTAAGGAGGTGGTCAAACTTCTCCGAAGAACAGACTGCTACTCCGTTCGGGGAAATCACGAGGAGACAACTCTGCGTGAATATGCCCGGCTTTTAAAAGATCCCGGATACGATTTACCGGAACGATACCAATACATCCGGAAATTTGATGAGGGGGATTTAGATTTTTTACGATGTCTTCCATACACTATATGCATTCCTTCTTTACAGGCAATTATTGTCCATGCGGGTCTTGAACCAGGGTTTGTTCTCGAGGAACAGTGTTTGACGGCCATGACCCATATGAGGAGTTTGGTTCAGAGAGGGGATATCGACTCTACCCTTACCCCATCGAACAAGATCTCCGAGGGAGTGCCGTGGGCTTCGTTGTGGAAGGGACCAGGACATGTATATTATGGTCATGATAAGAAGAGGGGCTACGTGGAATATGAGTTCGCAACGGGTTTAGACACAGGGTGTGTGAATGGTGAACACCTGACCGGTATGTTTATTAATGGATGTTGTAAAACATTGACTGTACCTGCCCGGAAACAATATTGGGTGGACACGCCGTAAATGTGGGCTAGGGTGGGTACCGATTTGTGATGGTAGGGGTGTGACCTGGCTGGAGAGAGTTTGGGGTCGTGTGGACGGTATGTGGGTGTCATACTATCAGAGTAGGAGCATACGATACTATTGTAAACGTGGCAGGTGGGATAATACTACCATATCAGAGGGTAGGGGGTGACGTTTATTGGGGAGAGGTAGGTCAGGGGTCGGGGCACTATCGTTGAGGGGTAGGGTGTGACGTCTATTAGGGAGAGGTAGGTCAGGGGTCGGGGCACATCGTTGAGGGGTAGGGTGTGACGTTTATTGGGGAGAGGTAGGTCAGGGGTCGGGGCACTATCGTTGAGGGGTAGGGTGTGACGTTTATTGGGGAGAGGTAGGTCAGGGGTAGGGTGTGACGTTTATTGGGAAGAGGTGGGTCTGGGGTCTGGGCACATCGTTGAGGGGTAGGGTGTGACGTTTATTGGGCAGAGTTTGGTCAGGGGTCGGGGCACTATCGTTGAGGGGTAGGGTTTGACGTTTATTGGGAAGAGGTGGGTCAGGGGTCGCGGCACTATCGTTGAGGGGTAGGGTGTTTTTTTTTGGGAAGAGGTGGGTCAGGAGAAGGGCCACTTTTGTTGAGGGGGAGGATGTGACGTTTATTGGGAATGTTGGGTCAGGGGTGGGGTCACTTTTATTGAGGAGTAGGATGTGATATTTCTGGAATGTTGCTTACCACGGCGTAAACCTTACTGACCCATTAGGATGGAGATATGTACTTAACTGACCACAACTGGCTGGAATTGTACTTCCCCTCTAGATATGTGTTACCTTGGTCAGCATTGAGGGTGCTAGTGGTCCGTTTTACTCCAGCAGGCGGTTTGTAAACATGTCAGAGTAATATCTACTAGGGCTGGGACGAGTCCAAATTTACTACCCGCTATTACCCGATCCTACCGGGGAACCTGCTACAGGTCCCAAGAGTTTGGTGCAAAATGTCCCTTGGGAAATAGTTTGAGCGTAGTCCTGGTAAAAAGTATTTAAATATTGGTATAAAACGATCTGGTCATGCATACTCTGAAGATGATTAAAGTGTTATTTTTATTCAAAACTATAAAGGTCAGAAGCAATGGTGCAAGTCAGAAAGAAATGCGAACATTAGTGACATGTAGTGTAAGCATAGAGTTCTGGATATTTTTTATGATCAAACAATATATCACGTAACTAACCACGGGTCCGGGTAGTCCTGTGGGTACCCGGGTCCTACATTGGCCACTCGACCCGAGTACCTGAGTCACCCGTCCCAGCCCTAATATCTACCAGCTAAAGGAAGTATGTCACAGATGTGAAAATGAGCAGGCGGTTTGTGGACACGTGATTGGTAAATATACTTTATATATATTTGAATTATGACACAGATGCGTAAACCAACCACGGTTCTAGATCAAATCATATACTAGTATATGTAGTATACTAGTCTTGTCATATTTCCACTGTCCATGCGTGTAGTGTATACATATTATGCAAGACAATGTTTATTAACAAATATCCACAACGAGTTTTTACAAGCAAGTTGTTTTTTTATTGTTATTCGTTATATTTGTTCAGAAACGTTAGTATATCAAGTTATTGTCCAGCGATGTCTTCCACGTTTTTTAGTTCAGCCAAGAATATCAAAATAAGAATTTTGGTCCACTCAGGGTCTGTGTTTCACATGACCAATATATGCATCAGGTTAAACAGCTATGGAAAATTCCTTATCAGTCACCTATCATGACCTATTGTTTCTAATAGCATTCTTGGCCGCTGTTGTTTAATATGCAATACTTTATTAAATATATTGTTTTGTTATTTTACAACTCAAATATACTGTAGACTTGTAGATTTTACAATGCATGTGCATCATCGAATACAGCATGTCGATGGAAAGAAGATTTGTTACCCCAAAGATCATTTGCATCGTTGATTTCCCATTGTATTACATCTTCATTGTGTTATGATAAATACCCTGGAACCATTCGACCTTTTAGGTGCGCTTCTTCCAATATTTTCCCGTCCTAATTCAGACTGAGCAAAGGTTTCTGTTATATTATGTGATGATATAAATTACGTATTTATTTGAATTGACATAAAACAACGGCAAATAAAAGTGTATCAAACATGTTTATTTCAGGGTTGTTATATCCATGTTCGTGCACATATACCAATATCTAAACAACAAACAATACTTACTTATATAGACCGCCTATATGGTCTAATGGTAGAGCGTTCGCCCGGAGAGCGGAAGGTCCGGGGTTCGATCCCCGACTGCGTCATACCAAAAGACGTTAAAAGATAGTACTTGTTACCCTGTCTGGCGCTCGGCATTAAGGGGCTAAAACAAGGACTGGTCGGCTCGGAGTCAGTGTACTGTGTCTGAGTGGGTATTTGTGTTAAACTGCGGCATGGTATCTCAGTGAGCTAGCACTATAAATCGACATCAGTCCGGACTAGTACAAGCAGCCACACACATACATACACGTGCATGCACGTCACTATATAAGTGCAATAATCTTGGACGCGACGTTAAACCCCATTTCACCTCACCTCACCTCACCTCACCTCACCTACAACTTCATGTTCCACAACGACTATATAACATTGTCAACAGGGACCCATGGAGAGGGTGAGAATAGGCCCCAGCAATCTGTGCTCGTCGTAAGAGGCGACTCGGGAGGTTAGGCTCCCTGACTTGTTGACTGCATGTCATCGTTTCCCGACGGGATTGCGAGGTCCAGTGGCCGCAAAGCGATTTTAGCGCTCTGACTCTCGGAAGTCTACGTTATAGATAGAAGTTATGTAGTCAGTGGCCATAAGGTCGCTTTGTGTGCAGGTACTTCACCCGTGCACGCTGAATCACGTATACAGCTGGAATATTGCCAGACGCAGCGCAAAACAAACTGTTGAGGATACTGATTCTAGGTGCACAATTGGTTTAAGAAAAAAGGTTTCATGGAGAAAGCGAATCACTTCATGGGGTTATACAACGTGTTTCAATCATATCTAAATTTATCATCATTGTGCAAGTGTAGCAGAATATGTGTGTGCATCGATAAATGATGTCAAAAACACAGCTACGGGTGTGATTCGTTTATTAGATGACGAGTGGTATACCCTTTCTTTCACACCCTGAAATGCACAATAACACTCAATAAGAATCTTGTAAATCATGACAATTAAAATGAGAACATGATGCTTCATCAGGATTACATTATACATATATAGAGGATATGTATACGTCCTAACATGCTAGATCATTAGAATTACATTATACATACATATAGTATATGCATACATCAAATCAAAATACTTCTTAGGTGGTGTAAAACGTGATCAATAGATAAACATCATAATAATAATATATATTTACATGTGGTGATTAGTAAACATACCAGAAGTATGGCCTCTAGGTGTAGGTGACACTTTAGTCTGTCACGACTACATGGTCAGGGCTACAGTGACATCAAAGTACCTATAAATATGGAAGTTATTCTAAATGTACAATAAAACTAGCTTCCTTACACAATGCTCTTGCGCGTGTGGACATTATTATCAAATCAGTGCTATTGTTTATACATATTTACAGATCTGAACACAGCACTACCATAAAACACAATAAATTACTAAACATCCTAAAACTATCATAAATGTCCACACACTTACAATACATTTAACACATATATGAAAATAGCCTCATAAACATAGTCAAACAACACTCTGTCCAGGAGAATCAGACATTGACTAAATCTCACACACATCATAACAAATACCTTATTTAACGTACACCTATTTATATAATCTTATTTATGAAAAGATAGATTTATATATGATTGAGTATTAAATTGGAAACATACCTTGACTTTACAAAATCTTTAAAATGTGCCCACTTGCTGTCGCCTGTCAGTGACTTGTCTGTGTAGTGACTGAGGTGCAAGTGAGGGTTAAAAAGCATGCAAAGCTGACCCTAAGGAAAACAATAGGGTCAACCACTCAACCAGAACATTTGCCCTGGCTGACACAAAGGAGCTGATAGGGTAGTGACTGACCCAAGCATAACTAAGTTAAAAGGAATTGTATCAAATCTTCATTAAAATCCCTAAAACCCATACTGCAAACTAATACTAAATACTAATACTAAATACTAATATTAAGTACTAATACTAAATACTAATATTAATAATAATACTAATGCTAATACTAACTACAGTATCTATTATTTACACTATATACTAATACTGACACAAATAACTAATGCCAATATTAATACTAATACTAACTACACTATGTATTATATACACTATATACTACTGGTATATTACTGGTTAGTTGACAGTTAAAACAAAACCTGTAACTGCCACACACTTCCCCTCCCTGTTTAATGACGTCCTCGTCATTCTTGCTTACCAGCTACCAAGTTGACCAACGCATCCAGTGCCTTCTCTGATCTGCCTGCAAATACACCCTTAGCCATTAGGGAGCTGAGGTACTCTGCACGACCAAGCCAGTCTGATGATGGTGATGGTGATGATGATGATGGAGATAATGCAGACATTACATAATCTCCTCTGGTCTGCCATGCTGGTCTTGTTCTCTCTCTGGTAGATCTCCTTGGTGCTGGTATAGGTGGGACTGCGACCTTGGGTTGGGTCTGTGTGTCACCAGGACCGTCTTCAGGAGTCTGTGATTCGTTCTGTGAAGAGTCTGCATCCTGCTCCATTCCTTGGGCATCAGAGCTGTGGACATCTTCAGCAGCATCTACCACTTCCTCTTCTCCTGTCACGACCTCATCCAGAACAGCACTGTCTTGTGCTTCTCCCTCAGTCGGCCTGTCATCTGGATTATCAGTTGACACTGACAGGTCTGATGGGTCAAGAGAAACAACAATGGTGATGTCATCTGTTTCTTCTTCCTGGTCCTGATCTTCGTCAGACAAGGGGCTCCTGTCTTCCTTGGGGGATGGTCCAAGCAGTGTCCTGTCTGAGTGTCTTGGCTTAGGAATCGGTGTTTCCAATGGTAAGGAACTGATGGGCAAAAGCAGATTCCTATGGAGTGTACGGGTTTTTCCATCTCCACGCTCTTTCTGTACAACGTAAACTGGAATGCTGGGATTTGGCTGTTTAATTACTATATACACATCCTCCTCCCACTTGTCTGACAGTTTATGTTTCCCATCAAATGCCACCTTTTTCACCAATACCCTATCTGCAATTTCCAGTTGGGTTGCTCTCGCTCGGTAGTCGTAATTTGACTTGTGCCTTGTCTGAGACCTCTTAGCATTGGCAGATGCCAGTTCATAAGCCTGTTGTAGATTGTCCTTGAGGTTCCTGATGTATTTAGACATGGATCTCGACTTCTCTGGCTCAATGTCTAAACCAAATGCCAAGTCTACTGGTAATCTTGGAGCTCTCCCAAACATCAGATAGAATGGTGAATAATTTGTAGCCTCATGCCTGGTGCTGTTGTACGCATGTACCAAAGGTCCAACGTGGCTCTTCCAATCCTTCTTGCTCTCTGGGTCAAGTGTCCCAAGCATGTTGAGAAGTGTCCTGTTGAACCGTTCGCACATGCCATTACCCATGGCATGATAGGGCGTAGTGCGAGACTTCTGCATGTTGGTCAACATACACAGTTCTTTCATAAGAGCTCCTTCAAAGTTGGCACCTTGATCTGAATGAATACGCACAGGTAATCCATAATGTACCACAAAGTTGTGAAAGAATACATCAGCAGTGGTCTTGGCAGTCATATTTCTGGTTGGATACGCCTGTGCATATCTGGTGAAGTGATCGGTGACAACAAGAATATGTTGTTGTCCGCCCTTGGATGGTTCCAGTGTCAAAAAGTCCATACAGACTAATTCCAGAGGTTGTGATGTTTGTATGTTCACTAATGGGGCTCTTCCTGGGGTAGTCTTGCGTCTAGTACACCGTTCACAATTCTGTACATGTCCCTCTATATCCTTTGTCATCCCTGGCCAGTAGAATCTTGCTTTTATCAATGAAGATGTTCGATCTCGACCAGGGTGACCCACATTGTCATGAAGACTATGCAGCGCTCCTTTACGGCATCTTGTTGGTAGCACCAACTGTTCCTGTACCTCTCCATTGTCTTGGATTACTCGGTAGAGCACACCTCTCTTCAGCTTGAAGTGGTCAAAGCTCTTCAGTAAAGTAACCATCTCTGTATTTCCAGTGTAGTCTGTGTAATGTGGTCTTGTCCGATTCCTGAGATGGGACATAATAGTGTCTAGAGCTGGATCTCTTGTTTGGGCTCTCCGCCAGTCTGTAGCATTGATGGAACAGGTTTCTTCAGTGATGTTTAGTTCTTCATCAGGCAGAGCATCTGCTGAAAAACAAACACATTCCAACAGATTTGTAGGTAAAATCGTGCCACAAATAGCATGTACGGAGTCTTGAGAAATCACATCCACTTTCTCGTTTACTTCACTGGACTCTGGCAGCCTAGATAGTATGTCAGCATCGACATTGGCTTTTCCTGCTCTGTATTTGATGTCAAAGTTGTACGATGCAAGGGCAGCTAACCATCTGTGTCCGGTGGCATCCAGCTTGGCACTAGTGAGGATATAAGTGAGTGGATTGTTATCCGTCAGTACAGTGAAGTTCTGTCCATAAAGATAATCATGGAACTTCTCACAAATGGACCATTTCAAGCACAAAAACTCAAGCTTGTGGGCAGAATAGTGGCGCTCCGACTTGCTAAGTCCCCTGCTGGCATAAGCAATCACTCTTGGTTGTCCATTCTGTTGCTGGTATAGCACTGCTCCAAGACCATGACTGCTGGCATCTGTGTGCAGTTCAAAGGGGAGAGAATAATCCACATAACCAAGAACCGGAGGTGTAGATAGACACGTCTTGAGTTCTTGAAAGGCACTCTCTTGAGTCGGTCCCCACTGCCACTGAACTTGCTCCTTCTTAGGAATGTGAGATTTCTTTCGATGAATCTTTGGCCATAGTTCGGAAAGAGGCTTGGCAATTGTTGAAAAGTTCCTCACAAACTTCCTATAGTAACCAGCAAATCCAAGGAATTTTCTGACGTCTTCTGGTGTGCAAGGTGTGGGCCAGTCCTGAATCTTGTTTATCTTTTCTGGATCTGCCTCAATGCCATCTTCAGATACTATATATCCCACATATTTCACTCGTCTTTTGAAGAATTGGCATTTCTTTGGGGCCAGCTTCAAACCACATTCCCTCAATCTCTGTAGGACACGTTCCAGTCGCTCCAGATGTTCCTCAAATGTTCTTGAAAAGATAATCAGATCGTCAAGGTAGATTAAACATATATCAAGATGTAATCCAACGAGACACTGTTCCATTAGACGTTGGTAAGTCGCCGGTGCATTGCACAAACCAAATGGCATACGATGGTATTCAAAGAATCCAAGAGGTCCAACTGTGAATGCTGTACGCTGCTTATGGTCCTCCTCCAACTCAACCTGGTGGTAACCACTCTTCATGTCCAGGACACTGTAATATTTCATCCCTCTGAGACAATCCAAGAGTTCTTCAATCCGGGGAAGAGCATAGGAATCCTTGATGGTCTTACGATTCAGCTGTCTGAAGTCGACACACATCCTCAGCTGGCCTGACTTCTTCCGTGCTAATACAACATTCGATGCCCATGGGCTATGAGAATGTCGTATCACTCCAGCAGATAAGAGTTGTTGAAGGTGTGTCCGGACTTCATCATACATGGCAGGTGGTATACGCCGGTGTCGCTGTTTAAAGGGGACATCATCAACCAGATCTATCCTATGCTTGACAGCATCTGAATGGCCTATGTCCTCTTCACCTTTTGAGAATATATCACGAAACTTCATGATGACTTGTATCCCTCTCTCAAACTCTTCTGGCGTTAGGGTACTGTGTTCAATCTCAACTTGCTCTGTCAATGCAACTCCTTCAAATGGCTTGCCAATGGGCGGATGTTGTAAAGTAACTGGTTGGAGTTCACAAAGAATCGCTCTCGGTTGTATCACAACAGTTCGTGTGGTAACATTAGCAATATGCACGTCTATGTATCCAGGATAACTGCTGTCATAATCAATAATCGTAGGGGCTATGTCCAAATCTGTAGGAATGGATGAACTGTTTGTTGGCTGTAAAAGGGCACAAACTCTTGGACATCTGACTCCTTTGGTAACGTGGCCTCTAAGCACCGCACGGCTGTTGGCTGGTATGATAACTCTGGAACCTTCAGCGTTGTATACTAGTCCAAGTCTCCAGTCATTCTTCTCCAAGTTCTTCTCACATAAAGTAATGGTTCTAAAAGCAAGGTACCAAGGCGTTATTAGGTTGGCATGCTGCAAGAATCTGGCACCATGTCGTACCTTGCAATCCTTCAAGAAGTGGGTAAGCACATTGGTTCCTAATAGCACAGGCACTTTCCCATTGTACTGTGTATCTGGTACCACCAGTAACAAACAAGGAATAGCTTCACTAGTACCAGAACCTATTGCATTGACCTTGACCTCAATGAAACCATCGTAAGGTAATGTTTCGCCATCCGCGCATTCGATATCCAATAGATCTCCTAAGGGCTCAATAGGAATACTTGAGAGATGAGAATTGTAGAAGGACCTAGACACCAAAGATACTGATGCTCCTGTATCCAACAATGATCTGACCTGTGTATCTCCCATATATAAATCAACCTCATTCGTATTCGCAACTAATCCCTCAGGAACTCTGTTCCTGGGCTGTCTTGAAGGACCTATGGCTTGCCCCTGCCCATAGGCCTGCATGAGTTTAAAGTCCTCCCACGACGACTGTGTTCGAGTCTCACTCGGCATCCATACTGGTAATGGCCTCTCTGTCCACATCGCCAACACTCTGGATCAGCTGCTTCACTTCCTGCTCGTTGGGATGAATAAGGCGAATATTCAGAATGGCCTTCTGGTCTTGGGTTAGAATAGTTGGAGGGCTGTCGACTCCTCCACTGGTTATCTCCCCTTGGCACTTGTCGATGGTCCTGGGATGTTCTCCAACTCTGTCCTCTTTGGTTTTTCATGTCGGCCATGTCTGTAGTAAGTTGGTGTAGGATAGTCTTCATATCAGACATTTCCTTCTTCCATTCTGGTTCAGACTCCATGGCTCTCTTGGCGGTACAGGCCTGTTTCTCTTGGCGAGCTGATGTGGCGCTATGTTGATCTGCCTCGATTTCACGTAGTGCTTCCAGTAAGTCCACAAAGTTATGGATGCTGTCAAACTTGTGGCCAGATATATTTTTCAAAGAGGGTTTAAGCCCCGTCCACAGCATATTATGGAGCATCTCATCCCGTGTCTCATACGTGATGGAGTTATCCCTCATGGCCCTTGAAAGAAGTTCCTCTAGTCTACAACTCCATACAGATACATCCTCTTTCTCTTCCTGTCGAGCGCTGTAGAAGAGTGCCATACTGCACTCTCTCCTCTCCACAACACCAAACACGCTTTTGAACTTCCTAAGTAAGTCAGTGGTGCTGGCGTCTGGTTGCATGTGAACGGCAATCTTGGCCGCCTCCCCCTTTAAAGAATCCCTTATAGCTTGGTCCTTAGCTTCAGAGGAATAAACCTTGTTGTTAATGAGACAGTCTACATGGTATCTCCAGACTTCATAAGATGTATCTTTGCCGGATTTGTCACCGCTGAAATTTGGAAGTCTGGGGAACTTCTGATACATGTAGGTAGGCATGCCTGATGGTGCCTGTGGAGCTGTAGCTTGGGCTATTCCCTCCTTGGATTCCTTCTCTGATTCGACTGCAGAGTATTCATTCATCCATGTTGCAAAGTCCTCTGGGGTGTCTGCTTTGGGTTTAACACCTAACTTCTTGAAAGCCAGGACAATATTCTTCAATTCATCACCGGTGAGTTCCATCCTTATAAATAAATATTCGTCCAAGACTCAGAATGAATTGTTCACAATGACTATCAGAGTAAACAACTAAAACAAACTGAAAACCATTCTAAGTGTAGAACGGATACAACTGTCGTTTTATAAACGTACAGTGAAAAACAGTTACAACTGTCGTTTTGTTGACACACGGTGTGTATGTGTGTACGGTTTGGGTTTAAATTGGATTAGATGGTTTAATTTTGGTTTAAATTGGTTTAAGTAAATATAGTTGTCGTCCAACTATACAGCAAAGTACATTGTACAGTGTAAGTATAGAACAGTTTAGGTGAAAGCAGTTTCAAAAGTTACCTTTTCTGACCCGATAATACCACCTCTAAATGAACTATCACACAATTACACTGTCACTTAATAACAGCAATTACTTCACCTCACCACCCTCTTGTGGTTAAGGAAGTGTAATACAGTTATACCTGTGACAGCAACACATTGTACTTATTGTATGATAACTGAAACGGAAACACAATCTAAGGTAGGTATTAGTAGTACCAAGTAACTGTATAGGAATAAGTAACTTTAATCACTTAATGTGACTAAGTTACTTCATGGCTAACTACTACAAGGTTAAACTATAAAACATTAATCCTATTAGAAATACATGACCCAAAACAATACTAAATTACTAAATAGCAAATGTTAGTATGCAGGGTGAGTGATCAATACGTGCTATATTGTCTGTTCAGGTCAGTGTTCTGTCTGTTGTCAATGAAAAAAACAATAAGGAAACCTATTAGCCTATATAGGTGAAGGTATAAGTATTTACGTAACTTTAGGGTAAGTTAGGTTTATGTTTCTTTGGAATGAAAGTTAATAATTTATTTACTCTCCCTCACAACACAAGATTCATTCACTCTAAACTTGAAACTGAGATTGAATATGCCAGCATGACTATAATAAACCATGGTATACCAAAGCATGAAAACAACAGGAAATATATTTCAAATGGATCAAATTAAATAAACAACACAATCAGTGATCACCGGTATATTTGCAAATCACGACAACACGGCGCGTCAAGGGGATCCCGCGATCTGTGAAAGTGGCCAAGCATCTCGTTTCCACGTACTTACAACGAATAGTCCGAACATATATTTCACGAATGTCACCATCAAGAGTCACTAATCATGCCACGATAAACATGATAACGCGTAGGCCTATATGACAATACGTATATTAGATAACGTGAAAGGCTGAATTAATCAACTATTCAAGCACTATAGCATCCCGGGCAAACCATCACTGTTCATTCCAACATGTAGACGTCAGATCCACTCTCAATCATCAAGGTCCTCACTGGGGGCTCCATTTTGTAGCAGAATATGTGTGTGCATCGATAAATGATGTCAAAAACACAGCTACGGGTGTGATTCGTTTATTAGATGACGAGTGGTATACCCTTTCTTTCACACCCTGAAATGCACAATAACACTCAATAAGAATCTTGTAAATCATGACAATTAAAATGAGAACATGATGCTTCATCAGGATTACATTATACATATATAGAGGATATGTATACGTCCTAACATGCTAGATCATTAGAATTACATTATACATACATATAGTATATGCATACATCAAATCAAAATACTTCTTAGGTGGTGTAAAACGTGATCAATAGATAAACATCATAATAATAATATATATTTACATGTGGTGATTAGTAAACATACAGGAAGTATGGCCTCTAGGTGTAGGTGACACTTTAGTCTGTCACGACTACATGGTCAGGGCTACAGTGACATCAAAGTACCTATAAATATGGAAGTTATTCTAAATGTACAATAAAACTAGCTTCCTTACACAATGCTCTTGCGCGTGTGGACATTATTATCAAATCAGTGCTATTGTTTATACATATTTACAGATCTGAACACAGCACTACCATAAAACACAATAAATTACTAAACATCCTAAAACTATCATAAATGTCCACACACTTACAATACATTTAACACATATATGAAAATAGCCTCATAAACATAGTCAAACAACACTCTGTCCAGGAGAATCAGACATTGACTAAATCTCACACACATCATAACAAATACCTTATTTAACGTACACCTATTTATATAATCTTATTTATGAAAAGATAGATTTATATATGATTGAGTATTAAATTGGAAACATACCTTGACTTTACAAAATCTTTAAAATGTGCCCACTTGCTGTCGCCTGTCAGTGACTTGTCTGTGTAGTGACTGAGGTGCAAGTGAGGGTTAAAAAGCATGCAAAGCTGACCCTAAGGAAAACAATAGGGTCAACCACTCAACCAGAACATTTGCCCTGGCTGACACAAAGGAGCTGATAGGGTAGTGACTGACCCAAGCATAACTAAGTTAAAAGGAATTGTATCAAATCTTCATTAAAATCCCTAAAACCCATACTGCAAACTAATACTAAATACTAATACTAAATACTAATATTAAGTACTAATACTAAATACTAATATTAATAATAATACTAATGCTAATACTAACTACAGTATCTATTATTTACACTATATACTAATACTGACACAAATAACTAATGCTAATATTAATACTAATACTAACTACACTATGTATTATATACACTATATACTACTGGTATATTACTGGTTAGTTGACAGTTAAAACAAAACCTGTAACTGCCACACAAGCATGGACACTTAACCTATATTTCGGGTCCATGGTGCGAGTGAGCCTATGAACATTTACGTGAGTAGATTTATAAATACCGCAAAGGAAACCGAACAGGTAGTGGGTGTTATCATTTCTATACCCTGTGACGTATAAGGAAGTACTTTGATAGCCTCGTATCAAATACCTCCAGTCGGTCAGGCATTTCAAACCATGTACCGTCACAAACATACAGGTCCCCACCAAAAGGTGTTCACTCCCCCGGGGGACCTACGGAGAATGGTGGACGGGTCATCCGACGGTCCGTACAGTGCCATTGCTCACCTGACCATTCACTTGGGGTCCAACAAATATGTCGGGACCGGATTTCTGTTTAAGAGGGAGGCGATCGGGAAGGAACGCTTCGTTGTGTTGACTGCCGGACACAATCTATACGATCACAGCTTTAAACGTCATACCGATGCGGTCGTCGTTCGTTTCGGTCGAAATGGGAGATTCAATACAGGAGAGATCATCAAGTATGCAGACGCTTTCAGGGTACCGTCTCGGTTCATTCAGGACCACGAAGAAGAGTACGATTTTGGAATGATCCTGTTGGATATTTCGACTGACCCTATTCCTCAGGAATATGCATTCGAGCCAATGGTGTATGCTGACGATGACCCCGTCTTTGCCAAGGTCTTCATGAGTGGTTATCCACGTCGACCCAGAAATGGGAAGGACGGCATGCCAGGTTTTCCCCGCGGCACCCAGTGGGAACTGGAGGTCAACTTGGAGGAGATGACCGATTACCGCTTTCTATACAAGGACGCAACCACTCCTGGGAACAGCGGCTCTCCCGTCTATTGGAAAATACCGATTCTCAACAAATATGTCGCCTTGGGGATCCATGTCACAGGAGGAGATTTGACGGGGTGAGTAACGAGAATGTTTCAAGGTTCGTCAGCACCCGTGGGTTACACCAAACATACACAATTCCTGTAAAGAATGATCATATAGATGCTATTGACACGGAATCACATATTTAGATTGGTTCTATGTGCAACTGTTATTCAGTACGTCTAGTCACAAACTTCCTATTGCAAAAGGGCGTTGGTATAACCAATAGCATACAACACGTATTCAACTGATTTGTCTCCTTTGTACATGGTTTAGATGAGACAAGATGAGACAAAGACCTGGAGATAATTCGTCTGCCATTCACAACTATATTTCTGCATCATCTGTTACAAATAAAACTGAAGTGAATTTTAGAATATGATACAAAGTAAAATGCTCAGAGGAGCACCCACAAACTTAATGTCAAATGACCCAAAAGTCTCTTAAATTGTCAACAGATTGGTCTGTGTATGTGTGTGGTAGTGTTTGTGTGGCGTGTGTGTGTATGTGTGGTGTGTATGTGTGTGTAAGTGTGTTTGCGTGTGTGTGTGTGTGTGTGTGTGTGTGTGTGTGTGTGTGTGTGTGTGTGTGTGTGTGTGTGTGTGTGTGTGTGTGTGTGTGGCGTGTGGCGTGTGGCGTGTGTGGCGTGTGTGTGTGTTGTCATCTTCCCGAGGCAAGAGAGTTAACTGACTTAAAAAGTCCAGTTTCCACCCTTGCCGAACTAGGCTGGAATTCCTGGGCTCGATCGTAGCGCCGCCAGTGGCTATTACGAGTTATGTCCTTTCTATGCCTGTCCTATTGACCAATCAGTTTCAACCTCTCGTACCACTTGCATTTGCTTCAAACAAAACGGTGGCGCCCAGTCAAGACGATCTGATTGATAATCAAGATCTATATTGTGATAAAACGCGAAGTGCATCAAATCACGTGAGCACCTTGATTAAAAGCATGAAAAGCTTTAGAAAA
Organism: Haliotis cracherodii; assembly: GCF_022045235.1. NCBI lineage: Eukaryota > Metazoa > Mollusca > Gastropoda > Lepetellida > Haliotidae > Haliotis > Haliotis cracherodii. The sequence goes on from NW_027266266.1 coordinate 41,820,458, forward strand.
TATCTGTTGACAACGAGTTAGCGGTGCACATGCTTTACAAATTCTGCAGTCGACCGAAATTTTCATGACACTTTACGAACCTGATTTCGATTTCGGTGCGCGATTTTGATTGGACTATGCATAGACTCGTTAGTCCAACCAAAATGTAACTCCATAATACCAGCCTAGTTCGGCAAGGGTGGAAATTGGACTTTTATAGTCAGTTAACTCACTTGCCTCGGGAAGATGGTGTGTTGTGTGTGTGTGTGTGTGTGTATGGTGTGTATATGTGTATACGTGTGTGTCAGTGTATATGTGTGTGCTTGTTTGGGTGTTCTGTGTATGCATATGTGTGTGTAAGTATGTGTGTACATATGTGTATGTGTGTGTATGTATGTATGCATCTGTGTGAGTCTGTGTGTGTATGTGTTAATAATTAAATTTTCGTTGTGTCCATTGATATTCCTGCATTCTGATTAGCTGAATTGGTCACGTGTTATTGCATTCATTTCCCAATGAATGTAAAAAATTAAGCCACGCCACCGAGGCGGACTACTTTTGTTACTACGGAATGTAGGGGAATCCCAAAATAACATTCAAGGGAATTCCCTTTCTGCTTAAGAGTATCAATAGTCATGCACAGGGCATTTTTTCGAAATTCACGCATATTTATTATCCAAACAACCCTTTGAGACCGAAGGCCGTGAAGGAATGAAACAGCAAATGTGCAGTCTCGCTCGACTGTTTTTTCCCGCTCGCCTCGGTTCCCCAACTTTCATGTCTTCAGGTGTCATTTCTAACTAGAGATCCAGCATTTTTCCAACTGAATTATCCCGTTCTCAGGGAACTAATGCTTGAATTTGGTGCCTTCTCCCGCACATATTTATTCCGGTTCGTTACAGTCTGACTGTTGCATTTCTTCTCGACTCTTGCCTTGATTGACAGGTCTTATCATCATTGTTTTGTTCCTACTCTCAGTTTATTGGCTGCTTACTTTGTAGGTGTCTCAAGTTGTGCGCATAAATTAAACGATCACCTGATTCATGTCACGCCACAGTATGTATTCCTACACCTGGAATGTTTATCAATGTCGTCATTTTTTGTCGGCTTTGATATATACACCTGTTTTTGGTTAAACTATTGCAGATAAAACATGTTTTCGTTGTCGAATTTAATTATAAACATTGACTGTGTATATTTTTCGGTTCATTGAGGTATGAATCGAAAAGCCGATGTGCAAACGTTTGTGGGAATCGGCTACGCGGATTCATACAGTTTGCACATCGGTTTTTCGATTCATATCTCAATGAACCGAAAAACATACACAGTCAATGCTTAAATACATTGGAAATTCATATCTGCAGATTCAATGCGGCAACACGTATCACCATGGAAACCTTGACTGAATACATCGACGTCTGGCTTGATTTCGACGACGACGACTGGGTATACTACCCCTGGGTTGACTCCCCTTGGCTCGACGTGGACGTCAGTGAGCGACGCAAGACATGGGGGAAATGGCTGCCTCCAAATGAACTTGCGTCAAGGGCGGAGCGCTTGGGGTGTCCGGCCTTTAACACGGGTGGGGCCATAAAAACACACGTCATGCCCAAAGCAGAATGGTTCAACCTGTTTAGTTACGATTCTGGTCTCCTAGATTCTCCTAGAAGTTATGGAATGTGGGTCAGGTGGAGTCATGCAATATGTATGCAGTGAGTCTAAGGCCTTGACCTCAACGAAAAATTTGACCTTTGGTAGGTCACTACAAAAACATATATCACCTGGATGTTTCAAAGATTTGAAAGATGTTTCAATTTTTTCAACTGCTTGGCTTCGAAGTTAATGCATTATTCTTTATATTTCACCTGGGGGTTATACCCTAATCGTTGTTCTAAAAACGATTTTTATCAAATTCAAATTACCATAGCTTCAGCATTCAAATCTATTTTAGACAAGGTTTATACGTTGAATACAGCAATTTGATCTTTATCGATAACCACTACTACTTTTAGTTGAGTGAGTGTGAGTGAGTGTTATGGTTTTACGACGCTTTTAGCAATATTCCAGCAATATCACGGCGGGGGACACCAGGAATGGGCTTCACACATGGTACACATGTCGGGAATCGAACCCGGGTCTTCGGCGTGACGAGCGAACGCTTTAACCACTAGGCTACCCGACCCCCCCTTTTAGTTGAGACAACATTGCGATTGCGATTACCCCGAACACATTATCACTTTGTTGCAATCCATCACAACCCTATTAATGTGAGATTGATGCCACAGAGGTAGCCGGTATGGCGAACCTGCTGGTGATGCTATTTGGGATAAGATACCTGGAGATTATGTTATCAATACTCGTTAGTATTAAAACTGGTCGCCTAGTCATGCTGACAAGGTTGAATATGAATGTGAATATTATTAATAGTTAAAAAGCATGTGACATTTTAGAGTAGTCCTGGTGGGGCCTAAGGTGTGCAGTTCGTACCTCACATGTATGAACATAGAGCAATGATCACGTTGTGGAACTTGACCATATTCACTATTATAGTATGAGGGTCCTTTGCAGCCCAGGGATCTGTTTATTTGAGAAGTTCGCAAAACCATCGTGACGAAAATGATCAAATGTGTTTAAGTAAAAGAGAATCGAACTTGCATGGGCTTTTTTACGAGCTCATAGTAATATTTTCTCTTGACGTTCAGTTTGATTTTACTAATGTTATCCATTCGAATGAACGTGATCATGTCAGAAGAAAACACATTCCGAAGTGTTCAGCAATTTGAACATGTCTGATAATTTTCATACCAATATTTAATGATTTCCGTAACTTTAATATACGGCATTTTCATTTGGCCAAAGTTGTCCCTCCATTATGTTACCTCCTGCTTTTAAAAGAATGCATGTTCCCTCACAAATGATAATGGTAAGATTAGCATTGGCAACATATTAGTATTATCCATTGTTTATTATTTTCTTTGTTGTTTTTATTTACATTATCAATTCAAACCTAATCCATGTCTTTACACTGAAACGTATTATATATAATACAAAATTGTTTTGTGCGTTATTTTCTTCCATATATAACGCCATTTACTTGATTAATGTTTTTATCTAAATTATCAATTCAAACCTCATCCATTCCTTTACATTGAAAAGCATTATATAAAGCAGCAACATTGTTTTGTGTGCTGTGTTCTTCCATATATAACGCCATTTATTTGATTACTGTTTTTATCTAAATTATCAATTCAAACCTCATCCATTCCTTTACATTGAAAAGCATTATATAAAGTAGCAACATTGTTTAATGTGCTGTGTACTTCCGTATATAACGCCATTTGCTTTGGTATTCGAGGTCGGGCAGTGCAAATCACTTGATTTTTTGTGTCTTAGTTTGTGTTACCCAACAGGTAACTCATGTTCGTATTTCCTTCTGACTTTAGTCAACTTCAGTGTGTTCATGACCAGATCGTTTTATACGTGTATCTAAATACATTTTGCCAGGGGTATGGTCAGACTATTCCCACTCGGACATTTTGTACCCAAGTCTTGAGACCTACAACGGGTACCCAGGTAGGGTCGGGTAATAGGGGGTGGGTACTAGTTCCGGCTCTATGAGGTATGCATTAATGGTCGTGATAAGGCCGTCTTGTATCAACTGTAGAGAACAATGCTAGGAAATAGGTTGTATGCATTTTGTCAGATGTAGCATTGTATATTTGTTGTATTTCCGATTTATCGAGGGAAGGCAGAAATCTCGTGGTCAGGTTGGAGTTTCTTCTTTCACAGATTGTGTTTCACAGACATTTTCAAAATTATAGGTATGTGTTAGGCATTATATTAATAGTTTGGGTGAAGGGTTAGGATAGTTGTTTTTTATCTTTTAACGTTATATATTCGCCAACGATGTTTAAACTCCGGTTGTCACCTATTTTCGAGGGTCACGTGACCGCGTTAGCTAGATTCAGGGGAAGTAACTCTCATCTTATTTACATTACTGCAAGCACACGTCGTAGTCATTGAGGAACATGTTCGTTATTGGTTTAATTTGGAATAATGACAGTTCAATGCAATCATGTCCATTGTTTCCAAATAAGGATCCGCTGTATTCTATATGTAATACGTAGGCATTGTTGAAGTATTCTTCTATTTACATGCGAAAGACTTTTGAATGTCCAAATATGTAATCACTGATAGGTCAAATTATGTTAATAATTGCATTATATACATAATCCTGAATTAATGGGTTTGATTAAGCGTAATATCATTAAAATGTAAAATATATTTTTAGTGTAAAATATATATTTACATCATTATTTTCCTTTATGGGAATAGGTTTTCTTTGCTAAATCTTGTTAAAGAAATAACATTTTCTTGTATAATATGTATGAAGGCTTATGCAATAAGTATAATAAATACTGTATTCTTGTTCAGGTCAGAGTTCATAGAAATCTGAAAGTCAGAACAGTAACTATTGTTACAGGTCTGTATCGTGATTGTTGTAGACATCTTGAATGCTGAGACTGATGTATCAGCAGTAGCCTTCATGCAGTATTGTGTTGTTGTTAAACAGTAACATTGAAGTTCACAAGTTGCTCTGAGTAAATAATGGTCATTATATTTCCTGGAAATGTGTTACTGTGTAAACTATTTTTGATGTGTGTTCAGATACATTCCGTTGCGCATTGTGATTGGGACACTTTGGTCTGTATACCGCTTGAAATAAATTGAAGTGTGACATGACATCTCTCCTGTTTTAGGTATCCTGATGTGTGGCTCACAGGAGCATCCATATAAGGAGCTGTATTATTTGGACACATTTTAAATTGTTTTCAATTTACAATTTGACTTCTCGATGTTCAATACACATCATCAGCAAGAATAGGGCGCATTGCATTTATTCTACAATGCGAGGCATGTGTAATTTATTTCAGTAAAACAGGGGCTTTCAATTGATTGTTGTTTGTTTTTAGAAAACAACAATACTCCAAATGTTTGCTCCCTAACTGTTATTTCACGTCGTATGCACTCGAAGGCGATGGAGTACGCCGTGTTTACACACCTGTATTGACGATGCAGTCAGCAGTATTCAAATTTTATCACGGCTGTCTGGACCAGGCAAACACATGGTTGAGCGCATGAGCAGCGATCAGTGCTGTCGGTAACGGTGGCCTATACAGTCAGCCAGGTGACACATTGTGACCACCCGATCCTCAGAACTCAGCTCCTGCAACACGCATGAGGTACTGGCTGTCTGGACCAGGCAAACACATGGTTGAGTGCATGAGCAGCGATCAGTGCTGTCGGTTACGGTGGCCTATACAGTCAGCCAGGTGACACATTGTGACCACCCGATCCTCAGAACTCAGCTCCTGCAACACGCATGAGGTACTGGAATCCTATTCTGGCCAGGATCCCTCATGGGGACCGTTGAAGTGAGTGAATGTTCATAGTTAACTCAGTGCGGTATTGTCATCCTCGTAATATACTAAGATCCCAAAGAAACGCACTTCTTATATTGTAACTTCCGTCTTGATATCCAATAAAAGTGAACTTTTTGCACACCAAACTTATAACATGACATGTTAAGAAACGTCCCATGCATCGTTTTTAGATTCGAACACTGAACAGCGACTGTTCTTATCCATGAAACAAACTGGCCACAATGAGTTTTTCTGAGCGTGTGCAACAACATACAGTCGTGCCTCGTTTATACGGACACTTGCGTCATTTCACAATTCGTCCGTATAAACGAATTTCCGTATAACTGAAACCAGCTTCTTACTGGGACTCATGACAATTATGCAACTCATGACAAAATTCCTTATAATATTGTTTTTATTAATTTCGGCGAAATCGTGTGTGAAGCGATCGGAAGATCGCACAACTCACCGTTATTAACAGCAACCACGGTCAGAATACCGCTATTGACGCCCTGAAACGAATTTTAGTTGACAGAGAATGGATACATATATCATAAATGACATAAATTGACTCGTTAAAAGTCATATTTGTTTTTGTTTGACGATTCTATGTCAACATGAAATTCTCGCGATCACGCGATCACATGCGCGTGAGCCTTGACGGTGACTGGTCAGACTGGTTCCATGTAAAAAGTAATACCCGGGAATAGCGATCAGCTGCTTCGCTTAGGGTTATTATTATTTTAAATATGTGGTTAGTAAAGGCTGCATATAATTAAGAAAATAATGGACTATATTAATGGAAGTTTGAACTCTACCACATTTTGAGGTTTGAATTTTAAACAATATTTCCAAATTGTCCAGATCGTAATACGTAATCAAGGTCAACTTTGAACTCTGACCTCCACAGACGCCATATTTATCGAAGGGGATTACATGAACAATAAACAAGCTCGTCTCAAACGTAACTCAGTGTCACTTGGTTAATTGACTTCTCACGAATCAAAGGATTACGCTTTTAAGGTGAAACGTGTTTTTGGGGCGCTGAAGGTACCTGAAAAGCGAAACCTGCCAACTGACGTCCGACAGTTCCTTGAGTGACAGACCGCCTCCGTGGTCTAGTGGTAGACCGTCCGAGCTGGGAGCGGAAGGTCCGGGGTTCGATCCCCGATTGCGTCATACCAAACGACGTTAAATATATAAGTGCACTAATCTTGGACGCGACGTAAAACCCAAATTTCGACTCACCTCACCTCACTACTACTACTACTACAAGGGGGGCACGGGTGGCCCAGTCGTCTAAGGCGCCGCGATTCGCTGTGCAGAGTTGCGTCCCCTGGACATGCCAGAAACCTATGATTGTGGGTTCGAATCCCGGTTCGCCCTGATTATGTTTCTAGGTTTGTCAGCACCATACCCGTGCTCGTGGGTTTCACCGAAGTGGTAAACGTCTGAGACCTGCATCACTTGGGGCTTTCCTCCATAATTAAGCTGACACGCCGTGATATAACTGGAATACTGTTAAAAGCGGCGTTAAACCCAACTCACTCACTCACTCACTCACTCACTCACAACATTACTGATAATGCCCTAAAGATTCTACATAATGTGGACCTCTCAAAAGAGTTATTAAATTTCAAATATTTATTTTACGATTATAATTATTGGTCAATTCTAATCTCATGTTAATACGACAGTGATCAGTTCTGTATTCATCATTCAAACAAGATGGGAAACATGTGAGTATAGATATTAGGATACAAGGGAAGCATCTAATTTACACTTGTCATCATCATCCATCAGCAAAGACTGAATACAACATTACTGTAGACTTAGTCATAGTGGAACCGACACCCAGGTTAATAAATTACTCCAGTCCGAGCGATGTCCAGAACGGCTTCGATTTTTTACGGTACGATAACATCTAGTCCTTTTTCATGGATTCGTGCCTGATATTAAAAATTCGTACGCAGAAAGTAAGCTTTCTTTGCTTGGATAGCTCTCATTTGTTTCATGGCAGATCCGTCCTAATTGTTATCTTCCTCACTTAGGTTGGGGCACATGACTTGTAGCTGGCATTTACAATTCACTTTGTCAACCACGCGGACCAATTTTACGATAACTGGTGTTGGAGCACCGGTCTCACTTCATAGCTTATGAACTTATACGAACTGTGTTATCTGCGGGTCCGTCACACCTATTGCCTCGAACACTAATTTACATTCATCATCCGGATCATCTCTGTTAACGCAGTCAGGTATCCTGTGAATTAGAATGTTCCTTAGTCTTGAATAAAAAGAAAATTGCGATCCAGTGTATCTATGGTCTCATGCAGTTGTGCCTCTGTTTCACGCACTAGTGATATGTAGATGTCCAGGACCGCCTCCGTGGCCTAGTGGTAGAGCGTCCGCCCGGAGAGCGGAAGGTCCGGGGTTCGATCCCCGGCCGCGTCATACCAAAAAGACGTTAAAAGATGGTACTTGTTGTTACCCTGTCTGGCGCTCGGCATGAAGGTGCTAAAACAAGGACTGGTCGGCTCGGAGTCAGTATACTGTGTCTGAGTGGGATATTCATGTAAATAAATCGGCAACAGTCCGGACTAGTACAAGCAGCCCCCCACACACACGTACATGCACGTCGCTATATAAGTTCAATAATCTTGGACGTGACGTTAAACCCAATTTCACCGAACCCATGTAATTTTCTCAAACACATAAGAAATAAAACACACGCCTGTTCACAGCTTCTAGTAAAGCAACGAACAGAAGCCAATGGACGCTGACAAAAGAATCAAGTAGTGTTCAAGGAATTGTTTCAGGCAAGAAGTCGATAAGATCAAATATAATGATTCCGTGTGTCTACAATATTGTTTAATATCCGTGGGAAATATTTTTACCTTACTGTTTTATTGTGCATGCTTTTTATGATTGCAGAAATTGTTTCTATGGCTGTGGCTATATGGCTAAAAGACCGCCTCCGTGGTCTAATGGTAGAGCGTCCGCCGGAGAACGGAAGCTCCGGGGTTCGATCCCCGGCCGCGTCATACCAAAAGACGTTAAAAGATGGTACTTGTTGTTACCCTGTCTGGCGCTCGGCATTCAGGGGCTAAAACAAGGACTGGTTGGCTCGGAGTCAGTTTACTGTGTCTGAGTGGGGTATTCATGTTAAACTGCGGCATGGTATCTCAGTGAGCTAGCACTATAAATCGGCATCAGTCCGGACTAGTACAAGCAGCCACACACACACACACACACACGTACATGCACATCGCTATATAAGTACAATAATCTTGGACGCGACGTTAAACCCAATTTCCTCTTACCTCACCTCACCTCACCTCACCTCACCTATATGGCTAAAAGCATTACCGATATGATGTTTTTGTAACTCACTCTTAAACTGAAACAGAAACGCGACCATCAAGATAACCTTTAACGATAACGACAACCAATTGTGTAATAGCTAAACGAGCCAGCAATTCAAACGTCATTAGACAACGTGGAAATCTGCGCTTGAAAGAAGTTATCCTACACAAAAAGTTTTTGTTCGAATGTATGATGTGAAATACAATGTATTCATGTTTTTCTGAAACAGTTTATTTTTCTGCATGTTCAGGGTAGACACGATCTATGAGTGAATACAAAATGTGATCGCCGCATTTATCGCATACAAAAAACTAATACCCAGACTGACCTACTTAATGTTTTCCATACACCTGTTATCACATACCTGTCCATACCTGTTAAGTATCCCGTCATGCCCCAAACCAAAACTACGTAGTGCGCATGACATTGTGTATGACGCAATACAGGACTTCAGCTCAGTTTACGCCCCACGAATGATTACAACAGTAGAAGCACCCAGGTGAGTACAGTGTATGCTGAAGTAACATCCGCAGAGGCTGTTCTTTAACGCCGCACACAGCATTAGCCTAGCTCCATATTTGTTTGTAGTTTAAAAATCCTGTGTTCTTTTATACGTAGGAAGAGGAATACTTCACGGGCTTGAAACAACTGCATTCTTTTTCTATTTGGAGGGATGTCAATACTTCTTTGGCTTTATGTACAAGACATTATTTCAATATGGTAGTCGACCCCTGAAGATTCCGGGGTAGAATAGGTCTTCAGCAACCCATGCTTGCCGTAAAAGGTGACTATGCTTGTCGTAAAAGACGACTAAAGGGATTGGGTGGTCAGGTTCGCTGACTTGGTTGATGCATGTCATCGATCCCAATTGGGTGGATCGATGCTCATGATATCAATCACTTGATTGTCTGGTCCAGACTCGATTATTTACAGACCGCCGTCATATAGCTGGAATATTGCTGAGTGCGGCGTTAAACAACAAACCAACCAATCAAATCATATGGTTGTCGGTAGTGAAAATAGCCCCGGAAAGACTTTGCCATGGTAGGTGTCTGAAATGGGATGTGTGAAATCGTTCATAAAAATTCCAGCTATATCACGTCGACCTGTAATTAATCGTGCCTTGGACAGGCAAACTAGAGGCTGATTGTACGAACAACAGCCCATAGCGTTAGATTACGATAACAAGCAAACACCCAAGTCTTAAACAATTTGAATGACATTATGACAAGTGAAATATTGTCACTCAAAGAGAAAATTGATTTTACGCTGTTTTAGTTAGTGTTTCAGTTATATAATGCCGTGTCACTTCAGTGTGGGTGTTGTTTGTTTGTTTTTGTTTTTTAGTTTTTTTGGGGGGGTCTAAATGACTCAGATCGTAGACTTTTTCGTTTGGTGAATCCCGCTAGCACGGGTATGCAGCTAACAGACGACGTGATCATTATATCAAGTTTGGGATTGTAATATTGCATGTGTGCTACAGACAGGTCTCCTATGACATTAGAGATAACATAGAAAGGGTCGAGCATTGTTGTGTCACCATACAGCTCAAATGTAAAATATGGTGTAGACACAATCGATATCCGGACGCCGTCATCGTCCGACTGGGCGAGGTGCTTGTCAGTAGCGAACAAAAAGGGAACATCACTAAGTGGATTGTCGAAATCCGGTGGGCACTCTGGGTGTGGCAAACGTGGTAATAATTCAACATTCCACAAGTTTCTGCCCGGTCGATTATTAACAGTGAAAATGAAGTCATTTTGATTTTTAGGAATTGTGATTTATGTCAGTGACAAGAATTTGTTTTGACACTGTGGTCACTGATTTGTGACCCGCTACAAGTGGTAACAGAGTACCTTTTGGTCCAGAAAGGATCAACTGTTGAACCCTTTTGAATAGTCAAAGTGTAAGAATGAACATTCGTGATAGGGGCTTACCGTATCAGAAAAACAAGGCCAAAAATATGGATGACGCGAAATCGACAACAACCTAAAAGAGTTGCTACATTGGAAAATCAGCAATAGTGACGGGAACCAAAAATATGCCACGAAAGTTTTGTTGATGTTACTGGTCTGGATACAAGTGATGGCGTGGTCGAAGTTTAGGGGACTCGGGTTATTGATTCTGGCGGGACTGAAAGATGTTTATTACTAACGAAAAGGCACGTTTTACCGAGAGGGTAGCAATATGTTCCCTTAAGAGTCTTGATTGCAAGCATACCACCTGAACTATCTGCAACTTGAGGTACCAGCGACCTAGCAAGTTGTACACACGAAACAACAATGGTAAGATAACGGTTGCTGTTTAATGAGCACATGCTGATATGTACTGTCATCTAACCTCCGGACAAATGCGTCCTTGACGGAAATACAATAGGTCCATCTCAGGTGACAAGAAAAACCAGCTAAGCAAAATATTACAGCACACACGACAAAAAACTCCAATATAACACACCCTGGCGTTGAAAATTAACACAAAAAAACACAAGTTTCAGAGCACTCGGTTCAATCCTCACCAGTCCATTCGACATCGTCCGAATGGGTTGCAATTATCCAAACACAAGCAACTCAATCATAAAAATCAGTGATATTCTAAATTTGCGAAAGTTAGGGGAGTGATCATGCGTTGGAGTGTTTTTTCTATAGTTGTTCCATAAAGTTCATTTTCAACAGTAGTAAGTATAAATTTCATCCTCATGGTCCTGTTCGACTCGAAATGCACCTCTTTACAAATTTATGTGACGTCATATATAAATCCGCATATGAAGGTTGACCTCGTCTCGGTGCATCGAGCTATATTTTTGTTCACTTTCCTGTTACCTATTTTTAAGATTTGATTAAACCCCAATATAGTTTGTTAATTTGTTCAGAGAATAAAATTATGTTGATGTTGACATATTTTCAGATTATGTTATATATACTGAACCAAATTAAAAACTTCACAATCCTAAAATTTTAACATTTTAACAAGTTATCATTGTGGGCCCTTATTGTGTATTTAACCAGTAATGGCCACCCGTTTTTGTGCAGGTGAATCGATCAAAATCATGTGCACAGCACTATAGTGGCAAAAGTGTTTTTTCACGTGCAACTGGTCACGTGGCCATAATACCGCACGTGTTTTCAGCCATACTCGTTAGCAGTCATTAACAAAAAAAGAAAAAAACAAGAAAACAAAAGTCTTTACGGCCATTTGTCATGCCACGCCTTTCAAATGTGCAACATGAACGTGCCATCGGCATGTTGCAAACGGGAACGTCCGTAGCTGAAGTCGCAAGGACGATGGGTTGTAGTCGACGGACTGTTTATGATTTACAGACGCATCTACAGCAAACGGGTACCACCGCTGATACCCCTCGGCCAGGTCGACCACGTGTGACGTCACATGCAGAGGATCGTCAGATTGTCTTACGTCACCTCCGTAACCGATTTTTGACGGCTACATCAACCAGAAATGAACTGTTTAGGGGTAGACTGAGTGCGCAAACTGTTCGAAACCGTCTGAGAACTGTGTACAGGAAGTTGACAGATTTCGAGGCGGAAGTGTCATGGTGTGGGGTGCTTTCTGTGGCAATGCACGTTCTAGTCTTCTTGTCATCCGTGGCAACCTCAACGATGCTGCTTACCGCGACCAGGTACTGGTACCAGAACTTCTGCCTTTTATGGCAGCACATGGACCCGGTTTTAACTTCCAACACGACAATGCCAGACCCCACACAGCAATTTTGACAAGGAATTTCCTTCAGAATGCGGGAGTCAACGTCATGGACTGGCCGTCAAGGTCTCCCGACCTCAATCCCATCGAACACGTAATGGGATGCTCTTGCCAGAAGTCTGCGCACTCTCCAGAACAAACCACAGAATTTGCAAGATCTTGGCACTATTTTGCAGCAACAATGGCGTCGTCTTCACAATCATGTGTTCACAAGCATCACAAGGTCCATGCGGAGGCGTTGTGTGGCAGTTGTCAACGCACATTGTGGCTATACACGCTTCTGAACTTGTGTGCCATCAGATTCTCGTGCTTAGGACTTATGATTTAAACTGTTGATGTTATTACCGAATACCGTAAGTGCTTGGAACAAATTATGGTTACCACCCTTAATTAAAATCCTTCTTTGGACATTAATGATTAATACCTTCTCTGATACATTTGTCCGTTGTATATCATATGTGGGATTACTTTTAAAAATGTGAAGTTTGAACTATTTTTCTTTGCGTGATTGAGTGGGGAAACGTATGTGACCGAGAGCCGGCAAATACTGACAAAATAACATTGCTGCAATGTTCTTCCGCGAAACAAGAGAACATTGTTACGATATTATTCGTCGAGACCAGTAAACTACAAAGTTCGGAGGTTCACACAGTTTAACCAGCACTTTTATATCGTTAACATTTCAATGAACCCATCCAAACTGACGTTCAGTTCTCATGTTGAGGTCATCATCAATACTTCAAGGACGTGAAAACCCCGTGTTCCCTCTATGAGGAGTTGGATGATTACTTCACGGACGTGAAACCCCGTGTTCCCTCTATGAGGAGTTGGATGATTACTTCACGGACGTGAAACCCCGTGTTCCCTCTATGAGGAGTTGGATGATTACTTCACGGACGTGAAACCCCGTGTTCCCTCTATGAGGAGTTAGATGAATACTTCACGGACGGGAAAATCCCGTGTTCCCTCTATGAGGAGTTGGATGAATACTTCATGGACGTGAAAAACCCGTGTTCCCTCTATGAGGAGTCGGATGAATACTTCACGGACGTGAAAACCCCGTGTTCCCTCTATGAAAAGTTGGTGAATACTTCACAGGCGCGAAACCGGGTGTTACCTCTTTGAGGAGTTAGATGAATACTTCACGGGCGCGAAACCCTGTGTTCCCTCTATGAAGAGTTAGATGAATACTTCATGGACGTGAAAATCCCGTGTTCCCTCTATAAGGAGTTGGTTGAATATTTCACGGACGTGAAACCCCGTGTTCCCTCTATGAGGAGTTGGTGAATACTTCACAGGCGCGAAACCGGGTGTTACCTCTATGAGGAGTTAGATGAATACTTCACGGACGTGAAAAACCCGTGTTCCCTCTATGAGGAGTCGGATGAATACTTCACGGACGTGAAAACCCCGTGTTCCCTCTATGAAAAGTTGGTGAATACTTCACAGGCGCGAAACCGGGTGTTACCTCTTTGAGGAGTTAGATGAATACTTCACGGGCGCGAAACCCTGTGTTCCCTCTATGAAGAGTTAGATGAATACTTCACGGACGTGAAAACCCCGTGTTCCCTCTATGAGGAGTTAGATGAATACTTCATGGACGTGAAAATCCCGTGTTCCCTCTATAAGGAGTTGGTTGAATATTTCACGGACGTGAAACCCCGTGTTCCCTCTATGAGGAGTTGGTAAATACTTCACGGGCGCGAAACCCCGTGTTCCCTCTATGAGGAGTTAGATGAATACTTCATGGACGTGAAAATCCCGTGTTCCCTCTATAAGGAGTTGGTTGAATATTTCACGGACGTGAAACCCCGTGTTCCCTCTATGAGGAGTTAGATGAATACTTCACGGACGTGAAAACCCTGTGTTCCCTTACATGAAAAGTTAGATGAATACTTCATGGACGTGAAAATCCCGTGTTCCCTCTATGAGGAGTTAGGTGAATACTTCACGGACGTGAAAACCCCGTGTTCCCTCTATGAGGAGTTGGATGAATTCTTCACGGGCGCGAAACCCCGTGTTCCCTCTATGAGGAGTTAGATGAATACTTCACGGACGCGAAAACCCCGTGTTCCCTCTATGAGGAGTTAGATGAACACTTCACGGACGTGAAACACCCGTGTTCCTTCTATGAGGAGTTAGATGAACACTTCACGGACGTGAAAACCCCGTGTTCCTTCTATGAGGAGTTAGATGAATACTTCACGGACGCGAAAACCCCGTGTTCCCTCTATAAGGAGTTAGATGAACACTTCACGGACGTGAAACACCCGTGTTCCTTCTATGAGGAGTTAGATGAACACTTCACGGACGTGAAAACCCCGTGTTCCTTCTATGAGGAGTTAGATGAATACTTCACGGACGCGAAAACCCCGTGTTCCCTCTATAAGGAGTTAGATGAACACTTCACGGACGTGAAAAACCCGTGTTCCTTCTATGAGGAGTTAGATGAATACTTCACGGACGTGAAGACCCCGTGTTCCCTCTATGAGGAGTTAGATGAATATTTAACGGGCGCGAAAACCCTGTGTTCCCTCTATGAGGAGTTAGATCAATACTTTACGGACGTGAAAACCACGTGTTCCCTCTATCAGGAGGAAGATATGTACTTCACGGACGTGAAACCCTGTGTTCCTTTTATACTTACACGCAAAAGAAACGCAAGTCGAGTATGCAGTATACATGTTATTTATTTTCAACAGTAAAGACAAGAAATACTTATAGGGCAAGTTGACACAAATTTGACTGAAGACAGTTTAATGGATTAAAAGGGAGATGACGTAATTGTTTTTTTCAAATGTTAAGGGCTTACACAGTTTCGGGTCAATACCCACAATGTCAGTCAATACCTGGTGTGACCACTATTAGCATTGATCACTGCCACACATCTCCTGTACATTGAGTGGATCAGACGATCTGTGAAGGCCCTAGGAATCCTCCTGCACACATCCAGAGCAGCTGTGCGTAGTTCATCGGCAGTTGTAGAGACTGGGCGTACATTGTGCAGGGCTGGCCACGGTAGAACACGAATGTTGTGTTGTTGCAGAAAGGCCATGGTAGCTCTGGCAATATGGGGACGAGCGTTGTCCTGCTCGAAAATATGTTGTTGATGTTGTGCAAAAATTGGAACAACGTGGGGTCTGATCACTTGGTCGATATACCGCTGACCAGTGACGCCGTGTCCCCGACCTTGACCAACATTCAGAAAGCACATGGGTCCAAGTCTCGCATTTAGTCCAATCCCTGCCCATATCATGATGCTAGGTCCACCCCATGGATCCCTTTCCACAAAGTTTTTGTCAGCGAAACGATCACCTCGACGCCGCCAAATTCTGACTCTTCCGTATGCATGGGAGACACAAAAAGCGACTTTCATCAGAGAAGATGACACGCCTCCACTCACGATGACGCCAATTGCGATGACCCTGTGCCCACTGAAGTCGTGCTTGTCGATGCCATGGATGGAGAAGAGGTTGGCGTGCTGGTCGGCGACATCTGAGGTTGTTGGAACGGACACGTCGGATCACAGTGTCCCGGCTAATGTGTCGATAATGTGTTCCTATGGTCTGTCGAGCACTTTCACTTGCAGTTAGGAACAGATGTCGCTGGTGTTGACGGGTAATCTGACAATCTTGTCGAGACGTGGTGACCCTAGGATGACCGCTCCGAGGAAGGTCATCTGTGGTCTGTGTAGCATTGTATCGATGCAGGAGACGGTAAATTGTGGTTATGTTAACGTTGAAATGACGGGCAACATCTTGGACAGACTCCCCAGCTTCCAAACGTCCGATAGCCTGGTTTCTCTGAATTTTCTCTGTTAGGCGTGGCATAGTTGACCTAGGAGTGGCAGGTCCAAGAATCGGCCACAGTTTTATACCCTGTACAGTCCGTGACAGTTCGTGCATTTTCGATTTCGCGAGAAATGGGTGCATGATATCTACATATTCATTGAACTGGTGCGTTTTGGCGATTCGTTTTTATGTTGCGTTTTTACTCAGGGCTTTCAAAATGCAACCAAAAATATTGATAATACAGTCAGGCTTCACTACATGCTAAAACTTTATGGTTCCGTGTTTGTTACCGTATTTGCTTAAAACCACTTGCGTTTCTTTTGCGTGTGAGTATATAAGGAGGGAGATGAATACTTCACGGGCGTGAAAACACTGAGCTACCACGGGTAATAACTGCGACAACGAGAAGGGTATGTACCTGACAGACCACGTGTAATAACTGGGACAACGAGCAGGGTATGTAGCTCACAGACCACAGGTAATAACTGGGACAACGAGCAGGGTAATAAACTGGGACAACGAGCAGGGTAATAACTGGGACAACGAGCAGGGTATGTAGCTGACAGACCACGTGTAATAACTGGGACAACGAGCAGGTTATGTAGCTGACAGACCGCGGTCAATAACTGGGTCAGCGAGCAGGGTATGTTGCTGACAGACCACGGGTAATAACTGGGACAACGAGCAGGGCGTGTAGCTGACAGACCACGGGTAATAACTGGGGCAACAAGCAGGGCGTGTAGCTGACAGACCACGGGTAATAACTGGGACAACGAACAGGGTATGTAGCTCACAGACCACGGGTAATAACTGGGACAACGAGCAGGGTATGTAGCTGACAGACAATGGGTAATAACTGAGATTTAGATTAAAAGGTGTGTTGAGCCTGTTCCTATCACAAACTTGGATATTCCGCATTACACCTGAAATTGGCAATGATAAAAACACAAATCCTGTTGCTAAAAAATTCAATAATTCCTGTTCGACTTTCGCAAACATATAATCGTCATCAATCATTAGTTGGAAGTATTACTTTCTCTTCGGGAACACCAATTTCAATGACCAATACCGATTACCAAAAATATAACAACAAACACAGATAGACCAAACATTTAGATTATTCAGTTCTTGATTTAACCTGTGGTGGATCTTGCACCACATTCCCCTGACACTAGCAATGAGAAGCTGCTTATCAACTCTTTGCGACAGCCACAAGTTTATCAGTCTGTAAGAGGCGTTACTGTGTTGATATGTGCACGTGCCTACTTGCATAGGTGACACCCCACACGCTGTGATCGAAGTACGATGTTTATAACTGACCTAACTTACTGCTGGATGAAACTGCACATTTCATATGCATTAGTAATACCGGGTAGTTCTTGTATTGAAAGTAGCTAATGAGCATGTGCAGTTAATGCATAGGTCGTGTAGTGTCTGTGAACATGTTTGTAGACGCCTCGTGTTGCCCTCTGTTCTGTTTCTCTTAAGTTGAGAAAGTACGTCAGATTATTTATCATAATTTGTCTCTGTGCGGGGATTAAACAACGACCGTTATGTAGTAACTGTTATGTTGGAATAGCGGTGTTATAGGTTGAAGTGAATCTCGAGTTTCTACCAAGCTGCTGTGAACAACTGAATGATACGGGTCGTCCTGGACCCCGTGCTGTTAGAGTTGTTTGTCCTTGTTGTGCACTGAAACCCTGTGAACGCAAAGGAAAAGTAGCTGCTGTGTGTTCAAGTTTTTATCAGAAAAAGAAAGAGAAAACAAAACACTTCGGCCGCTACAGTTGTGGTGTGACTGTTCTCATCAAATTGAAGAAGGATATGTGTCTAGACTTTGAAACCTCAGTAGTTGTGCTAGTAAACAGCAGCCGATGGTAGTGGGAAAGTGATACAATTTTGTTTTTCACAATTCACATACATTTCGCCAGAATCCTCACCAATCTATAAACAATCTGAAGGATTTGATCAACTAGAAAACTACCTTCATTTTATCATTTTCTTCGCAGCAGACCTGAATGCTATTTAAAGATTTCATTGATAAACACACTAAGAAGTTTGTATTTACACTTTCACAGAAAATATTATAGTATTGGGCCCTGTTTTGAAGAAAACATTAGCCAAGATAAGTCAATGGTCAAGGTTAGTGTTTAAATATAAGCTTGCTCAGTTCTACAGGCATAACACGTCATACTGTTCATGTATCTTAACAAGACCTACCACATCAAATGCCAGTAGTATATATATATATATATATATATATATATATATATATATATATATATATATATATAAAAGATCCAGGTCATCTCTAGGGTTATTGCGAAAAGTGTTTGTATTACTCCGTGTCGGATACTACAGTACCCTTGCTTGTACAATCCTGTCCAACACCGGTATATACTGTGATTTACAAAAGGTAGCTATCACCTCTTCTGGTGGTGTAATTGTTTCTGTTGGATTACATCTAGCCATGTCTTTAGTTTATGGAAGTGGTGTTTATAAACCTAATGAATGTTTCTCGACTTTCTCAAAATTGGTGATCACATGATTTCCCCCCTTTACTAGGACAGATGTGATAGATTTAGATTAAAAGGTTTGAACGTGTCCCTCTCACTCACTATACTTTTCCACATTACCCCTGCAACTGGGCATAAATAGATATTCAAAAGTTGTAGTTGAATGCAATGACTGCTCCTCGATTTTCGCAAAAAGGTCTGTCGTCTGGAACACCAATTTCGACTAACACCAATTAATAAAAAAATACACAAAAAACACATAGTTCATCCAAGATACATATCATATATTCCGATTATACTATTCTTGAATTAACTTGTTCTCCTTGCTCAGTGTGATATTGCACATTAATCCAGACACTGGCATTTTTTATCAACTCTTTCCAAACACCAAACACCTGTTTTCCTGTAAGAAGCGTTATTGTGATAAAATATGCCTCCTTGTGTCCGTGACACCCCAAAACCACACCTTAACAGCTGGCCTTCTTGGAGACTGCACACTCAATATTGATTATTCAAACCGGGAAGTTCTCATAGGGAAAGTAGCTACTGCGCGTGTGCAGATAAGGCGCAGTAAGGGCACGGTGTTTACAAGTATGTTGACACCTCTTATACATCTTTCTCTACTGTCCCTTCAGGTGAGGTTAGAACGTTTGTCAGTGTATTGATTATGACTTGTCTCTGTGCATGGATTAAACAGCGTCTGCAGTGTTAGAATAGATATTTCATATGATGATGTGAATCTCGAGTTTTTTCTGGCGTCTATCAACACCTTAGGGGCGGACCATTTGATATTTAGGTGTGTCTGTGGGGGGGGGGGGGGGATGCGTGATTTTTTGAGTAGATCACGATTTTTTCTTCATTTTTAGGGGCTGATATTTTTCATTCTTCTTAACAGATATCGGGTTTTTTATGGCACATTTCAAATTCAACCTGTGGTAAGAATATTGAAATCTTCCCACTGTTCACTGAAACATAATAACTGTACAGATGAAGGTGATTTTAAAAATAATAGACCATATGTAAGATCTGGAGACGTAAAGACATTTATAGATTGCGCTGGGGATTAAGGGTTCTGGCCAGAGGGGGTTTATGATTAGAGGTGATGTGCTGAGTGTTTGCTGTATACATTAAACAGAAAAAAGTAGATAGAACTTCTGTGCACTTTGGAAACATATTGAAACGATTTGGTATTTTGGATAAATGAAGTTTTATAGAAACCTGATGTGAGTTACACCATAACAATACCCCTGAACGTCGTGGAGTTTTGTCCTCAAAATCATTTTAAAAGTAGTTACAATCTTGAAAGTACAAGTATACAGTAAAATGCATTTCTCCAATCACAAAGATCACTTTTTGCCTATGATTTGTCAGGATTAGGACATGCTCACATACATCATCACAAAATAGAAACAGGTGACAGGGAAATCTGCGCTTGAAAGAAGTTATCCTACACAACAAGTTTTTGTTCAAATGTATGATGTGAAATACAATGTATTCATGTTTTTCTGAAACAGTTTATTATTCTGCATGTTCAGAGTAGACACGATCTATGAGTAAATACAAAATGGGATCGCCACATTTATCGCACAAAAAAAACTAATACCCAGACTGACCTACTTAATGTTTTCCATACACCTGTTATCACATACCTGTCCATACCTGTTGATTATCCCGTCATGCTCCAAACCAAAACTACGTAGTGCGCATGACATTGTGTATGACGCAATACAGGACTTTAGCTCAGTATACGCCCCACGAATGATTACAACAGTAGAAGCACCCAGGTGAGTACAGTGTATGCTGAAGTAACATCCGCAGAGGCTGTTCTTTAACGCCGCACACAGCATTAGCCTAGCTCCATGTTTGTTTGTTGTTTAAAAATCCTGTGTTCTTTTATACGTAGGAAGAGGAATACTTCACGGGCTTGAAAACACTGCATTCTTTATCTATTTGGAGGGATGTCAATACTTCTTTGGCTTTATGTACAAGACATTATTTCAATATGGTAGTCGACCCGTGACGATTCCGGGGTAGAATAGGTCTTCAGCAACCCATGCTTGCCGTAAAAGGTGACTATGCTTGTCGTAAAAGGCGACTAAAGGGATTGGGTGGTCAGGCTCGCTGACTTGGTTGATGCATGTCATCGATCCCAATTGGGTGGATCGATGCTCATGATATCAATCACTTGATTGTCTGGTCCAGACTCGATTATTTACAGACCGCCGTCATATAGCTGGAATATTGCTGAGTGTGGCGTTAAACAACAAACCAACCAACCAAATCATATGGTTGTCGGTAGTGAAAATAGCCCCGGAAAGACTTTGCCATGGTAGGTGTCTGAAATGGGATGTGTGAAATCGTTCATAAAAATTCCAGCTATATCACGTCGACCTGTAATTAATCGTGCCTTGGACAGGCAAACTAGAGGCTGATTGTACGAACAACAGCCCATAGCGTTAGATTACGATAACAAGCAAACACCCAAGTCTTAAACAATTTGAAAGACATTATGACAAGTGAAATATTGTCACTCAAAGAGAAAATTGATTATGACGCTGTTTTAGTTAGTGTTTCAGTTATATGATGCCGTGTCACTTCAATGTGGGTCGTGTTTGTTTGTTTTTGTTTTTTAGTTTTTTTGGGGGGGGGTCTAAATGACTCAGATCGTAGATTTTTTCGTATGGTGAATCCCGCTAGCACGGATATGCAGCTAACAGACGACGTGATCATTATATCAAGTTTGGGATTGTAATATTGCATGTGTCCTACAGACTGGTCTCCTATGACATTAGAGATAACAAAGAAAGGGTCGAGCATTGTTGTGTCACCATACAGCTCATATGTAACACATGGTGTAAACAGAATCGATATCCGGACGCCGTCATCGTCCGACTGGGCGAGGCGCTTGTTTGCACCATTCTTATCAGTAGCGAACGAAAAGGGAACATCACAAAGTGGATTGTCGACATCCGGTGGGCACTCTGGGTGCGACAAACGTGGTAATAAATCAACATTCCACAAGTTTCTGCCCGGTCGATTATTAACAGTGAAAATGAGGTCATTTTGATTTTTAGGAATTGTGATTTATATCAGTGACAAGAATTTGTTTTGACACTGTGGTCACTGATTTGTGACCGGCTACAAGTGGTAACAGAGTATCTTTTGTCCAGAAAGGAACAACTGTTGAACCCTTTTTGAATAGTCAAAGTATAAGAATGAACATTCTTGATAGCGGCTTACTGTATCAGAAACACAAGGCCAAAAATATGGGAGACGCTAAATCCTCAACAACCTAAAAAAGGTGCTACATTTGAAAATCACCAATAGTGACGGGAACT
Organism: Haliotis cracherodii; assembly: GCF_022045235.1. Lineage (NCBI taxonomy): Eukaryota > Metazoa > Mollusca > Gastropoda > Lepetellida > Haliotidae > Haliotis > Haliotis cracherodii. Next base: position 41,842,584 of record NW_027266266.1, read on the forward strand.
AAATGACTCGAAAGTTTTGTTGATCTTAGTGGTCTGGATACAAGTGATGGCGTGGTCGAAGTTTAGGGGATTGGGGTTATTGATTCTGGCGGGACTGAAAGATGTTTATTACTAACGAACAGGCACGTTTTACCGAGAGGGTAGCAATATGTTCCCTTAAGTGTCTTGATTGCAAGCATACCACCTGAACTATCTGCAACTTGAGGTACTAGCGATCTAGCAAGTTGTGCAAACGAAACAACAATGGTAAGATAACGGTTGCTGTTTAATGAGCACATGCTGATATGTACTGTCATCTAACCCCCGGACAAATGCGTCTAAAATCTACATCGCCAAAAACTGGTTTCTAGAAGAGGGTCTATCGGAACGTATTTGTCTTTAAACAATTTTTCCACCTCGTCAGAAATGACAATTTCGTCCCTCAACGTTTCTGATATATTTTTTAACTATAAATAAGCTGAGTCCTTCAGAAACAGGGGAAATAATTTCATATTATGCCTATTTGTCCACTCTTTGGAGGTGAAGTGGGTCTGTGGTAGAAGAAGGGAAGTCGGACTTGTGTATGTTACCCTTTGGAGCGTCAAAAGGAAAATAAGTGTTTGGGTCGTCTGAAACATTAAGTCCAAGAGAAATCCGCGCAAAGTTGTGAGTGGCTTTGGGATTCCCAGGAGACCCTTTAGCAGCTTCCTTTATGTATTGCCGTTCCATGTCGCAATGGAAAGCCTAAGACATCAATATGCCACTTGCATGGCCGTTTCTCCTGATGACCTACATTGAGGTTCATGCATTGTGGCACACTCGTACAAGGGTTAATGTAACGCAGGAACAGGACGGGCTCGTCACGGACGCAAAGACACACTACTAGTGCCTAATCATGAGAAGATCTTTTTGAGGTGTTTTAGTGCAAATTGCCTTGAAGTATCATTTTGATTCGTAATAACATATCAGACCCTGATCCCGTGGTTCTATCATAACCGGAATATTCCAGACCGGTGAGTCACACAGTATCGATTCCCTACACTTATCTCTTAACTCTCTGTCTCCAACGTCTTAACAATTGGTAGCGCTTTCTCAACAACAAAAAAACACCACAGGATCGAAGCTGTCGAGAAGGTACTGCCAGTTTGAATTTCCAATTTGTTAAAATTGTCTAAGGTACTTGAGACACACTCTTACGTTTTACAAAAGTTGTAAAGCACAAAAGTCAGCAGTTGAAATCGATCTACGCCCTGGGCCCAGTTTCATAAAGCGATCTTAGCGCTATGACTTTATTAAGGCTTTATTAAAGCTGTGATATTTAGAACAGTTGTGGTCCAGTTACTGGCACATCCCCTTTGCAGATTATGACATTTAATATCAAACTGACAAGTGAAACTTCAGTCAAACTAATGTTACGAGTGATGGTGAAGCAAAGAGATTTTCCTCAAAACCACTCGCACAGTTAAAATGGATTACACAACAATCTAACTACAGGTCTTTGAATGGCAACTACAGTTAGGAAGAGTTGATTAATTCTACACTAAACATAGTTCATTACCAATAATACTGACATATATAATTCAGGTCTTTGAAAGGCAACTAGAGTTAGGAAGGGTTAATTAATTCTTCACTAAAAATAGTTCATCGCCCTTAATAATGTCATATATAATAATAACAAAGGGCGACCTAGCAATAACTTTGGCAAAGCAATATGGTATTATTAAAAAACAAAGTCATAGTCACCAGGGTATGTAGCTGACAGACCACGGGTAATACCTGGGACAACGTGCAGGGTATGTAGCTGACAGACCACGGGTAATAACTGGGACAACGAGCAGGGTATGTATCTGACAGACCACGGGTAATACCTGGGACAACGTGCAGGGTATGTAGCTGACAGACCACGGGTAATAACTGGGACAACGAGCAGGGTATGTAGCTGACAGACCACGGGTAATGACTGAGACAACGAGCAGGGTATGTAGCTGACAGACCACGGGTAATACCTGGGACAACGTGCAGGGTATGTAGCTGACAGACCACGGGGAATACCTGGGACAACGTGCAGGGTATGGAGCTGACAGACCACGGGGAATAACTTGGACAACGAGCAGGGTAATAACTGGGACAACGAGCAGGGTAATAACTGGAACAACGAGCAGGGCGTGTAGCTGACAGACCACGGGGAATAACTTGGACAACAAGCAGGGTATGTAGCTGACAGACCACGGGTAATAACTGGAACAACGAGCAGGGCGTGTAGCTGACAGACCACGGGTAATACCTGGGACAACGAGCAGGGTATGTAGCTGACAGACCACGGGTAATAACTTGGACAACGAGCAGGGTATGTAGCTGACAGACCACGGGTAATAACTTGGACAACGAGCAGGGTAATAACTGGGACAACGAGCAGGGTATGTAGCTGACAGACCACGGGTAATGACTGAGACAACGAGCAGGGTATGGAGCTGACAGACCACGGGTAATAACTTGGACAACGTACAGGGTATTTAGCTGACAGACCACGGGTAATGACTGGGACAACGAGCAGGGTATGTAGCTGACAGACCACGGGTTATAACTGGGACAACGAGCAGGGTAAGAACTGGGACAACGTGCAGGGTATGTAGCTGACAGACCACGTGTTTTAACTGGGACAACGAGCAGGGCGTGTAGCTGACAGACCACGGGTAATAACTGGGACAACGAGCAGGGTATGTAGCTGACAGACCACGGGTTATAACTGGGACAACGAGCAGGGTAATAACTGGGACAACGTGCAGGGCATGTAGCTGACAGACCACGGGTAATAACTGGGACAACGAGCAGGGTAATAACTGGGACAACGAGCAGGGTATGTAGCTGACAGACCACGGGTTATAACTGGGACAACGAGCAGGGTAATAACTGGGACGACGAGCAGGGCGTGTAGCTGACAGACCACGTGTTTTAACTGGGACAACGAGCAGGGTATGTAGCTGACAGACCACGGGTAATGACTGGGACAACGAGCAGGGTAATAACTGGGACAACGAGCAGGGTATGTAGCTGACAGACCACGGGTAATACCTGGGACAACGAGCAGGGTATGGAGCTGACAGACCACGTGTAATGTTTGTTTGTTTGTTTGTTATTTAACGCCGCACTCAGCAATATTCCAGCTATATGACGGCGGTCTGTGAAATAATCGAGTCTGGACCAGACAATCCAGTGATTGACATCATGAGAATCGATCCACGCAATTGGGATACGATGACATACATCAACCAAGTCAGCGAGCCTGACCACCCGATCCCGTTAGTCGCCTTTTACGACAAGCATAGTCACCTTTTACAGCAAGCATGGGTTGCTGAAGACCTATTCCACCCCGGAATCTTCACGGGTCCCACGGGTAATGACTGAGACAACGAGCTGGGTATGGAGCTGACAGACCACGGGTAATAACTTGGACAACGAGCAGCGTATGTAGCTGACAGACCACGGGTAATGACTGAGACAACGAGCAGGGTATGTAGCTGACAGACCACGGGTAATAACTTGGACAACGAGCAGCGTATGTAGCTGACAGACCACGGGTAATACCTGGGACAACGAGCAGGGTATGTAGCTGACAGACCACGGGTAATAACTTGGACAACGAGCAGCGTATGTAGCTGACAGACCACGGGTAATAACTTGGACAACGAGCAGGGTAATAACTGGGACAACGAGCAGGGTATGTAGCTGACAGACCACGGGTATAACTTGGACAACGAGCAGCGTATGTAGCTGACAGACCACGGGTAATGACTGGGACAACGAGCAGGGCGTGTAGCTGACAGACCACGGGTAATGACTGGGACAACGAGCAGGGTATGTAGCTGACAGACCACGGGTATAACTTGGACAACGAGCAGCGTATGTAGCTGACAGACCACGGGTAATGACTGGGACAACGAGCAGGGCGTGTAGCTGACAGACCACGGGTAATGACTGGGACAACGAGCAGGGTATGTAGCTGACAGACCACGGGTAATGACTGAGACAACGAGCAGGGTATGTAGCTGACAGACCACGGGTAATAACTTGGACAACGAGCAGCGTATGTAGCTGACAGACCACGGGTAATACCTGGGACAACGAGCAGGGTAATAACTGGGACAACGAGCAGGGTATGTAGCTGACAGACCAGGGGTAATAACTGGGACAACGAGCAGCGTATGTAGCTGACAGACCACGGGTAATGACTGGGACAACGAGCAGGGCGTGTAGCTGTCAGACCACGGGTAATACCTGGGACAACGAGCAGCGTATGTAGCTGACAGACCACGGGTAATGACTGGGACAACGAGCAGGGTAATAACTGGGACAACGAGCAGGGTAATAACTGGGACGACGAGCAGGGCGTGTAGCTGACAGACCACGTGTTTTAACTGGGACAACGAGCAGGGTATGTAGCTGACAGACCACGGGTAATGACTGGGACAACGAGCAGGGTAATAACTGGGACAACGAGCAGGGTATGTAGCTGACAGACCACGGGTAATACCTGGGACAACGAGCAGGGTATGGAGCTGACAGACCACGTGTAATGTTTGTTTGTTTGTTTGTTTGTTATTTAACGCCGCACTCAGCAATATTCCAGCTATATGACGGCGGTCTGTGAAATAATCGAGTCTGGACCAGACAATCCAGTGATTGACATCATGAGAATCGATCCACGCAATTGGGATACGATGACATACATCAACCAAGTCAGCGAGCCTGACCACCCGATCCCGTTAGTCGCCTTTTACGACAAGCATAGTCACCTTTTACAGCAAGCATGGGTTGCTGAAGACCTATTCCACCCCGGAATCTTCACGGGTCCCACGGGTAATGACTGAGACAACGAGCTGGGTATGGAGCTGACAGACCACGGGTAATAACTTGGACAACGAGCAGCGTATGTAGCTGACAGACCACGGGTAATGACTGAGACAACGAGCAGGGTATGTAGCTGACAGACCACGGGTAATAACTTGGACAACGAGCAGCGTATGTAGCTGACAGACCACGGGTAATACCTGGGACAACGAGCAGGGTATGTAGCTGACAGACCACGGGTAATAACTTGGACAACGAGCAGCGTATGTAGCTGACAGACCACGGGTAATAACTTGGACAACGAGCAGGGTAATAACTGGGACAACGAGCAGGGTATGTAGCTGACAGACCACGGGTATAACTTGGACAACGAGCAGCGTATGTAGCTGACAGACCACGGGTAATGACTGGGACAACGAGCAGGGCGTGTAGCTGACAGACCACGGGTAATGACTGGGACAACGAGCAGGGTATGTAGCTGACAGACCACGGGTAATGACTGAGACAACGAGCAGGGTATGTAGCTGACAGACCACGGGTAATAACTTGGACAACGAGCAGCGTATGTAGCTGACAGACCACGGGTAATACCTGGGACAACGAGCAGGGTAATAACTGGGACAACGAGCAGGGTATGTAGCTGACAGACCAGGGGTAATAACTTGGACAACGAGCAGCGTATGTAGCTGACAGACCACGGGTAATGACTGGGACAACGAGCAGGGCGTGTAGCTGACAGACCACGGGTAATACCTGGGACAACGAGCAGGGTATGTAGCTGACAGACCACGGGTAATGACTGGGACAACGAGCAGGGTAATAACTGGGACAACGAGCAGGGCGTGTAGCTGACAGACCACGTGTAATACCTGGGACAACGAGCAGGGTATGTAGCTGACAGACCACGGGTAATACCTGGGACAACGAGCAGGGTATGTAGCTGACAGACCACGTGTAATAACTGGGACAACGAGCAGGGCGTGTAGCTGACAGACCACGGGTAATACCTGGGACAACGAGCAGGGTATGTAGCTGACAGACCACGGGTAATACCTGGGACAACGAGCAGGGCGTGTAGCTGACAGACCACGTGTAATAACTGGGACAACGAGCAGGGCGTGTAGCTGACAGACCACGGGTAATACCTGGGACAACGAGCAGGGTATGGAGCTGACAGACCACGTGTAATAACTGGGACGACGAGCAGGGCGTGTAGCTGACAGACCACAGGTAATAACTGAGATTTAGATTAAAAGGTGTGTTGAACGTGTTCCTATCACACACTTGGATATTCCGCATTACACCTGAAATTGGGCAATGATAAAAACACAAAACCTGTTGTTAAAAAAATCAATAATTCCTGCTCGACTTTCGCAAAAATATAATCGTCATCAGTCATTAGTTGGAAGTATGACTTTCTCTTCGGGAACACCAATTTCAATGACCAATACCGATAACCCCCAAAAAACAACGAACACAGATAGACCAAACATTTAGATTATGCAGTTCTTGATTTAACTTGTTCTCCCAGCTTGTGTCGGTGGATTGTGAAGCTGCTTATCAACTCTTTGCGACAGCCACAAGCTTATCGGTCTGTAAGAGGCGTAACTGTGTTGATATGTGCATACTTGCATACGTGACACCCCACACGGTGTGATCGAAGTACGATGTTTATAACTTACCTAACTGACTGCTGGATGAAACTGCACATTCCATATGCATTAGTAATACCGGGTAGTTCTTGTATTGAAAGTAGCCAATGAGCATGCGCAGTTAATGCATAGGTCGTGTAGTGTCTGTGAACATGTTTGTAGACGACTCGTGTTGCCCTCTGTTCTGTTTCTCTTAAGTTGAGAATGTACATCAGCCTATTTATTATTATTTGTCTCTGTGCGGGGATTAAACAACGACCGTAATGTAGTAACTGTTATGCTGGAATAGCGGTGTTATAGGTTGAAGTGAATCTCGAGTTTCTACCTAGCTGCTGTGAACAACTGAATGACACGGGTCGTCCTGGGCCCCGTGCTGTTAGAGTTGTCTGTCCTTGTTGTGCACTGAAACCCTGTGAACGCAAAGGAAAAGTAGCTGCTGTGTGTTCAAGTTTTTATCAGAAAAAGAAAGAGAAAACAAAACACTTCGGCCGTTACAGTTCTGGTGTGACTGTTCTCATCAAATTGAGTGAGTGAGTGAGTTATGATTTTACATCGCATCGGCAATATTGCAGCCATATCGCGATGAGAACAAGTTTATTATTATAAAAATACCTGTCGACAAAGGACAGTAAAACAGTAAGGTAATTATCACAGTGTAGACATAAAACTTACCTGAGCAATATTAAAACAAAGAAGTCTTCAGTGTATTAGTTATTAGAAAGTAAAACCAGGCTATAGACCACTGGTAACCAAAGCTAAACCACCTAACTGGGGATCATGGGGACTTACAGTACTTTTGCTTCCTGCATGATTCCCAGCAGGATTTATGTCATCACTTTGGTCACGTGTGGTTGTATGAAATATTAACCAATATTAAAAATCAAAACACAATCAAGGAATTAAAACACTAGTTGATATTAATTACTTCAATATAGATGGAATTATGTGCCACAGTCAGGGGGACAATAATTTTACACTACTTTAACCCCCTGAGTGGCACCGCCTTCATACATTTCAGTTGACAAGAATATCCAACTATTCTAAAACAATTCAAAATTTATCAAATAATAGTATTTCTTTTAAAAATCCGAGTATTAAATGAGCACTGGTATTATAAAAAAGATCCTTTAAAGACGTTGAATGATAATAATTGTCCCTTATGAGAGAAAAATCAACACAGTCAAGCAAAACATGCTTGACTGTGATTCTCTCATCACAAGGGACACAAAATGGAGGATCCTCACCTTTTAAAAGATACTCGTGTGTACATCGACTGTGTCCAATACGACATCGTTGCAAAACAACTTCGTCATGTCTCGAATGGCAACCCAAGTAGGTATACCCTATTGTTGGTTTTATAGCATAAAGTTTGTTTATACCTACTTGGGTGTTCCACTTCTTTTGCATTAGATCTTTGATGTAGGATCTAATTATTGGCTTGTAATCACTGTAAGGTAAAAGAAGTGGTGTTACTGATTTGTTGAGTGCTGCCTTTGCAGCAGTATCAGCCATAGTGTTACCAGCAATTCCAACATGACTGGGCAGCCAGCAAAATACGATGTCGTATTGGGCAGTGGCGAGGGTATTATTCAATTCTAAAATATTAAGAATCAGCGGATGATCTGAAGAACAATTATGTATGGCCTGAAGGCATGACAAGGAATCAGAAAAGATGATGAACTGTTGAGATGATTGGTTTTGAATGTATTCCAATGCTATAAGAATAGCATTGGCCTCAGCTGTAAAAATAGAGCTAGTACCAGGAATTCTCGAAGACGCTCTTTTAGATCCAATGACAGTGGCACTTGAAACTTTGCCACCATCCTTTGAACCATCGGTAAAAATAGATCGATGAGAATCATATGTGGACCTTAATTGGGCATATTCTTGTTGATATACCAATGGGTTGGTGTCAGATTTCTTTAGGGTAGTTAGAGTGAGGTCTACCTCTGGTTTAACTAGTTGCCAAGGAGGTGTAGACAGTAGCCGGGAAGGTGAGATAATAGAAAGATCAATATTAGCTGCTGTAATATGTGGCTGAATTCTGAACCCCAGAGGAGGAACAAGTTTTGGTTTGGAGTGAAATAATTTGGCATACATGGGATTAAACACACACTCATATGCTGGATTCGAAGGGTTTGAGTACAATTTAGTCACATATTGTAACGAAAGTTTGATCCGACGTTGTTTTAGAGATGGCTCATCTGCCTCTACATATAGGCTATCGACTGGTGAAGTTCGAAAGGCTCCAAGACAAAGTCTCAGGCCTTGATGATGTACTGAATCTAATAATTTTAAGTTGCTTTTACAGGCCCCACCATAAATGATAGAGCCATAATCGAGTTTGGAACGGATGAGAGAACGATATAAATGAAGGAGTGTTGTCCGATCCCCTCCCCATTTTGAATGAGAAACAACTTTCAACAAGTCAATTGCCTTCAGACATTTAGTCTTCAGATATTTGATATGTGGTAAAAATGTTAGATGATTATCAAATATAATACCCAAGAACTTGGCTTCCTTAACAACTTTAATAGGAAAACCAGCCAAAAATAGTTCAGGGTCTTTATGCGGCTTATATTTGCGGCAAAAATGGATACAGTTTGTTTTGACTTTGGAGAACTTAAACCCATTCTCTAGACACCATTTCTGTATTTTATTGAGGCATAGTTGTAGCTGTCGCTCAATAGTGTGCATATTTGTACCACGACAAGATATATTAAAATCATCTACGAAAAGTGATCCATCCACTGCATCACTTAAAACCTTGGAAAGACTATTGATTTTAATACTAAATAGAGTAACTGACAAAATACTTCCTTGTGGGACACCCTGCTCCTGATTATAATGGTCAGACAGGGTTGAACCCACTCGGACTTGAAATTGCCTGCCGTCTAAAAACTGTGATATAAAATGTGGTAAGCGGCCTCTCAGACCAAACTCGTGTAAATCTTTTAAAATGCCATGCTTCCAGGTAGTGTCGTAAGCTTTCTCAAGATCGAAAAATACTGACACTGCATGTTGTTTGTGGACAATAGCATTTTTTACAAACGATTCCAATCGTACTAAATGATCAATAGTACTACGATTTTTGCGGAAACCACACTGAATATTTGTTAGTAGATTATTGGTTTCTAAGAACCAGACTAATCTATTATTTACAATTCGCTCCATGGTTTTACAGACACAACTGGTTAAAGATATAGGACGGTAATTTGCAGGATCTGTATGATCCCGACCAGGCTTTGGTATAGGGACTACAATGGCAGTATGCCACGAAGGAGGAAAATTCCCCGACGTCCATATTTGGTCAAAGATAGCCAATAGTGTTTCTAGACATGATATAGGCAAATGTTTCAGGAGCTGATAGTGAATATTATCAGCACCAGCCGCTGTATCGTGAGCTTGCCCTAGGGCTGTATGTAGCTCATGGAAGGAAAACACTTCATTATAGTCTTCCCCGTTATCAGAGTGAAAAGTAACATTTTTCTTTTCCTGTTGTTTCTGATATTTTATGAATTCAGGGGCATAATTAGACGATGACGAATGTTTTGCCAATGTTTCACCAAGTTTATTTGCAATGGCTGATTTACCAGTTAATAACTGATCACCTTCCTTAAGATGGTGAACAGTAGACGTTGATCCTTTGCCTTTAATTTTTTGTATCATGTTCCATACTTTGGATATAGGAGTACGGGAATTTATTTTGGAGACGTAGTTCCTCCAAGAACGACGCTTATTTTGTTTATAAGCCCGCTTGGCTTTTGCATTTGTAATTTTAACTTGATCTAAATTATGAACTGTGGGATGTCGGCGGAAGTACTTTTCCGCTTTCTTCCTACACTTTCGTGCCTGTTTACATTCGTAGGTAAACCACGGTTTGCGAATATGAGGATTTGCAGAGGACTTAGGAATTGTTTGATCAGCTATTTCATTGAGCTGATCTGAAAACAATTGAATGGGATCTTCAACATTTTGAAAATGATGAGGGATTAATTTTGCAGTACACAATGTTTCATACAATGACCAATTGGCCTTTGTAAAATTCCACCTGGATGTGGAGGTTTCAGGATTTGGATGTACAGCTTTTAGAATGGTGGGAAAGTGATCGCTTCCGCAGAGGTCATCATGTACCAACCATTCAAACTCATTAAATAGTTCTGAATCTGTGAGAGACAGATCAAGTGCTGAGTATGTTCCAGTGGCAGGATGTAGATAGGTGTTCGAATCATCATTACAGATACACAAATTATTATCAGAAATGAATTCCTCAAGTATTTTCCCTTTATTGTTTGTGGTAACACTTCCCCACAGGGGGTTGTGCCCATTCAGATCACCCACGATGATACATGGCTTGGGAAGCTGATCATACAGATTTTGAAGATCAGATAGTCGAAGCAAAGTAGATGGAGGAATATACAAGGAACATAGCGTAAAGACAACGTTCAAAGTTAAACGAACAGCAACAGCTTGAAGATTTGAATTGAGAGCAACAGGGCTGTGAATCACGCCCTGTCTAACCAAGATAGACGACCCCCCAGTTGCTTTGTCACCTGGGGGGGAATATGAATGATGACAGTTATACTGTCTGATATCAAATTGATCTGTACTTTTAAGGTACGTCTCCTGAAGACATAAAGCAGACGGTTTAAAATCCTGTATCAATAATTGAATGTCATTAAAATTGTTTCTAAGTCCTCTGCAATTCCATTGTATCATATTGGACAATTGAGTCATGGAGGCTCAATTGGAGATCTCACACGTGAACGTGAGGACGAATTACTCCTACTGTCCTGTACAGACAGAGTTACCTCCATGTCAAGAGGCTCAAAGGAGTTGTGAAGAGATAGTTCTGGGGGCGAGGCTGCCGGAGATGATTGTTTTCTATTTAATTTCTTTTTTTTCTTTTTGTCAAGTGAGCTGTCAAGTGGTTCAGTGCTTTTGTTCTTTTCTTGGACAACTGTGTCAGGCTGACTAACAGTCAGAGTATCAGTCTGAGTGTCAGACTGAGTAGAAGTCTGGGTTGCGGAACTGGTCTGATTATCAGAAGTTGGTGGACTGAATCCAGCGGTATTAAGGGGCTGATCAGAATGGACCCATGACAGATCCGTTTGGCATGTGATTGATGCAGTGGCAGTAGATATAGTTGCAGAACGTGTAACTGCGGCAGAGTAAGTAAGATGTGATGGAGTAATGGATTGGTTAGTGAACAGTTTTCTTGCATCTGCAAAAGAAATGTTATTTTCATATTTCATTTTATTGATTTTTGATTCAAGCTGCCAAACAGGACACGACTTAGAAGAAGACAAATGTTGGCCACCACAGTTAGCACAAACAATGTCCTCCTCACAGTCGTTACCCTCATGGCTGCCAGCACAACGATGACATTTGACAGGTTTAGCACATGATTTAGAACCATGGCCAAAAGTTTGACATTTAAAACATCGGAGTGGATTTGGGATATACATATCCACTCCGATATTAACATAACCAGCTTTGATTGATTGCGGTAAGGAAGAACGCGCAAAAGTGAACAGGTAAGTATGCGTATTGGTGACAACTCCATCGTTGATTCTGGTGAAACGTTTGACAAACGTAACACCTTGATCCTCCAGTTCAGACACAATTTCTTGTTCTGACATATCAGACAGGCATCGAGCTCTGTCCCGAACAATTCCCCGACACGAGTTCAGTGTTCTGTGCACGGACACAGCAACATCAACATTGGCAAACTGAGTAATTGATAAAAGGTTCAGAGATTGCTGTCTCCGTGCACACTCCACAAGTAAGGAGCCAGACCGAAGACGGGTTACATTTTTTACTACACCACAAATTCCGGAAACAGCTTTTGAAATAGCAAAAGGGTTTAGTTTTAACGGTTGATGATCAGCAGCCTCGATTACCAAGAAGCGAGCCCAAGAATCATTGTTTTGAAACACATTTTCAGTTAAACTGTCATTTTCGAGTCTTCTCTTTTTTTCACGATTTGAACCAGGGTTTTGTTGCGCCATAATGACAGGAATTTATTCGGCACCCCTGTTCCCCACCCGCCATCGAGTGTCAAAAAGGACGATGCCGAAGAGGAAGCCAGTCTACAACACCAGGGTTACAGGGGTGGTATACTCCAGTAAATACAACACGAAAAGCTACATTTATCTACCAAAAGAAATGCCCAGCTGGTTCGGCCCGTGACAGAACATTGGAGACATATAGAATTCGGAGGTTGACATCACCAGATTGGCCCATGAGCCACCGCCTTCTGGCATAGGACTCTAGGCAATAATTACATTGGCATAGTTATGAACATATTTGATCATCATAAATTATTTGACATCATGTTTCTAAATTGACACATATCCATGCACAGGGCATGGCGTGACCAGCCGATTGATAGAATCGGGCCAATTCTACCACCCGTCTAGGCGAAGTAAGGGTCGAAGTGGTGTGTTGGGCAAAAGGAACACCGGTTCCTGGCTCCAATGCCCTCAACCACCAGAATTCCGTCCTCCGCCGACACAGGGGCGCAACCCACGGCAAACAGGTTGCCCACTTTGATCGCCTCTTACGACCAGCAATGGGGTGCTGTGGAAATATTCTACCCCGGTTCCACACGGGGGAAGAGCGATTAGCGTTACCCAGCACTCACCACGAGGAGGTTGCTCTTCACGAGTGCCTCATCAAATTGAAGAAGGATATGTGTCTAGACTTTGAAACCTCAGTAGTTGTGCTAGTAAACAGCAGCCGATGGTAGTGGGAAAGTGATACAATTTTGTTTTTCACAATTCACATACATATGGCCAGAATCCTCACCAATCTATAAACAGTCTGAAGGATTTGATCAACTAGAAAACTACCTTCATTTTATCACAACTGATCACCCAAACTGTGACATTTTCCTCGCAGCAGACCTGAATGCTATTTAAAGATTTCATTGATAAACACACTAAGAAGTTTGTATTTACACTTTCACAGAAAATATTATAGTATTGGGCCCTGTTTTGAGTGAGTGAGTGAGTGAGTGAGTTAATATTTAAAGTCACATCGGCAATATTTCAGCCATATAGTGACTATAACAAATTAGACAATACATCAATTTAGAATATAAACCTGTCGACAAAGGACAGTAAAAGTACTAGATTATCACAGATGTAGATTTAAAACTAGTAAATGATCATAAAACTTCACAATTCATATAATACAATACATTACAATACAACGTAAAAGTGGGCTATGGATCACCAGCAACCAAAAGGTAGGTCACCATACCGGGGACCATGGGGACTTACAGTACCTTTGCTACCTGCAAGGACCCCGGCAGGATTTACAACATCCCTTCAGTTACTGGTGATTATGGACAAGTTGAGCCAAACTTAAAACTAACAAATATTCTACGATTAAAAACCTGGTATATATAAATTACTTTGAATGAAGAGGGTTTACGCACCCTCTCAGGGGGACAATAATTTTACGCTACGTCAACCCCCATCAAGGGTACAACCACTAACAATCTCAGTTAAGAACTATATACTACCAATTTATAAAATATATAACTGTAGACATCAAAATTTATTAATCAATTCAATTTCCTTTAAAAATCCAAGAATTAAATGAGAGCTTAGGTTAAAAAGATCCTTGAGTGATGAAACTTTGAAATAGTTATCCCTTGTAATGGAAAAATCAACACAGTCAAGCAGGACATGCTTGACTGTGATTCTTTCATCACAAGGGATGCAGAATGGAGGATCTTCACCTTTTAAAATATACTCCTGAGTGTAACGTGAGTGACCAATACGACATCGTCTTAAAATGACCTCTTCAAATCTGGACTGACAGCCCAAGTAGGTGTAACCAATATTAGGTTTAATTTCATGTAATTTATTGATACCTACTTGGGCGTCCCACTTCTGCTGCATTAAATCTCGGATGTAAGATCTAATCATGGGTTTGAAATCAGTGTACGGGATCAGAAGTGGTGTCACAGATTTGTTGAGTGCTGCTTTTGCAGCATTATCGGCCATGGTGTTACCAACAATTCCGACATGGCTGGGTAACCAACAAAAAACGATGTCGTATTGGCCAGTAGCTAGAGAATTATACAATTCAATAATTTCGAGTAAAAGTGGATGTTGATGTGACATATTATGAATAGCCTGCAGGCACGAAAGAGAATCAGAAAATATAATAAACCTCTGATATTTTGACTGTGTACTAATATATTTGAGAGCTACTAGAATGGCATTGGCTTCTGCTGTGAAAATAGAACAGTTATCAGGTAATCTGGATGAGATAGTCTTGGATCCAATGACAGTGGCACTGGCAACGGTGTCACCATCCTTGGATCCATCTGTAAAGATTGATTTGTAAGTATCATATGAATTTCTTAATTCATTATATTGTTGTTGATAAACCAGCAGGTTTGTTTCAGATTTCTTTTGTTTAGTTAAGGTTAGGTCCACCACTGGTTTCACTAACTGCCATGGCGGAGAAGACAAAAGCTGAGTAGGGGCTATAGTGTCAAGATTTATTTTAGCAGCAGAAATATGGTATTGTATTCTTATTCCAAGTGGTGGAATAAGAGATGATTTTTTGTTATAGAGATTTTCGTAAAGGGGATTAAAAACACAGTCATATGCTGGATTCGAGTGATTAGAATATAATTTAGAGACATATTGTAAAGACAATTTTATGCGACGGTGTTTTAGGGATGGCTCATCAGCCTCCACATACAGACTATTAATGGGTGAAGTCCTGAAGGCACCAAGGCAAAGCCTCAGACCTTGATGATGAATTGTATCCAATAATTTTAAATTACTTTTACAGGCTCCACCATAAATGATGGAGCCATAATCCAGTTTAGATCGGATAAGTGCTCTGTAAAGTTGGAGGAGGGTTTTCTGATCCCCTCCCCACTTGGAATTTGAAACAACTTTCAGCAAGTCAAGTGCTTTCAGACATTTATTTTTCAAATACTTTATATGCGGTAAGAAGGTCAAATGGTGATCGAAAATGATGCCCAAAAACTTGGCCTCCTTTACAACTTTAATAGGATTGCCAGCTAAAACTAGTTCTGGGTCTTTATGAGGTTTGTATTTTCTGCAAAAGTGGATGCAGTTTGTTTTAGATTTTGAAAATTTAAAACCATTTTCTAATGCCCATTTATGAATTTTATTTAGACACAATTGCAGTTGCCTTTCGACAGTATTCATATTTTTACCACAGCATGAAATATTAAAATCATCAACAAACAGTGATCCATCAATTGAATTGCTTAAAACTTTTGAAAGGCTATTAATTTTAATACTAAATAAAGTGACAGACAAAATACTGCCTTGTGGGACACCCTGATCCTGATGATAATGATCAGACAGGGTAGAACCCACGCGGACTTGAAAATGCCTGTCGGTTAAAAACTCAGATATGAATTGCGGCAAACGGCCACGTAATCCAAAATCGTGTAAATCTTTTAAAATACCATGTTTCCATGCAGTGTCATATGCTTTTTCTAAGTCGAAAAAGATAGACACTGCATGTTGTTTATTTATTATTGCATTTTTAACAAATGATTCTAACCGTACTAAATGGTCAACGGTACTGCGATTCTTTCGAAAGCCACACTGAATATTTGTAATTAAATTATTTGATTCCAAGTACCATGTTAATCTATTGTTGACCATGCGTTCCATGGTTTTGCAAACGCAACTGGTCAATGAAATTGGTCTATAATTTGAGGGATCACTGTGATCCCGTCCAGGTTTCGGTATGGGTATAACTATGGCATCACGCCAGGAAGAAGGAAACTTACCTGATGTCCATATATCATCAAAAATCAACAAAAGGGTTTCTAAACACGGTTCTGGTAAGTGCTTCAGGAGTTGATAGTGTACATTATCAGCTCCTGTAGCAGTATCATGTGCTTGTCTAAGAGCAGTATGAAGTTCATGGATCGAAAATATTTCATTATAATCTTCCCCATTATCGGATTTAAAATTTATAGTTTTCTTTTCCTGCTGTTTTTGAAATTTTTGGAATTGAGGGACATAATTTGAGGAAGAAGAATGTTTTGCTAACGTTTCACCGAGTGTATTTGCAATATCTGATTTATTTGTTATAAGGTCATCCCCAGACTTAAGATGGTGGACACTACTTTTAGAACCCTTACCTTTAATTTTCTGTATCATGTTCCATACCTTGGACATGGGCGTTCGTGAGTTTATTTTGGAAACATAATGTTGCCAAGATTGCCGTTTATTTTGTTTAAACGTACGCCTGGCTTTAGCATTTAAGATTTTATATTTATTCAAATTATGGACCATTGGATGGCGACGAAAATAGTGTTCAGCCTTTTTCCGTGCCTTCCTAGCCTGTTTGCAGTCATTGTTGAACCATGGTTTACGGATGTGTGGATTTGTAGAGGACTTAGGAATACATTCATCAGCGATTTTGTTTAATTCATCAGTAAATAATTGCACAGGATCAGTCACGTCAATAAATAGATCAGGCTTCAATTTATTGGATGCGAGCATTTCAAATAAAGGCCAGTTGGCCTTAGTGAAGTTCCATCTTGTTGAAGGAGGAACATCTGAAGGTAAGACAGGCTTTAAAATAGTTGGGAAATGATCACTGCCACAGAGGTCTTCGTGGACGGACCATTCAAATTCGTTTAATAAATCAGAGTGAGTGAGTGATAAATCCAGAGCAGAGTAGGTACCTGTACCGGGATGTAGATATGTGTTTGAGCCATCGTTATAGATACATATGTCATTGTTGGAAATGAAATCTTCCAAAAGTTTCCCCTTGTTATTTGTCTGAACACTACCCCAGAGTGGATTGTGCCCATTTAAATCACCCATAATAATACAGGGCTTGGGTAGTTGATCATAAAGAGCCTGAAGTTCAGACTGTCGAAGGGAAGAAGATGGTGGAATATAGAGCGAACACAAAGTAAAAACTACGTGTAAGGTTACACGGACGGCAACAGCTTGAAGAGGAGTAGCAAGTTGAACAGGGCTATGGATAACGCCGTTTTTCATGAATATTGAAGAACCGCCAGTGGCTTTTGCCCCTGGAGGTGAAAAGACATTGTAGGAGGTATAACCTCTTATATCGAATTGATCAGTGTCTTTGTAATATGTTTCTTGAAGACATATCGCCGATGGTTTGAAATCCTGAATTAAAAGTTGTAAATCATTATAATTATTCTTAAGTCCTCTACAGTTCCACTGTATTAAATGTGATGATTGAGTCAAGGTGGCTCAACGGGTGATCTCTCACGTGAACGTGAGGAAGAAGAACTCCTACAACTACTATCTGACGATGGAGTCACCTCCATGTCTAAAGCACTGAAGGAGTTGTGGAGAGATACTTCTGAAGGAGACGGGGTACTGGGTGTCTGATTTCTATGTAACTTTTTCCTCTGTTTTTGTGATATTTCCTTTTTTGACAGAATGACAGCTTCAGTAGCAGGTTGCACAAATACTGTTTCAGGAGGAGTTTGACTTCCTGCCTGAACAGTTGAAGGTGTTGATGAGTGAACATCAGATTGGTGAGGCTTTATGGCAGGTGCAGTTGCCACGGGTCGATCAGAGTTGACCCATGTCAACTCGGTCTGGCAAGATATAGATGAAGTTTGAGCTGGCTTGGAGACAGCAGCAGAGTAAGTCAATGTTGAAGTCGTCTGAGAATTGAACAGAGTTCTAGCCTCTCGAAATGTGATGTTATTCTCGCACTTTATTTTCAGTATTTTAGATTCATTTTGCCAAACAGGGCATAATTTGGAGGAGGCCATATGTTGGCCATTACAGTTAGCACATTTGAGTGCTTGTTGGCAATCCGTATTTTCATGGCAGTCGCCACATTGTTGACAAACAACGGAACGAGTACAAGACTTTGAGCCATGGCCAAAATGTTGACATCTAAAGCATCGGAGTGGATTGGGGACATACACCTCCACTCCGATGTTAACATATCCAGCTTTAATTGACTGGGGTATTGATGTACGCGTAAAAGTAAACAAGTACGTGTTCGTTGGTTCAACAGTGGAATCCTTCTTTCTGGTGAAACGTTTCACAGATGATACTCCTTGAGTTTTCAACTCTGAAACTATTTCTTGTTCTGACATGTCAGACAGGGAACGGGTCCTGTCACGAACAATACCCCGGCAGGAGTTGAGTGTCCTGTGTTCGGAAACGACAACCTCAACATTGGCAAATGTACTGATTGATAGCAGATTTAGGGATTGTTGTTTCCTCACACATTCTACGAGAAGGGAGCCAGAACGAAGGCGAGTCACATTTTTCACCTCTCCACAATATCCATGAATAGCTTTCGAAATGGCAAATGGATTCAGTTTGATGGGTAAATGATCTGCAGCCTCGATCACAAGGAATCGAGCCCAGGAATCAAAGTTTGTAACAGTTTCATCAGATGAGCTTGATTCTAAGTGTCTACGCTTTGAACCAGATTGAGTAAGCGCCATGGTGAAAGAAAATTATTCAACAACTCTGTTCCCCACCCACCATGGAGTGTCAACAAGGACAGTGTTAAATTGCATCGGGTCTCCAGGATGCAAACACCAGGGATACAGGGTTGTGATACTCCAGCAAAGACGACACGAATAGCTATATTTATCTACCAATTTAAAGCCAGACTGGTTCGTCCCTTGACCAGAAATTGGAGACATACATTATTCGGAGGTCAACATCACCAGATTGGCCCATGAGCCACCGCCTTCTGGCGTAAGACTCTAGGCAATTTATTCCAACCAAAATTGTTAATTCATACATGTTAAGCAGGGGCCCTGTTTTGAAGAAAACATAAGTCAAGATAAGTGTTTAAATATAAGCTTGCTCAGCTCTACAGGCATAACACGTCATACTGTTCATGTACCTTAACAAGACCTACCACATCAAATGCCAGTAGTATATATATATCAAAGATCCAGGTCATCTCTAGGGTTATTGCGAAAAGTGTTTGTATTACTCCATGTCGGATACTGCAGTACCTTTGCTTGTACAATCCTGTCCAACACCAGTATATACTGTGATTTACAAAGGTAGCTATCACCTCTTCTGGTGGTGTAATTGTTTGTGTTGGATTACATCTAGCCATGTCTTTAGTTTACGGAAGTGGTGTTTATAAACCTAATGAATGTTTCTCGACTTTCTCAAAATTGGTGATCACATGATTTCCCCCCTTAACTAGGACAGATGTGATAGATTTAGATTTAAAGGTTTGAACGTGTCCCTCTCACTCACTATACTTTTCCACATTACTCCTGCAACTGGGCATAAATAGATATTCAAAAGTTGTAGTTGAATGCAATGACTGCTCCTCGATTTTCGCAAAAAGGTCTGTCGTCTGGAACACCAATTTCGACTAACACCAATTAATAAAAAAACACACAAAAAACACATAGTTCATCCAAGATACATATCATATATTCCGATTATACTATTCTTGAATTAACTTGTTCTCCTTGCTCAGTGTGATATTGCACATTAATCCAGACACTGGCATTTTTTATCAACTCTTTCCAAACACCAAACACCTGTTTTCCTGTAAGAAGCGTTATTGTGAAAAAATATGCCTCCTTGTGTCCGTGACACCCCAAAACCACACCTTAACAGCTGGCCTTCTTGGAGACTGCACACGCAATATTGATTATTCAAACCGGGAAGTTCTCATAGGGAAAGTAGCTACTGCGCGTGTGCTGATAAGGCGAAGTAAGGGCAGGGTGTTTACAAGTATGTTGACACCTCTTATACATCTTTCTCTACTGTCCCTTCTGTGAGGTAAGACGTTTGTCAGTATATTGATTATGACTTGTCTCTGTGCATGGATTAAACAGCGTCTGCAGTGTTAGAATAGATATTTCATATGATGATGTGAATCTTGAGTTTTTTCTGGCGTCTATCAACACCTTAGGGTCGGACCATTTGATATTTAGGTGTGTTTGTGGGGGAGGATGCGTGATTTTTTGAGTGGATCACGATTTTTTCTTCATTTTTAGGGGCTGAGATTTTTCATTCTTCTTAACAGATATCGGGTTTTTTATGGCACATTTCAAATTCAACCTGTGGTAAGAATATTGAAATCTTCCCACTGTTCACTGAAACATAATAACTGTACAGATGAAGGTGATTTTAAAAATAATAGACCATATGTAATATCTGGAGACGTAAAGACATTTATAGATTGCGCTAGGGATTAAGGGTTCTGCCCAGAGGGGGTTTATGATAAGAGGGGATATGCTGAGTGTTTGCTGTATACATTAAACAGAAAAAAGTAGATAGAACTTCTGTGCACTTTGGAAACATATTGAAACAATTTGGTATTTAGGATAAATGAAGTTTTATAGAAACCTGTTGAAGTGAGTTACACCATAACAATACCCCTGAACGTCTTGGAGTTTTGTCCTCAAAACCATTTTAAAAGTAGTTACAATCTTGAAAGTACAAGTATACAGTAAAATGCATTTCTCCAATCACAAAGATCAGTTTTTGCCTATGATTTGTCAGGATTAGGACATCCTCACATACATCATCACAAAATAGAAACAGGTGACGCTAGACCCATTAGTCTACCTTTTCATAAGCAAAACGCAGCCATTAGGAAGGAAATTCCAGACCGGTGCAAGAAATGTTAGAAGCCAATATCATTCAGTCCAGTTCTTCTGAAATGCACTCTCTAGTTGTCATGGTTAAAAAGCAGGGATATCTCTACCGCTTTGCGGGGGCACGGGTGGCCCAGTCGTCTAAGGCGCCGCGATTCGCTGTGCAGAGTTGCGTCCCCTGGACACGCCAGAAACCTGTGATTGTGGGTTAGAATCCCGGTTCGCCCCAATTATGTCTCTAGGTTTGTCAGCACCATACTCGTGCTCGTGAGTTTCACCGAAGTGGTAAACGTCTGAGACCTGCATCACTTCGGGCTTTCCTCCCACATTACGCTGGCACGCCGTGATATAACTGGAATACTGTTAAAAGCGGCGTTAAACCCAACTCACTCACTCACTCACTCACTCACTCTACCGCTTTGCCATAGATTATAGACGCCTCAGTGCAAATCAAACGGCCCACCGCTTATGCTGCCTCCCACATTAAATGGACATGTCGTTATATTACTGAAACACTGTTTAAAGAAGAGTTAAAGCCCAACATTACCCTCATTAGATATTCCTCATATATATATATATATATATATATATATATATATATATATATATATATATATAGAATAAACTAATCGCTTTATTATAGCTGTACACATTGTACAAAGACAGCTAGGCTCTATGATCATTATTAGTTGCTTCTCGTTGAATGGCTACTGACTTTGGAGATGTGCCAGTTTATGTTCCTGTACATAAAGCCGTCACCTGATTCATGTCACGAAATATACTCTACAAAAAAAGAAACTTGACATAGATGTAAAACCACTTTTTGCCAAATATCTAAAATAATTACATGAAATGAGAACCAAGTAAGTCAAACAGAAAGATGATGTGTCTATAAATCGCGAAAACGTAGCGTTTGGGGGTCAATGTTACAGCTTCATCCAAACGCAACCGCCTGTAAAAAACGGGCAGCACAGGATCCTGCATTTAGGCATGCAGGCCCCCCCTGCTGAATGGGTATAAAAATCCACATCAACGGTTGTTCATACAGTCCTTATAACGGCAGTAGAGGCGGTGACAGAATGCCAAGACTGAATGCAGCTCAACGGAACAACGCCATTGGGAGATTACTAGCAGGAGCAAGAAGTGACGAGGCACTTTGGCGTATCCAGACAGACAATCTCCGCACTGTGGACCCGATACAACACCAGAGTTGACGACAGACTAAGGTCAGGAAGACCAAGGGTTACAACCCAAGCACAAGATCGATACATCCGGCTGCGACCCCTCCGAGACCGCACTACCACAGCCACGTCTACAACCACACAGATCCCTGGGGTATGCAGAATAGCAGATCAAACGGTACGCAACAGACTGAGGGAGGCTGGCCTTTTTGCACGAAGACCTGTTCGACGTCAAGTATTGACCCCACGTCATCTGGCTGACCGTCTGCTTTGGTGCCAACAGAGGGTTAGATGGGCACGTGCAAGGTGGAGAAATGTACTGTTTACTGACGAGTCCCGTTTCCTACTCACACGTGCTGATGGGCGTGCACGTGTCTACAGACGTCGGGGTGAACGTTACGCCCCAAACTGTGTACAGCAGGTTGTCCCATTTGGCGGCGGGGGTGTCATGGTATGGGCCGGAATTCATCACGGTGGTAGGACGCCTCTCGTGAATGTGGCAGGTGCATTGGCAGGTGTGCGTTACAGAGACTTGATCCTACAGCCTTACGTTCTTCCTCACGTCAACGTTCATGGCGGACAGTTCCAGCAGGACAACGCTCGACCGCATATTGCACGCGTTTGTCAGGACTTCTTACAGCACAACAACATCCAGACATTACCTTGGCCAGCCCGGTCACCAGATTTGTCCCCGATTGAGCATCTGTGGGACGAGTTGGATCGACGCGTTCGCAGAAGGAATCCACCGACCAATACACTTCCGGCGCTTTTTGATGCACTTCAGCATGAAAGGCAGCACATCCAAAAGCGTGTTATTGACAACTTGATTGCATCTATGGGTCGTCGGTGTCAAGCGGTGATTGATGCACGTGGTGGTCACAACAGATACTGACATTTTCTGTACCCCTGTGACATTAACTGTATCGTGTACGTGTGTCTGTCTAGGTGACACGATTAATGTTTTGAACATTGTGTACATTGATCGTCAAACAGTGTTTCAATTATGGTTTCTGTGTCCTATTTTGAAACAATCGCATTATTTTACATTTCGAAAGTCAGTGTCAAGTTTCTTTTTTTTTAAGAGTATATATACATTGGCCGGGAATATTTATGGATCTCAGCACATGAATTTGTTTAATTTTTATGATTCTTTTGTCATATGTTGTTGTGAAATTTAGTTATACGGATTGAATTTGTATTTTTTAAAACGCCATTGAGGTATGAATGAACATTTTGCACTTTTTTTTTCATCGATTCATATCACATGAACTAGTGAGTGGTAAATAAGGTTTTAGTTACGTATCTTGCATTGTCTGTAAGAGAAAATACCACACTCATACATGATAAATGCCTTAGAAATATAACATGTACTCAGAGCATGTGGTCTTAAATAAAACAATTACAAGCAGACAGAAATCCCATATTATCATGATGCTTCAACAAGCGGATGACATTTTGTGAACAGGGCTGAATATGTTGCAGATGAGTTGTTTTGGATAAGTGAGTAAGTGAGTGAATATGGTTTTGCGCCACTTTTAGCAACATTCAATCAATATCAGGGCAGGGAACACCAAAATGCTCTTCACACTTTGGAATCGTTTTGTAAGAGGATAACAAAATCCCCGGAGTTAGTGAATGGATTACCCATTGGGCAAAGCTCTCACAAATTAGTCTCATTGCTCCTTTTACACCAAGTAGGGAAACTGTTTAAATAAGGCTCTTATGCCACTTAAATCACACCAGTGAGATATGTACTCATGAAATTAGAAAACAGTTTTAAGCATGTTAATCCGTCAGTCATTTTTCACTTTTATGAATACGTATGTCACTTTGTGAAAATGTGCTATTTTAACACCCAGAACTGAAGTAAGCCAAAGAAGGAAGACTCTCCAGGAGGGAGGATGGAACATCTGATAGACCAAGACCAAATTGATCGGGATGTTGGTCAGCTTCTTACAGAAGTTTTAGACCAAATAGAAAGACGCCCTGAACAGGGTCGACACCCTACTCCAACACCTTCAGCACAATACATCTTTTGTGAGTTCATGTTTACAATGACACAGCAAAAATAGTTCTTGTATTGTATTGCTATGTATCTGTGCATGATAGTAAACTCGACCCGTGAAAAACCGGGTTAGAATAGATCTTCAGCAACCCATGCTTGCTGTAAAAGGCGAATAGGCTTGTCGAAAAAGGCGACTAACGGGATCGGGTGGTCATGCTCGCTGACTTGATTGATGCATGTCATCGTATCCCAATTGCATGGATCGATGCTCATAGTGTCAATAACTGGATTGTCTGGTCCATATAGCTGGAATATTGCTGAGTGCGGCGTTAAACAACAAACAAGATAGTAAACTCAATACTTACAAGTAAGGTTAGTAGGAATATGACTTTCTGAACGTGCAAGTAAATGATATTATTATATTCTTATTTTATCTTATATATCCAACAATGTCAGCTGTGTTTGTAACCGGAAAGGAATGGTTTCTGTGTTCCAGATCAGTGTCCAGTGTCTCAGACTAACATCTCTAATGCTTCCAATGTTTCTGTTGGGGATCTGGCACACAGAGGCTGTCTGTCACAAGGTAAGAACATTGTGTAGTGGGTACTGGCAATAAATACTATTTATCATATAATGGGTAGGTTTCTCGGCAGGATAAAGCCAACGGATAAAAACGATATCCGTTCGGGTCATATGCGGATAGAGATGCAAATATCAAATGTCTGAAGTAAGCCAAAGAAGGAAGACTCTCCGGGAGGGAGGATGGAACCTCTGATAGACCAAGACCAAATTGATCATGATGTTGGTCAGCTTCTTATAGAAGTTTTAGACCAAATAGAAAGACGCCCTGAACAGGGTCGACACCCTACTCCAACAACTTCAGCACAATACAACTTTTGTGAGTTCATATTTACAATGACACAGCAAGTTTGAGAAAAAATAGTTCTTGTATTGTATTGCCATGTATCTGAGCATGATAGTAAACTCGACCCGTGAAGAGCCGGGGTGGAATAGGTCTTCAGCTACCCATGCTTGCTGTAAAAGGCGGCTATGCTTGTCGAAAAAGGCGACTAACGGGATCGGGTGGTCAGGCTTGCTGACTTGGTTGATGCATGTCAGTGTATCCAAATTGCATGGATCGATGCTCATAGCGTCAATAACTGGATTGTATTGTCCAGACTCGATTATTTACAGACCGCCGTCATATAGCTGGAATATTGCTGAGTGCGGCGTTAAACAACAAACAAACAAGATAGTAAACTCAATACTTACAAGTAAGGTTAGTAGGAATATGACTTTCTGAACGTGCAAGTAAATGATATTCTTACATTCTTATTTTATCTTATATATCCAACAATGTCAGCTGTGTTTGTAACCGGGAAAGAATGGTTTCTGTGTTCCAGATCAGTGTCCAGTGTCTCAGTCTACCATCTCTAATGCTTCCAATGTTTCTGTTGGGGATCTGGCACACAGAGGCTGTCTGTCACAAGGTAAGAATATTGTGTAGTGGGTACTGGCAATAAATACTATTTATCATATAATGGGTAGGTTTCTCGGCAGGATAAAGCCAACGGATAAAAACGATATCCGTTCGGGTCATATGCGGATAGAGATGCAAATATCAAAGGTCAAGTAGGGACTACTTTCATTCTTTATAAACAAACATGCCGTCGCCCTCGTCATTCGGCGATCGAGTCAGAATTAACCATCGGGAATCTGGATAAACTACAGGGATAACTGCTATCATTATCAAAAGAACAGTCTAATATACTGAAAATCAGTGTCTAACTGTGACATAGCTAAGGCATTTTATAAGTTTTGGTAACTTTGGAGATATAGATTTTGAAACAATTTTGCGAGGGCACAAGGCCTAGCCAAGCGGGATCAGTAGCCATATCTGTGCTTGTAGACCTCTGCGGCTTGAAACCTTCTCCACAAATTAAAATGGTTGGATTTGGCCGAAATATATTTGAATTGTTACCTTGTTTCGTTTTGTCGCTGTGTGTACATCTGAATACACTTCTTAACGTTATGACAGGACAGACCGACTGTCAACAACGTCTGACCGTGGCCGTGACGTCTCATAGACTAGGGTTAGAGTAGCTTCCCTTTGACAAAGGGCAGTTACTCTAGCGGACAGACGGATGGATTGCCGCGAAAGGCAATTAAAAACAATTGTTGTTTTGCGTATATGTTGCTTCGCCACTGGATAAGAAACAGATTTCATTTGGAACTATATTGGCTACTGTCACTGTCCAACTGACACATCACTTACCCTATGACGTAATAAATATTAATGCGCGCATTCCAGGAAAACTCGCAATGTTTCGGTAATGTTTGTGAGTGACGGAAAGCGATTTTGAATCACAGAATTAAAGAATGACATTATATGATAAAGAGGTTATCACGCTTGTGTGTTTGGGGATGGTAAATATCCTGTATTAGGAATAAACACTATGTATTTAGCTCGCCAAGGCTCGCTAAATACAATGTTTATTCCTAGTGCAGGATATTTACCATCCCCTAACACACTCGCGTGATAACCTCTATGTATTTGTAATATATCATTTTTCTTCTTCTAAAACCAGTTTCTTGTTATCGCAGTGTCATATATTGCATGAACATGTCTTTCCCCAAACTTCTTCAAGTAATACTCGTGTCTGACCCTGTCTTCATCAAGAGTGTTTAAACGCTATCGCATGTTTCCCGGTGTTTTATATCAGTACAGCAAGTCGATTTTCTTTCCTTGATACCTCTTTCATAAGATGGGTTCTAATACTCTTGTTAGTGAGTGAGTTATAATTTTACATCGCATCGGCAATATTGCAGCCATATTACGATGAGAACAAGTTTATTATTATAAGATTCCTGTTGACAAAGGACAGTGAAACAGTAAGGTAAATATCACAGTGTAGACATAAAACAAACCTGAGCCATATTAAAACAAAGAAGTTTTCAGTCAATTATTTAATAGAAAGTAAAACCAGCCTATAGACCACTGGCAACCAAAGCTAGACCACCTAACTGGGGACCATGGGGACTGACAGTGCTTTTGCTTCCTGCATGATTCCCAGCAGGATTTATGCCACCGCTTCCGTCACAAGTGGTTGTACGCAATGTTAACCAATATTAAAAAATCAAAGTACAATCAAGGAATTAAAACACTAGTTGACATCAATCACTTCAATATAGATGGACTCACGTGCCACTGTCAGGGGGAGAATAATTCTATACCACTTTAACCTCCTGATTTGCACCACCTTCATTGATCTCAGTTGACAATTAACATCCCACTATTCTAAAACAATTCGAAATTTATCAAATAACACTATTTCTTTTTAAAAACCGAGAATAAAAGCGGCACTGACATTATATAAAAACGATCCTTTAAATATGTTGAATGATAATAGTTATCCCTTGTGAGAGAAAAAATCACACAGTCAAGCCAAAGGTGCTTGACAGTGATTCCCTCGTCACAAAGGACACAAAACGGAGGATCCTCATGGGTATAGTGACTGTGGCCAATACTACATCGTCGCAATACAACTTCGTCATGTCTCGAATGGCAACAGACCGCCTCCGTGGTCTAGTGGTAGAGCGTCCGCCCGGACAGCAGAAGGTCCAGGGTTCGATCCCCGGCCGCGTCATACCAAAAAGACGTTAAAAGATGGTACTTGTTGTTACCCTGTCTGGCGCTCGGCATTAAGGGTCTAAAACAAGGACTGGTCGGCTCGGAGTCAGTATACTGTGTC
Source organism: Haliotis cracherodii (assembly GCF_022045235.1). Classification (NCBI taxonomy): domain Eukaryota; kingdom Metazoa; phylum Mollusca; class Gastropoda; order Lepetellida; family Haliotidae; genus Haliotis; species Haliotis cracherodii. The sequence goes on from NW_027266266.1 coordinate 41,870,612, forward strand.
TGAGTGGGATATTCATGTTAAACTGCGGCATGGTATCTCAGTGAGCTAGCACTATAAATCGGCATCAGTCCGGACTAGTACAAGCAGCCACACAAACACACACACGTACATGCACGTCGCTATATAAGTGCAATAATCTTGGACGCGACGTTAAACTCCATTTCACCTCACATCACCTCGAATGGCAACCCAAGTAGGTATAACCTACGGTTGGTTTTATAGCATGAAGTTTGTTTATACCTACTTCGGTGTTCCACTTCTTTTGCATTACATCTTTGATGTAGCATCTAAATATTGCCTTGTAGTCACTGTAAGGGGAAAGACGTCGTGTCACTGATTTGTTGAGTGCTGCCTTTGCAGCAGTATCAGCCATAATGTTACCAGCGATTCCAACATGACTGCGCAACCAGCAAAAGGCGATGTCGTATTGGGCAGTGGCGAGAACATTATTCATTTCTAAAATATCGTGTATTAACGGATGATTGGAAGAACAATTATGTATTGGCTGAATGCATGACAAGGAGTCTGAAAAGATGATGAACTGTTGAGATGATTGGTTGTGAATGTTGTCCAATGCTATAAGAACAGCATTGGCGTCAGCTGTAAAAATTGAACTATTACCTGGAATTCTCGAAGACAACATATTAGATCCTATGACAGTGGCACTTGAAACTTTGTCACCATCTTTGGAACCATCAGTTAAAATAGAGCAATGAGAATCATATCTAGGGTAGTAAGTGTTAGGTCTACCTCCCGTTTGGCTAGTTACCAAGGAGATGTAGACAGTAACATAAAGTTTTCTTTTGGGGGATGCATCTAACTCATTCTTGATCTCTTCTGGTCAATTGCTGAAACAACATTGTCACCTGATTAAGTTTACATAAGTGCCTATTCGGTACACAATTAGTTTTTAAACATTCATATCCTGTTATTTAAATTTAGATAGCAAAGCTCATCTTCCCGAGGCAAGTGAGTTAACTGACTATAAAAGTCCAGTTTCCACCCTTGACGAACTAGGCTGGTATTATGGAGTTACATTTTGGTTGGACTAATGAGTCTATGCATAGTCCAATCAAAATCGCGCAACGAAATCGAAATCAGCTTCGTAAAGTGTCATACAGATTTCAGTCGACTGCAGGATTTGCAAAGCATGTGCACCGCTAACTCGTTGTCAACAAATATTTTCTATATCTTTTCATGTTTTTAATCAAGGTGCTCACGTGATTTGATGCATTTCGCGATGTAAGACTCGTTTGATCACAATATAGATCTTGATTATCGATTAGATCGTCTTGACTGGGCCCCACCGTTTTGTTTGAAGCAAATGCAAGTGATACGAGAGGTTGAATCTGATTGGTCAATAGGAGAGGCATAGAAAGGACATAACTCATAATAGCCACTGGTGGCGCTACGATCGAGCCCAGGAATTCCAGCCTAGTCCAGCAAGGGTGGAAACTGGACTTTTAAATTCAGTTAACTCTCTTGCCTCGGGAAGACGGACAAAGCTAGGAGCACTTGTTTTTCCAAACAGTAATCATAATTAAAGAAATCTCTCATGTGAGATGAGAATGTACATGAATGTACATGCAGTTTTCTTTAGGAGATGTATCTAACTCAGCCTTGATCTGTCCTGGTCAATTGCTGTAACAATATTGTCATCTGATTAAGTTAACATAAATGCCTATTCAGTACACATCTAGTTAGATTTTGGCCGCTTACAACGGGATGGTGAGATAGTAGAAAGATCAATATTAACTGCGATAATGTGTGGCTTAATTCTGAACCTATGAGTTGGAACAAGTATTGGTTTTGATCGAAATAATTTGTTATACATGGGATTAAACACACTATCATGTGCTGGATTCGACGGATTTGAGTGTAATTTAGTCACATATTGCAATTCGATGTTGTTTGATAGATGGCTAATCAGCCTCAACACATAAGCTATCGACTGGTGATGTTCTAAAGGCTCCAAGACAAAGTCTCATCTTTTGATAATGTACCAAATCTAATAATTGTTAGTTGCTTTTACAGGCTCCACAATAAATGATGGAGCCATAATCGAGTTTGGAACGGATAAGAAATCAATCTAAATGAAGAAGGGTTGTTGGATCCCCTCCCAATTTTGAATGAGAAACGACTTTCAATAATTTAAGTCAGTTGCCTTCAGACATTTAGTCTTTAGATATGTTATATGTGGTAAAAATGTTAAATGCTTATCAAATATAATACCCAAGAACTTGGCTTTCTTAACAACTTTAAAAGGAAAGCCAGACAAAAATAATTCAGGGTATATATTTGCAGCAAAAATGGATACAGTTTGTCTTGGCTCCAGAGAATTTCTGAATTTTCTGAGTCATAATTGTAGCTGTCTCTCAACAGTGAGCATATTTTTACCACGATAAGATATATTAAAATCATCTACTAAATCACTTAAAATCTTTGAAATACTATTGATATTAATTCTAAATAAAGTACCAGACAAAATGCTTCCTTGTGGGACACCCTGATTCTGATGATTATGGTCAGAAAGGGTTAAACCCACTCGGACTTGATATTGCCTGACAGCTAAAAACTGTGATATAAAATGTGGCAAGCCTCTCAGACCAAAATCGTGTAAATGCTTTAAAATGCCATGCTTCCAGGCAGTGTCGTAAGCTTTCTCAAGATCGAAAAAGACACTGCATGTTTGTTGACAATAGCATTTTTCACAAAGGATTCTAAATGTACTAAATGATCAATAGTACTTCGATTTATTCGGAAACCACATTGAAAATTAGATTATTGGTTTCTAAGAACCAAACTAATCTATTATTTACCATTCGCTCAATGGTTTAACAGAAACACCTGGTCAAAGATATAGGTAATTTGAGGGATCTGTGTGATCCCCACCAGGCTTTGGAATAGGGATTACAATGGCATTATACCACAAAGGAGGAAAATTCCCGGACGTCCATATTGGGAACAAAAATATCTAAAAGGGTTTCGAGACATGATTTAGACAAATGCTTCAGGAGGTGATAGTGAATATTATCAGCATCAGCCGCTGTATCATGAGCTCGCCCAAGGGCAGTATGTAGCTCATGGAAGGAAAATACTTCATTATAGTCTTCCCCGTTGTCAGAGTTAAAAACAATTCTCTTCCTGATGTTTCTAATATTTTCTAATAATTAGATGAGGCCGAATGTTCAGCCAAAGTTTCACCTAGTTTATTGGCAATTTTTGTATTCTTCCGTTAATAACTGACAACCTTCCTTAAGATGGTGAACAGAAGATTTTGATCCTTCGCCTTTGATTTTAGTATCATGTTCCAGATCTTGGACATAGGTGTGTGGGAATTGGTTTTGGAGACAAAGTTCCTCCAGGATTGATGCTTATTTTGTTTATAAGCCCGCCTGGGCTTTTTCACTTGATCTAATTATTGATTTAACTGTAGGAAGTCGGCGGAAGTTCTTTTCTGCTTTCTTCCTACACATCTGTGCCTTCTTGCATTCGTTAGTGAACCACGGTTTGCATTATGAGGATTTGCAGAGGACTTAGGAATTGTTTGATCAGCTATTTCATTGAGTTGATCTGAACATAATTTAATCTGATCTTGAATAATTTTAGAATGGTCAGGGGTTAATTTTTTCAGTACATAATATTTCATGCAATGACCATTTGACCTTTGTAAAATTCCATTTGAATGAGGAGGAATCAGGATTCGGGTTCATAGTTTTAAGAATGGTGGAGAGTGACTGCTTCTGCAGAGGTCATCATAGACCGACCATTCAAACTCGATTTGAATCTGTGAGGGACAGATCAAGTGTTGAGTACGTTCCAGTGGCAGGATGTAAATAAGTGTTTGAGTGAGTGAGTTAGAATTTAACGTCACATTGGCAGTGTTTCAGCCATATAGTGACGAGAACATTAATAATTAATAAATTTAGACGAATAAAAACCTGTCATCGACGGACAGTGTAAATAATAAGTAAGTGTCAAATCTAAAGCGGAATAGGTACCAGGAGCAGGATGCAAGTATGTACTTGTTCCATCATCGAAAATGCACAAGTTGTTATAGTAAATAAAATCTTCAAGGACCTTACCTTTAGGATCAACGACAACACTTCCCCATAATGGGTTATGCCCGTTTAAATCACCCATGATCAAGCATGGCTTAGGGAGCTGGTCATATAAAGATTGAAGATCCGATCACTGAAGCACAGAAGTAGGTGAAATGTACAGAGAACATAGTGTAAAGGTTATGTGCAAAGTCAGTCGGACTGCAATAGCTTGTAGATTGGTATGAAGTGAAACAGGGCTGTGGAACACTCCCTGCTTCACCAAAACAGAAGATCCTCCAGTAGCCCTAACACCTGGAGGAGAAAATGAATTGTAGGAACTGTACCAATGTTGTCAGTCTGTTTGAGATATGTCTCCTGGAGACAGATTGCCGATGGGTTTAAATCTTGTATAAATAAATGTAATTCATTAAAATTGGTCCTAAGACCTCTGCAATTCAACTGAATCAGTGGATTCATAATATTCAAGTTACTGGTGGATCAACAGGAAATCTACGTCTCCCATTTCGAGGCGACTTACTTCTGTTGCGCCCATTAGGATGAGGACAGACATCCATCTCCTCTAAAATTTTATATCTATTAAATTTGAATAGGGTCATGGTGACCCTTCGATACACGATCTGATTGTTTTGAATAGTCAACTTTTTTGTTTGCACTTTTATCAGTGGTTGGTTTTGATGGTGGTTCTGGCACTTGGGCTAATGTTGCCATCCATGCTGTTGACACTGGAGCTGATGTTGATATAACACCTGTTTGGGATGATGAACTGGATAGTACAAAAGAATAGTTTTCTGTCGAGAACCAAGTTATATCTGTCTGGCATTCAACAGACATGACAGATTTGGCAGGGTTGTGTGTCACAGCTGCTGAGTAGGACACAGCTGAGGTTGGAGAAACAGAAACAGAAGCCATGATCCAACGCTTGGCTTTGGGGAAGGTTATATTCCTTTCATGTTTCACTTTCACAATCTGATGTTGTATTTTCAATTTTGGGCATGACTTCGAAGAAGCTACATGGTCACCTGAACAGTTTGTGCAGTGAGTTGTTTTTTTGGTACATTTTGAATTGGTATTGTGGTCATCTTCACCACATTGATGACATATCTTGCGACGGTTGCAAGATTGTGCACCATGCTGGAACTGCTGGCATTTGTAACACCGAAGTGGGTTTGGAATGGATTGATCCACTTCGATGTTAAAATATCATGCTTTGATGTTTTTGGGACGAGTTGGCTTTGAAAAAGTCATGAGGTAAGTATTAGAGTTGAAGACTGCATTATCCCTTTTTTATGTGAAACGTTTCACATGTGTCACTCCCTGATCTCTCAGTTCATCAGCTATTTCAGTTTCCGTCATATCAGAGAGACAATGTTCCCTACCTCTGATAATACCCAGTGAAATCAAAACTGGGGTAGAAACTAAGTGTTTGGCAGCAAGTAAAGTTGTTGATTGTTTTGCAGTTTTGCTCTCAACAATGCCATAAAGTGCCTTTGAAATTGCAAACAGATTTAATTTCAGAGATGTACCATCAGTGGAAACCACTTAAAATCTAGACCAAGTACCTGAAGAACTCTTCAGGATGGTAGTCTCCTCATCCGAGGAATCTTCCAAAGAACGTTTTGTTTTTTTGGTTTGTGCCATTTTGAGGTTGTACATGGATCTCCAACTGGCAGCACCAAGGATACTGGAATGGTATACTCAAGCAGACAAATTAAGTAAAACTTAATATAGTCCACCAGATTGGCCCATGAGCCATCGCCTTCTGGGCATACGACTCAAGGCATCAGAATGATTTGACAATCAGTTTTATTATACAAACAATTGGGCCAAGACCTAAAGTATAAGTGAAATTTGAATTCACATTTTGTGCAGATACAATCAATGTACAGGGCTCGGCATGACCAGCCGATTGATAGGACCGGGCCCATCCCACCACCCGAGTAGGCGAAGTAAGGGTCGAAGTGGTGTATTCGGCAAAGGAACACTATTCCTGGAACCAGTACCCTCAACCACCAGACTCCGGTCCTCCACCGACACAGGGGCGCAACCCACAGCAAAGAGGTTGCCCAATTTTAGTCGCCTTGTACGACAAGTAATGGGTGCTGTGGAAACATTCTGCCCCGGTTCCACACGGGGGAAGAGCTATTAGCATTACCAAGCACTCACCACGGGGAGGTTGCTCTTCATGAGTGCCTATAAGTGTTTGAATCATCATTACAGATACATAAATTATTATCAGAAATGAATTCCTCAAGTTCTTTACCTTTATTGTTTGTGGACACACTTCCTCATAGAGGGTTTTGCCCATTCAGATCACCAACGATGATGCATGGCTTGGGGAGCTAATCATACAGATTTTGAAGATTAGTTTGCCGAAGCATTGTGGAAGGAGGAACATAAAAGGAACACAGAGTAAAGACAATGTTCAAAGTTTAAAAACAGCAACAGCTTGAAGATTTGAAGTGATAGAAACAGGGCTGTGAATCACGCATTGTCTCACCAAGATAGACGATCCTCCAGTTGCTTTGTCACCTGGTGGGGAATATGAATGATGACAGTTATACCGCCTAATATCAATTTTTTCTGTACTTTTAAGGTATGTTTCCTGAAGACATAAAGCAGACGGTTTTATATCCTGTATCAATAGTTGAATGTCATTAAAACTATTTCTAAGTCCTCTGCAATTCCATTGGATTAGGTTATTTGATTGAGTCACTGTGGCTCAATAGGGGACCTCTCACGTGATCGTGAGGAGGAAGTATTTCTACCTCTGTCTTCTGAAGACAGGGTCACCTACATATCTAGAAGTCCAAACAAGTTAATGAGACGTACCTCAGGAGGAGAGGGGCTCCTTTGGTTTTGTTATTTGTTTTCTCTTTTCCTTTCTTTTTTAGAGAGTTGAATTGTTGCTTGTTCTGTACTTGGTTCACGCTGACATGTAGGCTGACTGGCAGGTTGCTTTGCAGACTCATTCGTAGGCTGAATATCAGTGTCATATGATGATGTGGATGCCATTTTAAGGGGTTGATCAAAGTGGACCCAAGTCAGGTCTGTCTGACATGTGATAGAATTGGTTTGAGTGGAACGGGAGACTGCAGCAGAATAAGACTAGGCTGATATAGTTGTAGGAAGCCGTGAAACAACCAGTTTTCATGCATCATGATATGTTAAGTTGATGTTGGGTTTAATTTTAAGTACTTTAGATTGTAAGAACCAAAGATTTTGAAGAGGCCATGTGATGGCCATCACAATTTTAAGGTCCTCGTTGCAGTCTGAGCTGTCATGGCTCCCACTACATCGTTGTCAAATTGGGGACCTATTGCAAGATTTTGATCCACGGCCAAACTTTTGGCATTTGAAGCATCGGAGTGGAGAGGGGACATACACCTCCACTCCAATATTTATGTAACCAGCTTTGATAGATGTAGGAAATGTAGTTCGTGAAAAGGTAAACAAATAGATGTTTGTTTGAACAACATCTCCATCTTGCTTCCTGTTAAAACTTTTTACGGTAGTAACACTTTGTTTTCTGCAACAATCTCTTGCGCTGACATGCAAGACAGACAACGGGTCCAGTCACGCACAGTGCCATGGCAAGAGTTTAGTGTTCTGTGCTCAGACATATATTGGCAAACAATTTGTCAGATAGTAGATTGAGAGATTGCTGTCTCTTTGCACATTCAACCAGGAGTGAACAACTACGTTGACGAGTCACGTTCTTCACCTCTCCACAAATTCCTGAAATGGCTCTTGATATAGCAAATGGATTGAGTTTGATTGGCTGTTTATCAAGGATCTCTACTAGAAATCGAGATCAGGTATCAATATGTTGAGGTACATCATCCGTTTCTGTATCAACTTCAAAATGTCTTCTTTTGGACGTTTGGAACCAGACAATTGTGCGTAGGGACATGGTGAAAGGAAAACACCCACTATCGAGTGTCAACAGGGGCAGTGTTATATTGTGTTGATGTCCAGTATGCAAACACCACTGATACAGGCGTGTTATACTCCAGCAAATATGACATAAATAGCTACATTTGTCTACAAAATTGAATGCCAGGCTGGTTCTGCCCATTACAATAAATACAGACATATGGAATACAGCGGTCAACATTACCAGATTGGCCCACAAGCCATCGCCTTCTGGCATAAGGCGCGAGGCAAGTTGTTTCATAAGTAATTTGTGAGTTATAATATGTTATATATTGGCCAAGACCAAACAATTCATTTGTATAAATCACAAGTGTGCATACATACTTTTATGCACAGGCTTTGGCATGACCAGCCGATTGATAGGATCGGGCCCATCCTACCACCCGTCTAGGTGAAGTAAGGGCCAAAGTGGTGTGTTGGGCATAAGGAACACCCGGTTCCTGGCTCCAGTGCCCTCAACCACCGTCCTCCACCGACACAGGGGCGCAAACCACAGCAAACGGGTTGCCCAATTTAGTCGCCTCTTACGACTAGCAATGGGGTGATGAGCACACATTCTACCCCAGGTCCACATTGGGGAAGAGCGATTAGCACTACCCAGCACTCACCACATGGAGATGGAGGTTGCTCTTCATGAGTGCACTTTATTTGTTCTTGAAATTTCGCTTATACTAAGGCAAACAATAGCACCATGATGTCTTCTCAGAATTTTACCAAAAGATCTCTGTTCACCGCAAAGACATAACAAATCAGAACAAAGTAACTAGTTATTCATTCTGAAGTCTCTTTCAGAAAAAGAAAGATGCAAAACAATGCAAAACGTACGCTTGAAATGTATAGAATAAAAAGATATATGTTCATTTAAAACCTGTCTACTCCCTTTAGTAAGTGAGTCAGTGAAAATTGTAAATATACACTGAATTTAAACATTTATATGAGTTATATCACATGTCAAATATATTAAGGACGTACGCCCATACAAATGTAGACTTGAGAAGTTTACAACTTTTGTGAAACACATGAGCACGAGGATCGTATTGACAAAGTCTCCAAAATAATCAAAGCAAATGTGGGATACTTATGTCCATTTCCCCACATCAGGGAGGTTTAGTTTCAGTTAAAAAATGAGATGACTAGACATGCGCATAGTTTCAGAATACATTACAAATAACTTGATACAAAATGTGAGAAAGAGGATAATTTGATTAATTACGTCACTTTCTTTTCAGAAAGCCTCACAACAAGGATAGACAATCTGAAGAGGGACTTTGTTCACGTTCATGCTCTAGAAGTAGCAGAGGAGCTGCTGAAAAAGAACAGCCATATTGCCATCAACGGAGCTCCAGGGGATGGGAAAACCAGCATTGCTTTAATGCTTTGTGATGCATATCTAAAGAAAAAACACAGTGTATTATTCGTAGAAAACGTTGACCTCTTTGATGTTAACACGATCATCAAAAGGAACAATGACATGCTTGTTGTCTTTGATGACATTTTTGGTTCTGTTGCATTTCCGTCAAGTTTAGAAGCTATTCACAAAGTGTTCAGTGCTTTAGTGGAAGCTCTTCGGACTGTGTCAATGGAGAAGAATCTTAACGACAATAGGTACAATCGGAACAAGAAAGAAGCAAAAGAAGACCAGAAGTCACAACCAGATAAAACTGATTTAGTAAAGACTTTTAAGCTTCGTTTTCTTTTCACGTCCCGAACCTACAACTGGAATGAGGGATGCTCTAGACTGCATCAGTTCAAAGTCAGCCTCTTCAATTCACAAGTTGTCATTGATTTGACAAAAATAGGCCTTACAGAAAAAGAAAAGGTATCCATTCTCACATCCTTCATGGGAGGAAATTCACTGTTCGACATTTCTCAGGAGGATATGAAAGCTATTACACAGATACAAAACAGCATGTTTGGATTCCCACTGACCAGTAGACTGTACGTCGATAACGCAGTCTTCCAAATGAAGACTCGAGACTTTTTCCAGCACCCTGTGACCTACTTGAGAGGCGACCTTGACAACATTGTCCGAAAGCGCAGTAGCAGATCAGCAGCTCTTATTCTTCTCATCCTGTGTGGTGGGAAACTGGACCTTGTTTCCTTTCAACTAGGAATTGGAGGAGCCCACACCGCCCTGTTTCATGCTGTAAAGGAGGTGGTGCCATCGTGTACCTCAACGGACATTGATAACGAAATCAGAAATCTTATTGGGTCCTACTGTAAAGTGGAGAAAGATGTAGCTTCCTTCTCACATCCATCCATCTATGATGCGGCAGCATGTGCCCTTAGTAATCTCAATCCTGTGCTGTTGTTAAAGCATTGTTCTATGAAGTTTTTGTATGAAAGAGTAAGACAGGGTAAGCACGACCAACATCTGCCAACAATCACCGATGATGTCACAAACATGATCTACATCACGTCTCGACTATTCCCAATAGTACTGACCAGGCTGGTGGAAGGCATACAACAAGGATGTTTCAGATGGACACTCACCCATCTTCTATTGAGGGACGCCCGATTTGCCTCCTTACTACATGAACAACTTGCTGATCACTTGCAACACATTGTTACACTGAAGGACGCTGATTCTGGTGAATGTTTCTTTTATTATGTGTCACTTTCAGATAATGATATACTTTTTACCCGTTCATTGGAAGTACTTGGTAGAAGGGAAACTATCCATGTTCTTTCAGTCGAGACTGTGACGTACCTCAATGATGGTTTATTAGCCTGTGTGCGAAGTAATAAGCCCCAACGTCTTGGACAAATTATAGATATGCTTCAGGAAGGTCATATGTTTGATGTCAACTGGAGAAAGGGAGATAGAACCCTGCTGATGTTTGCTGCAGAGTCAGGGCATTTGGATGTGTTCAACGTATTGTTAAACTTGAAAGCAGACGTTTTACTTGCTGACAAGAATGGATATACTTGTCTTCACCACGCTTGTAAATCAGGGAGCAAAGATGTCAGTAAAGCTATTGTAAAGCTTTGTCCTGATTTGATTAATGTATCTGCCGAGGAAGGCCTGACAGCTGCCATGCTGTGTTGTTCGTCAGGTCAGAATGAACTTCTGGAAGAACTTGTGCGACTAGGAGCAAATCTCAGTCTCACCGACAACAAAGGTAGAAACTGTCTTCATTTGGCTTGTGAAAGTGGACCCCTATCTACAGTGAAATATTTGATGTCTCTGAAAACAATTGATATCAACAGTAAAGGAAGTTTTGGGCAGACACCGGTTATGTTGGCAGCAGAGAATGGACAGTTAGATATTTATAATCTTCTTGTATCAAAGGGTGCTGATCTGTCACTTACTGATGGTAACCACAATGATTGTCTGATGTTGGCTTGTATGGGAGGCAGCATACCTGTTGTGAAAAACCTCTTGCCCTTGAAATGGTTTGACATCAACAGGAAAGGAATGCTTAACCAGACCCCAGTTATGTTGGCAGCAGAGAGGGGACATGTTGAGGTTTATTATCTTCTTGTATCTGTGAGGGCGGATCTGTCACTTACTGATGATAACGGCTATGATTGTCTGATGTTGGCTTGTATGGGAAGTAGCATGCCTATAGTGAAACACCTCTTGTCCTTGAAAACATTTGACATCAATGGGAGAGGATGGCGTAACCAGGCCCCAGTTATGTTGGCAGCACAGAGAGGACATGTTGAGGTTTATGATCTTCTTGTATCAGAGGGGGCGGATCTGTCATTTATTGATTTTCACTTACGTGATTGCCTGATGTTGGCATGTGAAGGGGGTGGCATGCCTATTGTGAAACACCTCTTATCCTCGAAAACATTTGACATCAATAGGAGAGGATCGGTTAACCAGACCCCAGTTATGTTGGCAGCACAGAGAGGACATGTTGAGGTATTTAATCTTCTTATATCAAAGGGGGCTGATCTGTCACTTACTGATGTGGACAACAATAATTGTCTGGTGTACGCATGTGTTGGAGGTAGCATGCCTATTGTGAAAGACCTCTTATCCTCGAAAACATTTGACATCAATAGGAGAGGATCGGTTAACCAGACCCCAGTTATGTTTGCAGCAGCAAGAGGAGATGTTGAGGTTTATAATCTTCTTGTATCAGAGGGGGCGGATCTGTCACTCATTGATGATATCAACAAGGATTGTCTGATCTTGGCATGTGAGAGAGGGAGCATGCCTATTGTAAAACATCTATTATCCTTGAAAACAGTAGACATCAATAGGAGAGGGTGGATTAACCAGACACCAGTTATGGTGGCAGCAGAGAGAGGACATTTTGCTGTTTATAATCTTCTTGTATCAGAGGGGGCTGATCTGTCACTTTCTGATATGCACAACAAAAATTGTCTGATGTTGGCTTGTGAAGGAGGTAGCCTCCCAATTGTTAAACATCTCTTATCCTTAAAAAAATTTGACATCAATAGGAGAGGATCGGATGACCGGACACCAGTTATGTTGGCAGCATTGAGAGGACATGTTGATGTGTATAATCTTCTTGTATCAGAGGGGGCCGTCTGTGACTTTCTGCATCACTTATCCCCATTTGGCAACTCTGCATAACTGTAGAGAAGAAAATGTATTGTCTATAGTAATTACTGTGTAATTAGCAAGCTGCCATCTTCAATACATATATGCTACAGAGGCCCGTTACATACAGTCTCACATTAAGAATCAGTATGGATAGAAAATATTGATAACTAGCTTGATCTCCGACTGCCCACTGTTCTCTTGTGCACACGCAGGAGCTCCACGAGATTGGCTCATCTCTTAATAATCTACAGTAATGATTGAGTCATCCTAATTGTCTCACTGTCCAGCCTCGTTTGAGACAAGGAAAACCACAACCGAGATGTGGGGATAACTCTCCAGACAAATACGGTCTCAAGATGATTGTCTTAGAAGATAATGATAATAAAAGCACCAAAACCCTTTCCATATTCAATAGTTAAAAGCAGAGTCGATTGCACGATTCCGACTATATCAAGAGCTTGTGTAAATGAATCACTCTCAAATAGTAATGATACCAGGTGTTCGCGAAAAGGCGAGTATAAACTGCTCCACCGTTGGAACCTGTCACAAACGCATAACAACACACGTCAACACGAGAACAGATGGTACAAGTCAAGTTCTTCAGGAAGTTGTCCCTTACTGATCCGCTCACTGGTGATTACAAACATGATTGTCTGATGCTTGCTTGTATGGGAGGTAGCATGCCTTTTGTGAAACATCTCCTGTCCTTGAAAACATTTGACATCAATGCGAGACAATGGTGCAACAAGACACCAGTTATGTTGGCAGCTCGGAGAGGACATGTTGATGTTTATAATCTTCTTGTATCAGAGGGTGCTGATCTGTCACTAACTGATTTGATGAACAAACATTGTCTGATGTTGGCATGTGAGGGAGATAGCATGTCTATTGTGAAACTCCTCTTATCCTTTACAACATTTGAAATCAATAGGAGAGGATAGTTAAACCAGACACCAGTAATGTTGGCAGCAAAGAGAGGACAGATTGATTTTTTAAATCTTCTTATATAAGAGGGTGCTGATCTTTCCCTTAATGATGATAACAACGATGACTGTTTGTTGTTGGCATGTGAAGGAGGTAGCATGCATATTGTGAAAAACCTCTTATCCTTGAAAACATTTGACAATAAAAGAGGAACGTTTAACTTGAGACCAGTTATGTTGGCAGCAGCGAAACAACATGTTGATGTTTATAATTTTCTTCTATCTGAGGGGTCAGATCTGTCATTTACTGATTTCTTCATTGATAGGCATTTAGAAGTTGGAGTACTAAGTAAGGAAAAGAATTTATGGATGAACAACCTATTACAATTAAGAGAGACGTTTCGGTGTAGGTTCTAACACCGTTATCAAGCAAGTGATACACAGAGTGACTGACTGATATAGAAGATTTAACGTGCGCTTTCCGACTGCAGCGTATTTCGCACACGGGCCTGGCCCGACCATTTAGTGTATTCCGAGAAGGGTGAAAGTGGTGTGTGCAACCCAAGAGCGGTCTTTTAGGGGTTGCTTATATTGATTTTTTGAAATTTTTAAATTTGGAATAAATGCCGAGGTGGGTGGAGGAGGGAACTAAGGGAGCCGGGTGAGGTGGGTGTTTGTATGTTTATTGGATCTTGGATTGGTAGATTAATTAATTTTTAGATGCGCTTAATTAGGTCTTTTTTGATTAGGAATACGCCTAGGGCCTTGAAGTTTTCTAGTTTATTTTGAGGGTTTAGTATTTCATCTGGAGTAGGAACCTTATTTAGATTGAGGGTGGTTTGTAGTGTGGTTCTGTGTGTTTGATAGTGGGTGCAGTGGATGAGTGCGTGTTCTGTGGTTTCGGGTTGTTTGCAGTGGGGGCAGTTGCCTGTGGTGTGTCTTTTAAGTTGTTTTAGGTGGTTATTTAGGTTCGTGTATCCTGTTTGGAGTTTTGTAATTAATCTGTCAATTTGTTTAGAGGGGTGTAGGATTTTAGGTTTGGCTAATGGTTTTCTGAGCACTTTTTTGATTTGGCTATTTGAGTTTTGATATTGATTATGCCATTTTGTGGTTATTTTTCGTTTGTTTACACTTTTAATTTCTGATTTTGAGATGGGTAGGTTTAGGCTTATTTCTGGTATTTTGAGAGATAATTTAGCTGCTTTATCGGCGCTTTCGTTGCCGTAAATTCCTACGTGGGCGGGGATCCAGAAGAAGGTTATTTGTTTGCCTGCTTTTGTTAGGTCGTTGGAGCTTTTAAGTATTTGGTTTATTAATTTAGGTCGTTTTTTGGTATTTTTGTTTTGGAGGGCTTGTAGTCCACTAAGGGAGTCAGTGAGAATTAGGATTTTTTGTTTGTTTTTAGATTGTTGGTTATGCAGGGCTGAGGCCATGCCCATAAGTTCAGCCGTGAATATAGATTGGTTGTTAGGGAGTCGGTAAGATTGTGTGGATATAACTGGTTGTGTGGTATGGACTCCGGAGCCTGTGTGGTTGGAGATCGGGTCTGAAGATCCGTCAGTGTATATGTGACACCAATTTGGCCAATTTTCGTGTATGTATGCAAGTGTGGTGGTTTTAGCTATGTTTGGGTCGGTTTGTTTATTTATTTGGTTAGCTAGCATTGTGTCTATTTGGGGTATTTTGAGTTTAGGGGTGAAGATATTTGATTTTTTGCAGTTTTGTTTAAGATTTTGAGTTTGGTGTTCATTGAGGTAGTTAGTTATTCTTTGGGATATTGGGGTGAGTAAGGGGTGTTTGCGAGCTAGAGCTTGGTTTCTTGGGCTAATGTTTTGGTTAATTAGGTTTTGGATGAGAGGGTTTGTTTGGGACACGGCCCAGAAATTAAGGCTTAGATGTTCCCTGCGTAGATTTAGTGGCATTTCTCCTGTAAGGGCCTGAAGTGAGGTGTAGGAGGTGCCATGTTGGGTGCGTGTAATGAGTTTGAGAGCCTGATATTGTATTGAGTCAAGTTTTTTAGAAAGAGAGTTGTTTAGGGTATTGTATATGGCACAGCCGTAGTCTAGTTTTGATCTAATTAGTGTTGTATATAGTGAGAGGAGGGTATCTTTGGAGGCTCCCCAGTTAGAGCCGGTGAGACATCTTAATGTGTTAAGGTCTTTGCTGCATCTAGTTTTAAGGTTTTGGACGTGAGCCTCCCAGGTGAGGTGTTGATCGAAAATAAGTCCTAAGAATTTGGTTTGTTTTTGGAGTGTGGTTGGCAAGTATATATACAAGTAGGAGGCAATGTTTATAGTGTAGAGTAGATATTGTTATACTGAAGTAGAGAAGCCTGTTATGTATACACAAGGGTAGTGATGACAATCAATGGTGAAGTCAGTAACATAAATAAAGGATGAAGCCAGTAATATAAACAACGGGATTGGGGTCTTTGATGAGTTGATGGTACGTTGGGGGTATGTAATAGCCTTGGTAACGGTTGATTGACGGCTGGAATCTTTTGATGTTGATGGCTTCTTGTAGTTTCCTGATCTTTAAGTCTTTGAGGTTGGTGGTGAGGGCTGTGACTCTCTCCAAATGAATGCTGTGGCTTGGGTTGTCACGGATGTGGTCTGATAGAGCTGATTTAGAGTCATATTTGGAGACTGAGCTTTGATGTTCTTTTATTCGGGTTTTTGCGGGGCCTAGATGTTTCTCCCATGTAAGCTGTCCACATTTGGAAAATTGTGAGAGTTGCGTTTGGATGCAGAGCAGTGCAGACGTGTTTTCCTTGCTCTTGCGATTGAGAAGTTACGTGACGTAACTTGGCTAAATGGTGCAGCAAACTGGTCATATCTCTTTAATGTAGACAAATCGCCCTGATTATCACATCTCTAACATCCCAAGGATTTACTCAACAACTGACTACCCCACCAATAACACTAGGAAATACACAGGACATGGACTAATCAAGCCAGCTGAAGATATTGGGATCTCAGAGTCAGGGCAGTGTTGATTCGAATAGTACTAGCAGGGTCAAGACATCGTTTGATCGAATGCATCACCTGACTGGCATGGTACACTATGTACAGCAGAAAGTGCAGCGAATAACAGCATTGATGATAAACCTACAATGATTGATGGTAAACTGACCTCGCTTGAAAATAACCTGCAGCAGACCATCACAAGGGTAAACTTGAGTCTTGTGTCCAGAATTGTGTCTCAGCAAGCCTAGAACTTAAATCTGAAAGCACTAAAGAACGAAAGCGGCTGACAGAGCATATATCGTCGTAATGTGCTAGAATCAGTAGTTGTTTTGCATTAAGTGTTTAAGAGGTCACCTTCTGCCTGAGCCATTTCGGCTGACCTGTCCCTCTTTGGGACTCCTGTGTGTGAGTAGGGTACACATATCTATGTGAGTTTGGTATTCACATAATTTCTGTTTTTGTGTTGATTGACTTCTATTTTCTTATATTGATATGATTTCATTTTTATCCTTGGCTGCTCTGTTAATATACGTTAGAGGAGCTGTTAATCTCTCGGAAATAGAGTTAGTTTGGTCTTCGCTATTGCATCTCTTGGCTTTGGGAGATCTGTGACAGATAGCGGATCTAACTGCAATTCTTGTTTTAACCTAGCCCGGGCTGGGGCATGATCTTGACATTCTAGTAACACGTGATCAATGGTTTCAGCCTGGTTGCAAGATGAACAAACCTTGTCACAGTGCTTTTTGTGACCGAGTCTGAGGCGTGACATAGCAATTTCAATTTTCCTTTCATTTGAGTATTTGTTTGGCTTTTGTTGGACCTTGGGTTGAATTTTGTATAGCCATCTGCCGATCTTACTTGCGTCCCATTGGGCTTGCCATCTCTCTGCCATGGAGGCTTTGATTTTACTTTTTATCTCTAGTTTACTAAAGAGAATAGGCTGTATATCCGCTTTGTCTAGAGCTAGCTTCGCCATTGAGCCTGCTTTTTCATTTCCATGAATATCTATGTGAGAGGGTATCCAACACAGCTCCACCTGTTGCCCTTGGTCCGATAGTTTCGTATATTCGTATATAATATTGTTGACTGTGTTTGGCCTGGGGTTTGAGTTTCTGCCACTGATGGCTTGAAGTCCACTTAGTGAGTCTGATAGGACGACTGCCTTGGCTTCCGGAAGTTCCAGTATGAGTGCATGATGAATTGCCTCCAATTCAGCCGTGAATACTGACTGACCATCAGGCAAGCGAACTGAATGTGCTTGGGGTTTGGAGCTGTGGATATGGATCCCATAACCAACACTGTTGTTGATAGGATTCTTGGATCCATCAGTGTATATATGGGCCTAGCTGTCCCAGGTAGTTTGGATTTTAGTGATAGCTACTGATCGTTGTAGGATTGGGTTTTCTTTTTTAGTGACTTCTGATGTTAAAGCAGTGTCAACGTTGGGAGTTTTTAAAGTCCAGGGAGGGTGTAACCCTTTGTAGTGACTTTCTGGAGGCTGAATGTCATCACAATTGTGACTTCGAATGAGTTCACATACTAATATCCCAGATGGCTTTAGCGAGGGATTTTTAGAGCTGGGGCTTCATCTCGAGTGTTTTTGTCTCACAACCAAAGTCAATTTTTGACCTGATAAGAGATTTGTAGAGGTCCAGCTGAGTGTCCCTCGATGTGCCCCAAGATGTGCCTGAAATTGCCCGTAATACGTTCAGGTCTTTTTGACATCTGTTTTTCCACATATTCTATATGTTTGCGCCAAGTGAGGTGTTGATCAAGGATCACCCCAAGAAATATTGCAGATTTTTCGAATTTGATAGGTTTGCCTTTTATGGAGACACGGGGTATCATAGCATCTTTCCGTTTGAATAGAACTCCAACAGTTTTTTTCACTTGAAATGGAAGAATCGGTAGGGATGTGGATGATATATCTTACGATGTAGACTCCCTGTACCAGCAACAGGGGGATATGAAAGAGGCTGAAGTGGATCTCAAAGTGAGATTAATGATTCCTATTTCATGGAATACCAGAAATGATTGGCGAAGAGCCGAAAGATATGAAAACAAGACCCCGTGTGACAGTAGATAAGTTCTCTAACTCTGATGAGAGATGGAACGTTCTAACCAGTGCGAAGAACCTAAAGGACACAAAGCTTGGTGTTAGTGAACAGTTCCCACCTGAAATTGTTAAACGGCGACGAGAGCTTCTCCCTTTGCTGGAAGAGGCTAAAAGCAGAGGACTTAAGGCAAGTCTAACTGTTGATAGACTGTTTATTAACAATAGAAGGTGTTTCCCTGGTGAGAATCCGTTCGTATGTCAATGTTCTTGAACATTCCCGAGATAAACAACCAAGCAAGATGCGACAAATCGAAGACAAAATCGTGACATAACACATATCTAGGCATACAATGAACGTAGGCCTAACACTGTAAATGCATATGACAATGTAAATATTTCGCTAAATGTTTTGAGGGAAGACCATTGTGATGTGTATGTTACAAATAACAATAATGTGTCACCCATCAACAAAAAAGTATGTGAATCTTATTGTGACGATATTCGTGTACATGCACATGATATACCAACAGAGCAACCTGTGTATGAGCCCTCGCCAACAGGCACTTTCATATCACGTAACAGTGAGGGTTTCCATTTTAAACTGATTTACTTAAATGTGTGTGGTTTGAAATCGAGATTACTTATTCCTGAATTTACGAATTTGATTACAAACTATGAAATGTTATGCTTTTTTGAAACAAAACTAGATAAATTTGATTGTATTGACATTCCTGAATATGCAGTGTTTTATAAACCTAAATTACAAGTGCTGGCAAAATAATCAGGCTGTGTAGCCGTTGCTATGAAGCATGAATATGTACAGCATTTCCAAAGAATAGCCGATTCCTCGGAATATGCTATATGGTTTCTCGCTTCCCATGAAATATTAAATGTACCATGTAATGAAGACATATATATATATATTGGTATCTCATATATCCCACCAGAGGGTTCGCCATATTACTCTAACGAAACATTTCCAAAACTACATAATGAAATCTCGTGTAAATTATCAGTAGATTGCGACAATTGTATTTTTATATTTGGTGACTTCAATGCAAGGACACATACTTTGTCAGATTTTATTACAACTAACTCAAGCTGTATCAACGAAGATATATTCCCCAACGATTTTGTTGACTATATGAATGATGTTGAAATATTAAAATATGCTAATGTATTGTTAGAAAGATCAAGTCAGGATGTAAGGATGCCAACCTCACATGGTTATAAGCTAGTTGATTTATGTAAAAACAATAATATATACATTGTCAATGGCCGAGTCGGACATGGCAAAGACGTTGGCAAAGTTACATGTAAAGGAGTAAGCTTGCTTGATTATGCTGTAGCGAGCGCTAATGTTTTCCCAACAATAGAAGATTTCGAGGTCCTAGATTTGGAACCCTTGTTCTCAGATATCCACTCACCTATCACTGTAACACTAACAAAAAACTTGGATAAGCCTGTTACACCCCAAACGTTGAGGCCAGAGAACGACACAAGCCCCCGCCTTAGAAAATGGAATAGGACTCTTGCTTCTGAATATGTCGACTCTATTGACAAGGAGGTTATACAATCCATTGAATCTGAGCTACTTTGTGCTGATTATTGTAAGCTAACTGATGTTATAACAAACGTGAATGACAAAATAAGTGACGTGCTTCTTCGTACTGCTGGCAAAGTGTTCGGATTTGTTAAAAAGAGTAAGAGAAAATCAACACCCCACAAGCGCAAATTTGGTTTGGTAAGCAAGGTCAAATCGCCCGTGGAAAATACTTTGAGGCCAAGAGATATTTCAAACGTAGTCAAACATTCCAAAATAAACAACGACTAGTTAATGCAAGTAAAAGTTAGAAAAACTGCATTCATAAATTTTCAAATATGCATTTTAAAAAACTTCAAGACAAAGTTTATAATGTTGATAGAAATGACCCCCGTTCATTTTGGAAACTTCTTAAGCAAAGGCAGTCTGGCGATGAAAACCTACCAGATAGTGAAGCATTATTCAGCTTTTTTAAATCTTTAAATGAAGTTTTGGCAGATGACGACTTTGATATTGATAATCTACATAAAGTAAACATGGACGAAAGCACAATACTTAATGCAGCTATAACAAGAGGTGAAATTTTAAACTGTGTGCAGAATTTAAAAAATAACAAAGCTGCTGGTCTTGATAATAAAATTAACGAATACATTTAGATGTCTTTATAGATATTTATATCAAACTTTTTAACATGGTTCTTGATACTGGTACATTTCCAGAAAACTGGTGAGTAGGTGTTATCAAACCCATTTTTAAGGGTAAAGGTGACCCATAAAACCCCGAAAATTTCAGACCTATCACCCTGCTAAGCTGTATTGGTAAGCCTTTCACAGCAGTTTTAAATAACCGTTTACAAACATTCATCGAAACGAACTCCATATTGTCGGAAGCTCAGGCAGGTTTCAGAAGGGTTATTCTACCAGTGATCACATCTTTGCTCTCTATAACCTCATGGAATTATTAAAAGGTAGGAAAAGGAAAAGTATTTTGTGCATTTGTAGATTTTAAGAAAGCATTTGACACAGTTTGGCTATCAGGACTTTGGCAAAATCTATTACAAAATAACATATCTGGAAACTGTTTTAACGTTATATATAATATGTACCAGAATATTAAGTTATGTGTTTCCTGTTATGGTAATTTAACAAGTTTCTTTTCATGTAAATCTGGAGTAAGACATGGAGAAAACCTGTCGCCTGTCTTGTTTGCAACGTTTGCAAAATAGTCTTCAAAAGGCACAATGTATAGTATCATAGACAATGAGTGCCTAAATTTTGAATATTATTTAAACGTACTGCAGGAAAACGCGTGGCGAGTCTTACTTAAGTTTAGAACTTTTATCATAGTCTACCAATTGAAACTGGGAGATGGGGGAAAATACCTTTAACCGAAAGGAAATGCCAACTTTGCACATTATCTGACATAGGTGATGAATTTCATTATTTGTTTATTTGTCCATCTTTAGAAAAGGAAAGAAAACATTTTTTACACAGATTCTACTACATTAAACCCCATAAGCTTAAAATGAATTTACTCTTCAATAATTGAGAAACTGTCAAAATTCTGTAAAATCATCATGTCATTGTTTAAACTAAACCTATCAAGTAACTCTCCCTCTTTTTGAATTGCACATATATTGCTACCATAGTAAATCTGTATAAATATGCATGCATGCCAAGATGTTTTTGTATATATTCTATATTTATATGCATATGTAATATGTTGTTGAAATAATGATGTACTTCTGATGCCGCTGATAGCGCCCTGAGCGTAAATAAAGTTCAGTTCAGTTCACGGGATGTGGTACACTGCTCCTGATGGTTCTAGCTTGTGGATGGTGGTTTCCACGTGGCTTTAATTGTGTTCTGAATGGTATGACTTCTCTTGAAAACTACATCAATGTTGGTCTGTTTCTTTAAGAGTCTCTGGATTTTTTAGGTAACTGTTCCAGAGTAGGAGAGACTGATCACACAGGGTGCAGACTGTTGACGTGGGGATTTCTGAGATTTCTTGGTGATGTAAATTTGATCAAAAATCTCTATTTGAAATCTTGATAGAAAGAGCTCGTTTGTACCTGACCAAAGGGGTGGAGCTGTAGGAATAGTGCTCGACAAAAAGTAAAGTTGACTATTGGAAAGTTGAAGTCTGCCCTCTTTTCATACAGTCTTGCGGAGAGTCTTTTATCACTCTGAACCTTTAAAGATCTAAATAAAAGGGACAAAACAGATGAAGCGGTCTCACTGGTCGCCTTTATTTCTAGTTCAGGTGCCAAAATCAGGTAGAGGCTGAACATGGACGATTGCCGCACAAAATTCCTGCAGCGCCTACTGGTTAAAATAAGCGTACAAATGCGCATCAACATCATAACTTCTTTTTCTGACAATGATTAAGCACATGCAGTTCTACTTTATTGAGATAATGTCATGTTCAATCATAAAGTGTATCCTCCCGATTTTACAATCATGACAATGAATAAATGTATAGTTTGATTTTCTTTAAATATCCAAAATTTTGGCTGTATGTACAAGCGAGGGCACGTTCGTCTGGCTGCACTGGTGTATCATCATACTCTGACATCGTGAATAAACATTCTTGATTTACAGGCCGCTGTTATTATTGTGTTTTATATTACCTTCAGATTTATAACGGCTTGAAGCAATTTTAATGATACAATGTATTTATTACACATGTTTAATAAAGGTACATGGTTGAAACTTACCTGTTCTTTAATTCTGTTGGTGGATTTGACGCTTGCTTGGCAACAGTCCATGACCCACTGTGCCATTGCTGCCTGCTGTCCAGCACGACGTCAATACAACTGTTGTCATGTGGCCTTGACCCGGAAATAGACTGTCGGTGAGCTAATTGTTGACAAGAATGATATCATAATTTGAATGGTTATTTTATTAACACACATTAAACACATTTCCTCACACCTTCCTCCAATCCTTCCTTCATTCATTCATATATTTACTCAAATCATAGATCACGTTTTCTTTAGCCTTCACTAGTTTTGAGTAGAGGTGCATTGTAAAAGTGGTAATATCAGCCTCGTGAAAATTTCAGTATTTTGTCCTGAGTGTCCTTCGTGTGCGTGCGTGCGTGCGTACCCCACTCAGACAAAGTACACTGACTCTGAGCCGACCTGTCCTTGCTCAGCCCACTGCTGCCGAAGCGCCACGCAGGGGAACAACAAGTACCATATTTTAATCTCTTTTGGTATGACGATGCAGGGGATCGAACCCACGACCATTCTCCCTCCGGGCAGGTAGACGCTCGATCCACTAGTATAGGCCATGGAGGCGGTCACATAATACTGTAGCGAGCCTATCATTAGCACAGTGCACTGTTAAAAGTAGTTCTGTTAATGTAAATGACTTTAGCCTGGCCTGCCTTCGGGTGGGTTCCTAGACAAAGCCATCAACAAATCTGTCTGAATTTGAAACACAAACGTGGTACTCGACCAGCTGTGTAATGATGACTACCAGGCCGGATGATGTCTACCAATCGTAGGCCGGATTACAGTAGGTTATTCAACGACTAATGAAAGTCATCGGCCCGAGGTCTACCACTGATGGAAATCATGGGTGAAGAGACAAGACGTATCGCGTAACACTTCCCGGTTACAGTCATATCTGGAGAGAAAGAGACGTCTCTATCCACAGCCATGTAGACTGAATATTGTCACATTACGACACTTGATACTGGTCACATGTAGACTTGATACTGGGTACTCGTATGTAGACTTGATACTGGGTATATGTAGACTTGATACTGGGTATATGTAGACTTGATACTGGTCAAATGTAGACTTGATACTGGTCACATGTATACTTGATACTGGTCATATGTAGACTTGATACTGGGTATATGTAGACTTGATACTGGTCATATGTAGACTTGATACTGGTCAAATGTAGACTTGATACTGGTCACATGTAGACTTGATACTGGTCACATGTAGACTTGATACTGGGTATATGTAGACTTGATACTGGTCATATGTAGACTTGATACTGGTCACATGTAGACTTGATACTGGGTATATGTAGACTTGATACTGGTCACATGTAGACTTGATACTGGTCATATGTAGACTTGATACTGGTCACATGTAGACTTGATACTGGGTATATGTAGACTTGATACTGGTCACATGTAGACTTGATACTGGTCATATGTAGACTTGATACTGGTCATATGTAGACTTGATACTGGTCACATGTAGACTTGTTACTGGTCATATGTAGACTTGATACTGGTCACATGTAGACTTGATACTGGTCATATGTAGACTTGATACTGGTCATATGTAGACTTGATACTGGTCATATGTAGACTTGATACTGGATATATGTAGACTTGTTACTGGTCATATGTAGACTTGATACTGGGTATATGTAGACTTGATACTGGTCAAATGTAAACTTGATACTTGGTATATGTAGACTTGATACTGATCATATGTAGACTTGATACTGGTCATATGTAGACTTGATACTGGTCACATGTAGACATGATACTGGTCACATGTAGACTTGATACTGGGTATATGTAGACTTGATACTGGATATATAGACTTGATACTGGTCATATGTAGACTTGATACTGGTCATATGTAGACTTGATACTGGGTATATGTAGACTTGATACTGGTCACATGTAGACTTGATACTGGATATATAGACTTGATACTGGGTATATGTAGACTTGATACTGGATATATAGACTTGATACTGGTCATATGTAGACTTGATACTGGGTATATGTAGACTTGATACTGGTCATATGTAGACTTGATACTGGGTATATGTAGACTTGATACTGGTCATATGTAGGGGGGGGGGGGGGGGGGGGGGGGTGCACAGTACCAGAGAGAAAACGCGATGGGATAGGATGGCCACATGGCTCGGTATCAGACATTACGAGCCAAAATCATCTTTTCAAAAAAATACTGAAGATAAAGAAATAAGAAATATATTCAGACTTATGGGAAAGAATCGGCTCTATCTTAAGTTAATCTTGAGCGAGGCAGCTACAAGTCTGGATTCTATCTGGCGACTGGGGGGAGCTAAACGGGGTAGGGGGTGAAGTGGCTTTGGGACGGAGGAAAGGATCGTTGTAGGAGGGAAATACGACATCTAAATGTTTCAACTGTATCGATTCCCCAACCATATCTCTCAACTCAAACAGCATACACAGCATCGAAGATATCGAGAAGGTAGCAGCCATTTGGAACATTCATTGTGTAAAAATTTACTATGTTTATTTAATGCATTTGTATCTTATAACCACGTGCTAAAGTTTACAGTTGAAATGACCTGGTCCCAGTTTCATGAAGCAATCTTAGCGTTACGACTGACGCACATGTGGGGCTTTGTTAAACTATGGCAATTAGAACAGTGGCATCGTTATTATTGCTTAAGGCTGCGTTCACACATGGCGATTATGGCTCCCGTTTCAGATCAGACAGCGCTACGACACGAAAAGTGAAAAAGTGTGATTACAAGCCTCAATGATCTTGGTGTCCTATCACTGGCTCATTGGCTGAACGCAGTCGTTTACGTTCGTAACAGAGTCCTATGGATCGGGAAAGGTCCAGAGAGGTCGACCAAGCGCTCCCAACAGATTGGTGCGTCCCGTAACATTCGGGAAACTCAGCCGATTTTGTCTGGTCGGATTACAATCGTGACAATGTCGTGACAGATTCTGATGTATCGGGTCAAAATCGTAACAATGTCCTGTGTTTTCTGGACGGTGTCCTGTGTCCTGTGGTTCGGAAGCTGTCGTGATGAATGGGAAGATTTAGAGAAATTGTTCATTGCCGTTTCTTGTCGATTGAGTCCAGATCTTGCCGAATACGAACCGTCTTTGTCGGTTCACTGTCTGGTCCTACCAAGGACGGCAGTAAAAATCCTGAATGTGTGACTGAGCCCTTAGTTTTAGTATTTTAGATGATGCCAAGCTAATTCATCACTGATAGCATACTACGGCCCAGTTACCGATAAATCACACATACTGATTATGTCAATTAAGCTAAAAGTACATGTCTCAGGATGTTGGGAATGGCTGTCCCTCGATTGTATCCTGGTTCAATTAAGCAGCACTAAAAAAACAAAGATGTCGTTGATTGTTTCATGGGTTTTTTTCATCAAGTGGAGTTTTCCGCATAAACATGGTGAAATACACTGTCACATTATTAAATTATTTTTAGAACAAACAAACAAATTGACGTACGGACGCCACTGGACGCGGAGAAAAACAATCAAGTAAAGCTGAAGGAGATGCTTCAGACAGGAAATCGATCACAGGTCTTCATTAATGTTTAATATCCGTGGTAAATATTTATGAACGCTCAAACGCTCCTTGACACACATCTGACACAGAATATTATTTTTATGTTGAATTTTTTTTATTTACCTCTGTGTTATATTGTGCATGTTTTGTATGATTGCATAAATTGTTCCTATGTTTTTCTGGCTGAAATATTGCCGATATGAAGTTTATTAACTCACTGTCAGAAACAGAAACACGGCCATTGAGAGAACTAAGAACCAAAACTACATACAATATATCAATAACTAACTCGGCCGCTAATGTGAGTTTAATAAAAGAACTTTAAAATAACTGCACGAAAGATTTCCAACACGACAAACAGTTGTTCAAATTAATTATGTGAAATACAATTCATTTATGTTTTCAGTAACAGTTTATTTTTCCGCATATACAGAGTTGACGACGTCTGTGAGTGAATACATGTTTAACACTATCACCACGCTTATCAAACACAGCAAGCCAAATACCCGTTGTAACCTACATATACGTCATGTTATCACACACCTGTCCATATCTATTACAGATCTTGTGATGCTCCAAACGGAAACCAAGTAGTGACGCATGTGTATGACGCTTGTACAGGGCCGGAGTTCAGAAATACTCCTGTAGACATCAGTAAAAGGTTCAAGTTTGTGTAACACAGAAGGTGAGTACAGTTTATGCTGCAGGGTATGTAGCTGACAGACCACGTGTAATAACTGGGACAACGAGCAGGACGTGTAGCTGACAGACCACGTGTAATAAATGGGACAACGAGCAGGGTATGCTACTGACAGACCACGTGTTATAACTGGGACAACGAGCAGGGTATGTAGCTGACAGACCACGGGTTATAACTGGGACAACGAGCAGGGTATGTAGCTGACAGACCACGTGTAATAACTGGGACAACGAGCAGGGTAATAACTTTGACAACGAGCAGGGTAATAACTGGGACAACATTCAGGGCGCGTAGTTGACAGACTACGGGTAATAGCTTTGAGAACGAGCATGGTAATAACTGTGACAACGTTCAGGGCGTGTAGCTGACAGACCACGTGTAATTACTGGCACAACGAGCAGGGTAATAACTTTGACAACGAGCAGGGTAATAACTGGGACAACGTTCAGGGCGCGTAGTTGACAGACTACGGGTAATAGCTTTGAGAACGAGCATGGTAATAACTGTGACAACGTTCAGGGTATGTAGCTGACAGACCACGTGTAATAACTGGGACAACGAGCAGGGTATGTAGCTGACAGACCACGGGTAATAACTGGGACAACGAGCAGGGCGTGTAGCTGACAGACCACGTGTAATAACTGGGACAACGAACAGGGCGTGTAGCTGACAGACCACGTGTAATAACTGGGACAACGAGCAGGGCGTGTAGCTGACAGACCACGTGTTATAACTGGGACAACGAGCAGGGCGTGTAGCTGACAGACCACGTGTAATAACTGGGACAACGAGCAGGGGGTGTAGCTGACAGACCACGTGTAATAACTGGGACAACGAGCAGGGTATGCTACTGACAGACCACGTGTTATAACTGGGACAACGAGCAGGGTATGTAGCTGACAGACCACGGGTTATAACTGGGACAACGAGCAGGGTATGTAGCTGACAGACCACGTGTAATAACTGGGACAACGAGCAGGGTAATAACTTTGACAACGAGCAGGGTAATAACTGGGACAACGTTCAGGGCGCGTAGTTGACAGACTACGGGTAATAGCTTTGAGAACGAGCATGGTAATAACTGTGACAACGTTCAGGGCGTGTAGCTGACAGACCACGTGTAATTACTGGCACAACGAGCAGGGTAATAACTTTGACAACGAGCAGGGTAATAACTGGGACAACGTTCAGGGCGCGTAGTTGACAGACTACGGGTAATAGCTTTGAGAACGAGCATGGTAATAACTGTGACAACGTTCAGGGTATGTAGCTGACAGACCACGGGTAATAACTGGGACAACGAGCAGGGCGTGTAGCTGACAGACCACGTGTAATAACTGGGACAACGAACAGGGCGTGTAGCTGACAGACCACGTGTAATAACTGGGACAACGAGCAGGGCGTGTAGCTGACAGACCACGTGTTATAACTGGGACAACGAGCAGGGCGTGTAGCTGACAGACCACGTGTAATAACTGGGACAACGAGCAGGGTATGTAGCTGACAGACCACGGGTAATAACTGGGACAACGAGCAGGGCGTGTAGCTGACAGACCACGTGTAATAACTGGGACAACGAACAGGGCGTGTAGCTGACAGACCACGTGTAATAACTGGGACAACGAGCAGGGCGTGTAGCTGACAGACCACGTGTTATAACTGGGACAACGAGCAGGGCGTGTAGCTGACAGACCACGTGTAATAACTGGGACAACGAGCAGGGGGTGTAGCTGACAGACCACGTGTAATAACTGGGACAACGAGCAGGGTATGCTACTGACAGACCACGTGTTATAACTGGGACAACGAGCAGGGTATGTAGCTGACAGACCACGGGTTATAACTGGGACAACGAGCAGGGTATGTAGCTGACAGACCACGTGTAATAACTGGGACAACGAGCAGGGTAATAACTTTGACAACGAGCAGGGTAATAACTGGGACAACGTTCAGGGCGCGTAGTTGACAGACTACGGGTAATAGCTTTGAGAACGAGCATGGTAATAACTGTGACAACGTTCAGGGCGTGTAGCTGACAGACCACGTGTAATTACTGGCACAACGAGCAGGGTAATAACTTTGACAACGAGCAGGGTAATAACTGGGACAACGTTCAGGGCGCGTAGTTGACAGACTACGGGTAATAGCTTTGAGAACGAGCATGGTAATAACTGTGACAACGTTCAGGGTATGTAGCTGACAGACCACGGGTAATAACTGGGACAACGAGCAGGGCGTGTAGCTGACAGACCACGTGTAATAACTGGGACAACGAACAGGGCGTGTAGCTGACAGACCACGTGTAATAACTGGGACAACGAGCAGGGCGTGTAGCTGACAGACCACGTGTTATAACTGGGACAACGAGCAGGGCGTGTAGCTGACAGACCACGTGTAATAACTGGGACAACGAGCAGGGGGTGTAGCTGACAGACCACGTGTAATAACTGGGACAACGAGCAGGGTATGCTACTGACAGACCACGTGTTATAACTGGGACAACGAGCAGGGTATGTAGCTGACAGACCACGGGTTATAACTGGGACAACGAGCAGGGTATGTAGCTGACAGACCACGTGTAATAACTGGGACAACGAGCAGGGTAATAACTTTGACAACGAGCAGGGTAATAACTGGGACAACGTTCAGGGCGCGTAGTTGACAGACTACGGGTAATAGCTTTGAGAACGAGCATGGTAATAACTGTGACAACGTTCAGGGCGTGTAGCTGACAGACCACGTGTAATTACTGGCACAACGAGCAGGGTAATAACTTTGACAACGAGCAGGGTAATAACTGGGACAACGTTCAGGGCGCGTAGTTGACAGACTACGGGTAATAGCTTTGAGAACGAGCATGGTAATAACTGTGACAACGTTCAGGGTATGTAGCTGACAGACCACGGGTAATAACTGGGACAACGAGCAGGGCGTGTAGCTGACAGACCACGTGTAATTACTGGGACAACGAGCAGGGTATGTAGCTGACAGACCACGGGTAATAACTGGGACAACGAGCAGGACGTGTAGCTGACAGACCACGTGTAATTACTTGGACAACGAGCAGGGTATGGAGGTCAAAGACCAAGGGTAATAACTTTGAGAACGAGCATGGTAATAACGGGGACAACGTTCAGGATGTGTAGCTCACAGACCGCGTGTAATTACTGGGACAACGTTCAGGGCGTGTAGTTGACGGACTACGGGTAATAACTGGGAGAACGAGCAGGGTAATAATTGGGACAACGTTTAGGGCGTGTAGCTGACAGACTATGGGTAATAACTGGGAGAACGAGCAGGGTAATAACTGGGACAACGAGCAGGGTATGTAGCTCACAGACCCAGTTTATAACTGGGACACCGTTTAGGGCGTGTAGCTGACAGACTACAGAATAAGTGGAAGAATGAGCAGGGTAATAACTGGGACAACGAGCAGACTTTCTCCCTTCCCTGTGACGTATATAGGATAGATTTAGATTAAAAGGATGAATGTGTTCGCCTTACCCGCTGTGATATTACATTACATCGGAAATTGATCAGATATGCAAAGATTTAAAGTCAATGATTGCTCCCCGACTCGTCATCAGTCAGTAGCTGGGGGTTTTACTTTCTTTCCTGGAACACTAATTTTGATTATCAACACCGATTATCAGAACAAAAGCAGATAGATGAAAAGAGAGACATCATATATTCTAATTATACAGTTCTTAATTTAACTTGTTCTCCTAACTCGGTGGATGTTGCACCACCTTCCCCTGACACTAGCGATATGAAGCTGTTTATCACCTGTATCCAACAGCCACACGTTTATCGGTCTGCAAGAGGCCTTACTGTGCTGATATCTGACTACTTGTATCCGCGACACCCCACATAGGTTGATCGAAGTCCGATGTTTATATCTGACCCATTTGTCTATCATATTAGACACGACCCGTGAAGATCCGGGGTAGAATAGGTCTTCAGCAACCCATGCTTGTCCCCCGTGAAGATTCCGGGGTAGAATAGGTCGTCAGCAACCCATGCTTGTCCTCCGTGAAGATTCCGGGGTAGAATAGGTCTTCAGCAACCCATGCTTGCCGTAAAAGGTGACTATGCTTGTCGTAAAAGGCGACTAACGGGATCGGGTGGTCAGGCCCGCTGACTTGGTTGATACATGTCATCGATCCCAATTGCGTGGATCGATGCTCATGATATTAATCACTGGATTGTCTGGTCCAGACTCGATTATTTACAGACCGCCGTCATATAGCTGGAATATTGCTAAGTGCGGCGTTAAACAACAAACCAACCAACCAACCAAATCATATGAGACACACATCATGTTAATTTGTCATACCGGGTGGTTCTGATGAAAGTAGCTACTGCGTATGTGTAGATAAGGCATAGGTTCGTGTCTCTGTCATGCATGTAGACGCCTCCTGTACAGCCCTCTCTACTGTCATTTCTCGTGAAGTAAGAACGTTCATCAACCTGTTGATAATTACTGGTCTCTGTGAAGGGATTAAGCAACGTTTGTAATGTAGCAGCATTCTCTTTGAATAGTGATTTCAAAGGTTGATGCGAATCTCGAGTGACATCCTGCTTGTTATCAACACCTGACAGATATAGGTCGTTCTTGTTCCCCGTCAAAGACACTCAATCTCAGACGCAAGGACTCAGCGCAGCGTTTCACAGCATCCATACAGAACATAAAATTAAGGTCATGACATATTTTGCTGTAATGGGATGAGTGCTATTAGAGTTGTCTGTCCTTGTTGTGCACTAAGATCCGGTAAATGTACATGAAAGCTAAAGCAAAGAACCAACACACGAACACGAAATGATCTGGTGTGTGTTCAGGATTTATCAAGTTGATCAGTTAGTGACAGTACTAGTCCACCCACGTAACAGGTAATATTGACCACTTGGAATATCACACAATGACAGTTTGGGAGCATTCAGTGGATTTTTAAAATTTAAGTTTGAAAGTTTGTGTAACACCTGCACACTGAGTTGTGCACGGATGTCCTTATGTATATCACTGAAATGATGAAACATTGTTAGATGGTACTCTGCGTTGATTGGCTAATGACTTCGGAGGCGTACCAGTTTATGTTAATAAATAAGTAGTAAGTTGATTCATGTTACACCACACAATGTATACCTTCGCCAGGATTGTTCATGAATGTCGTCACATCTTTGTCTTTTGATTTGTATGAATTTTTGTTTCATGTTTTTGTAAAATTTAATCAATAAGATTGACTCTGGGTTATTTCAGTTAATGGACGTATGAATCAAATGGTCGATGTGTAGATTTTTGTAAGAATCCGCTATGGATTCATACAGTTAGCACACGAGTATTTCTATTCACTCCTCAAAGAATCGAAACAAATACACAGTTAATCCTTAAGTACGTTAGTATAGAAATAATGTTTTATGTATAAATCATACATTGTCTGTCAGAAACTACCACTCATACCTTGTAACATACTGTGGCATTGTGAGTGAGTGAGTGAGTGAGTGAGTGAGTGAGTGATTGTGGTTTTATGGCACGTTTAGCAACATTCCAGAAATATCAAGGCCGGGGACACCAAACATGACCTTCACACCTGGGAATCGTTTTGTACGGTGGTAACAAAGACCACAGTTAATGATCTGCCCATGAAACAAAGTTATCACAAAGTGGTCTTTTTGGTATTTTACACCACAAGTGGAAACTGTTTAAATAGGGCTCTTCTCCGACTTAAGTTACGCCAGTGAGACACGTCTCTGTGGTATTACAGAATAGTAAACATGTTAATTCGTCATTTTGCACTTTTTTCAAAAAACGTTGTTTTGTTTTTTCTCCCAGGAAGGAACTAAGTTAATCACGGGAGGCTCTCCAGGAGGGAGGATGGAACCATTGCAAGACCAAGACCAAATTGATCGTGATGTTGGTGTACTTCTGACTGAAGTTTTAGACGAAATAGATAGAGGCCCTCAACAGGGGCGACATCCCACTTCTACATCTTCCACACAACACAACTATTGTAAGTTCTTGTTTGTCATGACACAACAGGTTTAAAAACAAGTTATTAATCATCCTTTTGATTGTGTGCGTACAACAGTGTGCGTTGTATTGTAATCTCCATGATAGTAAACTCTGTACTTGTGACATGGCACATCTAAGGAACTACATTTTTATGTGTAGTTTTAGGGCAACTGAAAATTACAAGTAATATTAGTGGGAATATGACTTTTCTGAACGTGCTTTTATTACATTTGCATTTGCGCTCATATATCCAACAATTTCAGCTGTGTTTGTAACCGGGAAGGAATGGTTTCTGTGTTCCAGATCAGTGTCCAGTGTCCAAGACTAACATCTCTAATGCCTCTAATGTTTCTGTTGGGGATCTGGCACACAGGGGTTGTCTCTCACAGGGTAAGAACGCTAGTACTCTCAATGATAACTGCAGAAGTAGTGAGCACTGGCAATAAGTACTATATATTTGTAATGTATCATTTTTCTTCTTCTACAAACACTTGTTATCACAGTGTCATATCAAGAATGTTTGTACGCTATCACAGGCTTCCTGGTGTTGGATATCAGTACAGCAAGTCGCTTTTCTTTTCTTGATGAGATGGTTTTTAATACTCTTTCTTCACGGAATATGTATGGTTTGATACATGAATTTTCACTTATCGTAAGCACAGTAGCACTGTGATAACTCCTCAGAATAATTTTACAAAAAGATCTCTGGTCACTGCAAAGAGGTTACCAATCAGAACAAAGAGTTTTTCATTCACAAGTCTCTTTCAAATGTACACAAAAAGGTTGCAAAACAATACGTATGCATGAATGTATGCAATATAAAGATATATGTTCATTAAAGACCTGTCTACTCCCGTTAGTAAGTGAGTGAGAGTAGTAAATATACACTGCTTTAAACATTTAAATAAGTTATACCACACGTCAGCTTTATTTAGGACACACGCCCATAGAGATGTAAATCTTAGAAGTTTACATCTTTTGTGAAACCCACGAGCAAGACACGTTCTTCTTTATTTCTTCATTTGATTCCTCATAAGTAGAATAGAATTACAGATAGCATGATACAAAATTTTGAGAAAGAGGGAAGTTTAATTAAATCCGCCACTTTCTTTTCAGAAAACCTCACAACAAGGATAGACAATCTGAAGAAGGAATTTATTCACGTTCATGCTCTAGAAGTAGCAGAGGAGTTGCTGAAAAAGAACAGACATATTGCCATCAACGGAGCTCCAGGGGATGGGAAAACCAGCATTGCTTTAATGCTTTGTGATACATATCTAAAGAAAAGTCATAGTGTATTGTTCGTAGAAAACGTTGACCACTTTGATGTTAACCTGATCATCAAAAGGAACAATGATATGCTTGTTGTCTTTGACGACATGTTTGGTTTTGTTACATTACCGTCAAGTTTAGAAGCTATCCACAAAGTGTTCAGCGCCCTGGTTGAATCTGTGTGTGTCTTGAGTGTGTCACAACCAGATAAAGCTACTTCAGGACAGACATTCAAGCTTCACTTTCTTTTCACATCACGAACCAACAACTGGAATGAGGGATGTTCAAGACTGCATCAGTTCAAAGGCAGCCTCTTCAGTTCACAAGTTGTCGTTAATTTGACAAAAACAGGCCTTTCAGAAAAAGAAAAAGAATCCATTCTCACATCCTTCATGAGAGGAAATTCACATTTCGACATTTCTCAGGAGGATATGAAAGCTATTACACAGATACAAAACAGCATGTTTGGATTCCCATTGACCAGTAGACTGTACGTCCATAACACAGTCTTCCACATGAAGACTCGAAACTTTTTCCAGCACCCTGTGACCTACTTGAGAGGCGACCTTGACAACATTGTCAGAGAACAGAGTGGCAGATCAGTAGCTCTTATTCTTCTCATCCTGTGTGGTGGGAAACTGGACCTTGTTTCCTTTCAACTTGGAGGAGCCCACACCACCCTGTTTCGTGCTGTAAAGGAGGTGGTGCCATTGTGTACTCCAACGGACATTGATAACGAAATCAGAAATTTCATTGGCTCCTACTGTAGAGTGGAGAATAATGTAGCTTCCTTTTCACATCCATCCATCTATGATGCAGCAGCATTAGCCCTTGGTAATATCAACCCTGTGTTGTTGTTAAAGCATTGTTCTATGAAGTTTTTGTATGAAAGAGTAAGACAGGGTAAGCACGACCAACAACTGCCAACAATCACCGATGATGTCACAAATAAGATCTACATCACATCTCGACTATTCCCAATAGTACTGACCAGGCTGGTGGAAGGCATACAAAAAGGAAGTTTCAGATGGACACTCACCCATCCTCTATTGAGGGACGACCGATTTGTATCCTTACTTCAACAAGAACTGGCTGATTTCTTGCAACACATAGTTACAAAGAAGGACAATGATTCTGGTGAATGTTTCTTTTATTATGTGTCACTGTCAGATAGCGATATACTTTTTACCCAGTCATTGGAAATACTTGGTAGAAGGGAAAACATCCAAGTTCTTTCAGTGGAGAATAGAAACTACCTCTATGATGGTTTATTTGCCTGTGTGCTATGGCATAAGGTCAGACACCTTCAAGATATTATAGATATGCTTCAGGAAGGTCATATGTTCGATGTCAACTGGAGAAAGGGAGACAGAACCCTGCTGATGTTTGCTGCAGAGTCAGGGCATTTGGACGTGTTTAACGTTTTGTTAAAGTGGAATGCAGACATATTACTTACTGACTGGAAAGGATATACTTGTCTCCACCAGGCTTGTAAATCAGAGAGCAAAGATGTCAGTATAGCTATTGCGAAGCTTTGTCCTGATTTGATTAATGTATCTGCCGAGGAAGGCCTGACAGCTGCCATGCTGTGTTGTTTGTCAGGAGAGAATGAAGTACTGAAAGAACTTGTGCGACTAGGAGCAAATCTCAGTCTCACCGACAACAAAGGTAGAAACTGTCTTCATTTGGTTTGTGAAAGTGGACCCCCATCTACAGTGAAATATTTGATGTCTCTGAAAACAACTGATATCAATACTAAAGGATGGCTCGGGCAGACACCGGCAATGATTGCAGCACTAAATGGACATTTTGATGTCTATAACCTGCTTGTATCAGAGGGTGCTGATCTGTCACATACTGATGGTAACAACAATGATTGTCTGATGTTGGCATGCATGGGGGGCAGCATGCCTATTGTGAAACACATCTTGCCCTTGAAACTGTTTGACATCAATAAGAGAGGAGGGTTAAACAAGACACCAGTTTTGTTGGCAGCAGAGAGAGGACACTCAGATGTTTATAATCTTCTTGTGTCAGAGGGGGCTGATCTGTCGCTCACTGATGATTACAAACATGATTGTCTGATGTTGGCTTGTATGGGAGGTAGCATGCCTATAGTGAAACACCTCTTGTCCTTGAAAACATTTGACATCAATGCAAGACAATGGTGCAACAAGACACCAGTTATGTTGGCAGCTCAGATAGGACATGTAGGTGTTTATAATTTTCTTGTATCAGAGGGTGCTGATTTTATGAACAAACATTGTTTGATGTTGGCATGTGAGGGAGGTAGCATGCCTATTGTGAAACACCTCTTGTCCTTGAAAACATTTGACATCAATAGGAAAGGAAAATTTACCAAGACACCAGTTATGTTGGCAGCAATGAGAGGACATTTAGATTTATATAATCTTCTTGTATCAGAGGGGGCTGATCTGTCACTTACTGATAAGGAGACCAATGATTGTCTGAAGTTGGCATGTGAGAGAGGTAGCCTACCTATTGTGAAACACCTCTTGTCCTTGAAAACATTTGACATCAATAGGACAGGCTGGTTCAATCAGACACCAGTTATGTCGGCAGCATTCAGTGGACATTTAGATGTATATAATCTTCTTGTATCAGAGGGGGCTAATCTGCAACTTACTGATGCGCTGGGCAAAGATTGTCTGATGTTGGCATGTGTAGGGGGTAGCATGCCTATTGTGAAACACCTCTTGTCCTTGAAAACGTTTGACATCAATAGGAGAGGAAGGTCTAACCAGACACCAGTTATGTTGGCAGCAGAGAGGGGACATGTTGACATAAGCAACCTTCTTGTATCAGAGGGGGCTGACCTGTCACTTACTGATGATTACAACAATGATTGTCTGATGTTGGCTTGTGAGGGAGGTAACATGCCTCTTGTGAAATACCTATTATCCTTGAAAACATTTGACATCAATAGGAGAGGAAGGTCTAACCAGACACCAGTTATGTTGGCAGCAGAGAAAGGACATGTTGATGTAAGCAATCTTCTTGTATCAGAGGGGGCTGATCTGTCACTTACTGATGATAACAACAATGATTGTCTGATGTTGGCATGTAAGAGAGGGAGCATGCTTATTGTGAAACACCTGTTGTCCTTGAAAACATTTGACATCAACAGGAGGGGATGGTTAAGAAAGACACCGGTTATATTTGCAGCAGAGATGGGACATGTTGATGTTCGTGATCTTCTTGTATCAGAGGGTGCAGATCTGACACTTACTGCATGACATATCCCCCACGACTACTCTGTATAACTAAACCGATGTATTAAAGAGAACGTTGTTTTTCCATGTTAAGTAAATGACGCTACATCTCCGAAGAAAGGTTTTGATCTACACTGACACAACGACAGATAGGGTACTCAAAGACAGAAGTTAAAATGTTACCATCAAAACATCTGACCAATAACGCTATTGCAAGGCACTAACACCTGATCAATAACGAGTTCGACTACCTCATGCATCAATCAACACCACAACATGTCGCCGAACTGATGACGTCAAACGTGGGATGACTTAAGCAGGCACCCTTTGCCTTTCGTCCAGTAGAGCTTTTCCATGGCCGAAGGTTGACTGATGGTCGTCAAGATGACCCCATAAACGTTTGAGGGGGTATTATGTCAAGAGGACATGCTGGGCATGGCAACACAGAAATGTTGATGTTGTTCAGGAAGTCTTGCGGTATTCTTGCTGTATGAGATCTCGCGTTGTCTTGCTGAAAGAGAATACTACATGGTCGTTGTTGCCAAAAAGCCCGAATAAACGGACCTAAACGTCATATCCATACCACAGTGCATTCAGTTTGTGGTGAATGATGGCAAACCTTTATCCATGATACACTGGGAGATTCCCGAGACAGCCAAGTGTGATTCAGACATGTACATTACAATACGTTGAATTTCATTTACAGAAGGGAACTTAACTCTGAGTGTGCACTTGATTAAACATTGTATATAATACCTGATAAGTTGCTTTCTGGTAGATTTAATTTATGCAAGTATGATACCGTTCTAAACTTGTTAAATGTTCAGTTGATATTAACTCCCCTTGCACCATGATATCAGAATAGTTTGCTTAAACTTTCACACACTGTATATTTGCAATAGCCTAAATGAACACGTTCCAGTATAATGTAGAATTTTCAAAGCCTAATACCTCAGATCCATACAACAATATGGGTTGAACCAGTTGGTCAAATGTTTTTTACTTGGCAGTTATTTGGTACTTATGACAATCGTATTTAGTATTTGAATAACCCGGAACTAATAATCAAAATCAAGTACAAACATTTGTGGGCTACCAGACAAAAGTCCATACTTATTAACTGTGCTAAATATGCCTTTAAAGTTCTTGCTGTAAGAAAAATGTATTTGTAATATTACTATCTGTCACTGTATAATGGTCTTTCTACTGAATAAACCATTAAGACAGTATCATCGGCATAGAGAATTACCAATAGTTTAATAAAACTTCCAATTTCTATTAAAATATGTTCATTTATTTTTTCCATACCGATACTGTCATTATCTGACAAAAATGACACGATGTCATTCAGATAAAGGGCAAAGAGAAATTGGGACAAGTTTTCGCCGTGCCTTACTCCAATGTTACTAGACAAAAAAAATCAATTACACTGTCATTGTGAGAAACACATGATTGTATGTGTTTGTACATGTTATTTACATTGAAACATTTACGAGTGATATTACTTTTAATAATTTTTTTACCATAAGCCATAACGCCAGACCGTATCAAAGGCCTTACTAAAATTAACATATACACCATACAGACACTTATTTGGGTTTATGTATACATCAGTGAGAGCTTTTAAAACATACATATTATCAGTAGTTGACTAGTTCTTTTTGTGCTGAGCCCGGCTTGGACTTTCCCGACAACTTCAACTTGGTCACAGTAGTCAGTGTAGTCATTTATTCAAAATGGGGGTGAATACTACAGAAGTGGTTATCGAATTCTCATAAGGTTCTAGAGAGAATTGGGGGCACGGGTGGCCCAGTCGTCTAAGGCGCCGCGATTCGCTGTGCAGAGTTGCGTCCCTTGGGCATGCCAGAAACCTTTGATTGTGGGTTCGAATCCCGATTATGTTTCTAGGTTTGTCAGCACCATACCCGTGCTCGTGGGTTTCACCGAAGTGGTAAACGTCTAAGACCTGCATCACTTCGGGCTTTCCTCCCACATTAAGCTGACACGCCGCCATATAACTGGAATACTGTTAAAAGCGGCGTTAAACCCAACTCACTCACTCACTCTAGAGAGAATTCCATCAGAAGACAGAGCATCTGAAGTTAACCTGAGCAAAGGTTACTTACCTTCGATGAAAACGTTGGGGTTGTTGTGAATTGCTGAAACAGATGTGTTCATGTTGAAATCTGAACTACCTGATACTGGTGCAAAACTCACAAAAAGAACCTTCTTGAGCAATATCGCAAAACTCTTTGATCCATTTGGGTTTGTTGCTCCATTTACCATCACTGCTAAAATACTGCTCCGGGAAACATGGACAGCTGGTCTTGACTGGGACGATGAGATAACTGGAGACCTGAAAAACAAAGTATCAAGGTGGTTAGAAGTGAAGGACATGCATGCTTTAAATGGAGCTAGGTGTTTGTGCTTAGGTCACAATTACCTTGTCTCCTATCATGCTTTTGTGGACGCATCGCAGGAGGCGTATGGGGCCGTTGTGTACGTGGTTCATCCATTTCTTACGAGCAGATCTAGTAGATTAGTGGCAGCTAAAAGTCGCGTAGCACGGCTTAAAGCTGTGAGCATACCTCGATTGGAATTGATGGCTGCCATGACGTTCTGAGGTTAGCTTTGACAGTGGCAAATGCACTGAACTTTGAAAACCAAACTGTTAAGTTCTGGTCAGACAGTTTGAATGTCCTATGCTGGATAAAAAGCAACAGTAGATATTTCACAGCATTTGTAGCCAACAGGGTTGGTGAAATAGACTGTTACTAATCCGTTTCAGTGGACCCGTGTTCCCTCTGAAATGAACCCAGCTGACATGTTGTCTCGAGGCGTATCTGCAACACAACTAGCAAACAAAAGGTTCTGGTGGTCAGGTCCTGAATTCCTAGAAAAGGAAGAAACAAAATGACCAGAGCAAAAACTGTCACGGTACAATAATGATAATGACAAAAGTAATAAAGAAAAACATAAAAAGATATCTGCTTTACTCGCTGTTGGCACTGAACAGACCTGGAGACTTGAACCAACAAGATACTCAAGTTGGCAAAGAATGCATGGATCTATCGATTTCTACCCAACTGTTCATCACAAAAGAAGGTGAGAACAGGTGAACTGTCTTCAGATGAAATCGAAGATGCCCAGGTTCAGAAGGATGACTTCTGTGATGAGTACCCTGCATTGTCCATAGGAGAAAAAGTATTGTCTCCAAATTCCAAACACCTTAGTCTTCAACTGGTAACCGATGACCAGGAACTCATGAGAGTAAATGGTCGGTTATGACATGCTGCATGTCTTTCTTTTGGAGCAAGATTCCCAATTATCCTCCTTATGACATAATTGGGTAACGAAACTCATTGTTAAGCACTATCATGAAGCAGGAAATCAGACCAGACATTATCAGCCCTATTGTCAAAATTCTGGATCATCTCTGGAAGAGAAGAAAATGGGAACATGAGTGTGCTAAGTGCAAACGAAACAAAGCAAAGCCAGCATTCCTAGTGTTGGCACCATTACCGAAGTTCAGAGTACAACCATCACTTCGAGCATTTACTGATGCAGGTGTAGATTTTGTTGGTCCGTTCTTGACAGTACAAGGAAGGAATAAGAAGAGACAAAAACGTTATTTGTGTTTGTTCACGTGTCTCAAGGCCAGGGCTGTGCATCTCGAAGTTGCATATGATCTAGATACAGACTCGTTTTTGAATGCATTCTATCGCATGGCGAGCAGAAGAGGTCTTCCTGAAGTCATCGTATCAGATAATGGTACAAACTTTGTGGTGCAGTTAAAGAACCGAAGGAGCTCGTACAACAAATGGATTGAGATGTTGTTAAGATATATCTTGCAAATAAAGGAGTAAAATGTTTTATCAATCCTCCACACACTCCTCATTTCGGGGGAATATTTGAAACCATGATTAAGACAGCAAAGTGCGCAATCCATGCCATCCTCAGCAAAGGTGACATCACAG
Organism: Haliotis cracherodii; assembly: GCF_022045235.1. Classification (NCBI taxonomy): domain Eukaryota; kingdom Metazoa; phylum Mollusca; class Gastropoda; order Lepetellida; family Haliotidae; genus Haliotis; species Haliotis cracherodii. Next base: position 41,912,108 of record NW_027266266.1, read on the forward strand.
ATGAGGATCTTATCACAGCAATGGTGGGAGCAGAAGGTCTCATAAACTCCAGGCCTCTCACATACCAGTCAGCTCACCCTCAAGATGACACACCACTCACACCAAAACACTTCCTTCATGGACAAGTTGGAGGTGTTTTTGCACGTGAATGTGTGGACACAACAGACTTCAACCTCAGAAGACGTTGGTGCAGGATTCAGGAACTCTTTTGGAAAGATGGATGCGAGAATGATTGCCAAGTCTCAACACGCGCAAAAGGTGGAACAGACAAGTTCGAGATTTGTAAAAAAAAGACGTGGTGCTGGTGATCTCGCAAAACAAGCCCAGAGGACACTGGAAACATAAAGACTTACCCTAGAGCTGACGGTCACGTTTGGGTAGTGGATGTTAGGGTTGGTCAGACTGTACTAACCAGATCTATTAAGAACATCAGCCCACTGGAATGGAACAACTCAGAAGAAGACTCAAAAGACCAAAGATCAGGTTTCAAGGATAAGGCATTCAAGGATAGGATCAAGTTTGTGCAAAGAACTGTGAAATAAACTGTACATAGTGAACTGAGTGTCGTTATTTTTTTTGATAGACTATAGCCCATGAAAATGGACAGAAGGACTGTGTGCCAAAACGCAACAGCAAAACAGTGCGCCAAACGCACCCGAACAAAAATGTTGTGTTTCACGTGCAAGATGAACTTAACATGTAACGCGACTGTGGTTTTCAGACTTTGTTGTGCAAAAGTTGTCAGGTGGCATTATGTGCTTATAGTTTCGTCCCAACACGGGAATTTAGAATAGAAACGTTGTTATAAAACAACATAGTAACAGAGTTCACATAAAAAAGTGAACTTATTCACGTGGTGAATAGAACGTCTGACCAGAGACCGCCTCCGTGGTCCAGTGAATAGAACAGCTGCCCAAACTGCCTCTGTGGTCCAGTGAATTGAACGTCTCCCCCGAGACCACATCCGTTGTCTACTGGACACACACACACACACACAGATATACAGCTCGGCTGTAGCAAAATGTTGGTGTATTGGCCGATAAACTGAGGAAGATCTATTTCACGGCTTTCAAAAATACAGTCCGTTTGACTCCAAATGAGAACGATGAATTGCAAAATAACTCGAAATCCAGAAAAGTGTATGAAACATCAATACGGTACTTGACCATGAATACCCTGTACCCAACAAAATCTGAATTTTGTTTATTTTAAGACCCATGACGGATGAAGTTCTTTAAGAAACTATCATGTAATTTTGTATGGAAATGTGTATGTAGGGGGACAAACCGTGGAAGGAACAGCGCAAGCACGGTCTGCACGTGCTACACAGTGACCGTGTTCATTCAATGACAAGATGCGCTACTCAGCAGATGTTAAACAGTTGATGTTGAATGTGTATGATGAAGATATATGTATATTTTTAATATATTTTGATTCAATGAATCTGGATCTGTAAACAAGCCAAAAGGCGTATGTTAATACCTCTCCAGTACAACTTATATATTCATGAGGGCATTGAACAAAACAAAACATGATGATAATCTAAACAGAAACACCCACCCCCACCCAAAAACCCACATCCCAACCTCCTTTTCTGGATCCGCCACTGTAAGTAAAGTCAGAGGGTTGCCATGGAGGTTGAAGCCTGCCGTTTAATTAATAAACTAATGATAATATATAATAATATAATATATATTAATAATAATTAATAAACTCCAAGTGAGACTACTACATGCACGAGGGCAAGCTGCGACGATATACATCAAGAAGACATCCACCAGTCTACAGGAAGAGCTCTTGGCCTCCTGGTGTCTGTACAAGGATGGGAATCTCAGTCTATCTGAATTGCTGTCCATCTAAATTCAAATCTGAAGGGCCAAAGTCACAATGACAATTAAGTTTAAAACAGAACTCTGTTAGTGCTGCCCAAAACAAGATGAGCTTTAAGATGCTGATGCATGTTAACGTGAGTGAGTATGGTTTTACGCCGCTTTTAGCAACATTCCAGCAACATCACGACGGGGGACACCAGAAACGGGCTTCACACATTGTACCCATACGAGCAAACGCTTTACCCACTAGACTACCCCATCGCCCCTTGATGTGTGTTAAATGCTGTTAAATTTACTTATGATGTTAATAAAGATACACATAAAGATATAAAACATTCAAAAAGTATAATTTATATTTATAACGTCTCCACTTTTGGTTCGTGGCCCTTTTGACTCATTGATGTGGTGGCCCTTCTGACTTTTATTGCAGCCCTTTTGACCAATGTGCTTGTGGCCTTTTGGACTATAACCCTTACAGATATACCACTGGATATAAAGCTGTATATATCGTTAACAACGATACAAGGTACACGTCTAAATAGGACCACATTTAAATGGAAGAATCAGAAAACAAAAGAAGCGCTAGCCCCATCATGTCGCATTGGTTTTGATTTGATTGTTTGTTGTTTAACGCCGCACACAGCAATATTCCAGCTATATGTCGGCGGTTGTTTTGGTAGTCCATTTGACAGTGTTTTTAAAGGGAGCAACGATTTGATTTTTTGGGTGGATGCATTTCATGACATATTGTTTTAATGTTTTGGGGATCAATTTATATTTCAAACATAAAGAGATGCTCAGTTATTCTTTCTTAAATAATTTAAAATACCGAATTTAACTGTGCTCTTTCATATAGAATTTTGTACAGGATGGTCAGATAGCAGGTTAGGGACCTTTGAAAAGGTCACAATTGTTTCAATAGCTTGTGGGGGTGTAAAGCCCACATCAAAGCAAGAGAGTGAGAGAGAGCTAGGTTCGGCAGTCTTACTAACGGAAGTGCATAGTACAGTAAAATCCAGACAGGCCACAGCTCCATGCAGGGCACCATTAACTGGGCCGTGGCAGATATTGTAACATCCTCCCCTTTTTGAAAAGCTTTAAAACTTTAAAGTAGAACAGGAGCAAATCAAGCATCACTTGTACTAGTGATTAATACAATGATTAAGATTACCATGAAAGGTAATGAACTTAATGAGTTATTACTTCTTAACTGAAGAGCTTATTCACCAAAGATTACAGTTACAGTCTTTTGCAAATTCTTGAACGCTGAACACAATTATCAATAAACAGTCAATTTGAACAGGAACATCAGGTCGTTGATCTACTTCATGGACACCTCAAAGTCTTTGAGGTAGGCAGGCGTCTTGCTGTGTCTGGTAGATCGTCTCAGGTTGTCTGGAACTTCAGGTACAGGTATTACCTGAGATTTGGGTCTGCTCGTCTCATGTACTGAGACAGGGTCAGGTGACTTCACATTTGTTAAAGGTTGAGTCACGGGTGTAACATCTGGTCTTACACCGGTCTCCGCTGCAGGAATCAGCTTTGGGAAAGGAGTGAGTGAGTGAATATGGTTTTACACCGCTTTTAGCCATTATTCCAGCAATATCACGGCGGGGGACACCAGAAATGGGCTTCACACATTGTACCCATGTCGGGAATCGAACCCGGTTCTTCGGCGTGACGAGCGAACGCTTTTTTAACCACTAGGCTACCCGACTGCCCCTTTGGGAAAGGAGTAGGAGGATTGGTCTCGCTTGATTTTCTCAAGTGTACTCTATTTCTTCTATAGGAACCATTCTCACCCTCGATTTCATAAGAGCGTTCGTCAAGTCGTTTACTCACAGTTCCTTTCTCCCACTCTTTCTGTCTTAGTCGATAGGGTTTCATGCGAACCATATCTCCGACCTCCAAGGGAAATAAGTCTCTCGCATGTCTGTTGTAGGACTGAGATCTTTTTCTCTGGGCACTCTCTATTGATCTGCGATCATTCAGGTAGTCACTGTGGTTTCCAGGCATCAGCAGTTCTTCTGACACTGGCATTAGTGATGTAGTCCTTCGACTGAACAACTTCTGGGTCGGACTAGTCCCTGTGTTCTGAGTCGGAGTATTCCGAAGTTCGAGCAAACAGAGACAGGGATCCATCTTCGAACTCTTGCACTTGCTCATCATTGTTTTGGCTGCTTTCACCCCCGATTCTGTTTTGCCGTTGGCGTTTGGATGTCTAGGAGAACTGGTACAATGTACAATGTCCCATACTTTTGTGAATGATGAGAACTCTTCGCTCACGAACTGTGGACCATTATCAGAGATGAGCTGGTTTGGAATGCCATATCTTGAGAAGTGTATTTTCAGTGCCTTAATCACAGTTTTCAGAAGATAATCAACTTCCCAGAATCCACTGAAGTAGTCAATGGTAAGAAGGTATTCACGATCCTCAAAAGTGAACAGATCTGTCCCTATTATCTCCCACGGATAGTTGGCTTCAATACTCATCAGAGATTCCTTCTGTTGAGCTCTACTATATGTCTGACAGGCTTCACAAGGTTCTGTGATCTGCTTGATCTGGTCAGTCATGCCAGGCCAATACACACACTCTCGAGCTCTTCTTAGCATACTTTCTTTCCCGAGATGAGATGAATGGAGGAGAGATTTGACTTGTGTTCTCATGTTTTCAGGTACAACGATGTGTTCTCCTTTGAACACCAGACCATCGTGCACAGTGAATTCATCTCTAGCAGAGCAGTATGGAGCAAGCGATTCAGGTAATTCTTTCTTATTTTCAGGCTATCCCCTTAGGATTACAGACTTGAAAATGTTCATTGTCTCGTCTTCTCGTGTTTCATTACGCAATTCTTCTAGTTTCTCAGGACTGACTCTCAGATGTCCGACTGCATTCACCGCTGAGAACGTGTCGGGTTTACTGGAACTTGTGATTGAGTTGATGTATGCTCTGGAGAGCATATCCGACAGGTACATCTGTTTTCCTGGTCTGTACACAACATCTATGTCGTACTGAAGGAGACTCAACATCATGGACTGAAGTCGTTTGGGTGCCTTGTACAGAGGTTTCCGAAGAATAGCCTCGAGAGGTTTGTGGTCTGAATGTACGCATGTTGGTCTGCCAAAACTATACTGGTGGAACTTCTCCAGGGCGAAGACAATGGCAAGACACTCTTTCTCGATCTGAGCATAACCACATTCAGTATCAGACAGTGCTCTACTAGCATACGCTAGCGGTCTCCCTTGTTGTAACAACGCTGCACCCAGTCCCTTGCTTGAAGCATCACATTCGATGTGTAGCTCCTCTAGAGGATCATAGTACCTCAACACAGGTGCCTCAGTCAGAAGTTGCTTGATCTCCGTCATAGCGGTCTCTTGTTCATCAGTCCACTCCCACCTAACTTCTTGGAGAGTGAGTCTTCTTATTGGTTCCACGACGTCAGACAATCTTGGGAGAAACTTAGCGAGATAGTTGACAGTTCCTTGAAGGCGTTGAACTGCTTCAACATCAGTCGGAGTCCCCATTTCCAGGATTGCTTCAACTTTCTTTTTGTCTGGTTTCAGTCCATTTGCAGTGATTTCATGACCCAGGAATTCAACATGATCAGTCTTGAAGACACACTTTTCTCTGTTCAGCCTAATGTTTCTCTCACTTCATCTTTGAAGTAATTGCTGGAGGTTTTCGTCATGGATATCATCATTTTCTCCATGCAAAAGCACATCATCTGCTACAAAGAAAACACCTTCCAAACCTTCTAGATTCGTGTGTAACATTCTCCGAAATATTTCAGAACTTACCTTTGTTCCGAAAGGAAGCCTTAACCATCGGTACCTCCCGAAAGGTGTTATAACCGTGGTAAGGTAACTGCTCTTCCAGTACGCAGTGCCAATACCCATGGGTTAGATCAACTTTGCTAAACACTCTGGCTTTAGCAATCTCTGGCAGTGCATCTTCTATAGTCGGTAACGGGTATCTTTCCCGTTGGAGAGCTTCATTAAGAGATTTGGGGTCAACGCATACCCTCAATTGACCAGTTTTCTTCACCTGGACTGATATTTGGGAACACCACTGTGGGCTCAGTAACAGGTGTCAGTACACCAAGCTTGACCAGCCGGTCAAGTTCTTCCTTCAGCTTGGGATTCACAGCGATAGGAACTTTTCTTGGTGGGCACTGAGGTGCATACTACCTTCTTTCACATATAAGTGAACTACTCCTGGAAAAGTGGAGCTTTTGTTGAAAACATCATTAAAGTTTGACAGCATGGTATCTGTGGTGATGTTGTTGATTTGTTGAAAGTTGCGGTAGTTGACAGTGATCAGCTGCATCTGCTCTGCTGATTTCCTGCTAAGAAGTGGTGTCAAGTTTCTTTGATGACATGAAATTCGATGTCATATGTCATCTTGTTTTCTGGGTTGGTGATCTTCATGATACACTTTCCTAGTGGCTTTGTGAGAGTTTGATTGTACATTCTCAATTGTGTTTCACTGTCCTGTAATGCACAGTTCACAAACTTGACAGGGCTAATGTTCACTGTTGAGCCACAGTCAACTTGGAATGTCACTGTTTTCTTGTCATCAACAATCATATTAGCTAGGACAAGATCTGTATCTGGTGTGTTAACTTTGTTAACATCTGTCTGTATTTCTGAGAGAGTAAATACATAGCCATCTTCTGATACATCTGTATTGTGAGAGCAATCATCTTGGACTTGTACCCCATGGACAGGTTTCTGGCTGAATGTGCAACATATGTCAAAGTGGTTTTGTCTCTTGCATAACTTTCAGGTCTTTCCCCATGCTGGACAAAGTTCTTTGCGAAATACATGTTCTCTACCACAAAACTTGCAGGTGTTGTCCCTGGTAAGTATTTGACCGTTGACTGTTGTGTGTACCTCTGTAAGCAGGTTTGGGGTTATTATGTTGTTTGCTTTCTCTGTGATGTTTTGACATGTGTGGTGTTTGTCTTGTGACTTTGTTTACTTCACCAGATTGTGGTGCTGTTATTACTTTCAACTGAGATGCTGTGTTTTCATGACTTCGACAAATGCGCTCCTGAAGTAAGCGTTTACGAGTATTGGCATCAGATATGCCCAGAACAATTCTGTCCCTAGTAAGAGAGTCTCTAAGGCAATTACAAAAGTTGCAAGTTTTCACAAGCTGCTTAATACCTGCTACATAAGTATCAACATTCTCATTTGGTTGCTGAGTTCTAGTATTAAACTTGTATCTTTTAAAAGTCTCATTGCTTTCACCAAGAATGTGTGAATAAATCTTCTCAATAATGTTCTTTACAGAGTCAGTTTCAGAAGGATCACATGAGTTATAGATTTGTAGTCCTTCTACTCCCATGGTAGAAATTAAGTAAGATCTGAAGATTTTCATATTACAAGTTTCATCATTCTTACCCGTGATTACACAGTAATGACCCCACATTTGTTTCCATAATGTCCAGTTTTTAACAGGATCATCCCCTAATTTCAGAGGTTCAGGCGGTCTAATATGACTCGCATCATTGACAGTAGTCGCCATGTTTTGACTAGACTGAGCTTCCGTAGATTCGTCAGATGACATTTTCAAGTGTCAGAGTTAGAATTCATGTAATTGACTTGAATTTAAATGTTTCAAGTAAGATAAAGATAACATATACAGTTTATGTCAAAAATCCAGTCAGATTCAATCAGTATTTACCACTTGATCCTTGGATATGCAACACATTCGATCCACGTGTTTTTTTTACACACGGTAAAACGCTCGTGTGAATTTGAGATAATTCGACACAGAGAGTCAATTGTCAATGAAAAGTAGGTTTAAACACAAACCACACAGTGAGTAAGATGGTTCTTTTCCGCTGCCACCATGTTTCAACAGCTTATGGGTGTGTAAAGCCCACATCAAAGCAAGAGAGTGAGAGAGAGCTAGGTTCGGCAGTCATCCATTTACTAACGGAAGTGCGTAGTACAGTAAAATCCGGACAGGTCATAGATCCATGCAGGGCACCGTTAACCGGGCCGTGGCAGATATTGTAACAACAATACATTCCTACAATGCGAGGCATATATATTTTTTTCATTCAGTTAAACCCGGGCTTGATTAATCAAATGGATGCGCCCTAAGTTATTACGTGGTACAAATAGTGGAAATAGTTCATGTAATTAGATCACCCCTAGCGGGCCTCAAGTTGTCAGTATTGAGCTTCTCGCAGCGTCAAACCGTCTAATAACCGTGATCAGGGATATGTGTCACGCACTGGGATGGAGCTTGCATAGGTGTTTACCAAGGGAGTTAACCACGTAAACGTTTCCGGATTGTAAATTCGGATTCGGCTGACAGTAAAGTAAACGAAGAACAATGTTCGCATAAATATCTGAAATGCAACGGTAAGAATTAGTAATATTTGTTTTGCATATAATACATGTCATGCATATATTGCTAACGTGTTTGTGAAGTGAACACGTAGCAGCGCATAGTTTTATCAGTGCTTGTCTGGTGCTGCTTTAGCCACAGGCCCCCGAAGACATATTTATATGGACCCGGTGTTTCAGCAATATCACTGTCCTGCTAAAGGGGCCTATGACTAATGCTTGTAGGAATATATTCGGCCACAAGTATTAACAAGCTACCATGAATTCCGACTCTGGTTAGGCGAAATCAGGGATCACTGGTTTGTTTGTTAATACACAGCGCACTCAGCAATATACAGATTTATGCAAGCAATATGACGGCGGTCTGAAAATAATCGAGTCAGGGCTAGACAATCCAGTGATTGACATCATCAACATCAATCCAACGAATTTGCTCATAGTTTCACAAAAAATACAAGTTATTGGTACAGAAATAACATGAAAAATATGGCAATAGCCATTCACTGACCAGTACACTTTGTTAAATTGTCCGACCCCCGACCCTTATATATCAAATGTGTTCATCCTTATGTAAGTACTGTTAACTTGGTTTAAGAGCAGACTTTGTCACTCAAACTTTTCCTCTTGCTCGGGACGTTTTGAATAAACCATCCCATTCATAGGGAGTCAGATTCGGATGGGAACCTAGCCATGATCACTATGATGTTCTTGGGCCCGTCTCTTCATACTTTTATAAAAACTATTAGCATAAAAAATAAACTCCTTCCTCAATCCTACCCAGTCAATTTCATGAGAAACAAAATTATTATTATGATCACTATGATGTTCTTGGGACCGTCTCTTCATACTTTTATAAAAACTATTAGCATAAAAAATAAACTCTTTCCTCAATCCTACCCAGTCAATTTCATGAGAAACAAAATTATTATTAACTGGCTGTAACTTTTAGTGTAAGATGAACATGTTGAAAGACAACAAATATCATCATTTACTCACTGCCCTAGGAGCTGAAATTACAATAAATTTACCTGAATTCTAACCATGAACATGGTGTTTCCTTTTCAGACCTCCCTGTTCCTGCCAGTCTTCACAGAAGGCAGATCACCCTCCACTATTCAACAGGATCATGCAGTACAAAAGGTCTTAGATAGAATGCAGTTTCTATTGTCGATTGTATAATGCAGTGTGCTGTTGAATCTCCGCCAACACAAGGGGATATATTACCCTTCAGCTATCAACAAAGGGAAACAACTCTGGGAGCAGTATCAACTGAGAAACATGGCTTAGATATTCTGTCCCTTGTGGCAGTTGATGTCCGCAACAAGCATGACCCCGAGGTCCCCATGATGGAGGACACTCAAGATGGGTCTCATCAGCATTCAGTTGGTCATCTTGACAATGTGTACCTTGATACTACGGACTATGCAACCAGTGACTCTCGAGCCCAGGTAAAGGCCCAGGGGCTTATCTCAGCTCAGAGAGTGAGTGAGGGCTTGGAGGACGATGAAGAAGAGGATGAGGACATCGGTGAGGATGACGACTCAGATGATGAGGACAGTGACCCAGATTATGAAGCCGAGGAGGAAGAGATTATCAATGAAATGCTTTCAAAGGGTGATAAGAAGGAGAAATCAGACAGATCAAATTCTGATTCCGAGGAAACTAAAAAGACACCAAAATTCAGAAGAATTACACAATTTACCAAAGTAACCGATCCTTTGGACAGCAGCAAAGTCAAATATAAACCTCCAAAGAGAGTACCAGGGAACAAGCCATATAAGTGTGAAGTCTGTGGGAAATGTTTCTCCGTGTCCAGCCATCTGAAGACACACAACAGGATCCACACAGGCGAGAAGCCCTATAGTTGTGACATTTGCAGCCGAAGATTCTCGGAGACTGGTAGTCTGCAGAGACATGTCCGAACACACACGGGAGAAAGACCCTTTAAATGTGAACTATGCGGAAAGTGTTTCATGGAGTCAGGACATCTCCAGAAACACATCCGGACTCACACCGGAGAAAAACCCTACACCTGCTCCACCTGTAATAAGTCCTTCACGGAAAAGGGTAGGCTCCGGAAACACATTCGAGTTCACACGGGTGAAAAGCCCTATCAGTGTGATTTGTGCGGAAAAGCATTTAAAGAGTCGGGCCATCTGAACGTCCATCTGAGAACTCATTCTGGGGTGAAGCCATTCAAATGTGGGATCTGTGCAAAGGAATTCAAGGCTTCAACCAGTCTCAATTCCCATATCCGGTTCCATACCGGGGAGAAGCCGTATCCGTGCGAAGTCTGTGGTAAGGAATTCGTGGATCTCCCTCACATGACACGGCATCGTAAGATTCACAACAAGGTCAAAGCATTTACATGTGACACATGTGGAAAGGCTTTCACCGATGCGGAAAAGCTTTCCACACATTCACGAATCCACACAGGCTTGAAACCATACAAGTGTGAAATCTGTGAGAAGACGTTCACGGTAGCGTCAAGTCTGAAAGCTCATGGCACCGTTCACACTGGAGAAAAACCCTATTCGTGTCACATCTGTGACAAGAAATTCCCATACTCCTCCAGCCTCCGACTCCACATCAAGAGCCACAGTGGCGAGAAGCAGTATAAGTGTCAGGAATGTGGGAAAGCTTTTGCCATCGCTGCTAGTCTGAAACGTCATGAACGGTCACACACAGGAGAGAAACCCTACATCTGTGATTTCTGTGGGAAAGAGTTTTCAGACTCCTCGTCACTTCAGAGACACTGCAGGTCTCACATTGTAGATAGAGTCTACAGGGACACTGCAGGTCTCACATTGTAGATAGAGGCTACAGGGACACTGCAGGTCTCACATTGTAGATAGAGGCTACAGGGACACTGCAGGTCTCACATAGTAGATAGAGGCTACAGGGACACTGCAGGTCTCACATTGTAGATAGAGGCTACAGGGACACTGCAGGTCTCACATAGTAGATAGAGGCTACAGGGACACTGCAGGTCTCACATAGTAGATAGAGGCTACAGGGACACTGCAGGTCTCACATTGTAGATAGTGGCTACAGGGACTCTGCAGGTCTCACATAGTAGATAGTGGCTACAGGGACACTGCAGGTCTCACATTGTAGATAGAGGCTACAGGGATGCTGCAGGTCTAACATAGTAGATAGAGTCTACAGGGACACTGCAGGTCTCACATTGTAGATAGAGTCTACAGGGACACTGCAGGTCTCACATTGTAGATAGAGGCTACAGGGACACTGCAGGTCTCACATTGTAGATAGAGGCTACAGGGACACTGCAGGTCTCACATTGTAGATAGAGGCTACAGGGACACTGCAGGTCTCACATTGTAGATAGAGGCTACAGGGACACTGCAGGTCTCACATTGTAGATAGAGGCTACAGGGATGCTGCAGGTCTAACATAGTAGATAGAGGCTACAGGGACACTGCAGGTCTCACATTGTAGATATAGGCTACAGGGACACTGCAGGTCTCACAATGTAGATAGAGGCTACAGGGACACTGCAGGTCTCACATTGTAGATGGAGGCTACAGGGACACTGCAGGTCTCACATTGTAGATGGAGGCTACAGGGACTCAGCAGGTCATGTGCTGGAGACAGTGGCAAATTGTTTTGCATTGTTTGCCAAAGAGATTTCAATGATGCTGATAGTTTGAAAACTAATCTGAATTAACGGACACATTATCATTCATTATTCCGAGAATCAAAAATGCTTTCTTCAACGTTCAGTCAATTTGTACAACATAAGTTGTAGCCGGAACCTGAGGGGTACATGAGGTTTTAAGACACATAAAACCCATGTACCCCTTTTGATCCTTCTACAACAAATATATCTTACTGACATGTTTTAATGTTTAACACAAATTCAAAATTGATAGAAAACAGCTGTTCGATTGAGATAAGGTTAACTTGTGCATGGTCACATGACTTCCATTGACTCGTAAAAAGTGTGCAGTCTTTTGCTTTGAATAGGGGATTTATTCTGCCTCTCAAAAATCCACGTGCAGTCTGTATTGCTTGTAGCGTGGTATAAGTAATTGATTCCCCCCGCTGAGAAATTATTAACCTCCTAGGCGGGTTCCACAGTATTTTATCAAGATCGGCCATCCGTAAGGCATTTGAGAATTTTTTGTTAGTCAGTTTCCAAATTTTAAATTGAGAACTTTAACATAATAGTCTGTAAAATGCATTGTCTGGAAGGGAAGTCACTAGTCTGAAACTAGTACAGTATTGCTTGAGAAAGCTGCTTTCTGATTGGTTAATGTCAACTTCCCGTTCATCATTTCATTGGTTGGTCAAAGTTTGCAAAAGGTTGTTCTGACATGGCCTGTAGTGAGAACTAAAATCTGATTTTAATGAGATTTGGGGGCACGGGTGGCCCATTCGTCTAAGGCGCCGCGATTCGTTGTGCAGAGTTGCGTCCCTTGGGCACGCCAGAAACCTATGATTGTGGGTTCGAATCCCGGTTCGCCCCGATTATGTTTCTAGGTTTGTCAGCACCATACTCGTGCTCGTGGGTTACACCGAAGTGATAAACGTCTAAAACCAGCATTACTTCGGGCTTTCCTCCCACATCAAGCTGAAACGCCATGATATAACTGGAATAATGTTCGAAGCGGCGTTAAACCCAACTCACTCACTCACTCACTTTTAATGAGATTGATGTCCATTGCCTTTAATAGTGCCTCTTTTACCCTACCTCTATTTCATAGCTGTAATGTTTGAAATTCAAAACCTCACACTGTCATGCTTGGTTTGAAATATTTTTACGGGTGTAAAATTATTATTGAAAACTTCTAAATCAAAAACAGAATGTTTGTTTCCCTTAAATCTTGACACAGCTGATAAGGAATTCAGGATGCAGATACATGTAGTTCAAGAACCTGGACAAGTATTACATCATGTGCAAGTTTTCGTTTACTTCAGTATTGTTTTAGACGACCAATTTTATACATTCGTCTATTCATGTTTTAAATGTGTATCATATTTCACAAGGAAATAGGGGCAGTGGGGTAACCTAGTGGTTAAAGCGTTCGCTCGTCACGCCAAAGACCCGGGTTCGATTCCCAACATGGGTACTCTGTGTGAAACCCATTTCTGGTGTCCCCCACCGTGATATAGATAGAATATTGCTAAAAGCAGCGTTAAACCATACTCACTCACTCACTCACTCACTCACTCACAAGGAAATATTTAAAATGTTACATACACAATAACCCATCATGATTAGTGATAACTATTGGGGCTAGCATTAGTACATTTCTTGAAGCAAAATGCTAAATCTGATTGCATTATACTATTAGCATGCTTAGCAAATGCCTAACCAGAATTTATTTTTATTTCGTTCTTCTTTACCGATTTTAGTTCAATTTTATTTGTATTGAAACATTTTGTTGGTAGGTCATAATATATTTGTAAAAATGCATTGGACATGTTTGACAGGATTTTTTTTAAGCATCTTAAAGTTTGATTTGGATTAGTAGGCAATAAAAAAATTTAAATCTTGGCATGGTACCCTCAGCTTTGACTAACATCTAGTCTCTGAAATAAGCATATTTTACAGTTGTTTAATTATAACTATAAAAAATAATAAAAAAGGAGCCCAGAGACTTTCTTCATTTTCAGATGACACTGCAGTAATCTAGACTTGCATGGGCTGTATTGAATATATTTGCTTCAGGGTCTGTATGACAGACTACCCTTGGCTAGATGACTCAAAGAATATCCCCACATGTGGTCCTCTCTGGAGATTTTATGACACTTCTTTCGTTTGTTTTGGATAATGTGTACTTGGTTATCATGACAGGTTATCATGTTTAGGCAGCAGCTCCGTAAAGCAAGCAAGTAAGTCCTAACCTGTCATGTGATTTAGACCTAAGCTGGCTGATACAATAGCCTCTTTATCCAGCACAAGGAACCTGGAGAATATCATGCAAAAACGGTGCAAGTTAAGTATCACTTTACGTATCATACTGAGACTCAAGTATCATGGTACGTATCGACACATGAGGTAGGCATATAATGACTAACAACCATGCAGTGTATCAATGCTGCCATGGCTAGAGGCTTGACTCATCTACCTTTATTAGCACAATGGTACTATTTTTTACGTCTTTTTCAACTTTTGGAAAAAACATAGGGTTAAAGTTGTTAATTTTGTACTGTAATCATGGCAATGTGTTTTGTGATATTAAAGGAATACTGGTACCTGATACTTGTGTGAAATATTGTACATTAAAGTCAAGCTCCTAGTTTCTGTTAACTTGGCTAATACCTGTACATGTATCTATTGTCATTGTTTTTTCTATGGAGTATCTTGTTAAAGATCCAAACCTTATTTGTAATACATGATTTAATCCTTGTTATCACTGTATGAAAGTGGTACAGATCTTTGTAAGGAAGAGTGCTTTGACTTAAATTATTGGTTTTGTCTGGGGATGAATAATTTTGAAGTAAGAAATCAATCAATTATGAGCACCCAAGATGGAGAATGAAAGTGCGCCACCACAATTACAAACACTGTATTAGGTTGTTTGTTTGTTTGTTTGTTTGTTTAATGCCACACCCAGCAATATTCCAGCTCTATGACAGCAGTCTGTAAATAATTAAATCTGGATCAGACAATCCAGTGATTGATATCATGAGCATCGATCCACGCAATTTGGATCCATGACATGCATCAACCAAGTCAGCGGGCCTGACCACCCGATCCTGTTAGTCACCTCTTACAACAAGCATAGTCGCCTTTTACGGCAAGCATGGGTTGTTGAAGACCTATTCTACCCCGGATCTCACAGCGTGATGTCTCCACTCTGTTGTATATTTTAGTTTGTGAGAATGAATCATTAGTGATTTATCTCTTTTGAGAGAATTTTGTACAGTTGATTTTAGTACTGTTTGTTTCAGTAATAAACAAGACTATTTCAGTTTGTTTTTTGAATTGGCGATGACTGGTTGTGGCACCTTTGACCATGGGGCCACCATGCTCCTCTCTTGGTGGCTTGGTTTCAGTGGCAGGTCTGGGGGCATGGATGCTGGCAATGGCCCTTGTGATAGACCCATAAAACACTTTCATAGTAATTAAATACTCAGACATAGTTGGTTGATTGTTGTCAACTGGACTGTCCATCAAGAACAAACAAACACACACGCACGCACGCACGCACACGGTAAAACCTCTACATCCACTCATACTGGAGATAAAGCCTCAAAATATTGTGAGTCCCTCTGAGCAGAGCCGGATACAGCTTTTTTGAAAAAGGGGGGTTGCACAACTAACATCTTTTGACTTTGGTGGTAATTTATACAGAAATAAAGATTTTTTCGAAATACCCCCCCTCTGTATCCGCCCATGCTGAGGTTAACATTTCATAAATGGGACAAACCAGCTTCTTACAACATCGGACCGTCTGCGTGGTCTAGTGGTAGAGCGTCCGCCCAGAGAGCGGAAGGTCTGGGTTCGACCCCTGGCTGTTTGATCCATGTTAAAAGATGGTACTTGTTATCTGTCTGGTGCTCGGCATTAAGGGGCTAAATCAAGGACTCGTCGGCTCAGAGTCAGTATACTGTGTCTGATTGGGGTATTCATCTTAAACTGCGGCATGGTATCTCCGTGGGCTTGCACTATAAATCGGCATTAGTCCGGACTAGTACAAACACACACAAACGCACACAATTTGAAGAAGAAGAAAACTGATTAGTACAACAGGAAGTGATTTAGAAACTTTAATTTCCCTGTTAATTACAGTTGGATTCTGTTGTTTCAAAGATGAGTGAGGTGGTGAGGTGAGGCGTTTTGTTTGTTTGATTGTTGTTTAACTCCGTGGTCAGCAATATTCCAGCTATATGACAGCGGTCTCTAAAAACAGTATTCGAGTCTGGACCGGACATTCCAGTGATTGACATCATGAGCATCAATCCACATAATTTGGATACGATGACATAAATCAACCTTTAGTCAGGTGAGGTGAATATTTTCAGAATATAATATATTTACTATTGACTGTTTACATCTAACATATGTGGGATGAATTTCATTCTAAGACTTGAGTACCTTTCACACACAAACAATCCATGGAATCATCAATTTCACCACAATGGCCACAAGCTGCAGTAATAGGATTACGGAGAATTTTAGAATTAAAATTATGAAGTGATATCCCAAAGTGATTTAACTTATAAGTTGTTTGTTTGATGTTTAATGCCGCACTCAGCATTATTCCAGCTATGTTATGGTGGTCTGTAAATAATCGAGTCTGGACCAGACAATCCAGTGATTGATATCATGAGCATCGATCTACGCAATTGGAATCAATCAAATGTGTCAGCGAGCCTGATCCGTTCCTTGCCTCTTACAACAAGCATAGTTGCCTTTTACAGTAACCATGGCTTGCTGAAGACCTATTCTACCCAAAATCTTCACGGGTCTAAAATGTCTAAATGTCAACAGTTTGACCACCTCGCTCCAGGACACACATGGCTGAGAATATAGTCAACCAGACTGCCTGCTAATCCAGAACTGGTCATTTTACTCCAGGACTGGAGACATTTTCTAAAATCTACCCGTTACTTACTTGCCTCTTACGACAGGCATAGTCGCCTTTTACTGCAAGCATGGGTTGCTGAACACCTATTCTATCAGGGATATTCGGGTCTTATCTTATAAGTGAGTGTTGTATATTTCTGACCCAAATGAATTTATAGGAGCTGATATACATAGAAACAAGGTGAATATGTGATTCGAACCCATGACCATAGTGTCCACCACATCGAAGGAATACAATCCTGCACAGCGAATTGCCCCCTTAGACAACCCTCCAAAGGTACCCTGATTAGAAGTGGGGTCTAGTGGTAGAGCGTCTGCTTGAAGAGCGGAAGGTCGGTAGTTCGATCCCCGGCCACGTCATACCAGACGTTAAGAGACGGTACTTGTTGTTTTCTTGCATGGCGTTCGGCAAACGCAATAAAACAAGGACCGATCGGCTTGAAGTCAGTATACTGTGTCTGAGTAGAATCCAGTGCTATTTATGTCAAACTGGTGCATTGAAATCTCAGTGATTTAAGTAGGTGCTTCTGACAACATTGTTTATATTTTGGGGTCAAGTGTGGGAGCAACTCGTTTCCGCACGGTAAATTGAATAAGTGGACCAGTTTCGCATGTCCATGACTATTTTGTGAAAATTTAGAATAATTTATGAAACAAAAAATTAAAGAGATTGATGTATTGTATTCAGCTTCTATTATTCTTTCATTGAGGCATTTCGGTCGTCCTCGATAATCCAGATTATATATTTATTAAATGCATTTATTAATATACATATTTTTTTGTATAACGGAATGAAGATATAATACCCTAGATGGTCGAAGATGCGTTTCAGCACAGCTCCAAGTACATACATCAAACAACCGTGAAGATAAGGGTTAGAATAGGTCTTCAGCAACCCATGCTTGTGAGTAAAGGCGACTATGCTTGCTGTAAAAGGCGACTTACGGGATCGGGTGGTCAGGCTCGCTGACTTGGTTGATGCGTGTCATCGTATCCCGATTGCGTAGATCGGTGCTCATGATGTCATTCACGGGATTGTATGGCCCAGACTCGATTATTTATATTCAGACCGCCGTCATATAGCTGCAATACTGCTGAGTGCGGCGTTAAACAACAAACAAACATCTATAAGTCGATAGTTATGTGTGGGAAATGGAACGTGGTATTAATAAAAATGTTGTTTTTTTTATCAAAATGTGTATTTAGACTAAAGTGTCCATATGAACATGACTGGCGTGCTATGTTGTTTAATGCTACAAGTCAAAAACAAAACACCGTTATACCTATTTAAAAATTTCAATTGGGGTCGAGCCCTTTTTAAAATGTAAAACTGTCTTAAATTCAGAATTGTACAAGCAAGCTTTCATTGCAGTTCAGACAATCTAAAAATCGAGACTGGTCGTTATCACAACTACCAAAGGAAGAAAGATGGTGTATACATTGTAAAAGTATAATTATGTAGAAGATGAATACATCAAATGTGAAGGCCATCAGACACTTAGCCATATTCCGTCTACCAAGCAAACCACATGAGAGATGCTATTTAGTGTTTGTTTAATCCCACCCCCACCCCCCAACAAAAAAAAGAAAAAAGATCCGGGTTAGAATGGGTCTTCAGCAACCTATGCTTGCCGTATGAGGCGACTATGCTTGCCGTAAGAGGCGACTAACGGGGTCGGGTGGTCAGGCTCGCTGACTTGGTTGAAGCATGTCATCGTACCTCAATTGCGTGGATCGATGCCCATGTTATCAATTACTGGATTGTCTGGTCCAGACTCAATTATTTACAGCCCGTCGTCTTATAGCTGGAATATTGCTGAGTGCGGCGTTAAACAAACAAACAAACACAATTAATTCCCAATTAATTGTCTGGTGTGCATGATGTACTTTGTCAACTACAGTGTAACAATGTTGTGTTCATGTCATAATGGACTGTCATTGTGAAAACGGGCCGATGGCCTACATTCTTCTTGAATAAAGAACTAAGTCAGTAGTGCCACTTAGTACAACACAGTTTGATGTTGTTGAATAACGCCGCACTCAACAAACTTCCCTCCATATGATGGCGGTCTGTAAATAATCGAATCTGGACCACATCGATCCACGCAATTGGGATACGATGACATGCATCAACCAAGTCAGCGAGCCTGACCACCCGATCCTGTTAGTCGCCTCTTACGACAAGCATGGGCGCTGAAGACCAATTCTAACCCGGATCTTCAAAGGTAGCTTGTATAAAGTGAGGGCGAAAAAAGAACACCGAGTTTATTTTCTATGAATTAATTAAAAGAACTGATGATAAATTTGATAACGTCTATTTAACAATCACTCATTCCTGCAACAGTTGGTAAGAAGTAATCTGTAGCTGGGTATAATATACGGGCCAGTACCACACAAAGGAAATAACTTCACTTTGGAAGAACAGAAGCAGTTCGATTCATAACACTAGCTTGATACTAAAGCTTCTAAATGATACTTAAGGTAAGAGCACATAAAGGAAGGTCACCATTACACTAAAATATTTATATCTAGTCCATGTATGGCGTGGACGCTTAGTAACACCGATCGCGCACTGTTGGTGTCATTCAGGCCTTATAGGGTCTATTAGAAACCCCTAAGGATAATTAGACAGAGTTGTCTCCCCCGGAGCATTTACAATATGTTTGTTTGTTTGTTGTGTAACGCTGCATTCAGCAATATTGCAGCTATGTGACGGCGATCTGTAATAAATTGAGTTTGGACCTGACAATCCAGTGATTGACATCATGAACATCGATCTAGGCGATTGGGACACGATGACATGCATGAACCAAGTCAGCGAGCCTGACCACCCGATCCCGTTAGTCGCTTCTTACGGCAAGCATGGGCTGCTCAAGTCAAGCCCTAAAGGTTTGCTATCGTACAAAAATCTTCTTTGCTTAAGTTTGGGAATTGGGGAGTTTTCCTTATGACAAAATCCACTTTTCGTGGGATTTATTGGTCAAGTCAACAAATAACTGCAATAACGCACATCAGTTTAATCGGAAATTATAAGCGTCGCTATCGCCTGTTAAATACGGTCGTAGGTAGAATAAATAACTACTTCGGTTTAATGCACTACATCTGTTTGTGCTGTGTTGATACATCGTATGCAACTGTTTTATTATTTATCTTTTTCCTTCTGCAAAATATGTACATTTTGACAAATAAGTTCTAGTTCTTGTAACCGCCTCCGTAGTGGCTATAGTGTCTGTCGGGAGAGCGGAAGGCCGGTGGTTCCCGACAGCGTCATAAGAAAAGGCGTTAAAAGATGGTACTTGTTGTTACCCTGTCTGGCGCTCGGCATTAAGGGACTAAAACAAAGACTGGTCGGCTCGGAGTCAGTATACTGTGTCCTAGTGGGGTATTCATGTTAAACTGCGGTATGGTATCTCAGTGGGTTAGCACTATAAAACCGGCATTAGTCCGGGACACGTGCATGTACGTAGCTATATAAAGGAAATAATCTTTATTGCGACGTTAATGCCCATTTCATCTCTCCTCTTGTTGTTGTTGTTGTTGTTGTTGTTGGTGGTGGTGGTGGTGGTCTGTACATTCGTTATACATGGAATGCCCCACTGCACCATGGGATACACTGGCATGGCGGACACGAGTATGACCGATGGCAAGGACGAATGACTTATAACAAACAAACAAAACAAATTCTTTCCCCTGGTATTTGTTTTTGATCAATGTTTAGCTCACTTGGACTGAAGGTCCAGGTGAGCTGATGGCATGGCGTGTATTTCTATGCCCTTTTCAGAAGCGCAGAGAGCTATCGCTTTGGAGTAAAATATCTGATTTTAATGACTGCTGAAACTTTAGGAGTGTGTCAAGCACCAAATTCTTTTGGGAAAAAAATCTTTAACAATCTACTAAGAGACCTTAAGGCCTATGAAGCTGAAATTTGGCAAGTAAAATCAGAAAAAGACCTTTTCAACAATAAAATGGAAATTAATTGATAAATCGGAAATTTAGTTTCTCTCTGAAATATTTTACCATTCATATTTTTGGTACAGTTGCTTTCAGCGCACCTTCAGTTTAAACATATTATTCTAATTTGCGTATAAGAGTTGAATCATAAAAATAGTTTATATGTATTAATGTTTTAAAATAGATGTACTCTAACTCAGATAAAATTTAAATTAAAAACAATTCCTTAAAAAGGGTGAGGCTATAGTTGAATATGTTGTTGCTGTTTGCCCGGGTTTGATGAAGTGCCCAGCATTCTGTTGTGTCGTAAGAGGTGACTGACAGGATCGGGCGGTAGGACTTGTTGACGTGGTTGATGATTGTATGTCATCGTACCCCGACCGATATCGGTTGGTATGGCTCAGACCACCTTCCCGAGGCAAGAGAGTTAACTGACTTTAAAAGTCAAGTTTTCACGTGGAAACTGGACTTTTATTGTCAGTTAACTCACTTGCCTCGGGAAGATGGGCTCAGACTCGATTATTACAATACTACGATAGTTTGGATGTGCATTTCTTCCTTTTGTTCACTGGGATGGAGGGTGGCGAGCATCTTCGTGAACGATCATGCAGTCGGACTCTCTGACGTTTTTCAATGTGTGCTAAAACGCTGACTTTAAGATTAAATGGTCTAAATGATCAGAAATAACGCTTCTGTAGCGATAGAACTAGTCCTAGTGTCCTTACCAAACACTCCAAATAGTTAGCATAAGATATAAGGACCAGTAGAAATATGCCCTTTATAAGGGTTTTGCTATATGTTATCATTATAAGGACTAGTGGGCTAAAACTGTTAGTTTCTATCGCTCCTTCTGCATGTTGGTTTGTTTGTTTTTTAACGCCGCACTCAGCAATGTTCCAGTCTGTAAATTATCGAGTCTGGACCAGACAATCCAGTAATTAATATCATGCGCATCGATCCACGCAATTGGGATCGATGACATGCATCAACCAAGTCAGCCTACAAGCGAGCCTGACCACCCGATCCCGTTAGTCGCCTCTTACGACAAGCATAGTCACCTTTTACGGCAAGCATGGGTTGCTGAAAACTTCCTCTACCCCGGATCTTCACGGGTCGCTTCTGCGTGTATTCGTGCGAGGGATTTCCCAAGGGTTCCCCCAGGAATGTGGAAGTCATCCGTCAGTGTTTACGTCATTTCAAGAATAGTCTCGTGAAATACGTATGATTGTTTGTTTGTTTGTTGTTTAATGCCACACCCAGCAATATTCCAGCAGTATGACGGCGGTCTGTGAATAACCGCGTCTGGACCAAACAATCCAGTGATTGACACCCTGTGCATCGATCTACGCAATTGGGATACAAGGACATCACCGAGTTACCGAACCTGACCATCCGTCCCGTTAGTCGCCCCTAACAACAAGCATGGGTCCCTTTAGATCATTTCTAACCCGGATCTTCATGCGTCGAAATACGTATGAACGTCAAATTGTGTCGTTCACACAGTAATGGACCCGTGAAGATTCCGGGGTAGAATAGGTCTTCAGCAACCCATACCTGCC
The DNA here is from genome assembly GCF_022045235.1 of Haliotis cracherodii. Classification (NCBI taxonomy): domain Eukaryota; kingdom Metazoa; phylum Mollusca; class Gastropoda; order Lepetellida; family Haliotidae; genus Haliotis; species Haliotis cracherodii. Next base: position 41,934,373 of record NW_027266266.1, read on the forward strand.
GTAAAGGCGACTATGCTTGCCGGGATCGGGTGGTCAGACTCGCTGACTTGGTTGATACATGTCATCGATCCCAATTGCGTGGATCGATGCTCATGATGTCAATCACTGGATTGACTGGTCCAGACTCGATTATTTTACAGACCGCCGTCATATAGCTGGAATATTGCTGAGTGCGGCGTTAAACAACAAACATGCAAACAAAATCATACAGTTATGAACGTCAATTCTGCGTCATGTGACCGACCTCTCGTCCAATAGAAAAGCCGTATATCGTGTAAACTTCACACAAAAAAAACCCCAAACAACCAACGACATCAACAGCAACAACAAACGAACAAACCATCCTTGAAAGTGACAACATGAATCATACGGTTTGCTGGTTGGCTGATAACAAAATAGGCCTGAATTGTGCATCATTATCGGCCAATGTCACTGATGTCGTATTGTCGTATACAGCTAATTTTGTGTAAACCAGTGAAGTTATTATTGTTAACGTATTATTTATAAAGAGGTGACTTTAATCCTTTGTTGCACGTATATGAAGGTGAATCTGCGTAGAAGCTTTTGTGTGTGTGTGTGTTTCTGATTGAATATAAGCACTCTGTGAAGTTATAATTTGTCGACTATTTATAACAAAAAATATCAACACAGCATGCCATAAACATACAGCGACATATTGTCATAACATTCTTGTATGGGTATGACGTCATCAATTGTTGGCTGTGTGACGTCATGTTAACAAACACTCGATTTTGATATAGTATCTTTAGGGAGGTATATTTTCTGTACAATGTATTAACTGTTTTACGAAATAACACATATAGAGAGGGGGAAGAAAGAACTCTCCTAAACCGAAGTAGCGACATTCCGCACGAGTCAATAGATACGCACCTTGTACCCATTTCACTACACATTTGTCATTCACAAATAGCCTTATGCTGGGAAATGAGACGCATGTTTGATTGCTACGGCATTAAACGTAATGAAACAAAATAGTTTTAACGAGCTGATAGCAATACAAGTCAAAATATGACGACTGACCAAATACATTAAAAAACGTGTTTGTAATATGACACATGCAATTGTGTCACTACAAACATTTTTTTATACAAAAAAGAATGATGAAACACATAATGTTAAGATAAATTCCACATTAACACATATTTCTGAACCGAAAACAGACCAAGTTATAAATTTTGAAAAAGGCTATAGCACAGGCTATAATGTTCAGATGGCGCAGTCATGATGATAGTCATTATTATACACATTATCATGATCATTATCATAATGGTTATTGCCCTTATGACGAATACATTCTAGACAAAGAGTCTGACTCCGAAGGCCGTGCCCTGGAAGCTGTAAGACTATATTTGTCGGGATTTCCACCATTCTGGAGAACATTAGTCCACAACGTGGAGGATTTGGAAGAGAAAAACCTTATTTCAATGTTCCGACTTCGCATTTTCTTCGGGAGCTTTTACGCATTGACCCGGGCTCGGGCCGAACAAAGCGTCTGCTAAATTGGCTTTGTTTTTAGTTCGAACGACGCCAGTAAGGATCCCAATATGTCCTGTGAATGACTATTGGGTGTCTAGTTGACATGGGGGATGGTTTGTGCTCCAGAAATAACCATAGTTTGAAGCATAATTCAAAACGGAATCTTTGATGGACACGACAGTTTCGTTTCGGACAGCGTTATACTTTTGACATTTCTGGGTGACCTGACATTTGAGTTCGGTGTCTGATTCAGAATTGGGCCGGTCAGGAAAGCAGAAGAGTTACTTTGTAAGTATATACGACAAATACCACATTTTACGTTTAGTTTAGTTCATCTGTTTTGTTTTAAATTGTCAAATGCCGTAATTAGGAAGAGCTCGTTAGCAATGTTACTAAAAGTATGTTGGGTACTAAAACGGATACGGATTCATAGGACTACACGAAGAATAAACATTACAAGTTACAGATATTTGTTTTTATTAATAATTCCCTTAGCTATGAATTTGGTACGGATGTTTCGATATAGACTCTATTTCAAAATTTTAATTCCGTTTCTGCAACCTTTGCACTCTCAAACGATTTAAGCAAACTCCATAAATTCTTCTTACTGTCAGCATGTCAAATGTCAAATGAAAATTCTTCAATGAATATTTCAGATATATCAACAAAGTGAATTAACATCGTTTGAGGAAAGCTTGGTTCAGTAACAATGGCAATTCCAATGATATTGCTGGCTGTATGTAATTAATTTCTAAAACAAATTCATTTGTCATAAATTGTTCCATAGTGTATTGAACACATTTTTTTATGGATGTCAAGCATCTTTATTGTTGATAGGCATGCATGGTTGCAGACAGTGCACTTATTCCTTCATCAGATGAATGAATAATTAGGTTTACCCCATGAAGGCTTAAGAACTGCAGAACATACATCGATCCACAATAAAGAAGTTGTCATCCATTAAGCTGTGGGTGCCAATCCATTTCAAAGGTACTATCAGGCAAAGACAATTATTAATAATAGTTGCAAAAGTTTTCATCAATTTCTGTTCACATTTTATAAGCAGTACATTAGTATCCCAGTGTGACATTACATATTTACTTCTTGATGAAAAATGATATGACGACAGGTCTTTCTAGATGAACATCAGTTGTTTCTCTGACAACAACAATGATAAATCTAGGCCAGAAATAATCAGAAACTCTATCTTACTGTAAGGGTGAAGATTTCATTTGGTTTTATTGAGACACATTTGAGAAAAATTAAATTTTGAAGTTTGAGGAGTGAGTGAGTGAGTGAGTGAGTATGGTTTTACGCCGCTTTTAGCAATATTCCAGCAATATCACGGCGGGGGACACCAGAAATGGGCTTCACACATTGTACCCATGTCGGGAATCGAACCCGGGTCTTCAGCGTGACGAGCGAACGCTTGAAGTTTGAGGAATTCCTTGAGATGTTTCGTTTTTCAAAACTTATGTTTTGGTGAAAAGTTGAGTTTTCAACATTTCGATTACTGAAGATATGCAAGTGTTTGGAAAATATACTTCCTTGCCAATATGATTTGTTTGTTTATTTGTTGTTTAATGCTGCCCTCAGCAATATTCCAGCTATATGTCGGCAGGCTGTAAATTGTAGCTCACATACAAAAATTGGGGGGACTGGTAATTTTTAGAGTTGCCAATCCTCTAAAAAACTGGTATTTTCAAAAGCCAGTTGGGACACTGCTTTCCTCTCACATGAAGCTGACAAGCGATGATATCAATGCAATGCTATAGAGGCAATATATTATATTATAACCCAACTACCTCACAATTAGATTTCACAGAACTGTGGTCTGATTTTAAACATGGCAACCATTCAGCCATATTGAATATAGTTTGGAACTGTTTATTAGGGGTGTCACAATAAATTGAAATATTGACTTAAAGTCAATAAATCGATTGTTAAATCAGTTTCCGATCAATAGTATCGATTTCAGTTAGGAATATCGATAGTTTCGATTGTATTTACCATATCAATAAAATACATGCAATGCTGTTCAAATTTGTTTTTCTTTTGATCATGAGTGGTAGTAATTTACACATGGTAATGTGGAAGTTTCTTTTTCTTAAATTATTAGGGTAAAGAAAAAACAAAGCAGTCATATCTCAAACTTTACTTTTTATTTGTTGTTATTGTTATCACATTCAAAGGAAACTTCAGTTCCAAGGTTTAATTAACTCTAAAATCCATCTAAAATGATACACTGAAAACTATCGATATTTATAGCAATAGTTGCTTCCAATATCAATAGTTATCACAATAGTTTCTTTCAATATCAGTAGTTATCGCAATAGTGATTTCCAGACCAATACTCACCCCTACTGTTTATTTGTACATCAGGGGGCACGGGTGGCCCAGTTGTCTAAGGCGCCGCGATTCGCTGAGCAGTGTTGCGTCCCTTGGGCCTGCCAGAAACCTATGATTGCGGGTTCGAATCCCGGTTCGCCCCAATTATGTTTCTAGGTTTGTCAGCACCATACCCGTGCTCGTTGGTTTCACTGAAGTGGTAAACGTCTGAGACCTGCATTACTTCGGGCTTTCCTCCCACATTAAGCTGACACGCCGCGATATAACTGGACTACTGTTAAAAGCAGTGTTAACCCCAACTCACTCACTATTTAAAAAATCAACAGGTAATATGATGTACAGGGTATATGTATCGTGTAGATCTATACATATTTTCAAGGCTTCAAATAATTTTAGTTTCTTCCCCTGTATGACCTTGGACTAGTCTGAATATATTGACTTCAATCCAACTCAAGTATCATGTAGATCTATTATATTTTCAAGGCTTCAAATGATTTTAGTTTTGTCCCTTATATGACCTTGGACTAGTCTGAATACATTTACTACAATCCAACTCAAGTATCTTGTAGATCTATATATGTTTTCAAGACTTCAAATAATTTTAGTTTCGTCCTTTGTATGACCTTGGACTAGTCTGAATACATTTACTACAATCCAACTCAAGTATCTTGTAGATCTATACATATTTTCAAGGCTTCAAATAATTTTAGTTTCTTCCCCTGTATGACCTTGGACTAGTCTGAATACATTTACTACAATCCAACTCAAGTATCGTGTAGATATATATATGTTTTCAAGGCTTCAAATGATTTTAGTTTCTTCCCTTGTATGACCTTGGACTAGTCTGAATATATTGACTACGACCCAACTCAATTATCGTGTAGATCTATATATGTTTTCAAGGCTTCAAATGATTTTAGTTTCTTCTCTTGTATGACCTTGGACTAGTCTGAATATATTGACTACGACCCAACTCAATTATCGTGTAGATCTATATATGTTTTCAAGGCTTCAAATAATTTTAGTTTCTTCTCTTGTATGACCTTGGACTAGTCTGAATATATTGACTACGACCCAACTCAATTATCGTGTAGATCTATATATGTTTTCAAGGCTTCAACTGATTTTAGTTTCTTCCCTTGTATGACGTTGGACTATTCTGAATATATCGACTACAATCCAACTCCATTCTAGAATGATTTCATCATATGGAAAGGTTAGATTGCCGCAGCCAGAAAATATTCTAGGCTCCATTTGGATTTTATTTTTTTATTTTTTAGGTATATATTTTAAAATAATATAACTTTATTTCTGAGACATTGAAAACTGTTTATTGAATGTGTCCTTACAACACATTTCTGAGCCTCTATATTTATTTATTTATTCATTCATTCATTCATTCATTCATTCATTCATTCATTCATTCATTCATTCATTCATTTATTTATTTATTTGCATATGTGTTTGGTTGACGCCACCGTCAGCAATATTGCAGTATATAACTGCTGTTGTGACCAGACAATCTAGTGATAGATATTACGAGCAATGGTCCATGATGTCAGTGTACGATGACTTGTCACTGCCTGACCACTGATCCATTAATTCACCTCTTACATAGGGGACCAGTTGTAACCAGGAACCTCCACGAAACTCCCATCTTCAAAAATACTTGTCTGAGCTAACCTGAAAACTGTCCTTGTGACTCATGTATAATGCAACAGGCATTGAGTGTAAAGGGCTGTAGAAATGAAACTTTGAAATTAAGGCCTTACATTTTATTGTTTTAGGGTGTGGACTTCGTCAGAATATATTGTAAAAAACATCAGCTTGTTTTAATTTATTTTATCTCACAGTTTTATCACTCTTGGGTCAGTCAGGATAAGTAAATAAATTGTTGGTTTTGAAATTCATTTGACAATTGTGTGACATTATTGGACTCACTTTCAAGTGAGTGTCAGAATTAGATGTCATACCATAGTGGTTTTATATGTATATGCCAGTATATTTTGTTTCATAATTTTATAGTCTCATGGAATCAGTCTAGTATAAAGAAACATTTATTGTTTATGTCATGTATGCTTTATATAAACCTTTGTCATGGGCAGTATGGCTGGGACGAGTCCAAATTTACTACCAGGGTACCCAGCCCTCTATTACCTGACTATACCACAGCACGTGCAAAACGATTTTAGATACATGTATTAAACAATCTGGTCATGCATACACTGAAGTTGACTTAAGTTATATCTTTATTTAACCATATAAAAATCTGAAGGAATGGGTGCATAGTCAGAAAGAAATGTGAACATTAGTGACTTGTAGTGTAGCCATAGAGTTCCAGATAATTTTAATCATTAGCCAATATATCACGTGACTAACCACGGGTCCGGGTAGTCCTGTGGGTACCCGGGACCTACTCAGTACCCAACCAACCCGGGTAGCCGAGTTACCCATCCCAGCCCTCGTGGGCAGCAGTTAAACTTCAACTGAACAAAGTACATGGGTGTAGCTGTAAGTGGGAACATTTTTTTACCTGTGCAAAAACCTAATTAATAATTCAGGTGATTTTGAGTGAGTTGCATGTCTATATTTTAGTGAATGAAAATATAGAATAAAACATGGGAGACTCTCAGGATAAAATAGATGACCACGGAGCTACAGATAAGCAACATATTTGCGTAAAATACCCCCTAAATATATTCAAAACCCAATTACTTTCAACATGTTCAATTAACTTGCGTACAGAAACGCATGCATTAAATAAAAAAACTCATATGTATAAAAACAGCATACGTAAATACCCAATGAAGATTTTTCAGCATGCATAGAAAAGAGCTGATTTCCAAAATACAATTACAAGCTAATTTACTTTCCGAGTCAAGTGTACATATTTAGAACAGTTATCAAGGTTATTAACATTTGAAACATTATTTCATTTTTTAAATCTTAAAATGTTCACTTATTTGGGGGAAAAAAACCAATAGAGTGATGAATAGATGAGCGAAAAAATATTGGCTACCCAATGAAATATGTAATAACCCAATAAAAATAGAAACCCTAGAGTAAAAACTGAATTGCTCAAAAAGTTAACTGGAGCTCTGTGCCCATGATGCAGAATTTGTTTAGCCATAAAAAACAATAGTTGCTATCTGCACAGCTGAAACCAGCCATAATGGTTCTAACATAGGTATGTGTTCTTACGACATAATAAGAATATATCAACAGAAGATATGGTCTCTCTTTCAAGTGTTAGACTGAGATAAATTAGAAAATAGTATGTTCTCTTCATTAGAAAGCATGTTTTTAACAGCTACGGAATCATATACTACATACACACACGTCATACACACACCCACACACTCACATACAAACACCATACATCACACCCAACCCACACACACACACCTCATACGCACACACCTTTCCACCACACACACACACGCACACGCACGCACACATCACATGCAGCTCAAACACCACACCTACCACCACACACACTGAAGTTGACTGAAACTTTATCCCTACTCAAACATATACAAGTCAAAAGGAATGTGTGCATCATCAGAAAGAAATGGGAACACTACAGACTTGTAGTGTAACCACTGAGCTTTAGTGAGTTTATGTCATTAAACAATTTATCATGTGACTAACCACGGGTCCGGGTAGTCCTGTGGGTACCCGGGTCCTACTTAGGACCCACGAGACCCGAGTACCCGAGTTACCCGTCGAAGCCCTAACACACTCACTCACACTCACGCTCACACTCACACTCACACTCTCACACACACACACTCAGAGAGGGGATACAATAATCATCATGTCATCCTCTGCACACAACAAAGTCCCATTCCCCGACACTCCTATGTTAATGATGGCCTAACTGTACCATACAGACGGTGGACTTACTGACTATATATATATTTTCAGGGAGACCACCACCCTCTTCCCAGCTGACGCCCAAAATGGAGACTTTCATAAAGAAAGAAACGGAAGACGAAGCCGGGTCATCCATCTCCTTCTACAAACAACGTATCTCTTGTCAGTTGTGTGGAAAAGAGTTTTCCCAGCTGGAGAAGCTGTCCTATCACATCTACAACAACTGTAAGGATGAACCGGAGGGTGACCTTCAGATTGACGAGTCGCCCAGACCTGACCGCTCACAACCGAGCATGGAATCCCCGGAAAAGGACGCAGCGGGTGAAGACGATGATCCATCTCGGTCCCATGCTTGTGATATATGTGGAAAACATTTCCCCAAACTGCAGAATTTGCAGGTCCATGTGAGATCCCATACTGGTGAAAAGCCGTATAAATGTCAGTGGTGTGACAAGACATTTTCCAGCTATGGCAACATGAAGGCTCACAGCCGCGTCCACACAGGGGTACGCCCACATCAGTGTTCTCAGTGTGGCAAGGAATTTGGCACTGCCCAAAATCTACAAGTACATATTCGAACCCACACCGGTGAAAAACCCTATAAATGTGCGGAGTGTGGGAAGGGGTTTGCGGGTCAGGGAAACCTTAAAGTCCACCAACGCACCCACACTGGGGAAAAGCCGTATAAATGCCAGATGTGTGGGAAGGATTTTAGGAACTTGCAATCTCTTCATATTCATGTCCGTTCTCACACTGGCGAGAAGCCGTTTGAATGTTCATTTTGTCACAAAGCGTTCACAAGTCAAGGCAACATGCAGGCACACATGCGCATCCACACTGGAGAACGTCCTTTCAGCTGTGGAGAGTGCGACAAAAACTTCTCCAACATGCAGGCTCTGAAGATCCACATCCGCACCCACACTGGCGAGAAGCCCCATGTCTGCCATGTCTGTGGTAAAGACTTTGCGAGTGTTGGAAATTATCAAGTCCACATGAGGACGCATACCGGCGTGAGGCCATACTCCTGTCGAATGTGTGGGAAGGACTTCACCACTATGTCCAACATGCAGACCCATATGGTGAGAACACATGCTACAGAGCTCTATGCTGAGAATGCGCTACTATGGAGTAGGATGCAGGAACTTTCTAGGCAGTACATGCAGATGACGGCCATGCCAGGGGTGAGTGGAGATCAGGCCACCCCGACAGGGCCTCCTCCCTTGAACATGGCCTTTCCGATGGATCTGTCTCCAGGCTTTGAACAATTAATTGCAGCCAATCAGAAGCTGTTCTCAGCATCTGCTGCTGCGATGAGTCTTAATGAATCTGATCTTGCCGAACAGGAAGAATCTGAAAATGACAACACAAATTCCACGAAAGATCCATTTACAAGTAATACTGGTTCCTCAGCAGGTAGTCCTAATGGTGAGGGCCCTGACTCTCCAGCGGCTACAGGGTCAGATAACAGTACCAGTACAAATCCAAAGGACACAGCCCCTGAAGAACCCGCTTACTCTTCAGCTTCAGTTGAAGCAAATCCTATTCAAACTGACAACAGTGTTATGGAGGGATCACCATCCTCAAGTCTTAACACAGCACCAATGGAAGTAAATCCAGAAAGCAGTGAATCACAACCTTCAAACAGTGATTTCAGACCAGCAAGCAGTGAATCACAACCTTCAAACAGTGATTTCAGACCAGCAAGCAGTGAATCACGACCTTCAAACAGTGATTTCAGACCAGCAAGCAGTGAATCACGACCTTCAAACAGTGATTTCAGACCAGCAAGCAGTGAATCACGACCTTCAAACAGTGATTTCAGACCAGAAAGCAGTGAATCAAAACCTTCGAACAGTGATTTCAGACCAGCAAGCAGTGAATCACGACCTTCAAACAGTGATTTCAGACCAGCAAGCAGTGAATCTCGACCTTCAAACAGTGATTTCAGACCAGCAAGCAGTGAATCACGACCTCCAGCCAGCAATTTCAGACCAGCAAGCAGTGAATCACGACCTTCAAACAGTGATTTCAGACCAGCAAGCAGTGAATCACGACCTTCAAACAGTGATTTCAGACCAGCAAGCAGTGAATCTCGACCTTCAAACAGTGATTTCAGACCAGCAAGCAGTGAATCACGACCTTCAAACAGTGATTTCAGACCAGCAAGCAGTGAATCTCGACCTTCAAACAGTGATTTCAGACCAGAAAGCATTGAATCACGCCCTTCAAACAGTGATTTCAGACCAGCAAGCAGGGAATCACGACCTTCAAACAGCGAATTCAGACCAGCAAGCAGTGAATCACGACCTCCAGTCAGCGATTTCAGACCAGCAACCTTAGAATCCAGAGCTGCAGTCAATGAATCAAGAGCTGCAGCTAGTGCTTCTAGACCAGTTGCCAACAATCCTGACATGACAATCTCTGGTCTGAGACTCATCAACTCTTCCTTAGCATCTTCCAGTCCAAGCCATGGGCCCCCAAACCCAAGCACCAGCACCCGTGACTTGGATAAGCCCACGTCTAATCACAACCTTATGGCCACTCATTCTAGTCACTTACTCAACCACAACAACTCTAACCCCACCCCAGGGGCAACTGGAGGGAATTATCTACTAAATCCAACACACAACCATTTCACTAGTCTCTCAATGAACATGAGGAGTGCCATTGATGCCTCAAGGACTGATCAGGTCCTGGCACACGACTCAACCAATCTAGGATTCGACCCTCAAATGCACGACCTCCTTGCGATGAACAGGAGCATGCAGTTGGGCTACCACTTCCCCCAAATGAACGCTCCCCTAGTACCAAATGATTATGCTATGAACATGTTCAAGAGACCAAGTATGTTTCAAGCCAAGCAAACGGGTAGTCTCAGTTCCACGGATAATATCATGAACATGTTTGGTTTCATGAACAACCCAACGTATCCATCTTCATCTGAACATATAACAGGCCAACTGCCGAACATGTTCACACAGTCCTCCATACACGGCCACAGCGCCGCAGCCGAGACCAGCTCAGGGAATCTGTTTCCGATGCCACCAAATCTGAAGTCGGACATATCCTCGGCAGATCTGAACAGTGTTGTTCAGACCGCGCTGAACATGTTCTCATGTGACAATGGACCAGATTCGGAGTATTCCGATGTGTTCAGCAAGAAGCCTGATCCAGGGGGGGACTGTTCCTTCACAGGGTCAGGTGGTCCAGTCTTTCCTACTAATATGTAATGCTGAGTCATCATTTAAGGGCATTAAAAACAATTTTCACCAGAATATAATTTTTAAAATAGCCATGATGACTAGGTGAACAGGCTGTTTGGTTTTTTTGTAACCAAAAAAAAAACTGATTCAAAGTCAACATAAACAACCATGTTATGATAGTTGAGACAAGGAAAGAACTTTTCCATTAATTGCAGACAATATACTGACATTCAAAGAAGTGATTTTTGTACCTGACAATATCGAAATTAATGCTTATCTTTTGTGCACAAGGGTTTATCTAGTATTCCATACTGAGTACCCCTGCTGGCCAATTGAGATCGTTTCATTAATGTGTTCAAAATTGGTATTTTTAAAAAGTTCTTATTTTTTTAAATTTCAGGGGTATTTTCACATTGTTTTCTAATATTGCATTCAATGCAGTAATGTTAAGTTAAGCATTAAAGCCTTTGGCTTAAAGAACTCTTTCACATTATATCAGAGAATAGCACTTCTGTTTGGTGCCAAATGATATGTGTTTCTTGTTATGTCTATCATTTTATATCCATTCATGACCCAGTGATACAAAACATTGTATTGTGGCACCACAGAACCTTAAATTTCTTATCAAAATAACGAAATTGTATGCCATTTTTTTTCTACCTAAAATTCCCTCTCTATATTCATATATAAATCCAAAGTTCAGAATAAAATAATGAAAGTATATGCCTTTTTACAACCAAACACCCCTCTCCCAATATACCACTCAACTTTTGACAGGGATAATCAGATATGTCATTCTACTTAAGTATACACTTGACATTATGAGAATCAGTTTGGTGTCGCAGCGAAAAATATCCCTATCAGTGGTGGAGCAATATATATACATCCAAGTTATGATTTCGGTCATGAAATTGTATGCCATGTTGCTATCAAACGATGTTTATGTGTATGGAGTATGTGTTTGATAGCAAAAAGTTTGTTAGTTAAAGATGACTCGTTGCAGAGCAAGCCATAGTTGGGACGACCTCATTCATGGGCCGCATTGTTGAAAGGCTGATTATAGAGTTGTCTTGATACGACCCCCTGTGGAGGTGTCGTCAGATCTGCATGCAAAGAGGTGTGATATCGGAGTAAAAGATCTGATGTTCATGAGATTGGAGCTGGGAATGATGGTAGTTAAATGTGGGGAGGGTTAAGCAGTGTAGCGAGGAAATTAAGAGACCCTGTCATTTAATATGTTAAAGACAAAGAAATACTTTTCTTTCAAATAACAGGATTAGGATTGGATGTCCGGTTGAGATGGGAGGGTCAAGGGCAAGTGGTATAGGTCCAGGTGAGAGGTTGGAGGTCAAGGTTAGGTGGGATAGGTCAAGGTGAGGTGTTGGAGGTCAAGTTTAGGTGGGTTAGATCAAGGTTAGGTGGGAGAGGTCAAGGTGAGGTGGGAGGTCAAGGTGATTGGAAGAGGTCAAGGTGAGGTAAAGGAGGTCAGGGTGAGGTGGGAGAGGTCAAGGTGAGATTTTAGGTAAAGGTGAGGGTCAGATTTGGGGGGGGGGGGGGGGGGGGGGGGATTAGGTGCCAATTTATTTTATATGTGTTGGTTAGAATGTGCCCTAGAGTGAGTCTGTAGTTGTGTTTCTCAATACCTCAATGTGTGTATGTTGAAATGGAATAAAATAGGGAAAAGATGAAGTGACTTGATTTTGATTTGGGACTTGATTTATGGAAATCCATCCATAGTTGTGAAGATACTTTATGAAAGTCTTCAGCTATGATTTATCTTGCAGATTCATATTTCTTTGGCGTAACATGTGATTTCACATAAATAAACCAGCTTTTTTTTTCAAATTTAGGTTGTACATGCGTAAATATATTGTTAGCTCACCTGACCTGTAGGTTTAAGTGAGTCTATGTCGAAGACTATTGTCTTTCATTTGTTCTTCTTCTATCCACATATCTGTAGTTTTGTTTGTTTGTTTGATTGTTTGTTGTTTAACGCTGCACTCAGCAATATTCCAGCTATATGACGGCGGTCTGTAAATAATCTAATCTGGACCAGACAATCCAGTGATTAATATAATGAGCATCGATCCATGCAATTGGGATACGATGACATGCATCAACCAAGTCAGTGAGCCTGACCACCCGATCCCATTAGTCGCCTCTTTCGGCAAGCAAAGTCGCCTCTTTCGGCAAGCAAAGTCGCCTTTTACAACCTTTTTATCCATGTTTCCTCTGAAATTACAAGACCCTAGGATCTGAAACTACAGATAGGCTAGTTACATTTTTACATCACCCGAAATACCCATACAGTGCTTGCAGGAAGACAAGTCTAGGATACTGGGGCCCTTTTCTTACATGGAAACCCCACAGGGAGACAAGCATCGGATACTGGGGACCTATTCTGACCTGGAATCTCCACAGGGAGAAAAGCATGGGATACTGGGGACTTGTTCTGATATGAATGCCCACAGGGAGACAAGCATGGGGTACTGGGGACCTATTCTGACCTGAATCTCCACAGGGAGACAAGCATCGGATACTGGGGACCTATTCTGACCTGGAATCTCCACAGGGAGAAAAGCATGGGATACTGGGGACTTGTTCTGACATGAATGCCCACAGGGAGACAAGCATGGGGTACTGGGGACCTATTCTGACCTGAATCTCCACAGGGAGACAAGCATGGGGTACAGGGGACCTATTCTGACCTGAATCTCCACAGGGAGACAAGCATGGGGTACTGGGGACCTATTCTGACCTGAAATCTCCACAGGGAGACAAGCATGGGGTACTGAGGACCTATTGATATGGAATCCCCACAGGGAGACAAGCATGGGATACTGGGGACATATTCTGATATGAATCCCCACAGGGAGACAAGCATGGAGTACTGGGGACATAAAATACTAATACTTTGCATTGATGATAACACCAGTGGTGTGTCTGAAAAAGACTTGCAATAGTCTGATCTGGAAACGATTTGAAGTGTTTTTACCTACAACACATTTGTTTCCAGCACATGCAGTGCACAATTGTATTTTTCATGTAAAATGTGAGGTAATATTATTTTTTCCAATGTGTTCCAGAATTATTATTTTTTATTATTATTAATCAGGGGCGGTAGGGTAGCCTAGTGGTTAAAGCGTTTGCTCGCCACGCCGAAGACCTGGGTTCGATTCCCGACATGGGCACAATGTGTGAAGCCCATTTCTGGTGTCCCCCAGTGTGATATTGCTGGAATATTGCAAAAAGCGGCGTAAAACCATACTCACTCACTCACTATTATTAATGAAAATATATATATTCAACTAGATACTCATGTAACATTGTACTATTGTACATGCTGTGAGGATATCTGTTGAAACACATGACATTGGTTTGCATATTGTTGTTGACCCTCTCAGACCACTGACATAACTTATTCCAAAAATGATCAGGTGAGCTACAGAAAGGCTGTACATTGATTTTGTTGGTTTGTTTTATGCCGCAACATAAGCTTTATGACGGCGGTCCGTATATAATCAAGCCTGGACCAGACAATCCAGTTACATCATGAGCATCAATCTATGTAATTGGGATACAATAACATGCATCAGGTCAGCGAGCCTGATCATCGGATCCTGTTGGTCACCTCTTCCGACAGGCATGGGTTGCTGAAGATAAAAAAATTCAAACCCTGATCTTCACATGTAATGTACTTTGAACAGCGTCTCATCTCACACAACTTTATGGACAAAGTACATGTAAAATTAGGTCATGAGATTTGACTGCAGTTGGCATCACATGATATGAAACTGTTATCTATCCGGATGGACCCGTATCTGCTGAAGCTGCTGTATGGAAGTGGGCATGTAAACTGAACCTGATAAGAATAAACAATGACGAAGGGCATCCTTGATGCAGGTGTGCAACAGATTACCCAGCTTCATCTTACTCATGTTAATGTACAGAAATACCCATGAAGATCCGGGGTAGAATAGGTCTTCAGCAGCCCATGCTTGCCGTCAAAGGCGACTATGCTTGTCATAAGAGGCGATCCCGTTAGTCGCCTAACGGGATCGGGTAGTCAGACTCGCTGACTTGGTTGATGCATGTCATCGTATCCCTATTGCGTGTATCGATGCTCATGATGTCAATCACTGGATTGTCTGGTCCAGACTCGAGTACTTACAGTCTACATATAGCTGGAATATTGCTGAGTGCGGCGTTAAACAACAAACAAACAAACAAACAAAACTACACTGTTAAACAACAAACAAATAATGTGTAGAAAAAAACAAATCTTCTGACCTCCCCTCAAGTGCGCGAGATTGTTTTTCAGACAGGTTTGTTTGTTTCTTGTTTTAACACTGAACACAGCAGTATTACAGCTATATGACAGCAGTCTATAAATAATCGACTCTGGATCAGACAATCCAGTGATCGATGGTGTGAGCAACCATCCATGCCTTCTTTACGATGACGGCCATCAGCCAAGTCACCAAGTCTGACCATCCCATCCCATTGGTTGCATAGATTGCTGGGAACCTATTCTAACCAAATTAGGGGGACTGCCCAGAGAGGGGACACCCTTTTCTGTCATCTCACATGTTAACTGTGTACCCTGCCTTGTCACCTTGTGACTTAGGTATTTTGTTAACTTGTTAAATTTTGTTAACTTGATGGAGGAGGAAAGCCAAGTTATTCAGGTCTTGGATGTTTACCACTTTGGTGGAACCACCAGCATTTATGGTACTGACAAAACTAGTGGCATAATCAGATTGGGTATTGGTCAGATCCTGAGTGAGAGAGTGAGCGAGCGAGCGAGCGAGTGAGCGAGTGAGTGAGTGAGTGAGTGACATATCAGGGGAGTGGCAATGTTGTGGCCCACTATTATTATGATTCGTGGTTTCTCTGCACCACACCCAGCTCATGGGTACATTTTAGACACCGAACCCATGTTGGGAACCTTTTACGGAAAGCATGTGTTAATGAAGACCTGTTGTACCCCGGCTCTTCACGGGTCCAGTAATTAGTGAATTGAATTGAACGCATGCGTGTGCTACGTTTCGTGACGTCAGTCGTTTCGGCATGGGCACGTGCATCATGTTTGTGCATGTGCATCTCGAAAATGTGCGTGGAGAACGTGAATGTCAAAAACTGCTGTCGATTTGGGAAATTTAATTGTTTGACGTTTGATCGTTCAAAAAAATGAACCTCCACATCGACTACAACGTCGTGAGGCTATTCTTCAACGTCATGGCCCAGGGGGGCGGTCGGGTAGCCTGGTGGTTAAAGCGTTCGCTCGTCACGCCGAAGACCCGGGTTCGATTCGACATGGGTACAATGTGTGAAGCCCATTTCTGGTGTCCCCCGCCGTGATATTGCTGGAATATTGCTAAAAGCGGCGTAAAACCATACTCACTCACTCATGGCCCAGGATTCCAACAGGCTAATACCCGTCTAACACGGCTTAGGTTGCTGTTGCTTTTCTTCAACAGCACAATGTTCAAGTACTGCCTGTTCAATTTACCTGATCTCTCCGCAATAGAGCATGTATATGATGAATGGTGCGACGTCAACGCCGTGTACCAATTCCGCCAGATAACGTTAGTGATTTAGCAGCAGAGTTGCAGAGAATATAGCAAGCCATTCCACAAACCTCAAAAGCCCCTTTGATAAACTTCGGCGATGCACTGCTGTTGTCGCTGCTCACGGTGGGCGTACCCTTATTGGGTTCATGACATTGTTGCTTGATCACCGCCACGCATTTGGACTCGTAACGCCAATGTCATGGACATTAAACATGCTGTTCTGTCGTCTTCGTGTGATCTCAAAATCCACCTTTTAAGGTTTGCATGGGAACCTTTCATTTTTGTTATATTTTCAAACTTAGAAATAATTTTAACAATGCACAGTTTCTTTTTGTGGTTAGTATATACGTAATATACTGTTCAAATGTTTGTTGTTTTAGATCGCACTCTGCAATATCCCAGATTTATGAAGGAGGCATGTAAATAATCGCTTCTGGTAGAGCCAAACCAGTGATTGGTATTGTGAGCAAAGTTCGGTGTCGTCAGGATACGATGACACAAAAAAAACGAAAGTTTCGGAGCTTGACCACCCGATCCATTTGGTCGCTAGGTACAATTAGCATAGTTATCCGTGGACCTTCTCTAACCCTGGACCGCGGTGAACGTATAGGTAGCATGGGTACCATAATTTCCTCTAAACTATAGTGAAGTTAATTCCATCTGAGCAAAGACTGCGGATAGTGTTTTTTGTATTTTTTAGAATCACATTGCGTTATCTGAAAGATCGGAGCTATACGTCCTGTTCGGCTTTTACTGTCCGAGTTCTACCAGTCATTACCTAGCAACGATTTCTCATCTTATCATTACATTTTTTTAGTTTTCTAATTTAAAAGCTTATCCCGTTTGCATTATTATCATCGCCATACAATTTTAGTTTGTGAAGTCATGTTGATACGCCACCTTAAAGAATGTCATCATCATCATCATCATCATCATCAACAACATCATCATCACCGTCCCAGAATAACTGCTGCCATTGTCATCAGCGGTAAAATCCCTGGCACAGCTCAACGTCCACTGTCGTTACAGTCATCATCATTACCATCAATCATCATTAGCGTCCCTGGCTTCTCATTATCTTCACATCTGCAGAGCCGTAGTCAGCTCATCATCATCATCATCATCATCATCATCATCATCATCAGCCTTCTCCCTCTGTTCCAGAAAACATCTCACGTGACGCTGCATGATTATTGCTAGCATCATGCCAGAAAATCGTTATATCATCATCATTAGTGTGTTTTTTGTCTCTGTGATGTAAAACAACGTTTTTAATCTGGCATGCAAATTGCGTTTCGTGCCAAAATAATATTTTCAGTAACCTCGGTCACTTTAACGTACATTTATGTGAAACAGGCGGGAAAATGTCACTTAGACTAACGCTTAGTCTCTGAAAATAGACATTTGATAGAAATGATTAACTCCATATAAATTTAAAAAGCGCCCCAGTGAGATGGAAGATGCAGAACAGAAAATCTAGACTTGCTTAATATAGGGCTTTTGCATTCAGGGACTGTGAGACGGACTAGCTGTCACTTAGAGGTAACGTTTATGAGAACTGGTCTAGCGAGATATGATCCTCGTGCTTTCAGTAACAACCACATGAGTCAAAACTATGGAGCACTATGTCACCCAGGTCCAAGAGAATAATTAAAAAACTTAATCTGAACCTAGATTTCCTCAGCTCTTGTCTCATCCTGAAAATAAGTATGTTCTGGGCTTCATTTGGATTTTACTTTTTATTTTCAACTCGTACCACGTACGGGTCTCGTCATGCCATACCTGATGACCGGACATGGTTATTCATAACATGTACGTTATTCAGTTATGGCCTGATGGCCGAGTTGAAAGCACTAGCCAATTAAAACTGTGTTCAATCTTACTCCACTTATTCAATTATTACCATAATGTGCCTGAGAGTTAGAGTTAGTACTTTACTGTGCTCCTCTCTCTCTCTCTCTCTCTCTCTCTCTCTCTCTCTCTCTCTCTCTCTCTCTCTTAAATTCAGAACCCCACTCAGACATACACCCAGACAGGGTAAAAACAAATACCCTTTTAACGCCTTTAGGGGTGACGCGACCGGGGATCGGGGATCGGGGATCAGCAACCCATGCTTGCCGTAAAAGACAACTATGCTTGTCGTAAGTGTCGACTAACGGGATCGGGTGGTCAGGCTCGCTGACTTGGTTGATGCATGTCATCGATCCCAATTTCGTGGATCGATGCTCATGATATTAATCACTGGATTGTCTGTCCAGACTCGATTTTTTACAGACCACCGTCATATATTAGCTGGAATATTGCTGAGTGCGGCGTTAAACAACAAACAAATAACCAATCAACTACGTATCAGAAGTAATTTATCAAAATTACACCAAAGACATATGTGGAGTTTGGGAGTATATGAACAAAGGGTGGCCTAACTTATTTCCAATTGTATCCATTCAGTCAACAACGTTCTCGAGAAATGAAAATTATCAATTTTTGTAACAATAAGAAGTCTATTTATAATATCGATGACGATATTTAAGGATAACAAAAAGGTTAATATTAAGCATAGATACCGGCTCCAGTGTGCAGTAATAATTTGATCAGTGGAGTTGTTGAATAGAGGTAATAATACAAAACACTAACATGATAAACATGATGTACCCCATGGAAAGAGGAGTTGGGCCTGGCTCCGTCTAGTCATCATTACTGAAGGCATTGTTCTATTGATAACTGCTCGAGAACATATCTGCTGATGCCGCTCTTTTTACATTTCGCCTTTTAGAAAAACCCAGTATTATTTTAACTTATTTGCGCGATCGGTGCCAAAATTGTTCTTAGACCTACGATTTAAAATATCGAGTAGCTCTTAATTATTTACACACAAAAAAACCCAACCAATTATGGGTAAGCTTTATGACCGGGTCACAGGTCACGAGGTCGACCACGTGGTTTCAGCTCTGCATGTGCAATTTGGGTGAGAGATAGAGCTAAACTATATGTCAAGTCATGTAGGTCACGACCGTCTGACACTCCATGCAAAATTCTAATGACAAGGCGAAGTGATTATAGGTCAGTTGCACCTGCCTTGAATTTGAAAGTGGGACGTGTATTACCAGGCTTTGTAGGATCAAGACACGGAACACTTGACAGGTGCTGACAGCAAACGCCATATAGTGATCTACTGACGGATTAAACTGTTGATATCTACAGCAACTATGAATACGGTATCCAGACTAGTTCGTGCGATGCTGCCCTCGGCTAAGGCACGCTTGTACAGTTCCACATCGGCTATAGACATCAGCGGAATTTTCCCACCAATCCCAACCCCTTTCAACGCAGACGAGACAATCGCATGGGATAAACTTAAATCGAATATCGAGAAATGGAACAAGATTCCCCTGCGTGGGTATGTAGTTCAAGGATCTACCGGGGAGTATACATTTCTCACCCCTGAGGAGAGACTTGAGATGGTAAGACGCGTGAAAGACATGGCTGGTCCGGGAAAAATGGTGATAGCTGGTTCAGGCTGTGAGTCGACGCGTGACACGATCAATATGACCCGGGAAATGTCGTCTGCTGGAGCAGAGGCTGTTTTAGTCGTGACACCGTCCTACTACAAAGGCCGAATGACCTCGAACGCTTTCATCCAACACTACACTCGCGTAGCAGACGACAGTCCCGTTCCGGTGATTCTGTACAGCGTTCCGGCAAATACGGGCTTCGATCTACCCTTTGATGCCATTATCAAGCTAGCCAAACATCCAAATGTCATTGGCATGAAAGACAGTGGGGGTGACGTCGCAAGAATTGGCAATTTGGTGTACAAGACTGCCGAGGATGAGTTTCATGTTATGTCTGGGTCTGCAGGTTTTCTGTACCCTGCTTTTTCAGTAGGGAGTGTCGGAGGGGTGTGTGCCCTGGCTAACGTTCTGGGTGGCGAATTGTGTCAACTTGAGCGGCTTTTCAAGGAAGGGAAGGCGAACGAAGCGAAGCAACTCCAGCACAGGCTGATAGAGGTCAATGCCGCTATAACGAAGGTGTACGGTATAGCGGGGTTGAAGAAATCCATGGAATGGTTCGGGTTTTATGGTGGGCCTACACGATCCCCTCTCCAGCCGTTAACACAGTCCGAAGAAAACGCCATGAGAGACACTTTCGCTAGTGCTGGCTTTTTGTGAGGGTCGAACTTCACGTTTGTAACTTAATCAGAAGGCTTATGTTGTGTTGACTGGTCTATTAATCAAGTGAACTTTAACCATGAACGTGAACATATATTTGTTTATAGATTACAAACGCTTTCTATCTTGGTGACATTTTTATTTTTCCTGGTCTAGATCTTCGACTTACATTAGGTAGTCTCGGTGGTCTAGTCGAGTGAGTGAGTGAGTTTGGTTTCACGCTGCTTTTAACATTATTCCAGTTATATCACGGTGTGTCAGCTTAATGTGGAAAGTCCGAAGTGATGCAGGTCTCTGACGTTTACCACTTCGGTGAAACCCACGAGCACGGGTATGGTGCTGACAAACCTAGAAACATAATCGGGGCGAACCTGGATTCGAACCCACAATCATAGGTTTCTGGCGTGCCTAAGGGACCCAACTCTGCACAGCGAATCGTGGCGCCTTAGACGACTGGGCCACCTGTGCCCCTGGTCTAGTGGAGGGAGCGTCTTCCTAGACAACAGTTACTGAAGGTCGGTGGTCGTATCCCCTGGTCGCGTCATACCAAATGACGTTAATAGATGGTACTAGTTGTTGCCCTGCCAGACGATCGACACTAAGGGGATAGAACAAGGACTGTTAGGCTCGGAGTCGGTATACTGTGTCTGAGTGGGTATTAATGTTAATGTTATGGCGATTATGTTTGTCGTAAGAGGCGACTAACGGGTTCGGGTGGTCAGGCTCGCTGACTTGGTTGATACATGTCATCGTATCTCAGTTGCGTGGATCGATGCTCATGATCACTAGATTATTTACAGACCGCAATCATATAGCTGGAATATTTCTGAGTGCGGCGTTAAACAATAATCAAACAATCAATTAATGTTAAACTGTGGCATGGTATATCTCTGAGCGAGCACTATGAAACAGGCGTTAGTCCTGACTGGTACACGCGCACGCACGCAGACACACACACACACACGCGCGCGCTGTATGAGTGCAATAATCTTGAATTTCGCGTTAAACCCTTTTTCACCTCGCCTCAAAACGAACAAAGTAATATTGTAAGAAATCAAAAAGGAGTCATGCCTTAGTCAATGTATCGAACACGACTATAGCTGACAGGGAGAGGACTCTATTTCAGTTTGTTTTAGAGCAAAATTTAAATACTGCGTCACGTGCCTGTATCATAAGGGACACATTGTCACGAAATGTCGGCATGTAGTAACCTGTAGTCTGCATGCATCGGGTGTATATGCAGGTCAGTAGTTGACAACACGCTGGCGTAACACGATGACGCATGATCAAACGACCCTGAAGTTCCGGTTAGGATAGGTTTTCAGCAAGCCATGCTTGTCTTAAGATGCGACAAACGGGATTGGGTGGTCAGGCTCGCTGACTTGGTTGATGCATGTCATCGTATCCCAATTGCGTAGATCGATGCTCATGATGTCAATCACTGGATTGTCTGGCCCAGAATCGATTATTTACAGACCGCTGTACTACAGCTGGAGTGTTGCTGAGTGCGGCGTTAAGCAACAACCAAACAAAACATGATCAACCAGACCATGCACATACACTATGACCACTCGATCCGACTTAGTCGTCTTACAATAGAAAACCCGTGGAGATTTCGGGTTCGAATTGGCCCCCAAGCAACCTATGCTGGTCGTAAAAGACGACTAAATGGTTCGGCGACTTGGTTGATTGCGTGTTGATGTACACCGATGGCGTGGATCGTTTTCCATAATATCAATCACTGGATTGTCTAGTCCAGACGTGATTATTTTCAGACAGCACAAAGAAAAGAAATTAAGCACGCCCTATTTCTGAACCATGACCAATGGCAAAAATCATGGCATGGGATGACTGACCACAGGAGCTGGGCGATACCAATGTCATCGGATAATACAAACATTTGACAACAAATAGAGAAGATATTGGTGAGTTGTGATTGAAATTTACCGACAAAAACATGGTAACACAATACCTCAAAAAAGTATGGAGCTCCAGGATTAAGTAAAGGAGTTCCGTTTGATATTTCATGTGAAAATGTTCCTTAAAGTCTCTACTTGACATGACACGTGAAACATCAGTAGCGGGTATAACCGCCACGTGCCCGGATGACGGAATTCTGCCCTACGTCTCATGCCTCCAGTCAGACGTTGGATCTGTTGATGGGTCAACAACACAGGAACTCGATGATAGCGTGTATAACATAATATATTCGTATAGAAATATATTATATACACGCTATGATCGAGTTCCTGTGGTCAACAACAACCACTCCTGATGCAATGCTGCTTCCAATTAGCGTAATTCTTGTACAGGAGGATCTCGTGCCTGTATGCGCCGCCCCAGAATATCCCAAACATGTTCAAATGGGTTCAAACTCAATCTCATTAAAATCAGATCTTAGTTCTCGCTATCGCTAAACAAAGATTTGAGGATATCCCATTACGGGTCACGTCAGAACGACCTTTCGCGAACTTTGACCGACCACTGAAACGAAATCGACATCAGCCAATTAGAAAGCCGCTTTCTCGAGCTTTACGGTTTCAATCTCGCGACTTCCGTTTCAAACTACGCTTGAAAAATATGTTGACACGGTACTGGATCAACATTTTGAAAACGGAACAAACGAACATTCCGGAATGTCGAATATATAGTTGCGATTGTATGGTAGTGCTTCCCACATACTGCGCAACGCCTCCTCCGTTCAAATGTTATCCCACGGAAGGGAGAGATAGACGATCATTTTGACGGAATCAGTCGTACGGGCCGTAACTGTCGTTCGGAATACCCCGTGTTAACGTTTTCGAGGTTGCATGATTAGAAAACACATTCCGATTGTCACTTTCATGATCTGGTAAGCGACGCTTTGATTGGTCGGATAAATAGTCGTTCTGACGTGACCCGTAATGGGATGTCCTCAGATCTTTGTTTAGCGATAGCGAGAACTAAGATCTGATTTTAATGAGATTCAAACTTGGGCTCATTGCTTGCCTGGGTAGAGTCGTTATTGCATTGGCCCTCATTTAATCCACGACTGCATGCGAACGATGAAGCCTGGCATTGTGATCCGTGTACTGAGGTTGAGTAGCAAGAGAGTGGTTGTCAAAATGAGGACGATGACTGGCCTCCACACGTCCCAGATGTACTGAGCCACTGTTAAGTTGACCCATATGGTGACCAAATCCAACCTGCAATCATGAGAGATACACCCCTCAAACCGTTTCCGAGCCCCCGCCGTTAGCAACAGTCGGTTTTAGGTTGCTGGAGGTGTAGGTCGTGTTCCGGTGCCTCCAAACTATCGTTCTGCCATCAGTGACGTGGAGCAGAAAGCGACTTTCGCCTGACCAATGGATCCGTCTCAGATTCTCAGAAGTTCTCAGATTCCAGTTCTGTCGCGCAATACACCATGCTAAACGAACAGCTTTGTGGTGATCTCTCTTTATGACTCGTCTAGTCTTCAATCCTGCAGCTTTCAGCCGGTTCCTGGCGGTTCTGGTGCTGACAGTCTCAGAAACAACAGAGATGGCAACATCACATAAGAAGTATACAGGAAAGGCCGCCTCTGAAACTGGATGAGTAAGTGAGTGAGTTGGGTTTAACGCCGCTTTTAACAGTATTCCAGTTATATCGCGGCGTGTCAGCTTAAAGTGGGAGGAAAGCATTAACATTGAATCGCCGCTCAAAGTAAGCAGCTGAAGAAATTAGAGACATGATTAATCACTCAATAAAGTGATTATTCTAAACAGTGTTTGGCAAATATTGTCTTTAATTGACTACTAAATAAAACATGATATAAAAACGTCTGATGATCTTGTGAGAGTAAGTACTGCTGGAAGTACATGTTTTGGACCAGAAAATGATTTCGAAAGAAACGTATTTCGACACATCCGAGGTTAGATAATGATGAATAAAGAAGGAATACTCAGGGTCCAATCTGTGTTTGACTGTGTGTTCAGGGGTAGCTTTCAGGTTAAACCCGACAGTTACACAGGTGGTCGTGGTCTCCGTAGAGTGTTGTTTTACGTCACATCAGATTAGAGAAAGGAATTATCACACATCATAAACGCAAGAATTACCAGGAACCAGTATCGGTAAGAAGAAAGGGCTCGCTATGTGTGTCTGTGTGACTGTAATGACAATGGGGCCAGTTTTTCATTTGTTTAGTAATAGCAGATTTATAGATTTCTCGACTGCTTGGCAGTAAAATCGCACCAATATGGATGTATGGTTCGGAATGATGGGGTATAAATTATCATGTCACATTTGAAAAGATACAAGTATTCTATTTTAAACGTTGTCTTGGTGTGGGTAAATTTCCAGCAAACAAAAAAGCTATTTTGGGTGAAGCTGGACGTCATTGTGTGTTTATAAATACGCAAGGGTAAATAAGTACTGGATTCAGCTTTTGCGAATGAATGCACATCGATACCCCTTCCAAAGTTATGTAATGCTTAAAGAATTAGGTGAGAAAACTAGAGTCAATGGGGCATCGTTTGTGAGACAAATGTTATTTAATAGATGTTGTGCGTATGTGTGGTTATACCAAGATGTTGGTGATGAGAACATGTTTTTTGTCTACATTTGGAGTGAGTGTGTGAGTGAGTTTGGTTTTACGCCGCTTTTAGCAATATTCCAGCAATATCACGGCAGGGGACACCAGAAATGGGCTTCACACATTGTACCCATGTCGGGAATCGAACCCAGGTCTTCGGCGTGACGAGCAAACGCTTTAACCACTAGGCTACCCTACCGCCCCTACATTTGGAAGACTCTAAGCACATATTTATTTCCAAACATGGTACCACAGTTTAGAGTGTTCTACCATTTTAGTGCATGATGCTAATATAACATCCCTTATGCAACCCGAATTATATGTATACAGTAAACTACGTTTATAACGAACACACTTATAACGAACTGACGGATATAACGAACTTACTTTTTTGTCCCGACTATTTGCTGTAGTTATGCTGTATATATGCTTATAACGAACTACGGTTATAACGAACTAAAATTAGTGGTGCCTTTGAGTTCGTTATAACCGTAGTTTACCGTATAACTGAACTCAGAGACGATTAGTTAGAGCAATGTGTAAATTTCGAGTCAACATTATTCGTAAAAGGTTAATGTTAATTGTACATCATACAGAATCTGTATGTAAAAACTGTGACCTTCATTTATTAGAAGATGAATACCATGTATGG
This sequence comes from Haliotis cracherodii, assembly GCF_022045235.1. Taxonomy (NCBI): domain Eukaryota; kingdom Metazoa; phylum Mollusca; class Gastropoda; order Lepetellida; family Haliotidae; genus Haliotis; species Haliotis cracherodii. The sequence goes on from NW_027266266.1 coordinate 41,960,241, forward strand.
TTTGTATGTAAGAAAAATATTCACTTGAAAAATAGTGTTCTTACCTCATTACAGAAATAATAAGGTAGAACTACGTTTACAAATGTATTTAACCCCTGTGCTTTTAATGTACCACGCTTAATAGCTTTATATTTATGTAAATTATTTGAAATGAGATCGACAAGATGTAACACTCTGGACACGTGACCTAGATATAATTTATCTTACAGCTGTACTGTAGCCTGAATTACGAAATAAATTGGATGTTTGCGCGCGCAACCAGCGTACCAAAATGGGGGAAGTGATCTATATACTTGAACCGTTGTCGTATAATTATTTTGAAAAGAAAAATCATCCAATCAGTGCGTATAGGAGAGTGTGTGCGAGGTCGTTTAGTTAATTAAGTCCTTTGGAGATTAATTGTTCTAATATTCAGTTAACAAATACAAGCATTAAGTAGAGGTATTTTTGCATTAAAGAAGACTTGGATATATCTAACTGAAATTCAATTTAAAATATGCTTAGAATAAAACGTATATATATGTGGTTGATTCTTTATTTTTTGTATTAAAAAGTAGATCTTTCATGCCAAAAATTATCAATGGATAATTGTCATGTTGAGATGTGTAGTATACGGTTTTCAGTTTAACCTGAAGTGTGGGAGAGGGGTGAAGTTAAGATAGGAGGTATATCAACATTTCATTTAACTCCTTTGTACTTTTGATAAGACCACATGTCCTTTTGATATAGGTTACTGTGCATCTAGATCGATTCTGTGATCAAGGGGAGATCACTCTCATTTCGCGTCCCCTTCCAGAAAGCTCGTGGAAGGCTCAAGGTCAGTTGCAGAAGCAGATCACGTTTCGCTTCAGGTTGGTTTCTCTGTGTGAGCACAACAGCTAATTTAACCTGTCATGGCTTAAATATTACTGCAACCATTTATAACGCTTCAAATATCTCATTCCTCAACCTGAATGACATGAATACTTTTAATGACAATTGTGTTTATGATGATTAATTTAGCTGACGAAATATCACTGTGCAGGCCTTCTAGTGTCTTTCAGTATCGATGCGAGGTGATACCGGTATGCATGACGCAGCATGTTAGTAGATTTCGTCAGTTGGGAATAACAAAGTGTTGGACTTTAGTCCAGACCTATCTTCAAATTGTTAGTACCGTACCTGTCTTCATTTTCGCTTATTGCACCTTGAAGATACTGACTGCTAGGGACGAACAGTTTGTGGTGATTACTGTGTTGCTTGCGTTCCCTTAAAACAGTGTGTGTTCTGTTCGGTTTAAATTTAATTATTTTATTTACTTACAATGGGTGAGTTTTGCGCGACAATAGAAAGGAAATATTGAAGTTGAATAAGGAAGTATGTAAGGATAAGATATTGATGAACAACATTATCAATTTAGATCGACATTTGGGTGTAGGATTTAACACTGCTATCAGGCAAGTGGTCCAATTTCAAACGCTATCAAAAACTTTGACAAGGAGAGTTTATAGTGTATGTTACAAAATATTATGTCTCACTTAAGATTTTACTGTGTCTGATACTGTAGATGTATACAAATTGTTTTGTTCAACCACAGGACGATGTAACTAATAATAGTTACAAACTCGTAGACAAGGCCTCGTCTGCGTGTTTCTTAATTATTATTACATGGTCCTGTTGTTAAAGTTAGAAACTTGTGTTACCATTTAGCTTATATGAGGTTCATGCACTGTATCATGGTGGATGTGTTCATGAACATAATGAAGGACAAACATTGGGGCATACAGCATATTACAGTTTTCAGGTCGGTAGTATAAAGTGTGGACATGGTAGTGGTGGGATGATACACCGATGCATCGGAGAATCGCGATTTTTAACTTCTCGATACAAGTTTCGATCATAGTCGCACACTAAGTAAAAAGTATTGATTCTACCTTAAATGTTTTCTTAAAATAAGTGGTACACCAAACACTACTTATTAGTGAAAATGCGTTGTGAGAATGTATTTTTCCTCCATTGCACCATCTGGCTTAAACAACTCAATGCATAATGAGTGGTAACATGTTGAGTTGCATACAGGAAGTGTTGCCTTATGTGATTTCAGCTGAGTCATGGTGATGTCCAAGTTCTTCGAGGCGCTCCCTGAGGGGTATGGCTATGTGGTGATCGCTGGCACCGGCAGCGTCTTCGTCAACATGTGGATGGCCATCAATGTTGGCAGAGCTAGGAAGAAGTTTGAAGTCCCAGTAAGTGTAAACAGGGATGGGCCATAAAGTGTTTAGTATATCTTTGTGAATCTTGACTGCGTCCGTGGTCTAGTGGTAGAGCGTCCGCCCGGAGAGCGGAAGGTCTGGGGTTCGATCCCCGGCCGCGTCGTACCAAAAGACGTTGAAAGATGGTACTTGTTGTTACCCTGTCTGGCGCTCGGCATTAAGGGGCTAAAACAAGGACTGGTCGGCTCGGAGTCGGTATACTGTGTCTGAGTGGGGTATTCATGTTAAACTGCGGCATGGTATCTCAGTGAGCTAGCACTATAAATCTGCATCAGTCGGGACTAGTACAAGTAGCCACACAAACACACACACGTGCATGCACGTCGCTATATAAGTGCAATAATCTTGGATGCCATGTTAAACCCAATTTCACCTCACCTCACCTTGTGAATCTTTTATACACATCAGACATGTGCTGAACTGGTGTCTTTTACAATTCAGAAGTTTCAGAAAATGTATTTTTGATGTTTCCAGGGCAACAAGTTGGACGTGGGTTCAATGAGGGAAGGGATTGTTTCCAGTGCATAACTTATATTCTGTCCAATATTTCTTTTGTGAAACTTTGTAGACACAGGTATGCCTTTTTGGTGCCTTTTCCTGTTGAAGGAGTTTTGAAATTTTGTGCTTACCTGACTCAAAATCAAGTGAGCTTTTTATCTTAGCCTACTTGTCCGGCGTCAGTCGACCATCTTAAACATCTCCTCAGAAACGACTGGAACTTTTAAGCTGAAACTTCATTTCCTTCATCCCACCAATGATGACACCTAAATCTGCCAATTTGTGGCCATTACTCGGTCAGTTTCTGATCAAATGACACAGAATTTGGTTGAAGTGTTACTGTGCAGTTAGTAGTGAGGCTCAATATGTATGTTCTGTTCTTGGTGATATTTTAAAGTTCGACCTTGACTTGACCTTTGCAGTGATGGAAATTAGCCAAGTAGATCTACTAGTCCAAAGTGATTATGCATAATATAGCATACCAAGGTGGTTGTTACTATTTTTAGATACAGGGGCCTAGCTAGTAAATTTATAAATGGTTCAGAAACAGTGGATGATGGAAATGCCAACGACATTCTGTAAGTTGTACTCTGATAGAGCTTGTGAAGGTAGGTGCAAAATCGTCATCAGACTTGAGTAGACCGTTATGAATGTGTGTAGCAATGTATTATCCACCAGTGGATGTTCTATAGCTAAAGTGGAGCAATACATAGTCACAAGTTCGGGGCTAATATTTCCTTTGAGTTCGAGATGAGGTGTACAAGTTTTGGTTGACGTGTCTGTGTTCATTGCAGTACCCCGATATGTACAGCTCCTCGTCCAAAGAATTCAACTGTATCCAGCGGGCTCACCAGAATACGTAAGCAGCCTCCAAAATATGTTTTTAAGGCTAGTTCAGAGGATTACATGAAACCACATTTCAAAATTCCAAAGCATTTGAAGCTAGTTCTGCCTGAACAAAAAAAAAATGTTTACTGCTGGTTTATTCAGTGCCAGTTTGAAGCAAAATGGAAACCTTGAACTGGTTCAGAATAATAGTGCTACTAGTCAATGATGGGGGCAGGGGTGACCCAGTCGTCTATGGTGCAGCGGTTCGCTGTTTAGAGTTGCGTCCCTTGGGCATGCCAGAAACCTATGATTGTGGGTTCGAATATCAGTTCAACCCGATTATGTTTCTAGGTTTGTCAGCACCATACCCATGCTCGTGGGTTTCACCGAAGTGGTCAACGTCGGAGACCTGCATCACTTCGGGCTTTCCTCCCACATTAAGCTGACAAGCCGCTATATAACTGGAATACCGTTAAAAGCGGCGTTAAACCCAACTCACTCACTAGTCAATGAGGACTGCAATTGTTGGATTTTTGCTTGCCCTTAGCACAATTTAGTAGTCTCTTGACTAGCATGAATTTTAAACTCTGCGTAAGTGCATCTGTTATAATCCATATGATTAATAACAGGCAAGTTATAGGCAACATAATAGTGTAAAGTGATTTCACACTACAGATTTGGCAGATTGTTGACGTAACCATGGTTATAGAGAGCATTGTTGACGTAATGTTTAACCTTGATGATGTCACAGTTATAGTGAGGTTGTAGTATATTGATGTCAATGTCATGTTGACCCTATTAGCATTCTTGACAAGAATCATTACACCTCTGGAGACCTGCATCACTTCGGGCTTTTTTCCCACATTAAGCTGACATGCTGTGATATGACTGGAATACTGTTCAAAGTGGAGATAGTCTAACTCGTCTAACTCTCAGCGTTTCGCTGTGCAGAGTTGCGTCCCTTGGGCACGCCAGAAACCTATGATTGTGGGTTCAAATCCCAGTTCGCCCCGATTATGTTTCTAGGTTTGTCAGCACCATACCCGTGCCTGTGGGTTTCACTGAAGTGGTAAACGTCTGCGACCTGCATCACTTCGGGGCTTTCCTCCTACATTAAGCTGACATGCCATGATATAACTGGAATACTGTTAAAAGCGGCGTTAAACCAACTCACTCACTCACTCACTCACTCACTCACTCAAGGTGATGTTAAACTCATTCTAGCTGTGTTTGTCTCCATGTTGTATGTTTTGTTTCAGATTAGAATCGTATCCTCAGTTCCTCATGCTGTTGTTTGTCGGAGGGCTCCAATACCCTGTAAGTCTGCTCCATCTATACAAGCGTTTCAAATAATTGATTCTGTCAACATTTTGTTTGTAGAGAAGTACACATCTATGGTGTATTTAGGAAGAATTGAACACATGCAGTTTCTTTGTTGTTTGGCACAGACTCTATTTAGCTATATAAAACAGCTATACATGAAGACATGCAGGCTAATATTTATGTCTACATGCAACAAATGCATGTAAAAGATTTCACATTTATTTCGGACTTACCCTTACTTGTCCACACAAAATCAGTGTCATCATATCCCAGTTGTGTGAATTGATGCTCATGATATCAATCACTGGATTGTCTGTTCCAGACTATAATATTTACAGACCACTGGAATGTTTCTGAGTGCAGTGTTAAACAACAAACCAACTCTATATATGTGTTTGATGGGCTGAACATGGACCCCATTATGTTTTCCACTGATTTTAATCATTTTGCAAATTATTATTTTTTTTAAAATGTCCTTTAACAATGTTTTAGTTTCTTGAGATTTAGCTTCAGTTAAATATCTGGATGTTCTATTCCTATATGAAATGAACAGTGTTTGAAAGGGAAACATCACTCATTCTCTCATTCAAAATACTTCTGGTGTCCCCCCGCCGTGATATTGCTGGAATAATGCTAAACGCTGTGTAAAACCATACCCACTCGCTCACTAATCAAAATACTTGTTCAAATTGTTCATTCATTTATCCACACAAACATCTCTACAATTCGTGACTTGTAATTCTGATTGTCCTGAGTACTGTGTTCTTCTTTGGTACAGAAAATCAGTGCAGCGGCAGGAGCGGTGTATCTGGCTGGCAGGATCGCCTACGCCCTCGGCTACTACACTGGCGGTAAGGGGAGACAATCAGGAACAATAAATCATGTGACTTTTGCTGATCATAATTCAAAATTAAGAATTGATCATTTTGAACACTGCTTATGATCACGGATCATTTTGCTGATTATTTAAATCCAGGGTGGTATGTTTGATTCAAAGATGCTGTTCGTTGTGGGCATGGTACAGAACTCTTCAAATATTGAGAACCCTAAAATTGGTCCCAAGAAAACAATGCTTGTCTTAAAGGGCAGCAATATGGGTTGGGTGGTCCAGTGACTTAGTTGAGTGGGTATCATTGTAGCCTTGACATTACTCATAGTATCAATCACTATTTGTCGACCTGTGAAGATCTGGGGTAGAATAGGTCTTCAGCAACTTGCTGGATCGGGTGGTCAGGCTTGCTGACTTGGTTGATGCATGTCATCGATCCCAATTGCTTGGATCGATGCTTATGATATTAATCACTGGACTGTCTGGTCCAGACTTGAATATTTACAGACCGCCGTCATATAGCTGGAATATTGCTGAGTGCGTCGTTAAATAACAATCCAACCAACCACTATTGTCAGGCCCAGTTTCAGTTGTTTACAGACTGTTGTGATCTGGCTGGAATATTGCATGCTGAGCACAAAAACAAATGCAGAAACTAAGAAGTCAGAATTTACTTATGGTTATTGTAAACTGGTAAGACTTAAAAGTTGATAAGTATTAATTCAATTTTTTTTCCATTGCCAACTTTCACCTGCAGACCCTGAGAAGAGGAGATGGGGAGCGGTCGGCCATATTGCAGAGTTGGTGCTGCTTGGCAATGTGTTGTCCCTGGCCGCCCACCAGCTGGGCTGGGTCGGACGCAGCCATTGTCGTATGAGATTTTGAATGTGGTAATAGTCCCATAATCTTCCACCTGCTTGATGCTGTTGTTTTTGTTTTATTTTCTTTGGGGAGATATTATAGACTCTACACTAACTTGCAGAAGTCAGCGCTACCAAAACATTAGTCAATAGTTTTGGATGACAGAAAAATTCATTATCGATCTTTTTAGTCAGCATTTTTAATGCATTTGAAATTTGCGTCATGGTTATGACTTGACAATGGTAGAGACTGCTGCAAGGGTAGGTCCGTGCTGTCGCCCGCTCTGCATGTTCCTGTGAGGGTGATTGGTCAATGGTGCCTTGTTGCTGGCAGATCCCGAGAAGCGGAAACGGGGCGTGTTCGGGGCCTTCGCGATGCTCATCTTGTTGGGAAATACCATCTCCTTTGGAGCTCACCAGCTGCGATGGGTTCCCTTGAAGTAGCGCGATGTCGACAGGGTACTGTACTAACGCTTCTGCTGCATAACACTACAACTAATTATGCTGTTACTCATCCATTTAGATTCTCAGATTTGTTGCCCTTTGCAGAGCTGAGAAGCATTGTAATATGTCAGAAGTTACGTGTGCTATATGTTGCTGTTATCTGTGTGGGGATAGGACCACAGTACTTTCTGCTTGTTGTAAGAGACGAGGCTTTAAAGAAGACACTACTTCACCACAGCTAGTTGTGATGTGTGGCCCAGTCGTCTTTAGGCGCTGCACAGAATGACGTCCCCGGGGCACACCGGAAACTTATGATCATGGGTTTGAATGCAAGTTTCACCCACACTAAGTTTCTAGATTTGTCAGTACCATACCTGTGATCGTAGGTCTCACCAAAGTGGTAAATGTCCGAAATCTGCATAACTTGGACTTTCTTCCCACATCAAGCTGACACACCGTGATATAGCTGGAATACAGTTCGAAATGGCATCAATCAATCAATCAATCAATCAATCAATCAATCAAAAAACAGCATTTAAGCAAAGCAAAGCAAAGCAAATGGTCCGGCTGTTTGTTTGTCCTTTTTTGGGGCAAGCGTGGGTCACTTACTGTTAAATCATATTAACATTTCTGAAGGTGTATTTTTGAAAATAGATCATTTATGACCGATATTAGGGGGCACGGGTGGCCCAGTCGTCTAAGGTGGCATGATTTGCTGTGCTGAGTTGCGTCCCTTGGGCACGCCAGAAACCTTTGATTGTGGGTTCGAATCCCGGTTCGCCCCAATTATGTTTCTAGGTTTGTCAGCACCATACCCTTGCACTTGGGTTTCACCAAACTGGTAAACGTCAGAGACCTGCATCACTTCTGGCTTTCCTCCCACATTAAGCTGACACGCCGTGATATAACTGGAATACTGTTAAAAGCGGCGTTAAACCCAACTCCCTATGACTGAGAGTAGGCAATCCCAAGCAGGTCAGAAGATTTATTAGAATGGAGGAGAATAAGCGAATGGAGGAAGCAATCGCTTCACAATCAGGATGCATCTCATTAGCGAGGTCGCAATGTATAGTATGAGATAAGACCTATTTTTACAATCATAAAAAGATGTCATAAGTTAAGTGTGTATATTTGTCTTGAGACTATGAAGAAAATTGTAGTTGTTTGAGGCAAAGAAGCACATTACAAAAAAAAACCATTTATGGATCACTGAAGTGGGGATTAGATGGTCAAAATGACCAACGACTATGGGATCAGATGATGTGGCAGCCTTGTGGTTGAGGTGGTCGCTCGTCAGACCAAAGACCGGGTTCGTTTCCCCACATGGGTACAGTATATGAAGCCGATTGCTAATGTCCCCACTGGTGTAAAACCAAACTTATTCACTCACTCACTCACTGCTGTAAACACGCATGGAAAGTTCCCCCAGCAGGTGCCCAGAGTCCTTCACACCTGAATCTTTCTTCCCTGTCTAGTTAGTTACACAATTTCCTTTTTCTGTGTTTGCCGATTATTTTTGCTTTGATATTGTTTCATGTAGCATGGCTGGTGATTAACCAGGTCAACATTTTCACGTTTTCTGAGCAACACCTTCTCTACTTAGAATTTTGAAGATTTAGAATGTATTTTACATATATCAGATATTCTAATAAAGGATGATAAAGTTTTTGAGAATATCCGCAAAATATTGACTGTTGATTTGGAAGTTCCATACCAGTATCGTAGTCCAGGATTATTTTAAGGTCGTCTCTCCTTTGCTTTTTTTCAAGCATTTTATTTTTTTTTTCCTTCATTATTTCTTTTGATATTGTACGTTATTCTTGTATCCAAACCTCCAAACTAAACTTCCCAGTTAATCTGTTTTGATTCCATTATTTTTGTGCAAGTGGGTTTCAGTCTATTTGTATTTTGTCTTCAGATGGGTAATGTTTTTTCAGCATATTATTATAACTTTTATTATTATTATTATATTATTATAACTTGGTTTTATGCTCCAAATGTCTCGTTGAAATCAAAAGTACAGAAACAACAGTAGTCTGTTCGTGAGAAAACGAAAATTTGAAACTTAATATCTTAAACTATGATGGCTAGGCTCATGAAAAGTTTAAGCAACACCAACTCTCATCTGAGGGATCATTGCTCCTATCAATCACTGGCTTGTCTGGTCCAGATTTGATTGTTATAGGCAGCGTCATGTAGCTGGAATATTGCTGAGTGCAACATTAAACAACCAAATATATAAAAATGTGACTTTCACATCCGCATGAGGACTCCGGGAAAGAATAGGCTACAGAATCTTGGGCCAGTGTGTCCAGAAAGGAGGATCGGGTGGTCAGACTCGATGACATGGCTGATTGTGTGTTAACTGCGGTAAACACCTCTCTGCATCGCCCTATTAACCACTTTATTACTGACTTGTCGCAAGTGGATGTTCCATAGTGTTTTCCTAACAGATTCAGAAACATACCTCACTAATAATCCGGATCAGAATAGGTCTTCAGCAACCCATGCTTGCCGTAAAAGGTTACTATGCTTGTCGTAAAAGGCGACTAACAGGATCGGGTGGTCAGACTCGCTGACTTGGTTGATTCATGTCATCTTATAACAGTTGCATGGATCAATTCTCATGTCGGTCACTGGATTGTCTGGTCCAGACTCGATTATTTACAGACCGCCGTCATATAGCTGGAATATTGCTGAGTGCGGTATTAAACAACAAACAAACAAAAAACAATCCTGCCATAATAAACATGAATCGTAATCCCAGGGAACCTTCAACACGTTTCACTTCCTAAAACACTTGCCCTCAAATATGTGTACTCATATTTTGTCGATTATGAAACTTTCTATGTTTTTGTCGGGTTGCAATCATTGAGAGGTTCAGGATGTTTGGGCCGCCATCACAGAGCGCAATGGCAGATACAAAACCTTTACCATTACAGTTCTCAACTAAACAAGTAACTCACTCACACACTCACCTCTCACTCACCTCACCTCACCTCACCTCACCTCACCTCACCTCACAATAAGTAAATATATTGTTACAGGATCTAAAATATAAGTACTCATATTTGAAGGCAAGCGTCTAAGGAAATGAAACATGTTGTATTTGAGGCTAGATCACGACACATGCACTTTGTTAAAGCACAGAAAATGCTATGCAGATTTAGATTGGGGATCTATAGGAAAAAGACAGATACAGTTACCACAGTTTACTGGTGTCATGGTGTCTGGAGTCGACTGCTGCTTATTTTGTCAACCACGAGTGTGCCTGGCCCATACACATTTAACACCACCATGGTATAGCTGAAATATTGGTGTTTGTGATGCTAAACAGTATTTACTCCTGCTATTTTGATGATTAGAAAACTGTTTTGTCCTATTCCAGATGCGGTGAAAAGCCACTGAACAGGAAGGGTGCCTTTTAGATAATAAGAACGGTGGTCGTCAATATCACGATCGTCAATAGCAGTGGCATACATTGCCTAACCATAACACTGCACATCAGGATTCAAGAGAAGGCACAACCCCTGGGTCATGAAATCCACGGGAAGACACCCATTCCCGGATTCTAAGCTTTATTAATTTCCAATGAAGAAAAATTCTCTATTTTGATAATGCTTTACTTTAATTTAATTCTTAAGGACATTTCCATGACATGAAATAACAATGCAGTGTAGAAATTAACCCTTTGGATGTTATGAATCATGATCTTGAGTTGTTAATATTCAGAAATGATATCTGTTCCATGTTAGAGCATATGATTCCAATTTAGATCAAGTAGAAACTGGTAGGTTTGGAATGTTTAGTACTTTATTGAAAGTCCTTGTAGGGCTAGTCTTGTGAATGTCTTTAGATGTGCCACCTGCTCGTGCACCTTCGTTGAATGTTAGGTGTGAGTGTCCTATGTGTGTTTTAGCTGCTGACAAGTCCCGTAAATTGGCTCCATTCAGGCTGTAGTAGTAGTTTGGCATCTGGTAACCTCTGTAGTTTCAGGCTTGTTTTCAAAAGAAATGATAAAAATAATTGTCAAGTGTATAGAGATATGTTTTTAAAAGAATTGATAAAAATATTTGTAAAATATAGATACATATATATATCTATCTATCTATCTTTCGATTTCCAGTTGGTCATTTTATTTCAGAGACATTTGTCCTTTTTTAATGGAGGACCTACTGTTAGATTTTTTGACTGTCAAAAAGGATGAAGATCAGGCTGGTTTCACTGTAGAACAGTATTTGTCATTTACACGCAGCATGGACCAATAAAGTGTCTGTATGCACAGCATGTTGTTTTTCTTCTTTTGAAGGGCTAAAAGTGCGTAGAGTAAATGCCGCTATGAACTGTATTTCATTTTTCTGTTTAATTGCTAAACGTGTACGGTTAATGCTGCCCCATTCAGACTCCAAGCCGACCAGTCCTTGTTTTAGCCCTTTAATGCCAAGCATCAGGCAGGGCAACAACAAGTACCATCTTTAAGCGTCTTTTTGGTATGACGTGGCCGGGAACGTACCCCAAACCTTCCGGTCTCCGGGCAGACGCTCTACCACTAGACCACGGAAGCTGTCTTATGCCGCTATAAACTGTATTACTGTTCTCTGTTGAATTGCTGAATGTGTGTAGGGTAAATGCAGCCATGAACTATATTTCTGTTCTGTTGAATGGCTGAATGTGTGTAGGGTAAATGCCGCCATGACCTGTATTTCTGTTCTCTGTTGAATGTGTGTAGGGTTAATGCTGGTATTTCAGTTCATCACAGCATGTCAGACATTGAGGCTAACATCATCAGGGTATATTTTGGATTCGCAACCTAAAATCATCAGATCGCATCACCACAAAGGGACACAACTCCGTTTAATTGTTGGCTGTTCAATGTTCCTTTATCTGCCACACAAAATGGTATTTAGGAACTTCCCATTTAGCCCTAATCAGCTGTAAGCAAAACAAGTCACCACACAAAAAACTCTTTAAAAAAGAATGTATTTATTTCATTGTACATATGCAAAGTAGTTTCACATCACGGATGTGGGTAATTTAGACGGTGCGTAAGAAACGCGTCAATGTACATGGCTAGATGTGACAGGTGCCAGGCAATATATAAACACTTGATCTAGCACTAGCTGATAAACACCAGTCATTTTCCGACAGGGTTGGCATCTTTCTAGAGTTGCCTGCACTTTTGTAAATACAGTAACTGAAATTTTGCACGTGTAAAGTTCTCAATATACCATCGACAGTTCTCCAAAGCCTTTATGAATCATTTCTGTACCTTTGTTATGATGAAAAGAATACTGGTAAGAAAATCACCATCCATAACCTACAGCTACTTTGACCACCCAGTCCCCTGTTTAACGATCTGTACCCCAGCATTAGGAACTGATGACAATAAATAATCTGCAGACAGGTTATCCACCCTGTCCTATTGACGTGAATTGCCTGGCCTCTGTCCCACCAAGTAATACTCTGTTCATCAAGCCTAGCACGCACACGCCAACCACTAACAAAACAAACACAACACTCGCTCATAACTCCTTACTTAGCCTTGAGACAGTGTATCTAAAATGTTAGACATGCCACTTTACAAATCGTCTTCAACATCTCAAATCAGAATGTCCTCTTGAACACAATCTCATTAAAATCAGATCTTAGTTTTTACTACCGCTGAACAAAGATCTGAGGACATCCCATTATGGGTCACGTCAGAACAACCTTTCGCGAATTATGATCGACCAATAAAATGACCGACAAGAAATCGACATTAGCCAATCAGAAGGCAGCTTGACACTAGTTTCAAACTGGCGACTACACTTCGAAACATATTTTGACGTATTCTCGATTAAAAAAATTAAAACTGATAAGAACACTCTGGAATGGCTTCTAGTTGACCTAAAATTGTATGGATATCATCATAAAACCCGTAACTGTCGTTCGGAATACCCAGTGTTAAATATTTCATGGTTGCATGATTAGAAAACACATTCCGACTGTCACTTTCATGATCTGGTAAGCGACGTTCTGATTGGTTGGATGAAAGGTTGTTCTGACATGACCCTTAATGGTATGTCCTCAGATCTTTGTTTAGCGATAGTGAGAACAAAGATCTGATTTTAATGAGATTGCCTTGAACACTTCCTACAGAAGTGAAAGAAAAGAAGATCTTTTTCCATATGGGTACAGGGTATGTATTATATATTAATCCTGGGAAGTATACTACTAAAAAAAAACTTAAGGATCACCAGATCCTCTGATATGTCTATAATTAATCTGCCATGGCATGTCAGATTTACAATAGCAATATTAAAGAATCAGGTGATCCTTAACTTTTTTAGAGTAGTATATTATTTTAGGTAACATAGCTCGGAATGGTAAGGCTACATACATGGCAACTCTGCAATGTTGCACAATGGTCTGAAAGTACAAAAATCCAGCCAGCCTGGCTCCGATCCTTGCAAGACAATTTGAGCTACAAGGGAATAAGCCACTGTTTTAAGAATCTTTGAGATCACACCAAGCCAAACAGAGGAACAAGGGTTTGGAAAAAAATATTTTGCCCTATCATCGTGGGCATCAAATTAGAAATAAACAGTTTTCAGATTTGGTGGTGTTAGAGAGTATTTAAAAGCAGAAGCTTTCATTTTAAACTGGCAGTGTTAGCCAGAGGTTTCAAATGTTACAGTTTCTGTGCATCAAATACTCCCATGCCAAAATTGGAAACATGATATATGATACAAAAGTTCTGTGTTTATGTTCCCAGTTGTGAGACAGACATGTCACCCTGGAATACTTTGACATCAGGATACAATGGATGACGGCTGGTGTCTCCATGATAAGACCGTTCGCTCAGTCTCCAGTTGTTCCCCATGCTTGTGTGAGCCGAGTAGGATGTGGCCGAGATGCCAGCCCCAACAAGCGGCAATTAACAACCCTGGTGTCAAATAAGTCATTTAAAAAATATTGTAATCATTATTTGCATGACTGAATGGTTTTGATGAAAGTACATACGGAAGGAATCTCACCTGAGTGTCTTTCGATATCCAATCTATTAACACAAGTCCTAAATTTTGAACTTTATTAAAGAGTCGATATATTTGATATCAAAAGAAACATGGGTGATATTTTTATTTATCTTCCAACTTTTTCAGTTTGTAAACAATAACATTCAGTGTATTGAGTAATATTGAGTAAAAGGTACCGCTAACAAGTTTGTGTTAAAGAGATTAGTGATGTCATTTGATTGTGATGTCATGGTAACTGATGACATCAAATAGCCCGCAAAGCATTGTGATGCAATTTCAACCTTAGCATCTCCTGTAGAAGCCAGGTTTGGATGACATAGTGTCGTCTTTTAAAAAATATTACACTTTTCTGTATTAGCTGAATTTGAATCACCATCATAATGGTTGGCGCCTCTGGACAGGTGGAATGGATCATTTATCATTGTACCACAATTGGTGTTCACTCTATCAACCACCTGTTAGTCAGGTCTAGACTCAATTTTTTTTACAAGGAATCATGATTAAGCTGTAGTACTGCTTACTCTGGGAGCAGTCATTATGATCACACACACATATGAAAAACCAAGTTGTCTTTAGTGCAGAACTTGTAGTACAGAATCAAAGTCAAATCATCAACCTGAACGTAAGCGTGAGTGAGTGAGTTGGGTTTAACGCCGGTTTTAACAGTATTCCAGTTATATCGCGGCGTGTCAGCTTAATGTGGGAGGAAAGCCCGAAGTGATGCAGGTCTCGGACGACTTGGATGTAAGTGAGATTTTCGCTAGCAAATTAACTTGAATAAGTTAAAATAAAAATAAATGTATACTGGTAGTCAATATTTTCTTATTTATTTGGAATAACATTGAGTTGTAAAACATATATGCTAATATTGCTTAAGGGCAGGATTTTTAGTATTCTTATAGTAGCATCTAGATTTCTTTTTCATTCTCTTTACAAGAGGTTTACAGAGACCAGAGACAAAAATGCATTTGATCAATTATTTTTTTAAAAGTTCATAGTTACTTAAATTTCATAACAATTTTGTAGTAACAACATTATGATTATTCTCAAGATAGAGAAGCTGGGCAAATAAAATAAAATTTAAACATTTAAAAAAAATAAAATTACTGTGGATTTTAGTACTGGTCAGTTTAATTTGTAAACAGAAAAATAGTGCTGTCCCACTTTCAATAACTGGATGTGCATGCAGTAAACATAGAGGACCCAGTTTCTCGTGCAATCTTAGCGCCAAGTTTAAGTTGAAGTCAAAGTATACCTTTGTGAAACAGTGCCCCGAGTCCTATGATCGGGGATGCTGTTTAGCTTAACCACGTGACCTTGTGAAGTGTTACATCCACACAAACCTTCATGATTGCATGTTGGAAAGTTTTGCCTTCATCAGATCGAAGGGTACACTCCATAAGCAGATCTTGGTGGGGATTTCTTATTCCCTGTTATTATGATCTGAGAAATTAGTTTACACACCAGGACGCTATCCTGTACCTGTTTTTATTTCTCTTCACTCTTAAAAGATGATGCTGTCATATCAAAACAGGCTTTGTATGTATGCTATTTCTCCCATAAACAATCTGTTAAACATTATGGCCTGTCCGATTATGTAAAACTACTCATCTGTAACTTCTATGTATCTGGGCCGGAGTCTTGAATGTAATATTTGACTCTGACATATCACAAGACTATTACAATCACATCTGATGATTAGTTTTCAACATAAAGAATATTAATACGAAATGCAAACAGATAATCTGCACTGTATGTTAATATCTGATAACAAAATGCACTTATCTTTCCAAAAAGCTGAATCGGTGCATACACTGTGTATATGAAACTGCCTTGTACTGCACAATGCATATTCAGGTGAAATGGTTCAGTGTTGGAGGGAAATGAAAAGAACCTGGATAGAATGAACTGACTTGAAGGTTCCAATAGGTTCGCTGTACCCCTGTTCTTGTTCCTTGTGCACGGTTCTGTGACTAAACGTAACACATTGATGAATCATGATAAGATACATCCCAACCCTGCCTCGTAGAAATATTGACAAAGCCCCTTTGGTTGAGAAATCGAACATTACTCTCACGCATGCATACACACGCACACCCACACGCACACTCACACACACACAAACATGGTCACCAACGCTTACACAAATAAGCTCGTATTTTGATATGACCAACGCGTCAGTTGTCACTTTGGTTTGAAAAAGGCGTATGTAAACAGTGTGAAAACTCCTGTAGAAAACTGCAATGCAAAGTATAGGGTTCGAGGTTACTGTAAACAGCGTCTCAACAGACATGGGACTGCAACCACACACAAATCTGATTAGTACCGACATATTAATAGCGAAGACTTGAATCTTTAACTCCCACACTTCCCTGCATCCATCACACAAGTGATTAGTATCAACGTATTCACAGCAAAGGCTGGACTCCCACACCTCTGTGTTGTAGCATGTCAGGCACAGTGTTCAATCACGAGTCCTTGTAGGTCTACCCAATAGGAAGAAAATGGCTTCATATGCAGAAAGTTACCATTTTGTCAGAAAACAAGATCCACAGGCAAGCACAGAAAAGTCCTGCGTTCCAGGGTCTGGTGAGAGATATGGTTGAGTCGGATAGTCCCACAGATGAGCTCCACTGGGTACTGACAGGTCAGCTCCAAAGGTGTGTTCCACGGGCTACTTCCACAGGTGAGTTCCCAGGGCAAGTCCCACAGATGAGCTCCACTGGGTACTGACAGGTCAGCTCCAAAGGTGTGTTCCACGGGCTACTTCTACAGGTGAGTTCCCAGGGCAAGTCCCACAGATGAGCTCCACTGGGTACTGACAGGTCAGCTCCAAAGGTGTGTTCCACCGGCACTTCCTCAGGTGAGTTCCCAGGGCAAGTCCCACAGATGAGCTCCACTGGGTATTGACAGGTCAGCTCCAAAGGTGTGTTCCACGGGCTACTTCCACAGGTGAGTTCCCAGGGCAAGTCCCACAGATGAGCTCCACTGGGTACTGACAGGTCAGCTTCAAAGGTGTGTTCCACCGGCACTTCCTCAGGTGAGTTCCCAGGGCAAGTCCCACAGATGAGCTCCACTGGGTACTGACAGGTCAGCTTCAAAGGTGTGTTCCACCGGCACTTCCTCAGGTGAGTTCCCAGGGCAAGTCCCACAGATGAGCTCCACTGGGTACTGACAGGTCAGCTCCAAAGGTGTGTTCCACGGGCTACTTCCACAGGTGAGTTCCCAGGGCAAGTCCCACAGATGAGCTCCACTGGGTACTGACAGGTCAGCTCCAAAGGTGTGTTCCACGGGCTACTTCCACAGGTGAGTTCCCAGGGCAAGTCCCACAGATGAGCTCCACTGGGTACTGACAGGTCAGCTCCAAAGGTGTGTTCCACAGGCTACTTCTACAGGTGAGTTCCCAGGGCAAGTCCCACAGATGAGCTCCACTGGGTACTGACAGGTCAGCTCCAAAGGTGTGTTCCACGGGCTACTTCCACAGGTGAGTTCCCGGGGCAAGTCCCACAGATGAGCTCCACTGGGTACTGACAGGTCAGCTCCAAAGGTGTGTTCCACGGGCTACTTCCACAGGTGAGTTCCCAGGGCAAGTCCCACAGATGAGCTCCACTGGGTACTGACAGGTCAGCTCCAAAGGTGTGTTCCACAGGCTACTTCCACAGGTGAGTTCCCAGGGCAAGTCCCACAGATGAGCTCCACTGGGTACTGACAGGTCAGCTCCAAAGGTGTGTTCCACGGGCTACTTCCATAGGTGAGTTCCCAGGGCAAGTCCCACAGATGAGCTCCACTGGGTACTGACAGGTCAGCTCTAAAGGTGTGTTCCACGGGCTCCTTCCACAGGTGAGTTCCACAGTTCCCAACAAAAGGTTCACTTAACATGCCACTGGAGAGGCCCGCAGGTGATTTAGTTACTGATGAAGAGCTCTCGAAGTAGCATTACTGATGAAGGACATACCGTTGTGAATCTCCTTCAAACTGTCCTAACCTGACAATCAGGTGAAATATTGCCAGATTTTTCTGCATGACGCTGAAGGAAACAAATATGTTTTCAAGTGGAGTTTCTCCTAAATGTCACACACAAAAAGGTCGAAGAACAGGAATTCCAAGCTTGACATATCCAATATATTAATAACAATATTTATGACCATATTCATTTTTCCTCACACACTGGTTTCCAATATCAATATTCACAAACACTGTCTCATGTGGAAAGCTGTTCGTTACTTTGGGTCAGAATGATGCTGACAGACAAGAAAATAACTCATGGTTTTGTTGAAGATTTGTGTCGCACAACAGGAATAAAGTTGAACTTGATGCAAGTAATCTTGTATAATATTATCATCACATCTCCCTTGAGAAGTATGTGCTGCCATTTGATGACTACACTGTTTCATATCCTCAGGAGGGGCTCTTTTTTAGTCCCTAGGAGCCCCAAACAGGAATTCATAGCGAAGTCTTTCCTCAGTTAATTTGGAAATTTAACAAACTAGTATGAACAAAGCGACACAGCTTCTTTTACAATTACAAGCCCCAAATGTGGACTCTACAATTATTCGCTCCATAGTCTGGGTCTTTCTTTCATCAGTTCCAGCATCAAATGTGGATTGTCACCACAGCAAAGAACAGAATCAGCATTAGATGAAAGGTTGAACTGTCTGAGATGTCAGATAAATGTCTATAGGTTCTTCCTCGCTAAATCGCACCCTTATAGTGTATAATAAATTACAAACTCTGCACACACGTCAATTTGTCTTGGAAACACTCCTGTCCAAGGTTGAAGAAATTGACCATTGTTAGAACATCTCAACTGGCCTACAAACAAAGAGATGACCTGAGGTCCATCTTGTCAGGTGTTACACACCCAGGTCAACACGATATGTAAGGTCTGACACATCAGGACCAACAAGTCGGGTCCATCAAGTCTGGTCCAACAAGTCTGGTCCATCAAATCTGGTCCATCACTTCAGGTCCATCGAATCAGGTCCATCGAGTCAGGTCCATCGAATCAGGTCCAACAAGTCAGGTCCATCAAGTCTGGTCCATCACTTCAGGTCCATCAAGTCTGGTCCATTAAATCAGGTCCAACAAGTCAGGTCCATCACTTCAGGTCCATCAAATCAGGTCCAACAAGTCTGGTCCATCACTTCAGGTCCAACAAGTCTGGTCCATCAAGTCTGGTCCATCAAGTCAGGTCCATCAAGTCTGGTCCATCACTTCAGGTCCAACAAGTCTGGTCCATCAAGTCAGGTCCATCAAGTCGGGTCCATCAAGACAGGTCCAACAAGTCGGGTCCATCAAGTCGGGTCCAACAAGTCAGGTCCATCAAGTCGGGTCCATCAAGACAGGTCCAACAAGTCGGGTCCATCAAGTCGGGTCCATCAAGTCGGGTCCATCACTTCAGGTTCATCAAATCAGGTCCATCAAATCAGGTCCATCAAGTCTGGTCCATCACTTCAGGTCCAACAAGTCTGGTCCATCAAGTCTGGTCCATCAAGTCAGGTCCATCAAGTCTGGTCCATGACTTCAGGTCCATCAAGACAGGTCCAACAAGTCGGGTCCATCAAGTCGGGTCCATCGAGTCGGGTCCATCAAGTCGGGTCCATCAAATCAGGTCCATCAAGTCGAGTCCTACATGTCATGACCTACAACTCGGGTCCTACACTTCAGTTCCAACATGCAGAGTCCCAGAGAGTGAGCCAGGAGGTGAGCCAGGAGGTGAGCCAGGAGGTGAGCCAGGAGGTAAGACATGGAGGAGACACGGAGCTTCACAACTTGAGTGTATGGAGATACTGTAGTTTGAGATGAACGTGGTCATGCACAGCTCGAGAAGACTGCTGGTAGCTACTCTCCACCTTCAACCATACTTCCTTCTCTATCTCAATCTCTTCCTGTGGGAAGAAAAAAATATTCATTTTATCACAAGATGTAGACAGAACATGTACCAAACTTCACGACATATTTTCAACACGGCAGCCCAGATACTGATCAGTCCAGGCAATGAAGGGGAAGTGCTTATGTCAAATGGCTGTCCCGGAGAGGTTGAGGGTGCTGAGACTGAGGGAGGAGATGGGGTTACCTACCTGGCTGTCCCGGAGAGGTTGAGGGTGCTGGGACTGAGGGAGGAGATGGGGTTACCTACCTGGCTGTCCTGGAGAGGTTGAGGGTGCTGGGACTGAGGGAGGAGATGGGGTTACCTACCTGGCTGTCCCGGAGAGGTTGAGGGTGCTGAGACTGAGGGAGGAGATGGGGTTACCTACCTGGCTGTCCCGGAGTGGTTGAGGGTGCTGGGACTGAGGGAGGAGATGGGGTTACCTACCTGGCTGTCCCGGAGAGGTTGAGGGTGCTGGGACTGAGGGAGGAGATGGGGTTACCTACCTGGCTGTCCCGGAGAGGTTGAGGGTGCTGAGACTGAGGGAGGAGATGGGGTTACCTACCTGGCTGTCCCGGAGAGGTTGAGGGTGCTGGGACTGAGGGAGGAGATGGGGTTACCTACCTGGCTGTCCCGGAGAGGTTGAGGGTGCTGGGACTGAGGGAGGAGATGGGGTTACCTACCTGGCTGTCCCGGAGAGGTTGAGGGTGCTGGGACTGAGGGAGGAGATGGGGTTACCTACCTGGCTGTCTGTGAGGGTGCTGAGACTGAGGGAGGAGATGGGGTTACCTAGCTGGCTGTCCCGGAGAGGTTGAGGGTGCTGAGACTGAGGGAGGAGATGGGGTTACCTACCTGGCTGTCCCGGAGAGGTTGAGGGTGCTGGGACTGAGGGAGGAGATGGGGTTACCTACCTGGCTGTCTGTGAGGGTGCTGGGACTGAGGGAGGAGATGGGGTTACCTACCTGGCTGTCCTGGAGAGGTTGAGGGTGCTGAGACTGAGGGAGGAGATGGGGTTACCTACCTGGCTGTCCCGGAGAGGTTGAGGGTGCTGAGACTGAGGGAGGAGATGGGGTTACCTACCTGGCTGTCCCGGAGAGGTTGAGGGTGCTGGGACTGAGGGAGGAGATGGGGTTACCTACCTGGCTGTCCCGGAGAGGTTGAGGGTGCTGGGACTGAGGGAGGAGATGGGGTTACCTACCTGGCTGTCTGTGAGGGTGCTGAGACTGAGGGAGGAGATGGGGTTACCTACCTGGCTGTCTGTGAGGGTGCTGAGACTGAGGGAGGAGGAGATGGGGTTACCTAGCTGGCTGTCTGTGAGGGTGCTGGGACTGAGGGAGGAGATGGGGTTACCTAGCTGTCTGTCTGTGAGGGTGCTGAGACTGAGGGAGGAGATGGGGTTACCTACCTGGCTGTCCCGGAGAGGTTGAGGGTGCTGGGACTGAGGGAGGAGATGGGGTTACCTACCTGGCTGTCTGTGAGGGTGCTGAGACTGAGGGAGGAGATGGGGTTACCTACCTGGCTGTCCAGGAGAGGTTGAGGGTGCTGGGACTGAGGGAGGAGATGGGGTTACCTAGCTGGCTGTCTGTGAGGGTGCTGAGACTGAGGGAGGAGATGGGGTTACCTAGCTGGCTGTCTGTGAGGGTGCTGGGACTGAGGGAGGAGATGGGGTTACCTACCTGGCTGTCCCGGAGAGGTTGAGGGTGCTGAGACTGAGGGAGGAGATGGGGTTACCTACCTGGCTGTCCCGGAGAGGTTGAGGGTGCTGGGACTGAGGGAGGAGATGGGGTTACCTACCTGGCTGTCCCGGAGAGGTTGAGGGTGCTGGGACTGAGGGAGGAGATGGGGTTACCTAGCTGGCTGTCCCGGAGAGGTTGAGGGTGCTGAGACTGAGGGAGGAGATGGGGTTACCTACCTGGCTGTCCTGGAGAGGTTGAGGGTGCTGGGACTGAGGGAGGAGATGGGGTTACCTAGCTGGCTGTCCCGGAGAGGTTGAGGGTGCTGGGACTGAGGGAGGAGATGGGGTTACCTACCTGGCTGTCTGTGAGGGTGCTGAGACTGAGGGAGGAGATGGGGTTACTTACCTGGCTGTCTGTGAGGGTGCTGAGACTGAGGGAGGAGGAGATGGGGTTACCTAGCTGGCTGTCTGTGAGGGTGCTGGGACTGAGGGAGGAGATGGGGTTACCTAGCTGGCTGTCTGTGAGGGTGCTGGGACTGAGGGAGGAGATGGTGTTACCTAGCTGTCTGTCTGTGAGGGTGCTGAGACTGAGGGAGGAGATGGGGTTACCTACCTGGCTGTCCCAGAGAGGTTGAGGGTGCTGGGACTGAGGGAGGAGATGGGGTTACCTACCTGGCTGTCTGTGAGGGTGTTGAGACTGAGGGAGGAGATGGGGTTACCTACCTGGCTGTCTGTGAGGGTGCTGAGACTGAGGGAGGAGGAGATGGGGTTACCTACCTGGCTGTCTGTGAGGGGCCCAGAGAGGTTGAGGTTGCCGAGACTGAGGGAAAGGAAGACAGGGTCGACCTCCTTGACAGCCTGGTGGAGATCAGATGCCCCCTTCTCCAGGCCATCCACCATTGCATTAAAGTTGCTGAATGTACAGGGCTGGAAAAAACAAACACCTCTGATTAGGCCTCCACATCATCGTGTGTCTCATCCTAATGACCAGCTGCTGAGGGTGCGGGCAGTGTTTGAAAAACTAGGGAAGGTAGATCTTGTGTCGGGCCCGTACTCCAAATTTGTATCAGTCCTCATGGAATGCAGTAAATTTATGTGTCGATTTATTTGACACAACAAGCTGCAGTTTTTAAATGAGAGCCTGAAGAGTTTGGTCAGGACCTGCAGCTTCTAAAATCTGTGGGTCCTGATGGCAGCCTGGCAATATTTTTTATTTCAAACACTGGGTGAGGATAGTTGGAAGAAAATAACAAAAAATTATATTCGTTTGGGAATAGAGCTGAAAAGCATATGTTTTCACATATGTATATATTACGACAAGTGTAAAAAATATTGAATTACTTTCCTTTCTAGACAGAAAATATTTATGGTGACGATACATTTGTCTCCCTGCAACTCGAGATATATTACAGCTGCAAATCCCAAGGCCCCCAGGGCCTCCCAGCAACTCAAGATGTATTACAGCTGCAAATCTCAAGGCCCCCCAGGGCCTCCCAGCAACTCAAGATGTATTGCAGCTGCAAATCTCAAGGCCCCCAGGGCCTCCCAGCAACTCAAGATGTCTTGCAGCTGCAAATCTCAAGGCCCCCAGGGCCTCCCAGCAACTCAAGATGTCTTGCAGCTGTAAATCTCAAGGCCCCCAGGGCCTCCCAGCAACTCAAGATGTATTACAGCTGCATCATGGCAACTGAGGGAGTGAATGTTGTTTTACGCCACAGTCAGCAATATTCCAGCTGCATCATGCTTGTCGTAAGAGGTGATTAATGGTGGTCAAACTCGCTGGCTTAGTTCATGTATGTCATCATATCCCAATCTCATAGATGGATACTAATGATGTCACTTGATTGCCGAGACTCGATTATTTTCAGATTGCCAAAAAAAAGCTGAGTGAGGCTTTAAACAAAAAAAAACAACAAACATCCAGCTATAAGACAGCGGTCTGTAAAATAATCGAGTCTGGACAAGACAATCCAGTGATTGACATCATGAGCAGCGATCCACGCAATTGGGATACTATGACATGCATCAAACAAGTCATTGAGCCTGACCACCCAATCCCATTAGTTGCCTCCTACGACAAGCATATTCGCTTTTTCAGCAATCACGGGTTGCTGAAGACCTATTCTATCCCGGATCTTCACAGGTTTAAACAACAAACAAACAAACAAACTGTTACCTGTGTTGGTGCAGTGTCCTTCTTCTTACGTAACTTTTTTGTCCAGGATGATTTTAGAGGCTTGAGAATTCTATTGCACACTCCAGCTAGGATAGTTGCATAAGATAATGTCTGCAATTACACAATCAGTCTTCAGTTGCAACACAAGGATATCAACAAACATATCAGAAACAGTGGAACTTTGACAAACTATCATCACTTTGATGATAAATAGTAACTGTCTGTGATATCTATACTATTATACGAATGATTTGGTTTGGTTTGGTTTGTTTAACGCCGCACTCAGCAATATTCCAGCTATATGACGGTAGCCTGTACATAATCGAGTCTGGACCAGACAATCCAGTGATTGATATCATAAGCATCGATCCACGCAATTGGGCTCGATGACATGCATCAACCAAGTCAGCAAGCCTGACCACCCAATCCCGATAGTCGCCTCTTACGACAAGCATAGTCGCCTTTTACAGCATACCAAGCTAGTAGTCATCTCCATAGAATTGTGATACGCTACAATGACCTTGATGAAAGTCAGCGATATTGTTGACCTTGACCTTAGTTAACCTCCTACTGACCTCTGCACAGAGAACAAGATTTTCAAGCACTTCTGTGTTAAGGGCAGCCCCTCCCTCTGGACTGCTAATTAAGGGACACTTGTGTCGAGACACCGCCTCTGAAGAAAACAAATAAACAGAAAACATGAATATGGAGTGAGTGAGAGTGAATATGGTTTTATGCTGCTTTTAGCAATATTCCAGCAATATCACGACGGGGGACACCAGAAATGGGCTTCACGCATTGGGAATCGAACCCGGGTCTTCGGCGTGACGAGCGAACACTTTAACCACTAGGCCACCCGACCACGCCGAAAACATGAATTCAAACTTCACAGAGCTTGATCTAGTGTATGAGGGAGCATAGGCGAGCCAGTCGTCTAAGGTGACATTTGCAGTGCAGAGTTGCGTCCCTTGTGCTAACCAGAAACCTATGATTGTGGGTTTCAATCCTGGTTCGCCCCGATAATAATTCCAGGTTTGGCAGCACATGCATTTCACCCAAGTGGTAAACGTCTAAGACATGCATCACTTCAGGCTTTCCTCCAACACCAAGCTGACATGCTGTGATATTACTCAATATTGTTCAAAGTGGCGTTAACCCAACTCACGCACTCACTCAACTATGATGTCATGAAATCAGAAACCTCTCAGGATTACACTTTGTTGTGAGCGAGTTGGATTTAGCACCACTTTGAACAGTATTTCAGTTATTCCAAGCTGTGTCAGCTCGATGTGGGAGGGGGAAATTGATGCAGATTTAGACTTAAGCTTTCAACTTTGTTGAAACTCAAAACATGTGTATGGTTCTGGTAAAACAAGAAACAAGCAGGGCTTGATAAGATTCAAAATGTAGGATTCAGACCCATGATCCTAGGTTCCTGGCACACCTAAGGGAAGCAACTCTGCACAGCAGTCATAATCGTAATACACCGAAGTTAACTCGAACAAACCTTGCAGTAACTCAGGAACAACTGTTGTGAATCTCTTTTCTTCATTTTCTTCACTTTTACCTGAAACAGATAAAATCCAAGTAAAGGACACTGTAAAAATACTTCACTGTGAAATCCTGGGGCATTTGAAACCTATGAGTACTTGTATGGTGCTCACAAACCATTAATCACCATAAGGAGGAACCTGGGATTCAGACCCAGCACTCAGCAATATTCCAGCTATATGACAACAGTCTGTAAACAAAGAAAGTCTGGACCATGTGGACTAGACAATCCAGTGATTGACATCATGACCACTGATCTACGCAATGGTGATACGAAGACACGTATCAACCAATTCAGTGAGCCTGTCCTACCCAAGCCCTGTAGTCGCCTTTTACAACAAGCATAGTCACCTCTTACGACAAGCATTGGTTGCTGAAGACCAGTTCTTAATTGCATATTCTCACGTCCATATTACATTAGATTGTGTGTTAGGACTTACTTTTATTTCTTGGTTTATGGATCCGATAAATATCGAAAATTCAGATGAAGAAAAATTGTTTTCTTATATGTCACTGGTGCTAAAAATCACTTTGACAATAAAAATAATCCAAGCGGTTGATAATATCAGCAACGTCCCGTGTCATCAGGGTACAAGTGAGTGAGTGAGTGAGTGTGGTTTTACGCCACTTTTAGCAATCTTCCAGCAATGTCACGGCGGGGGACACCAGAAATGGGCTTCACACATTGTACCCCATGTCGGGAATCGAACCCGGGTCTTCGGCGTGACGAGTGAACGCTTTAACCACTAGGCTACCCGACCGCCCCCATCAGGGTACAATAACACGAATCAAGACATCAAGTCTGACCACCCGATCAGTCACTTCACATGACAAGCAATTGTCTGAGGGTCCCCCTGCAAACACATGCACCACTAAGACAACATGAGATATACAAGATCCTACCCATGACATGAGACGGACGATGTGTATCTTACCTACACCTTTATCCTGTAGACTATTTGAATATAAAACACACTGCACCATTTCCTTGAACACTTTATGGTGACCGCTGGAGAGGAACGTTGAAAGTCTTGTCCGGTACGGGCCGTCAACCTGACACTGCAACATGTGAACCAGTCAGGGACCAGTGGTACTCACAGCCAGAAACATTTTTTTACACCATCTCATTAAAGTCAGATCTTTTACTCCAATACAACACCTGTTTGAGGAAAATCTCCCAATGGCACCCAGGAACAACAATGGCACTCAGAAACAACAGGGTATATAACATATCCACAACCATATCATAGCAAGGCCTTTTTATACTCCATTTGGAACTGCCTGTTTATGTTTATTTCCAGGAGACAGAAATTTAGAAGCTGCTCTGAAAGCTTTGCGCACTAGTACCGAGAATTTAGAAGTCTCAATTTTGATTGGTTGATTAGAAAGTTTACACAATTATGTTTCGTTTGAGCACACTTCCAGACATAATTAATGATGATATTTGTTAGATTCCTTTGTATTTTTCGTACAAACTGAACCCCAAATGATCCCTGACATTTTGTTTGTGCCTCCAGCATCTAACTGCAATGAAAACCCATAAAGAAGAAATGAAACTGGGAACTAACCAGCATGCTGTTTGCGAATTTGTCGCAGTCCTCTAGATGGGAGGTGAGCTTCTGTAGCAAGTCCTGTATCACCTCGGACATGGGTTTCCTCTCCTCCGACACGCCGTTGTTGGTGTGATGGTTGACATCAGGCTGCCGTCCCAACATCACCGCTGCTGCCAGCAGTCGCAACATCAGGTTCCGCAGCCGGAGCCATGCTTTCTGACAACAGCAGATCATACAGTGCTTCAAATGTGAACAATCTCGCTGAGCTCAGGGCCCACTTGCACAAAGCGATCTTAGCGCTAAGACTATGTTAAAGTATGGGTGTTACGATCATCTTAGCGCTAAGATCGCTTGTGCAAGTGGGCCCAGATCTTAGTTCTCGCTATCGCTAGACAAGGATCTGAGGACATCCCTTTACAGGTCACACCAGACAACTTCATCCGACCAATCAAGAGTGACAGTCGGAATGTGTTTTCTAATTAAGCTACCTTGAAAAGTTTAACACAAAGTACAGTAAACTACGGTTATAAATCAAAGGGACCACTAATTTTAGTTCGTTATAACCATAGTTCGTTATAAGCATATATACAGCTTTAATACAGCAAATTTTAGAGACAAAAAAGTAAGTTTGTTATATCCGTCAGTTCATTATAAGCGTGTTCGTTATAAACATAGTTTACTGTATTCCGAAAGACAGTTAAAGGCTGTATGAATGAGTGAGTTGGGTTTAACGCAGCTTTTAACAGTATTTCAGTTATATTGCGGCGTGTCAGCGTAATGTGGTAGGAAAGCCAGAAGTGATGCAGGTCTCAAGACGTTTACCACTTCGGTGAAACCCACGAGCATGGGTATGGTGCTGACAAACCTAGAAACATAATCGAGGCGAACCGGGATTCGAACCCACAATCATAGGTTTCTGGCGTGCCCAAGGGAGGCAACTCTGCACAGCAAATCGTGGCGCCTTAGACGACTGGGCCACCTGTGCCCCCTACAGGCTGTATGGAGGACTGCGTGAAAATCATCGTGTATCCCTTGCTTCAGAGGGATTAACATTTGGACACAAGAGACTTTCCATTGCACATGGGAAGTTCTTGTCTGCCATACAATCTCAGCCATCTTTTTGACATTCCATAATGTTCTTTAGTTTAGTTTACAAATTTTAAATTGAGGACTTTGTCAAAAGTGTAGTCTGGAATGGAAGTTGCCAGTTTGAAACTATTGCCGTATAGCTCAAGAAAGCTTCTTTCTGACTGGCTAATGTTGACTTCTTGTTAGCTGTTTCATTGGTCAGACAAAATTTGTGAAATGTGGTTCTGACGGGACCTGTAATGGGTTGTCCTCAGATCATTGTTTAGGGGTAGTGAAAACTAAGGTCTCATTCTAATGACATTGAAATGTGAAAAAAGAAGCAATAAATTAAGAGGTACCTATTTGGATACGTGAATGAGTGAGAATGGTTTCTTGTAGTTTTGATGCTTTGAGGAAAGTGTGATATATGAAAGTTATAGAGGACACATTTACCATGAACCAAGGACCATCATGGGAGACTGACATTCAAACCCATGATCAGTGGATCCTGGAGTGAGTGAGTGAGTTTGGTTTTACGCCGCTTTTAGCAATATTCCAGCAATATCACGGCGGGGGACACTAGAAATGGGTTTCACACATTGTACCCATGTCGGGAATCGAACCCGGGTCTTCGGCGTGACGAGCGAACGCTTTAACCACTAGGCTACCCGACCGCCCCAGTGGATCCTGGAACAACCAAGGGATGTAACTAAGTAGTGAATTGCAGTTCCTGAAGCCACGGGGCTTGCCATACCCCTGTGTAATATAAGTCTGCAGTGCACAACATCAAGCTGACTGATGAAACGAAACAAATCTCAAACAATGGCTGACATACCTCCTCTTCAAATGATTGTCTTTGTAATGTCTCAAGGTCAAACCTGAAAGAGAAACCAAATCATTCACATTTGTGACAGGGGATAACAATAACCGAACAACGGCTCAAAAGCAGTCTAAATCTGACAAACTAGTGATTGATATGATGAGCAAAAGGGGTTTATGTAGCCCTGCTCAGAGGCCAATATTCAGCCAAATCTGCAGCAAATAACACTAAAAATTCCAAATTTGAATTTTGAAAAATCCGAAATTCCTCAGAATTTCCAAAAATATCAATATTAGTTTACTGTTTGTTTACTGCCTTAAACACCAAATTTATCAGCTCTGTAAAATGAAACATATCATTAATAGAAAGAATAGGCTGTGATGCACAGTGATGTGTGTATACTGGACAACAATTACCGTTTTTCAGCCTAGGGGGACACCTTTGTAATTTTTAGGTTTACAGATACAGTCGTGCCCCGCTTATACGGACTTCAGATATCCGGAAGCCTCGGTTCCCGGACGATTTTCATTCAAAACGAAATAATTACTATACAAATTTACCCGTATATCCGGAAATTCAGTTTCCGGAACCGGACGGTCATTTTCATACACAAAACACTGAAATGCACTCAAAATTGTCTCACTTATCCGGACAATACACTTCCGCTGGTGGAAATCCTTTGATTCGTGAGAAGTCAATTAACCAAGTGACACTGAGTTACGTTTGAGACGAGCTTGTTTATTGTACATGTAATCCCCTTCGATAAATATGGCGTCTGTGGAGGTCAGAGGTCAAAGTTGACCTTGATTACGTATTACGAGAACATTAAGAGGAATTGTTTTATATCTAGGGATTAAGATTACCTTGTGTATTTTACATAATTGAAGGGAAGTAACTCTTCCAGTAAGAAGCTGGTTTCAGTTATACGGAAATTCGTTTATACGGACGAATTGTGAAATGACGCAAGTGTCCGTATAAACGAGGCACGACTGTACACCGACGATGGAATGGAACGGCAACTTACAGTTCAGCAGGCTCCCAGCAACTCATCACTTGAAAGTCTCGGTTATCACACAGCTGGTTGATATCGGTCTTGTCTGGAAGGGAACAAGGGCAAATTCAGTATTGGATTAATATTTGTGATGAGATTAATCCTTTGGCCCAAGGCTGTTTGAAACACCTGATCCTGTGACACAGTGAGGTTTGTGACCATGTTTCACTGTTAGGGTCGTACAGTTATGGTGTCAAAGGTCAAGGCCATAGGTGTCAAGGCCATATGGTATCAAGAATGGTGTTAAATGTTGAGTGAGTGAGTGAGTGAGTGAGTGAGTGAGTGAGTGAGTTGCATCAGCACTGAACAGTAATCATTTCCAGGGAAGCCTGAAGTGATAGAGGCATCAGACGTTTACCTTTTTGGTGAAACCCACGAGCACGGGTATGGTGCAGACAAACCTAGAAACATAATCAGGGCGAACCAGGATTCAAATCCACGATCATAGGTTTCTGGTTAGCCCAAGGGGCACAACTCTGCACAGCGAATTGTGGCACGTTAGGTGTCTGTAACACCCATGCCCAGTTAAATGTTGAGAGATGACAGTGGTCATTATGGGCTACAAATTATCTAACTACTCACAGGATCAAAGGAAAGGTTACCTTTTTCAGGGTCAATCTCCATATACGTTATCATTTGTTCTGTACTATTGTGACTGAAACAGAAAAAAACAAAAATAAATACATCTTAAAATCATTTCTGAACAGAAATCTCAACAGCAAGCAAGCGACTACAAGACAAAGGTACCATGAGTACAAGTTGTATAGATGTTATCATTGCTGCTACCACTGGTACATTATTCTCAGGGCCACCTGTTAGTGACTGTTTGATTGGCATTCTAGAAGTTACTGGTAAATAAGAAAACATCCAACTTTATGGAGAACCACTTCTGGTTCACTGCATAGGCGACGTTTCGATATAGATTCTTGCACCATTCTAAAGATGGAATGACAGCTTCAAAATGGTGCAAGAATCTACATTAAAACGTCAATAATGACTTAAATGAGAAAATTGTTCTCCATAAAGTTGAACGTTTTTTCTTTAACCTATAAGTGCCTCAATAGTAGTGCCTCATCGTTTTGTTAAGTCTGAGTGACTTAAAAGCTAACGTCACATTGGCGGTGTTTCAGCAAGCATAGGTTGCTGGGGACCTATTTTAACCTGCAATCCGCACATGGTCGCCTCTTACGACCAGCATAGGTTGCTGCGGTCCAATTCTAACCCAGAATCCCAACAGGGTCACTTCTTACGACCGGTATAGGTTGCTGGGGTCCAATTCTAACCCAGAATCCCCACGGGGTCACCTCTTACGACCAGCATAGGTTGCTGGGGTCCAATTCTAACCCAGAATCCCAACAGGGTCACCTCTTACGACCGGTATAGGTTGCTGGGAACCAATTCTAAACCTGAATCTCCACAGAGTGATTATTTCAAGGACAACAGACAACTTGTCTGTTCTACCGGCGAGCGATGAGGTGGTAAATCTTTCTCTCTGTCTCCCTACAGATGAGCATGGGAACACCCCTCACCTTGCTGTTTCTAGAGTTAGGTCCAGCAGCAGCCTCTCTGATGTGGCGCTTGCATACTGCAAAGAGTTCTGTAGCTTTTCTCGAAAGTTAACGAATTCCCTGATCTGAAAAACAAAACAATAATATGACATTTCCTGATTCGATTTCATTAGTGAATGTACCAGCTTTAACTGTCACACTGTAGCATCATAAAAACTAGAAGCAAAAACATGTTTTACCAGAGTTACCAAAACACTGACATTCCATAGATGAGAAATGAAGACATTTTGCTACATACCTTCCCAAAAGACCCATATTTGTAGGATGATATGAGGTATTCTGTGGTCTGAAAGGAACAGAAATAGCAGGCATGATACATACACACAAGTACAGTCGGCAATATTACAGTACAGTATATCAAGGTGACCTGTGACGTAACAGTCCGACCAGTGGCCGATAGTGTCAATGTGTGGATACAGTGACACACATTCAGACAGGGCACTGACAAGCGAGTGAGTGAGTTGGGTTTTATGGTGCTATTCCCATCTAGAGGTTTGTGTGTCTGCCTGTCTGTCTCTGTGTGTCTGTCTGTCTGTCTGTCTCTGTGCATGTCTGTCTGTGTGTGTGTGTGTCTCTGTGTGCGTATGTCTGTCTCTGTGCATGTCTGTCTGTGTGTGTCTGTGCATGTGTCTGTCTCTGTGCATGTCTGTCTGTGCATGTGTCTGTCTCTGTGCATGTCTGTCTGTGTGTGTGTGTGTCTCTGTGTGCGTATGTCTGTCTCTGTGCATGTCTGTCTGTGTGTGTCTGTGCATGTGTCTGTCTCTGTGCATGTCTGTCTGTGCATGTGTCTGTCTCTGTGCATGTCTGTCTGTGTGTGTGTGTGTGTGTGTGTCTGTGTGCGTATGTGTCTGTGTGTGTGTGTCTGTCTCTGTGCATGTCTGTCTGCGTGTCTGTCTGTGTGTGCGCATGTCTGTCTGTGTGTATGTCTGTCTGTGTGTCTGTCTGCCTGTGTGTGTCTGTGTCAAGCCCAAGGAAGGATACCATCTATGTCAATATCCTTAGCATAGTATACATGAACAAGTCAGTCATAGCCCTTCAGCTATCCTGTTTCCCAAGGCTGATAAAGAATGACTTTGTATTGTATTTTTCAGAAGTATGATGTCATCAGCATGAGAGATGATAAATTAAATATATGCAAATATCTGAACATTATCACAACCTGTAGAGATAACATTCTGTGGTATTTCCTCTTCAAACTTTTCCAAAACAAAGGCTACAAAGCTGTTTTCAGCAACCCATGCTTGCCGCAAAAGGCGACTATGCTTGTCCTACGAGGCGACAAACGGGAGATCGTGTAATCAGACTCGATGAGTTGGTAAATGCATCCCAATTGCGAAGATCTATGCTCATGATGGCATGAATCTTTGCTCACAATATCAATCACTGGATTGTCTGGTCCAGACTTGATTTATTACAGACCGCTGTCATATAGCTGGAATATTGGCATTAAACAAACAAACAAACAAACAAACCTCTTTATGGTTGACTGTGAAGAACCGCAGCATGGTTCCGTACATCGCACAAGCTGCCACAAAATGCCCCAGTCGGCCCACGTGACTTGACACAATATGGCTGGACGTAGAAAGAAAAGAGTTGACTTTGAACATGTTGAAATAGCTCTGAAAGTCATCTTTCAATGACTTACATATGATGTACTCGTGCATAAAACATAATTTACTCATGAATTACAAATGGTCTACTCAAGAAGAACACAAGATTCTCTCATGATTTAGAAATGATTCACTCATGAATTACTCATGAATTACACGATTCACATATGATTTAGAAATGATTCACTCATGATTTACTCATGAATTACACGATTCACATATGATTTAGAAATGATTCACTCATGATTTACTCATGAATTACACGATTCACATATGATTTAGAAATGATTCACTCATGATTAACTCATGAATTACACGATTCACATATGATTTAGAAATGATTCACTCATGATTTACTCATGAATTACACGATTCACATATGATTTAGAAATGATTCACACATGATTTAATCATGAATTACACATTATATTAAAGTTGCGGAACTTTTTCAATATTTAGCACACACAGACAGGCTATATTTGTTGAGCATCTCATTAGCGTGAGTACCGGACCTACCCAAGAGTGTCGTTCATTATGTGTTTGATCTCCATACCATCATAGAGAGCTGGACACGGGCCAAAGGCTCCTGTAAACACACCGCCTTGTCAGTGAGTAAGGATAAGATATATGTGTAACAACTTCTTAATTACAATTAGATTCATTCGTTCATTTATTGTTGTTTAACGTCCAAGTCAGCAATATTCCAGCTATATGACGGCGGTCTGTAAAAAAACAAAAAAACAAAAAACAAAAAACAAGCCCGGACCAGACAATCCAGTGTTTGACATCATGAGCATTAACCAAGTCAGCTAGCCTGACCATACGATCCCGTTAGTCGCCTCTTATGACAAGCATAGTCGCCTTTTACGGCAAGCATGGGTTGCTGAAGACCTATTCTACCCCGGATCTTCACGGGTAGACAATCAGGAGCCAGGAGCCAACTTGTCAGTGGCTGTAAACATCTTGGTCTAATTTCCCCCGAAACTCAATACAGACACTGAATGAATACTGTTTTATTCAAACCTACACATAGTGCAGATCCTGTGACAACAAAGGGACACAACTTGGTCATCCATCTACCCACCCCCAGGCCCGACGGAAACAGATGATTTCTGTGACATCACCTTCAGTTTTTTAGTGGCCATGAACTACAATCTCATTTATGAAACTAGGGCATTATGTACTGCACCACAACAAGGAACGCTTGGATTTGAGTGAGTGACTTGGGTTTAACGCCGCTTTTAACAGTATTACAGTTATATCGCAGCTTGTCAGCTTAATGTGGGAGGAAAGCCCGAAGTGAAGCAGGTCTCAGATGTTTACCACTTCGGTGAAACCCACGAGCACAGGTATCGTGCTGACAAACCTAGAAACATAATCGGGGCGAACTGCACTTGGATGAGAAGATGGACTCTTCTCTGACTTCTCACTGATGTCTCTTCCAGTCTTACCCATAATGCAGTAGAGTCTGACGAGGAGGAGTTTGATCTGGAAGTTGGAAGGGGACTTCCTCATGCCGAGCTCGAGCTGCGTCACCACCTGCCACACGTAGTGCTGTTTACCTGCACAGATCATGGTGTACAATTAGAATAAAATAAAATAAAAGTCCAGCTATTTCACCTCAACTGACTGATATGAAATAAATTTTGTTTGTTGTTTAACGTCACACTGAGCAATATTCCACCCAGTCAGCATATACTGGTGCATGTGTGTATCTGTATGGGCCAGGCAACCTAGTGGTCGACAGCATGAGCATTTATCAATACATGACTACACAAAATCAGACACATTGTGTAACCAGCAATCTTCTCATGTCGGCACCTGCATGCAATAGGTACTATTCTGTCTTCAAATGCCTCCAGCTGCCTAATAATCACAACAAGAGCAGGGCTCACTCAAGGAAGTTTCTGACATGGGCCCTTTATGTGAAAATATCACATATTCCAGAGGTACACCCACACTTGCCCATATAGCACAATTTAAAAATGCCCCAATGTATTTGAAAATGTGGGCCTTTTTTCAAATTTAGGGGCTTAAAGTACAAGGCCCCAACCTAGAATTATCGCTGCAATAGATATTTCCATCTCATGTCAATTATGTCGTTTTCCACCTGCCTACAGAAAGCAACTGTCTACATACAGCACCTACAGAGAACACCTGTCTACAGACAATAGGCTACAGAGAACACCTGTCTACAGACAGTAGGCTACAGAGAACACCTGTCTACAGACAGTAGGCTACAGAGAACACCTGTCTACATACAGCACGTACAGAGAACACCTGTCTACAGACAGTAGGCTACAGAGAACACCTGTCTACATACAGCACGTACAGAGAACACCTGTCTACATACAGCACGTACAGAGAACACCTGTCTACATACAGCACCTACACAAAGCACCTTCCTACAGACAGCAGGCTACAGAGAACACCTTCGTACAGAGAACACCTACAGAGAACACCTGTCTACAGAGAGCATCTACACAAAGCACCTTCCTACAGACAGCACCTGCCTACAGACAGCATCTACATACAGAGAGCACCTGCCTACAGACAGCATCTACATACAGAGAGCACCTGCCTACAGACAGCATCTACATACAGAGAGCACCTGCCTACAGACAGCATCTACATACAGAGAGCACCTGCCTACAGACAGCATCTACATACAGAGAGCACCTGCCTGCAGACAGCATCTACATACAGAGAGCACCTGCCTACAGACAGCACCTACATACAGAGAGCACCTGCCTGCAGACAGCACCTACATACAGAGAGCACCTGCCTGCAGACAGCATCTACATACAGAGCACCTGCCTACAGACAGCGCGTGCCTGCAGACAGCACTTGCCTACAGACAGCACCTACATACAGACAGCACCTGCCTAAAGACAGACAGAACCTGCCTAAAGACAGACAGCACCTGTTTGCAGACAGCGCCTACATAGAGAGAGCATCTGTCTACAGACAGCACCTACACAGCACCTGCCTCCAGACAGTAATTACAGACAGCACCTATCCACCCACCTGACTGCCTCCATGCATCCAGGAGGAGGTGAGCTGCCAGAATGAGATAGTTGTCGCTGTATTGTAAATCTGTTGGGAGGAGTTCCGTACCTGAAACAGCGAGAGAAAATCAGTGTATCATAATGCCCTGACCTTTGTATAACTGCAAACAGAAATATAAACAAAAAACAAAAATACCACCAGACAGAAATGTCACAAACTGAGTGGAATCGTTGTTTAATGCCTCAAACCGCAACATCACATCAAACATATCCTATATATCCAGGGCAGTGATTGATAGCATGAGCATCAAGACCCGCGATTAGCTACAATGACTCACACTCATCTATCACATCTTTACTTGACCAGTGAAGATCTGGGGTAGAATAGGTCTTTAGCAACCCATGCGACAATGCTTGTCGTAAGAGGCGACTAACAGGATCAGGCGGTCAAACATTTATGATGCATGTCATCAATCTCATTTTCGTGGATTGATGCTCATGACATGAATCACTGGATTGTCTGGTCCAGGCTTGATTATTTACAGACCGCCGTCATATAGCTGGAATATTGCTGAGTGTGGCGTTAAACAACAAACAAACAACAACATCTTTACTTAACTATTGTATGCTTACTGATGAATGAAATACAAAATGACCAACTTACCAAATTCAAGTCCTTTTTTATGCCTATCTAAGAGATCTTTGGCTAGAGTGACTTTATCCGAGTCGGTCATCGCCCTGTGTTGTCCTATGTAACGACTAAGTTGTAATACTGATATATGACGCTGCATGTGCTTGATCTGTAGCAAACAAAAAGCATCAGGAAAATAACTCATTATTTTATCTGACAGTTGTTTGAAGCAACGTTCAGCCAGTTTATTTATCTCCCCAAACTGGTTTC
Source organism: Haliotis cracherodii (assembly GCF_022045235.1). Taxonomy (NCBI): domain Eukaryota; kingdom Metazoa; phylum Mollusca; class Gastropoda; order Lepetellida; family Haliotidae; genus Haliotis; species Haliotis cracherodii. The sequence continues at coordinate 41,997,141 of NW_027266266.1, forward strand.
CATAGGAGATATCGCTTGGGTGAAATCAAGGGATATCTCATGGAGATATCGCTACATTGAAATAGCATCACAATGCTTTGCAGGCCATTGTGATGTCATTGGTTTTACCATGACATCACAATCAAATGACATCACTAATCTAAAGCAGATTAGTTTTACTTTTTACACTCAAAACACTTGTTATTATACTATTTACAAGCTATAAAAGTTGGTAGAATGACTTTGCATGAAAAACATGATACAAAGAATCTCGCCCTTTATCTTTTGGTACCAAACATATCAACTCAAGTCGATAAAGGTTTAAAACTCCTTGGCAAGCCTTATAGTCTGATACTTTTGTTGACTCGAGTTGATATATCCCCCCCAAAAAAAACACTTGGATGTGACTCTCCTTCACAAATATTCAAGAAGAAAGAAGCAATTTTGGAAACCATGTAGAGGATCATAGTTGATGCAATCTTGGACAACACCCATAACCAGTAGATACTGGCACTGATAAGGGAGGCTACTCTGCTATGAACACTGAGACAGCCATCCTCACATCCTCCAGAAAATAAATTGAACAAGTATTTGTCACAGAGTGACGAAATATCCCCCGCCTGTACACCATAGTACCAAATATGAAGACAATCCAGCGATTAGTTCTTGAGATATTGCGGCAACACCGTTTTCAAACTCCAAAAGCAGATATGCCTGCTGTGACCTTGAAAATGGGGTCAAGGTCACCAAAACCGACTGGTGTCTGCGGAGTCTGTATATACACCATAGTTCCAAATATGAAGACATTCCAGAGATTAGTTCTTGAGATATTGCGGCAACACCGTTTTCCAACTCCAAAAGCAGATATGCCTGCTGTGACCTTGAAAATGGGGTCAAGGTCACCAAAACCGACTGGTGTCTGCGGAGTCTGTATATACACCATAGTTCCAAATATGAAGACAATCCAGCGATTAGTTCTTGAGATATTGCGGCAACACCGTTTTCCAACTCCAAAAGCAGATATGCCTGCTGTGACCTTGAAAATGGGGTCAAGGTCACCAAAACCGACTGGTGTCTGCGGAGTCTGTATATACACCATAGTTCCAAATATGAAGACATTCCAGAGATTAGTTCTTGAGATATTGCGGCAACACCGTTTTCCAACTCCAAAAGCAGATATGCCTGCTGTGACCTTGAAAATGGGGTCAAGGTCACCAAAACCGACTGGTGTCTGCGGAGTCTGTATATACACCATAGTTCCAAATATGAAGACAATCCAGTGTTTAGTTCTTGAGATATCGCGGCAACAAACAGGTGGGACGTACGGACGGACGTACGGACGGTCGTGAATACTATATCCCCCGCTTCGCGCTTTCGCGCGGCGGGGGATAATAAATATTGGGATGAAAATCTCCAGAAAATAAATGCAAAAATAATAATCTTGTAGAAAATGCTTGAAATTTAAATGCAATTTTAATCTAGTTTAGTTATTTTCAGGAGACAATCAGTGACTTACATCTTGAGCATAGATGGTGGGTTCCCCTGGCTTGTTAAGTTTGAGTGACTCGGTCATGTACACCAGCAGCTGCAAGACAGTGGTTAACACAGTTAGTAGGTGAGGTGAAATGGGGTTTAACGTCGCGTCCAAGATTATTGGACTTATATAGCGACGTGCATGCACGTGTTTTGTGTGTGGCTGCTTGTACTAGTCCGGACTGATGCCGATTTATAGTGCTAGCACACTGAGATACCATGCCGCAGGTTAACATGAATACCCCACCCAGACACAATATACTGACTTCGAGCCGACCAGTCCTTGTTTTAGCCCCTTAATGCCGAACACCAGGCAGGGTAACAACGAGTACCATCTTTTAATGTGTTTTGGTATGATGCGGCTGGGGATCGAACCCCGGACCTTCCACTCTCCGGGCGGACGCTCTACCATTAGACCACGGAGGCGGTCAACACAGTTAGTAAAGGATGCTGGACATAACAAGGCCACATATACGGAAATACTTGGAAAACGTACAGTGGATTGAGACTCTTGTAACTAGAAGCCTATTTCCAGGAATGACAACGAGAATGAGGTTCAAACTTGGTTGGTTGGTTGGTTTGTTTAACGCCACACTCAGCAATATTCCAGCTATATGACAGCGGTCTGTAAATAATCAAGTCTGGACAAGACAATCCAGTGATTAATATTATGAGTATCGATCGATGCAATTGGGATCGATGACATGCATCAACCAAGTCAGCAAACCTGACCACTCGATCCCGTTAGTCGCCTTTTACGACATGCAAAGTCGACCTTTTACGGCATGCATAGGTTGCTGAAGACCTATTCTACCCCGGACAACATTACTGCAAAGTTGCATGCCTTCAGACCTCATTCCCACATCCCAATTGCTTCGTTTTCTGTCTGCTGAAAATGATTTCCCAAATTCCACTATGCGTTTTCATAGTGTATCAGTATACATACCATCATACAAGATTTATGTAGACTAACATTAAGTCTCTGAAATGAAAATATGATATCAAGGAACCCACACTGGACCCAAGTGGGAAAAGAACCCGGGCCTTCAGTTTAACCACTAGGCCACCCCACTGCCCCACAAAGAAAAGAGCTTGTATAATTGCCACAAAAACAGTGTATCAGTAATATCACACAAAGCATAGGAATAGTCCTCACTAAGCATGCTACTGACAATAATCAGCACATACCGTATTAGACGTAATAAGCGCCCAGGGCACTCTCAAAATTAGAAATAGGGGGCTCTTATTAGAATATTATTTTGTGGAAAAAAACAGAGTGAAAGATAAATTCTGTGGTTTGTGCTGACAGCCTGAAATGTTTATATACGAGAGATATATTTTTCCAGAAATTAATTGCCCATAATAAAGGGTGCATATAACACACGAGTGAGTATTATACACGAATAAATAAGTCGTGTGTACATTGATCAATCGGAAAGGGTGCTAATTGGGATTGTTGACGAGCCAATATATTAGCAAATATCGCTGTGGGCGCTTATTACGTCGAATACGGTAACTGAGATTCGAACCCAGGACATGGGGATCTGGGCAAGCTTAAGGAATAGCATTCTGTAGAACTAGACACCACTCTGGGCATTAGGGCCTGCGGTGCCTATTAACCGTGGGAAGTCCCCCACATACCTCCTCCTTCTCCTTGTCGCTGAGGATGCGAACAAACAGCTTCATGTCCCCGAAGTAGGTGCTTCTGTCACTGTACTTGTCGAAGTACTGCTTGAGGAGGGTCAGGGGACAGCCTGGAAAACAGGAGCAAATATTAGACAAGTGGAGTTTTCTGTCATTAATATCATGTGTTAGGAGTAAAAATTGTGTTATGCAGGTCTTTTACGATATGGAAACAAATGAAGGTGATCCCTTTAATCATGATGATAGTCTTAAAATATTTGAAGCTTGTTTATTTGTTTGTTCCTTGTTTAACGCTGCACTCAGCAATATTCCAGCTATGTGATGGCAGTCTGTTAATAACAGAGTCTGGACCAGACAATCAAGTGATCGATTCATGAGCATCGACCTACACATGATACGATGACATGCACCAACCAAGTCAGCAAGATGGACCACCTGATCCCGTAAGTCGCCTCTTACACAGCATTAGAAACTGGCACTAGTCCTACAGTCCTTGCCACACTACCCAATAGTTATGGTATCATAAGGACTAGTAGAAGTCTGCCATTTTTAAGGGTTTTGCTTATATGTTATCATTAGAAGGACTAGTGGACTAAAAATGTTAGATTCTACCGCCGTTACAACAAGGATGGGTTCTTAAGACCAACTATAATCTTGATCTTAAGACCTATTTTCATTCATGATAGTAACTTTAGAAATAGCGCAGGAATACAATATATGAGCAAACCGCCACAAGTACTTGCAGCCATGTTTGTTAACATAAGCACATCGGGAATGTAAATAAACTTTGGGGGAAGATTATGCAAAAGCTGTAGAGCAAGATGGAGTATATAAAGGTAGTTCCTGCCAGATGACCTCATTTGCATATTTATCAGATCATGATACGAAGCTTATCAGATTGGCTTACTGCATCAATAACATCATCCATTATATGAAAATACTCAGCATTCCTCATGTCCTAAGTAATACTTATCCATTCAAATTCTTTATCATGTTTATTCGTACTTCACATTGTGAGGATGCAAAAATAAGGACCGCCATTTGCAATATGGATCCTAATAGCTGACCAATCACTTTCATAGATAACACAAGGTCACTGGACCTAAAAGTACTGTGTTTTGAGGCTTGCTTGAATCAAATCAGGACTACAGATACACGTGGTTGATAGAATCATCAAATATCCAACCTGTATGTGACAATGACACACAAATAATGCAGTCACACATTGCATTGTTTCTTGTGTTACGCTTCAAGTCAGCAATATTTCAGCAAGGTCACTGCAGTCTGGCTCAGCCTGACCAATTAACTATAGTTGCTTCTTACAACAAGCAATAGAGAACTGGGGCCTTACTCTAAACTGGGGCCCTATACTAAACTGGGGCCCTATTCTAAAATGGGCCTTATTCTAAACTGGGGCCCTATTCTAAAAAGGGGCCCTATTCTAAAATGGGCCTTATTCTAAAATGGGGCCTTATTCTAAAATGGGCCCTATTCTAAACTGGGGACCTATTCTAAACAGGGGCCCTATTCTAAACTGGGCCTTATTCTAAACTGAGGCCTTATTCTAAAATGGGCCTTATTCTAAACTGGGTCCCCACAGGAATACACACTGTAACCACCCAAGTTGGCCCTTTTTGACAACCAAAGTATGCTGGAACCTATTTTACACAGAATTGTACAGAATTTGCATGGAATTGACACTGAATTGACATGGAATCGCACAGAACTTAAAGGGAATTTAACGGGGATTGTATAGACTTTGCATAGAATTTACCTTGGATTGCACAGACTTGCATGGAATTTGCTTAGACTAGCACAGAACTTGCATCAAATTTACCCATGATAGCACCAAGCTCTGCATGGAATTTCCCCGCAACTGTCACAACATATCCACTGACCTACAATGCTGACACTTTCCTCGCCTCTGGTCTGCAGTAGTCGTATAAGTTCAAGTCGAGCCAGGTAAGGGCCACGAAACAATCTTCCGTTCTCGCATCCCTTGATCTGCTCAGTGATGAAAGCCAGGGCCTTCTCAACAGAGTAGTCTATCTCAGCGCTGAAAATAATACCACCATTACTGTCACTGTCAGATGGTGTTCAACAGTTTTGAACAGAATCTTTCATTGTTTCAGATCTATCCCAGAATTCATGTGACCCCTGGAGTCCATCTGTGTGTTTGTGACCAGACAGTGTGCGCACGCACCCACTCACTAGAACCACAACATATTACATGCATTCTTTCACCTGCTATTCGTTATGAACCTGAACAAAAATAACCTTAATAACTAGATGTTTTTTTAAGGGCACACTTTTGTAATTTTATGTTTCACAGATATAATCCAGCCTTTCCACACATGGTCGGTCGAAATAAAAATAAAAATACATAGCTACGTCAATCTTTATTTATTTATATGAAAGTCATTCTGCCACAGAGTTTATTAAAACTGCAGCTGGCTTCTTGAATCAATTTATCAATAACATTTTATATTGTATTAGAGGGTCTATATAACTAGCAGGAGACATAATTAAATAATATTTTTTATGTGTTATTTTTTTCCAAAATGGGCCCATTCATTGAACTTCCCACACACATTTCTGAGAACTCTGTAGTTGTCTGCCATGTTCTTGGACGTTGATGATGCATAATGGACACATTATATACAGAAAGCTGGTCACAGGAATCAATTCCTAATTTCTGAATTTTATATTTTCAACTCGACTTGTCACTTACCGGTATGCAAACTTTCCAAACGTGCATATAAGTATTCATTAGCATTTCAAATCGTGGAATAACTGTATACTGGTAATAACTGTATACTGGTAATACCGCGCAGCTCTAACACCGAGCACCAGGCACGGTACCTCTCTTAACATATCTTGTATGATGTGGCATGTAATCAATGGTAACAGCTGTGTTATACTTGTGCAAATCCCTAACCATACGACAACACCCCTTCCCCAACTGCTGTTAATCCTTCAGTTGCCATGGTTACACTGACCTCTGGTCACCTTCCTCAGGCACCCACTGACAGTCCACCAGGTGGAAAACTGTGTCGATGTAAACCGACCAGAACTGCCACTGGTCAGGGCTGCAACATAAAAAGTTTACATTTAAATACACATATTCATTTAAATTTGGGAAATTTTTAGTTCCAGTTTTAGAATTTTTACTGACATTAGCTGTACTTCTGCCAACTATCGACCTCTGAACATGTGTAGATAACCCCTGTATCAACTGACTTCTGCCGACTATCGACCTCTGAACAGGTGTAGATAACCCCTGTATCAACTGACTTCTGCCAACTATCGACCTCTGAACAGGTGTAGATAACCCCTGTATCAACTGACTTCTGCCGACTATCGACCTCTGAACAGGTGTAGATAACCCCTGTATCAACTGACTTCTGCCAACTATCGACCTCTGAACAGGTGTAGATAACCCCTGTATCAACTGACTTCTGCCAACTATCGACCTCTGAACAGGCGTAGATAACCCCTGTATCAACTGACTTCTGCCAACTATCGACCTCTGAACAGGTGTAGATAACCCCTGTATCAACTGACTTCTGCCGACTATCGACCTCTGAACAGGTGTAGATAACCCCTGTATCAACTGACTTCTGCCGACTATCGACCTCTGAACAGGTGTAGATAACCCCTGTATCAACTGACTTCTGCCGACTATCGACCTCTGAACAGGTGTAGATAACCCCTGTATCAACTGACTTCTGCCAACTATCGACCTCTGAACAGGTGTAGATAACCCCTGTATCAACTGACTTCTGCCAACTATCGACCTCTGAACAGGCGTAGATAACCTCTGTATCAACTGACTTCTGCCAACTATCGACCTCTGAACAGGTGTAGATAACCCCTCCAGCTGTATCAACTTACTTCTGCACCAGCAGCTGGCGGTACTCAGCGTTGGCCTTGGGCCACTTCTCCAGCTTCCTGTACAGTTCGGCCAGCTTGGTGGCACGGAAGTTCAGCTCACTCACAAACTTCTCTGAAATAACAAAAAGACAATGAAAGCTGAACACTGAGCATGCTGAGAGATGGGAAAAAATGCCTGCAACCACGACATTGGTTTAAACAGATTCAGTGTATTATGGTTTTTTGATTGGCATGAAACTTAAAGGTTACCAGATACACTCACCCCCATGAGGCCCCCCAAGAGGCCCTTCCAACACACATACACTCACCCCAAAGAGGCCCCTCCAACACACATCCACTCACCCCAAAGAGGCCCCTCCAGCACACATACACTCACCCACTAAAGGCCCCTCCAGCACACATGCACTCACCCCCAAGAGGCCTCCAACACACATTCACTCACACCCAAAAGGCCCCTCCAACACACATACACTCACATCCAAAAGGCCCCTCCAGCACACATACACTCACACCCAAGAGGCCCCTCTAGCACATATACACTCACCCCCAAGAGGCCCCTCCAGCACACATCCACTCACACCCAAAAGGCCCCTCCAGGGCACATACACTCACAACCAAGAGGCCCTCCTGCACACATACACTCACCCCCAAGAGGCCCCTCCAGCACACATACACTCACCCCCAAGAGGCCCCTCCAGCAGCTGAGCTGCGTCCTCCCATCTGTCCATCTGTTCCAGGATCATCAGGTACAGCAGTACTTCTGAAGGAGACACAAAGTCATCATTATTGTTCAAATACAGAAATACAATGTCAATTTCCTGTTGGTTATGACCAGTTAACATGCACTGCACGTGGGCACAAAGGCCTGTATAAAGTGAACAGATTACACTAACAGCACTTTCACATTCCACACAAGGCCCGCAAACCCATTGCCTAGGTGTCCCCTAGTTGGGAGTACATTGTAGGAATATGATTGCCACAAAATCCCTGTAATGATAAATACTGTCTACAAAAAGCATCTTGCTCACTAGATGTTGTCCAATATTCTAGCTATATGACAGCGGTCTGTAAACAATCAAGTCTGGACCAGACGATCAAGTTTTTTTATATCATGAGCATCGATCCACGATCGGACACTTTGACATGCATCAACCAAGGCAGCGTGCCTGACCCCCCTGATCCTGTTATTATGAAAAGAATGGGTTGCTGAAGACCTATTCTAACCTGAATCTTCACAGGTTTACCTCACTTGACCGGAATGCAAATAATGCCTTAGAAACAAGCAAACAAACGAAATGCAACAACAAAATTTTCCTAAAGAATGGTGTCTATTATGCACTGGGAACACAGCAGTGACAAGGAAAATATATACCTCATATTTCTAATACATGTGTAATTTATATCGGATTTTTTTTTCTTGCAGACATGCTGACCTGCTTCAGCTTCCACCTTGCCCTCGGTGACATACTTCTTGGTCATCCTCTCAGCCAGTGGCAGGTACATGCTGGTGGCTAGCTTCTTGTCTGTGGCACTGTGAGCCTGCAATAGATGTGTGTATATATCACATTCCTGCAATATACACATGTACATATCACACCCCTGCAATATACATATGTACATATCACACCCCTGCAATATACACATGTACGTATCACACCCCTGCAATATACACATGTACGTATCACACCCCTGCAATATACACATGTACGTATCACACTCCTGCAATATACACATGTACATATCACACCCCTGAAAAAAACACATGGACATATCACACACCCCTGCAATATACACATGCACATATCACACCCCTGCAGTATACATGTGTACATATCACACCCCTGCAATATACACATGTACATATCACACCCCTGCAATATACATGTGTACATATCACACTCCTGCAATATACACATGTACATATCACACCCCTGCAATATGCAAGTGTACATATCACACCCTTGCAATATACACATGTACATATCACACCCTTGCAATATACACATGTACATATCACACCCCTGCAATATACACATGTACATATCACACCCCTGCAATATACACATGTACATATCACACTGGATGACACACACAGAGAGGGGACACTACTCTACGTGTAAATGCTTGTCTGCAATATACATGTCTTCATTTCACAGCATGTCAGCAGCTTATTTTAACAGACACTAGACCAGGAAAACCACTGGTTGATAGCAGGCTATGATAGAAACAGTACAATCAGCCAGATCATGCATTGTAACCATGGTAAAAACAGAATACTCAGTGTGTCAGCTTGTACAAAACATAAGGAACGGGAGAATTATTCTGCCTTGACCTTCACCTTTGACCTTCACCTCTAACCTCTCACCTGCATGATGATGCTCATCACAGCCCAGAAGTAGTAGGGGTTCTTCTGTGGCCGCAGCTTATGCAGCAACATGGCCGTCTGTTGCTGTTTCTTGTAGTCGCCGAGGCGCACGTGGGCCATGAACAACGCTGACAGGATTTCCTCGTTGTCAGGCCGGGACTTGTGGGCGTTCTCGTACAGGTCGGCAATCAGCTCCACTGTGCCAAACAAACAAGGAGATCAATATGGATTGTGTTGTTTAACACCACTCACAAATATTCCAGCTATATGATGTATATCATCAAGCCTAGACAATGCAAACTAGTGATTGATATTATGAGCAACAATGACACACAATCAACCAAGTCTTACAATCTGACACATAAAGTCATCTCTTATAGATTGTTTGGGACCTATTCTACCCAGAAATCTCTATGGAGTATTTATGTTCTACCCCAGAAAACAACATTCAACCCAGGATTATAACTTAGGGCTAGTTAGGTCCTGTTCCCCTTTCCACTGGTCAATATGTACAAGTAGCTACAAGTCACTCCAACATGACTTTGTTAAGTAAGGATAAGATGTATGGATGAACAATTTCTTTATTACAATTAAGAGCGACGTTTCGATGTAGGTGCCTCCTACCTGTATATATACTTGTCAACCATACACTGTATATAACTTGCTTGATAACAGTGTTAGAACCTACACTGAAACGTCACTCTTAATTGTAATCAAGAAGTTGTTCATCCATAAATCTTATACTTACTTAGTACTCCAACTTCTAAATGCCTATCAAAGAAGTTAGGACTTTGTTAAAATCCTCAATTATCCTGTGTATAAAACCACCAAATCCTTGTTCTAAACTGTAAAACTGTGAAAGACACAAGTTAAAAATAGCCGTCAAATGAACAAGAGGTCACTTCCGAAATGAGGCCAGGGTAATTATCATTATAGAATGAAGAAAGAATACACTAGGTAACTGGGTGGCTCAGACTATGACTGTACTATTGTTTGTTTAATGCAACACTATCTGCTGTATCTGCTATTATTGCTTAATGTCTGCAATTTGACATACCATCTGAGACCAACCTAGGAGTGAGTGAGTGAGTGAGTGAGTGAGTGAGTGAGTGAGTGAGTGAGTGAGTATGGTTTTACGCTGTTTTTAGCAATATTCCAGGGACACCAGAAATGGGCTTCACACATTGTCCCCATGTCGGGAATTGAACCCTGGTCTTCAGCGTGGCGTGCGAACGCTTTAACCACTAGGCTACTCTACCGCCCCACCAACCTAAGAACTTGTTTGTTTCTTGTTTAATGTCGCACTCAGCAATATTCTAGCTATATGACAGCGGTCTGTAAATAATCGAGTCTGGACCAGACAATCCAGTGATCGACACCATGTGCATCGATCCACGCAATTGGGACCGATGACATGCATCAACCAAGTCAGTGAGTCTGACCACCCGATCCTGTTTGTCGCCTCTTACCACAAGAATAGTCGCCTTGTACTGCAAGCATGGGTTGCTGAAGACCTATTCTACCCTGGAACTTCACAGGTTCGGCGGTCTATGAATAATCAAGTCTGGACCAGACAATCCAGTGACTGACATCATGAGAATCGATTTACGCGATTGGGATACGATGACATGCATCAACCATGTAAGCGAGCCTGACCGCCTGATCCCGTAAGTGGTCTGAGATTGTACTTGCTGATACTGGTGCTAAACCTGATACCAGTGCAGGACACTTACTCTTGTGGACTTCCCGGTAGCATATCGACATCGCCTGTAGTGTAGCCTCATTGTGGGGATGCTGAGCATGGACTTCCTGCAGGATTGCCGAACTGTCGTCATGACGACCCAGTCGCAACATCGCCAGTGCTTTGAGAACCTAAGAACATTTGTCATTAAATACACATTTTTCTGAATATTAAATCATGGCCACAGGAATGAATGTCAAAATTATACAATTTCTTGTTACGTTACCATGGTTACTTTGATTTCTAAGTAACCCCACTGTAATAGGAGACAGGCCATGACAAAAGGTCACTTGGTCACATGACACTGCTGAGCTAAACATGCTCAATATACATGTTATCAGACACCTTTGTGAATTCAGTTTAAACAATGAAAAAGCAATAAAATTGTCAAGTCTTAGATGATAGATTTCAAGCATGCTTAAAAAATAGCACAAGTCTGCTCATCTGAAACTGGTAAATTTCAGGGAAGGGCAGTTGACATATTGTCGTGGATCACAACTTTTACCATTAAATAAAAGATGGCAATTCCATAGCAGATCTTTTATTGTGTTCATGTGGACTAGAGAAAACAAAAATTTCATAACCAGAATGGGATGGTTGGTGGGGGATGACCGAAGTTGAAGAGAGCATACATCCCTTTTTCAGAAGGATACTTTTCAAGTAAATGTAAATATACTTAAATGCACCCCCACTTTCCAAACAGAAGTATCTGTGCTAGTCATGTACCTTGGCACACTGGAAATCTTTCTGTTTCTTGAGGACCTTGTCCGCCTCCTGGATTGCCTTCTTGTTGTTGCCATTGTCCAAGCAGTCTGCAACAACAAATACACCAAGATCAGAGATTTATCTGGCATTCAAAACTAAGTACCCTTGTTGGCCATCTTCTTGAGACAAGGGAGTTAACTGACTGTAAAAGTCCAGTTTCCACAACTAGGCTGGAATTTTGTGGCTCGATCATAGCGCCACCAGTGGCGATTATGTCCCTTCTATTGACCAATCGGATTCCACCTCTCATATCACCTGCATTTGCTTAAAACACTCAAGACGATCTGATTAATAATTCTGGGACACCAGAAATGGGCTTCGAAATAAGGGGAATGGAACCCAGATCTTTGGCTTGGCGAGTGAACACTTTAACCACTAGGCTTCTCCAGCACCCTACAGAGAGTAGGGATGTATCCTGGATTTTCATGTGATACATCATACGCCTACCCTGTATCGATTCATGATGTAATTCTGTAAACAATTTTCCAAATGAAATATTTACGAAGTTCAACAATAACCATGATAAAGTGGCCTGATAACTACCATAGCTACTGGGGGAAGTTTTACCCTACTGCTGAAATAAATGCTATGTCTGACTGCATGATACCATAAGCATTACTAGAACTCATCACAAACTTAAACATAGATTGGTTGATCGCCAAAACCTCTAGTTAGTAGTCCCGTGAAGATCCCGGGGTAGAATAGGTCTTCAGCAACCCATGCTTGCCGTAAATGGTAACTATGCTTGTCTTGAGAGGCCACTAACGAGATTGGGTGGTCAGGCTTGCTCACTTGGTTGATACATGTCATTGTATCGTAATTGCTTAAATCGATGCTCATGATGTCAATCACTGGATTGTCTGGTCCAGACTCGATTATTTACAGACCGCCGTCATATAGCTGAGTGCTGCATTAAACAACAAACAATCCAATCTAGTTAGCATGGTGATATATCAAGGCCACTTTTCAATCTTCTGTGAAAATATTCACGCAAAAACATCACAAATTATTTGCAAAATGTATGCCATATTGCGATATGAAACAATACGTGAGGTAGGAATGAGGATTTGGAGTGAGCCAATGAACAATGCCTGAGTGAGACAATGCATGTTGTTAAACACTGCAGTCGGCTATACTCCAGCTATATCAAGCAGACTGTAAATAACCAAGCTGAGACTAGGGAAACCGGTGGCTGATAGCATGAGCATGAAATAAACGAAAATAAGTTGTATCAACGTTTGTGATCGAAAATCGGACAACTACACGATAGAAAACGCCACCAACACATTGTAGTTATGTGCTTGTCGTAAAAGGCGACTAACGAGATCGGGGGGTCAGGTTTGCTGACTTGGTTGATACATGTCATCGATCCCAATTGCGTGGGTCAATGCTCATGATATCAATCACTGGATTGTCTGGTCCAGACTCGATTATTTACAGACCGCCGTCATATAGCTGGAATATTGCGGAGTGCGGCATTAAACAACAAACCAACCAACCAACAATGTAATTAAAAAAGTAGAAAACGTGATTTTTAAAAATCTTTTTTTGTTTATTGAAAGACTTAATTGTTTATTGTGAAGTAATCTTATCTCTGTGGCCATTGTTATTTGCAGCTATATTAGCCAACTCGTCTTACATCAAAACACGAGCCGGTGTACTCGCAGGCAGATGACCATGGAGTACGCTGATCACTGTGTCAGATTAACAAGACTGATTAATGTGGTGAATTTGGTAATTCGTTACAAATTAGATATCTCAAGACTCATAGTCGGAATGCGAGCCTGTCGGATTAATGAGTATAAATAGCACTGATTTTATTGGTTCCCATCATTTATGTCAGATAAAGCTGATTGTCAGATTAACCTCAAATTAAAATATCTCCTACTTTTTATTCATAATATATACATATGAAACTTGTTACCATGGAAACTCAAATTATTTTTTTTTAAATCCCACAAATTCAAAAGGTAATAGTTAACCCCTCGATCTAACTTTGTGCTAAGTTTAGGGAAGAGATAGTGTACGCTTTTCAAGTTCTGCTCCAGAATTGAGCACTACCACCATTTTTAATCTAAGTCAAGGTTGTTGCCATGGAAACTTGACAAAATAAAAAATCCTAAACTATCAAAAGGCACCAATTCACCAGTAGACCTATCTATATGCCAAGTTTGGTAAAATGTAATAGTGTACAGTTTTTAAGATCTGCTCCCAAAATGAGCACAACTGCCATTTCCAGCCTAAGTCAAAGACTTGTTGCCAGGGAAACTCGAAAAATAGTTTTTTTAAGAAATCCCAAACTATTGACCATCTACCACTACATTTATCTCTTTACTTTATTCTTTGCTGAATACAAGTAGTGGCTAGTGGGACGATGCGTCATTGAGGTGTGGTGGGGTTCTGATGATGATTTGTATCCCGTTGCTATGGCTGCAACATCATTTGTACTTTTATTTCCTGAGTTGATGCTCTTTCTTTTTTCAGGTGAATCACAACCTTGAATGATTTGTTTTTTTAATTTTGGGAGAAATCAAATATGCGATCAAAATATAGGCTAGAGGCCAGTAGAGGGCACTGTGAATGTTTGCTATTCATAACCAACAGGGAAATAGAGAATCCAGAGCTCGAGATAAGCTTTTGGTGTTGAGGGTATTTTACCCATGCACTTTAAAATCTAGTCCCAGCAAACTGGTGTCGTGTGGGTTCGAGAGCATTATAGGACTCAAAAATACCACGATACTTCCACAAGAAAGTGTGATGGCAAATGATCATGATGTAACTGTCATCGTGGAGTTTGGCAAGGTTGACGGAATGCCCGTTTATAATTTCAAAATAAGCTGCTGATTTGCTAATCGAATACGCAGGGTTACTTCACAATATTTTGATGATACGCACAAGTTTTATTTTTGTAGCGTATCTGTAATGTTCGTTGCGTATTTATATGCTTGGATTTTATTTTACTGCATATTTCTGCATTTCTGATGAGTATTTTACACAGATACGCAGCTTATCTGGAGCTCTGCAACAGGGAAATAGAGAATCTGTGTAAGCTGGTTGTTGAACTGTTTCTGTGTTTATACCAATATAACCTGAATGTAATGTACCACATGGATCGTGATAAGGGGTTGTAAATTGATGTATCATACCGTGTGTAACTGTTGTGTATTGGGAAACAATACTGTATTGCCATACTGTTACACCTCTACAAATGAGCCAATCCACATGGGAGCTTCTAATTTCTCTGTATGAGCTAATGAAGCATTCTGAACATCCTTTAGATCTCCATGGCTAGCATTACGAAAACCGACACTAACAACCGGACCTATCCTCATGGTCCTCGCAATCTTGAATTACCTGCCTTTGAATTTCTTACACACTCTACTGACCAATCAAACGTTGTGATAAGGAAAAAGATCATGGGTAAGGGAGGCAACTTGTATTGCCTAGAAACCAAAGCTACCACCTGTTTTAATGGACACAATGACATCAAAAAATTTTTTGAGCATTTTCTTTTGCATGTCAGTCAGTTTTTC
The DNA here is from genome assembly GCF_022045235.1 of Haliotis cracherodii. NCBI lineage: Eukaryota > Metazoa > Mollusca > Gastropoda > Lepetellida > Haliotidae > Haliotis > Haliotis cracherodii. Next base: position 42,012,595 of record NW_027266266.1, read on the forward strand.
ACTGTTACATTTCATGCAAACACAATTGTAATTAGTTGAATTGGCAGCTATGCTCTTATCGCCAACCCAGCATTGAGGCTGGTTTGTAACTCGCATTCTGATTGGTACGTTAGACCTGGTAGAGCAGCCAATCAGACTGGCTGAAGGCAATCAAGGCTGCGTAATTTGAGATTGCAAGAACCACAAAGATGGGTCCAGTGGTTAGTGTTGGCAGCGTTAGAAATTGGCACTAGTCCTGTAGTCCTTACCAAACTGCCCAATAGTAAAGGTATCCTAAGGACTAGTAGAAATTGGCCCATTTTAAGGGTTTTGCTATATGTTATCATTATAAGGACTAGTGGACAAAAACTGTTAGTTTCTAACCCTGGTTGGTTTAACTTTATCAAAATGCCAGCCCTGGAGATATAGAGGATGTCTTCAGAGAAGCACAATACAGATAAGAACCCAGGTGTCTGCAAGAATTAGCATAACCATTCCCTCATAGACTGACCATCACGCTGACAACCCATAAAGACCTTGAGTGAGTTGGTCTTAACACAGTATTCCAGTTATTCCACGGCATGTCAGCTTGATGTGGGAGGAAAGCCCGAAGTGAAGCAGGCCTCAGAAATTTACCATTTTGGTGAAACCCAGGAGCGTGGGAATTGTGCTGACAAACCAAGAAACATGATCGGGGCAAACTAGGATTTAAAGCCACAATGAAAGGTTTCACGCATAACCAAGGGATGCAACTCTGTATACAGCAAATTGCAGTGCCTAAAACGACTGGGCCATTTGTGGCCCTTCAGGACCTTAAAGCTAATTTGCTAAGACTATCAGTTTATAATAAGTCAAGTGTTACCACAGTGTCTTTAGTCTTATCATGATATGTTGCATGTGATTTCAGAAAACTTCACCTTGCACGAGACAAAGGGTGCATCTTGAGTCATGGATCTATGACATCACATGTGATGTGTTCATGAGCATCTGTTCACACAACATACCAGTATGTTCCTTTGTGCATCGAACCAATCTAATATATCTAGAATACGAGTAATTCTTCATATGGCCCAGTCGTCTAAGGCGCCACAATCTCATTCAAATCAGATCTTAGTTCTTGCTACCGCTAAACAAAGATCTGAAGACATACCATAAGGGGCCATGTCAGAGCGACTTTTCATCCCACCAATCAGTGCGTCGCTTACCAGATTATGAAAGTGACAGTTGGAATGTGATTTTTAATCATGCAATCTCAAAAACTTTAACATGGGGTATTCCGAACAATAGTTACAGGTGAATCCTTGCAATCTAGACCATCTACATGATCTATTAGTCATTCCAGAATGGTTTTTTTGTTCAGGTTTCAAATTTGTAATGGAGAATTTTATCAGAATATGTTTCAAAGCGTAGTCGCCAATTTGAAATTTGTGCCATAAAGCACGAGAAAGCTGCCTTCTGATTGGTCGGTCATTCCATTGGTCGGTCAAAGTTTGTGCAAGGTCGGTCTGACGTGACCCGTAATGGGATGTCCTCAGATCTTTGTTTAGCGGTAGCGAGAACTAAGATCTGATTTTAATGAGATTGAAGGCGCTGTGATTTGCATCCCTTGGGCATGCTAGAAACCTATGATTGTGGGTTCGAATTCCGGTTCGCCCCGATCATGTTTCTTGGTTTGTCAGCACCATATCTGTGCTCATGGGTTTCACTGAAGTGGTAAACATCTGAGACCTGCATCACTTCTGGCTTTCCTCCCACATTAAGCTGACACGCTGTGATATAACTGGAATACTGTTAAAAGCGGTGTTGAAGCTAACTCACTCACTCATCCTCTCTGGTGGACATGGAGACATGTCAACCATGGTAAAGTAATATTTAAATCCTTTGATACATACACATATGTTAGAACTGCTGATACCCCAATTGGAAAGAGGTTAGGAGAGGATGAGTGGATGCAATCCCTTTTATCATCTATATGATGCTTCTAACATGTCTAAGGTTCTTTTATGGGTTATAGCTAAAACAACACCTCAGAAAAAACGTCACAGAGTGAAAACACCACCAATTAGCAAAAACACCACCTTTCCTAAAACGAAGACAGCAACTATTGCCTGGCGCTAACGGCACCATATTTTTTTTAACCTTGGTACTGAAATAAATGACATTTAACTCACATGGTCACTTGCAAACACAAATAATTGTGAAATGTTAGAACAAGATTACATTAGAAATTAGCCTCTACTCAATCTACTCGTCCACTCTAATTGGGAGGCGCAACTAAACTCATAGTGAAAACATTACATGCTTTGAAGTTTTAAGTACCTTTACTCAAATTAACTCAATGTCAAGCTGAAACTGTATTTGTGGAAGACAAGACAATGACAATGTAAATATAGATCTAGCATAAATACTACAACATAACATAATAAAGCATGATAGCATAGAGTCTACATGCTACTACATAAATCTTTATCATTATTAAAAAAAGAGGTGGCATTTTTGCCTGACAATTAGTAGCTGATTTTCACTTGAGGTCCTGTTTTCGCTTGAGAAATCGGTGCCATTTTAGCCTGCAGCCCTCTTTTACCAGGCTTCCAACCTCCATGGTTCAAGATACCTGGTGTTATTGTTATGAACATCTGTGACAAAATAGCAGAAGGCATATCTTCAACAACAGGTCACACAAACACTATCCCGCCATAACAACTACCTAACATGCTACAATCGTAGAAAGGAACAATCATTATCTTGTAATCATGATAATAACCTATGCAAGTGTCAACATTCGGACGTCTTGTGGTAGTATACCACCACTCAAAGAAAGACCAGAAACTATGGCCCGAAAGTAGCCTTCCTTTGAGGCCAATAGCATATCATGGCACCATAAACGGTGATACACAGTAACGTTCTGCACACGAAATAACATGCGAAACATGGAATAAAGGATCAGTTCATGTCGAATGTATAGTAACTGGTATGACATCGCAGTACACAATTTGGGACTCAGTAACCTCCGAGGAAATCGCCATAGACATTGAAATCGCTCCGAGAAAATCACACAGAAACACCCCCTGGGCATTCGGACAGTGTGTTTCCATCCAACCGTTTACATAAGTGATAAGCTTTACGTGTCTTACCATATATAAGCCGCAGTCTCCTTTCGTTCACTTCCACATGGCTACGAGACGCCATTTTGGATAATCGTCTCGCCGGATCTCGCAATCGTGCCGAGACTTTATATACAATTCTCTTTTTTTAATTATCATTTATATTTGACAATTGATAATATGGAAAGGTCCGAAAAGACATTTATAAAACACACACCCATACATATTTTGAAACGCTACACCATTTTAAATATAGGCTAGTCTATTTATAGTATCGCGGATTTTTTAAAAAGTGAGCCCTCTCTTTCCTTGAGAGTCATGACTGCGCCGAAGTGAGAGTGAGTGAGTGACTTTGTATGAATCGGGAGAAATGACCAAAGACCTCGGTTTATCCCATTAATGCCGAGCGCCACGCGCGTTTAAACTATCATACAAATCCTCCAAAACAACTGGCTCCTACAGTAGATATCACTTGGGTGAGAAGACCACCAAGGAGATAGTGCTACAATGAAATTGCATCACAGTGCTGAACATTGTGACTTCATCGGTTACCATGACGTCACAATTAAATGTCATCAATAACCCCCTGCCTCCGAAGCTGGTTAGCCGTACTTTTTACACTGGTTACACCATTGAAAACTTGGATAACAAAATTTGGTCAAATAAAACGTGATGAGAAGCAGCGTCCGGGTAGGCAAAGTAATATATCATCACGGGATTGGCTGCAGAGGAGGCACCAGCCTAGTGCCTATTCGGTACTCTTTTCCAAGAGTTGAATAGAGTGGATTCCAATGCCTGTGTCAAATTTCTAAGAAAGAACAGGTTACGTTTAAGTCTTTTACGGTATGTTACTCTATCAAACACTTGGTCAAAAAGGACTTTTACCAATTTTTTTTTTATCAAAGCTTTTGAAAATGCAACTGAGGCTTAATAACACCCGTGTCTTCTGATATCGAATGTATCAATACGCATATTATCGACTCGTTTTGAGATATATTGATATTTATAGTCACATGAGTGAGATTCTCTTCATAATGGCTAGGTGTCTGGGCAGGACAAAGCCAGTGGATAAAGACGGTATCTTGTGGGGGTCATTGACGGATAAATATGCAAATATAAAGGTCAGGGTGCCATTGTATTAAACAACATTAGCGCTTTGACTGTCGTAAGTCTATGTCAGGGTATTGGAGTTACGATCACCTTAGCTCTAAGATCGCTCTGTACAGCGGCACCCTAGTATGGGTACTACTTTCAGTGCTTACAAACATATATTTTATATCAATCTCATTAAAATCAGATCATTTTCGGACAGGCTAGGCATTTCGTAATGTTTAATTTTTGCGTAATTTTGTTGTTTTTCTGAGTGGTTGTTGTCAGCACGATGCTAAACAATGTATATGGAATCCCGTTAACGCACATGTTTTATACCCATTCTTGGGTAGTGAAATGCATGGGGCTTGCATAAAAGTAAACTTTTGCTTGGAAGCATGCTTTTTGGAAGCAGTTGCGGTTTTGTGACCTGATTCCACACATGTACTACAATATTGAAACCCAAACTTTACTTGTTTGAAAAATACACTAAAACGTTGGTGTCACAGGAACTTTTGTTGTTGAGTTTATTTCAGCCAATCATAAACTCTGTTAAACAATTAATGAACGTATCTCACGAACGCCTATAAAAGGAACTTATTGTTCATATGCGTACATAGTGTACATTTCACGCCCATGCATCATGCTTGATCATGACGTCACATTGCAATGGTTATGACGTCATACTATGCTGACATCACATTTTATCATCCAAAACTGGCTCCCACAGGAGATATCGCTTGGGTGAGATCAAGCGATATTATGGCAAGCCGTTTTCACATTTTTACGGAATTACAGATATCTTGAATTGTTTTAAAGATATCTTGAATTGAATTGAAGATATCTTGAATTGAATTGAAGATATCTTGAATCCAATTGAAGATATCTTAAATGCAGATAATTGTAGATATCTGCAATAAAATTTAAGATATCATGAAATGATTTAAGGCTATGGTGAAGCGTATTACTGATATCTTGAAAAGAATTGCTGATATCTTAAATTCGATTACTGATATCAAAATATGATTTAAAGATATCAAAATATCATGTTTTGTAATGATGTCAATAATTCAATTCCTGATATCTTAAAACTAAATACAGATATCAATTATTAATTATTTATATCTTCAATTGTTGCCATTATTAAAGATGTTACATTATGTTACTTAACTGATATCAATAATTTATATAAAGATATCATCAAAATTATTAATTATATCTTTAATTGGATTTTTGATATCAATAACGGTGAGAATTAATGATATCTTGAAATGAACTAAAGATATCTCTAATTGAATTAAAGATATCTGTTATTGAATTAAAGATATCTGTAATGCATTTGCGGATATGTATAACTTATTTCAAGATATCTTGAATTGAATTTAAGATATCATGAATTTATTTCTAATATATTTATATACTGAAGGATGGTAATTGTTTAATGATATCTTAAATACATTTAGAGATATCACAAACTAATTTGTTGATATCACGGTAACATTTAAAGATATTAGTATTTTAATTATGAATATCAGAAATGAATTTAAGATATCTTTAATTATTTTTTTATATCTTAAAAACATTATTGATATCTTTAAATAAAATACCTATATCTGTAAAACAATTGAAGATATCTGTAATTCAGTAATAAATGTGAAAACGGGTTGCCATACGATATCTACACTGTAGATATCGCTGCAATGAAATTGCACCACAATGCTTTGCAGACCATTGTGACGTCATTGGTTACCATGACGTCATGATCAAATGACATCACTAATGGCTCTGCTACTGAAGCTGTTAGCAGTACTTTTTACACTTAAGACACTAATTATTGCTGTCTACAAACTGAAAAAGTTGGAAGAATGATGTTGGATGATAAATAAAATCTCACCCTTGTGTCTTTTGATGTCACAAGGGTGAGACATCGTTGATAAAAGTGGAAAAATCCTCGGCAAGCCTCGGAGTTTTCCCACTTTTATCAACTCGTGTTGATATATTTGATATCAAAAGACACTCTGTTGAGATTCTCTATGTAACAGTTATGCGAAAGTACAACAGTATGACACACATGGAAGTGTGGTAATTTCTTTATTACCAAATACTTCTTATTGAGCTCCCTTTTAGAAAAACGACCACGACCGCCGTATCAGAAAACCACAATTGTCGAATGACGTCAACAATCTTCAGGTATGACGTCTTTTCTAGTATAACGTCATTACGACCAGATGACGCAAACAATACATTGGTGCTCGTAATGCGATTTTTGAATTTGTGCATATAAGATGTTTATGAACTGGGTTATTTCTAACCCCATTGGTAATAAGTCGCAGAATATTCTTGAAAAAAAATGTTTATGCCAGAAATACCTTTTTGCAAGTTGTGTTTGTTTGTTTTTTAAATTAAAAAAATGTTAGCTGCAGCCTGAAAAATCTCCAGTCTCCATACAAAATCCAAGTATATCATATATCCTTTCTATTTAATTATCATAACAGAATGGATATATAATGCTCTGAATAGTTATCAGAAATCGAGGATAATTATTTATAGACTGTCATCATATAGCTTGAATATTTCTGACGTTAAACAATATTCACTCACTGGTGATATTACGGGTATAAAGCGACATGTTAAAAGATTCCCGGGAAGAAAGCAAAAATCTCTCTCTCTCTCTCTCTCTCTCTCTCTCTCTCTCTCTCTCTCTCTCTCTCTCTCTCTCTCTCTCTATATATATATATATATATATATATATATATATATATATTTAATACATGAATTTTTGAACCACGCTGTGCATGTTTGGTGGATTCGTATATTAACATCTATTTATAGTATTAAAACGGGAAGTTGCATGTGCTTCGGCAACAACGCATACTCCACACAGTGCGTGCAATTTATGTGAACCCAATCGCCTGATACGAAGAGCGCGGCAAGGAGTTGTTACTCTTCTCTGCATACATTTGACAATGTATGGGTCGTTGCTATTTTACACAGGTCGATTTCCTTCTTGTTCATGGTATTGCACAAAGTATTGCACAAACGGTTGACATTCGGTACTCGTACATATGTTTGTTGTCAGCTGGCTATTCGTGCACTTAACGCAGGACTATCTTTCGGAATGGCGTGTGCTACCCCTTCTGTTAAAAAACAACTGACAACTGAGCCATACGCCGATCAAAAACAACACTGGCCAAAAAGCGGCCGTCACATTCTGGCCCAGTACGACGAGAATTCAGTGGTTGTGTATCAAGCTTTCAACCCGTCTATCGCCATTTATGCAGTGGAGCATCAGGAGTAAGTGTACATCTTTACACCACCGATTAAGTGTACACCACCGATTAATCTGAGACCACATGAACTCGTCATTGGTCAGTAAATAAAAATATTTACCGTAATCAACGTAATAAGCGCCCTGGACCCTCTAAAAATTAGAAATAGGCGGCTCTTACTAGAATGTAATTTTGGTGAGAAAAAAAACCCCAGAGTTGAAAGATTGTAAATTTCGTTGTTTATGCTGACAGTGTGAAATGATACAAAAGAAAAGTATGTGCGTATCATACACGACAGATATATTTTCCAGAATTTAGTTTCCCATAATTAAGTGTGCATATAACACACGAGTGCATATTATACACGAACAAATAAGTCTTATGTACATTGATCAATCGGAAGGGGTGCTAACTGGGATTGTTCACTAGATAATAGATTACTATTCTATTAGCAAATATCTCCGTGGGCGCTTATTAGAGCGGGGCGCTTATTACGTCGAATACAGTACCCTTTTTGTAATGCATTTTTATTTACTGACCAATAACGAGTTCCTGTGTCTGTGACTTGGTCTTTAAGTGAGTTCGCTTTAACCAGAGACCAACAAATAAGAAGATTTTATGCTCCTTTCTTTTAACGCTGCTTTGAAAAGTATTCCAGTCATATACACGGTGTGTCAGCTTAATAAGGGAGGAAAGCCCCAAGTAATGTAGGTCTCAAACGTTTACCACTTTAGTGAAACCCAGGAGGACGGGTATTGGGGTGACAATGCAAAAAATATAATCACGGCGAACTGGGATTCGAACCCACGATCATAGGTTTCTGAGGTGCCTATGGCATTCAACTTTTTGCACAGCCAACTGTGACACCTTAGACCACTGTGCCACCTGTGATCCCAGTCTTTATGTAATTAGGCTTTAGCTTAGAGCTGCAATTGTTGTCAGACAGTCAAAGACATGACCCACGTCTTGACTCTCTGACCCCGTCGCGGCTCTCGGCAAGGCTGGATTCTAATCAGGTCTGACAGCCATTTGGGCGGACTATGTAGAAAGGTAAACAAATCATTTTGATTTATCTGTATACCAATACAACATGAGTTATTGAACAAGCAAAACAATAAAATTAATTCCAACTTGCTTTGGTTCACAACAAACCCAAACATAGCTGCAAAATTGTAGCAATGTACTGCTATCCTTTTATTGTCCAACATAGTGAGTGAGTGAGTATGGTTTTACGCCGCTTTTAGCAATATTCCAGCAATATCATGGCGGGGGACACCAGAAATGGGCTTCACACATTGTACCCATGTCTGGAATTGAACACAATTTTCGGCGTGACGAGCGCCACACTCAGCAATATTCCAGCTATATTGTGTCAGTCTGTAAATAATCAAGTCTGGACAAGACAATCTAGTGATTGACATCTACGTGATTGGGATCAATGACATGAATCAACCAAAACAGCGAGCCTGACCACCTGATCCTGTTTGTCGCCTCTTACGACAAGCATAGTCCCCTTTTACGGTAAGCATGAGTTGCTGAAGACGTATTTGACCCTGGATCTCACATGTGACTACTGTTTCAGGTTTGGTGGTGACAACTTCAGTTACACCCGCATGTCATGGATCAAGACCAACTTCCTGTGGATGATGTATCGATGCGGCTGGGTCGCGAAGAAGAACCAGGAGAGAGTGCTTGCTGTCACCTTAACACGCGACGGCTTTGAGGAGATACTCGCAAATGCCTACACAGTCCATGTAAGAACACATAAGTAGAATGTTTGAAGGGTGTGGACATTTTTCATCCCTATAATAGAAAAATGCTTGATTATCCCAGATCAGTGCACTACCCTAGCTTCGTTTCAAGACTGATAATTGTTAAAAATAGCCATCAGTGAACCTTGACACGTGAGGTGTGTGAGTGAGTTGGGTTTAACGCCGCTTTTAACAGTATTCCAGTTATATTACGGCGTGTCAGCTTAATGTGGGAAGAAAGCCCGAAGTGATGCAGGCCTCAGACGTTTACCACTTCGGTGAAACCCACGAGCATGGGTATGGTGCTGACAAACCTAGAAACATAATCGGGGTGAACTGGGATTCGAACCCAAAATCACAGGTTTCTGGCATGCCCAAGGGACGCAACTCTCTACAGCAAATCACGGCGCCTTAGACGACTGGACCACCCGTCCCCCCCTACAGCTATTACAAACAGTATTGCCATGACAATCTAAGATATGTTCTATTGCCCTTGCAGCATTTGTTTTTTGATTTGGGAGCCAAGTGGCTCTTTAAATGTTTAGGAGCTAAACCTAATTTTTATACGCTAACCTTTAAAATTTTCCAAGGAACCAGACTGAGAATCTGAGATAGGAGTGAATGAGTATGTTTTTTTACGCCTCTTTTAGCAGTATTTCAGCAATATCACAGCAGGGGACACCAGATATGGGCTTCACACATTGTAACCATGTCGGGAATTGAACCAGAGTCTTCGGCATGACGAGCGAACGCTTTGACCACTAGGCCCCCTGAGAAAGAACATATGTTCTCCTGGGTTTTGTAGTGAGAAATCTAAACATCTTCTGTTTTTTTCTAAAAATATTGCATTCCAAGTGGGGTGTGCACTTTATGCATGAGTGTGCAATAGGTAGATATAGTCGCCAGTTACATATATTTTAGGTAGCCAAAGTGACGAGCAGTAGATGAAATTCAGTCACCAATCATAGATTTAAGTTGTATTAGCCACCAACATGGTCGCTACTTAGAGGGCTTTGAGTATACATGTACTTACAAAATCTGGGCGGTCGGGTAGCCTAGTGGTTAAAGCGTTCGGTCATCACGCCGAAGACGCGGGTTCGATTCCCGACATGGGTACAATGTATGAAGCCCATTTGTGGTGTCCCCTGCCGTGATATTGCTGATATTGCTAAAAGCGGCGTAAAACCATACTCACTCACTCACTCACTTACAAAATCTCAGAAAAAAATTTTGCAATCAGTTTCAGAAGTCACGCAATGTAAGGACAGAAGACATTGAAGTACGACTACAGTGGGACCCTGATCACACTCCTACAGGAGGGAAGGTGGAGCGAAGGGCTATTCAGCTTGGCCTCAAAGGAAATGTAATTATTTTTTTATCTTGTCTTTGGTTTGGGCTATATCAATTTATATTTTAAAATACGGCATATCCATTTATGAATTATATTTGGTTATATCATTTTATTTATGAGGTTATCTGCATTTATATCTTATGTTGGGTTATATCGATTTATTCATTAGATTGTATGCATTTATATATTATGTTGGGTTATATCGATTTATTTATTAGATTTTATGCATTTGTATATTATATTGGGTTATATCCTTTTATAGTACAGTCAAGTCCTGTTAATCCGACATGGTTGGTTGCATATGATTATGTTGGATTAACGGGTAAATGAAATTAAGTTGTATCAACATTCGTGATCGAAAATCGGACAACTACACGATAGATAACGATTCAAGCATGTAATAAAAAAAAAATATAAAAAAATATTCATATTGTTATATTACATTGTTGGCGGAATATGTTTTCTAGTCATGCAACCTCTAAAGCTTAACACAAAACTACTGTTACGGACCGTATGACTTATTCAACATAATTTAAAAAGCATACTTTCTAAGTAGCTAACGTTGACTTCCTGTTAGTCATTTCATTGGTCGGTCATAGTTCGCGAAAGGTTGTTCTGACGTGACCTGTAATGGGATGTCCTCGGAGATAGCGAGAACTTGTATCTGATTTTAATGAGATTGAGGTAATCTAAGCATGTGATTAAACCTGTTTTCTTTATTTAAGGCACTAATTGTTGAATGTTAAGCAAGTTTATCTCTGCAGCCGTTTTAATATGCAGCTACCAGCCGACTTGTTTTGCATCAAAACACGGGCTGTGTACTCATGGGCAGATGACCACGGAGTACGCTGATCACTGTGTCGGATTAACAAGACTGATTAATGAGTGATTTTGGTAATTCGTTGCAAATTAGGTGTGTCTGAGTCCGAGTGCGAGACTGTCGGATTAACAGGTCTAAATAGCACTGATTTAATCGGTTCCCATCATTAGTGTCGGATAAAGCTGATTGTCGGATTAACGAGACTTGACTGTGTATATGTATTGATAGGTTATTTCCTTTTATATACCCCTTTGGGAATTCAGGACAGAATAGGTCCTCTAGACTAATGCTTGTCCTGAGAGTTGACTTAAATGAGGAGGGGGCACGGGTGGCCCACTCGTCTAAGGCGCCGCGATTTGCTGTGCGGAGTTGCGTCCCTTAGACACGCCAGAAACCTATGATTGTGGGTTCGAATCCCGGTTCGCCCGACTTATGTTTCTAGGTTTGTCAGCACCACACCCGTGCTCGTGGGTTTCACCGAAGTGGTAAACGTCTTAGACCTGCATCACTTCAGGCTTTCCTCCCACATTAAGCTGACACGCTGCGATATAACTGGAATAATGTTAAAAGCGGCGTTAAACACAACTCACTCACTCACACACTTATATGAGGATCAGATGAATACACTAGGTGACCTGGCTGATTGTGTGTCTTCATATCCTGATGATGTGGGAAGCTGTTCATGACATCAACCACTGGTTTGATTCATCAGCTCTTGATTCTCTACCAGTTGCCATAATTTAACAAGAATATTTATAGCTGCCGTGTAAACCAACACATTCACCCTCTCACTTCTACAGGGAGGAAGCTTATCATGTTTCCCTGTACTTGTATGACGCTATGGGTAGTTTAGTTCCTAGTTCCTCCGTGAAGGTCCAGGTCGAATTGGTCTTTAGCAACCCTTGCTTTTTGTACTAGGCGCCTAATGGCATCGGATGATCAGACTCTCTGATTTGGTTGAAGGGTGACATGAGATCCCAATGATTGATGCGCATTATGTCAATCACTGGATTGGCTGGTCCCGATTTGATTATTTATAGACAGCTGTGATATTGCTGGAATATTGCTGAGTGCAGCGTTAAACAACAAACATGCAAGCCAGTAATACGTATCACATATTTTAAACACGGGCAAACAAAGAAAGAAATAAACCGTAACACGCTTTATTGTGAAAGAGTGAGTTGGGTTTTACACCGCTTTTAACATTATTCCAGTTATATCACGGTGTGTAAGCTTAATGTGGGAGGAATGCACGAAGTGATGCAGGTCTCAGATGTTTACCACTTCGGTGAAACCCACGAACACGGGTATGGTGCTGACAAACCTCAAAACAAAATTGGGGCGAACTAGGATTCGAACCCACAATCATAGGTTTCTGGCGTGCCCAAGGGATGCAACTTTGCCCAGCGAATCGTGGCGCCTTAGATGACTGGGCCACCAGTGCCTCCCTTATTGTAAGAGAAGGTTAGGCCTATTAGATGGTACGTCATTATGCAGACATTAAGGAATTATACCATATACATGTTTATATTTTTATTCCAGATGCTAAAGAAGTATGGAAAGCAATTCATTGTGAAAATTGAAGACATTACACCATTTGTGAAGGAACAACATCAGATATTGAACGAGAAGGGTCAATGGGAGATCCACACCCCTAGTGAAAGAGTCTACAACGTCACCGACCAGGCCGTGGCACAGAGGATTGCCCTGGACTTTCATGAAACTGGGCCAACTCTGGTCTCTTCAACTTCATGAAACTGGCCTAACAACTCTCTCCTGTAGGTGCCGAAACTTGTCCAAGTATTGTCTGCTGAAGGTCATGAAGCTGGGCCAAATATTTTGTCTCCTGAAGGTGATGAAACTGGTCCAGATATTGTTTCCTGGAGGTGATGAAACTGGTCCAAATATTGTCTCCTGGAGGTGACGAAACTGGTCCAGATATTGTTTCCTGGAGGTGATGAAACTGGTCCAAATATTGTCCCCTGGAGGTGACGAAACTGGTCCATGACCTTCTCCTGAAATTAATTTAAGTTGGCTGAATATTGACTCCCAGTGGTGATGACATATTAGATCTGGTTTATTTTCTCATTGTTGAAAAGCATTTTATATATACATTTTTAATAAAAACTGAAAAATCTAAAAAGAAGTTTTAAATGTGAATTTGTTTTGTGATATTTCTCATGTGCAAGGAGTAATGTGTTTTTCTTCTGTATTATGCAGAAAATATTTGAATATAAAATTTCAGCAGTTCTTTTTATGAAGTGACTTTCTTTGACATCTTAAACTGTTGACTACATACCCAGGTAAGCTACAACCGATGCCAGGGGCAATACATACTTTTGTATGAAATAAACACAAATTTACCAATTATTGTGACAAACTGAATTTTTCAGTTTCTACTTTCACATTTCTGTGCATTAGTCTACCTTAAAACTGAAGAAGACATTTTGTTGTTGAACTTATGAAAAAATAGCATTTTTGGATGGATACATGTCATTTTGTTGAAAAGTTTATTGTTAAAACACTTGATTTTGTTGATATTCATATGCAATAAATGTATCAGAAAGTGATGTGTTCATTATTTTCTTAGAGACATTTTTTAGTGAGCAGTCCAAACAGAATGACATACAAAATAATTTATGTTCTTCTTGCAATCGCCCAAAACAGTGATAATGTTAAAAAATGTTTTACTGTTTTTATTTTCGTGTAAACTATTCATTATCTTCTTTCTCTGAAACAGATCAAACGTTCTCTTGATTTAGAAGTTCCAATTGTCTCCATGGGAAAAAATATCCAAATATATATTTTAAAATTACCATGTTTATATAAAAGTACCACACCTCTTGGTTGATGTGTGTGCAAAAGAGAGGGCGAGTTCTATTTATAGTATCAAACAGGAAGTTCCATGTGTGTGGGGCATTAAGGGGCTAAAACAAGGACTGGTCGGCTCGGAGTCAGTATACTGTGTCTGAGTGGGGTATTTATGTTAAACTGCGGCATGGTATCTCCGTGTGCTAGCACTATAAATCGGCATCAGTCCGGACTAGTACAAGCAGCCACACACGTGCATGCACGTCGCTATGTAAGTGCAATAATCTTGGACGCGATGTTAAACCCAATTTCACCTCACCGTGAGATAGTACTTTTTGTTACCCTGCCTAGTGTCAGTATACTGTGTTGGGTATCCATGATAAACTGCAGCATGGTATCTCTGTGGGCTAGCACTATAAAATCGACAGAAGTCTGGATTAGTACAAGCAGCCACTCACACACACGAGAACACAAACTACAGTTTCAATCTTTTTATTATTGCGCAGTTGTACAAACAGCATCAGATTGTGAATTGGAAAATAGTATGAATGCACTGGTCAAAATATGTTATGGAATGACAGCATTATATATCTACATAACAACAGGGAAAACACACTTTTCTTTAATATTATATAAATTAATATTTCACGTCTGGTATGTCTAAAATTCATAACTACATTCCAAGTCTATATATATCTCTAGATTTACATAGAATCTGCATGAACTTTATCTGCTTCTGTATACCACATGAAGACACCATTAGACATTTCTTCAGTACATTCACAACCTGGGAAGAGTCATATGCAACTCTGAAGAAGTTACAATCTCATTAAAATCAGATCTTTGTTCTCGCTATCCCTGCACAAAGATCTGAGGACATCCCATTAAGGTCCACGTCAGAATGACCTTTCATCCAACCAATTAGAGCGTCGCTTATCAGATCATTTTACACGGGGTATTCTGAACGACAGTTACAGCTTTTATGATTATGTCCATACAATCTAGGCCATCTGTAAGCCGTTCCAGAATGTTCTTATCAGTTTTATTTTTTTTAATCGAGAATACGTCAAAATATGTTTTGAAGCGTACTCGCCAGTTTGAAACTAGTTTCGTAAAGCTCGAGAAAGCTGCCTTCTGATTGGCTAATGTCAATTTTTTGCCAGTCATTTTATTGGTCGGTCAAAATTCGCGAAAGTTCGTTCTGACGTGACCCGTAATGGGATGTCCTTAGATCTTTGCTTAGCGGTAGTGAAAACTAAGATCTGATTTTAATGAGATTGAAGAAGTTAGGTACCACGCGATTCATTCATATTACTATGGTACTCTAGTTCATCTATTTTGACATAACAGATTAACTATAGTAATATGAAAGTAAAGGGGGTCCTTAACTTCTTTTGAGTAATAAATGAATTGATCATGTTTTTAAGATGCTACAGTTGAACAACAGGTAGGGATGGCTGCTGACTTCAGATGGAGGGATGGAGTCCAATGCTGCAGTCAAACAGGAGAGGCTAGTTCTGAGTTATAACACTGCATTAGCAAAACAGTGGTCCCCGTGTTTGCACTTCTGCCGTTTTGGTCGAGCCAGGTGATGTCTGTGTCTGTTTCTGCACATCTGCTCTTCCAGCCAGGTGATAGCAGTCCTCCTGTCTCCGAGCATCTACCGTGTGTTCCAGCCAGGTGATAGCAGTCCTCCTGTCTCCGAGCATCTACCGTGTGTTCCAGCCAGGTGATAGCAGTCCTCCTGTCTCCGAGCATCTACCCTGTGTTCCAGCCAGGTGATAGCAGTCCTCCTGTCTCCGAGCATCTACCCTGTGTTCCAGCCAGGTGATAGCAGTCCTCCTGTCTCCGAGCATCTACCGTGTGTTCCAGCCAGGTGATAGCAGTCCTCCTGTCTCCGAGCATCTACCCTCTGTTCCAGCCAGGTGATAGCATGAGAAAAAGGGGAGCACAAACCCTACATTGCATCCATCTCTGAAGTCAGCCTATGTATGAGGACTTATGGCTTAAAGCAACACAAACTATTACCAAAATTAATACAGTAATATGCACAATGAGCTGAAGGAACACCTCTATCGCTGGCCACAACATGATGTACAATGAGATACCGTGGTAGATCCCTAATGCACCCAGCACCACTAAAATTGTGAAAAAAGAGCAACATAATGAGAGGTTTTTTATTATCAAGCACAGGGGGGCATGGGTGACCCAGTTGTCTAAAGTGCCGCGATTTGCTGTGCAGAGTTGCATCCCTTGAGCACGCCAGAAACCTATGATTGTGGGTTCAGCGGTCGGGTAGCCTAGTGGTTAGAGCGTTCGATCGTCACGCCGAAGACCCGGGTTCGATTCCAGACATGGGTACAATGTGTGAAGCCCATTTCTGGTGTCCCCCGCCGTGATATTGCTGGAATATTGCTAAAAGCGGCGTAAAACCATACTCACTCACTCATTTATACAAAACAGAAATGTGTACAGTACTTTAACTGTATATGATGTTTATTTCAAAACATGTAATGTGATAGGGACACTAACAATTATGCCAGGATAAGTTTTCTTCTTTTCATAAATACTCTGACTAAGTTCTAAGTAATGATCAATGCCGTTCTCCAACCACACACTGAGTGACAGGACGACGGTGTGATGCTACAGTATACTTCTCGACTTCACATGCATCTATCAACATCGGTTTCATATGTGACCACCACATTCTGACCCGCTGTGATTGCCACAACAGCAAGACGTGTTTGATTGACAGCCATAAATGTCACACTTCTACTTTTCACATAAAATGTATTCTATTCAAATGCATTCAATCATCAACGATGCTGCGTAGCCATGACAACATTTTAACATGTATATCATTTCAGGATGTGGTTCTATGCCCCTACATCCCCATATGTTGTCAGTGTAAGTTTCTACTTCCAACTGTCAATCACTCATCTCAAATACTGTATTTTCTTGTGTGTTTTACGCACCTGAGTACAATGTGCAACCCCCATTGTTTCAAGAAAAATTGCTGTGTCAGCAATATATGCACAGCTTTAATTTGGAGAAGGGGGAGTGTGAAATATACACAGGAAATGAAGCATGATGTATGACATTTGATTGACAGCTATGCAATCGCTTTCTGTTTCTACTAACATCTATCTCTCTGATGAAAACCAACATCTGGCTACACACCTCACCACACGTACATGCATCACATGAAACTCATATATACACCATGGACAATGTCTATTTCGTTGCTAGTTCGTTGCTAGGATTGATTTTGCATTTGTGATTGAAGTTTCTTCATCGTGGCCTCATCTTGCTGTGACAAGGACGTCAATTTCTTGCCAATTCGGTCGTGGATTTCCAGATACTTCGCGACGCATCTGTCGATACACACAGCTTCTCCTTTCGTCAAGTCAGGATCTCGGTACTTGGCGGGAATGCATTTCTTCTGACATGCGTTCGTCATCCTGAAAAACACAGGGAGACATGTACACCTTTGCTGTGTGGATAGGGTGCAGTTTACAAGTTTGATGTTGACATACCTTTTCGAGACATACCTCCTTACCGCCTAAAAGACATGAGTGCATAAACGTTGACATCCTCTAGTTAAACCACTGATGACATCATGCTATTGTTGTTTCATTTGATTCTGAGCCAGGCATTCACAGGCCATTCATACTGGCCAAATAAAACTGATGCAACTATAGGTCATTATAGAAAATTAAAGAGAAATTATAGATCAACTATCACATGGTTTATGGCTTGGAGAAACCGCTCGAATCAGTTGATTCTGATAGTATAATCAATGAGCACCAGAATTTTCTGGATTCTACAACTGGAATCAATAGATTTTCACAATTGCTCCATTTCAGATTATTGTGTCAAGCAAATCCAATCTAATTAAAATCAGATCTTAGTCCTCGCTACCGCTAGACAAAGATCTGAGGACATCCCATTAGGGGTCACATCAGAACGACCTTTCATCCGACCAATCAGAGCAACCCTTACCAGATCATGAAAGTGACAGTCGGAATGTGATTTCGAATCATGCAACCTCGAAAACTTTAACACGGGATATTCTGAACGATAGTTAAGGGCTTAACGACTGAATCAATACAATCTAGACCATATATTAGCCATTCTAGAATGTTTTTTTGTTCAGGTTTCAAATTTTTAATCGTGAATTTGTCAAAATATGTTTCGAGGCCCAGACGCCAGTCTGAAATGACTGCCGTTAAGCACAAGAAAGCTGCCTTCTGATTGGCTAATGTCGACTTCTTGTCAGTCATACCATTGGTTGGTCAAAGGTTCACGCAAGGTTGGTCTGATGTGACTTGTAATGGGATGTCTGGCGTGCCCAAGGAATGCAACTTCTGTGGAGCACTTCAAACACCGAGAACCCTTTATAACCTCCAGGAGTGAGTGAGTATGGTTTTACGCTGCTTTTAGCAATATTCCAGCAACATCATGGCAGGGGACACCAGAAATGGGCTTCACATGTTGTACCCATGTCCCGAATTGAACCCGGGTCTTCAGCGTGACGAGCGAACGCTTTAACTACAAGGTTATACCCGACCGCCTCTTTTAACCTCCACGAAGGGGAATCCCGACTGTGGAGGAAATTTTTTTTTGAGATTTTGGGAAAACATTTTCATTTGTTTTATGCAATTTCCGTTATTCATTTGGGCCAAGCATTTGTGATTAGGTATGTCTTAAAGTATTAAACTCAGCAAAGTTGCTATGTTGTCTTTACTTGTCCTTTGAGAGATACTTTCCTAGGACTTTTGGTATAACTCTGTGCAGTTGGATACCATGTATCTTCGAGTCTCTATCCCGATTTCATATTATTATTACGATTACATCATTCGTATCATCATGATAATATTTTAAGTCTGTTGTCTGTAGAACAATCGTAAAATTTTAACTTAGAATGGTGGTGGTGTCTCTGTGATGCTTCAAACCCGCTTAGGTTCTGAACTGAAGTCAGATTTCAGTCAAGATCGCCCACTGACTAACAATCTCAAAAAGAAAATTGCCATTTTCACTCGTGATGATTGTGGGGTACCTTAACTTATTTAGACTATAAAATTTTGACCGGAAGATACAAAGATTACCTGTTATACATGTCAGCCATCATTTCAATTTCGAGATCAGCAACTAGTTTCATCTGTGCATCGTTAAGATTTGCCATTTTTGTTGATGTTTGTGTACAATATGCAGTGAGATTGGACAACACACGTGCAGCAAGGTTACAACATGTAGTAATTGAGGGTGATCTCCCTTAGTCTCAATCAACAATGACCAATGGAAAGAGAGCTTTCTTGTAAGGCACAACCAATCGTACTCCCTGTACTATATCGCTACTCGGTAAGGAATGCCAACAAATGTTTGGTGTCAAGTTTGTTTTGTTGTTGGTCAAAATAACTTTGTCATCATGTAAGTATTGACTGAGTTTGAAGAAATCGATTCTGCTAGCCCAATATCACCTTGTTCTAATAATCGTGTATATCACAATTTAACAAAAATGGCCGTGTGTTTAGAGGAAATGTGTATTAATCATGGTGAGTCCGAGGCCAGGAAACGAAAATGAAAGTTTAGAATTTCCATCTTGAGGTTTTGTGTGGTGTGATTCAACATATGTTGGCAAAAGGCAACTTTGATTTTGTAAATGATTATGACGGAAACCTTACTGAAGAGTAGACATCGCTGCCTTTGTACAATGTTCACTTTTCAACCCTCTGATTATTCACTCGATCATGTCAAAAGTAGGAATGACTTTCCCTGCAAAATAATGTTCCTTATAAATTCCATTGTGCCTGAGAAAAGAATAATTCAGTGACAACTTGTTTGTTTGTTTATGTTAAGCAACACTAGCAACATTCCACCTAAATGGGGTGTAAATAGTGTATACAATCGAGTATGGATAAGACAATCCAGTGATTGATAGTATGAGCAAAGATCCATGCCACCCGGGTATGTTGACACTAGGGCTGTTATGATTCACTCGCGATCCGGGAATCGAACCGTATCCATTCATGAATTGAATTCGTTATTCGTGGCCTCTAGAATCGAATATTTAAGAATATGCAATCATGTGCATTTACATACCCTGCACCTAAAATATCCATAAGAACATATTAATTATCATATGCATAGATTTCTTCCAAGACAACACTCTTATAATTGATATGATATATATTTGATTTGACAGTATTGTGGTCACTGGTCCTTGTCGCAATTGAACAGATACTAGTACGTGGAGAAGTGCAGTATATAAATGTATAATATATTAATATTTAACTAAACATGTCAAATAATGTATGTTTTTATTGTTTCACTGAATATAACAAATAATACATCAGTTGCTGACATGTTATTGTATTCATGATTTAATAATCATATTTGTTCCCCTATATTCATGATACAAATCGTATTCACCACATACAGTATTCGTTGCAGCCCTAGTTGACACACTATCAATCAAGCCTGGGCTCCCTGATCTGTTTGTGTTTTGTTGTAAGCTACTGTCAGCAATATCCTGCTCACCTGTACATAGAGCCAGATAACACTGTCAGGTATGATAAGACTCACAATAAACCAAGTCGGACCAAGTTAACCGATACCTTAAGAGGCCTCTTATGACAGGCATAGGATGATGGGGGCCAATTTATAACATAATCCTTACAGCATAATAACAACATTCATTCATGTCCCATTCGTGTCAAGTTTGGTGTATGTCATGTCAAACATGATGCTATTTAGATATCAGGTGCAGATTCTGATTTGTTGCAAATTCTGAACATGTGCTGTCCCCAAACCGCCCCTGTGGTCTACGGGCAGAATGTCCGTCTGGAGACCGATAACTGGCCACGTCATACAAAAAAAACAACATTAAAAGATGGTGCTTGTTGTTACCCTTCCTGCATAAGGGGCTAAAACAAGGACTGGTCCACTTGGAGTCAGTATACTGTGTCTGAGTGGGGTATTCACGTTAAACTGCAGCATGGTACCTCATTGGACTAGCACTATAAAATCTGCATTAGTCTGGACTAGTACAAGCAGCCACACACACACACACACACACACACGCATACGCACACGTGCATGCAAGTCACTAAATCTTGAACTCGACGTTAAACTGATGAGTTGGCTGTCCAGAGTTTATTAAAATGTATGATGACAATTATGGACAGACATGTACTTTGCTGTCCCTGCCCTAGGTAATATTTAACATAGTAAGCATGGTAAGGGATAATGGTGTATAACCTTCACAACTCACATTCACCACTGTCGTAACTGAAATATTTGATCAACTGCAACAGGATATATAATTCTCTACAGTAAATAAAAACACAGACCAGCACAACATTCTTCCTGAACATTTGATGTTGGTTGTATATGTTCTCCAAACTGAACATATTGCTGTATACAGTGTAAGCATGATAGTTAGTACTAGTAGTCCCACACTTGCATTATGCAATGTTTTTACAAAGTTTTGTGTTTATCTTTCTTTCAGTCTCGTTAAAATCAGATATTTTTCTCCGATTTGATGCGCCTGCATAAGATCCGAGGACGCTTCCCTACCAATCTAAATCGGTATTAGAATTTAGATAAATATTCAATCCTTGATTATAGTCATCAGAACATCCAGAGGTAACCCTTGACATGTTTATTAGAAACTGATCTGTTGGCTTATGTCCAGCACCAAACAATCAATATGAATGTTATGAAAAGTGTAATTTACAATGTATTTATTTACCATCCCACCATTATTACATGTGCCATGTGTTTCTCTGACAGGTTACCTGTAGACGGAACATTTGACTGAAAAGCAACAAGCTATCCAAGTGACGATACTCTACAAAGAAGGGAATAGAGATAGAGACCACCATGGCTGACGTTGCCACGGAAACCAAGTATTGCTCCAACTGGTAAGTATGTCGATTTGTATGTGAAGTAAAGAGGAAAGAATGCAAATTTTAAATTGAGGCACTGGATAAGGTAAGGTGCTTTTACATTCAGGAATGTATCTAGGATTTCATACGAAGTGCCCTTGGCAGGCAATTTTGGGGAGAAAATCAATTTTTTGCTCATATCTGTCAGTGAAATACAAGTCACCTGTCCAAAGCTGTAACAGTAGTTATTACGGTATAAAATGAACTACATTCCAATTTGGGAATATTTACTGACATTTCCTGTGGACTTAGGTCAGAATATCGTCCTCTGAGCAGGAAATTTTTGATGAAATTTTTATCTATGTTTTATTTGTTTTAATAATACATGGTCACAGTTGTTCCACAGCTAACTAATATATACTCACCGCCAAAAGAAACGTTAGTACCATACATGTTGGCTTAGCATGTAAAGTTTGGAAATCACGTGCAGCATATCGTGTCGCTGGCAGCACTTGACTGATTGTTAGTTTTGTCATTAGGTAGCACACATTGGAAGCATCTCTTGTTAACATTCATCCTTCTCTATATGTTTCTATGGTTATCGGTCTTTTGGTGGTGAGTATACTATTGTATGTAATGCAGGCTCTTAAGAAAAGGTTAATATCCAAAATCAATGTTCTTTGAAAGTATTTTACAGCGTTAGAAATCTGCTGCTGAATATTTAACTGTACATACAGTGTTTCTATGTAAATATGATGAAATCTCATAACGAACCTTTCATAAACCGCATAATCCATTCCACTCGTGGAGATCCAGGTTAGAATATGTCTTCAGCAACCCATGCTTGTTGTTAGGGGCGACTAACGGGATCGGGTGGTCAGACTCGCTGACTTGGTTGATGCATCTCATCATATCCCAATTGTCTGGTCCACACTTAATTATTTACAGAAAGACGTGCAAAAACTGGAATAATGCTGAGTGCAGTTTTAAACAACAAAAAACCAAATGAAACAAAATATAATTCATTCTATTCAATTTAATGTATTGTGAAAAGTACATATCACTTTTCAGGAAGTGTCAAAAATGTAAACATGTCTTGTTATCAGAAATTTAAAAAAGTGAATATGAGTATGACAAATTTCATTCTGATTATGATAGTTTTTTTCACCTCTGTAATCAATCATGGCTGAAATACTGCCGATGTGACTTTAAACTTAAACTCCCCACAAAAGCATAACTGTTTCAAAGTTGTTTGGATTGATTGACAGCAAGAAGGACATCTCTGCAGCCAACTTCACCATGCACGAGGTCCACTGTCGGCGCCACATCGTCCTGTGTCAGCACTGTGATGACCCGGTGCCCCGGTCCGAGATGGAGGACCACTTCAGTGAGCACCATGCCAAGGTCTCCTGTAGTCAGTGTGGGGAGGAACAGGAGAAGACACAGCTACAGGAGCACATGGTGAGGGGGGAGGGGGTAGTCAGGTCTGAATAGAGTGAGTGAGTGAGTTGGGGTTAACATAGTAATGCCGAATGTATGTTAACAAATGTAAAAAATATTTAGATTTTACTAATTTTAACCGTATTCAAGTCATGTCACTGTGTGTCAGCTTAATGTGGGAGGAAAGCCTGAAGTGATGCTGGTCTCAGACGTTTACCCCTTCTGTGAAACCCACAAGCACGGGTATGGTGTTGACAAACCTAGAAACATTATCGGGGCGAACCAGGATTCGAACCCACAATCATAGGTTTCCGGCGTGTCCAGGGGACACAACTCTGCACAGCGAATTGAGGTGCCTTAGATGACTGGGCCACCCATGTCCCGGCTGAATAGAGAGTACTAATGATGAGTCTGTGATGGGAGGACCAAGAGAAGACACAGCAAAGGGAGCACATGGTGAGGGGGGTGGGGTTGGGGGGTGGTGGTGTCAGGGCTGAATAGAGAGTACTAATGATAAGGCTGTGATGGGAGGACCAGGAGAAGACACAGCAAGGGAGCACATGGTGAGGGTGTGTGTCAGGGCTGTATAGAGAGTACTAATGATGAGTCTGTTGTGATGGGAGGACCAGGAGAAGACACAGCAAGGGAGTACATGGTGAGGGGGGGGGGGGTGTCAGGGCTGAATAGAGAGTACTAATGATAAGTCTGTGATGGGAGGACCAGGAGAAGACACAGCAAAGGGAGCACATGGTGAGGGTGTGTGTCAGGGCTGTATAGAGAGTACTAATGATAAGTCTGTGTGGGGAGGGCCAGGAGAAGACACAGCAAGGGAGTACATGGTGAGGGGGGGGGGGGGGGGGGGGTGTCAGGGCTGAATAGAGAGTACTAATGATAAGTCTGTGATGGGGGGACCAGGAGAAAACACAGCAAGGGAGTACATGGTGAGGGGTGGGGGGTGTGGGTTGTGTGTGTGTGTGTGGGGTGGGTGGGGTTGGGTGTCAGGGCTGAATAGAGAATACTAATGTGTGGATCAGGTGGACACAATGGATGCCATGGATGATTTGTGGTTCAAAATAGAATTCCAACTGTCAGTTGTTAGGTAGATAATTTGGCTAGACATTACTTTACACCCAAGGTGTAGGATAATGAGACAAGAAAGATTCTTAGTAGGCTTGTAAGTCAGTGGCCTCTCTCAGACTGATAGTAAACTGTAGGAATCCGAGAACTGGTTTCCATTTACCTGTGCTTGTCATGTCAAAGTGTGGTGTTGTGGGTGGGTTGGGGAGAGAAGGTAGGGCTGAGACGAGTCTGAATTTACTATCCGGGTACCCACCCCCCATTACCCAACCCTACCCAGGTACTCACTGTAGGTCTCAAGAGATAGGTACAAATTGTCCGATTGGGCATTTACCCTTCCCAGCCCTAAGAGAAGGTATAAGGCATTGGGCTAAAATGTGGTTCAGCTAAAATGTGCCTGTCAAAGCCCTAGTTACGAATGTTGCTTTCTTTCAGGAGGGGGCCTGCACCAAGAGGCCGATACGTTGCGTGTACTGTGAGCTGGAGCTGCCTCGGTGTGACGTGAACTCCCACCAGGACTACTGCGGCACCAGGACGGAGCCCTGCCCAAAGTGTGCCCAGTTCATCATGAAGAAGGACCTGCTTCAACACGAGGCCAGCAATTGTGACTATCCGGCCCCCAAACCCACCACAAACGGCCATGAGGAGGATCGGGATAGAGACAGATTTGTGGATTTTCCCGAATATGGTTATGAGTTTGCTGATGCAGGGTTTGACAATGCGTTTGCAATGGATGAACTGTCCAGGATGATGGAGAACACCAGGATGCAGGGGACTCTCAACTCCCAGCTTGATATTCCTGGGTTCGGGCGGCCGAGGAATGTTCCGGGAACACAGGCCAGGTCGTACACCAATAACAACACCACACGCACTCGGAAGAGCACAACCAACAGAAAGTCGGAACTAAATAGACAGAGGCAGAGAGGTACTGTCAGGGTTTGGAGGATTTCTATCAGGCGGGGATGTTGAAAATTACATTAATTAAGCATCGGGTGCGTATGGGTCATGGAATCCTGGAGAAGTCATGGAACTTTCGTTTTGAGTTTTCCAGCCCTGAAATAGATTTGGAAAAAAGAAATAGTCATGGAAAAGTCATTAAAAATAAAAATTTTATGCCAGTATTTTTTCTCTGATGATCAATCAGTGACAGGCAAATAAATGCTTTGTTCAAATGAACAAATTCAAAAGTTTGAATTAATTGAGTAAATAAGTTTTGTTGTGATATATTTTGCTGGAAAATTTGCATAATACACTGGCAATGTGTTTTGCTAATCATGCTAAAAGTGTATGAACCCTGTGTAAAAGTTGACTAGTTTATTCTAGTAACTGTTTAACACTTGAAATAAATCCAGATATTGGAGACAATATTTGAATATTAATTTTGGTAATAATACTTTTATTCTGTCTTTGAATTAAATAAGATGATATGGTTTTGCCTGGAACCCAGGTAGATAGTTTAGTAACGTGTGGTGCTACAGTGTCGGAGCCCGATCCTGCGGATGATGAGGACGTGGATGAGGACCTGATGCTGGCCCTGAGGCTCCAGCATGAGGAGGACCAGGACATCGGACACCTCATACGCCAGATTGAGAAGACCTCGCCACCGGTCCAGACCCCGGTCTCACCTGCTACATCCCCTGCTAATGTCAACACCTTCCCTGATGGTAGGTCACCTCATCACCGGTCCAGACCCTGGTCTCACCTAATACATCCCCTGTTAATGTCAACACTTGTCCTGACGGTAGGTCACCTGTCTCCTCCGCCACGTCCCCTGCTAATGTCACCTCGCCACCGGTCCAGACCCCGGTCTCACCTACCATGTCCCCAGCTAATGTTAACATCTTCCCTGACGGTGGGCCACCTCGCCCCCAGGTCTCACCTACCATGTCCCCAGCTAATGTTAACATCTTCCCTGACGGTAGGTCACCTCGCCACCGGTCCAGACCCCAGTCTCACCTACCACGTCCACCGCTAATGTTAACATCTTCCCTGATGGTAGGTCACCTCGCCACCGGTCCAGACCCCAGTCTCACCTACCACGTCTACCGCTAATGTTAACATCTTCCCTGATGGTAGGTCAACTCGCCACCGGTCCAGACACCGGTCTCACCTACCACGTCTCCCGCTAATGTTGACATCTTCCCTGATGGAAGGTCACCTCGCCACCGGTCCAGACCCCAGTCTCACCTACCACGTCCCCCGCTAATGTTAACATCTTTTCTGACGTAGGTCACCTTGCCACCGGTCCAGACCCCAGTCTCACCTGCTACATCACCTGTTAATGTTGACACCTACCATGATGGTAGATCACCTGTCTCCCCTGCCACATCCCCCGCTAATGTCAACACCTTCCCTGACAGTAGGTCACCTGTCTCCTCCGCCACGTCCACCGCTAATGTCAACACCTTCCCTGATGGTAGGTCACCTGTCTCCTCTGCCACATCCCCCGCTAATGTCAACACCTGTCCTGACGGTAGGTCACCTGTCTCCTCTGCCACATCCCCCGCTAATGTCAACACCTTCCCTGACAGTAGCTCCAGCATCACCATGATCACTAGAGAATGATATGGTAGAGATAGACAGGTGATCAGACTGCATGAATCGCTATGCACAAATTATGTGTGTGACCCATTTCTTTGGGTTGTGACCATGGTGATGCTGGGTGTTTTCGGGTTAACTGTTTTTTTAATCTGGAGACGTTGTTGAAGCACGTTTCCACACAGGATCGAAACAAGAGAGAAGAAATGCATAGTGTGAAATAGGATAAGTATATAAATATAAAATTTATTTGAAACTGTTCTATTCTTCATTGTAGATGATGACTTAATTCCCTGTGAATTTTGTGGCGAGCCATTTCCTATTGACATCTTGGTTCAACATCAGGTAAGAGATGACAGTTACTTCATCAGGTAGGTGATGGGCAGTTTGATTCGGCCATTGTTTGTAGCAGGCAGAAAACTAATTTAAACTCTTAAGCAATCATATAGAAGAGTGCAGGCAAAGGGAGATAAATCTCCCATTAAACTTAGCGCTAAAATGATCATAACTCCCATGCTTTAACATTGACTTAGGCCTTTTCTCGGGGTGGGGAGACGTTGCAATAAAAACCGTCATTTAAAGATAATACTTTTAATCACTTCAGAGGTGAAAATCTTTTGGATAGAATATGAAAAAAATATTTCTGGAAACTCAGTAATGAGACATCAAAACTCACTTATATGCAATAAGAATCGCTTCTGCAATGATTTACATGACATTGCAGTATTGACACTAAAGGGAAGTAACTCCAGACACATCCTGGTACCTTGTCATCACAGAATTGTCTATTTTTTTCACCTACTGAACTGATTTGTTTGAAGCAAATGCTAGTGATACTGAGAGGTAGAACCTGATTGGTCCATAGGAGAGGCATAGAAGGGACATAACTCGTAATAACCACTGGTGGCGCTACGATCGAGCGCAGGAATTCCAGCCTAGTTCGGCAAGGGTGGAAACTGGACTTTTAAGTCAGTTAACTCTCTTGCCTCGGGAAAATGGTAAAATATTTGTTACCGTGTTGACATTATCTGCAAAATGATGAGAGAGAAGGTTTTACCTTTTCACAGTCTCCCTTGTCGTCCAACGGTCCCTTGTCAAGGCTTTGAGAGCCAAGCTGGCATAGTGTTCTAAGATTTGATGCCATTTGTCCCAATGTGTTGTACCTTGACAATGCTTGTTCGTGTACAGAGTACCTGTGACCCGATGTCCACTGGCAACTGGAACGAGGACACCAGCTGGAGGGGGGAGCGGAACAACGAGGTGGAGGGGGGTTCGCGAGGGAGGGGCATAGCAATACCTGTGATCAACAACCTGGACAGCCAGTGGACAGCGCCGGTTCGGGAAATCCCCATCCAGAGGGAATGGTAGGGACAAAGTCTGT
The DNA here is from genome assembly GCF_022045235.1 of Haliotis cracherodii. NCBI lineage: Eukaryota > Metazoa > Mollusca > Gastropoda > Lepetellida > Haliotidae > Haliotis > Haliotis cracherodii. Next base: position 42,041,094 of record NW_027266266.1, read on the forward strand.
GGGTGATGTCTGCATTATAATCCCACCATTCCAAGTGGAGTGGTATATGGCAATTAGAACTGTATTTCAGTATAACAGTATTTCTGGTACACCGATATACCATGTATATATACTGCAATCTGCTTCATTTTTTCATGTTCATTATTATTTATATCATTTAATCTAAAACCTACCCAGAAATTCATTCACTAATCATGTTTCCCCTCCATATTGACTGACAAAACAGCAGAAACATGGAAGTGATTTTTTCTCTCATGTTGTTATCTCCCCTGTATCCATGACAACAAAATGGCGGCAAGTGACCATATTTACTCTAGTATGTAGAAGCTAGGATCTGCATGTAAAATCAGTGTTAATCATTGTCAATCACTTTAGTTCCCGATATATTGCAATAAGTATCATAATACATTGCAATACAAATTATTTGCCAATAATGGCAACAGCTGTTCCATCAGACTGAATAATTTTAGAAAATGGTATTTAAACTTTTTGGAATTAATTTCAGATGGTAGCTTAGGATCAATTGATTTTGTTGGCATGATAATTTTGGGTGAGTGATGTTTTGTGTTGTGTACATTTCAGGGAGAGCCCATCTCTCACGCCCCCTGGTGACTTTTTTGATGAGGCAGGGGAGGTAATTCTTCCATGCGAGTTCTGTGCGGAGCCTTTTCCTTATGAACTTCTTATTCAACACCAGGTAGTAATTTATTGAATCACTTTTTTAAGTTCAGTTCAGTATACATTATCTTGACATGAGTAAATATATCAGGGTGTTAGTGAATTTTGTGAACAAACTGGAAAATTGCAACATGGTTTTCAACTGAAAATAGATTTGCATTAATTCTGGTGAGAATATTAACTGACATAATGAGTTCACAAAGTTTTACTGCATTAGAATTGAACATGCAGACCAAATATTACGCAATTTGTTTATCGTGATTATTAAAAAGATCACTCATGTTTCTCTTTCAAAATGTAGTGAATTTGCTAGCGACAAATGTGGTAAGGATATTTTCATCCAGGAAATTATGTCTACTAGCCAAATAGTGATAGCATATAGCAATATCCTCCAAAATGTTTGAAATTCTACTGGCCTGTGGGATACCTGTAACATTAACAACACTAGTCCGGTCTAGCGAGATAATACTATTAACCCTAGTGGTAGAGAGTCCGCCCGAAGAGCGAAGGTCTGTTAAAAGATGGTACTTGTTGTTACCCTGCCTGGCACTTGGCATCAAGGGGCTAAATCAAGGAGTCTGCTCGGAGTCAGTATACTGTGTCTGAGTGGGGTATTCATGTTAAACTGCGGCATGGTATCTCAGTGGGCCGCCATTATAAAATCGGCATCAGTCTAGACTACTACAAGCAGCTACACTTGTTTGTTCTTCATGTTCTTGTCAATAGCCTTATAATTACAAACAAAACACTGCTTACCCATGTAGAGAACGTGCCAAGTACAGCAACAGCAGTCCTGGTGAATAAATAAACAAACAAACAACATACGTGGAACCTGTGTAATATTTGTCAGTGACACAAGCTATGTCATTTGAATATGCAATATTTAAAATTTCCTGCTTTTTTTCATTTTTGGAAGTTAGATCACATGTCAAGCAGTTGAAGTTAAGATCTGTGAAGATCCGGGGAAGAATAAGTCTTAAGCAATCGTATCCTGATTGTGTAGATAAATATTGTTCTGTATTCTGTAAAGGTTTATAACAAATGTTGAATTTTTAGTCTGTGTGTGACCTCAACCCCACCATGACGCCACGGGTTCAAACCCCAGCAACCCCATCACATGGAAAACCTCATTTGCGGAACAAAAACCTCCTGTCGCTAACTGCCCAAGAAATGTTGATGGGTGAGTCAAGGTCACATCGGCACCAAGGTCTTCCAACATTCGGTGAGGACTCGGGAGATGAGATCATCGACCATTTGCAAGGATCAAGGAATGGTGGAAGGCCTCGCAACAGTGGTGCTCGGAACAACGCCCCAAGTTCCAGATCTGTTGCTAGCAAATATGGTGCAGCAGTCAATCGTTTTGATGAACATTTGACAAAAGGGTCAAGGCCGTCCCAGAGGTCACGTGATGATGTCAGTGGTCGGACATCTAACTCAGACAGGGCTGGTGGGAGAACAGGAAACTCCAGACGAGGCAGCGAGACCCGGACTCGGAGTACACTGGACGAGTTGCTGAAGGAGCCCGATGCCGACAACGACCTTCTAGTCCCTGTAGGAAGCTCAAAGAAGAAGGCAGCCAAAAATGAGGACAACTTGGTTAAACGTGGAACTACATCAACAGGTAATGTGTGTGTTGATCACAGGTGTCATCAAACAGAGTACCGGCTCTATAATATAGGTCGAAAGAGTGCAGATTCTGTGATAAATAGTACATGGTGTTTGATAAATAGTACATGGTGTTTGATAAATAGTACATGCTCTATGATAAATAGTACATGCTCTATGATAAATAGTACATGCTCTATGAGACCTGTGAAGATTCCGGGGTAGAATAGGTCTTCAGCAACCCATACTTACCCTAAAAGGTGACTATGCTTGTCGTAAAGGCGACTAATGGGATCGGGTGGTCAGGCTCGCTGACTTGGTTGATACATGTCATCGATCCCAATTGCGTGGATCAATGCTCATGATGTCAATCACTGGATTGTCTGGTCCAGACTCGATTACTTTACAGACCGCCTTCATATAGCTGGAATATTGCTGAGTGTGGAATTAAACAACAAACAAACAACATGGTCTATGATTAATAGTACATGCTCTATGATAAATAGTACATGCTGTATGATAAATAGTACATGCTGTATGATAAATAGTACATGCTCTATGATAAATAGTACATGCTGTATGATAAATAGTACATGCTGTATGATAAATAGTACATGCTCTATGATAAATAGTACATGCTGTATGATAAATAGTACATGCTCTAGGATAAATAGTACATGCTCTATGATAAATAGTACATGCCCTATGATTAATAGTACATGCTGTATGATAAATAGTACATGCTGTAAGATTAATAGTACATGCTCTATGATAAATAGTACATGCTTTATGATAAATAGTACATGCTCTATGATAAATAGTACATGCTCTATGATAAATAGTACATGGTCTAAGATTAATAGTACATGCTCTATTATAAATAGTACATGCTTTATGATAAATAGTACATGATCTATGATAAATAGTACATGCACTATGATTGATAGTACATGCACTATGTCAAATAGTCCATGCTCTATGATAAATAGTACATGCTAGCAGCTCACTCACTCGCTCGCTCACTCACTCACTCACTCGCTCACTCACTCACTCACTCACTCACTCACTCGTGTTTTGTAGGTGCCAAGAAGAAGCCGGCCACCAGCACCAGTGCCTCTGCCCGTGACGTGATGCGGGAACTCAACCGTCCAACCAATCCCCCTTCACACAGTCACAAGCCAAGTAGGAGAAGGTAGGACTGACATCAGCAGTTTCATGTCATTACAACGGAATTCTACATGTTTTCAATATGAGGGTCGTTAGTCCCTTTATGCATGCTGGAGAGGCAATTGGGGGGGTCGCAGATCCCTTTCTGCAAATTGTCGACATTTTGGAGCTCCTCCAGTGTTGTTTGAATGACAGGTTAGCTGCCACCTACATTCAGGGATACTCCACGTCTATTTCCACATTTCAACGACTCAAAGCAAACGCTGTCACGATCTTTTGTGGCTAAAATCTTGGCAGCATATGCAGTGATAGGCACTGCCATTAGAGGGCTTCAAAACCCACATTCTTCTCATATTGTTTGTCCTTTTCCGGTGACTGACACACAGAGACAAAATACAATACTACTAAGTGTGCACTAGTTGGTGGATAGTCGGCTCCTTGAAACAAGAGTTGTCGTACTTACAATAGCGACCGCCCCCTTGATCTGGTGGTAGAGCGTCCGCCCAGAGTGCGGAAGGTCTGGGGTTCGATCCCCGACCGCGTCATACCAGAAGATGTTAAAAGATGGCACTTGTTGTTACCCTGTCTGGCTCTCGGCATAAAGGGGCTAAAACAAGGACTGGTCAGCTCAGAGTCAGTATACTGTGTCTAAGTGGGATATTCATGTTAAACTGAGGCATGGTATCTCAGTGAGCTAGCACTATAAATCGGCATCAGCCCGGACTAGTACAAGCTGACACATACACACACAAAAGAATGCACATTGCTATAAAAGTGTAATAATCTTGGACACGACGTTAAACTCAATTTCACCTCACCTCACCTCACCTCACCTCACCTCACCTCACCTCACCTCACCTCACCTCACCTCACCTCACCACACCTCACTTACAATAGCACTTGGTTGTTTCCTGGAGAAGCTTCTAACACTGCACGTACATAGCACGACATGGTCTTTCCTTGTTCATGGCTTGTCAGCATCCTCGGTTACTTGTGAATCACTGCTGATTTTGTAAGGTGTGTCATGATGTTCATTGGCATGGATGGCCCTGTTGTCTAAAATTCTGCATTTCACTGTGCAGAGTTGCATCCCTTAGACGCACCAGGAACCTACGATCATTAGTTTTGTCAACACCAAACCTGTGTTCGTGAGTTTCACCAAAGTGGTAAACATCTAAAACCAGTATCATTTTGAGTTTCCCTCCCACATGAAACTGACCGTGATGCAACTGAAGTCGGCATTAAATGTCTAAAACAGCATCACTCACTTACTTTCAATTGCTGGTTTGGACCCGTGAAGATCCGGGGTAGAATAGGTCTTCAGCGACCCATGCTTGCCGTAAAAGGCGACTATGCTTGTCGTACGAGTTGATGCATGTCAGCAATCCCAATGGCGTGGAACGATGCTCATGATGTCAATCACTGGATTGTCTGGTCCAGACTTGATTATTTGCCAACCACTGTCAAATAGCTGGAATATTGCTGAGTGTGGTGTTCAGCAACAAACAAACAAACAATTGATGGTTTGCTTTGTACAAACTTAAGTGCTTCCAGTCTGAGAAAGCAGCACTATTGCTGACAGTGGTTTAACCCATCTATTCGACTCCATGGGGATTCTGGGTTACAATTGGTCCCCCACAACCTTTGCTGATTGTAAGAGGCAACTTAATGGATCAGGTGGTTAGACTCGGTGTCTTGTTTCTTACATGTCATCGTACCCCCATGGCATGGATCGTTGCTATCGTATCAAATGCTGGATTGTCTGGTCCAGACTCAATTATTTCCAGACCACCATCATGTTGCTGGAATACTGCTGAGTGCAGCGTTAAACAACAAACAAATGAGATCGGATAAGGCTTAAGATCGTGTGTAACCAAGAGCTGTGGAATGAATTATCAATGTTCTTCTATTCATTATTCCATGACGTTTATAATTCCTCCGACTACCCTACCTCCACACTCCGTCCACACTCCGGCGCCATCGGTGACTTATAACACTACTGCCACAGGCTAATTTGCATATCACAGGCTAATTTGCATATCACATGATCGGACTTTTCTCGTTTGCAAACACACACACTTTTTCAGAAATCAGAATAGAACAGACTAATGCAAGTATTTCAGGGGACTTTACATATTGTTTTGCATTATATAGATATACTACTACAACTGCGACAGTGAGTTGCATGACAATACATATTTACACATAAGAGTGACCGCATCGCTAACTCTCTGTAGGGCTTCGATGACAGTACAAGGAGCCATACCACCAATGTAAGCATAGGATAACTACACAAATAGAAATAGTTTTTCACTCCTTCATTTAGGATATTTTCTCAATGAAAGTTAACCATTCTATGACATATGTTTATCTATATCTGTAGACTTGTAAAATATGAAACAGATGGAACACATATCTGATATCTTGAATGGACTGTGTAAGATGTGATGAATCATCACATGGCGCTGGCTTGTGGCAGAGGTACTATGCTGGTCGCAGGGAACTCTGGGTAGAAGAGTGCCCTACCTCAGCAAAGGATAGGGTTTTACTAACAACTATTAGATATGTTGACAGTGAAGAGGACGTCTGTTGAATAATCATGAAATTTAAAAGTGTGATTCCCAACATGAATAGGAGTTTATGGCTATGATGTAATAGGGAAAGTATTCCTAGAATGACACATAATGATAACGGTTGTTTGATTTCAGAACAAATGGAAGCCTCAATGATGATAGCACCCCCCCATTTCAAATCCAGGCTGTAGGTCAACCTCGTCCCAGACATCGCACGACCCAGGTGTTTAATCCTGAGGTCAGGGGTCAGAATAGTGAAACCAGATCTCGGAGAAAGGTGAGAGTAAATCTAGGGTTAACATTATTACAAGTTGTTAACTATAACTGGACAGTATTATTGTGTAGCGGGCCAATAAGTCCTACTATCATGGACCGCCTCCGTGGTCTAGTGGTAGATCGTCTGCCAGGAGAGCGGAAGGTCCGGGGTTCGATCCCCGGCCGCGTCATACCAAAAGACGTTAAAAGATGGTACTTGCTGTTACCCTGTCTGGCGCTCAGCATTAAGAGGCTAAAACAAGGACTGGTTGGCTCGGAGTCAGTATACTGTGTCTGAGTGTGGTATTCATGTTAAACTGCGGCATGGTATCTCAGTGAGCTAGCACTATAAATTGGCATCAGTCCGGACTAGTACAAGCAGCCACACAAACACACACACGTACATGCACGTAAGTGTAATAATCTTGGACACGACGTTAAACCCCATTTCACCTCACCTGCAATCCTGGGTTCACCATGACTCAAGACATCTACATATTTGATCCAGTTTGAAAATATATATTCTATTTCCTTTTTGTATCACTGTTGTTTTGTTTGTTTATGTGCTTGTTGTTTAACGCCCTTCTCAGCAATATTCCAGCTATATGACTGGATTGTCTTGGTGTATGCTACTTATTCTTCTCAAGATTATCTACAAGATTTTCTAAATAAGAGGAATATTAAACTCATTGTAAAGTTATCAAATTTATACTGATGTACTGATGACTGTGTTTCAGCCTCCAACTCGGAGACCATACGAAGAGGATGATGATAATATATGAAGCCCATCCAAGATGCCAATCCAGCGATGACCTGTCAGCTTCTTAGTAGCAAATATTTTGCATTTTCCTGCGTTTAGTCTTGCAGTCGTGTCCAGGAGAAGTTGAAGGTCACTTTGCCTCCCATTGTATGTCCTTGTCAGTACTTCACGGGTTGGTATACACTACGTTCCTTAACAAACCCTTTTGCCTTTAGTTGGTTTACAGATTCAACTCAGTGCATGTCATTGTATCCCTATTGCATAGATATTCATGATGTCAATCACTGGATTGTCTGGCCCAGACTTAATTATTTACTTACCGCCGTCATATAGCTGGAATATTGCTGGGTGTGGCCTTAAACAACAAACAAACAAACAAAACAGATTCGCCAATCCAAAATACTGAGAAAATGGAGAAAAAAATACTATAAATATTTTTAAGTCTTTTTTTTAAATATTCTATCGCTGTCGACCTGAATAAAGAACTAAAAACAATATAAAGAATACTTTTCTAGCAACGCAGTAATGAAACAACTTTTGGGAAAAAAAAGAAGATGTCATGTCTACTATTTTTTATTTCCCCCCACTGCCTATCTGATTTTTTTTGGTTGGTGGGGATGGATTTTTTTGTAAACTAACTAATGGGGTAAATATAAAGAAAGGTCTCACCCGTGAATATGTGTACATACAGCTGCTTTGTGGGGCAGTCACGATTGATAACCAGGGAATCTATTGACAGCCTGGTTCCAGCAAGAGGGGAACCAGACGGCCCTGTCGTCTACGGTGCTGTTTGTTGTTTGAAATCATGTGCATGAGTGCAGTCTGTGGTATCTGCTGTGGTTTCAGTGACTGGCGGTGGGAGGGTTCACATGCACAGCGAAGGAGCCACTTTACTTCCTTGAGTTACATGTGGCCTCAGTCACCATGACATCGCACATCGGCCCAGTGTTTGTTTGTTGTTGAACGCCGCACTCAGCAATATTCCAGCTATATGACGGCGGTCTGTAGATAATCGAGTCTGGACCGGACAATCCAGTGATTGAAAAAATTAGCATTGATCCATGCAATTAGGATTGATGACATGCTTCAACCTATCAGCGAGTCTGACCACCCGATCCCGTTAGTCGCCTCTTACGACAAGCATAGTCACCTTTTATGGCAAGCATGTCATCGGCATTCGAACCCGGATCTTCGGTGTGACAAGCGAACGTTTTAACCACTAAGCTACCCGACTGCCCCATTGCGCTTATGTAGTGAGGTGCTTGCACATGAGTGTATGTGTGTGTGTGTGTGTGTGTGTGTGTGTGTGTGTGTGTGTGTGTGTGTGTGTGTGTGTGTGTGTGTGTGTGTGTGTGTGTGTGTGTGTGTGTGTGTGTGGCTGCTTGTATTAGTCCGGACTAATGCCAGCTTTATAGTGCTCGCCCACTGACATATACCATGCCGCAGTTAACATGAATACCATACACAAACAGTCTACTGACTCTGAGCCAACCAGTCCTTGTTTGAACCCTTTTATACTCAGTGCCAGACAGGGTGACGGCATCCTTTCCTAAGACCCAGATGGGGATCGAACACTGATCTCCTTTCCGGGCAGACACTCTTTCCACTAGACCACGGAGGCTGTCCACGGGTGTTGGGAATGTTGTGTATACAAACCTGTGCAGAATGACGATGTTAGGCTACTGCTGGTCAGACAATGGTTGCTTCATCATTGATTAATTAATAGTGTGAGCTATATCAGCACAAAATCTGTCCCCTGTGGGGATTCTTGGGTAGAATATGCCCCAACTATCCCATGCTTGTATAATAGGAGCTTATAAGAATCAGGGTGCTGTTCTTAGCGCTAAGGTGATCGTAACTCCCATACCTTAACATAGACATTTTGCAGTCGTAGCGCTACGGTTGTTGTGTACAATGGCACCCAGGTGATCAGGTTCAGTGACTTGGATGAGCGTATGTCATTATGGCCTGATGATATGATCATTCCTGTGCCAGGGATTTATCTGGACCTGATCAGAGGCCAATATTCGGTGCCAAGTCTGAAGCAAATCTCAGTACAATTTCCCACATTGTTAATATCTAATGTGATGGGTTTATAGAGGTTACTTGTATATCACTGGAAACAGGACCAGTAAAGAGAAAGAGACTTTAGCACTTATATTTACATTATTGCAATGTTAAAATACAGAATTTAGGAAATAAAGTTTTAAGAAATCCCAAATTGAACAAAATGATTTTTTTTCCTACTTTGCCTGTGATTGGCGCTTGGTTTAGAATCCTTGAAAAATTTCTTGATGCTTAGATTTCTAGTCAAAGCAGTAATGTTGCAGACATGGATCGTTGCTCATGATATCAATCAGTGGTTTGTCTGGTCCAAACTAGATTACTTACAGGCCATCATCATATTGTAGAACATTGCTGACTGGCATTAAATAACATTACACACCTTAATGAATGTCTGGTGGTACCTATCTTGACGGGTGCAGACATATGATATCGGTGACAAATATGTAGAACATTGCTGACTGGCATTTAATAACATTACACACCTTAACAAATGTCTGTGGTACCTGTCTTGACAGGTGCAGACCTTTGATATCAGTGACAAATATGTAGAACATTGCTGACGGGCATTTAATAACATTACACACCTTAACAAATGTCTGGTCGTACCTGTCTTGACAGGTGCAGACATATGATATCAGTGAGTAGATACTTTTGGTTCAGTCCATGATTTGCCAAATAACGAGATTTCAACTGTTCTTGTATTCTGTCAAAATGTCACTTATGACATCAACAACTGTCTACAAAAATCTTCTTGTCTGTAAGTCAAACTTACAGGTCAGGCAAGGTATATACCTTACCATATACCATATACCGGTATAGGTCTCTGGGCTTGGTAAATCTACACATCCACTCGGCTGCACAGCTTAGAGATGTAGATCATTAGACACTGTGACCATCTCATGTTGGGGATAAAGGTTTGTTTGTTGTTTAACGCTGCACTCAGCAATGTTCCAGCTATATGATGGTGGGGATAATGATTTGTCTGCCAGTGCAATGATTTGTCTGCCAGTGCAAGATTTGTCTGCCAGTGCAATGATTTGTCTGCCAGTTCAATGATTTGTCTGCCAGTTCAATGATTTGTCTGCCAGTGCAAGATTTGTCTGCCAGTACAATGATTTGACTGCCAGTGCAATGATTTGTCTGCCAGTGCAATGATTTGTCTGCCAGTGCAAGATTTGTCTGCCAGTGCAATGATTTGTCTGCCAGTTCAATGATTTGTCTGCCAGTTCAATGATTTGTCTGCCAGTGCAAGATTTGTCTGCCAGTACAATGATTTGACTGCCAGTGCAAGATTTGTCTGCCAGTACAATGATTTGACTGCCAGTGCAATGATTTGTCTGCCAGTGCAATGATTTGTCTGCCAGTGCAATGATTTGTCTGCCAGTGCAATGATTTGACTGCCAGTGCAATGATTTGTGTCCTGGTGTCCCCCATGTGATTTTCCTGGAATATGGCTAAAAGCGGCGTAAAACCATACTTACTCACTCACTCACTCACTCACTCACTCACTGAATCGATTACACCTACATGGACATCATAAAGTAACAGTATACCTGAGATAATGATGTGATTCTTTTACCAAACTTTAGATAATTTTGATCCCTCCTTATATGATACAACTGATAAGAAGCTCAAGAATGCCTGATTTTGCCACATGACATACATGCTCTAGGTAATCTGTCATGGCTGGTGGGTATTGCGACATAGCCTATACAGCCAATTGTGGGTGTTCTTTAACTTGTTTTGAGTCGTATACATGAAAGTCCCCCTCTTGGGATAAATTCTGCCTGAAATAATAAGATATTACAACATAATGTGACACACATTTCATAAATGTAAAAGAAACCACTCCATACACGAGTGCTGTATCTTAATATCTTAATATTAATATTTAATGTATTAGCAGATGCTTTTTCTTTAGTGCTACAAACAAATTATTTAATTTCTTAATTTATAGGGGGCACCGGTGGCCTAGTCGTCTAAGGCGCCGCGATTCGCTGTGCAGAGTTGCGTCCCTTGGGCACTCCAGAAACCTATAATTGTGGGTTCGAATCCCGGTTCGCCCCGATTATGTTTCTAGGTTTGTCAGCACCATACCCGTACTCGTAGGTTTCACCGAAGTGGTAAACATCTAAGACCTGCGGGGCGGTCGGGTAGCCTAGTGGTTAAAGCGTTCGCTCGTCACGCCGAAGCCCCGGGTTCGATTCCCGACATGGGTACAATGTGTGAAGCCCATTTCTGGTGTCCCCCGCCGTGATATTGCTGGAATATTGCTAAAAGCGGCGTAAAACAATACTCAGTCAGTCAGTCTAAGACCTGCATCACTTAGGACTTTCCTCCCATATTAAGCTGACACGCCGCAATATAACTGTAATATTGTTAAAAGCGGCGTTAAACCCAACTCACTGACTCGCTCACTCTTAATTGTAAATGTTTTCCTACAAATGTTATAAGGTTAATCTTTGATAATATTTTCCTAATGAATTTGTTAAGATGACATCCAATAACTGGAATAAGTTTGATCAAAACAAGGCTGTGAACATTTCTCAATGGAGCGAAAACCCAAATGCCAAACATTATATTGTGTGTGTTATGATGATCACTGTGTCCATCTGAACTTTCCATGTATTCTGAATTATGTAATCTGAAACTACTACTGGTATGTCAGGCTTCTGGTCCTTGCTCCACAAAGTGATCTTCACGCTAAGATAATCATAACTCCCATACTTCTAAAGAGACCCAAGACAGTCGTAGCGCTAAGATCACTTAATGGAACGGGCACTGATTATCTCAGTATTTGCGGCGTTATTTATTGTAAACCGTAAAGTGTTATCATGGATTTTATTCACTGATCTTATACAAGAAAGTTGCAAAGTTTGCTTGATCTAACAGAATTTCTGTTAATTTTTAGGTTAATCGATACATCTGATCACGAAACTTGTTACATATTTTCTACCCAGTATACTTGAACACAGAAAAAATATTGCAATACTGATACTGCTGTCCTATTTATTTGTACTGTTTGGGTCCTCTAAGGCGCCGCGATTCGCTATGCAGAGTTGCATTCCTTGGGCACACCAGAAACCTATGATTGTGGGTTCGAATCCCGGTTCGCCCCGATTATGTTTCTAGGTTTGTCAGCACCATACCCGTGCTCATGGGTTTCACCGAAGTGGTAAACGTCTGTGACCTGCATCACTTCGGGCTTTCCTCCAACATTAAGCTGACACGCCGCGATATGACTGGAATACTGTTAAAGCGGCGTTAAACCCAACTCACTCACTATTTGTACTTGAAGCCCATTTCTGGTGTCCCCCGCCGTGATATTGCTGGAATATTGCTAAAAGCGGCGTAAAACCTCACTCACTCACTCACTCACTATTTGTACTGTTTACTTGTGAAACGATCATGTGGCCAGGCTGACAGGGAATACTCATGTGATTGGTTAATTTATGATTGTTCCTAATCCAATAAGAATGAGTATTTCATGACAGGCTTTAAGGTAAAGCTACCTGAGAAAATATCAGTTTGGTTTTGTATTATTTGACAGTCATTTTAATCTGAGAACTTTTAGTCCGATTTGATACCTCTTTGCATGAAGATCTGGCACCTCCATAGGCTATACAGAAATGAGATGTTCTTGTCTGAATCATTGTTGTTGATTGGAGAATTTAGAAGCCTCAGCACTGATTGGTTGATTGGAAAGTTCACCTGACCCGACCTTGACTTCCTATGGAGGTGTGGTCATGTGGTCATGCAGAGACGTATTATACTGGAGTAAAAGTCTGATTTTAATGAAATTGAAATGCAAATCTTCGGAAATATTATGAATGATAAAATTTTGAAAAGATAAAATTAAAAATCGAAATTGAACAAAACGTATTGTTTGCCATATCATCAATTACAATTGATTGTAAATTTATGATGCACCCATTCATGAGTGCAATGTAACACCCTAATGACACTCATGCTGTCCTGTCTGTCACAGTGAGTGATGGGACTCTGAAATAGACGAGGTTTGTGATGTATTTCAGGTTCAATGTATCTATGCAAGGTTTATACAAGTGTTGTATTATTGGAAAGATTTCCGACCGTAACCCCTACTTCTAATCAATCTCAGATCTTAGTTCTCGCTACCGCTAAAGAAAGATCGGAGGATATCCCATTGCGCGAACTTTGACCGACCAATGGAATGACCAATCAGAAGGCAGCTTTCTCGTGCTTTACGGCACTAATTTCAAATTGGCGACAATGCTTCAAAACACATATTTTGACAAATTCTCAATTAAAAATTTGAAAGCTGAACAAAAGAACATTCTGGAATGGCTAATAGATGGTTTAGATTGTATGGGTTCAGTCGTTAAACCCGTAACTATCGTTCGGAATACCCTGTGTTAAAGTTCTCATGGTTGCATGATTAGAAATCACATTCCGACTGTCACTTTCATGATCAGGTAAACAACACTCTGATTGGTTGGATGAAAGGTCGTTCTGACGTGACCCTTAATGGGATGTCCTCAGATCTTTGTTTAGCGGTAGCGAGAACTAAGGTCTGATTTCAATGAGATTGACTCCTAATTTTCCTTGGGTTAGGCAAAGACGTATATACGTCGTTGGGTTAGGGCAACCTGATCCTGACCCTACATAATGATCCTGAATCTCCACCTGCAGTGAGGCTGATATTCTGCCCCAAGACGGAAACAATTGTCAGTAAAAAGTTTTCAAACTTTAATAGTGTTTTTGCCATGGTATGTTATGGTAATAACTACGTTGTGGCTTTCTGGAGGTGACCAGCACTTCACATCAGGAGCAACAAACAAGAGGCTTAATGTTTAGTTTTATAGTTTTGCATTGAATACAGCATTAAAATACCCCTGAACTTTTTAAAATAAGGACTTTTTAAGAAAGTCTCAATTTTGAAAAAACGTGTTTTCCCCATTTTGTCTGCCACGGCACTTAGTGTGGAATCCCAGATAAGTCCCTGGGGAGTTTTTAATACTTCCAGCCAGGGTTTATGATTCTTAATAATTTTGAGGCGGGGGTTACGGGCGGATGTTTTACCGTTTTATAAAGCTCATGCCCTGTAATCAGGAACCATAATCAGGTGTTGTTGCTGTTGTTTCTGTGTTGTTATGGTAGTACCAGTAGCACTCAATGTTTCAACGAACAATGTCAAGAGATTGATTTGATTTGATTTAACGAATAATGCCTGGAGATTTTCTCTTCAAACTGTTGCCTTTTTTCACGAGATCACACTGTTTTATACTATTCTTTTCATACCATTTCTTCAACAGTGTCATATTCAGGACACATATTCTGAAATAAATTTCGTTTCAGTAAGCATGTGTACATTTGTCCGAGTTTGTAAAATGTTGTTTCTTCCCATGGTTTGTTGTGTAACCTGACATGATTGTCACAGGGAGAAATATGCTGATCGTTTGATGGTGTGTGTGTTGCTCTGTCTGTGTGTAACCACGGTGACAGTTTGTCATAGAATCATGAGATTATTATCAATGTACAATAGGGAATGAATGTTTTATTTTCTTGTGGCCTGGGAGTTTTGTTTTGAAATATAAAAAGAAAATCATAACTTTACATCTTTGTCATATTTTTCGTGACCAGTAGCAGCAGCATTTTACTTTTTGCAGCCATACCACTTTAGAAATGTCTGAAAGTGAAATCTTTTCACTTCAGCGAAACATAGTTTGTCATTGCCTGGATAATTTCTTGTTCAAAGAAAGATCCTTATCACTAGTCCTTTAAGTCATGTTAATATATAAGGAAGAAAATGTATGGATGTCAACTTCTTTATTATCAACCTCATAATAAAGAAGTTTACATCCATATATTCTCTTCCTTATGCGTATCATTTCTAAATGTCATTCAAAAACTTCATGTTAAAATAGTTGTCCTATATAGAAAACAGTTGGACCTGTCATCTGAAAGCTGTGATTGATATGATTTAACAGGGTGATGGAAGAGTTATGGATGTATTGAATATATTTATAAGGCATTATTAGGTGCTTGAAATAGCAATACTATGGAAACTGTCATATATTTTGTTGTGGATGCAGCTACTTAATATAAAGAGAGGCTGTTTGCAATAGAGGGCTGATTACTTTTATTATACACAGGTGGCCCAGTCATCTTAAGGAAATGCAATTTGCTGTGCAGAGTTGCATCCCTTGGGCATGTAAGAAACCTGTGATCGTGGGTTTGAATCTCACTGTTGTCTGGGCACACTGTCTGATGGATCAACTGGTTTCTGACCCCTCAAAAGGGAGGGTACAGTCACAGCTGAGAGCTGGTTCTGTTGTACGTTTGCCCTCTGATAGATCAACTGACTGAGACCCCTCAAAAGTGAGGGTACACTCTACATCTACCTTGTCACAGCTGACAGCTGGTTGTTCTGTTGTAAGTTCGCCCACTGATAGATCAACTGACTCAGACACCTCAAAAGTGAGGGTACACTCTATATCTACCTTGTCACAGCTGACAGCTGGTTGTTCTGTTGTATGTTCGCCCTCAGATAGATCAACTGACTGAGACCCCTCGAAAGTGAGGGTACACTCTACATCTACCTTGTCACAGCTGAGAGCTGGTTGTTCTGTTGTAAGTTCGCCCTCTGATAGATCAACTGTCATTCTATGTCACCTGCCTTATTTCTAAAAAATAATATTTGTTACATATCCTGCATCATATATCAGTGTTGCTGTCATCCCCATGACGACAGTACTACTCAAAAGAAGTTAAGGACCACCGATTCTTTCATATTACTATAAGTTGAATTTATCGGATTATCCTTAACTTCTTTTGAGTAGTATATATTTTGATGACGTGGTGTAGTGTTTCAGTCAATTGTCTCAATGGAAAAATTATATATAAAAGTTGACCGCAATTTGAGAAAAATGGTGATTTCCCTCGCCTCACCAATTTGAAAGAAAAAACAATGACCGAGAAAGATTTAATTATTTATGCATCCTTGTGCTTACAGAACCAAACATGGTTTATTCACCAAATATATATTATTCTGAAATATTTTGTTTGTTAAGGCACCCTTGGATATCTGTTGTAAATATTTTGTTTTAATGGCTTGTTTTGTTGTATTTTGTCGAAATGATTTCGGAACAGAATGCAAAGATTATGCAAATTATGAGCTTGACATTGCCAATATACTTTGTGTGCTGATTCATGTAATTATTTTCCAAGTGATTATGACAGGTGTATAGTTTATATTTATACTGTCATTCTTTAATTAAGGCATCATTTGTAAAAAAAAATAAGTTGTTAGAGATTAAAGGACAACTGAATTAGTAAATGTTTGTTGTTTGTTCTGCCACTTTGTTTTCTAATTTTTTAACAACCTTTCAGGTAATTTGGTTTGTTTGAAATAAAACTAAGCATATATTGGTGAATTTATTCTTCATATAAACTTATCCCCATGACAATTCGGGTTAGAATTGGTCTTCGGAAACCAATGTATGTTGTATGGGGCGACTAACGGGATCGGGTGGTCAGGCTCCTTGACTTGCTTGGTGCATGCCATCACAACCCAATTATGTAGATTGATACTCATGATGTCAATCACTGGACTGTCTGGTCCAGACTCGTGAAGGTTCCGGGGTAGAATAGGTTTTCAGCAACCCATGCATGCCGTAAAGGGTGACTATTCTTGTTGTAAACGGCGACTAACCGGATCGGGTGGTCTGGCTCGCTGACTTGGTTGATGCATGTCATTGATACCAATTGCGTGGGTCGATGCTCATGATATTAATCACTGGACTGTCTGGTCCAGACTCGATTATTTACAGACCACCGTCATATAGCTGGAATATTGCTGAGTGCGGCGTTAAACAGCAAACCAAACCATTTCAGACTCGATTATTTACAGACCGCCATCATAGAGATGGAATATTGCTGATTGCGGTGTTAAACAACAAATAAACATAAACCATACACTTCTTTACGTTACCATGGTTATCTACAATCAACAGACAACAAAGTAGATAACAAGGTATTTTTATTTTGCATGATATAAAGTATGATTTATCAACAACGACCTGATGTACAATATAATTGTGCATACCTCCGAAATCTATATGCCATAGGAAACACACAGTAACAAAGTCTATATTAAACATGTCTATTAATCTCATACATATCTGAGCATATTCTACCACAGGTACCAGATGTAGGCTATGTGGTGGTGGCGTCCTCACACACAAGGCAAATCTAGGACTGGATTACATAAACTGGATGGGATGGGGTGGGTAGAGGGAGGACTGGGTAAACTGGATGCGTGGATGCGTGGATGGTGTGAGGGTCACATTGTGGGGTGAAGATCGATGGGATGGGGTGAGGATGGGTGGATAGAGGGAGGACTGGGTAAACTGGATGGTGTGCGGGGTCACATTGTGGGGTGAAGATCGATGGGATGGGTGGATAGAGGGAGGACTGAGTAAACTGGATGGTGAGGGTCACATTGTGGGGTGAAGATCGATGGGTGGGGTGAGGGAGGATTGGGTAAACTGGATGAGTGGATGGTGTGAGGGTCACATTGTGGGGTGAAGATCGATGGGTGGGGTGAGGGAGGATTGGATAAACTGGATGAGTGGATGGTGTGAGGGTCACATTGTGGGGTGAAGATCGATGGGTGGGGTGAGGGAGGATTGGGTAAACTGGATGAGTGGATGGTGTGAGGGTCACATTGTGGGGTGAAGATCGATGGGTGGGGTGAGGGAGGACTGGGTAAACTGGATGAGCGGATGGTGTGAGGGTCACATTGTGGGGTGAAGATCGATGGGTGGGGTGAGGGAGGACTGGGTAAACTGGATGAGTGGATGGTGTGAGGGTCACATTGTGGGGTGAAGATCGATGGGATGGGTGGGGTGAGGGAGGACTGGGTAAACTGGATGGGTGGCTGGTGTGAGGGTCACATTGTGGGGTGAAGATCGATGGGATGGGTGGGGTGAGGGAGGACTGGGTAAACTGGATGGGTGGCTGGTGTGAGGGTCACATTGTGGGGTGAAGATCGATGGGATGGGTGGGGTGAGGGAGGACTGGGTAAACTGGATGGGTGGATGGTGTGAGGGTCACATTGTGGGGTGAAGATCGATGGGATGGGTGGGGTGAGGGAGGACTGGGTAAACTGGATGGGTGGCTGGTGTGAGGGTCACATTGTGGGGTGAAGATCGATGGGATGGGTGGGGTGAGGGAGGACTGGGTAAACTGGATGGGTGGATGGTGTGAGGGTCACATTGTGGGGTGAAGATCGATGGGTGGGGTGAGGGAGGATTGGGTAAACTGGATGGGTGGCTGGTGTGAGGGTCACATTGTGGGGTGAAGATCAATAGGATGGGGTGGGGGTCAGAGATGAGTTGGGCGTGGTGTCAGAATGGATGTGTAGACGGTGTGTCATGTGATTAGCAACATGAGATCTCGTGGACTGAAATTCTTGGTCCTGATGGGGAAGAGTCAGATGGCATGAGAAGGCAAGACTATGAAGATAGGGCAAGTTGACTTGAGGTAAAGGGTTGTGATGGGGGCGTGGTCCAACGGCACGCACGGTATGGGCTTCAGGTATTGGATGGGGCAGGGAGAAGCACTTCCAGGCTGGGTCTTTGGGATGTTATTGTTAATAACACCAGATATTTTAATAAAAAGTTTTTTGGTCTTATTCTATACAAAACTATCCAAATATGTTGCCAAGTCTGTTAAATTGAGCTTGTCTTGTCAGTTTCGCAGTTTAAACTATCATCACGATCATAAGCACAATGTTATGAAACGTTGACGAATTAAATCTTTTCGTATGCAATGAAGTAATGTTGTGAAGGTATGAATTAATATGAGGTTAAATCAGGGTTATGGTATGTGAGGTTAATATGGGGCTGTGATGGTATGAGAGATGTCTGCAAGGAGTTGTGTGGAATGTAAGATGATGAGATGGGTTATGAGATGAAATGCAGACATAAAAATTTAGAAAAAGTGAGGTGGGTATGTAGGATTGGATGACGAGGATGGGGCATAAGACTAGCGTGTTCAGATACTGATTTAAGATTACTGGAATGGGTTGTACTGAACCATTCTGACATCAACAAGGCTGATTGCACAACACTGTGCCCTAAGCCAAGCTATACTACTCAAAAGAAGTTAAGGACCACCCGATGCTTTCATATTATTATAGCGATCTCATTAAAATCAGATCTTAGTTCTTGCTATCGCTAAACAAAGATCTGAGGACATCCCATTACGGGTCACGTCAGAACAACCTTTCATCCAACCAGAGCATCGCTTACCAGATCATGAAAGTGACAGTCGGAATGTGCTTTCTAATCATGCAACCACGATATATTTGACACGGGGTATTCCGATCGACAGTTACGGGTTTTATGATTATATCCATACAATCTGTGCCATCTATAAGCCATTCCAGAATGTTCTTCTCATCAGTTTTAAATTTTTTAACCGAGAAAATGTGTTTCGAAGTGTAGTCGCCAGTTTGAAACTAGTGTTGTAAAGCTCGAGAAAGCTGCCTTCTGATTGGCCAAAGTTGATTTCTTATCAGTCATTTCATTGGTCGGTCAAAATTCGCGAAAGGTCGTTCTGACGTGACCCGTAATGGGATGTCCTCAGATCTTTGTTAGCGGTAGCGAAAACTAAGATCTGATTTTAATGAGATTGATTATTATAGTTATTGTCATGCCAGGTTAACGATAGTGATATGAAAGAAACTGATGGTGCTTCACGTCTTTTGAGTAGTATAGTTTATTTACAAGCCACTCTTGGTGAGTTGTTTCTGAGAGTTGGGTTGGGAATGGGAGGATACAATGACAATGTGAGCACAGCCAAATATTACTTCCTCTATACTGATGCCATGTAAACAGCAATTTCACAACTCTACAGTCGTACATCACAACACATTGTGTAAATATTTACAAATACCATATTCACCGTAATAAGTGCACTGGGCACTTAGAAAATTGACACGCATTTACAATGAGCTTGTTGACATGATAATACTCTAGCAGTAATCGGCTAAAGGGTTTGCTTTGGTGAAAGTCCAAATTCAATGTCTGTGTGTACCCCTTGTGTTCAGGCCTGTAGAAGCTGGGGGGTCCAGGGCAAAGGTGGATCCCGATGGGGTAGGGCTGGGACGGGTAACTTGGGTACTCGGGTCAGGTGGGTACTGAGTCTGTGTGTACCCCTTGTGTTCAGGCCTGTAGAAGCTGGGGGGTCAGGGCAAAGGTGGATCCCGATGGGGTAGGGCTGGGACGGGTAACTCGGGTACCCGGGTCAGGTGGGTACTGCGTAGGACCCGGGTACCCACAGGACTACCCGGACCTGTGGTTAGTCACGTCATATATTGTTTAATGACCAAAACTCACAAAAGCTCAGTAGTTACACTACAAGTCGCTAATGTTCGCATTTCTTTCTGACAATGCACACATTCCTTTTGACTTGTAAAAGTTTGAGTAAAGATAAAGCTTCTGTCAACTTTAGTGAACGCATGATCTGATTGTTTCATACGTGTATCTAAATAGTTTTAGCCAGGGCTGTGGTAAAACAATTACCAATCAGACATTTTGTTTTCAACGCTTGAAACTTGCAGTGGGTACCCGGGTAGAGTCGGGTAATCGGAGGTCAGGTACCTGGGTAGTAAATTTGGACTCGTCCCAGCCCTAGTCTAAGGTGTCCAAAGTTTGGACCCCTTCCTTTGAAAAAATGCTGGATTGCAGGGGGTCTTTTTTCACACCAAACGTTTTTTTTTAAACAAGAAATTTTCACAAGAATTTTGCTCACCCGTCTCCATCCATACAGACAGAGTATCTGCTGCTAGAACGAAAAATCAATATTATTTTATATGCAGAAGTTTAGATTTAAAAATGTTCATTTTAGTTTTGTCTTAGGTTTGTGTTTCATGAAGATTTGGAATCGGTGCCATTACAACCCCCGACAGGCCTGGTGTCATCCACAAGCACATACAGATTGTCATGTACAAAACATCCCCCATGTGCAGACTCATTACAGTTGCATGAAGATTACTTAGTAGTTGGATTGGTGAAGTCCGGCGCTGTAATACGGCTAATAGGGCACGTGAACTTCAAGCAGGAGAAGCAGCATAACACCTGGTCTCTCCTGTGCGTAACTTCCTGTACAACTTTAACAACAATCAAGGGACACATGTTTGTACTTGATCACTCGGGTTAATACAGTGGGCAACAAATGGATTCCTTAAAGGGGCTCTTTGAGTAACTACAAAACACTGCCAGTCGGAAACTAGAATGTTCAAGTTGTTACTGTAAATGTGTTTGCAAATCCAGAAAACAATCACAGCAAACTGTAGACTGGAAAGATAATGGTTTCATGCAGAAATATTCATTGGCTGTTGAGATTTGGCAGGAAACAAATGCAATCTCATTAAAATCAGATCTTAGTTCTCGCTACCACAAAACAAAGATCTGAGGACATCCCATTACGGGTCATGTCAGAACGACCTTTCATCCAACCAACCACAGCTTCGCTTACCACATCATGAAAGTGACAGTCGGAATGAGATTTCTAATCTTGCAACCTCGAAAACTGTAACACGGGCTTAACGACTGAATCCATACAATCTAGACCATATATTTGCCATTCCAGAATGTTCTTTTGTTCAGGTTTCAAATTTTTAATCGAGAATTTGTCAAAATATGTTTTGAAGCGTAGTCGCCAATTTGAAATTAGTGCCATAAAGCACGAGAAAGCTGCCTTCTGATTGGCTAATGTCGACTTCTTGTCAGTCATTCCAATGGTCGGTCGAAGTTCGTGCAAGGTCGTTCTGACGTGACCCGTAATGGGATGTTCTCAGATCGTTGTCTAGCGGCAAAGCAAATTTGAAAAAAATTGAAAAGGCAATAGTTTAGCATGTGGTCATTGCACATTGCACATGGAAACGAAGCCTTGAGTTGTTTGAGACCAAACTGTTTCCATGGAAATGTAAAAGTTAAAATTTGGAATCAAATTAAAATAGCAAAAGGCACCAGTTCAGCTGATGAGTAATGCATTTGCCAAGTTTCGTTGAAAAAAACTGAACGGTTAGAATATATTTACTTCTTGTCCCTTTGGTACAATTTAAATCATGGTCATTCAAATTGAGCGGGTGTAGAATTGTATTAATGCCATTTTCATTCAGCAACATCACAGTCATATTTCAACAATATCACCATAATATTTCAGCAATATCCCATCAATATTTCAACAATATCACCAAAATATTTCAGCAATACTTCAGCAATATTTCAACAATATACCATAATATTTTAGCAATATCCCAGGATTATTTCAGCCATATTTCAACAATATCAACAAAATATTTCAGCAATACTTAAGTAATATTTGAACAATATACCATAATATTTCAGCAATATCCCATCAATATTTCAGCCATATTTCAAAAATATCACCAAAATATTTCAGCAATACTTCAGCAATATTTCAACACTATCCTAGTAAGCAGGACCAGACACACATATAGAGCCTTGTGTAAACCTATCTTGCTAATCAACCATTGTGACCATCTGATCCACACTTTAGTTGCCTCTCACGACACAGATACTGGAGACAGCCTTACGTTAAAACATAATCCCACAATGACTATAGGAAAGTTAAATATGTATATATACACATATAACATAAACTCAAAGAGACCCTTCAATCCTTGTTTACAATGTATAAAATTAAGCCTGAAAGAACTGTGCAAATGTCAAGGTCCCCATGACCACCCTTGATTTGAAACACTGTGTGAGTGGTTGGGTTTAACGCTGCCTTGAATTGTGTTCTAGTCATATCCCGGCGTGTCAGCTTCATGTGGGAGGAAAGTGATGCAGGTCTCAGACGTTTACCACTTCGGTGAAACCCACGAGCACGTGTATGGTGCTGACAAACCTAGAAACATAATCGGGGCGGACTGGGTTTCTGGCCTATACAAGGGACGCAACTCTACACCGTGAATAACGGTGCCTTACACTACTTGGCCACCCATGGCCTCCTGTCTGTGTGCAGAGTGTGGGTGATATTTGTATATCCTCTAATAAATGCCAATGAACTATCTTTAGTGAATACACTGAAGGGATGCACAAGTTATTTACAAGCGTGGCTAAACACTAAATGACCATCTTTTTTTAATTCAACCATAGCTTTCTGATGTTATTTAACAATTAGCAGGAGTTGAAGATTGTGCATTACACTCAACATTTACAAGAGGAGATACGGTATACAGAGTGTGGACCCTACAAAGAGGCTAGCTACATGCATAGTGAGGTTCTAAGTTGTATATTGTTGTAACAATCACAGGTATACTATTGCATAGGCTGACCAACTAGTAGCCACTACAGAGGACTAACCAGCTAGTGGGCACTACGGAGGACTGACCAGATAGTGGCCACTACAGAGGACTGACCAGGTAGTCGCCACTACGAAGGGCTGACCAGCTAGTGACCACTACAGAGGACTGACCAGCTGGTGGCCACTACGGAGGACTGACCAGCTGGTGGCCACTACGGAGGACTGACCAGCTGGTGGTCACTACGGAGGACTGACCAGCTAGTGGCCACTACGGAGGACTGACCAGTTAGTGGCCACTACGGAGGACTGACCAGCCAGTGGCCACTACAGAGGACTGACCAGCTAGTGGCCACTACGGAGGACTGACCAGCCAGCTAGTGGCCACTACGGAGGACTGACCAGCTGGTGGCCACTACGGAGGACTGAACAGCCGGTGGCAACTACGGAGGACTAACCAGCTAGTGGCCACTACGAAGGACTGACCAGCCAGCTAGTGGCCACTACGGAGGACTGACCAGCTGGTGGCCACTACGAAGGACTGACCAGCCAGCTAGTGGCCACTACGGAGGACTGACCAGCTAGTGGCCACTACGAAGGACTGACCAGCCAGCTAGTGGCCACTACGGAGGACTAACCAGCTGGTGGCCACTACGGAGGACTGACCAGCTGGTGGCAACTACGGAGGACTGACCAGCTAGTGGCCACTACGGAGGACTGACCAGCTAGTGGCCACTACGGAGGACTGACCAGCTAGTGGCCACTACGGAGGACTGACCAGTTAGTGGCCACAACGGAGGACTGACCAGCTAGTGGCCACTACGGAGGACTGACCAGCTAGTGGCCACTACCGAGGACTGACCAGCCAGCTAGTGGCCACTACCGAGGACTGACCAGCTGGTGGCAACTACGGAGGACTAACCAGCTAGTGGCCACTACGAAGGACTGACCAGCCAGCTAGTGGCCACTACGGAGGACTGACCAGCTGGTGGATTCTAGAACATGACCCACGGTCAGCTGAACAGTCGGCTAATAGGTGGGTATATGTGAACAACCTGTTCTGTGCCAGATATAATACACAACCTTAGTCATGTTATACACACTCATGTAAGAGGCCATTAAAGAACACATACACAATTGGTTAAACATAATGACATGCTGAAAGTAAAGCTGATAGGCTCTGTGTCTTAAACATGAAATTTAAAAATGAAATTCTAAGCAATCTGTGTTAAAGATTCAACAAGCTGACATTCCTGACATCTTCTGTCACATCACTGTAAGGAGTATCATTTAGCTAAATTTAATATAAAGACCAACAATATGTATGCCATGACATAAGCTCAATAAAGTGAACCTGGGGTTCAAGTAAGCTAAAAATTAAATTAAATTAAATTAAATCAAATCAAATTAAATTAAATTAAATTAAATTAATCAATTATCAAGGGAAGATCAAGGCCCAGCTCATAACATATTTTGTACAATGACATAGATCAACGGCAAGGGTAGGCCCTCTCACTTATCTTAATCTATGCAGTTATTGGCAGGACTTATCTGTCTGAATGGTGAGGTGAAATTGGGTTTAACGTTGTATACAAGATTGTTGCACTGATATAGCGATGTGCATGCATGCATGTGTGTGTGTTTGTGTAGCTACTTGTACTAGTCGTGACTAATGCTGATTTATAGTGCTAGCTCAGTGAGATACCATGCCACAGTTTAACATGAATACACTCCGACACAGTATGCTGACTCCGAGCCGACCAGTCCTTGTTTTAGCCCCTTAGTGCTGACTTCGCTAAGATGACTAGATGGAGCGTAAGTGTAGGTGTTATTGGGTGTAAGTAGAGATAATAGATTGTGTAAGCTGGGATCTTTTTGAGTGTGAGTGAAGATTTCAGTGGATATGTGTGTAAATAACCGTGGAGTTAAGTGTAGATCTTAGTGCAGTGTAGATCTTAGTGAGGAATCATCTAAGTTAAGAGTAGGTGTAGATCTTAGTGAAGTGTAGGACTTAGTGAAGTGTAGGTGTAGATCTTAGTGACGAGTAGATTTAGTGAAGTGTAGGTGTAGATCTTAGTGACGAGTAGATCTTAGTGAAGTGTAGGAGTAGATCTTAGTGAAGTGTAAGTGGACCTTTTAGTTCAGTGTAAGTGTAGATCTTAGTGAAGTGTAGATCTTATTGAAGTGTAAGTGTACATCTTAGTAAAGTGTCATTTTAGTTAAGTGTAGGTGTAGATCTTAGTGAAGTGGAAGTGTACATCTTAGTGAAGTGTAGATCTATGTGTGTGTAGATACAGAAAGTATAGACAAAGTGAAAATGTGACTGTTTACAAATAAATCATTTGATTGACAAAATATATAGAGGATTCACTTGTATGAGGCGGCCATTTTGAATATGCCAAACTCACATTGGTGTATTTTGATTGGCTGTTGATTTCCTGCTTTTGAGGGAGACAGATTCTGTGCTAAGTATGTAGTACATGAGATGGAGATGTAGCTATTTGGATGATACCATATTTTCTTATGTATAATCACATTATTGAGTATTTGTAACTGAATCACTGGTAGATATGGGAGAAAATGTGTGCACACCTAATTGCTATTTCCGTCTTAGTTTACAATACAAATACACATGGTAATATTAATCTCTGCATATAGAACATTGCCTAGCAGAACAGGAACAATTGAAATGGTAAATCATCATGATTAGTGATGTTTTATCAGAAATTTCACATTTTCAATGACCAAATTTGTTATCTCCTGTTTTTGAAGCATTACAGTGTTGTTTTCATACTGTGCATAATACATGAAAAAGCAATTTTCCATAAACCTTTACAATTCGAGGTGTGCATATGCCAGATGCGCACTACACACAAGAAAATAATGTTATCTCTTGTATTGCTAGCTAAATAGGAACACATAACAAACAAGCTCATGGAATGATTGGGTGAGTGAGTGAGTAAGTTGGGTTTAACGCCGCTTTTAACAGTATTACAGTTATATCGCGGCATGTCATCTTAATGTGGGAGGAAAGCCCGAAGTAATGCAGGTCTCAGACATTTACCACATCAGTGAAGCCCACGAGCACGGGTATGGTGCTGACAAACCTAGAAACATAATCGGGGTGAACCGGGATAGGTTTCTGGCGTGCCCAAGGGACGCAACTCTGCACAAGGAATTGTGGCGCCTAAGACTACTGGGCCACCCGTGCCCCCTGGAATGATTACAAAAAAGAAACTAACATAAAACTACAATAGCCAAGTTGGCTAGTCGTCTGAAACATTTTCTAGTTTTTGTATTTTGGTTTTGTTGACAACAAATTTGATCTAATCTGTGAAATGTGTGCAATGAAAACAGCTATGTGAAAAGAATTTGCACCAAATTTGTCGTCAACTAGAACATAAAATCAAGATTAACAAACCAGTGATGCAAGCGTCCTTCACATTTCACTAGCCCTTTAGAAATGTTACTTGACACAGTCTAGTGGTCTAGTGTTTTTTTGGTTAATGCTGCAACATAAATCAAGCAAGATACACAAAGGTACAATATACATAATCTCAACTTTGCGTGTAGTAATGGTGCATAATTCAACACTAACGGAGGTATACCATAGTAAGTACAACAATCAGTGAAATGAATGATGACCGTATTTGACATAATAAGCGCCCTGCACTAATATTATTGCTAATATAATTAGCACCCCATCCGATTGATCAATGTACACAAGACTTACTTATTTGTCTATAATACGCAGTCATGTGTTATATGCATCCTTAATTATGAGCAATTAAATTCTGGAAAAATATATCTGTTGTATATAAACATTTCAGGCCGTCAGCATAACTCACGAAATTTTAGATCTTTCAACTCTGTTTTATTTCACCAAAATAATATTCTAACAAGAGTCCCCTATTTCAAATTTTGAGAGCACCCTGGGCACTTATTATGTTGAATACGGTAATAATATACAATTCATCCACAACCAAGCAACATGTTCATCAGCACATGATGTTGAATAAATAGTTACCCATGGACCACAAGTACTTCCACAAAATGGCTGTAGTGATCTGCATGTTTTGTAACTTGGACGTAAAATTAGTGATTGTTGTTTCATAAAGGAGAACCTTTGTAATTCAGGGTAGCACAGGTAGTGTGAAACAGGAAGTACACAAAGTTATCTCCCTTCCTTCTGTGACGTCTGCTATTCACATTACAGATCATGACAAGGAATGAACACATAACTGTAAAGTCATTAAGTGTGGGCTACAAATGTCTGAAATTATTTTCAAAGAACATTTAAACAAACAATGGTAAGATCTTTTGTAAGAACATTCACACCAAACTGCAGCTTGACAAGTATTCTGTCAAGACAGTTGGATGATGGGCACACAGCCTTATGTCCATTGAGGTAAAGCTATGTTCCATCCCTCCATTCTGCTGTCTTACCTTGCGGCCATCTTGTGGAATTCTTGATAGTCTCAGACTGACCAATATTCTTTACATCTCAAATGACTATTTGTCAACTTCAACAAAATAAAACAAAACAAAATAAATACAAATTGTGTGGTTGACAGTTTGTGTGAATCCATAAACTATTTCAACATTTCCATGTCAGTGATTGGCAAGCTTATCAGTGCACAGAGTACAATTCAAAAACAATATACATAAGGCCATAATACATTAATTATTTCTAATTAAATAATCAATTTGCCAATATAAAATCAACAAGGGGACCAAGGAAAGGTTCTACTTACTTCTATTATGAACGCAGTTTTAGTTATCAAGTTTAAACAAATCATGAAAACAATTTCCCTACATCAGATCTGAGTGCTCGCTACTGCTTCATGTAGCGGTAATGAGCACTATTAAAGATCTGATTTTTATGAGATTGTCATAGAAAAGATGGCTCATTCAAGAGTATCTACTTATCGATGCAACAAGGATGTGTTATGATCAATGTTCATATAATGTATTTTAAACAAATAACGTAACGAAACACCATGCCAAGAAATCATTTAAGTGGATTGATATAGCTCCTCAAGTGATACTTGTCTTCAATTGATTAAAGATCACACGATATAATTCAAAAGAAAAACCTCAAAAGTACTAGTTTCATTTTGCTGTAAGCACACTGATCTGTTCACTGACTGACGAGACTGACTCACAGAACACTGCCATGTTATTGAGATATTATTAAGATGCTGTTAAAATGTTATTAAGATGTTATTGAGATGTTATTAAGATGTCATTACAATGTTATTGAGATGCTTTTAAGATGCTGTTAAGATGTTATTAAGATGCTGTTAAGATGATATTAGGATGTTTTTGAGATATTATTAAGATGCTGTTAAGATGTTATTGAGATGTTATTAAGATTTTATTAAGATGCTGTTAAGATGTTATTAAGATTTCAAAAACAAACATCAATAAAAAAAAAGGTGAGGATTCTTGAACCTCAAATAAAATAGTACAGTGACGAGAGTCACAAGCTGACCAGGTGAAATAACTTCTACAGATTTGATTTAATGAAATTGTATATTAGTATTGTAATGCCAGAATATAATACTATCGAGTTTACATCAACTAAAACTAATTTCCTTGTGCAGTCAACAATCTTACCCCAAATTTTGCAAAAGTGAATTTTTTAAAATACAGTGTTTCAAAATATACACTTTGGGAAATGTTTTGGTTTGTGTTTTTGTCAAACCTTTGATTCAAGAATTTGTTTGAGGAACTCATGGCCATTGTTTAGTCCATATGTACCGTTATATTATATTGCAGAGGTATTTGTTGACTCAATAATTGCCTGAAGGTGAGTATGCTCATGGGACTTGTCATCAATGCTTTGTTATGTATATGTGCTACAGGACAATGCCCAGCAACCACCTACACACAAATGTAGGCCAAACGTTTGCAAACCAACGAACACATAAATAAGGCCCAATAAATAAATGTGGTGTGAGAGTTGACGTCATGAGTATCAGGTGGAGAGACTTGTCCATCCATCACCTGATCGAGATATATGCACTTTTGTAAACAGTATATTACCAGGGTAGTCTGACGTTCACTACTGTTTTTAGACTCAACAAGGATAAATACAGATGTACACCACCGTGTCCAGCTCTTGTCTGAAAATGCGTCTGAAACAGTTCATGGAGGCATTTGTAACACCATAAAAATTATATTGCACATGCACTACAGATGATTAAATTAATAATAATGATGATGATGATAATAATAATAATAATAATAATAATAATAATAATAATAATAATAATAATAATAATAATAATAATAATAATAATAATAATAAAGGTGCATGCTTGATAAAGCACAGCATTATTGTTGTTATCCCTGTCATTAGATCAGTGTGCACTCGATTGCCATTCTCAGCTCCCTGGGGAGTATTCAACCCAAGCTGCTTATTAAAAAGACAAACTGTTATTTAGATGTTGATGCATATAGTTTCAGTTTCTGTTGCATGCTGGGAATGCCAACCCTGACCTTCATTACCAGATTAAAAATTGTTTAACATTGAGTGAAAAAGTAAATTTGTACTTACATTCGTTTGTAACACACAAAAATAAGTTTGAGACATTTGAAAATTTGCCACCCAATTTGCCATTCAGAGGTCAAATAATCTTAAAATTTGAGGAATTTGCTGGGTGGGGCAATTGGTTTGACACAACAAATTCCACACATCAAAGTTCAAAAACAGTGCTCCTGCGTTTCCCCCATCAACAGCTGGCCAGCCCTCGAAGGGAATACCGGTACATAGCATCAGTTGACAACTGATAAGCCCTACGTGACACCTAATACTACTTGTACATTGCATGTACATTGCGCCTGACACAGTGGCAATCATCACCACGCATGACATGCACATAATCCTTGGTAATTTATTGCTATTATTAATGATTAAACTGCTTTCTGGCACATGTTCTGTCAAAGATAAACCCTCAACACCAAAAGAGTCTAAGAGTCAAAGACACACACTTATTCAGACATTGAATCTGTAATAAATTCCTAAATAAAAATCTGCGTTCTGAAAATAAATAGGTACTCTTATCAATGCCAAATCAAACACTGCCAAGTGAAATGTTAAGTGACAAACGTTACCTGATTTACATCCAAATTTTGAAAAAAAGTGAGGTGGGTGGCATTTTACTAACAATCTAAAATGACTGCGTTACTATAGTTCTCACCCAATGCAGTCTGTTAAACACAACTACAATTAGGCTAAAAAAATAAAAGTCTTGGTTCTCAGGCACCGCCCGCATCATCATAAAGTCTGCTGCACGCTTCATTTTTATTTCCATTTAAAAAAAAATAAAATTAAATCCTAATATTTAGTAACAATGCGATCCAAAATAACACACAGTTACTTCCCTTTACTGCACATCTCGTGTTATGGTCATGGCAGCAATAGGAGTTTGTATACTTTTTTATGTAGGTCAGCCATTTTCCCAGGTTGATGGTACACGACTGTTTATTTGGTTACTAGTTTGCACAAGCCAAAAAAACCTAAACATTGCCTGCCTGCACAATATTTTCAAAAGTCATTGCCTGAGAATCAATTCTTTTATTTTTTTTAAGCCTTCTACACGCAACTCTGTCTGCCATTTACCGTTAAACATACATTTCAACATAAAACACAGTGACCAACTAAGATGAGCATGTGTATACAAGATCAGAGGGGTGGAATGATGGGGTCATTATTTTCTGAAAAATGTTACCATGGTTACAAAGAAATCAGCAGCAGAAGAGAAAGCTAAACCTCTTTGGGTTTTTAAACTTGAATCAGTCTCATTGAAAAGTGCATTTTCACCACAGGGAGTGAAGACTTACCAGGAATGCACATTAATGGCCTTGTCAGTTTAAGCCCATGGGCCTAAAAATGGAACGATGAAATGTTTCCAAGCCCACGGGCTTAAATTTTATGACATCTGTTTGACCAGATGTGTTTAAAAACGTATAATAGCACTTACAAGCATGGCAACGTTTTTACACCTTGAGCGGTGTCAGTGGTTTCAGGGCTTACAACACCAACTGGCCATGTTAGTGAGTTGGGTTTAACGCAGCTTTTAACAGTATTCCAGTTATTAACATTAACAATCTCAGCCAAGGAGACCTTAACGTGAACAGATGCCTTACTAACTATGGACAATTTTGCACATGAGTTTAATCGTCTCGGACGAGCAAACTCACTTTAATTTCAAACCCAACTGACAGTTTTACGATTAATTTTACCAGTCTCGGACAAGCAAACTCTTGTTAATTTCAAACCCTATCAACAATTTTGCACATTTTTATGTTTGTTACTTCATTTAAAATGAACACCGGTGAAAACAAATATTAACAACAACCTCTGCATCAGAACAAACAATGGAATCGACCATCCAAGGGACCTCTGACAGAGATCACCCTGTAATAATTGTCATGTCAGTCTGAAGGCTGAGATCACCCATTCAGAGTCCCACAAGGGGAGTAAACTGGTCCTAGTCACATGGTGGTCACAGGCTTGTGGACTGCAGTTTCTGTCATCATCCATGCTGTCTACTTCAGGACCGGCAGGTTGTAGAAACTGAAGCCAGGGCGGCCCTGGACAGCGAAATAGATGTAGACCACGTGATACACTGAAACATAACCATGTCCTACACTGAACCACAACCATGTCATAAACTGAAACACAAACATGTCATAAACTGAAACACAAACATGTCATACACAGAAACACAACCTTGTCATACACAGAAACACAACCATGTCCTACACTGAAACATAACCTTGTCATACACTGAACCACAACCATGTCCTACACTGAAACACAACCTTGTCATACACTGAAACACAACCTTGTCATACACTGAAACACAACCTTGTCATACACTGAAACACAACCTTGTCATTCACAGAAACACAACCACATTATACACTGAAACACAACCTTGTCATACACAGAAACACAACCTTGTCATACACTGAAACACAACCTTGTCCTACACAGAAACACAACCATGTCCTACACTGAAACATAACCTTGTCATACACTGAAACACAACCATGTCCTACACTGAAACACAACCTTGTCATACACTGAAACACAACCTTGTCATACACTGAAACACAACCTTGTCATAAACTGAAACACAAACATGTCATACACAGAAACACAACCAAGTCCTACACTGAAACATAACCTTGTCATACACTGAAACACAACCTTGTCATACACTGAAACACAACCACATTATATACTGAAACTCAACCTTGTCATACACTGAACCACAACCATGTCCTACACTGAAACACAACCTTGTCATAAACTGAAACACAACCATGTCATAAACTGAAACACAACCTTGTCCTACACTGAAACACAACCTTGTAATACACTGAAACACAAACATGTCATACACTGAAACACAACCTTGTCCTACACTGAAACACAACCTTGTCCTACACTGAAACACAAACATGTCATACACAGAAACACAACCTTGTTATACACAGAAACACAACCTTGTCATACACTGAAACACAACCTTGTCATACACTGAAACACAACCATGTCATACACTGAAACACAACCTTGTCATACACTGAAACACAACATTGTCATACTCTGAAACACAACCACATTATACACTGAAACACAACCTTGTCATACACTGAAACACAACCATGTCAGACACTGAAACACAACCACATTATACACTGAAACACAACCTTGTCATACACTGAAACACAATCATGTCATACACTGAAACACAACCATGTCATACACTGAAACACAACCACATTATACACTGAAACATGACCACGTGATACACTAAAACACAACCACGTGATATACTGAAACACAATCACATGATACACTGAACCACAACCACATGATGTGATGTTGGTGATGTGATGGTAGTGATGTAATGGTGGTGATGTGATGTGATTGAGTGAGTGAGTGAGAGAGTGAGTTGGGTTTAACGTCGTTTTTAACAGTATTAGAGTTACATTGCGGCATGTCAGCTTAATGTGGGAGGAAAGCCCGAAGTAATGCAGGTCTCAGACGTTTGCCACTTTGCTGAAACCCACGAGTACTGGTATGGTGCTGACAAACCTGGAAACATAATCGGTGCGAACCACAATTCAAACCCACAATCATAGGTTTATGGCATGCCCAAGGGACGCAACTCTGCACAGCAAACTGCGTCACATAATATGACTGGGCCACCCGTGGCCCCTGATGTGATGTGATGTGATGTTGGTGATATGATGGTGGTGATGTGATGTGATGGTGGTGATGTGATGGTGATGATAAAACTACAGTGTTTTGAATTTTTATATACATATTCATATTCATGACAACGTTATTACATACTCACCACCAGGTATAAAACACAGCAGACCGATGATGAAAAATACCAAACAGTGAAGACCTGTGAATAGAAAACACAGGAATTGTACCAGGATCTGCTGCCTGGGAGCTCTGGTTACACAACGTAATTAATCAGATCACCATCATCCTACGCTACATCATGTGTTATTGTTCTTTTGTTGTTAGGGTCAAAATAATTGTAGATGTTACCTTCAATTGGGGCAGGGAGGGATGGGGGAGGTCGCCCCATGAACCACCCCTTGTATCTTACAGCAGTCTGTAATCATCGTACCGATGAAGATCTGTGATAGCAACCCATGCTTGCTGTAAGAGGCGACAATCCTTGTCGTAAGAGGCGACTAACGGGATCGGGTAGTCAGGCTTGCTGTCTTGATTGATGCATGTCATTATATCCCAATTGCACAGATCGATCTTATGATGTCAATCATTTGATTATTTACAGATCACCATCATATAGCTGGAATATTGCTGAGTGCGGCGTTAAACAACAATGAAGGAACAAAACTGTAAGTCATTGAGCCAAGCCAGGTCAGACAAACATACATAATATGAGCAAGGTTTATGTATGTAAAAACAAACAGTTACACATGTGTCACTTAATCCTTTAAAGCAATACTGATATAACATATAACGCCGCTTTTAACAGTGTTATATCTACGTCGCGGCATGTCAGCTTGATGATGGGGGCATAAACCACCTGCGAGCACAGGTATGGTGCAGACAAACCTAGAAATTTAATCTGAGCAAACTGGGATTCGATCCTACAATCATAGGTTCCTGGCATGCCAAAGGAATGCAACTCTGCACAGCAAGACTCACCTCTCTGTGGTGATGCCAAAATTCCAATGCCAACAAAAAACAATACTGAAAAAGATGGAGGAAATCATTAAGACACAAACTCAATGTTAGACTTTGATCCAACTTGATCATGCTCATATAAACAAGTTCAAAATGGCATTACAAGTGCAGGCGCCTCGCGTCAACAGGCCACTACAGGTGGTCGTTTGTAGAGAAATTTGACCAACAACTTTTTAATTTGCAGGATTTTCTTTTTCAGGTATTCAAACTACTTAAAGTTTCAAAATTTATAAAGCTGGGTGCCGTTGTACAAAGCGATCGTAGCGCTAAGATGATCGCAACTGACACACCTTAACATATACTTACGACAGTCGTAACGCTTAGTTTGTTTTGTACAATGGTATCCTGATCATTAAAGCATAAGATACGTAATTTAAACAATATGTGTAACCTCCTTGGTAAACAGTTATCGCAAGTTTTATTTGGGTGTGTCCTTACACAATTCACCTCCAGGGCCCACTTGCACAAAACGATCTTAGCGCTAAGATGATCGTAACTGAATACCTTAACATAGACTTACAAAGCGATCCTAGCGCTAAAACTATTGTAAGCCTATGTTGAAGTATGGGAGTTACGATCATCTTAGCGCTAAGATTGCTTTGTGCAAGTGAGCCCAGATGCATGTTAATGACACACTGTCGAATGGGTTCAACAGCAGTGTTGTAAACATAATAATACACATCTTCCCGAGGCAAGAGAGTTAACTGAATTTAAAAGACCAGTTTCCACCCTTGCCGAACTGGGCTTGGAA
Source organism: Haliotis cracherodii (assembly GCF_022045235.1). Lineage (NCBI taxonomy): Eukaryota > Metazoa > Mollusca > Gastropoda > Lepetellida > Haliotidae > Haliotis > Haliotis cracherodii. The sequence goes on from NW_027266266.1 coordinate 42,076,523, forward strand.
TGCTGGGCTCGATCGTAGCGCCACCAGTGGCTATTACGAGTTATGCCCTTTCTATGCCTCTCCAATTGACCAGTCAGATTCAACCTCTCGTATGACTTGCATTTGCTTCAAACAAAACGGTGGCGCCCAGTCAAAACGATCTGATCGATAATCAAGATCTATATTGTGATCAAACGAGTCTTACATCGCAAAGTGCATCAAATCACGTGAGCAACTTGATTAAAAACATGAAAAGATATAGAAAACATCTGTTGACAACGAGTTAGCGGTGCACATGCTTTGCAAATCATGCAGTCGCCCAAAATCTGCATGACACTTTACGAACCGGATTTTGATTTCGGTGTGCGATTTTGATTGGACTATGCATAGACTCATTAGCCCAGCCAAAATGTAACTCCATAATACCAGCCTAGTTCGGCAAACTGGACTTTTATAGTCAGTTAACTCACTTGCCTCGGAAGATGAATAATACATGACAAGTTGAGCTATTCGAGGAGGTTGAACGTACCCAATCTTATCGCTAAATCCTAGATCCTTACATTAAGCAAGACTGTTATCAACATAATCATACCAATCCTCACCTAAACCAATTGCGGTAAGAACGAACGAACCCAATACCACTCTCCAATTCTCTCGAACTTTCGGGTGCCTCAGCCAACTGAAAGAGAGCAACACATCATCAATCAAGCACATGATTGTCTTGATCAAGGTATTCCAGTACATTATTATCAATGTGTTGCTAAGGAACTGTAGAATGAGACATCCTGAAACAAGGAATTCAAGAGCACCATAATCATGATAATATACAGACAATCTAGAATATTTTCACTCTTGCAGCTTCTTTAGCCAGTAAAGGTAGAAGTGTTGTTGTATATCATGATCTCGATGTATCAGTAATTTTTTAATGTTCATGTTGTAGTGATACAAATTGTGAATATTGATATTAAATTAATAATTCACTGCCACAGAAATGTTAAAATCTATTAAGTTAAAATTCATTGGTTAAGATCAGGGATGTGAGCAGTCCCGATAAAAAAAGAGGAAAAGTCGGGAGGGAGGGGGGGGTGTTTTAAACATTTGATTGCATTATAAACAATTTCTTGCAGTTTGGACAGCATTCACACCAAGAAATGCAATAAGTCAATGGAAAAAGTCAATAAGTCAAATAAACAAAGATGGCAGATGCAGTAAAATTTCGAAGTTAAATCAGTACTTTTAAAAAATTGGGCATAGATACCGCGCCCCTGGCTACCCGCCAGGTCTGGGATCATTACTGCCATAAACTTCAACCCCCACCTTTTTCTTAAAAACAAGCCATCATCTGACTCTGAATATTTACAGTTTCTGTGTGACGCCACACTCAACGTTATAGTGCAAGTATTCGTGATAGAAAACGTATGATGTCCGAAAACCTATGCTGCTGAAAGCTCTGATTGAAAACAGGACAACCCGCGACGGTTGTCCCTTTTCAATGATATTTTTCTGAGTGGTTTTTAAAGTTTTAATTATATTTTAAGGTGGCAATGTTTTTTTCTGAGGACTACTGTTTTAAAAAACGTGATTTTCTGCGTTTCCGCGGAGATTTCACATCCCTGTAAGATGGAAAATATGAAGGCAGAAATTAAACTTGAAGCATTTAGTGAGTGACTGCATGAGTATGGTTTTATGCCACTTCAGTTTCATGCCATCCGTCTTGCCACGTCATATATGGAAAGAGAGGAATATTTAATAGGAAAATCTCAGGCCACTTTCAGGAATATTCCAGCAATATCCCCAGGGACACCAAAAATGGGCTTTACACACTGTACCCATGATGGGAATTTAATCCAGGTCTTCCCATCAATGACATCCCTCCAGTAATGTAAAATAATCCAGGTAACCATGGTTACACTGTCCAATAAAAGTATGTAGCAGCCTTTTTGACTACAGGGTCCCCATGTTGATCAGTTCTTTAAAAACCCACGGGGCATACCATGGCACAGTTGGAACCTATGGCCAACATGGCCAATAGATCCTGGTATAGCCAAGGGATGCAACTCTGCAACTTTTCCTAGAAGGTTATTTGTAAGTCTCACTGAAGTGAATGATAGCGTTGTGTTAAAGAGCTGTTTTGAACAGTATTTTAGTTATATCATGGCATGTCAGCTTCCTGTGAGAGGAAGTCATATTGCTGAGTGTAGCAATAAATAATAATAATAATAATAATAATAATAATAATGCAAGGGAACTGCACAAATTGATACTTGTCTAAGACATTTGCAACTCTCAACACCCATGAGACCTAGTAGAATTTGAGAATGATAATCAGGTTGGAACCCTAATCCACAGATCCTGGCATGAATAAGGGACACAACTCTGTACAACAAATAACAGCACCTCAAACAACCAGTTTACCCGTTCCTCCAAGTTCGCCATTGCTCTTACTACAAGCTCTACCCTGGAATTTAGGGTTATAAGCAATACACATAAATAATACCTGTCACTATCTGAGAATGACCGCGTGGACACAATGGTTTCACTTGACCATGTGGAGAGAGAATGGGTGGACACGCCCCCCGGCAAGAGTTCCCCTGGTCTGAAATGTACAACAAGTAGTGGATTACATTTAGTGATTATATGATCATGATGACTGAAGAGAACCTCTGCATTGTTCTTGCCAACAGCTCCTTGCATAAACATGATAAAACCTAACGCGGGATGCATAAAACCCCATGTACCCCTCGTGATCCTGCTACAACATATATCATAATATCTTCATAATTTTATTAACATTTGGGAGAACATTCTTCTCCATCAGAACCAAGTATCAATATTTCAGACATTTTATTTGACAATCAGTCACTTTCCAAGCAAATAACCCGATATGAACTCCTGTGTCTGGGACTAGGAAAATTCAGGAAGGACTAGTGGTGTTTCCTTGTGGGCAACCAATTGTACCATTAGGAAGATGGCAACTGATTGTTTTTATAGAAATTACCGTATTTCCTCTATTAGACGCCTGGGCTACTATTTATTTCGGACAAGCCTTTGAACCGGCGTCAATTAGAGGCCCAGCGTCTATTGGAGGCCGGGCTTCTATTAATACCCCCATTTCACTATGACCACGAATTTGGGTCCCAAAGAGGGATCATTAATTGTAACAATTGATCGACCCGGCGTATATTAGAGGCTGGGCTTCTATTTTTTGCACTGAACAATTGACCCGGCTTCTATTAGGGGCTGGCATCTAATAGTGGAAATACGGTACTTATTAAACCTGCTGTGATCATGCTGATGTGAATACAATTTACCTGAAAGACTTTTTCTCAGTACTTCTTATTAGGGGATTTTGTTGTGCACGAAACTGAAAAGAAAAATTATGCATAAGTTATGCAGCTTTACAAAATAATTAGACTGCCTCCATGGTCTAGTGGTAGAGCGTCTGCCTGGGCAATGGAAGGTCGGGAGTTTGATCCCCGGCCACACCATACCAAGACGTTAAAAGATTTGTACTTGTTGTTACCCTGTATGGTGCTCAACATTAAGGGGCTAAAACAAGGACTGGTCGGCTCGGAGTCAGTATACTGTGTCTGAGTGGGGTATTCATGTTTAAATGCTGCATTGCATCTCAGTGAGCTAGCACAATAAAGTATATATATATAAAATAATGTACGGCACCAATTTTTGAACGCAGTCTTGACAAGTTTCTCTTATATAAGCATGCAAACTTTCATTCATGTTATTTAAGTAGCTGCTGAGAAAACTTGTCCACAATTTCACACAGTATGCACAGTTGAAAAGCACGGAGCAAAGGCCATAACTCTGTAGGAATTTAATGAACAACACTAATTTTCCTACTCATTTGAGATCGTGAGCAGCAACATGAGTGTGTAAAATTTCATTTCTCTAATTTCTCTATAGTTTTTGAGAAAATTTGTCCACAATGAGGAGAGGACGAACGGACAAACTCTGTTCTTATAACCCCCACTTTGTGGTGGGGGGATACTAATTACCCAAGACACAAGAAATGCCAAATGCTAACCACAGATTGTTACATATTCTTGACACTCTCAGAGGCAGGGGTGAACGTTATATAGTTATTCTGCATAGTCTTTGTCAGGTAATCTGAGTGATTCTAGCTCTAATTATACTTATAATGAAGTCATTAACTGAGCATCAAGTGAATGATGAAAAATACAGAGGTGTAGGGTTTATGCTATGAAACATGCATGACATTAAGGGAGTAGTAATTGTTGTATTATATGCAATTTTAACAAATTTGGGATAACACTTTCTTAGTAAAGTACAGATTCTAGAAGGGCTGGGACGGGTAACTTGGGTTGGAAGGGTACTGAGTAGGACCCGGGTTCCCACAGGACTACCAGGTCTCGTGGTTAGTCAATTGATATATTGTTTAATCACAATAATAATAAAATTACATGGTTACACAAGTACAAGTTGCTAATGTTCAAATTTCTTTCTGACTATGCACACATTCCTCCTGAATATATATGTTTGAGTAAAGACAAAGCTTCAGTTAACGTCAGTGTATGCACGATCAGATCGTTTTATACTATGTATAAATACTTTTTTTCCATGGCTTTGGTAAAACAATTCCCAACTGAACATTTTGTAGCCAACTTGAGACCTACAGTGGGTACCCGGGTAGGGTCGGGTAATAGGGGGGCAGGTACCTGGATAGTAAATTTGGGCCTACCTATAGAAAACAGTACCACAAACTTTTCAAACACGTGACAATACCCTATGGCGTAATTTGTAGTATTTTGTTGCAAGTCACACCGGTGAAACAATGCCCTGTGACGTCAGGGGTCATCGAGTGTGCATCAGCTCCTCCCAGTGATCTATCATCTCTACACGCAATGTCTTTGAATACGCCCAGCGGTGTTGAGTGTTTTCAACATTTGTTTACTAAATATAGCCTGCGGCAGTGCATTTTATAGCAAGCGCTAGTTTACGAAAGCACTTTTATTTTTTATATATTTTTTATTTCGTTTTTCTCGTAATTCAAATGGCTATAATGGTTATAAATGGGAACTGATATACATATTTTTCGGTTCATTAATTTTCATTATTATGCACAAGAATGCAGTTTATTAGGGATATTATATAGGCGCTGAACACATTCAAATGTCGCCAGTGCTAGGTAGCCCTTGGATCACCTTTACAATCAATCCACCCCTTTTCGACGAATTATTAAATACCATGTCATTCACGCATACTCGCGAGTTTGACGTCTGACGTCTTAATGCCTGGAGCTGTTTTCAGTTCGCTCCATATCGGATCATTCCTCGCCAGTCGGTATCTTGTAGGTTACGGAATGGGATGAGTGTGCCAAATGGCATCGGGATCATTCGTAAGTGTCCGTAGACTAAAGTCACGAGACACCATGCCTACCCGTAACCTTCGTATGTATCCGTCACCTATTCGACCCTTTTCATTCAGTTCCTTAACGTTGTAGGCATGACTAGGTAAATTTGCACTTTGTTTCACAGTCTGGATGTAGCTCAGTCGGTTAGCTGTCGGGCTCACAATCTGAAGGTCGCGAGTTCGCGTCCGACGGATTCTCACAATAACAGGTTGCTTGTCTTTGAGACATGGGACCTACGGCAGAGATCGTCCTCACGAGAAATTGTGGTACTGTATTCTAAAGGTACTCCTAAATTTGGACTCGTTCCAGCCCTAGATTCTAGTACTTTGAACTAAGAAAGTGTTATCACAAATTTAACATTTCTCTCTAAATGGCATTTTGTATTCATAGCTTTCAGCCATGGGAGCCATGCCAATTTACACTTGTCAGAGATGTACACAAAGTATGTGATCTAGACTATCAGTTGTCAGACTTTCATTTTGTTGAAGCCTCGGTGGCGGAGTGGGTTAGATTGCTGACTATGTGAGAGTTATTCTATAGCAATTTGTCTTAATGATTGGTACTTTTATTGATGTATAACTATGAATTCACGGCAGATATTTTCAAAATGACTTTCTTTCGTTCCTGGGTCCCATTTGACAAAATCGTGATAACTAACTGTTGGTAATGGAATCCCATCTTGGGAAGTGCGATTAGACCAGTAGCTGCTCTCGCTGAAATGTTGAAATATGGGGCTATATTTTGATATTAACGATATCAAAACAGTACATCAACAAATACTAACTGGTTGTCTTTATGTAAATTGTATTTCTAACTTATGTTTCCATGTTCTACAAATCACTGGCGTATGTAAATACGATTTTGAAGTGTAGATACCTGAAAATGTTGTAATGGAATTTCTGTGCCCTCTTCCTCTTTATTTTCTTCTAAGTCTCGAATTTTGGCCCCTTGTAAAGGAGCTGAATCTCTTGTTGAGCCATACAGCCTGACCTTATCTTCATCGTCCGAGTCGGCGATCTCGCCTACATTCAACTTATCGTAGGGACTGCTAGCTGTCATTTTCTTCCATCATTCTTCCATCTTGTCAAAACTAACGAAGGGAGATAACTCCCATAACTGATTCCATAAAGATCAGTCGCTAGTGAAAAAACCCATTTGTTATTGATTTGCCAGGAAACGACGCTGAATGACAGGCATCGTTGGGTTGAAATAAAGACCATCCAGATGTTTGTTTTATGCAAGTCATTCAATACTATATGATTGTGTGCATTCATACCAGGTCACACTTGTTTAAGACACGTTATTTTATGTTGGCCATTTTAATAACTTATTAAGTGGTGTAGGTTTGAAAACTGTGGATCATATCTTTGTTCGATATTAAAGTTGTTTGGATCGGGCCATAAATGCCAATTGTTACTGTTAAAAGTGCAGGGATATAAAAAGTTTACAGTAACATGTCAGAGAAGGCCCGTTTCAGATGTTTGCAGTGGCTAGAAATTATATTTCAATGCATTTAATAAATTATTATTTTAAGCAATTAAAAGTTATCTCGTCTGATTTTTTATTTTTTTCATTTACTTTTTGGGTGCAAGTCTGGGTTATAGAGAAAATGTCCCCTTGCAAAACTGTCCGCAAACAATTTTCGGCGGTCTGTAAATAATCGAGTCTGGACCAGACAATCAAGTGACTGACATCATGAGCAACGATCCACGAAATTGGGATCGATGACATGCATCAACCAAGTCAGCGAGCCTGACCTCCCGATCCCGTTAGTCGCCTCTTACGACAAGCAAACTCGCCTTTTACGTCAAGCATGGCTATTCTAAACCGGATCTTCACGGGTCAGTGCAGAATAGCTTAAAAATCAATAAAATAAATCACTACGGATTGGTGTTAATTTCGTTTCTTGAAAATTAGGGTCCGTTTTCTCCAATATGTGTGGCCATTGTAACTTTGTAGACTTTTTCTCCTAATTGTCAGGGGCCATTTTCGCAAGGGGCCATTTTCTCCCGCACCCACATCTGGGAGTTTGGGAGAGGTCACTGTGCAGACGTTTCTATATCCATTTAGATCATTATCACATAGACAAACAAACCTCATATTAAAGGAACACATAAACAGCTATTATTTTACATCAGCCATTTTAAAGTACACATCTTTTTTTGTCTCACAATGTGCACGTGGAGAAACTGTGCTCGCAAATATCTTTTCACGGTAATCGGAAACTTGGACTGCTGTTCAAACTAAAACGGAACAGGTCGGAATTCAATATTGTTACGTAGAAAGCGCAATGCATGAAACCCCGAAAAGGCCGCCCACACCGATCACTGCCACTACGGTCACCGGAAAGTGGGATTGTTATTCAAACCGAAACAACCTGTGTATAAATGTATAAAGGATCTGTTTCAATTGCCGTCGACGCAGAGTGTCGGAGTGTCGTTGCTTGCATATATTTATGCAACATCGCAGTAAACGAGTAAAACTTTCCAAATCACTAGTAAAGTGAGTATAATAGTTATATTTCACTTTTGCGAGTTTTCGAATCTTTCAACCCAATCTTAGGCGGAAAGGAAGTTCGCGCCATATTTTGTGATATAAGTAAGGCGTTTGATCGTGTCTGGCATGAAGGCTTATTAGTTAAATTAAAGTCAACAGGGATAGGGGATAATCTTCTGGACTGGTTTGGAAGTTATCTTTGTAATAGACAACAGTCTGTAGTAATTAATGGCTATATGTCAAATTACAAACCTGTTCTAGCCGGAGTGCCACAGGGCTCAGTTTTAGGACCTCTTTTATTCCTTATTTATATTAATGATCTGACTCATGGGATAAGGGGTAATATGAAACTTTTTGCTGATGATACATCTTTATTTCTAATTATTGAAGATCCTGAATCCACAGCCGCTATATTGAATAGTGATTTAGAATGTATATCAAACTGGGCAAGTAAATGGCAGGTGAAATTTAGTCCTTCCAAAACGGAAGCCATGTTATTTTCTACTAAAATTAATCCTAGTCCTAAATTACCTCTGCGAATGAATGATATTCCTATACCTGAAGTAAGTGATCATAAACATCTAGGACTTGTATTCCAGGAAGATGGAAAATGGCATAAACACATTGAATATATTGTACGTAAAGTGAGCCCATTAATTAATTGTTTGCGTAGCCTGAAATACCGTCTAAATCGAAGAACGCTCGAAACCATGTACAAATCTTTTATTTTACCTATTTTTGATTATTGGGATAATATTTGGGATAATTGTAATAATGAACAAGTAAAACTATTAGAAAATTTACACTTGGATGCTCTACGAGCAATATGTGGAGCAGTACGAGGAACCAGTCACAAAAAACTTTATAGGGAAACGGGTTTATGCTCACTGTCCGACTGACGACATTACCATAAATTATGTATATTTTACAAAATGGTCAATGGGCTAACTCCTAAATATCTATCTTTATGGGTCCCACCTAATATATCCAGCATAACTGGATATAACCTTCGTACTTCTAATGACTGCCAGACCAGTGCAGGACGCTTATCCCAGTATAATTGATGTTTTTTTGCCATCTGTTATACAAGCTTGGAATGCACTTGATATTAATATTAGAAATGTAGATTCCTTATTTCGGTTTAAGCAATTAATTTCTAGAGAAACTAAGCTTACTGCAAGTTTTACATCTTTTGCTAGTTATGGCCAGCGGCAATGTCAGGTGATTTTATCTAGACTTAGGCTAGGTTGTAGTGATTTAAAATCACATTTATTTGACAGATTTCTTATTGATAATCCCATCTGTCCATGTGGCCTAAATAGAGAAGATGCTTTCCACTTTTTTCTATCTTGTCCACGCTATGCCAAATTTAGAATTGATAAATACTTTTTTGTTAACCAGCTCAGCATACATACTATACTCCACGGCAATGAAGATTCATCTTCCTCAGACAATGAATACATTATAAAATCAGTTCACAATTACATCATTGAAACTAACCGCTTTACGTAAGTTTTGCGTCAACCTAAGAATATAAAATGCATTTGGTATCTTGCTTTCCATTTTATTTCATGTTGTGTTAGTCATTAATGTCTGCTCTATAGACTTCATTACAATCTACATGTATAATGTACAATATTAGGAGAAGCATTAATATAGGCCTTTTTGCTAATCCTCTTTCCATTTTGTAATGCTATTTAATGTAAAATTTGAACATTAATGGAAATAAAATACTGTTTAAATCATCTTAGGCGGATCCAGAGGAGGATGGAAGTGTGTGTGTGTGTGTGTGTGTGTGTGTGTGTGTGTGTGTGTGTGTGTGTGTGTGTGTGTGTGTGTGTGTGTGTGTGTGTGTGTGAAAGAAATGCAGTATGTTGTAGGCAGTAATATTATCTGAGATATGATTTTGATATTTTGGTCCACTCCCTTTAAAAATGCTGGATCCACCCTTGCCACTTATTATAAAACCGGGGCGCGGTCGGGTAGCCTAGTGGTTAAAGCGTCCGCTCGTCACGCCGAAGACCCGGGTTCCAATCCCGACATGGGTACAATGTGTGAAGCCCATTTCTGGTGTCCCCCCTGTGATATTGCTGGAATATTGCTAAAAGCGGCGTAAAACCAAACTCACTCACTCACCATTATAAAACCGCGTATAATTATTCTGTGAGTGCTGACTAAGCGCCGCTACAGTTAAAATTTATGACAGCGCTGTCTTAAGATAAACTTTTGAACTCAAACATACAATAAACAAACAAAGATTTCTAGTTTCTTTTGCTCGTCACGCCGTCACAGGAAAGGGCCTCACACATGATACCCATGTGAGGAATCGAACCCGGGTTTTTGACGTGACGAGAGAACGCTTTAACCACAAGGCTACCAAAACCCCCTTACTGGAAACGCGGATATTCAACATTGAAACAGACAATATATCAACAGGATGTTTATCAGGGAAGCGTAAATCGCATGGCAGGAATGACGTCTATCAACAATAATGGACAACAACATCACCACCGTCTGCAGAAACGTACGTAGATAACGACGCCCCCGGACGTTATTTAGTTGGACCGATTTGGCCGCCTCTTGTGCCCAGCATCATTCGTCACAACTCGCCCCTTTCCGTAACCTGCAAGAAGACTCGGCCCCCTATCGATAAATGTTATGTGAGAATATAACACAAACCAATCAGAATGCGCGTATGACGTCACGTACTTCGGTCAAAGAATCCCTCACAAATATTTGTGTTTTAAATAACATCTTGAATATATATGACTTTGGAAAAATATACGCGAATCATTACGCAACGAGTTGACAATTTGCACTTAGACGGGACCCAGTCGCAAAAATGGCCACCAATGTTCAACTTTGACGCCTGAATGGAGTAACTTTGAAACGTGACTGGTCAAATCCTTGGCAACAAACTCGTAACCTTTTGTGTTCTGTACATAACTCACAGTGAAAGTTTGAGAAAGGTTATTACTTACACTGGTAATCTACATGATAAATGATTGGTTCAGTCTGGCTCCGGTTATGTAATAATGATTTGAAAATATTGACAAAGAGAACTATCCCCAAGTTACATAATTTTGAAAACACATTTTATAGAACAACAATAAATTAATATACCTCATCCTAAGAATAAACGGATGTGCATGACCATATTTATCATTAATAACATTTGTTTTGGTAATGGCATAATGAAACAAACCTAGGAATATGCATATGACCACTTTTGTCACAGACAAATAACTGCTCCCCACAAGTCCCCATGTCAGAATAACCATGATAGACCGGCGGCTTCCGTTGCCGGCCAATAACTAACATAACATGAACATGTTTAGAGGAATAACCTAGAGCTAGGTATGTTTTAAAAACGTTTTCCTACTTATTTATGTATTTCGAAAGTACGCATATCATTATATACAAGTGAGAGAAGATAAAGTTTCTTTAAAACAATTGGTTTCATGTGGTCTCTTCACAGCGAAGGGACTACAAAACAATCTAAATAGTCTGTGTCAGTTTACAGAGGACTTGACAATGAATATCAATACGTAAACCACTTCATCTCCATATACCTTTATGAGTACGAAAGCCTAATGGTGTCACTTTGGTAACATAATTTTATTTTTCTCGAAAATTTCCGTTATTTAAATTATTTTTCTCGAAAAATCGAGTTTTTGAAATAAACTTGAAATAACGAGAAAATAATCGAAGTAACGAGAAAAATAATCGAAATTTCAAGTTTTTGATATACATGTAAACGCGACGAAGCGAGAAGAAAACCTCGAAGTTACGAGAAAAACATTGAAATAACGAGAATTTTCGATTTGATTTTTAAAAATAAAATTATGGTACCAAAGTGGCATCATCAAGCTTTCGTAATTGAGACTGACCAAGACCATCCACTGAAATACATAAGCTCAGACACCTCGGGAAAATAGGATACAAATTCGAAATGAAACCATGTCTGTAAGTGCCCACCTCATGAGAACACCGCAAAGCAGTACAAGGCTTTGACTCAGTGCTCACGACTTTCAATTGAGGATTCAGTATGTTGTAGGCAGTAATATTATCTGAGATATGATTTTGATATTTTGGTCCACTCCCTTTAAAAATGCTGGATCCGCCATTGCCACTTATTATAAAACATTAAACCGGGGCGGTCGGGTAGCCTAGTGGTTAAAGCTGTCGCTCGTCACGCCGCAGACCCGGGTTCGAATCCCGACATGGGTACATTGTGTAAAGCCCATTTCTGGTGTCCCCCGCCGTGATATTGCTGGAATATTGCTAAAAGCGGCGTAAAACCAAACTCACTCAAATTACAATATGTAAGATAATTCTCAATATTTACAGATGACTTGACCAACCTGTATGTTCTTAACTTGCTGCTAGATAAATGGGAATCCTTTAATGAATGCGTGAACATATTTTTACATTTGGACTGAAGTTAATTTGCAGTGGATTCATTACATTTATTTGTTTTTACTATTTCAACAGTTTGTTTTATTTAACTCAGCCAACATTGTGACCAGAAATATTGATATTTGCTGCCAAATCGTGTTCAAGAATGACATTTGTTGTGTTATCTATATAGGACTTGTAATCAATTACTTTACAGATTACTAGTACTAATAGTTGGTGTATACCAAGTTCTGCCTAACAGGCCCAGTTATTTGTTTTCTAATCTTGGATTTCCTTGTGCGTTGGTGAATTAAAAGACACCGTTTCCTCTATTGTGCTTTCCAAAGATAACTACATAAATAACAACCAATTTATACTTTACGCCAATCCTCTCCTCCCATAGCTTACACTTCCTTCCTCTGCATAGTGAATTGCACTGGGATAGGGGACTGGGCTCAGTTCTAACTCGGGGAATTCCCTTTTCTAGGAAAAGAGGCGGGGTGCTGGAGCCTGTGATATATCCCGGATGTCTGACCTGCCAAGTACATACTAAACTGCACGTTTAAATACAATATTGTAGTTCATACAGGTTTGTCTTGAAACAGACAAACTATGTGAGCAGGACACGGGTCAGGCGCCTGTAGCAGGGCAGTAAACCGGATCTAGAAGCACTTATGCATTCAGGATTTACTTCTTGCATCGCAATTGGCAACTTTCCAAAATACAAACAGTATTTCGTAAGAAACGTATGAACCTAATTGTAGTTCATACATGTTTATCTTCGGCCGTCGTCGTCGTCGTCGTCGTCATCATCATCATCATCATCATCATCATGATAACCACCATCTTGGCCACGTTTATTCTCCAAATAACTTGAGAACATCACATCAACATCATCGCCGTCATTAGCGCCCCCGACACCATCATCACCAACATCAGACACCAGCATCCCACCATCACAGCACTGCTATCACTACCGCTCCCATCACATTCACCACCACCATCATCACCATCATCAATACCACCATTAACATCAAAACATCACTGTCATTACCGTCTTCGCAACAACATCACCAACACCACCATCATCCCCATAAAAATCGCCATGACTTCACCACCACCATCATCACAACATCACTACCATCACATCACACCAACACCATCACATCACAACACCATCATCACCGCCATCATCACAACACCACCACCATCATCACCGCCATCACACCACCATCATCACAACACCATCACCATCGCCATCATTACCGTCCCCATCACCTTTTTTTAGCCTGAGACTCAAAATTACTAGACACCTTAACCAGAGGTACAGCAATAGTGGACAAGTTGTTATAATTCCATGAAAACTCGATCGGTCACTGCTGATGCGTAGGTTACCAAGACAACACTATCATATAATCCCCAGTGTCTGCATGCGTGGTGTGACAGACTGGCACGCCTCCTCCACGTGTGTGTATCAGACTGGCATGTCTCCTCCACGTGTGTATGCCAGACTGGCATTTCTCCTCCACGTGTGTATGTCAGACTGGCATTTCTCCTCCACGTGTGTATGTCAGACTGGCATGTCTCCTCCACGTGTGTGTGTCAGACTGGCATGTCTCCTCCACGTGTGTGTATCAGACTAGCACGTCTCCTCCACGTGTGTGTATCAGACTAGCACGTCTCCTCCACGTGTGTATGTCAGACTGGCACGTCTCCTACACGTGTGTGTATCAGACTGGCACGTCTCCTCCACGTGTGTGTATCAGACTAGCACGTCTCCTCCTCGTGAGTGTATCAGACTAGCACGTCTCCTCCACGTGTGTGTGTCAGACTGGCACGTCTCCTCCACGTGTGTATGTCAGACTGGCACGTCTTCTCCACGTGTGTATGTCAGACCGACACGTCTCCTCCACGTGTGTTTATCAGACTGGCACGTCTCCTCCACGTGTGCATGTCAGACAGACACGTCTCCTCCACGTGTGTATGTCAGACTGGCACGTCTCCTCCACGTGTGTATGTCAGACTGGCACGTGTGTATCAGACTGACACGTCTCCTCCACGTGTGTATGTCAGACTGACACGTCTCCTCCACGTGTGTATGTCAGACTGGCACGTGTGTATCAGACTGGCACGTCTCCTCTACGTGTGTATGTCAGACTGGCACGTGTGTATCAGACTGACACGTCTCCTCCACGTGTGTATGTCAGACTGGCACGTCTTCTCCACGTGTGTATGTCAGACCGACACGTCTCCTCCACGTGTGTTTATCAGACTGGCACGTCTCCTCCACGTGTGCATGTCAGACAGACACGTCTCCTCCACGTGTGTATGTCAGACTGGCACGTCTCCTCCACGTGTGTATGTCAGACTGGCACGTGTGTATCAGACTGACACGTCTCCTCCACGTGTGTATGTCAGACTGACACGTCTCCTCCACGTGTGTATGTCAGACCGACACGTCTCCTCCACGTGTGTGTGTCAGACTGGCACGTGTGTATCAGACTGACACGTCTCCTCCACGTGTGTATGTCAGACTGACACGTCTCCTCCACGTGTGTATGTCAGACTGGCACGTGTGTATCAGACTGGCACGTCTCCTCTACGTGTGTATGTCAGACTGGCACGTGTGTATCACACTGACACGTCTCCTCCAGGTGTGTGTGTCAGACTGGCACGTCTCCTCCACGTGTGTATGTCAGACTGACACGTCTCCTCCACGTGTGTATGTCAGACCGACACGTCTCCTCCACGTGTGTTTATCAGACTGGCACGTCCCCTCCACGTGTGTATGTCAGACCGACACGTCTCCTCCTCGTGTGTATGTCAGACTGACACGTCTCTTCCACGTGTGTGTGTCAGATTGGCACGTCTCCTCCACGTGTGTGTGTCAGACTGGCACGTCTCTTCCACGTGTGTATGTCAGACTGACACGTCTCTTCCACGTGTGTGTGTCAGATTGGCACGTCTCCTCCACGTGTGTATGTCAGACTGACACGTCTCTTCCACGTGTGTGTGTCAGATTGGCACGTCTCCTCCACGTGTGTATGTCATACTGACACGTCTCTTCCACGTGTGTATGTCAGACTGGCACGTGTGTATCAGACTGACACGTCTCCTCCACGTGTGTATGTCAGACTGGCACGTGTGTATCAGACTGACACGTCTCCTCCACGTGTGTATGTCAGACTGGCACGTGTGTTTCAGACTGACACGTCTCCTCCACGTGTGTATGTCAGACTGACACGTCTCCTCCACGTGTGTATGTCAGACTGACACGTCTCCTCCACGTGTGTATGTCAGATTGGCACGTGTGTATCAGACTGACACGTCTCCTCCTCGTGTGTATGTCAGACTGGCACGTGTGTATCAGACTGACACGTCTCCTCCACGTGTGTTTGTCAGACTGGCACGTGTGTATCAGACTGACACGTCTCCTCCTCGTGTGCTTGTCAGACTGACACGTCTCCTCCTCGTGTGTATGTCAGACTGGCACGTGTGTATCAGACTGACACGTCTCCTCCACGTGTGCATGTCAGACTGGCACGTGTGTATCAGACTGACACGTCTCCTCCTCGTGTGCATGTCAGACTGACACGTCTCCTCCTCGTGTGTATGTCAGACTGGCACGTGTGTATCAGACTGACACGTCTCCTCCACGTGTGTATGTCAGATTGGCACGTGTGTATCAGACTGACACGTCTCCTCCACGTGTGTATGTCAGACTGGCACGTGTGTATCAGACTGACACGTCTCCTCCACGTGTGTATGTCAGACTGGCACGTGTGTATCAGACTGACACGTCTCCTCCACGTGTGCATGTCAGACTGACACACCCCCTCCTCGTGTGCATGTGGGTATTCACGTTAATTAGTGCGATTACAGCAGGACGCAACGTGTCCTATTTCTTCCTGTTTTCTAAAATAGCCTTTGATAACTTTGAAAATAAAACTATCGTTTCATGTATACTTCCGGCGAGGTCTTGAGAATTTGATGTCGCGACTGAAATTGAAAAAGTCTGAGACCAGCATTCATACCGTAAAGCTTGACTAAACAGAGACTCTGATTTAGGATTTTCGAAAAAATGGTGTGTGCCCATAAGACCGAAAGCCTATAACCGAGGGCGCAGCTAACTGGAGTGAGTGAGTGAGTTGGGTTTAACGCCGCTTTTAACAGTATTCCAGTTATATCAAGGCGTGTCAGCTTAATGTGGGAGGAAAGCCCGAAGTGATGCAGGTCTCAGACGTTTACCACTTCGGTGAAACCCATGAGCACGGGTATGGTGCTGACAAACCTAGAAACATAATTGGGGCGAACCGGGATTCGAACCCACAATCATAGGTTTCTAGCGTGCCCAAGGGACGCAACTCTGCAAGGAGAATCGCGGCGCCTTAGAGGACTGGGCCACCCGTGCCCCCCAGTTTACTGGAAGGTGTCTGAAGAAGTTGGTACAATCTAACTATCATTTTGTTCTGTCTTGCTTTAGGATTTCTAGGTCATTATGGGGCGGTCGGGTAGCCTAGTGGTTAAAGCATTCGGTCGTCACTCCGAAGACCCGGGTTCGATTCCCGACATGGGTGCAATGTGTGAAGCCAATTTCTGATGTCCCCCGCCGTGATATTGCTGGAATATTTATAAAAGCGGCGTCAAACCATACTCACTCACTCTAGGTTTTCATGTGGATTCTTTTTTTTATATCATCATTGATGTATGATTATGATATAGAAATTCTACTTGGAAGTTTAATTGTGTAATAGAAAAAAGTTCCTTAGGGACTGCCAGGGGTCACTGGTCCCGGAAACTCGTTATTCCAGACGATTTAGGTTAACGCAACACTGGTTAAATGAGGTTTATTTTTAGGGGTAATAATTTCCACGTAGACTGTGGTAATTGTTACGTTACTGATAACAGGTCGCTTTGTACATTCGGGCTGTGGGAAAAGTGCTTGCTCGTCATGTCGAAGGCCCAGGTTCGACTCCCCACAACGCTTAGGGACCGACATTTAAAATACTGGTCTTCTCTTCGACCACTGCCCCAAGAGAAAACACATGTGCGTCTGTCGGGAAGAGACGAACAATTATATTTTTTCTATTTTTTCAACAACACATTTGTTTTAGGACATTCTAACATGTCCAGTTAACAATCTTTTTTTTGTAAAAAAATGAAGCCAAATATTTTTTTCAAGTATTTTCTGGAACAAATTATTTTGTTCAAAAATATATCCCCATCGTCTTAGATGTGTATGGTTGACCCCGCTGGTTTGTCTCATCAAGACTCGTCTACCCCTGCGGCGTAAATATAACATTCACTCACGCACACGCCTCTGTTCTATACATCAAATCAATCAAACATAAAGGCACTTGTTCTTTGTTAAAAAATATATAAATACGAGGGCTGGTCAAAAGGCTCTAAGCCTAACAAACAAAACGAACAATTGTGAAAGTGTTTTTTGTTTGTTTGTTTTCAACACAATCTCCCTGCCTTTCAATACACTTCTCACTTTAATCGATAGTGAAGCTTTTCAATTCCAGTCAGTAAGAAGTTTTCTGAAGCCACCCCCAAAAAGGCATTCACTTCAGCTTTGAGGTCATCGTTGTCGTCATAGTGTTTTCCACGAAAGTGTTCTTTTAGTTTTGGAAACAGGTGGAATTCATTTGGTGCCAGGTCTGGCGAGTATGGAAGGTGAGGAAGCTCTTCGAACCCACATTGTCGCACAGCAACCTTTGCAAGTCGAGTGCTGTGAGGAGAGGCACTGTCATGAAGTAGTAGAACTCCGACAGTCAGTTTTCCTCGCCGCTTTTCTTTGATAGAATCTCTCAGGCGATGAAGCAAATCAGCAGAGTAGGCACCGGTAATCGTCTTTTAACTTTCTAAGTAATCAACAAGCATCACAATGCCTATCAAACAAGTTAAGCATCACACCATTTGCCTACCAGAATACAGTGGCCATAACTTTCTTCACTGATCTTTAAGACTTGAATTTCTTTGGTGCCGGAGAAGTGGAATGGTGCTATTCCATGAATCAGACTTGTGATCATAGTGGTTCTCTGAAAGTGTCAGTTCTTTTTTCCTTAAGATCAGAATTTAGACACTTTGGCGCACAACGAGCATTAATATCATTCATCTGTAAATGTTCATGAATAATAGTTTCAATAGATCCATTGCTTAGACCTCTGTCTTCCTCAAGTTCAGTAATGGAAATACGTCTATCTAACAGTATAATTTTTTCTACCTCCTTGATTGAATCTTCATTGATGGAAGTTGAGGGACGTCCAGACCTAGGGTCATCATCAAGGCTTGTTCTCCCAGCCTTAAACATGGTTGCCCACCGTTTAACAGTGGAAAAACTAGGGCACTTATCCACATACACTTGTGATATGCGGTCATGAATTTCTTGGGGAGTTCTTTTCTCTTAAGTCAAAAACTTGATACTCGTCCTTTTCTAATTAATGTGTCCACTTGGACCCCTATCACGTCCAACTGGTTGTCACTTGTATACTAACGGACTCACCAGACCAAATACACTTGCAATAAACTACTCAAACATTGTACTACATTGACTTGTTCATTTTGTTATGGCCCATAGTTGAAAGTTAGTCAGGCTTAGAACTTTTTGACCAGCCCTCTTACAACTATATATTTATAGAGACAATCAGTACCCCGTGAAGATCCGGGGTAGAATAGGTCTTCAGCAACCAAGAGGCGACTAACGGGATCGGGTGGTCAGGCTCGCTGACTTGGTTGATCCATGTCATCGATCCCAATTGCGTGGATCGATGCTCATGATGTCACTGGATTGTCTGGTCCAAACTCGATTATTTACAGACCGCCGTCATATAGCTGCGTTATACAACAAACAAACAAAACATACAATCAGTGCTAAGTTTTTACATGTACATATACATGTATATGCTCTCTGCATCCTAGCAGTCATTCACACGATGCAGAAATAAGCATATACTCCGAAACGTTGTGTTCCTCATATTAAAGAAGTTGACATTCATAAATTGTCACTTTTATGTGTATCGTTTCTAAATGCCATTCAAAGACTTAAGTTATATTAAAGTCTATAATAGTTGGCAAGTCTAGACAACCGTGGTTTCAGGAAATGAAGGTCTCTGGGCTCCTTTTTATTATATTTTGTTAATATTATCTAACAAGTGTGTTTTTTTCTATAAAATATTTCCATTTCAGGGTCTTGATGTAAGACTAATGTAGGCTGTAGGCTCAGGTCCAAAATGATTGGGCAAGTCTAGATTGCCTCATGTCGAGGCATTGTTCTGGGCTCCTTTGGGATTAAAATAAAATCCATTATATATATATACATATATATATATATATATACACACATACATACATACATACATACATACATACATACATACATACATACATACATACATACATACATACATATTCAAATACGATAACTTTAATTCTGGGACTAAAAAAGTCTGGAGAGACTGTTTTATGCTGATTCAACGATATCAGACATAGCAGATGGTATGTGGCCGCCCCGAGCAGTGTCTCGGAGAGAGGGAGGTTGCTGATAGCTGGGCTGGCCCGGGGCGTGTGGAAAGTTTTACGTAAGATCGTACTTATCTTGACATGTTGTTCCTTTGACCTGAGATAATTAGAACACATCTCCTTTGTTTGAATTTTCCAAATTCTTCATCATTTTGAAGATATCACGTTTGCACGCAAGGAAAACACGGGGATATATTTTCTGGGTGTTTGTTCATTAGCCTCGACCTCGTCGGGATTCAGGGGTAAAATAGGCCCACACCAACCCCTGCTTGTCGTAAGGAGCGACTTTATGGATCGGGTGGCCAGGATCGGTGACGGCGTGGATCGTTGCTCACCCGTGAAGATCCGGGTAGAAAAGGCCTTCAGCAACCCATACTTGCCGTCACAGGCGACTATGCTTGTCGGAAGAGGCGACTAACGGTGGTTAGTGGTCAGGCTGGCTGACTTGGTTGATGCATGTCATCATAACCCAATTGCGTAGATAGGTGCTCAGAATGTCAATCCCTGGATTGTCTGGTCCAGACTCGATTATTTACAGACCGCCGTCATATAACTGGAATATTGCTGAGTGCGCCGTTAAACAACACAAAGAAACTGTTGAAAGTAGAAAGACGAAACAAATGAATGACTGAACCTACGAATAAATGGATTGATGGTTCTTATAATTGTTTACAAACCAATCATTTTCCTTCATGGTATTATAGTACTACTTGATGCAGGTGTTTGTGCTTCACGACGGTTATAGCCGACTATTTGGCCGACTACTCGTTATAACCGACTATTCGTAATAACCGTCTCAGTTATAACCGAGTATTTGTTATAACCGATTGTTCGTTATAAACGTTTTCATTGTAACCGAATATTCCTTATAACGACTCCATTATAAGTGACTATTCGTTTAACCGATTCCATTATAACCAACTATTCGTTATAACCGATTGCGTTATAACCGAATAGTCGTTTTCTTTATATTCGTCTTCGTTATAACCGGAATAACCTCAACGTCGATTATTTTCGATGCATGTAATGAATGAGATAACAATATCTCCATCCCTTAACTTACCGCCCTGAGAGTTCAGCCTAATTGTGTATATAAATATGGCTACCGGTCTTTTGGCAAAGATTGAGGAAGTACGCAGTCACAAGCCAGTCCTCAACAGAAGTAGTCACGCACATACACCCTCAACGAGCCAGTGAATGTCACGCTGCACTAGCGGGTCGCATACCTCGTCTTGTTTTGGGTGACGCTGGGTTTACTTAATTAGAATGGCTGTACATCTATTTTTTGGAGCCTTTATTACCGTCTTAGGTAAGTTGATTTATTTCAAATCATGTGTCAAATTAATTAATGTCTTCATCTATGATTATCACACATTTGCGTGTGCAGGTTGTATGTGTTTAAGTATGCTTGTGTGGGTCGTCGGTTGTGAATTCTGTTGTTCGGCGGATGGTCCCGTGTTAGTTTGTCGTGTCATTTGAGTCTGCATTTGAGAATATAAACTACTGTCAATAAACAAGAAATAGTTATTCGATGGTGATGTATTTCATTCGGGTATGCATATATGTTTTTTGTTTTGTTTGTTGTTTATCGCCGCACTCAGCAATATGCCAGCTATTTGAAGGCGGTCTGTAAATAATCGAGTTTGGACCAGATAATCCAGTTATTGACACAATAAGGCAGTGAGACTGACCACCCAATCCCGCAAGCCGCCTCTTACGACTGGCATGGGTTGTTTGAGACCGGATTGTCCCGGATATATAGAGGTAAACATCGTTCACTGTTCACACAGATAACAACACATTGTGCACGTGAGCGCAGAATGTATGTGCATTGTACAGATTAATAAAACGCACTGTTCACACAAATAATGTAACGAATAATAATAACAAACTCAGCCTCGTCTGCGTGTTTGTTTGTTTGTTGTTATTATTATAAGTTACATGGTCTGTGTACAAACACACGCTCAGCACATATTGAACAGATAAACAAAATACCGAACACACACTGTTCACATAAATAACATCTACATTCACTGTTCACACATGTAAACACATTTTTATTCACTGTTCACATACAAAACAAAATCTACATGCACTGTTCACACAAGTAAACACCATCTACATCCACTGTTCACATACAAAACAAAATCACAAAAAAGTCATGCACTGTTCACATAACTAAACAACATCTATATTCACTGTTCAAACAAATAAACACCATCTACATTCACTGTTCACACATGTAAACACATCTATATTCAGTGTTCAAACAAATAAACAACATCTATATTCACTTTTCAAACAAGTGAACACATCTACATTCACTGTTCACACATGTAAACACATCTATATTAAGTGTTCCCACACGTAAACACATCTACATTCAATATTCACACATGTAAACACATTTATATTCACTGTTCACACAAATAAAAACATTTATATTCACTGTTCACACAAATAAACACATCTACATTCACTGTTCACACAAGTAAACACAATTTTATTCACTGTTCACATACAAAACAAAATCTACATACACTGTTCACATAAATAAACAACATCTATATTCACTGTTCAAACAATTAAACACATTTATATTCAGTGTTCACACAAATAAACACCATCTTCATTCACTGTTCACAATAGTAAACACATCTATATTCACTGTTCACACAAGTAAACACCATCTACATTCACCGTTCACACATGTAAACGCATCTATATTCACTGTTCACACAAATAAACACATCTACATTCACTGTTCACACATGTAAACGCATTTATATTCACTGTTCACACAAATAAACACCATCTACATTCACTGTTCACACATTGAAACACATGTATATTCACTGTTCACACAAATAAACACATCTACATTCACTGTTCACACATGTAAACGCATCTACATTCACTGTTCACAGAAGTAAACACATCTATATTCACTGGTCACACAAATAAACACCATCTACATTCACTGTTCACATAAAAAAACAACATCTATATTCACTGTTCACACAAGTAAACACATCTATATTCACTGTTCACATAAATAAACAACATCTATATTCACTGTTCAGACAAATAAACACATCTATATTCACTGTTCACACCAGTAAACACATCTACATTCACTGTTCACACAAATCAACACATTTTTATTCACTGTTCACATACAAAACAAAATCTACATTCACTGTTCACACAAGTAAACACCATCTACATTCACTGTTCACACAAGTTAACACATCTACATTCGCTGTACACACAAATAAACACCATCTACATTCACTGTTCACACAAATATGCACACTTATATTCACTGTTCACACAAATATACACATCTATATTCACTGTTCACACAAATAAACGGGTGGTCGGGTAGCCTAGTGGTTAAAGCGTTCGCTCGTCACGCCGAAGACCCGGGTTCGATTCCCGACATGAGTACAATGTGTGAAGCCCTTTTCTGGTGTCCCCCGCCGTGATATTGCTGGAATATTGCTAAAAGCGGCGTAAAACCATACTCACTCACTCACTCACAAATAAACACCATCTTCATTCATAGTTCACACAAATATACACATCTATATTCACTACTCACACAAATATTCACATCTATATTCACTGTTCACATAAATAAACAACATCTATATTCACTGTTCAGACAAATAAACACATCTCTATTCACTGTTCACACAAGTAAACACCATCTACATTCACTGTTCACACAAATATACACACCTATATTCACTGTTCACACAAATATACACATCTATATTCACTGTTCACATAAATAAACAACATCTATATTCACTGTTCAGGCAAATAAACACCATCTACATTCACTGTTCACACAAATATACACACCTATATTCACTGTTCACACAAGTAAAAACATCTACATTCACTGTTCACACAAATAAATACATCTACATTCACTGTTCACACAAATAAACACATCTACATTCACTGTTCGCACAAATATACACACCTATATTCACTGTTCACCCAAGTCAACATATCTACATTCACTGTTCACACAAATAAATACATCTATATTCACTGTTTTGTTCGTGACAGTGCTTAACTATAATCTTTTTATACATTTAGTAACACATATACATGTGCTTTAAAGCCCCAATTTGATATCTATGTATGGCGACGTCAATATGCCACAGCCATGAAAAACATACCTTAATGTATCTGGTTTATGCAACGTGCATGCATGTGTCGATTAAAATGAAAATACTTTTTTTTCGGGTTCTGTCTGTTTACAGTTTACATCACGTGATAACTGTGTGTGGAATCTTCTATAGTACTGCTAACCGGTGTGCAAACAAACAAATAAACCGGTTTAGCCAGTTCTAGCTAGCTATGAAATCAGCTTCAGGAAAATTATTTGTTTTTTAGAGGTGAAACATGTGTTGCATTATAAAAGATTTCCTAGACAATATGTTGCGCACAGGACGCGCATGACTGCTCGTTCTTCAGTGTTGAATCACTGTCTATAAAGTAGGTTTAGCCTGCGACAAGACATGTCTGTGTAAAGAAACCGCACGCCTGAAGGGTCGGATTGCAAGTCAACATACAAATGCTATATATAAGAACAAATAAGTCTCGGCGAAAAGTACGTTTATATGAAAGTATGGACGCAAACAAATCTAGGAACGCGTGGTCTGTCCGTTAATCACAAGCTTTCGTTCACTGTCTTGTCATTGTTTATATAAAGGAGGCGAAATGTGAGAATGTATGCGATTTGTAATTTGCTAAAGATGAGGGTGGTGACTCTACGAAGACAGCGTATTATAACGGGGATACCAAGAAACCTATATACACATGTATCCTATCGAAATAAGCTGATTACTTGTTCTAGCCAGTCGCCGTTCGCTCAGTTGCGTTACGTATCATCCGGGTACTCACAGGGGAAAAACAATAACAAAGGCAACAACCAGTCCGGGGAATTGCGTTAGATCAGTGCCCCTTTAATACGGCTGGGTTGTACATCTCCGAACCAACAAACAATCAAACAAACAACATATCCTTGCGTTCCACAAGTTAATTATTTTATCGGTACCAAAATAAAACGAACTGGGACTTGAAAACATTATATAACGAAAACGTTATTTCGTGTGAGATTTCCGCCAATGACCGAGAACGTGATTTTTGCTTCAAAAGCACCTAACGCTAAAATGTGTGAGAGTTAAAGCACAGTATTTTGCATAGAATTAGCTTACAATTCATGAGGGCTAATATATAATATAACATGTATGTATATAAGCTGTTATACTCCACAGATCCATGACGGGATCGCCTCCGTGGTTTAGTGGTAGAGCGTCCGACCAGAGAGCGGAAGGTCCTGGGTTCGATCCCCGACCGCGTCATACCAAAAGACGTTTAAAGATGGTACTTGTTGTTACCCTGTCTGGCGCTCGGCATTAAGGGGCTAAAACAAGGACTGGTCGGCTCGGAATCAGTATACTGTGTCTGAGTGGGATATTCATGTTAAACTGCGGCATGGTATCTCAGTGAGCTAGCGCTATAAATCGGCATCAGTCCGGACTAGTACAAGCAGCCACACAAACACACACACGTACATGCACGTCGCTATATAAGTGCAATAATCTTGAACGCGACGTTAAACCCCATTTCACCTCACCCACCATGACGGCTATTGCAATGTTAAAGCATCTTCAAATCACAATCTTAATTCCCCACACGGGAATAACATGAGACAGAATTAATTACACACATAAATTCCTAGTTTTGTGTTTTTCTCACAAGGAATTCAATGTTTTCAGTTCTGCCTTACTTGCACTATCTTTCCTAAGAAATATGTGCACAAATGTGTCACGACCAGGTCCTTAACATTCTCCGACGTCACATTGCTGGCATCCGTCCGCGTGGCAAGATAACAAGCCCTGGAGGAGGAACCTGATATCCGGTTTTTTTTGTAAACAGTCTTTTCATGTTGATAACAAGGGCGTGTTGTGTGATTGTGCAACAGATATATATCACATTTTCGGTGAGGTGGTCAATGTGGCGATGTAAACATTGATGAAAGCTTCGGAACGTTAACATGTAACGGCGATAAGAGTGACCACAGACACAAGCGAGACTAGCCTGTCTTACACAAATACAGCCCATGCAAGTCTATAATGTTTGGCAAGTCTAGATCACTGCAGTATCAGTATCTGAAAATGAAGAGAGTCACTGGGCTCCTTTTTATTATATTTTTATTAAGTTAACTGAACAACTGTTTTTTTTCTGTACGATATATTCATTTCAGAGACTAGATGTTAGTCTAAAGCGAGACCACTAGACACATATACGAGTGTGATCTGAGACACGTTAGAAGACGCCATCAATATAGTTAGAATCTCTGTATCCCTCAGACCCTGAAACAATATATTCCAATACAGCCTATGCAAGTCTATAATATTTGGCAAGTCTAGATTACTTAAGTATCTTAAAATGAAGACAGGCTATTGGCTCCACATTAATATATTTTATAACTATTATTTAACAAAAACATTCTGTAAAATATGTTTATTTCGGATCTAGACACTCTGGTCAGACTGTAGTTGTCAAAAAAGGGTCAAATAACCTTTCCCACGCATAAAAAATACAATTCCATTAATTCACACATTACATTGATTTAACGACGTAATATTTTTATTTTGGAATACATAAAATAAATTCATAAAATTACAGACGTTTAAAAAACCTCGAGTTGTGCACAACAAACGTTTGAATATATAGATAGCTGGCAAATAAACTTTACGCAGCTTCATAAACTATTTCCGAAATGAGATTCATCTTCTGAAGATATATTGCAAACAGGACACACACGTAAACATGATTCAAAAGATTGCCATCTAGCCTGAAAAACATAGTGATATAAAACCGAAACTTTTGTGATTTGATTTCTCTCCGCTTCTAGCGTATCTCGTCGAAAGCAATGTGAAAGGTATTTACAGGAACTGTTTGTCAACATCATTTCCGAGGTCGCTGAACGCGAGCGGATGTTTGTCGAGGATACGTGGACACATTTTCCGGGCTTCATTAAACGCACTATCTGACAAGCATAACAGTGATCATCATAATATCATCTCAATAGCCACATATACACCGTATTCGACGTAATAAGCGCCCCGCTCTAATAAGCGCCCACGGCGATATTTGCTAATATATTGGCTAGTGGAACAATCCCAATTAGCACCCCGTCTGATTTGATGAGTGCACACAAGACTTATTAATCCGTCTATAATACACACTCGTGTGTTATATGCACCCTTAAGTATGGGCAATTAAATTCTGGAAAAATAAATCTGTCGTATATAACCATTTCAGGCTGTCAGTATAAACCAAGGAATTTACAATCTTTCAACTTTTTATTTCACCAAAATAATATTCTAATAAGATCCCCCTATTTCACATTCTGAGAGCGCCCTTGGCGCTTATTACGTCGAATACGGTACTACACTCAGAGGTCTGACTTTGCTACGATGGAGGACACATTGTGGTGTTTGAAGTTTGGGGACATTCTATTTAAGATATGATAAGGTTAAATGCTTTATTACCCGATAGGAAATTCTGATTTCATCAGAGTGATACACACACATGAACAAATGAATTGTAAAAAAGAACAATGACTGTTATGGATACAGATACATGTAAGAATTGCAGCGCACATAAAAAAAGACGAATTATAAAATCTGATGATGTACAACAACGATTAAGGTAAACAGGAATAAAAGACATTTTACATCTTTTGGATTTAGAATTGGAAACAAGTAAACAAGGATTTTAATTCCAGAAAGGTAAGGGCGGTGAGGTGGGGTTTAACGGAGCGTTCGAGATCGTTGCACTTCTATGGTGACGTGCATTATGCACGCGTGTGTGTGATTGCTTGTACTTACACTGGTCCGGACTAATGCCGATTTTATAGTGCTTGCGCACTGAGATACCATGTCGCATATTAACATGAATACCAAACTCAGACGCAGTATACTGACTCCGAGCCGACAAGTCCCTTTTAACGTCTTTTGGTATGACGCGGCCGGGGATCGAACCTCTGACCTTCCGCTCTCCGGACAGGCGCTCTATCCACTAGACCAGTGAGGCGGTCAATTAAAAAATAGAAAGGAGAGAAACGTCAACATCAAGATTTCATATGCATCTAAGCTAATGAATCTTCTGAAATCAACATGACACGGACCATGCGGTTTATTTACAGTCGTAGGGGGCACGGGTGGCCCAATCGTCTATGTCACCTCAATTCCCTGAAGAGTTGCGTCCCTTCGGCACGCCAGGAACCTATGATCGTTTGTTCGAATGGGAGTACCTATAGGGACTGCAGATAAGAATACGTGTCCACAGCATTTCAGCTTGTCCTAAGAGCCGATAAATTGGATCAAGTGGTCATGATCGGTCACTTGGTTGATTGCATGCCATCGTATCGATCCAACTACGTCGCTCGATGTTCATAATATCAATCACTATAAAACCGGCATAAGTCCAGACTAGTACAAGCAGCCACACAAATGTGCAGGCACGTCGCTATATAAAGCGCAATGGTCTTAGACGCGACGTTAACCCTCCTCTTCAACGGTCACTTTGAAGTAGACTAAAATTCAACATAAATCACGCACAAATCAAATACACTTCACAGTTTTGAATTATGTGGGAAATTCCCTGTTCTACGATAGCGTCCACTGTCATCTTAGGCAAAGCAAAGTTACTGAAAATGACCTCCGAAAATTAGATACATCTCCCCACTTTAAGTGATGCAGTGACCAGTAAGGAGAGTAAGGTGCAAGGAAACGATGGAGAGCCTTGGGGATTTTATAATTTGATTGTAAACACGTGGAAGTCTTCAGGAATTCCCCTGCATACAACTTGACTAAACACATTGCCTCATTAACTCGGCGTTTAGCTGGAGCCGACTTGGCCCTTGTGATGCTCAATATTGCCTAACGTTTGCTGCCTTCATCAGACCTACTCAAACAGAGCGCTTTACACTCGGAGCCCCCCGTTCTCCCTCAGTGCATTAACCTCGACCACTAGATCGGCTTATATCTGATAGACGGGATGTAATGATGATGATGATGATGATGATGATGATGATGATGATGATGATGATGATGATGATGATCAAAGATATATAATACATTGTTATAGGTGACAATAGTTAGGGATGTTTGTTTGTTGTTTAACGCCACACTCAGCAATAATCAAACTACGCGTATATGGGTGAGTGAGTGAGTTGGGTTTAACGCCGCTTTTAACAGTATTCCTGTTATATCATGGTGTGTCAGCTTAATGTGTGAGGAAAGCCCGAAGTGATGCAGGTCTCAGACTTTTACCACTTCGGTGAAACCCACGAGCACGGGTATGGTGCTGACAAACCAGTGCCCCCACACGTATATGACAGCGGTCATTAAGTAATCGAGTCTGGCCCAAACAATCCAGTGACTGACATCATGAGCATTGATAAGCATTTGCGATATGATGATATGCATCATCCAAGTCTGGGACAAACCCCCCCCCACCCCCACCCCCACCCCCACCCCCCCCCACCCCCCACCTCAAACCCCCACCCCACCCCCACCCCCACCCCCTCCGAATCCGCCAATGCATCACTCCCCGATAAACTCTATATTGACTTTTGAACACTTTTGATAGTGTTGAGAAGGGAACCGCCATTCTGAGAACCATCTGATGGCTTATACATAACTATTCAGACGTGTTTTTCCAGTTCTATAATTTGGTTGTTCTTACGGGACAGATAAGTTTGCCATAGTTGACTGCGACCATGAGCACGTCTTGGACAACGTGTCTGATAGACTTTCCTGTCCAAACAATAGCATGCTGACGTAAACATACTTATGGTTTGATATAAATTTAGCCACTTGTTAACTGTCTGACACTCGAAATGTCAACAATGCCACAAATCCTTAGCAAACAAGCGTGTGGCGTAAAGCATAATCGGAGATCGGTTATTTCCGACAGCCGCTCGGGAGAGATCGGTTTACAAAGCTGTCATTTCCGAGGCTCATGTAGTGGCGCCAGATGAAAACGGATATCACCGGATATGAGGCCTATGTACATTGGGGTTAATTTAAAGTTACCAAATGAGCTAGATTTCTGGTTAACGTGTCGAATATGTTTCCATTACCAGGTAAATAAGACTCCTAATAAAATGAAAAAATAAGTCTTTTTCACAATAGTGTCTCTTTGTCATGGCAAAGTCAAGACGTAAAAGATGCGTCTTGACCCTCTTGGTGGCACGGGACCTTATGTGGTCCCTCCCTTTTCACACACCTTTAGTGCCACAGGACCGTATATGGTCCCTCACTTTTCACACTCCTTTAGTGCCACGGGGCCGTATATGGTCCCTCACTTTTCACACACCCTTAGTGCCACGGGACCATATATGGTCCCTCACTTTTCACACACCTTTAGTGCCACGGGACCATATATGGTCCCTCACTTTTCACACACCCTTAGTGCCACGGGACCATATATGGTCCCTCACTTTTCACACACCTTTAGTGCCACGGGACCATATATGGTCCCTCACTTTTCACACACCTTTAGTGCCACGGGACCATATATGGTCCCTCACTTTTCACACACCCTTAGTGCCACGGGACCATATATGGTCCCTCACTTTTCACACACCTTTAGTGCCACGGGGCCCTATATGGTCCCTCCCTTTTCACACACCTTTAGTGCCACGAGACCGTATATGGTCCCTCACTTTCACACACCTTTAGTGCCACGGGACCGTATATGGTCCCTCACTTTTCACACTCCTTTAGTGCCACGGGACCATATATGGTCCCTCACTTTTCACACACCTTTAGTGCCACGAGACCGTATATGGTCCCTCACTTTTCACACACCTTTAGTGCCACGGGACCGTATATGGTCCCCACTTTTCACACACCCTTAGTGTCACGGGACCATATATGGTCCCTCACTTTTCACACTCCTTTAGTGCCACAGGGCCGTATATGGTCCCTCACTTTTCACACACTTTTAGTGCCACGGGACCATATATGGTCCCTCACTTTTCACACACCTTTAGTGCCACGGGACCATATATGGTCCCTCACTTTTCACACACCTTTAGTGCCACGGGACCGTATATGGTCCCTCACTTTTCACACACCCTTAGTGTCACGGGACCATATATGGTCCCTCACTTTTCACACTCCTTTAGTGCCACAGGGCCGTATATGGTCCCTCACTTTTCACACACCCTTAGTGTCACGGGACCATATATGGTCCCTCACTTTTCACACTCCTTTAGTGCCACAGGGCCGTATATGGTCCCTCACTTTTCACACACTTTTAGTGCCACGGGACCATATATGGTCCCTCACTTTTCACACACCCTTAGTGCCACGGGACCATATATGGTCCCTCACTTTTCACACACCTTTAGTGCCACGAGACCGTATATGGTCCCTCACTTTTCACACACCTTTAGTGCCACGGGACCGTATATGGTCCCTCACTTTTCACACACCTTTAGTGCCACGGGACCGTATATGATCCCTCACTTTTCACACACCTTTAGTGCCACGGGGCCCTATATGGTCCCTCACTTTTCACACACCTTTAGTGCCACGGGACCGTATATGGTCCCTCACTTTTCACACACCCTCAGTGCCACGGGACCATATATGGTCCCTCACTTTTCACACACCTTTAGTGCCACGGGACCGTATATGGTCCCTCACTTTTCACACACCTTTAGTGCCACGGGGCCATATATGGTCCCTCACTTTTCACACACCCTTAGTGTCACGGGACCATATATGGTCCCTCACTTTTCACACTCCTTTAGTGCCACGGGACCATATATGGTCCCTCACTTTTCACACACTTTTAGTGCCACGGGACCATATATGGTCCCTCACTTTTCACACACCTTTAGTGCCACGGGGCCCTATATGGTCCCTCACTTTTCACACACCCTCAGTGCCACGGGACCTGTGAAATAAGATGTCAAACAGTGAGTGCACAAAATCCAAATAATAACCATCATCGCTCCAATCATCTCCGTCTTAACATCGTGTAACTCATATTTTATACAGTGCTACGGATTGCGAAATATGCTGAGTAGTTACCGCGCTTCTTGACCTTTTTCTGCTTGTCGAACTTCATGCGATTGACGGTGATTTTTTTTATTATGCACCTATGTTACACTCCCGTAACTATTTAGTATCAGACAACCAATTTGTAAATGAACTCTGATCAGACTGGTCAGAAAGATTTCCATATTTCCCCTCTGTACAGTTGTTGGTATAAAAGTACTGACGTTTAGTCCGCAACGGATTGTTGTTTGTTCAAGAATTGCTTATTTTTAACGACTGTGTGTCATGGCGAATTAGCACTGTAGACGAAACTAAAGTGCAGATTGTCGTTCTGTTTATAATGCTGATTGACAGAAAATATTCAAATCTAAGATATGGAAAGACAGCTATGAACGTTAATATTAAGGTGGTACAAGTTAGTTCAGAGGCAGAACGTTCATGATCTACAGGTGATCGGCATTTCACGTTCCCATCATATTATAGCTGTGCCGTGAATTCATGTCCTACATGCTTACCCGTTTCGACATATAACTGTTCGTCATAGAAATGACTAAGAGTCACCTGTGATTGATCAAGCTACCTGACCGTCTTGATGTGTAAGCAAATATATTGAGTGAAGCGGCTTGGGTTGAGTCTAGTGTTTTGAGGGGGTTGTCGATCTGAATTACGGTATCACCGACAACAGCCTTGAAACAAAATATGGCGCTGTATATGCTCAAGCAGTTTGTTTACACCGTAATACTTCGCTCGAACATATGACATGCATTGAAAGCATATGATCACGGCAACTTGGTAAATTAACATATGGTGGGCACCCTAGTCTGTCTTACAGACCCTGATACAAATATATATCAAATACAGCCCATGCAAGTCTATAATGTTTGGCAAGTCTAGATCACTGCAGTATCTGAAAATGAAGAGAGTCACTGGGCTCCTTTTTATTATATTTTTATTAAGATAACTGAACATGTTCATTTCAGAGACTAGATTTTAGTCTATGGGCACCCCTAAACTGAGTTTCCACCCTTGCCGAACTAGGCTGGAGTTTCTGGGCTCGGTCGTAGCGCCACCAGTGGCTATCACGAGTTGTGTCCCTTCTATGTCCCTCCTATTGACCAGTCAGATTCCACCTCTCATGTCTCAAGCATTTACTTCGAATAAAATGGCGTCGCCAAGCCAAGACGATCTGCTCGATAATCAGAATTTGTTTGTAATAAAAGGGTCTTACTTCGCGAATTGCATCAAATCACGTGAGCACCTTGATAAAAAAACAAAAAAACAAGAAAAGATTTGGAAAATATCTGATGACGCTAAGATGACAGTACACATGCTTTATAAATCTTGCAATCGACCTTAATCTGCGATTCGACGTCACAGTCGTATATAGAAACACGCCAAATTCCAAGCTCTGTTCGGTATTTGGAGAATAGGTACAGGTAATTGACGTGAGGATTGTGAGAATTTGCGGGAAATACCCACCTGTGTATAAAATGGATTTGTCCAACATTGCCGAGGTCGGATTTTATTGAGGGAGCCATAATTGTTAAAATACGGGTAAAGAATTTTAAAGCTTATATATTTTATCATCATCCTTAAAGAGGCCGTACATAATGTTTATATCTCATATAAAGATAAACGACTCGTGATCGTTGTTTATCGTACAATAAAACACTGCAGGAAGAATGAACCACTCGGAGATACGCCCCTCGTGGTTTGTTCTCCCCCTTCTCCCCCTTAACACAACTACAACATATTGGGATACTGTACAGTGCACTTCAACATATATCCACATTATCATCAACATCGTCAGCATCAGAAACATCACCAGCATCATGACCATCAACACATCGAAATTTACATGAATCTAAACTCTATGCTTCACATTTCCAACGTATACATATACACAGGCATCGACGCCTTATCACGTTCTAATGGCTCGTCAGCGCATACTCATCAGAGTATATCCCAAATCCATACTCTCACAACTGGAGTGTTCGAGATTTAGACTATGGAGACCGATCCATCTCACAACGTATTATCACGTCTGAGGCCTGCATCACTTCGGGCTTTCCTCCCACATTAAACTGACACGCCGCGACATAACTGGAATACTGTTAAAAGTGGCGTTAAACCCAACTCACTCACTCACTAACTAGTTCATAAGGGCAAGTGAGTGAGTGGAATTGCGTCCCTTTGAACAGTATTTTTGTTTATCACGGCGTGTTAACTTGATGTCAAAGGAAAGTGATGCAGATCTTTGACGTTTACCACTTTAGTGGAACCCACGAGCACAGGTATGGTGTTGCCAAACCTAGAAACGTTCAGAACGAACCGTGATTTGAACCCGTGATCATTGGTTTCTGGCACGTCTAAGGGACGTAACTCTGCACAGCGAATTGATGCGCATCAGACAAATTGTCCTTTTGAGTAAATTGAGTGCTAAATACAATACGACAGGATAAACCTCAAGCGGGGTCGCGTTTATGGTGAGTGAGTAAAAACATTAACATCATATGGGCAGTGTGTCAGCCGTATAGTAAACACGAGCTGTTTGATTTTTAAGATATATCTTTGGTATTTCACTTTGCAGCAGTTGTCCCCCTTGTCTCGGGACAGGCGAGATGTGACCTTGCCAAGGCCAGTCAATGTATAGAAGAACTGGAGTCAATCTTGAATGACACGAAGGACGAAGGAAGGACAGTTCAAGACAAGATTCGAATGTGCACGTGAGTCTTTAAGACATGGGCAGCATAGCACGTTGTGCAGAAGGGTTCGTTATCTCATAGAGGCTGAATTCACTAAAGCCGACCCACGGCTTTAAAGCTAAGGCGATCGTAACTCCCATATTTTAGCAAAGACTTCAGACAGTCGTTTCGCAAAGACTATATAGTAACTCCCTCACTTTAGCAAAGGTTGGTTGGTTTGTTGTTTAACGCCGCACTCAGCAATATTCCAGCTATATGACGGCGGTCTGTAAATAATCGAGTCTGGACCAGACAATCCAGTGATTAATATCATGAGCATCGATCCACGCAATTGGGATCGATGACATGCATCAACCAAGTCAGCGAGCCTGACCACCCGATCCCCGGAATCTTCACGGGTGCTAAGCCTTGTGGTTAAAGCGTTCGCTCATCACGCCGAAGACCGGGTTTGATTCCCGACGTGGGTACATTGTGTGAAGCCCATTTCTGGTGTCCCCCGCCGTGATATTGCTGGAATATTGCTAAAAGCGGCGTAAAACCATACTCACTCACTCACTCACTTTAGCAAAGACTTCAGACAGTCGTAGCGCGAAGACGATCGTAACTCCCACACTTCAGCAAAGACTTCAGACAGTCGTAGCGCGAAGACGATCGTAACTCCCAAACTTTAGCAAAGAATTAAGACAGTCGTTGCGCGAAGACAATCGTAATTCCAATATATGCAGTTGCAAAGACGTTAGATAGTCGAAGCATAATCGCTTCTAGATCTCATGTCGCTAAGGTGGATATGACTGCAAGATTGGTGAGTGAGTGAATGCACTGTTACGCCGCTTTACGCCTGTAAATACTTATATATTATTCGGAACGCTGATGGTGGATAGCGTGAGCAGCGACCAACCCCGCCGGTGTATACGATACAATATAACAGACCAGGATGCCGTTGTACAATTCCATCTTAGCGCTAAGGTGATCGTAACACCCATACTTTAACACAGAATTGCGACAGTCGAAGCGCAGGTTGTTTTGTATACCCTTGCCATACATTGTGACCAATCAATCCTCACTTTAGTCGGCTCTTACGTTTGTTGCACTCAGCAGTACTACAGCTTTATCCCAGCAGTCTGGTCGTTCCAGGGCAATAACTACTACTACCAATACTACTACTACTACTACTACTACTACCACTACTACTACTACTACTACTACTACCACTACTACTACTACCAATACTACTACTACTACTACTACTACTACCACTACTACTACTACTACTACTACCACTACTACTACTACTACTACTACTACTACTACTACAACTACCTCTTCCACTACCACTACTACTACTACTACTACTACTACTACTACTACTACCACTACTACTACTACCACTACTACTACTACTACTACTACTACCACTACTACTACTACTACTACTACTACTACCACTACCTCTACCACTACTACTACTACTACTACTACTACCGCTTCTACTACTACTATTACTACTTCTACTACCGCTATTACTACTACTACTACTACCACTGCCACTACCACCAACACTACTACTACTACTACTACTACTACTACTACTACTACCACTACTACTACTACTACTACTACTACTACCGCTTCTACTACTACTACTACTACTACCGCTTCTACTACTACTATTACTACTTCTACTACCGCTATTACTACTACTACTACTACCACTGCCACTACCACCAACACTACTACTACTACTACTACTACTACTACTACTACTACTACCACTACTACTACTACTACTACTACTACTACTACTACCGCTTCTACTACTACTATTACTACTTCTTCTACCGCTATTACTACTACTACTACTACCACTGCCACTACCACCAACACTACTACTACTACTACTACTACTACTACTACTACTACTACTACCACTACCACTACCACTACCACTACTACTACTACTACTACTACTACTACTACCACTACCTCTACCACTACTACTACTACTACTACTACTACTACCGCTTCTACTACTACTATTACTACTTCTACTACCGCTATTACTACTACTACTACTACCACTGCCACTAGCACCAACACTACTACTACTACTACTACTACTACCGCTTCTACTACTACTATTACTACTTCTACTACCGCTATTACTACTACTACTACTACTACTACTACTACTACTACTACTACTACTACAACTACCCCAGCCGCTACCACTACCACCAACACTACTACTACTACTACTACTACTACTACCCCAACCGCTACCACTTCTACTAGTGCTACTACCCCAACCACTACCACTACCACTACCACCAACACTACTACTACTACTACTACTACTACTACTACCACTGCCACTACCACCAACACTACTACTACTACTACTACTACTACTACTACTACTACTACCCCAACCGCTACCACTACCACCAACACTACGACTACTTCTACTACTTCTACTACTACTACTACTACTACTACCCCAACCGCTACCACTTCCACTACTGCTACTACCCCAACCACTACCACTACCACTACCACCAACACTACTACTACTACTACTACTACTACTACTACTACTACTACTACAAGGTTGCATGATAATGGTCCCGAAGTTTGAGGAGAAGATTGTTCCATTGATGTGTTACTGCATAGGAGAAAGATGGATGTCCAGGAGTACCAAGCTTAACTTGCAGCACAAGAGGTAGCCGTGATTCAGAACAGAGAGATGTGGATGGCATGTTGGGTGAAGGTCACCGAGACATGATGGAATGCAGGGTGAAGGTCACAGAGATATGATGGAGCTGTTTGAGAGTGGCACTGATAGGCAAAACAGGGAAATTTAAAGTTGATGTGCTGTTGTACAGGAAGCCAATGAAATTCTTATGACCATAGGCTTCGGGGAACTAGAATTCCCATGAGGGCAAAATTGAATTACTCATACGGTGACTAAATTCTAATTTTCATCGTAATTAAAGATAAACTTCACGTTTGCCTTAATTAAAAAAAAAATGCGAACATATACTGAAATTGGTGTTATGTAACAACCCGCAAACGCGATGTAAACTCCATTTCACCTCACCTCACCTAAAAGATTGGGGGAACGAGTGGTGCCGCAATTCACTGTGCAGAGTTGCGTCCCTTGGGCACGCCAGAAACCTATGATTATGTTTCTAGGTTTGTCAGCATCATACCCGTGCTAGTGGGTTTCACCGAAGTGGTAAACGTGTAAGACCTGCATCACTTCGGGCTTTCCTCCCACATTAAGCTGACACGCCGTGATATGACTGGAATAGTGTTAAAAGCGGCGTTAAACACAACTCACTCTGTGCAGAGTTTTGCCCCTTGAACACGACCGATGTGATGTGGGTTCGAATCCCAGTTCACCCCGATTATGTTTGTAGGTTTGCCAATTCCATACCCATGAGTTTCGCCAAAACGGTAAACGTATTAGACCTGCATCATTTCGAGCTTTCCTCCCACATGAAGCTGACACGCTGTGATACAACTGAAACTCTCATCAAAGCGGCGTTAAACCCAAGTCACACACTCACTCAACTAAAGGTGTATTCATTTAACAATACTATGAACATATCATGATCTGTTTCAGATTGACGTTGCGCAGCAATAACATCAGTACTTGTTACATGATGAATACAGCCATGTGTCCCGACAATCCCGACACTCAACGTCAAGCAAGTCGGTGGACTTCTATCACAGACGAGATCGATCTATTCTGTGATAATGGTATGTTTCTCTTTATTTGACTGTGTATGTTTGAGACCCGTGATGAATCGGGGTAGAATAGGTCTTCAGCAACCCATGCTTGCCGTAAAAGGTAACTATGCTTGTCGTAAGAGGCGACTAACGGGATCGGGTGGTCACGCACACTGACTTGGATGATACATGTCATCGTATCCCATTTACGTAGTTCGATGCTCATGATATCAAATACTGGATTGTCTGGTCCAGACTCGATTATTTGGAGACCGTCGTCTTATAGCTGGAATATTGCTGAGTGCGGCGTTAAACGAACAAACAAATGTATGTATGAAGTGAGCCGAATGCTCGTTGTCGCTTCATTCAAATAGTCTGGTTGCTACGATACACGTTACCAATTCTTCCATCTCACGCCAGACTGCCAGGACTACAAGGAGATTAAGGCTTGCAAGGAGACGGTCAATATGGACGCCATAGAACAGGGAGCACCGTCCACTTTTTGTAGGTAAGTGATTTTTGAAGAAACAAGAATATAGATAGTTTGTAACTTCTTACCCTTTGAACAATCCATTTCGGAACTAATCGCCCCTTTTTCACTAACCTCATGCGTTGGAGGGGTGGTGTGGGGGTGTTGGAGGAGGATCTTGTATTTTTTTTAAAATGTTTTGTCCTCCCAAATCCTGACAAATATAAATATCTTGCGTTAGTTCATATCTCAAAATTAAATTGTTGACTAGATGGCCTGAGACAAAATGTGTCGAGGGTCCTAAAAAACTCTTAATGTGGAGATGTTTTATTTGGAGATGCATTGAGAGAAAAAATGTGTTCTGTCACTGACAAATATATACCAGATACACTCTGGAATATTATATGATCGGCCCTTTACGATCCAGGGCCCCTTTCCACAAAACGATCTTAGTGCTAAGATCTTCGTAACTCCCATACTTTAACATAGGCTTACGACAATCATAGCACTAAGATAGCTTTGTGGAACAGGCCCCAGCTCACCTTAAATGCTCTTTTTCTGACGATGTCCTGTTTTACTTCCCTGACAGATTTTTAATAATAGAAGAACTTGGGGCCAACAATGTTTACAGGTCTTTACAGTGTTGTCACTGTCTCTAGTGTACAGTGACCGCCTCCGTGGTCTAGTGTTAGAGCGTCCGCCCGGAGAGCGGAAGGTCCAGGGTTCGATCCCCACCAGCGTCATACCAAAAGACGTTAAAAGATGGTACTTGTTGTTACCCTGTCTGGCGCTCGGCATTAAGGGGCTAAAACAAGGACTGGTCGGCTCGGAGTCAGTATAATGTGTCTGAGTGGAGTATTCATGTTTAACTGCAGCATGGTGTGTCAGTGTGCTAGCACTATAATTCGGCATCAGTCCGGACTAGTACAAGCAGCCACACACTCACATACACGTGCATGCACGTCGCTATATCAGTGCAATAATCTTGGACGCGACGTTAAACCCCATTTCACCTCACCTCACCTCACCTCACCTCACCTCACCTCACCTCACCTCACCTCACCTCACCTCTAGTGTACAGTACATTCACTCTGTTCCTTAAAAAGAACCCACTTATCTGATGGTAGATGACAAGATTGTAGAAACACAAATACGTACATACTCCAGAAACACAAGTGTCAAAGCGTGTGGTGTCACCCTGGGCAAGTGACTTAGTTCAAATGTGCCTCTGTAAACCCAGCAGGGAATGGGTACCCGATATGTTGAATGTAAAACTCCCCAGCGCCCGTAGGCAGCTTTGGTTGCATCCTCCCCAGGAAGTAGAGAATGATAACTTAAATGCAAACAGATACAATGGTCGGGGAACAAATAAAACCGCATTTGACAGATCCTAGTAACTGGATATACATGCGGTATGTAAATGTATAATATTATAATAATAACTTGTCTCCATCGCGAATTAGCTGGAAATCTAACGATTATTGTAAATTTTAACTCACTCACTCACTCTGGTAACGCCAGTATTGTTGTCATTTCGTGTTGTTTTACAGGACGTATGGCGAGAGTAAGCAGTGTTTGGCCGACAACATTGACGGCGACAGCTGCGGGTACAAGGAAGACATCTACGACGCTCTGTATGACGGGTCGTACTTCAGAAACTACTACCAGAACGTCTGTCTAACTGGTGAGAGTCAGCACACTGTACCATATTGCGTTAGTTGCACGGGACACCAGACCACCGTTGAATGAGAAGAGAATTACTTCACCGAAAATTTTCGCGTGAAGAAACATGTGTTTGATTTAATTTGTACACAAAGTTTTGACTCCTTGAAACCAAAATAAAACACTCTGTATATACGCATACAAGTTGGCAACTGTTGACAATTTCTTTGGTGTTGGCAAAAGAACAGATATTACTGAGATCATCCTCTTACGTTAACATAAACGTTCACATTGCCACATATACACACAGTGCAAATTTACATTTGCACCTGCTCCAGACATGATGCAAATGTGCTCCTGGACTAAATATACACACATGAGTAAACGCGTTCACATGACGAGTATACTCATGACGACCTGCTCCAGACATGATGCAAATGTGCTCCTGGACTAAATATACATTCATGAGTAAACGCGTTCACATGACGAGTATACTCATGACGACCTGCTCCAGACATGATGCAAATGTGGTCCGGGACTAAATATACACACATGAGTAAACGCGTTCACATGACGAGTATACTCATGACGACCTGCTCCAGACATGATGCAAATTTGCTCCTGGACTAAATATACACACATGAGTAAACGTGTTCACATGACGAGTATACTCATGTATGTATTTCTACACACGTATGCACATATACACACATATATATAGGCGTATGTGAACGGGGTATAAGTCGTTTCGTGGATCATTATAGACAAACGGTCCACGTGGATGGGTGTTTACAATGACTTCACCCGTTTACGCATTAACCCATGATATTTGTGTGTCATCATGACCTTATATTGACCTGTCAGATCACCCGTTTGTTGAAATATGAACAGGTCATGTGAGAAGCAAATAAACCAATCACATCACCGGAAATTCCTTAAACTTACAAATACGAATCTTATCGAAATTTGTGTGTTATCATGACGTCATATTGACCTGTCAGATCACCGGTTATAAGCTCCAGCCACCGAGGGTGCGGTAGTTCCAACCGCAAATCCCGCTTTAACACCCTGGGTAATTTTTAAAAGAAAATTATGTTTATATGACAAACTTTACCCGTCAGATTGTACATATATTCCAAGGTTTATTGTGCCTTTCAATAACAGAAATATTAATTAAATCTGTCTTATAGGTTTTTGTAATTTGTCTTGCAGATTGTCCTAACCTAGACGAGACAGTGAACATTCTGAAAAACTGCTATACTTTCTTAGAAAATTATGACGTATCCAACGTCTGCCCGTAAGTGTGATTTATGCACGTATCTTCGTATGTTGCCATACTCGTACTGCCCTGCTATGATGCAACACTCTCTTGCTATCTTGCTATAATGCTATACTATCTTGCTATGATGTTATATGTTCCAATTATGACGCTATATTACCCTGGTATGATGCAATACTTTCTTGCTATGGTGCTATACTATCTTGCTATGATGCTATACTATCTGGATATGATGCTATACTATCTTGCTATGATGCTATACTATCTTGCTATGATGCTATACTATCTGGATATGATGCTATACTATCTTGCTATGATGCTATACTATCTTGCAATGATGCTATACTATCTTGCTATGATGCTATACTATCTTGCTATGATGCTATACTATCTTGCTATGATGCTATACTATCTTGCTATGATGCTATACTATCTGGATATGATGCTATACTATCTTGCTATGATGCTATACTATCTTGCTATGATGTAAAACTATCTGGATATGATGCTATACTATCTTGCTATGATGCTATACTATCTGGATATGATGCTATACTATCTTGCTATGATGCTATACTATCTTGCTATGATGCTATACTATCTGGATATGATGCTATACTATCTTGCTATGATGCTATACTATCTTGCTATGATGCTATACTATCTGGATATGATGCTATACTATCTTGCTATGATGCTATACTATCTTGCTATGATGCTATACTATCTTGCTATGATGCTATACTATCTTGCTATGATGCTATACTATCTTGCTATGATGCTATACTATCTTGCTATGATGCTATACTATCTTGCTATGATGCTATACTATCTTGCTATGATGCTATACTATCTGGATATGATGCTATACTATCTGGATATGATGCTATACTATCTTGCTATGATGCTATACTATCTTGCTATGATGCTATACTATCTTGCTATGATGCTATACTATCTTGCTATGATGCTATACTATCTTGCTATGATGCTATACTATCTGGATATGATGCTATACTATCTTGCTATGATGCTATACTATCTTGCTATGATGCTATACTCTCTTGTTATGATACTATACTGTCTTGCTATGATGATATACTGTCTTGCTATGATGCTATACTATCTTGCTATGATGCTATACTATCTGGATATGATGCTATACTATCTGGATATGATGCTATACTATCTGAATATGATGCTATACTATCTTGCTATGATGCTATACTCTCTTGTTATGATACTATACTGTCTTGCTATGGTGCTATACTGTCTTGCTATGATTCTATACTATCTTGCTATGGTGCTATACTTCTCAGTTATAATGCGACACTATCCTGCTGAGATGTTATCCTGTGAACCCCATCATACTATGATGCCTATCCATGATTGCTAAAATGTATTTTATTCTAACACGATATTCTTCACTTGGACTACGGACTACATCATGCTGTGTATTTGTCCCACTGGAATGTTATTATGACACAGATTTATACAAAACATACACGCAAGTTTACGATTTTTCTTTCGTTAATCGTTTTCGTATGTTTACATAAAGTAAATTCTACATCAATCCCTTTGGGAAGCGCACACGGTGTATATGCAAATATATAGAGCGTCAGTGCTGGAGAATAACCAATCCGAAAACAGGTGTTAGTATTTAGTGAAATGGTATTCTACTGAAAAGTGTAGGTGAACTTAATTGTGATGATGCCGTTAGACAATAATAGTCCACTGAATTTCAGGGCTCATCGCAACTTCAGCAAGTGTTTAAACAGCTACCCCGCCAAGCCGTGTGAACAGTTCCACAACCTCGTCCCCCTCATCCTCTACCGGTACGACTACCTGAAGAACCAGAGGCTTTGTCAGGACGATGCCTGTCAACGAGCTCGCACCTGCCAATCACATGTCCAGAGACAGTATGACACCACCCTCGGTAGCTATGTTGACCGATCAAGTACTCTGTATCTGGACGATTTATGTTTGTAAGTGTACCGCGTCTTGAGATGTTCGGTTTGTTTTGTTTGTTTGTTTGTTTGTTGTTTATTAGTGTTGCAATATTCCAGCAAGTGACGTCTGTCTGTAAATAATCGACTCTGGACCATACAATCCAGTGATTGATATCATGAGCATCGATCCACGCAATTTGGATACGATATGCATCATCCACGTCAACGGTGCCTGACCGCCCGATCACGGGCTCTCACACTGCGAAGTGCATCAAATCACTTGAGCACCTTGATTAAAAACGTGAACAGATTTGCAAAATATCTGTCGAGGCCCAGTTGGCGGTACACACCGAAATCTGCTTATTGAAATCCATGTCGTTAGTCCAGCCAAAATGTAACTCCGGAATTCCAGCCTAGTTCGGCAAGGTTGGAAACTGGACTTTTATAGTCAGTTTATAATTACGCCTAACGGGAAGATGGAGTATGTTCGGTTAGCGAGATGTTTATTCAGGTCCATTCTGAAATACCCTAGACCTCTTCGCCTCATTTAATTTCGGAAATGACGTCACTGGCAAAATGATAAAATGCGGCGTTAAACAACATTCACTCACTCACTACAAGACACCAGACATTACTATATCTGATCCACTTCTATACTTATGTATATGGTGTCTCATTAAAGAAGAAACGCACGATGTTCCTACACATGGCGATTGCATCTTAGAATGGGTCATCGGTTAAAATCGAACAATGCCGGTCAAGGACGAGGGTCATCTGAATGTCTCCAAACCAGATTCTTCTCTTCAATTGGTTTTGTTGTCTCAGGCAATCGGATCATACCATGAGAACGTTAGACTCGGATT
Organism: Haliotis cracherodii; assembly: GCF_022045235.1. Lineage (NCBI taxonomy): Eukaryota > Metazoa > Mollusca > Gastropoda > Lepetellida > Haliotidae > Haliotis > Haliotis cracherodii. The sequence goes on from NW_027266266.1 coordinate 42,121,078, forward strand.
TGGAATTTATCTTGTGATGACCACCTTATTATCTCAGTATACACTGATACATATTGCGAAACCTATCATTTCAGGGTTGTAATTAGTGGCAACAATCACACGGAGTGTTACGATGAATACATTGACGACTGTACAACTGAACCATCACATCCCCTCAGACAGCAGTGGGGCGAAGTGGTCAGGGACATACACAACTTGTGCAATAAAGGTACGTCTGTGTTTGGGCTGAAGATTATAGCCCTTGTGTTTCTAACCTAGATTTAAGCCCTTGTGTTTATAACCTAGATTAAAGCCCTTGTGTTTATAACCTAGATTTAAGCCCTTGTGTTTATAACCTAGATTTAAGCCCTTGTGTTTATAACCTAGATTTAAGCCCTTGTATTTATAACCTAGATTAAAGCCCTTGTGTTTATAACCTAGATTTAAGCCCTTGTATTTATAACCTAGATTAAAGCCCTTGTGTTTACAACCTAGATTTAAGCCCTTGTGTTTATAGGTGAGGTGAAATGGGGTTTAACGTTGCGTCCAAGATTATTGGACATATAGCGACGTGCATGCACGTGTGTGTGTGGCTGCTTGTACCGGACTGATGCCGATTTATACTGCTAGCTCACTGAGATACCATGCCGCAGTTTAACATGAATACCCCACTCAGACACAGTATACTGACTCCGAGCCGACCAGTACTTGTCTTAGCCCCTTAATGCCGAGCGCCAGACAGGGTAACACCAAGTACCATCTTTTAACGTGTATGGTCGGTATGACGCGGCCGGGGATCGAACCCTGGACCTTTCACTCCCTGGGCTGATACTCTACCACTAGACCACGGAGGCGGTCCCTTGTGTTTATAACCTAGATTTAAGCCCTTGTGTTTAAAAAACCTGTTTTCGCCGCGAATAGCTGCAATATTGCTGAAGCGACTAAAAGCTATGTTTACTCATTCACTCATAATCACTTAAATGTTGATCGAACACAATTGTGTCACTGAACAGAGTAATCAATGTGACACAAGTTGCCTTTTGCAGTTCGTGGGTGATAATGTATACACCCGTCCAGAAAAAGAAACAGGCATTGTTCCTGGAATAATATGTCCCCAGTCCACAAAACTATTGTCGGCTACCAGTGTCGTAACCATGGTAACTCCCATCCTTTAACACAGACAAAAGACTTGTGTAACTCCTGTACCTCAACATAGACGACAGTCGAAGCCACAATATTTACATAGACATACGAACAACTTAACGCCTATACCGTAACATAGGCTCGCGGCTCATGTTCGCGGCTCGTAGGCTCATCCAGGTACACTCAATGTTGAAAGGTGCGGGTACGGCTAGCCGTGCCGCAATTCGCTGTGTAGAGTTGCGTCCCTTTCGCACGCCAGAAACCTGTGATTGTGGGTTCGAATCCCGGTTTGCCCGATTATGTTTCTAGGTTTGTCAGCACCTTACCTGTGCTCGTGGGTTTCACCGAAGTGGTAAAGAGGCCTGCATCACTTGGGACTTTGCTCCCATATTAAGCTGACATGTCGTGATATAACTGGAATACTGTTGAAAGCGGCGTTAACCCAACTCACTCACTCACTCACTCACTCACTCACTGATGAACGACTCACGGATGAAGGTTTGGAAACTTTTTTTCCCTCCAGATTGCGGGGGTGTCATGAATGCCATCCCAAGGTGCCACAACGCTGTCCTCTACGAGAGCTTCTACAGCAACAGCTGGTCCCAGTTCTGTCAGTGAGTACAGGAGTTCACAAATCCGAATTTACAGTGAAACCAGTCTATTCGAAGTCTTCTTTCCCATTGATAATACATCGAGATGCACATAGTTCGACATAAGCAGAGTGCCGAAAATAGACCAAAGAGTCCATACTGATTGTGTCTGGAATATAAAGTCCACTGTAACAGTCCACGGTATATATATTGAGTCATTGAGTTCGGTTTAACGAGGTTTCATTGCATAGCATATACACTGAGGAGCAAAGGAAACTATACCTCAGTTGTTTTTATCACGTTTTCAACTGAAAATAACTACATTAGCGATATTATATCCAAAAATGAACTGTATTGGCGCTTAATCAGCACTCAAAGAATACTTCAAAATGGTTTTATTTTAAAAAATCTAATTGAGATTCAAAACTTTAAAAATTAAAAAGCAAATTGTATTAGACTCATCTGCTGTGGTATTTTAGACATCCCATCTTGGAAAATCAAATGCACCATGATCGGGTAAATGCTTGTAAATTCATTGCTAACCCCTGTCTTCATTGAACCAATTTATTTTTGCACAAAATTACCCAGCCACATATTACTTTTATTACAAACTGTTGCACGAACGAGTGATTGGTAAACATGCGTAATCAAATTTAACAACAGTTCTTTCATATTTCAAAAAATTACATTAACAAATCGATACACTTCCCGTTGCCCCTCAGTTTATGGTTTGGTTGTTGCTTGACAATGTTTTTAGTAAGGCGATTTAAAAATAGAAAGTTTATATTTTATATTCTACAAAAGAAATACCCAATTCTACTGTACTTCGTACTTTACATACTGTACATTGTCGGTTATTGTCATTAACTGTACATCATACACATGTACATTGTCTGCTCTTGTCATCCACGCTGGAGACAGGGAAATAATTTATGTCATTTAATACTTCTAGGTCACATACCAATGCCACAACATGTGTGACAAATTTAAATTGTCCGCTGGGAACTGCCATGTTCAGCAAGTTGCTGAAATCAGAAGTGGAGGACTTTGTTGCTAATGTTTGCGTTAATGGTAAGTTGGTTGATAGAACGGGCTGGGTAGTTAAAGAGGTGTGGTTGATATTGCTGTAGTGTATGAAACACCTTTACATCCGGATATAGGACTGTTAGTAAAAGGCAAATATTTGCACCAGTGCTTGAAACACCTTTACATCCGGATATAGGACTGTTAGTAAAAGGCAAATATTTGCACCAGTGCTTGAAACACCTTTACATCCGGATATAGGACTGTTAGTAAAAGGCAAATATTTGCACCAGTGCACGAAACACCTTTACATCCGGATATAGGACTGTTAGTAATAGGCAAATATTTGCACCAGTGCACGAAACACCTTAACATCCCGGATATAGGACTGTTAGTAATAGGCAAATATTTGCACCAGTGCACGAACACCTTTACATCCGGATATAGGACTGTTAGTAATAGGCAAATATTTGCGCCAGTGGTGAGATGAGGTGAGGTGAATGGGGTTTAATGTCTGTTCAAAGTTATTGCGCTTATATGTGCGTGCATGTGTGTGTGTGCTCTCTCCATTAGACCACGGAGGCGGTCTGTTCCGACAGTGGTCGAATGTTGGCACCAATGGTATCATCCCTGCAGTTGGTGGATATGTGGGGTATACGATGTTAGCCTTTAGAATCCACAAGTGAGTGAGTGGAACAGTATTCCAGTTATACCACAACAGCTTGATATCGGGGGGAAAGCTCAGCGCGATGCAGGTCTTAGACATTTACCAGTTTGATGAAACAACTTTGGTCGAACAGGGATTCGAACCCATAACCATAGGGTTCTGGCTCTTCTAAGGGACAGAACTCTGCACAGCGAATTGCGCGCTTTAGACGACTGGGTCACTTGTGCCGCCAGAATTCAGAAGGGGTTGTAAAACAGTTGTAGGGTTGGAAAGATAGATGAAATCTGTTGGCAGTTACTAAAAATGACTCAGGCAAATGCTTTTATTTCAGAATGCAGCAACCTTGAGGAGACTTTGTTCTCCGTGGAGAGATGCGTTCCTTTCTTGACTAAAACAGTAACCTCGGCCAATGACTGCAGGTAAGTGTGTACAAAACACTGAAACCATGGAAACTGATAGCATGTGCGCGTGCGTGCGTATGTCCGTGTATGCGTGTGCGCATGCTGTTTTGTGCAAGAATCAGCAATCCAGCTTTATCCCGGCGGTGGCCAAATCTAGGCCAAGCATGATGATTGTTGTCACCAGGGCCCCGTTCCACAAAGCGAGCTTAGCGCTAAGATGATCATAACTCCCATACTTTAACATAGGCTTACGACAATCATAGCACTAAGATCGCTTTGTGGAACAGGGTCCAGGTACATTCCATGCATTGCAGCTAAACCTCAGTTCAGTTCAAAAGGTTTTGTCGGATCGTAAACCAACAGACCTGTTAACCTCCCACCCCAAAACCTCAGACATTTATATTTATATTTAGAGTCGTCCCACATATTCGGATTTGTGACCTGTGAAGACCTGTGAAGATCCGGGGTAGAATAGGTCTTCACCAACCCATGCTTGCCGTACATAGTGACGATGCTTGTCGTAAGAGGCGACTAACAGGGTCGGGTGGTCAGGCTCGCTGACTTGGTTGATGCATGTCATCGTATCCCAATTTCGTGGATCGATGCTCATGATGTCAATCACTGGATTGTCTGGTCCAGACTCAACAATGTACAGACCGCCGTCATATATATCTGGAATATTGATGAGTGCGGCGTTAAACAACAAACAACAAACAAACTAACAAACAAGTACATACATTCTCGTTTCAGTAATTATTATGACTTCACGAGCTGCATGCTGAGGTCTACAGTCCGCCCCTGCAAAGAAGTAGACGACATTCTGAACTTCCTGTCACCAAACTTCACATCACGAAAAGACAGATGCACAACTACTCCAAGTAAGTCTCTTCCGCCCACGATTAAAACAAGAAACGTTTTTGAAATAACTATCACATGCTGATGCATATAATATCCATTCTTACCCTATATTAATGTTTGAGTGGTTTGAGTAGGAGAACCGGTGTCCATACCGGACAGGAGTTAACAGGTTAGCTGGGAGTTAGTATGTCGCAAAGTGCGGTAGCCCTGCTTGGAATCGCAAGGGTCTCGCACTATAAAACTAGCAAAATACCTTGGAGTGGTTTCAAGTAAGACAATGCATTTTCCTTTGCCATTTGTTAATAGTTGACAGTCGTTTAAGCGACGTAAAATCAACCATTCTGCTCCTTGTTACATACAAGGGAAGACATTAAGGAACCGGAATTAACTCTTCTGAGTTACTTCCCTTATCCGCGTAAGGATCCACTGAAGTTCGAGATTTGCCCTGATTATGACTCTTTGTTTGTCAGCATCTCTCTTTGTTACATACAAGGGAAAACATTAAGGAACCGGAATTAACTCTTCTGAGTTACTTCCCTTATCCGCGTAAGGATCCACTGAAGTTCCAGATTTGCCCTGATTATGACTCTTTGTTTGTCAGCATCTCTCTTTGAGCTTTGAGAGTTGCCCAATTGGGGTAATAATCGGAGGCTCCGATCTGCCCACTCTTGACCTCCTCCTACGCCGCCTTATAACTGAAATACTTATCGAAGCGGCCTTAAACCGGCGTTAAACTCACTCACTCAGGAATAGGACAGTTAACTTTGTCAATTTGTCTGGAATATCCGTAAACAGCTCTTTTTTATAGCAACAACAACTACCACTACTACTACAACAACAACAACCCCAACCACAACCACTACTCCTACAACAACAACAACCCCAACCACAACCAGTACTTCTACTACAACAACAACCCCGACCACAACCACTACTTCTACGACGACCACAACCACTACACCGTCCACTACCACGACTGAACTGACTACAACTTTTCAATCAACGCAAGAAACGGTCCCAACTAGTACAACATCAACAAGAACAACAACAACGACCACAACAACAACGACGACGACGACGACCTCACCCGACACAACAATGGAAACAACCATAGACGTTCCTGATACTTCGGCCTGTGTAACTCTAAATCTCATGAAAGCTATCAATGCTTCTTCTCAAAAACACAACTCAACATCGCCTGAAGATAATTCCAGCCTGTGTGTGTAAGTGCCCAATGCATGATCACTACACCCCTTTAACAGCAGGAGAAGGGGAAATGAAATGAATCTTTCCCCAGGACGTGAGGTAGCCTTCTGGTTTAAGTGTTCGCTCGTCAGTCCGAACGCCCGGGTTCGATTCCCCATTTATGGTGACCCCGCCATTTTATTGCTCGACTATTGCTAAATGTAAAACTATAATCAATCAGTTTACTAAAACTGTAAAAGGATATTGCACGACTGCCAGTAAGTCACGGTTCGATATAACTTCCATTTATTGTGACGTCATGTTAAAATGGAGATCCCGGGATACAATAGATCCCAGTACTATGCTTGACGTAGTAGGCGTTATAACGAGGATTGGATGGTTACAGCGTGACCTTGCTGTTCGCGTGTCATCGGAACCAGATGGCGTAGGTCGGTCAACTGTTACTGGTTTGCCTGGCCCGACTCCAGTATTTACAGACGGACGTAAGATGTAGGACTGTCGGAAAATAAGACTCACTCACTCACTTTAGTCATGGGTGTATTGTATCAATTTTATGTTCACTTTTCCGAAAGACAGAAATGATTTACGAATAACAAACATCGGCAAGTAATGAAATAACGTTTGATCCCATACAGGTGTCCCTAGCGCTCTATTGCACACTGCAGTTTTCTACCGCCGGGATTTGGGTCAGAATAGGCCCCCAGAAACCCTCAGAATGTTGATCGCACGAGGCGACTAAATGGATCGACTGGCACTGGTTGATGGCGTACCATTGTACCTTGAGGTCGTTACTCATAATATCAACCACCAGTTTGCCTGGCCCATATTCAAATAGTATTTATAGGTTGTCGAGGTATAGCTGAGATAATGCTAGCTGGGGTGTTAAACAACAAACAAACAAACAAACAAACAAACAAACAAACAAACGGGCCACCGTGATATGGTTCGAATATTGTTGACTGACGTCAATTAACATTTACTCACTCCCCAGTTCAATGTTTGTCCAAACGTTTGTACCCAGGGAGATTGTCGGCCTGGCCTCCTGCCTCACCTCCAGGTGCCCCACCCTCGTGGAACTGTCCCGCTGTCTGCTGTCCCTACCCCCCAGCGTCAAGCACCACGTGGACCGGATCCTCCCCCACTGCCGGCCGCACATACAGAAGGTGCACGAGGAGATGGTGGATTACAGAGCGCTGTCCAGCAACACCCAGAGACGATACTTTAACATTACCTGTACACGAGGTGGGTGTACGGCGGAATTACACCCCTGGCTGCATGAATCACCCAGTGTCTGGCTTAAGAAGTTAATATACCCACTTGGACATCCGTTTATCAGAAAGGATATCAACTTACATGGACAGTGCATGCTCAATCCGTTTATCAGAAAGGATATCAACTTACTTGGACAGTGCATGCTCCTACCGTTTATCAGAAAGGATATCAACTTACTTGGACAGTGCATGCTCCTACCGTTTATCAGAAAGGATATCAACTTACATGGACAGTGCATGCTCCTACCGTTTATCAGAAAGGATATCAACTTACTTGGACAGTGCATGCTCAATCCGTTTATCAGAAAGGATATCAACTTACTTGGACAGTGCATGCTCAATCCGTTTATCAGAAAGGATATCAACTTACTTGGACAGTGCATGCTCAATCCGTTTATCAGAAAGGATATCAACTTACTTGGTCGGTGCATGCTCCACACGTTTATCAGAAAGGATATCAACCTACATGGACAGTGCATGTTTCATCCGTTTATCAGAAGGATATCAACCTACATGGACAGTGCATGCTCCACCCGTTTATCAGAAAGGATATCAACTTACAAGGACAGTGCATGCCCCACCCGTTAAATAGACCGGATGCATGTCTTTAACGAAGATTAGGACCACAACATTCGTGTTTGCCGTTAAGTCGACGAATCGCCATCAGATTGCTGTGCCCAGGTTGATTGTGTGTCGATGTGCATGAATCGTTGCTCATACTATCAACCACCGGCATGCCTTTCCTTTTCTGTTATGTACATATAGATGAAACTGTGCTTGTTGCGGTGTAAAACAATATTAACTCACTCACTGATCATAAATTGTTACTTCACGCCCTCTTTTCTTTTTACCAGCATCCGGGGCCTCAACTCTGCAGACGACAGCTTCTCTGCTCCTCGTAACGCTGATGACGTCATTCCAGATAATGGGTAGTCTGTAGGACTTGGATCTTGGAAACCATGGATACTCAGGGAATGCCTCTTCGGCAGTAATCAGCCGCATTCTCCCTGACGCCCAACTTCAAAACTTGACCATTTCTGGTCAACAGCCTCCATTCACATCATGGATGATTCAAAAGACTCTGAAACCTTTTTATTAAATATAATTTTATTTGGATTAATATGGTTATTTTAAAATGATCCATTGTAGTTTTCACTTATATACTGATGGAAGGAAATGAGAGGAGGTAGACAGTTGCATCCTGGCACGAGTACGGGCGCAACTCTGCAAAGCGAATCGCAGAGTTGCGTCCCTTATTGATATAAGGATATTTCACCATGCAGTCAGGCTGATATGGAGGGTTCTCTAGTTTTCAGTTATGTGTCAACTATATATTCAGAGAAAGGCCTATCGTACAACCAATAGGGTGCTTCAAGAATAGTCAGACATAGCCATTTTTCTTCATTTTATAAAGTTTCGACCGACCATTTGATGTTTATTTTTATGGTGGAGGTGGGTATATTGGATTTGTTTTAACAAAATAATTTTAAAAATATATATTTGTCAATAGGTCGCTGGACCCGCAGGTTTTCTTGAAATTTTTTTCTGTTTGGAAATACATTCAATTGTTCAGAAATAAGTGTGTGTGTGTGTGTGTGTGTGTGTGTGTGTGTGTGTGTGTGTGTGTGTGTGTGTGTGTGTGTGTGTGTGTGTGTGTGTGTGTGTGTGCAGGGTTATAACAAAATTCAAAAGTTGTCATACAGACCCTGATACAAATATATTAAGTGCAGCCCTTGCAAGTCTATAATAGTGGGCCAGTCTAGATTACTGCAGTTTCTGAACATGAAGAGAGTCTCAGGACTCCTTTTTTAATATATTTTATTAAGATGATTTAACAACTATTTTTTTCTGTAAAATATGTTCATTTCAGAGACTAGATGTTATCCTACTGACAGATGGTGAACGCTGCAGTTTGGGGCATGGGTTTATGAGGGGCCCTGGGCGATCCTGAGGCCTGTCTCAAAGATCATTGACCAGTTTATTAACGAGGGAACACTCTTTTCATGTTATGATTTGCAACAGGTCCTTTTTGTATCCAATGGGCTTGTGGAGGTCGAAATAACAAAATATGTCAAGCAATATTTATAAAGATGAACAAAGGTCTGAACTCTGAACAGCGACTTGCAGTACAGGGCCACCGGTGCCCCCAGCTAAGCCCTCTGAAAGTTACAAATACACCACTTAGTCTCAGTACCTTGCTATATACTGGGACCTATGTAAAGACATGTTTGTAACAAATGTAATATTTGGGATAACACTTCATTAGTAAAGTACGCATTCTAGTACATTTTTGGGTTGAGTTCCTTCAGAAATTCGAACCCTCACTCCCAGAGTGAGGCACCAAATCGCCCGCACACAAAGTCAGCGATCTAACCCAATCAGCCATCGAGGCTGCCACAAATAAGAAGTCCAACAACTGGGAGTCTAGATCACGTACTTTGTGTACCCCTCTGATAAGTGTAAATTTGCCCGGCTCACATGGCCAAAAAAAAGTGCTAGAATGTAAATTTACAAAGGAAGTGTTATCACAAATATAACATTTGTAACATTTGACCACGTTCTAAATGACTTTGTGTGTTCATATTTGTCACTTGTACATTTGTTATTCATTCGTGACCAACTCGTGTTATTCCGGGACAAGCCGAATAGCGACTCGTGCCCCTCTCTTGGACATTTTTGCGACCGGGTTCCGTCTTAGCGCAAATGGGCATACCTAAAACAATTGTCAACTCGTTGCGTAATGGTTCACATATTATTTCCGCATGTATTATATATATTTTGGATGCAATTTACAACACATTGGGGCTTGTGGAATTATACAGTATGATTGAACACACATTTAACTGTGTCTTGGGTATATTTGTAGATGCAAGACATGTAAAATCAAAAACTATTTCTGAGGGATTCTTTGAAGAAGAACTTGAAATCATACGCGCATTCTGATTGGTTTGTCGTATTTTCGCACATAACATTCATCGATAGGGGAACGAGTCTTCTTGCAGGTTACGGAAAGGGGCGAGTTGTGACGAATGATATGTTATTCAGGTACATCATGTGAGATATACGTTTGTTTAATTTTGCCTAGCTTCTGTCAAGAAGGGACACTGTTCGATAACCATGAAGGTATACATCTTGTGATATGCGAACAACATATCACTATATGTACCCAGGTGAGAAAAAGTGTGAGAAAGGATTATTCTGTGGCGATTTTAGCTTCATGGCGAAACATCCAATCTGCATATATGTCTGATATATGTTTTGTACTTTCGGATAGAGAAATATTTCAGGCGCAATTCGTATTACGAGCTCAAATTAAATTCAATTTAACGCTTTATCGCTGTCATCCCAAACGAATGCTGACGTCACACACGTTGCCTAAAGCTCCACACAGCGATGTCTAAGACGGCAAACCAGATTGGAAATCCAATCTTTCAGTTTTATAAATTAATACAATATTACGAGGAGTAATAGTTGGTTATTTTATCTATCTCAGTACCCTAAATGTCTGCGTTGTATTATTGTATTATTCGTTTTGGTTATTTTTTTTATCTTAAGTCAGTTTTGTATGTTTTGATATACTGTTCATATATCTATATATTCATGAGAGAAGGTGGATTAATGCAAAACTCGATGTCGTATCGTCGCTTTTCATTCACATTCAGAAGCAAGTTGTGATTAACTAAGCCATATGACAATTCTGAATTGACTTATGTCAAATACGAAACTGTTATGCTTATTGTTAACACGCACATTTTAAATGTAAATAACTGTAGATATATGTTCTCCGATTTTATTTTTTATGTTTCGGAGCTTAGTTATTTTTCCAAGTATACACAGGTGCACAATTATTTATTTTTCAATTAAATAATAATAACGAACTGTGCTCTTTGGACACTTGTCTGCAGGGGCGGTCGGGTAGCCGAGTGGTTAAAGCGTTCGCTCGTCACGCCGAAGACCCGGGTTCGATTCCCGACATGGGTACAATGTTTGAAGCCTATTTAAGGTGTCCCCCGCCGTGATATTGCTGGAATATTGCTAAAAGCGGCGTTAAACCATACTCACTCACTCATTTGTCTGCAAAAAAGGGGGCACTATTCTGTTTCCTCCGTGTAGGTTGACTGGTTATTTGAAATAAGCTTCTGTCCAGTCTCATTAAAATCAGATCGAAGTTCTCGCTGCCGCTAAACAAAGCTTTGTTTAGCGATAGCGAGAATTAGATCTGATTTTAATGAGATTGACCTCTGTCTTCTTGAGACTTTTTTTCATCGCCTTAAAAAGGCAGTCCCCGTGAAACGGGTTACGTCAATAGGAACGGTGATTGTTATTGTCGGGTTTCGAAAACAACGGTTTTTCTTTAAATTACATCTTTGCGATATATACCGTGTTATTTATTGTGCATCTAAAAATCGCATACGGTATGTAACATCATTTGGATTGAAGGTGTTGTCTCCGTAAATTGTTGTAACATGCCCATGACGGTAAATACGGTAAATTAAGTAACACTATCATAATAATTATACAATAACGAAACAGCCGTTTTTAAAAAGTTTACTGTATTAAGCCGTTTTTTAAAAGGTATACTGTATTAAGCCGTTTTTAAAAGGTATACTGTATTACCTTGCAAATGAAACATACGTGCTTTTTGTTTCAAAGATATTTACTCCTATTGAAATATAGAAACCTAATTATACTCTTCCCCTTTTGCTAGGGATATTTATTATCTTTGCATGAGACACAAAACTTATTCACATAATATGTCAAGTGTGACTTTAAATAGAATGGTATACATATTTATTCCTGTCAAAAGTTGAGTAGTATAGATTAGTTATTGCCCGTTTCAGAAATACATGTAGTTATTTCAATTTCTTTTAAACATCTTCCATCTGGGGCTTGGGGTAGCCTAGTGCTTAAAGCGTTCGCTCGTCACGCCGAGGGCCCGGGTTCGATTCTTCACGTGGGTACAATGTGTAAATCCCATATCCGGTGTCCCTCTCCCTGATTTGCAGGAATATTGCTCTTGGGCGGTCGGGTAGCCTAATGGTTAAAGCGTTCGCTCGTCACGCCGATTCCCGACATGGGTACAATGTGTGAAGCCCATTTCTGGTGTCCCCCGCCGTTAAATTGCTGGAATATTGCTAAAAGCGGCGTAAAACCATACTCACTCACTCACTCTCTCCATTGCTTTTCCGTACCATGTGACTCAATAGATGGGGCCTTCTGTTCTTGAAGCGACTTTTCAGCTCTTATCGATTGTACCTTAGTCATTTATCATCAGTGTCATATATACGTAAATTGAAGGAAATTATACACTTGAAGATTGGATTTGACCAAAACAAGTACAAACGTTATCAAAACGATATTAGGATGGAAACAGTCGCCGTAAAACTGCAAACTTAAATTCCAAAACACAACTATGATACCCGTATCAAATTCTTCACCGTCGAATAACCATTTCTTGCTTGTGTCTTTTATAGCCACCATCAAACATGGGTGTACACTTTCTTTTGCCCCGGTAGTTTTGCACCCGAATATGTTTTCGTACTGTTCATAATTTGTGTTCTGAGGCTCATCCTAACCTATATTTTTGTAATAAAACAAGCTTCACATCTAGTGTTCGTGTGTTGGTCACGCATCAGGAATCATTGTCATTTTGGTGAGGTGAGGTGAAATGGGGTTTAACGTCGCGTCCAAAATTATTGCACTTATATAGCGACGTGCATGCAGTGTGTGTGTGGGGGACTGTTTGTACTAGTCCGGACTGATGCCGATTTATAGTGCTAGCGCACTGAGATACCATGCCGCAGTTTAACATGAATACCCCACTCAGACACAGTATACTGACTCCGAGCCTACAAGTCCTTGTTTTAGCCCCTTAGCGCCAGACAGGGTAACAACAAGTACCATCTTTTAACGTCTTTTGGTATGACGCGGCTGGGGATCTCCGGGCGGACGCTCTACCATTAGACCACGGAGGCGGTCCCTCGTCATTTTGGGAACCGATAGTCACAATAACATTGGACCATGAATTTCAGCTGATTAGCAACTGGACAAATCTGTGTTCAGGAGGCTGGTGGGACATATTAATATTTTGGCTCATTCTTGCTGCAATGTTGATAGTAGTGGGTTCAGACCCGAGATTCGCCCCGACGACGCTCAATTTGTTTAAACTTGACAATCCATCGTATGGTCGAAATAATGGTCAAACCCAATTCACTCACTCATCCGACCCGTGAAGATCCGGTGTAAAATAGGTCTTCAGCAACCCATGCCTGTAGTAAAAGGCGACTTTGCTTGTCGTAAGAGGTGACGAACGGGATCGGATGGTCAGGCTCCCTGACTTGGTTGATGCATGTCATTGTAGCCCAATTGCATGGATCGATGCTCATGGTGTCAATCACTTGGTTGTCTGGTCCGCTGAGTGCGGCGTAAAACAACAAACAAACAAACAGAGGCTGATATTCAGCACATCTGTACCTTGGGTCTAGCCTATTGGGTGGGATCGTTTTAACATCGTGATATATCGCGGCCAACATCACGAAAGGGGGCAGGTTGCATTAGAGGCGACGAACGGGATCGGGTGGTCAGGCTCGCAGACTTGGTGGATGCATGTCATCGTATCCCAACGGGTAGATCGATGCTCATGATGTCAGTGATATGGTCCAGACTCGATTATTTACAGACCGCCGTCATATAGCGTAAAACAACAAACAAACAAACACTCATCCGACCGACGTAGATTGACAAGTGAGTGAATGTTTTTACGCCGCAGTCATCAATATTTCACCAATCTGGACCAGGCATACCAGTGATTGAGAGCATGAGAGAAGATCAACGACGTTACAGATAGCACAATGAACCAGGACCCTCATCCACAAAGCGACTTTAGAGCTACGGTCTATGGTGATTGTACTAGTCCGGACTAATGCCGGTTTAATGTCTAGTCCACTGAGATACCATGCCGCAGATACATGAATACCCCACTCAGACACAATATACTGACTCCGATCCGACCAGGACTGGTTTTATCCCCTAATGCCTAGCGCCAGGCAGAGTACAAGTACCATCGTTTACTATCTTTTGGTATGATTCGGCCTGGGTTCGAACCATCGATATTTCACTCTCCTGGCAGACGCTCTATCCACTGTACCACGGAGGCTGTCTTAGAAGCAAGTTTTCGGACACCATGAACTCGCAAAGTGAGTGAGTGAGTTCCAAATGTCAACCGAGGATTGTTCCAACTGAGCTAACGTTACCGGATGGTTCTGGTCCTGTCGTAGGCGTCTTCCTTCACATCCCAGACATCCCAGAGGTCTGGAGAACCAGCCGGCCATGGCGGTACAGCATTGTTACACTGTCGCAAAAAGACTGTTACAATAGTGCAACATGTGGGCAAGCATCTAAAACTGGCTCCCACAGGAGATATCGCTTGGATGAGATCAAGCGATATCTACACTGTAGATATCGCTGCAATGAAATTACATCACAATGCTTTGCAGACCATTGTGAAATCACTCGTTGATAAAAGTGGCCAAAATCCTCGGCAAGCCTTGGAATTGTTCCACTTTTATCAACTCGTGTTGATATATTTGATATCAAAAGACACTCGGGTGAGATTCTCTATATATCATTCAAAACTCACTCCCACAGGAGATATCGCTTGGGTGAGATCAAGCTGAAATTGCATCACAATGCTTTGCAGACCATTGTGACGTTATTAGTTACCATGACGTCACAATCAAATGACATCACTAATGGCTCTGCTACTGAAGCTGTTAGCAGTACTTTTTACACTTCAGACACTGCTTATTACTGTCTACAAACTGAAAAAGTTGGAAGAATAATGTTGGATGATAAATAAAATCTCACCCTCGTGTCTTTTGATATCGAATATATCATGAACACTCATCGATAAAAGTGGAAAAACTCCACGGCAGGCCTCGGAGTCTTTCCACTTTTATCAACTCGTGTTGATATATTTGATATCAAAAGACACTCGGGTGAGATTCTCTATATTGTCCCAGTCTGGTCTTCTGAACCTCAGATTTGGTTCACATCAAGTTCAACGTTCCTGACGGGTGACGTGGAAGCGAAATTGGGCGTATCGCTGGACGTCCGTGCCAAATGTTTTGCTCCCTTAATCGTTTGCGTACGGTTCTGCCACTAATTGATCTCCGGAATTGTCCGTGCTGTAAATGTGGCAGACTGGAATTGATTTGGTAGATGCATCAACCGAATGGTTGTCTTACTGAGGTGAGGTCACACTTGGACGACCGGTTCTGCTGTGGATACCCTCTCCAAATAGGTGAGGTGAAATGGGTTTAACGTCGCGTCCAAGACTGCTTGCACGTGTGTGTGTGGCTGCTTGTACCAGTCCGGACTGATGCCGATTTATAGTGCTAACTCACTGAGATACCATGCCGCAGTTTAACATGAATACCCCACTCAGACACAGTATACCGACTCCGAGCCGACAAGTCCATGTTTTAGCACGTTAATGACGAGCGCCAGACAGGGTAACAACAAGTACCATCTTTTAACGTCTTTTGGTATGACGCCATAGGGGATCGAACCCCGGACCTTCCGCTCTCCGGGCGGACGCTCTACCACAAGACACGAATTGTGTTTCGATGAACATTTAAAATGTCTTGCAACTTACTTTTGCGCCATTATTGTTTGCAGCATAACCAAGGCGCGCAGAAGTTGGTTGTCAACAAGTAGTGCGTATTGCGTGAGCGTTATTTACGGTTAAACAAAAGCGTTTTTACGTGATACCCGAACAACCGTTGTGCGCTGTTCACATTACAAAGCCACGCGTTTGAGTATCATACTCCCAACAAACAAACAAACAAACAAACAAACATCCAAATAGTGCGCCGTGCATGAACATTCACGTGCAAACTGTGATTCACGACCTTAAAGTCGAGATATCATCATAAATATATATTGAAACATGTATTATTTAATTTCAGAACCTATCTTTTTATTAAACTTTATATGAATCACAGTTACTTTTGTTT